>NC_142087.1:0-1250000 GCF_054644295.1 Miniopterus natalensis
GGCTAGGGTTAGAGAGACGGTTAGGGTTGGGATTGGACCTAGGGTTAGGGTTATGTTGAGGGCTAGGGTTAGAGAGACGGTTAGGGTTGGAATTGGACCTAGGGTTAGGGTTATGTTGAGAGCTAGGGTTAGAGAGACGGTTATTGTTGGGATTGGACCTAGGGTTAGTGTTATGTTGAGGGCTAGGGTTAGAGAGACGGTTATTGTTGGGATTGGACCTAGGGTTAGGGTTATGTTGAGGGCTAGGGTTAGAGAGACGGTTAGGGTTGGGATTGGACCTAGGGTTAGGGTTATGTTGAGGGCTAGGGTTAGAGAGACGGTTATTGTTGGGATTGTACCTAGGGTTAGGGTTATGTTGAGGGCTAGGGTTAGAGAGACGGTTAGGGTTGGGATTGGACCTTGGGTTAGGGTTATGTCGAGGGCTAGGGTTAAAGATACGGTTAGAGTTGGGATTGGACCTAGGGTTAGGGTTATGTTGAGGGCTAGGGTTAGAGAGACGGTTATTGTTGGGATTGGACCTAGGGTTAGGGTTATGTTGAGGGCTAGGGTTAGAGAGACGGTTAGGGTTGGGATTGGACCTAGGGTTAGGGTTATGTTGAGGGCTAGGGTTAGAGAGACGGTTATTGTTGGGAATGGACCTAGGGTTAGGGTTATGTTGAGGGCTAGGGTTAGAGAGACGGTTAGGGTTGGGATTGGACCTAGGGTTAGGGTTATGTTGAGGCTAGGGTTAGAGAGACGGTTAGGGTTGGGATTGGACCTAGGGTTAGGGTTATGTTGAGGGCTAGGGTTAGAGAGACGGTTAGGGTTGGGATTGGACCTAGGGTTAGGGTTATGTTGAGGGCTAGGGTTAGAGAGACGGTTAGGGTTGTGATTGGACCTAGGGTTAAGGTTATGTTGAGGGCTAGGGTTAGAGAGACGGTTAGGGTTGGGATTGGACCTAGGGTTAGGGTTATGTTGAGGCTAGGGTTAGAGAGACGGTTAGGGTTGGGATTGGACCTAGGGTTAGGGTTATGTTGAGGGCTAGGGTTAGAGAGACGGTTAGGGTTGGATTGGACCTAGGGTTAGGGTTATGTTGAGGGCTAGGGTTAGAGAGACGGTTAGGGTTGGGATTGGACCTAGGGTTAGGGTTATGTTGAGGGCTAGGGTTAGAGAGACGGTTAGGGTTGGGATTGGACCTAGGGTTAGGGTTATGTTGAGGGCTAGGGTTAGAGAGACGGTTAGGGTTGGGATTGGACCTAGGGTTAGGGTTATGTTGAGGGCTAGGGTTAGAGAGACGGTTAGGGTTGGGATTGGACCTAGGGTTAGGGTTATGTTGAGGGCTAGGGTTAGAGAGACGGTTAGGGTTGGGATTGGACCTAGGGTTAGGGTTATGTTTGAGGGCTAGGGTTAGAGAGACGGTTAGGGTTGGGATTGGACCTAGGGTTAGGGTTATGTTGAGGGCTAGGGTTAGAGAGACGGTTAGGGTTGGGATTGGACCTAGGGTTAGGGTTATGTTGAGGGCTAGGTTAGAGAGACGGTTATTGTTGGGATTGGACCTAGGGTTAGGGTTATGTTGAGGGCTAGGGTTAGAGAGACGGTTATTGTTGGGATTGGACCTAGGGTTAGGATTATGTTGAGGGCTAGGGTTAGAGAGACGGTTAGGTTGGATTGGACCTAGGGTTAGGGTTATGTTGAGGACTAGGGTTAGAGAGACGGTTAGGGTTGGAATTGGACCTAGGGTTAGGGTTATGTTGAGGGCTAGGGTTAGAGAGACGGTTATTGTTGGGATTGGACCTAGGGTTAGTGGTATGTTGAGGGCTAGGGTTAGCAGTTAGAGACGGTTAGGTTGTTGGGATTGGTGACCTAGGGTTAGGGTTATGTTGAGGGCTAGGGTTAGAGAGACGGTTAGGGTTGGGATTGGACCTAGGGTTAGGGTTATGTTGAGGGCTAGGGTTAGAGAGACGGTTAGGGTTGGAATTGGACCTAGGGTTAGGGTTATGTGTTGAGGGCTAGGGTTAGAGAGACGGTTATTGTTGGGATTGGACCTAGGGTTAGGGTTATGTTGAGGGCTAGGGTTAGAGAGACGGTTATTGTTGGGATTGGACCTAGGGTTAGGATTATGTTGAGGGCTAGGGTTAGAGAGACGGTTAGGGTTGGGATTGGACCTAGGGTTAGGGTTATGTTGAGGGCTAGGGTTAGAGAGACGGTTAGGGTTGGAATTGGACCTAGGGTTAGGGTTATGTTGAGGGCTAGGGTTAGAGAGACGGTTATTGTTGGGATTGGACCTAGGGTTAGTGTTATGTTGAGGGCTAGGGTTAGAGAGACGGTTATTGTTGGGATTGGACCTAGGGTTAGGGTTATGTTGAGGGCTAGGGTTAGAGAGACGGTTAGGGTTGGGATTGGACCTAGGGTTAGGGTTATGTTGAGGGCTAGGGTTAGAGAGACGGTTTGGTTGGAATTGTACCTAGGGTTAGGGTTATGTTGAGGGCTAGGGTTAGAGAGACGGTTAGGGTTGGAATTGGACCTAGGGTTAGGGTTATGTTGAGGGCTAGGGTTAGAGAGACGGTTATTGTTGGGATTGGACCTAGGGTTAGGGTTACGTTGAGGGCTAGGGTTAGAGAGACGGTTATTGTTGGGATTGGACCTAGGGTTAGGGTTATGTTGAGGGCTAGGGTTAGAGAGACGGTTAGGGTTGGGATTGGACCTAGGGTTAGGGTTATGTTGAGGGCTAGGGTTAGAGAGACGGTTAGGGTTGGATTGGACCTAGGGTTAGGGTTATGTTGAGGGCTAGGGTTAGAGACGGTTAGGGTTGGGATTGGACCTAGGGTTAGGGTTATGTTGAGGGCTAGGGTTAGAGAGACGGTTATTGCTGGGATTAGACCTAAGGTTAGGGTTATGTTGAGGGCTAGGGTTAGAGAGACGGTTAGGGTTGGGATTGGACCTAGGGTTAGGGTTATGTTGATGGCTGGGGTTAGCGAGAAGGTTGGGTTGGGATTGGACCTAGGGTTAGGGTTATGTTGAGGGCTAGGGTTAGAGAGACGGTTAGGGTTGGGATTGGACCTAGGGTTAGGGTTATGTTGAGGGCTAGGGTTAGAGAGACGGTTATTGTTGGGATTGGACCTAGGGTTAGGGTTTGTTGAGGGCTAGGGTTAGCGAGACGGTTAGGGTGGGATTGGACCTAGGGTTAGGGTTATGTTGAGGGCTAGGGTTAGAGAGACGGTTATTGTTGGGATTGGACCTAGGGTTAGGGTTATGTTGAGGGCTAGGGTTAGCGAGACGGTTAGGGTTGGGATTGGTCCTAGGGTTAGAGTTATGTTGAGGGCTAGGGTTAGAGAGACGATTAGGGTTGGGATTGGACCTAGGGTTAGGGTTATGTTGAGGGCTAGGGTTAGAGAGACGGTTAGGGTTGGGATTGGACCTAGGGTTAGGGTTAGGTTGAGGGCTAGGGTTAGAGAGACGGTTATTGTTGGGATTGGACCTAGGGTTAGGGTTATGTTGAGGGCTAGGGTTAGCGAGACGGTTAGGGTTGGGATTGGTCCTAGGGTTAGGGTTATGTTGAGGGCTAGGGTTAGAGAGACGGTTAGGGTTGGGATTGGACCTAGGGTTAGGGTTATGTTGAGGGCTAGGGTTAGAGAGACGGTTAGGGTTGGGATTGGACCTAGGGTTAGGGTTAGGTTGAGGGCTAGGGTTAGAGAGACGGTTAGGGTTGGGATTGGACCTAGGGTTAGGATTATGTTGAGGGCTAGGGTTAGAGAGACGGTTAGGGTTGGGATTGGACCTAGGGTTAGGGTTATGTTGAGGGCTAGGGTTAGAGAGACGGTTAGGGTTGGGATTGGACCTAGGGTTAGGGTTATGTTGAGGGCTAGGGTAAGAGAGACGGTTAGGGTTGGGATTGGACCTAGGGTTAGGGTTATGTTGAGGGCTAGGGTTAGAGAGACGGTTACGGTTGGGATTGGACCTAGGGTTAGGGTTATGTTGAGGGCTAGGGTTAGAGAGACGGTTAGGGTTGGGATTGGACCTAGGGTTAGGGTTATGTTGAGGGCTAGGGTTAGAGAGACGGTTAGGGTTGGGATTGGACCTAGGGTTAGGGTTATGTTGAGGGCTAGGGTTAGAGAGACGGTTAGGGTTGGGATTGGACCTAGGGTTAGGGTTATGTTGAGGGCTTGGGTTACAGAGACGGTTAGGGTTGGGATTGGACCTAGGGTTAGGGTTATGTTGAGGGCTAGGGTTAGAGAGACGGTTATTGTTGGGATTGGACCTAGGGTTAGGGTTACGTTGAGGGCTAGGGTTAGAGAGACGCTTAGGGTTGGGATTGGACCTAGGGTTAGGGTTATGTTGAGGGCTAGGTTAGAGAGACGGTTATTGTTGGGATTGGACCTAGGGTTAGGGTTATGTTGAGGGCTAGGGTTAGAGAGACGGTTATTGTTGGGATTGGACGTAGGGTTAGAATTATGTTGAGGGCTAGGGTTAGAGAGACGGTTAGGGTTGGGATTGGACCTAGGGTTAGGGTTATGTTGAGGGCTAGGGTTAGAGAGACGGTTAGGGTTGGAATTGGACCTAGGGTTAGGGTTATGTTGAGGGCTAGGGTTAGAGAGACGGTTATTGTTGGGATTGGACCTAGGGTTAGTGTTATGTTGAGGGCTAGGGTTAGAGAGACGGTTATTGTTGGGATTGGACCTAGGGTTAGGGTTATGTTGAGGGCTAGGGTTAGAGAGACGGTTAGGGTTGGGATTGGACCTAGGGTTAGGGTTATGTTGAGGGCTAGGGTTAGAGAGACGGTTATTGTTGGGATTGTACCTAGGGTTAGGGTTATGTTGAGGGCTAGGGTTAGAGAGACGGTTAGGGTTGGGATTGGACCTTGGGTTAGGGTTATGTTGAGGGCTAGGGTTAAAGATACGGTTAGAGTTGGGATTGGACCTAGGGTTAGGGTTATGTTGAGGGCTAGGGTTAGAGAGACGGTTATTGTTGGGATTGGACCTAGGGTTAGGGTTATGTTGAGGGCTAGGGTTAGAGAGACGGTTAGGGTTGGGATTGGACCTAGGGTTAGGGTTATGTTGAGGGCTAGGGTTAGAGAGACGGTTATTGTTGGGAATGGACCTAGGGTTAGGGTTATGTTGAGGGCTAGGGTTAGAGAGACGGTTAGGGTTGGGATTGGACCTAGGGTTAGGGTTATGTTGAGGGCTAGGGTTAGAGAGACAGTTAGGGTTGGGATTGGACCTAGGGTTAGGGTTATGTTGAGGGCTAGGGTTAGAGAGACGGTTAGGGTTGGGATTGGACCTAGGGTTAGGGTTATGTTGAGGGCTAGGGTTAGAGAGACGGTTAGGGTTGGGATTGGACCTAGGGTTAGGGTTATGTTGAGGGCTAGGGTTAGAGAGACGGTTAGGGTTGGGATTGGACCTAGGGTTAGGGTTATGTTGAGGGCTAGGGTAAGAGAGACGGTTAGGGTTGGGATTGGACCTAGGGTTAGGGTTATGTTGAGGGCTAGGGTCAGAGAGACGATTAGGGTTGGGATTGGACCTAGGATTAGGGTTATGTTGAGGGCTAGGGTCAGAGAGACGGTTAGGGTTGGGATTGGACCTAGGGTTAGGGTTATGTTGAGGGCTAGGGTTAGAGAGACGGTTAGGGTTGGGATTGGACCTAGGGTTAGGGTTATGTTGAGGGCTAGGGTAATAGAGACGGTTAGGGTTGGGATTGGACCTAGGGTTAGGGTTATGTTGAGGGCTAGGGTTAGAGAGACGGTTAGGGTTGGGATTGGACCTAGGGTTAGGGTTATGTTGAGGGCTAGGGTTAGAGAGACGGTTAGGGTTGGGATTGGACCTAGGGTTAGGGTTATGTTGAGGGCTAGGGTTAGAGAGACGGTTAGGGTTGGGATTGGACCTAGGGTTAGGGTTATGTTGAGGGCTAGGGTTAGAGAGACGGTTAGGGTTGGGATTGGACCTAGGGTTAGGGTTATGTTGAGGGCTAGGGTTAGAGAGACGGTTATTGTTGGGATTGGACCTAGGGTTAGGGTTATGTTGAGGGCTAGGGTTAGCGAGACGGTTAGGGTTGGGATTGGTCCTAGGGTTAGGGTTATGTTGAGGGCTAGGGTTAGAGAGACGGTTAGGGTTGGGATTGGACCTAGGGTTAGGGTTATGTTGAGGGCTAGGGTTAGAGAGACGGTTAGGGTTGGGATTGGACCTAGGGTTAGGGTTATGTTGAGGGCTAGGGTTAGAGAGACGGTTAGGGTTGGGATTGGACCTAGGGTTAGGGTTATGTTGAGGGCTAGGGTTAGAGAGACGGTTATTGTTTGGATTGGACCTAGGGTTAGGGTTATGTTGAGGGCTGGGGTTAGAGAGACGGTTAGGGTTGGGATTGGACCCAGGGTTAGGGTTATGTTGAGGGCTAGGGTTAGAGAGACGGTTAGGGTTGGGATTGGACCTAGGGTTAGGGTTATGTTGAGGGCTAGGGTTAGAGAGACGAGTATTGTTGGGATTGGACCTAGGGTTAGGGTTATGTTGAGGTCTAGGGTTAGCGAGACGGTTAGGGTTGGGATTGGTCCTAGGGTTAGGGTTATGTTGAGGGCTAGGGTTAGAGAGACGGTTAGGGTTGGGATTGGACCTAGGGTTAGGGTTATGTTGAGGGCTAGGGTTAGAGAGACGGTTAGGGTTGGGATTGGACCTAGGGTTAGGGTTAGGTTGAGGGCTAGGGTTAGAGAGACGGTTAGGGTTGGGATTGGACCTAGGTTTAGGGTTAGGTTGAGGGCTAGGGTTAGAGAGATGGTTAGGGTTGGGCATGGACCTAGGGTTAGGGTTATGTTGAGGGCTAGGGTTAGAGAGACGGTTAGGGTAGGGATTGGACCTAGGGTTAGGGTTATGTTGAGGGCTAGGGTTAGAGAGACGGTTATTGTTGGGAATGGACCTAGGTTTAGGGTTAGGTTGAGGGCTAGGGTTAGAGAGATGGTTAGGGTTGGGCATGGACCTAGGGTTAGGGTTATGTTGAGGGCTAGGGTTAGAGAGACGGTTAGGGTTGGGATTGGACCTAGTGTTAGGGTTATGTTGAGGGCTAGGGTTAGAGAGACGGTTATTGTTGGGAATGGACCTAGGGTTAGGGTTATGTTGAGGGCTAGGGTTAGAGAGACGGTTAGGGTTGGGATTGGACCTAGGGTTAGTGTTATGTTGAGGGCTAGGGTTAGAGAGACGGTTAGGGTTGGGATTGGACCTAGGGTTAGGGTTATGTTGAGGGCTAGGGTTAGAGAGACGGTTAGGGTTGGGATTGGACCTAGGGTTAGGGTTATGTTGAGGGCTAGGGTTAGAGAGACGGTTAGGGTTGGGATTGGACCTAGGGTTAGGGTTATGTTGAGGGCTAGGGTTAGAGAGACGGTTATTGTTTGCATTGGACCTAGGGTTAGGGTTATGTTGAGGGCTGGGGTTAGAGAGACTGTTAGGGTTGGGATTGGACCTAGGGTTAGGGTTATGTTGAGGGCTAGGGTTAGAGAGACGGTTAGGGTTGGGATTGGACCTAGGGTTAGGGTTATGTTGAGGGCTAGGGTTAGAGAGACAGTTATTGTTGGGATTGGACCTAGGGTTAGGGTTATGTTGAGGGCTAGGGTTAGCGAGACGGTTAGGGTTGGGATTGGTCCTAGGGTTAGGGTTATGTTGAGGGATAGGGTTAGAGAGACGGTTAGGGTTGGGATTGGACCTAGGGTTAGGGTTATGTTGAGGGCTAGGGTTAGAGAGACGGTTAGGGTTGGGATTGGACCTAGGGTTAGGGTTAGGTTGAGGGCTAGGGTTAGAGAGACGGTTAGGGTTGGGATTGGACCTAGGTTTAGGGTTAGGTTGAGGGCTAGGGTTAGAGAGATGGTTAGGGTTGGGCATGGACCTAGGGTTAGGGTTATGTTGAGGGCTAGGGTTAGAGAGACGGTTAGGGTTGGGATTGGACCTAGGGTTAGGGTTATGTTGAGGGCTAGGGTTAGAGAGACGGTTAGGGTTGGGATTGGACCTAGGGTTAGGGTTATGTTGAGGGCTAGGGTTAGAGAGACGGTTAGGGTTGGGATTGGACCTAGGGTTAGGGTTATGTTGAGGGCTAGGGTTAGAGACGGTTATTGTTTGGATTGGACCTAGGGTTAGGGTTATGTTGAGGGCTAGGGTTAGAGAGACGGTTAGGGTTGGGATTGGACCTAGGGTTAGGGTTATGTTGAGGGCTAGGGTTAGAGAGACGGTTATTGTTGGGAATGGACCTAGGGTTAGGGTTATGTTGAGGGCTAGGGTTAGAGAGACGGTTAGGGTTGGGATTGGACCTAGGGTTAGGGTTATGTTGAGGGCTAGGGTTAGAGAGACGGTTAGGGTTGGGATTGGACCTAGACTTAGGGTTATGTTGAGGGCTAGGCTTAGAGAGACGGTTAGGTTTGGGATTGGACCTAGGGTTAGTGTTATGTTGAGGGCTAGGGTTAGAGAGACGGTTAGGGTTGGGATTGGACCTAGGGTTAGGGTTATGTTGAGGGCTAGGGTTAGAGAGACGGTTAGGGTTGGGATTGGACCTAGGGTTAGGGTTATGTTGAGGGCTAGGGTTAGAGAGACGGTTAGGGTTGGGATTGGACCTAGGGTTAGGGTTATGTTGAGGGCTAGGGTTAGAGAGACGGTTAGGGTTGGGATTGGACCTAGGGTTAGAGTTATGTTGAGGGCTAGGGTAAGAGAGACGGTTAGGGTTGGGATTGGACCTAGGGTTAGGGTTATGTTGAGGGCTAGGGTTAGAGAGACGGTTAGGGTTGGGATTGGACCTAGGGTTAGGGTTATGTTGAGGGCTAGGGTTAGAGAGACGGTTAGGGTTGGGATTGGACCTAGGGTTAGGGTTATGTTGAGGGCTAGGGTTAGAGAGACGGTTAGGGTTGGGATTGGACCTAGGGTTAGGGTTATGTTGAGGGCTAGGGTTAGAGAGACGGTTAGGGTTGGGATTGGACCTAGGGTTAGGGTTATGTTGAGGGCTAGGGTTAGAGAGACGGTTAGGGTTGGGATTGGACCTAGGGTTAGGGTTATGTTGAGGGCTAGGGTTAGAGAGACGGTTAGGGTTGGGATTGGACCTAGGGTTAGGGTTATGTTGAGGGCTAGGGTTAGAGAGACGGTTAGGGTTGGGATTGGACCTAGGGTTAGGGTTATGTTGAGGGCTAGGGTTAGAGAGACGGTTAGGGTTGGGATTGGACCTAGGGTTAGGGTTATGTTGAGGGCTAGGGTTAGAGAGACGGTTAGGGTTGGGATTGGACCTAGGGTTAGGGTTATGTTGAGGGCTAGGGTTAGAGAGACGGTTAGGGTTGGGATTGGACCTAGGGTTAGGGTTATGTTGAGGGCTAGGGTTAGAGAGACGGTTAGGGTTGGGATTGGACCTAGGGTTAGGGTTATGTTGAGGGCTAGGGTTAGAGAGACGGTTAGGGTTGGGATTGGACCTAGGGTTAGGGTTATGTTGAGGGCTAGGGTTAGAGAGACGGTAGGGTTGGGATTGGACCTACGGTTAGGGTTATGTTGAGGGCTAGGGTTAGAGAGACGGTTAGGGTTGGGATTGGACCTAGGGTTAGGGTTATGTTGAGGGCTAGGGTTAGAGAGACGGTTAGGGTTGGGATTGGACCTAAGGTTAGGGTTATGTTGAGGGCTAGGGTTAGAGAGACGGTTATTGTTGGGATTGGACCTAGGGTTAGGGTTATGTTGAGGGCTAGGGTTAGAGAGACGGTTAGGGTTGGGATTGGACCTAGGGTTAGGGTTATGTTGAGGGCTAGGGTTAGAGACGGTTATTGTTTGGATTGGACCTAGGGTTAGGGTTATGTTGAGGGCGAGGGTTAGAGAGACGGTTAGGGTTGGGATTGGACCTAGGGTTAGTGTTATGTTGAGGGCTAGGGTTAGAGACGGTTATTGTTTGGATTGGACCTAGGGTTAGGGTTATGTTGAGGGCTAGGGTTAGAGAGACGGTTAGGGTTGGGATTGGACCTAGGGTTAGGGTTATGTTGAGGGCTAGGGTTAGAGAGACGGTTATTGTTGGGAATGGACCTAGGGTTAGGGTTATGTTGAGGGCTAGGGTTAGAGAGACGGTTAGGGTTGGGATTGGACCTAGGGTTAGGGTTATGTTGAGGGCTAGGGTTAGAGAGACGGTTAGGGTTGGGATTGGACCTAGGGTTAGGGTTATGTTGAGGGCTAGGGTTAGAGACGGTTATTGTTTGGATTGGACCTAGGGTTAGGGTTATGTTGAGGGCTAGGGTTAGAGAGACGGTTAGGGTTGGGATTGGACCTAGGGTTAGGGTTATGTTGAGGGCTAGGGTTAGAGAGACGGTTATTGTTGGGAATGGACCTAGGGTTAGGGTTATGTTGAGGGCTAGGGTTAGAGAGACGGTTAGGGTTGGGATTGGACCTAGGGTTAGGGTTATGTTGAGGGCTAGGGTTAGAGAGACGGTTAGGGTTGGGATTGGACCTAGAGTTAGGGTTATGTTGAGGGCTAGGCTTAGAGAGACGGTTAGGTTTGGGATTGGACCTAGGGTTAGTGTTATGTTGAGGGCTAGGGTTAGAGAGACGGTTAGGGTTGGGATTGGACCTAGGGTTAGGGTTATGTTGAGGGCTAGGGTTAGAGAGACGGTTAGGGTTGGGATTGGACCTAGGGTTAGGGTTATGTTGAGGGCTAGGGTTAGAGAGACGGTTAGGGTTGGGATTGGACCTAGGGTTAGGGTTATGTTGAGGGCTAGGGTTAGAGAGACGGTTAGGGTTGGGATTGGACCTAGGGTTAGAGTTATGTTGAGGGCTAGGGTAAGAGAGACGGTTAGGGTTGGGATTGGACCTAGGGTTAGGGTTATGTTGAGGGCTAGGGTTAGAGAGACGGTTAGGGTTGGGATTGGACCTAGGGTTAGGGTTATGTTGAGGGCTAGGGTTAGAGAGACGGTTAGGGTTGGGATTGGACCTAGGGTTAGGGTTATGTTGAGGGCTAGGGTTAGAGAGACGGTTAGGGTTGGGATTGGACCTAGGGTTAGGGTTATGTTGAGGGCTAGGGTTAGAGAGACGGTTAGGGTTGGGATTGGACCTAGGGTTAGGGTTATGTTGAGGTCTAGGGTTAGAGAGACGGTTAGGGTTGGGATTGGACCTAGGGTTAGGGTTATGTTGAGGGCTAGGGTTAGAGAGACGGTTAGGGTTGGGATTGGACCTAGGGTTAGGGTTATGTTGAGGGCTAGGGTTAGAGAGACGGTTAGGGTTGGGATTGGACCTAGGGTTAGGGTTATGTTGAAGGCTAGGGTTAGAGAGACGGTTAGGGTTGGGATTGGACCTAGGGTTAGGGTTATGTTGAGGGCTAGGGTTAGAGAGACGGTTAGGGTTGGGATTGGACCTAGGGTTAGGGTTATGTTGAGGGCTAGGGTTAGAGAGACGGTTAGGGTTGGGATTGGACCTAGGGTTAGGGTTATGTTGAGGGCTAGGGTTAGAGAGACGGTAGGGTTGGGATTGGACCTAGGGTTAGGGTTATGTTGAGGGCTAGGGTTAGAGAGACGGTTAGGGTTGGGATTGGACCTAGGGTTAGGGTTATGTTGAGGGCTAGGGTTAGAGAGACGGTTAGGGTTGGGATTGGACCTAAGGTTAGGGTTATGTTGAGGGCTAGGGTTAGAGAGACGGTTATTGTTGGGATTGGACCTAGGGTTAGGGTTATGTTGAGGGCTAGGGTTAGAGAGACGGTTAGGGTTGGGATTGGACCTAGGGTTAGGGTTATGTTGAGGGCTAGGGTTAGAGAGACGGTTAGGGTTGGGATTGGACCTAGTGTTAGGGTTATGTTGAGGGCCAGGGTTAGAGAGACGGTTAGGGTTGGGATTGGACCTAGGGTTAAGGTTATGTTGAGGGCCAGGGTTAGAGAGACGGTTAGGGTTGGGATTGGACCTAGGGTTAGGGTTATGTTGAGGGCTAGGGTTAGAGAGACGGTTAGGTTTGGGATTGGACCTAGGGTTAGGGTTATGTTGAGGGCTAGGGTTAGAGAGACGGTTAGGGTTGGGATTGGACCTAGGGTTAGGGTTATGTTGAGGGCTAGGGTTAGAGAGACGGTTAGGGTTGGGATTGGACCTAGGGTTAGGGTTATGTTGAGGGCTAGGGTTAGAGAGACGGTTAGGGTTGGGATTGGACCTAGGGTTAGGGTTATGTTGAGGGCTAGGGTTAGAGAGACGCTTAGGGTTGGGATTGGACCTAGGGTTAGGGTTATGTTGAGGGCTAGGGTTAGAGAGACGGTTATTGTTGGGATTGGACCTAGGGTTAGGGTTATGTTGAGGGCTAGGGTTAGAGAGACGGTTATTGTTGGGATTGGACCTAGGGTTAGGGTTATGTTGAGGGCTAGGGTTAGAGAGACGGTTATTGTTGGGATTGGACCTAGGGTTAGGGTTATGTTGAGGGCTAGGGTTAGAGAGACGTTTGTTGTTCGAAATTGGACCTAGGGTTAGGGTTATGTTGAGGGCTAGGGTTAGAGAGACGGTTAGGGTTGGAATTGGACCTAGGGTTAGGGTTATGTTGAGGGCTAGGGTTAGAGAGACGGTTATTGTTGGGATTGGACCTAGGGTTAGGGTTACGTTGAGGGCTAGGGTTAGAGAGACGGTTATTGTTGGGATTGGACCTAGGGTTAGGGTTATGTTGAGGGCTAGGGTTAGAGAGACGGTTAGGGTTGGGATTGGACCTAGGGTTAGGGTTATGTTGAGGGCTAGGGTTAGAGAGACGGTTAGGGTTGGGATTGGACCTAGGGTTAGGGTTATGTTGAGGGCTAGGGTTAGAGACGGTTAGGGTTGGGATTGGACCTAGGGTTAGGGTTATGTTGAGGGCTAGGGTTAGAGAGACGGTTATTGCTGGGATTAGACCTAAGGTTAGGGTTATGTTGAGGGCTAGGGTTAGAGAGACGGTTAGGGTTGGGATTGGACCTAGGGTTAGGGTTATGTTGATGGCTGGGGTTAGCGAGAAGGTTAGGGTTGGGATTGGACCTAGGGTTAGGGTTATGTTGAGGGCTAGGGTTAGAGAGACGGTTAGGGTTGGGATTGGACCTAGGGTTAGGGTTATGTTGAGGGCTAGGGTTAGAGAGACGGTTATTGTTGGGATTGGACCTAGGGTTAGGGGTTTGTTGAGGGCTAGGGTTAGCGAGACGGTTAGGGTTGGGATTGGACCTAGGGTTAGGGTTATGTTGAGGGCTAGGGTTAGAGAGACGGTTATTGTTGGGATTGGACCTAGGGTTAGGGTTATGTTGAGGGCTAGGGTTAGCGAGACGGTTAGGGTTGGGATTGGTCCTAGGGTTAGAGTTATGTTGAGGGCTAGGGTTAGAGAGACCATTAGGGTTGGGATTGGACCTAGGGTTAGGGTTATGTTGAGGGCTAGGGTTAGAGAGACGGTTAGGGTTGGGATTGGACCTAGGGTTAGGGTTAGGTTGAGGGCTAGGGTTAGAGAGACGGTTATTGTTGGGATTGGACCTAGGGTTAGGGTTATGTTGAGGGCTAGGGTTAGCGAGACGGTTAGGGTTGGGATTGGTCCTAGGGTTAGGGTTATGTTGAGGGCTAGGGTTAGAGAGACGGTTAGGGTTGGGATTGGACCTAGGGTTAGGGTTATGTTGAGGGCTAGGGTTAGAGAGACGGTTAGGGTTGGGATTGGAACTAGGGTTAGGGTTAGGTTGAGGGCTAGGGTTAGAGAGACGGTTAGGGTTGGGATTGGACCTAGGGTTAGGATTATGTTGAGGGCTAGGGTTAGAGAGACGGTTAGGGTTGGGATTGGACCTAGGGTTAGGGTTATGTTGAGGGCTAGGGTTAGAGAGACGGTTAGGGTTGGGATTGGACCTAGGGTTAGGGTTATGTTGAGGGCTAGGGTAAGAGAGACGGTTAGGGTTGGGATTGGACCTAGGGTTAGGGTTATGTTGAGGGCTAGGGTTAGAGAGACGGTTACGGTTGGGATTGGACCTAGGGTTAGGGTTATGTTGAGGGCTAGGGTTAGAGAGACGGTTAGGGTTGGGATTGGACCTAGGGTTAGGGTTATGTTGAGGGCTAGGGTTAGAGAGACGGTTAGGGTTGGGATTGGACCTAGGGTTAGGGTTATGTTGAGGGCTAGGGTTAGAGAGACGGTTAGGGTTGGGATTGGACCTAGGGTTAGGGTTATGTTGAGGGCTTGGGTTACAGAGACGGTTAGGGTTGGGATTGGACCTAGGGTTAGGGTTATGTTGAGGGCTAGGGTTAGAGAGACGGTTATTGTTGGGATTGGACCTAGGGTTAGGGTTATGTTGACGGCTAGGGTTAAAGAGACGGTTATTGTTGGGATTGGACCTAGGGTTAGGGTTATGTTGAGGGCTAGGATTAGAGAGACGGTTATTGTTGGGATTGGACCTAGGGTTAGGGTTACGTTGAGGGCTAGGGTTAGAGAGACGGTTATTGTTGGGATTGGACCTAGGGTTAGGGTTATGTTGAGGGCTAGGGTTAGAGAGACAGTTAGGGTTGGGATTGGACCTAGGGTTAGGGTTATGTTGACGGCTGGGGTTAGCGAGAAGGTTATGGTTGGGATTGGACCTAGGGTTAGGGTTATGTTGAGGGCTAGGGTTAGAGAGACGGTTAGGGTTGGGATTGGACCTAGGGTTAGGGTTATGTTGAGGGCTAGGATTAGAGAGACGGTTAGGGTTGGAATTGGACCTAGGGTTAGGGTTATGTTGAGGGCTAGGGTTAGAGAGACGGTTATTGTTGGGATTGGACCTAGGGTTAGGGTTATGTTGAGGGCTAGGGTTAGAGAGACGGTTATTGTTGGGATTGGACCTAGGGTTAGGATTATGTTGAGGGCTAGGGTTAGAGAGACGGTTAGGGTTGGGATTGGACCTAGGGTTAGGGTTACGTTGAGGGCTAGGGTTAGAGAGACGGTTATTGTTGGGATTGGACCTAGGGTTAGGGTTATGTTGAGGGCTAGGGTTAGAGAGACGGTTAGGGTTGGGATTGGACCTAGGGTTAGGGTTATGTTGAGGGCTAGGGTTAGAGAGACGGTTAGGGTTGGGATTGGACCTAGGGTTAGGGTTATGTTGAGGGCTAGGGTTAGAGACGGTTAGGGTTGGGATTGGACCTAGGGTTAGGGTTATGTTGAGGGCTAGGGTTAGAGAGACGGTTATTGTTGGGATTAGACCTAAGGTTAGGGTTATGTTGAGGGCTAGGGTTAGAGAGACAGTTAGGGTTGGGATTGGACCTAGGGTTAGGGTTATGTTGACGGCTGGGGTTAGCGAGAAGGTTATGGTTGGGATTGGACCTAGGGTTAGGGTTATGTTGAGGGCTAGGGTTAGAGAGACGGTTAGGGTTGGGATTGGACCTAGGGTTAGGGTTATGTTGAGGGCTAGGGTTAGAGAGACGGTTATTGTTGGGATTGGACCTAGGGTTAGGGTTATGTTGAGGGCTAGGGTTAGCGAGACGGTTAGGGTTGGGATTGGACCTAGGGTTAGAGTTATGTTGATGGCTAGGGTTAGAGAGACTGTTATTGTTGGGATTGGACCTAGGGTTAGGGTTATGTTGAGGGCTAGGTTTAGCGAGACGGTTAGGGTTGGGATTGGTCCTAGGGTTAGGGTTATGTTGAGGGCTAGGGTTAGAGAGACGGTTAGGGTTGGGATTGGACCTAGGGTTAGGGTTATGTTGAGGGCTAGGGTTAGAAAGACGGTTATTGTTGGGATTGGACCTTGGGTTCGGGTTATGTTGAGGGCTAGGGTTAAAGATACGGTTAGGGTTGGGATTGGACCTAGGGTTAGGGTTAGGTTGAGGGCTAGGGTTAGAGAGACGGTTAGGGTTGGGATTGGACCTAGGGTTAGGGTTAGGTTGAGGGCTAGGGTTAGAGAGATGGTTAGGGTTGGAATTGGACCTAGGGTTAGGGTTATGTTGAGGGCTAGGGTTAGAGAGACGGTTAGGGTTGGGATTGGACCTAGGGTTAGGGTTATGTTGAGGGCTAGGGTTAGAGAGACGGTTATTGTTGGGATTGGACCTTGGGTTAGGGTTATGTTGAGGGCTAGGGTTAAAGATACGGTTAGGGTTGGGATTGGACCTAGGGTTAGGGTTATGTTGAGGGCTAAGTTTAGAGAGACGGTTATTGTTGGGATTGGACCTAGGGTTAGGGTTATGTTGAGGGCTAGGGTTAGAGAGACAGTTAGGGTTGGGATTGGACCTAGGGTTAGGGTTATGTTGAGGGCTAGGGTTAGAGAGACGGTTAGGGTTGGAATTGGACCTAGGGTTAGGGTTATGTTGAGGGCTAAGGTTAGAGAGACGGTTATTGTTGGGATTGGACCTAGGGTTAGGGTTATGTTGAGGGCTAGGGTTAGAGAGACGGTTATTGTTGGGATTGGACCTAGGGTTAGGATTATGTTGAGGGCTAGGGTTAGAGAGACGGTTAGGGTTGGGATTGGACCTAGGGTTAGGGTTATGTTGAGGACTAGGGTTAGAGAGACGGTTAGGGTTGGAATTGGACCTAGGGTTAGGGTTATGTTGAGGGCTAGGGTTAGAGAGACGGTTATTGTTGGGATTGGACCTAGGGTTAGTGGTATGTTGAGGGCTAGGGTTAGAGAGACGGTTATTGTTGGGATTGGACCTAGGGTTAGGGTTATGTTGAGGGCTAGGGTTAGAGAGACGGTTAGGGTTGGGATTGGACCTAGGGTTAGGGTTATGTTGAGGGCTAGGGTTAGAGAGACGGTTAGGGTTGGAATTGGACCTAGGGTTAGGGTTATGTTGAGGGCTAGGGTTAGAGAGACCGTTATTGTTGGGATTGGACCTAGGGTTAGGGTTATGTTGAGGGCTAGGGTTAGAGAGACGGTTATTGTTGGGATTGGACCTAGGGTTAGGATTATGTTGAGGGCTAGGGTTAGAGAGACGGTTAGGGTTGGGATTGGACCTAGGGTTAGGGTTATGTTGAGGGCTAGGGTTAGAGAGACGGTTAGGGTTGGAATTGGACCTAGGGTTAGGGTTATGTTGAGGGCTAGGGTTAGAGAGACGGTTATTGTTGGGATTGGACCTAGGGTTAGTGTTATGTTGAGGGCTAGGGTTAGAGAGACGGTTATTGTTGGGATTGGACCTAGGGTTAGGGTTATGTTGAGGGCTAGGGTTAGAGAGACGGTTAGGGTTGGGATTGGACCTAGGGTTAGGGTTATGTTGAGGGCTAGGGTTAGAGAGACGGTTTGGTTGGAATTGGACCTAGGGTTAGGGTTATGTTGAGGGCTAGAGTTAGAGAGACGGTTAGGGTTGGAATTGGACCTAGGGTTAGGGTTACGTTGAGGGCTAGGGTTAGAGAGACGGTTATTGTTGTGATTGGACCTAGGGTTAGGGTTATGTTGAGGGCTAGGGTTAGAGAGACGGTTAGGGTTGGGATTGGACCTAGGGTTAGGGTTATGTTGAGGGCTAGGGTTAGAGAGACGGTTAGGGTTGGGATTGGACCTAGGGTTAGGGTTATGTTGAGGGCTAGGGTTAGAGACGGTTAGGGTTGGGATTGGACCTAGGGTTAGGGTTATGTTGAGGGCTAGGGTTAGAGAGACGGTTATTGCTGGGATTAGACCTAAGGTTAGGGTTATGTTGAGGGCTAGGGTTAGAGAGACGGTTAGGGTTGGGATTGGACCTAGGGTTAGGGTTATGTTGATGGCTGGGGTTAGCGAGAAGGTTAGGGTTGGGATTGGACCTAGGGTTAGGGTTATGTTGAGGGCTAGGGTTAGAGAGACGGTTAGGGTTGGGATTGGACCTAGGGTTAGGGTTATGTTGAGGGCTAGGGTTAGAGAGACGGTTATTGTTGGGATTGGACCTAGGGTTAGGGTTTGTTGAGGGCTAGGGTTAGCGAGACGGTTAGGGTTGGGATTGGACCTAGGGTTAGGGTTATGTTGAGGGCTAGGGTTAGAGAGACGGTTATTGTTGGGATTGGACCTAGGGTTAGGGTTATGTTGAGGGCTAGGGTTAGCGAGACGGTTAGGGTTGGGATTGGTCCTAGGGTTAGAGTTATGTTGAGGGCTAGGGTTAGAGAGACCATTAGGGTTGGGATTGGACCTAGGGTTAGGGTTATGTTGAGGGCTAGGGTTAGAGAGACGGTTAGGGTTGGGATTGGACCTAGGGTTAGGGTTAGGTTGAGGGCTAGGGTTAGAGAGACGGTTATTGTTGGGATTGGACCTAGGGTTAGGGTTATGTTGAGGGCTAGGGTTAGCGAGACGGTTAGGGTTGGGATTGGTCCTAGGGTTAGGGTTATGTTGAGGGCTAGGGTTAGAGAGACGGTTAGGGTTGGGATTGGACCTAGGGTTAGGGTTATGTTGAGGGCTAGGGTTAGAGAGACGGTTAGGGTTGGGATTGGAACTAGGGTTAGGGTTAGGTTGAGGGCTAGGGTTAGAGAGACGGTTAGGGTTGGGATTGGACCTAGGGTTAGGATTATGTTGAGGGCTAGGGTTAGAGAGACGGTTAGGGTTGGGATTGGACCTAGGGTTAGGGTTATGTTGAGGGCTAGGGTTAGAGAGACGGTTAGGGTTGGGATTGGACCTAGGGTTAGGGTTATGTTGAGGGCTAGGGTAAGAGAGACGGTTAGGGTTGGGATTGGACCTAGGGTTAGGGTTATGTTGAGGGCTAGGGTTAGAGAGACGGTTACGGTTGGGATTGGACCTAGGGTTAGGGTTATGTTGAGGGCTAGGGTTAGAGAGACGGTTAGGGTTGGGATTGGACCTAGGGTTAGGGTTATGTTGAGGGCTAGGGTTAGAGAGACGGTTAGGGTTGGGATTGGACCTAGGGTTAGGGTTATGTTGAGGGCTAGGGTTAGAGAGACGGTTAGGGTTGGGATTGGACCTAGGGTTAGGGTTATGTTGAGGGCTTGGGTTACAGAGACGGTTAGGGTTGGGATTGGACCTAGGGTTAGGGTTATGTTGAGGGCTAGGGTTAGAGAGACGGTTATTGTTGGGATTGGACCTAGGGATAGGGTTACGTTGAGGGCTAGGGTTAGAGAGACGCTTAGGGTTGGGATTGGACCTCGGGTTAGGGTTATGTTGAGGGCTAGGGTTAGAGAGACGGTTATTGTTGGGATTGGACCTAGGGTTAGGGTTATGTTGAGGGCTAGGGTTAGAGAGACGGTTATTGTTGGGATTGGACGTAGGGTTAGAATTATGTTGAGGGCTAGGGTTAGAGAGACGGTTAGGGTTGGGATTGGACCTAGGGTTAGGGTTATGTTGAGGGCTAGGGTTAGAGAGACGGTTAGGGTTGGAATTGGACCTAGGGTTAGGGTTATGTTGAGAGCTAGGGTTAGAGAGACGGTTATTGTTGGGATTGGACCTAGGGTTAGTGTTATGTTGAGGGCTAGGGTTAGAGAGACGGTTATTGTTGGGATTGGACCTAGGGTTAGGGTTATGTTGAGGGCTAGGGTTAGAGAGACGGTTAGGGTTGGGATTGGACCTAGGGTTAGGGTTATGTTGAGGGCTAGGGTTAGAGAGACGGTTATTGTTGGGATTGTACCTAGGGTTAGGGTTATGTTGAGGGCTAGGGTTAGAGAGACGGTTAGGGTTGGGATTGGACCTTGGGTTAGGGTTATGTTGAGGGCTAGGGTTAAAGATACGGTTAGAGTTGGGATTGGACCTAGGGTTAGGGTTATGTTGAGGGCTAGGGTTAGAGAGACGGTTATTGTTGGGATTGGACCTAGGGTTAGGGTTATGTTGAGGGCTAGGGTTAGAGAGACGGTTAGGGTTGGGATTGGACCTAGGGTTAGGGTTATGTTGAGGGCTAGGGTTAGAGAGACGGTTATTGTTGGGAATGGACCTAGGGTTAGGGTTATGTTGAGGGCTAGGGTTAGAGAGACGGTTAGGGTTGGGATTGGACCTAGGGTTAGGGTTATGTTGAGGGCTAGGGTTAGAGAGACGGTTAGGGTTGGGATTGGACCTAGGGTTAGGGTTATGTTGAGGGCTAGGGTTAGAGAGACGGTTAGGGTTGGGATTGGACCTAGGGTTAGGGTTATGTTGAGGGCTAGGGTTAGAGAGACGGTTAGGGTTGGGATTGGACCTAGGGTTAGGGTTATGTTGAGGGCTAGGGTTAGAGAGACGGTTAGGGTTGGGATTGGACCTAGGATTAGGGTTATGTTGAGCGCTAGGGTAAGAGAGACGGTTAGGGTTGGGATTGGACCTAGGGTTAGGGTTATGTTGAGGGCTAGGGTCAGAGAGACGATTAGGGTTGGGATTGGACCTAGGGTTAGGGTTATGTTGAGGGCTAGGGTTAGAGAGACGGTTAGGGTTGGGATTGGACCTAGGGTTAGGGTTATGTTGAGGGCTAGGGTTAGAGAGACGGTTAGGGTTGGGATTGGACCTAGGGTTAGGGTTATGTTGAGGGCTAGGGTAATAGAGACGGTTAGGGTTGGGATTGGACCTAGGGTTAGGGTTATGTTGAGGGCTAGGGTTAGAGAGACGGTTAGGGTTGGGATTGGACCTAGGGTTAGGGTTATGTTGAGGGCTAGGGTTAGAGAGACGGTTAGGGTTGGGATTGGACCTAGGGTTAGGGTTATGTTGAGGGCTAGGGTTAGAGAGACGGTTAGGGTTGGGATTGGACCTAGGGTTAGGGTTATGTTGAGGGCTAGGGTTAGAGAGACGGTTAGGGTTGGAATTGGACCTAGGGTTAGGGTTATGTTGAGGGCTAAGGTTAGAGAGACGGTTATTGTTGGGATTGGACCTAGGGTTAGGGTTATGTTGAGGGCTAGGGTTAGAGAGACGGTTATTGTTGGGATTGGACCTAGGGTTAGGATTATGTTGAGGGCTAGGGTTAGAGAGACGGTTAGGGTTGGGATTGGACCTAGGGTTAGGGTTATGTTGAGGACTAGGGTTAGAGAGACGGTTAGGGTTGGAATTGGACCTAGGGTTAGGGTTATGTTGAGGGCTAGGGTTAGAGAGACGGTTATTGTTGGGATTGGACCTAGGGTTAGTGGTATGTTGAGGGCTAGGGTTAGAGAGACGGTTATTGTTGGGATTGGACCTAGGGTTAGGGTTATGTTGAGGGCTAGGGTTAGAGAGACGGTTAGGGTTGGGATTGGACCTAGGGTTAGGGTTATGTTGAGGGCTAGGGTTAGAGAGACGGTTAGGGTTGGAATTGGACCTAGGGTTAGGGTTATGTTGAGGGCTAGGGTTAGAGAGACGGTTATTGTTGGGATTGGACCTAGGGTTAGGGTTATGTTGAGGGCTAGGGTTAGAGAGACGGTTATTGTTGGGATTGGACCTAGGGTTAGGATTATGTTGAGGGCTAGGGTTAGAGAGACGGTTAGGGTTGGGATTGGACCTAGGGTTAGGGTTATGTTGAGGGCTAGGGTTAGAGAGACGGTTAGGGTTGGAATTGGACCTAGGGTTAGGGTTATGTTGAGGGCTAGGGTTAGAGAGACGGTTATTGTTGGGATTGGACCTAGGGTTAGTGTTATGTTGAGGGCTAGGGTTAGAGAGACGGTTATTGTTGGGATTGGACCTAGGGTTAGGGTTATGTTGAGGGCTAGGGTTAGAGAGACGGTTAGGGTTGGGATTGGACCTAGGGTTAGGGTTATGTTGAGGGCTAGGGTTAGAGAGACGGTTTGGTTGGAATTGTACCTAGGGTTAGGGTTATGTTGAGGGCTAGGGTTAGAGAGACGGTTAGGGTTGGAATTGGACCTAGGGTTAGGGTTATGTTGAGGGCTAGGGTTAGAGAGACGGTTATTGTTGGGATTGGACCTAGGGTTAGGGTTACGTTGAGGGCTAGGGTTAGAGAGACGGTTATTGTTGGGATTGGACCTAGGGTTAGGGTTATGTTGAGGGCTAGGGTTAGAGAGACGGTTAGGGTTGGGATTGGACCTAGGGTTAGGGTTATGTTGAGGGCTAGGGTTAGAGAGACGGTTAGGGTTGGGATTGGACCTAGGGTTAGGGTTATGTTGAGGGCTAGGGTTAGAGACGGTTAGGGTTGGGATTGGACCTAGGGTTAGGGTTATGTTGAGGGCTAGGGTTAGAGAGACGGTTATTGCTGGGATTAGACCTAAGGTTAGGGTTATGTTGAGGGCTAGGGTTAGAGAGACGGTTAGGGTTGGGATTGGACCTAGGGTTAGGGTTATGTTGATGGCTGGGGTTAGCGAGAAGGTTAGGGTTGGGATTTGACCTAGGGTTAGGGTTATGTTGAGGGCTAGGGTTAGAGAGACGGTTAGGGTTGGGATTGGACCTAGGGTTAGGGTTATGTTGAGGGCTAGGGTTAGAGAGACGGTTATTGTTGGGATTGGACCTAGGGTTAGGGTTTGTTGAGGGCTAGGGTTAGCGAGACGGTTAGGGTTGGGATTGGACCTAGGGTTAGGGTTATGTTGAGGGCTAGGGTTAGAGAGACGGTTATTGTTGGGATTGGACCTAGGGTTAGGGTTATGTTGAGGGCTAGGGTTAGCGAGACGGTTAGGGTTGGGATTGGTCCTAGGGTTAGAGTTATGTTGAGGGCTAGGGTTAGAGAGACGATTAGGGTTGGGATTGGACCTAGGGTTAGGGTTATGTTGAGGGCTAGGGTTAGAGAGACGGTTAGGGTTGGGATTGGACCTAGGGTTAGGGTTAGGTTGAGGGCTAGGGTTAGAGAGACGGTTATTGTTGGGATTGGACCTAGGGTTAGGGTTATGTTGAGGGCTAGGGTTAGCGAGACGGTTAGGGTTGGGATTGGTCCTAGGGTTAGGGTTATGTTGAGGGCTAGGGTTAGAGAGACGGTTAGGGTTGGGATTGGACCTAGGGTTAGGGTTATGTTGAGGGCTAGGGTTAGAGAGACGGTTAGGGTTGGGATTGGACCTAGGGTTAGGGTTAGGTTGAGGGCTAGGGTTAGAGAGACGGTTAGGGTTGGGATTGGACCTAGGGTTAGGATTATGTTGAGGGCTAGGGTTAGAGAGACGGTTAGGGTTGGGATTGGACCTAGGGTTAGGGTTATGTTGAGGGCTAGGGTTAGAGAGACGGTTAGGGTTGGGATTGGACCTAGGGTTAGGGTTATGTTGAGGGCTAGGGTAAGAGAGACGGTTAGGGTTGGGATTGGACCTAGGGTTAGGGTTATGTTGAGGGCTAGGGTTAGAGAGACGGTTACGGTTGGGATTGGACCTAGGGTTAGGGTTATGTTGAGGGCTAGGGTTAGAGAGACGGTTAGGGTTGGGATTGGACCTAGGGTTAGGGTTATGTTGAGGGCTAGGGTTAGAGAGACGGTTAGGGTTGGGATTGGACCTAGGGTTAGGGTTATGTTGAGGGCTAGGGTTAGAGAGACGGTTAGGGTTGGGATTGGACCTAGGGTTAGGGTTATGTTGAGGGCTTGGGTTACAGAGACGGTTAGGGTTGGGATTGGACCTAGGGTTAGGGTTATGTTGAGGGCTAGGGTTAGAGAGACGGTTATTGTTGGGATTGGACCTAGGGTTAGGGTTACGTTGAGGGCTAGGGTTAGAGAGACGCTTAGGGTTGGGATTGGACCTAGGGTTAGGGTTATGTTGAGGGCTAGGGTTAGAGAGACGGTTATTGTTGGGATTGGACCTAGGGTTAGGGTTATGTTGAGGGCTAGGGTTAGAGAGACGGTTATTGTTGGGATTGGACGTAGGGTTAGAATTATGTTGAGGGCTAGGGTTAGAGAGACGGTTAGGGTTGGGATTGGACCTAGGGTTAGGGTTATGTTGAGGGCTAGGGTTAGAGAGACGGTTAGGGTTGGAATTGGACCTAGGGTTAGGGTTATGTTGAGGGCTAGGGTTAGAGAGACGGTTATTGTTGGGATTGGACCTAGGGTTAGTGTTATGTTGAGGGCTAGGGTTAGAGAGACGGTTATTGTTGGGATTGGACCTAGGGTTAGGGTTATGTTGAGGGCTAGGGTTAGAGAGACGGTTAGGGTTGGGATTGGACCTAGGGTTAGGGTTATGTTGAGGGCTAGGGTTAGAGAGACGGTTATTGTTGGGATTGTACCTAGGGTTAGGGTTATGTTGAGGGCTAGGGTTAGAGAGACGGTTAGGGTTGGGATTGGACCTTGGGTTAGGGTTATGTTGAGGGCTAGGGTTAAAGATACGGTTAGAGTTGGGATTGGACCTAGGGTTAGGGTTATGTTGAGGGCTAGGGTTAGAGAGACGGTTATTGTTGGGATTGGACCTAGGGTTAGGGTTATGTTGAGGGCTAGGGTTAGAGAGACGGTTAGGGTTGGGATTGGACCTAGGGTTAGGGTTATGTTGAGGGCTAGGGTTAGAGAGACGGTTATTGTTGGGAATGGACCTAGGGTTAGGGTTATGTTGAGGGCTAGGGTTAGAGAGACGGTTAGGGTTGGGATTGGACCTAGGGTTAGGGTTATGTTGAGGGCTAGGGTTAGAGAGACAGTTAGGGTTGGGATTGGACCTAGGGTTAGGGTTATGTTGAGGGCTAGGGTTAGAGAGACGGTTAGGGTTGGGATTGGACCTAGGGTTAGGGTTATGTTGAGGGCTAGGGTTAGAGAGACGGTTAGGGTTGGGATTGGACCTAGGGTTAGGGTTATGTTGAGGGCTAGGGTTAGAGAGACGGTTAGGGTTGGGATTGGACCTAGGGTTAGGGTTATGTTGAGGGCTAGGGTAAGAGAGACGGTTAGGGTTGGGATTGGACCTAGGGTTAGGGTTATGTTGAGGGCTAGGGTCAGAGAGACGATTAGGGTTGGGATTGGACCTAGGATTAGGGTTATGTTGAGGGCTAGGGTCAGAGAGACGGTTAGGGTTGGGATTGGACCTAGGGTTAGGGTTATGTTGAGGGCTAGGGTTAGAGAGACGGTTAGGGTTGGGATTGGACCTAGGGTTAGGGTTATGTTGAGGGCTAGGGTAATAGAGACGGTTAGGGTTGGGATTGGACCTAGGGTTAGGGTTATGTTGAGGGCTAGGGTTAGAGAGACGGTTAGGGTTGGGATTGGACCTAGGGTTAGGGTTATGTTGAGGGCTAGGGTTAGAGAGACGGTTAGGGTTGGGATTGGACCTAGGGTTAGGGTTATGTTGAGGGCTAGGGTTAGAGAGACGGTTAGGGTTGGGATTGGACCTAGGGTTAGGGTTATGTTGAGGGCTAGGGTTAGAGAGACGGTTAGGGTTGGGATTGGACCTAGGGTTAGGGTTATGTTGAGGGCTAGGGTTAGAGAGACGGTTATTGTTGGGATTGGACCTAGGGTTAGGGTTATGTTGAGGGCTAGGGTTAGCGAGACGGTTAGGGTTGGGATTGGTCCTAGGGTTAGGGTTATGTTGAGGGCTAGGGTTAGAGAGACGGTTAGGGTTGGGATTGGACCTAGGGTTAGGGTTATGTTGAGGGCTAGGGTTAGAGAGACGGTTAGGGTTGGGATTGGACCTAGGGTTAGGGTTATGTTGAGGGCTAGGGTTAGAGAGACGGTTAGGGTTGGGATTGGACCTAGGGTTAGGGTTATGTTGAGGGCTAGGGTTAGAGAGACGGTTATTGTTTGGATTGGACCTAGGGTTAGGGTTATGTTGAGGGCTGGGGTTAGAGAGACGGTTAGGGTTGGGATTGGACCCAGGGTTAGGGTTATGTTGAGGGCTAGGGTTAGAGAGACGGTTAGGGTTGGGATTGGACCTAGGGTTAGGGTTATGTTGAGGGCTAGGGTTAGAGAGACGAGTATTGTTGGGATTGGACCTAGGGTTAGGGTTATGTTGAGGTCTAGGGTTAGCGAGACGGTTAGGGTTGGGATTGGTCCTAGGGTTAGGGTTATGTTGAGGGCTAGGGTTAGAGAGACGGTTAGGGTTGGGATTGGACCTAGGGTTAGGGTTATGTTGAGGGCTAGGGTTAGAGAGACGGTTAGGGTTGGGATTGGACCTAGGGTTAGGGTTAGGTTGAGGGCTAGGGTTAGAGAGACGGTTAGGGTTGGGATTGGACCTAGGTTTAGGGTTAGGTTGAGGGCTAGGGTTAGAGAGATGGTTAGGGTTGGGCATGGACCTAGGGTTAGGGTTATGTTGAGGGCTAGGGTTAGAGAGACGGTTAGGGTAGGGATTGGACCTAGGGTTAGGGTTATGTTGAGGGCTAGGGTTAGAGAGACGGTTATTGTTGGGAATGGACCTAGGTTTAGGGTTAGGTTGAGGGCTAGGGTTAGAGAGATGGTTAGGGTTGGGCATGGACCTAGGGTTAGGGTTATGTTGAGGGCTAGGGTTAGAGAGACGGTTAGGGTTGGGATTGGACCTAGTGTTAGGGTTATGTTGAGGGCTAGGGTTAGAGAGACGGTTATTGTTGGGAATGGACCTAGGGTTAGGGTTATGTTGAGGGCTAGGGTTAGAGAGACGGTTAGGGTTGGGATTGGACCTAGGGTTAGTGTTATGTTGAGGGCTAGGGTTAGAGAGACGGTTAGGGTTGGGATTGGACCTAGGGTTAGGGTTATGTTGAGGGCTAGGGTTAGAGAGACGGTTAGGGTTGTAATTGGACCTAGGGTTAGGGTTATGTTGAGGGCTAGGGTTAGAGAGACGGTTAGGGTTGGGATTGGACCTAGGGTTAGGGTTATGTTGAGGGCTAGGGTTAGAGAGACGGTTATTGTTTGCATTGGACCTAGGGTTAGGGTTATGTTGAGGGCTGGGGTTAGAGAGACTGTTAGGGTTGGGATTGGACCTAGGGTTAGGGTTATGTTGAGGGCTAGGGTTAGAGAGACGGTTAGGGTTGGGATTGGACCTAGGGTTAGGGTTATGTTGAGGGCTAGGGTTAGAGAGACAGTTATTGTTGGGATTGGACCTAGGGTTAGGGTTATGTTGAGGGCTAGGGTTAGCGAGACGGTTAGGGTTGGGATTGGTCCTAGGGTTAGGGTTATGGTGAGGGATAGGGTTAGAGAGACGGTTAGGGTTGGGATTGGACCTAGGGTTAGGGTTATGTTGAGGGCTAGGGTTAGAGAGACGGTTAGGGTTGGGATTGGACCTAGGGTTAGGGTTAGGTTGAGGGCTAGGGTTAGAGAGACGGTTAGGGTTGGGATTGGACCTAGGTTTAGGGTTAGGTTGAGGGCTAGGGTTAGAGAGATGGTTAGGGTTGGGCATGGACCTAGGGTTAGGGTTATGTTGAGGGCTAGGGTTAGAGAGACGGTTAGGGTTGGGATTGGACCTAGGGTTAGGGTTATGTTGAGGGCTAGGGTTAGAGAGACGGTTAGGGTTGGGATTGGACCTAGGGTTAGGGTTATGTTGAGGGCTAGGGTTAGAGAGACGGTTAGGGTTGGGATTGGACCTAGGGTTAGGGTTATGTTGAGGGCTAGGGTTAGAGACGGTTATTGTTTGGATTGGACCTAGGGTTAGGGTTATGTTGAGGGCTAGGGTTAGAGAGACGGTTAGGGTTGGGATTGGACCTAGGGTTAGGGTTATGTTGAGGGCTAGGGTTAGAGAGACGGTTATTGTTGGGAATGGACCTAGGGTTAGGGTTATGTTGAGGGCTAGGGTTAGAGAGACGGTTAGGGTTGGGATTGGACCTAGGGTTAGGGTTATGTTGAGGGCTAGGGTTAGAGAGACGGTTAGGGTTGGGATTGGACCTAGACTTAGGGTTATGTTGAGGGCTAGGCTTAGAGAGACGGTTAGGTTTGGGATTGGACCTAGGGTTAGTGTTATGTTGAGGGCTAGGGTTAGAGAGACGGTTAGGGTTGGGATTGGACCTAGGGTTAGGGTTATGTTGAGGGCTAGGGTTAGAGAGACGGTTAGGGTTGGGATTGGACCTAGGGTTAGGGTTATGTTGAGGGCTAGGGTTAGAGAGACGGTTAGGGTTGGGATTGGACCTAGGGTTAGGGTTATGTTGAGGGCTAGGGTTAGAGAGACGGTTAGGGTTGGGATTGGACCTAGGGTTAGAGTTATGTTGAGGGCTAGGGTAAGAGAGACGGTTAGGGTTGGGATTGGACCTAGGGTTAGGGTTATGTTGAGGGCTAGGGTTAGAGAGACGGTTAGGGTTGGGATTGGACCTAGGGTTAGGGTTATGTTGAGGGCTAGGGTTAGAGAGACGGTTAGGGTTGGGATTGGACCTAGGGTTAGGGTTATGTTGAGGGCTAGGGTTAGAGAGACGGTTAGGGTTGGGATTGGACCTAGGGTTAGGGTTATGTTGAGGGCTAGGGTTAGAGAGACGGTTAGGGTTGGGATTGGACCTAGGGTTAGGGTTATGTTGAGGGCTAGGGTTAGAGAGACGGTTAGGGTTGGGATTGGACCTAGGGTTAGGGTTATGTTGAGGGCTAGGGTTAGAGAGACGGTTAGGGTTGGGATTGGACCTAGGGTTAGGGTTATGTTGAGGGCTAGGGTTAGAGAGACGGTTAGGGTTGGGATTGGACCTAGGGTTAGGGTTATGTTGAGGGCTAGGGTTAGAGAGACGGTTAGGGTTGGGATTGGACCTAGGGTTAGGGTTATGTTGAGGGCTAGGGTTAGAGAGACGGTTAGGGTTGGGATTGGACCTAGGGTTAGGGTTATGTTGAGGGCTAGGGTTAGAGAGACGGTTAGGGTTGGGATTGGACCTAGGGTTAGGGTTATGTTGAGGGCTAGGGTTAGAGAGACGGTTAGGGTTGGGATTGGACCTAGGGTTAGGGTTATGTTGAGGGCTAGGGTTAGAGAGACGGTTAGGGTTGGGATTGGACCTAGGGTTAGGGTTATGTTGAGGGCTAGGGTTAGAGAGACGGTAGGGTTGGGATTGGACCTACGGTTAGGGTTATGTTGAGGGCTAGGGTTAGAGAGACGGTTAGGGTTGGGATTGGACCTAGGGTTAGGGTTATGTTGAGGGCTAGGGTTAGAGAGACGGTTAGGGTTGGGATTGGACCTAAGGTTAGGGTTATGTTGAGGGCTAGGGTTAGAGAGACGGTTATTGTTGGGATTGGACCTAGGGTTAGGGTTATGTTGAGGGCTAGGGTTAGAGAGACGGTTAGGGTTGGGATTGGACCTAGGGTTAGGGTTATGTTGAGGGCTAGGGTTAGAGACGGTTATTGTTTGGATTGGACCTAGGGTTAGGGTTATGTTGAGGGCGAGGGTTAGAGAGACGGTTAGGGTTGGGATTGGACCTAGGGTTAGTGTTATGTTGAGGGCTAGGGTTAGAGACGGTTATTGTTTGGATTGGACCTAGGGTTAGGGTTATGTTGAGGGCTAGGGTTAGAGAGACGGTTAGGGTTGGGATTGGACCTAGGGTTAGGGTTATGTTGAGGGCTAGGGTTAGAGAGACGGTTATTGTTGGGAATGGACCTAGGGTTAGGGTTATGTTGAGGGCTAGGGTTAGAGAGACGGTTAGGGTTGGGATTGGACCTAGGGTTAGGGTTATGTTGAGGGCTAGGGTTAGAGAGACGGTTAGGGTTGGGATTGGACCTAGGGTTAGGGTTATGTTGAGGGCTAGGGTTAGAGACGGTTATTGTTTGGATTGGACCTAGGGTTAGGGTTATGTTGAGGGCTAGGGTTAGAGAGACGGTTAGGGTTGGGATTGGACCTAGGGTTAGGGTTATGTTGAGGGCTAGGGTTAGAGAGACGGTTATTGTTGGGAATGGACCTAGGGTTAGGGTTATGTTGAGGGCTAGGGTTAGAGAGACGGTTAGGGTTGGGATTGGACCTAGGGTTAGGGTTATGTTGAGGGCTAGGGTTAGAGAGACGGTTAGGGTTGGGATTGGACCTAGAGTTAGGGTTATGTTGAGGGCTAGGCTTAGAGAGACGGTTAGGTTTGGGATTGGACCTAGGGTTAGTGTTATGTTGAGGGCTAGGGTTAGAGAGACGGTTAGGGTTGGGATTGGACCTAGGGTTAGGGTTATGTTGAGGGCTAGGGTTAGAGAGACGGTTAGGGTTGGGATTGGACCTAGGGTTAGGGTTATGTTGAGGGCTAGGGTTAGAGAGACGGTTAGGGTTGGGATTGGACCTAGGGTTAGGGTTATGTTGAGGGCTAGGGTTAGAGAGACGGTTAGGGTTGGGATTGGACCTAGGGTTAGAGTTATGTTGAGGGCTAGGGTAAGAGAGACGGTTAGGGTTGGGATTGGACCTAGGGTTAGGGTTATGTTGAGGGCTAGGGTTAGAGAGACGGTTAGGGTTGGGATTGGACCTAGGGTTAGGGTTATGTTGAGGGCTAGGGTTAGAGAGACGGTTAGGGTTGGGATTGGACCTAGGGTTAGGGTTATGTTGAGGGCTAGGGTTAGAGAGACGGTTAGGGTTGGGATTGGACCTAGGGTTAGGGTTATGTTGAGGGCTAGGGTTAGAGAGACGGTTAGGGTTGGGATTGGACCTAGGGTTAGGGTTATGTTGAGGTCTAGGGTTAGAGAGACGGTTAGGGTTGGGATTGGACCTAGGGTTAGGGTTATGTTGAGGGCTAGGGTTAGAGAGACGGTTAGGGTTGGGATTGGACCTAGGGTTAGGGTTATGTTGAGGGCTAGGGTTAGAGAGACGGTTAGGGTTGGGATTGGACCTAGGGTTAGGGTTATGTTGAAGGCTAGGGTTAGAGAGACGGTTAGGGTTGGGATTGGACCTAGGGTTAGGGTTATGTTGAGGGCTAGGGTTAGAGAGACGGTTAGGGTTGGGATTGGACCTAGGGTTAGGGTTATGTTGAGGGCTAGGGTTAGAGAGACGGTTAGGGTTGGGATTGGACCTAGGGTTAGGGTTATGTTGAGGGCTAGGGTTAGAGAGACGGTAGGGTTGGGATTGGACCTAGGGTTAGGGTTATGTTGAGGGCTAGGGTTAGAGAGACGGTTAGGGTTGGGATTGGACCTAGGGTTAGGGTTATGTTGAGGGCTAGGGTTAGAGAGACGGTTAGGGTTGGGATTGGACCTAAGGTTAGGGTTATGTTGAGGGCTAGGGTTAGAGAGACGGTTATTGTTGGGATTGGACCTAGGGTTAGGGTTATGTTGAGGGCTAGGGTTAGAGAGACGGTTAGGGTTGGGATTGGACCTAGGGTTAGGGTTATGTTGAGGGCTAGGGTTAGAGAGACGGTTAGGGTTGGGATTGGACCTAGTGTTAGGGTTATGTTGAGGGCCAGGGTTAGAGAGACGGTTAGGGTTGGGATTGGACCTAGGGTTAAGGTTATGTTGAGGGCCAGGGTTAGAGAGACGGTTAGGGTTGGGATTGGACCTAGGGTTAGGGTTATGTTGAGGGCTAGGGTTAGAGAGACGGTTAGGTTTGGGATTGGACCTAGGGTTAGGGTTATGTTGAGGGCTAGGGTTAGAGAGACGGTTAGGGTTGGGATTGGACCTAGGGTTAGGGTTATGTTGAGGGCTAGGGTTAGAGAGACGGTTAGGGTTGGGATTGGACCTAGGGTTAGGGTTATGTTGAGGGCTAGGGTTAGAGAGACGGTTAGGGTTGGGATTGGACCTAGGGTTAGGGTTATGTTGAGGGCTAGGGTTAGAGAGACGCTTAGGGTTGGGATTGGACCTAGGGTTAGGGTTATGTTGAGGGCTAGGGTTAGAGAGACGGTTATTGTTGGGATTGGACCTAGGGTTAGGGTTATGTTGAGGGCTAGGGTTAGAGAGACGGTTATTGTTGGGATTGGACCTAGGGTTAGGGTTATGTTGAGGGCTAGGGTTAGAGAGACGGTTATTGTTGGGATTGGACCTAGGGTTAGGGTTATGTTGAGGGCTAGGGTTAGAGAGACGTTTGTTGTTCGAAATTGGACCTAGGGTTAGGGTTATGTTGAGGGCTAGGGTTAGAGAGACGGTTAGGGTTGGAATTGGACCTAGGGTTAGGGTTATGTTGAGGGCTAGGGTTAGAGAGACGGTTATTGTTGGGATTGGACCTAGGGTTAGGGTTACGTTGAGGGCTAGGGTTAGAGAGACGGTTATTGTTGGGATTGGACCTAGGGTTAGGGTTATGTTGAGGGCTAGGGTTAGAGAGACGGTTAGGGTTGGGATTGGACCTAGGGTTAGGGTTATGTTGAGGGCTAGGGTTAGAGAGACGGTTAGGGTTGGGATTGGACCTAGGGTTAGGGTTATGTTGAGGGCTAGGGTTAGAGACGGTTAGGGTTGGGATTGGACCTAGGGTTAGGGTTATGTTGAGGGCTAGGGTTAGAGAGACGGTTATTGCTGGGATTAGACCTAAGGTTAGGGTTATGTTGAGGGCTAGGGTTAGAGAGACGGTTAGGGTTGGGATTGGACCTAGGGTTAGGGTTATGTTGATGGCTGGGGTTAGCGAGAAGGTTAGGGTTGGGATTGGACCTAGGGTTAGGGTTATGTTGAGGGCTAGGGTTAGAGAGACGGTTAGGGTTGGGATTGGACCTAGGGTTAGGGTTATGTTGAGGGCTAGGGTTAGAGAGACGGTTATTGTTGGGATTGGACCTAGGGTTAGGGTTTGTTGAGGGCTAGGGTTAGCGAGACGGTTAGGGTTGGGATTGGACCTAGGGTTAGGGTTATGTTGAGGGCTAGGGTTAGAGAGACGGTTATTGTTGGGATTGGACCTAGGGTTAGGGTTATGTTGAGGGCTAGGGTTAGCGAGACGGTTAGGGTTGGGATTGGTCCTAGGGTTAGAGTTATGTTGAGGGCTAGGGTTAGAGAGACCATTAGGGTTGGGATTGGACCTAGGGTTAGGGTTATGTTGAGGGCTAGGGTTAGAGAGACGGTTAGGGTTGGGATTGGACCTAGGGTTAGGGTTAGGTTGAGGGCTAGGGTTAGAGAGACGGTTATTGTTGGGATTGGACCTAGGGTTAGGGTTATGTTGAGGGCTAGGGTTAGCGAGACGGTTAGGGTTGGGATTGGTCCTAGGGTTAGGGTTATGTTGAGGGCTAGGGTTAGAGAGACGGTTAGGGTTGGGATTGGACCTAGGGTTAGGGTTATGTTGAGGGCTAGGGTTAGAGAGACGGTTAGGGTTGGGATTGGAACTAGGGTTAGGGTTAGGTTGAGGGCTAGGGTTAGAGAGACGGTTAGGGTTGGGATTGGACCTAGGGTTAGGATTATGTTGAGGGCTAGGGTTAGAGAGACGGTTAGGGTTGGGATTGGACCTAGGGTTAGGGTTATGTTGAGGGCTAGGGTTAGAGAGACGGTTAGGGTTGGGATTGGACCTAGGGTTAGGGTTATGTTGAGGGCTAGGGTAAGAGAGACGGTTAGGGTTGGGATTGGACCTAGGGTTAGGGTTATGTTGAGGGCTAGGGTTAGAGAGACGGTTACGGTTGGGATTGGACCTAGGGTTAGGGTTATGTTGAGGGCTAGGGTTAGAGAGACGGTTAGGGTTGGGATTGGACCTAGGGTTAGGGTTATGTTGAGGGCTAGGGTTAGAGAGACGGTTAGGGTTGGGATTGGACCTAGGGTTAGGGTTATGTTGAGGGCTAGGGTTAGAGAGACGGTTAGGGTTGGGATTGGACCTAGGGTTAGGGTTATGTTGAGGGCTTGGGTTACAGAGACGGTTAGGGTTGGGATTGGACCTAGGGTTAGGGTTATGTTGAGGGCTAGGGTTAGAGAGACGGTTATTGTTGGGATTGGACCTAGGGTTAGGGTTACGTTGAGGGCTAGGGTTAGAGAGACGCTTAGGGTTGGGATTGGACCTCGGGTTAGGGTTATGTTGAGGGCTAGGGTTAGAGAGACGGTTATTGTTGGGATTGGACCTAGGGTTAGGGTTATGTTGAGGGCTAGGGTTAGAGAGACGGTTATTGTTGGGATTGGACGTAGGGTTAGAATTATGTTGAGGGCTAGGGTTAGAGAGACGGTTAGGGTTGGGATTGGACCTAGGGTTAGGGTTATGTTGAGGGCTAGGGTTAGAGAGACGGTTAGGGTTGGAATTGGACCTAGGGTTAGGGTTATGTTGAGAGCTAGGGTTAGAGAGACGGTTATTGTTGGGATTGGACCTAGGGTTAGTGTTATGTTGAGGGCTAGGGTTAGAGAGACGGTTATTGTTGGGATTGGACCTAGGGTTAGGGTTATGTTGAGGGCTAGGGTTAGAGAGACGGTTAGGGTTGGGATTGGACCTAGGGTTAGGGTTATGTTGAGGGCTAGGGTTAGAGAGACGGTTATTGTTGGGATTGTACCTAGGGTTAGGGTTATGTTGAGGGCTAGGGTTAGAGAGACGGTTAGGGTTGGGATTGGACCTTGGGTTAGGGTTATGTTGAGGGCTAGGGTTAAAGATACGGTTAGAGTTGGGATTGGACCTAGGGTTAGGGTTATGTTGAGGGCTAGGGTTAGAGAGACGGTTATTGTTGGGATTGGACCTAGGGTTAGGGTTATGTTGAGGGCTAGGGTTAGAGAGACGGTTAGGGTTGGGATTGGACCTAGGGTTAGGGTTATGTTGAGGGCTAGGGTTAGAGAGACGGTTATTGTTGGGAATGGACCTAGGGTTAGGGTTATGTTGAGGGCTAGGGTTAGAGAGACGGTTAGGGTTGGGATTGGACCTAGGGTTAGGGTTATGTTGAGGGCTAGGGTTAGAGAGACGGTTAGGGTTGGGATTGGACCTAGGGTTAGGGTTATGTTGAGGGCTAGGGTTAGAGAGACGGTTAGGGTTGGGATTGGACCTAGGGTTAGGGTTATGTTGAGGGCTAGGGTTAGAGAGACGGTTAGGGTTGGGATTGGACCTAGGGTTAGGGTTATGTTGAGGGCTAGGGTTAGAGAGACGGTTAGGGTTGGGATTGGACCTAGGGTTAGGGTTATGTTGAGCGCTAGGGTAAGAGAGACGGTTAGGGTTGGGATTGGACCTAGGGTTAGGGTTATGTTGAGGGCTAGGGTCAGAGAGACGATTAGGGTTGGGATTGGACCTAGGGTTAGGGTTATGTTGAGGGCTAGGGTTAGAGAGACGGTTAGGGTTGGGATTGGACCTAGGGTTAGGGTTATGTTGAGGGCTAGGGTTAGAGAGACGGTTAGGGTTGGGATTGGACCTAGGGTTAGGGTTATGTTGAGGGCTAGGGTAATAGAGACGGTTAGGGTTGGGATTGGACCTAGGGTTAGGGTTATGTTGAGGGCTAGGGTTAGAGAGACGGTTAGGGTTGGGATTGGACCTAGGGTTAGGGTTATGTTGAGGGCTAGGGTTAGAGAGACGGTTAGGGTTGGGATTGGACCTAGGGTTAGGGTTATGTTGAGGGCTAGGGTTAGAGAGACGGTTAGGGTTGGGATTGGACCTAGGGTTAGGGTTATGTTGAGGGCTAGGGTTAGAGAGACGGTTAGGGTTGGAATTGGACCTAGGGTTAGGGTTATGTTGAGGGCTAAGGTTAGAGAGACGGTTATTGTTGGGATTGGACCTAGGGTTAGGGTTATGTTGAGGGCTAGGGTTAGAGAGACGGTTATTGTTGGGATTGGACCTAGGGTTAGGATTATGTTGAGGGCTAGGGTTAGAGAGACGGTTAGGGTTGGGATTGGACCTAGGGTTAGGGTTATGTTGAGGACTAGGGTTAGAGAGACGGTTAGGGTTGGAATTGGACCTAGGGTTAGGGTTATGTTGAGGGCTAGGGTTAGAGAGACGGTTATTGTTGGGATTGGACCTAGGGTTAGTGGTATGTTGAGGGCTAGGGTTAGAGAGACGGTTATTGTTGGGATTGGACCTAGGGTTAGGGTTATGTTGAGGGCTAGGGTTAGAGAGACGGTTAGGGTTGGGATTGGACCTAGGGTTAGGGTTATGTTGAGGGCTAGGGTTAGAGAGACGGTTAGGGTTGGAATTGGACCTAGGGTTAGGGTTATGTTGAGGGCTAGGGTTAGAGAGACGGTTATTGTTGGGATTGGACCTAGGGTTAGGGTTATGTTGAGGGCTAGGGTTAGAGAGACGGTTATTGTTGGGATTGGACCTAGGGTTAGGATTATGTTGAGGGCTAGGGTTAGAGAGACGGTTAGGGTTGGGATTGGACCTAGGGTTAGGGTTATGTTGAGGGCTAGGGTTAGAGAGACGGTTAGGGTTGGAATTGGACCTAGGGTTAGGGTTATGTTGAGGGCTAGGGTTAGAGAGACGGTTATTGTTGGGATTGGACCTAGGGTTAGTGTTATGTTGAGGGCTAGGGTTAGAGAGACGGTTATTGTTGGGATTGGACCTAGGGTTAGGGTTATGTTGAGGGCTAGGGTTAGAGAGACGGTTAGGGTTGGGATTGGACCTAGGGTTAGGGTTATGTTGAGGGCTAGGGTTAGAGAGACGGTTTGGTTGGAATTGGACCTAGGGTTAGGGTTATGTTGAGGGCTAGGGTTAGAGAGACGGTTAGGGTTGGAATTGGACCTAGGGTTAGGGTTATGTTGAGGGCTAGGGTTAGAGAGACGGTTATTGTTGGGATTGGACCTAGGGTTAGGGTTACGTTGAGGGCTAGGGTTAGAGAGACGGTTATTGTTGGGATTGGACCTAGGGTTAGGGTTATGTTGAGGGCTAGGGTTAGAGAGACGGTTAGGGTTGGGATTGGACCTAGGGTTAGGGTTATGTTGAGGGCTAGGGTTAGAGAGACGGTTAGGGTTGGGATTGGACCTAGGGTTAGGGTTATGTTGAGGGCTGGGGTTAGCGAGAAGGTTAGGGTTGGGATTGGACCTAGGGTTAGGGTTATGTTGAGGGCTAGGGTTAGAGAGACGGTTAGGGTTGGGATTGGACCTAGGGTTAGGGTTATGTTGAGGGCTAGGGTTAGAGAGACGGTTATTGTTGGGATTGGACCTAGGGTTAGGGTTTGTTGAGGGCTAGGGTTAGCGAGACGGTTAGGGTTGGGATTGGACCTAGGGTTAGGGTTATGTTGAGGGCTAGGGTTAGAGAGACGGTTATTGTTGGGATTGGACCTAGGGTTAGGGTTATGTTGAGGGCTAGGGTTAGCGAGACGGTTAGGGTTGGGATTGGTCCTAGGGTTAGAGTTATGTTGAGGGCTAGGGTTAGAGAGACGATTAGGGTTGGGATTGGACCTAGGGTTAGGGTTATGTTGAGGGCTAGGGTTAGAGAGACGGTTAGGGTTGGGATTGGACCTAGGGTTAGGGTTAGGTTGAGGGCTAGGGTTAGAGAGACGGTTATTGTTGGGATTGGACCTAGGGTTAGGGTTATGTTGAGGGCTAGGGTTAGCGAGACGGTTAGGGTTGGGATTGGTCCTAGGGTTAGGGTTATGTTGAGGGCTAGGGTTAGAGAGACGGTTAGGGTTGGGATTGGACCTAGGGTTAGGGTTATGTTGAGGGCTAGGGTTAGAGAGACGGTTAGGGTTGGGATTGGACCTAGGGTTAGGGTTAGGTTGAGGGCTAGGGTTAGAGAGACGGTTAGGGTTGGGATTGGACCTAGGGTTAGGATTATGTTGAGGGCTAGGGTTAGAGAGACGGTTAGGGTTGGGATTGGACCTAGGGTTAGGGTTATGTTGAGGGCTAGGGTTAGAGAGACGGTTAGGGTTGGGATTGGACCTAGGGTTAGGGTTATGTTGAGGGCTAGGGTAAGAGAGACGGTTAGGGTTGGGATTGGACCTAGGGTTAGGGTTATGTTGAGGGCTAGGGTTAGAGAGACGGTTACGGTTGGGATTGGACCTAGGGTTAGGGTTATGTTGAGGGCTAGGGTTAGAGAGACGGTTAGGGTTGGGATTGGACCTAGGGTTAGGGTTATGTTGAGGGCTAGGGTTAGAGAGACGGTTAGGGTTGGGATTGGACCTAGGGTTAGGGTTATGTTGAGGGCTAGGGTTAGAGAGACGGTTAGGGTTGGGATTGGACCTAGGGTTAGGGTTATGTTGAGGGCTTGGGTTACAGAGACGGTTAGGGTTGGGATTGGACCTAGGGTTAGGGTTATGTTGAGGGCTAGGGTTAGAGAGACGGTTATTGTTGGGATTGGACCTAGGGTTAGGGTTACGTTGAGGGCTAGGGTTAGAGAGACGCTTAGGGTTGGGATTGGACCTAGGGTTAGGGTTATGTTGAGGGCTAGGGTTAGAGAGACGGTTATTGTTGGGATTGGACCTAGGGTTAGGGTTATGTTGAGGGCTAGGGTTAGAGAGACGGTTATTGTTGGGATTGGACGTAGGGTTAGAATTATGTTGAGGGCTAGGGTTAGAGAGACGGTTAGGGTTGGGATTGGACCTAGGGTTAGGGTTATGTTGAGGGCTAGGGTTAGAGAGACGGTTAGGGTTGGAATTGGACCTAGGGTTAGGGTTATGTTGAGGGCTAGGGTTAGAGAGACGGTTATTGTTGGGATTGGACCTAGGGTTAGTGTTATGTTGAGGGCTAGGGTTAGAGAGACGGTTATTGTTGGGATTGGACCTAGGGTTAGGGTTATGTTGAGGGCTAGGGTTAGAGAGACGGTTAGGGTTGGGATTGGACCTAGGGTTAGGGTTATGTTGAGGGCTAGGGTTAGAGAGACGGTTATTGTTGGGATTGTACCTAGGGTTAGGGTTATGTTGAGGGCTAGGGTTAGAGAGACGGTTAGGGTTGGGATTGGACCTTGGGTTAGGGTTATGTTGAGGGCTAGGGTTAAAGATACGGTTAGAGTTGGGATTGGACCTAGGGTTAGGGTTATGTTGAGGGCTAGGGTTAGAGAGACGGTTATTGTTGGGATTGGACCTAGGGTTAGGGTTATGTTGAGGGCTAGGGTTAGAGAGACGGTTAGGGTTGGGATTGGACCTAGGGTTAGGGTTATGTTGAGGGCTAGGGTTAGAGAGACGGTTATTGTTGGGAATGGACCTAGGGTTAGGGTTATGTTGAGGGCTAGGGTTAGAGAGACGGTTAGGGTTGGGATTGGACCTAGGGTTAGGGTTATGTTGAGGGCTAGGGTTAGAGAGACGGTTAGGGTTGGGATTGGACCTAGGGTTAGGGTTATGTTGAGGGCTAGGGTTAGAGAGACGGTTAGGGTTGGGATTGGACCTAGGGTTAGGGTTATGTTGAGGGCTAGGGTTAGAGAGACGGTTAGGGTTGGGATTGGACCTAGGGTTAGGGTTATGTTGAGGGCTAGGGTTAGAGAGACGGTTAGGGTTGGGATTGGACCTAGGGTTAGGGTTATGTTGAGGGCTAGGGTAAGAGAGACGGTTAGGGTTGGGATTGGACCTAGGGTTAGGGTTATGTTGAGGGCTAGGGTCAGAGAGACGATTAGGGTTGGTATTGGACCTAGGATTAGGGTTATGTTGAGGGCTAGGGTCAGAGAGACGGTTAGGGTTGGGATTGGACCTAGGGTTAGGGTTATGTTGAGGGCTAGGGTTAGAGAGACGGTTAGGGTTGGGATTGGACCTAGGGTTAGGGTTATGTTGAGGGCTAGGGTAATAGAGACGGTTAGGGTTGGGATTGGACCTAGGGTTAGGGTTATGTTGAGGGCTAGGGTTAGAGAGACGGTTAGGGTTGGGATTGGACCTAGGGTTAGGGTTATGTTGAGGGCTAGGGTTAGAGAGACGGTTAGGGTTGGGATTGGACCTAGGGTTAGGGTTATGTTGAGGGCTAGGGTTAGAGAGACGGTTAGGGTTGGGATTGGACCTAGGGTTAGGGTTATGTTGAGGGCTAGGGTTAGAGAGACGGTTAGGGTTGGGATTGGACCTAGGGTTAGGGTTATGTTGAGGGCTAGGGTTAGAGAGACGGTTATTGTTGGGATTGGACCTAGGGTTAGGGTTATGTTGAGGGCTAGGGTTAGCGAGACGGTTAGGGTTGGGATTGGTCCTAGGGTTAGGGTTATGTTGAGGGCTAGGGTTAGAGAGACGGTTAGGGTTGGGATTGGACCTAGGGTTAGGGTTATGTTGAGGGCTAGGGTTAGAGAGACGGTTAGGGTTGGGATTGGACCTAGGGTTAGGGTTATGTTGAGGGCTAGGGTTAGAGAGACGGTTAGGGTTGGGATTGGACCTAGGGTTAGGGTTATGTTGAGGGCTAGGGTTAGAGAGACGGTTATTGTTTGGATTGGACCTAGGGTTAGGGTTATGTTGAGGGCTGGGGTTAGAGAGACGGTTAGGGTTGGGATTGGACCCAGGGTTAGGGTTATGTTGAGGGCTAGGGTTAGAGAGACGGTTAGGGTTGGGATTGGACCTAGGGTTAGGGTTATGTTGAGGGCTAGGGTTAGAGAGACGAGTATTGTTGGGATTGGACCTAGGGTTAGGGTTATGTTGAGGTCTAGGGTTAGCGAGACGGTTAGGGTTGGGATTGGTCCTAGGGTTAGGGTTATGTTGAGGGCTAGGGTTAGAGAGACGGTTAGGGTTGGGATTGGACCTAGGGTTAGGGTTATGTTGAGGGCTAGGGTTAGAGAGACGGTTAGGGTTGGGATTGGACCTAGGGTTAGGGTTAGGTTGAGGGCTAGGGTTAGAGAGACGGTTAGGGTTGGGATTGGACCTAGGTTTAGGGTTAGGTTGAGGGCTAGGGTTAGAGAGATGGTTAGGGTTGGGCATGGACCTAGGGTTAGGGTTATGTTGAGGGCTAGGGTTAGAGAGACGGTTAGGGTAGGGATTGGACCTAGGGTTAGGGTTATGTTGAGGGCTAGGGTTAGAGAGACGGTTATTGTTGGGAATGGACCTAGGTTTAGGGTTAGGTTGAGGGCTAGGGTTAGAGAGATGGTTAGGGTTGGGCATGGACCTAGGGTTAGGGTTATGTTGAGGGCTAGGGTTAGAGAGACGGTTAGGGTTGGGATTGGACCTAGTGTTAGGGTTATGTTGAGGGCTAGGGTTAGAGAGACGGTTATTGTTGGGAATGGACCTAGGGTTAGGGTTATGTTGAGGGCTAGGGTTAGAGAGACGGTTAGGGTTGGGATTGGACCTAGGGTTAGTGTTATGTTGAGGGCTAGGGTTAGAGAGACGGTTAGGGTTGGGATTGGACCTAGGGTTAGGGTTATGTTGAGGGCTAGGGTTAGAGAGACGGTTAGGGTTGGGATTGGACCTAGGGTTAGGGTTATGTTGAGGGCTAGGGTTAGAGAGACGGTTAGGGTTGGGATTGGACCTAGGGTTAGGGTTATGTTGAGGGCTAGGGTTAGAGAGACGGTTATTGTTTGCATTGGACCTAGGGTTAGGGTTATGTTGAGGGCTGGGGTTAGAGAGACTGTTAGGGTTGGGATTGGACCTAGGGTTAGGGTTATGTTGAGGGCTAGGGTTAGAGAGACGGTTAGGGTTGGGATTGGACCTAGGGTTAGGGTTATGTTGAGGGCTAGGGTTAGAGAGACAGTTATTGTTGGGATTGGACCTAGGGTTAGGGTTATGTTGAGGGCTAGGGTTAGCGAGACGGTTAGGGTTGGGATTGGTCCTAGGGTTAGGGTTATGTTGAGGGCTAGGGTTAGAGAGACGGTTAGGGTTGGGATTGGACCTAGGGTTAGGGTTATGTTGAGGGCTAGGGTTAGAGAGACGGTTAGGGTTGGGATTGGACCTAGGGTTAGGGTTAGGTTGAGGGCTAGGGTTAGAGAGACGGTTAGGGTTGGGATTGGACCTAGGTTTAGGGTTAGGTTGAGGGCTAGGGTTAGAGAGATGGTTAGGGTTGGGCATGGACCTAGGGTTAGGGTTATGTTGAGGGCTAGGGTTAGAGAGACGGTTAGGGTTGGGATTGGACCTAGGGTTAGGGTTATGTTGAGGGCTAGGGTTAGAGAGACGGTTAGGGTTGGGATTGGACCTAGGGTTAGGGTTATGTTGAGGGCTAGGGTTAGAGAGACGGTTAGGGTTGGGATTGGACCTAGGGTTAGGGTTATGTTGAGGGCTAGGGTTAGAGAGACGGTTAGGGTTGGGATTGGACCTAGGGTTAGGGTTATGTTGAGGGCTAGGGTTAGAGACAGTTATTGTTTGGATTGGACCTAGGGTTAGGGTTATGTTGAGGGCTAGGGTTAGAGAGACGGTTAGGGTTGGGATTGGACCTAGGGTTAGGGTTATGTTGAGGGCTAGGGTTAGAGAGACGGTTATTGTTGGGAATGGACCTAGGGTTAGGGTTATGTTGAGGGCTAGGGTTAGAGAGACGGTTAGGGTTGGGATTGGACCTAGGGTTAGGGTTATGTTGAGGGCTAGGGTTAGAGAGACGGTTAGGGTTGGGATTGGACCTAGACTTAGGGTTATGTTGAGGGCTAGGCTTAGAGAGACGGTTAGGTTTGGGATTGGACCTAGGGTTAGTGTTATGTTGAGGGCTAGGGTTAGAGAGACGGTTAGGGTTGGGATTGGACCTACGGTTAGGGTTATGTTGAGGGCTAGGGTTAGAGAGACGGTTAGGGTTGGGATTGGACCTAGGGTTAGGGTTATGTTGAGGGCTAGGGTTAGAGAGACGGTTAGGGTTGGGATTGGACCTAGGGTTAGGGTTATGTTGAGGGCTAGGGTTAGAGAGACGGTTAGGGTTGGGATTGGACCTAGGGTTAGAGTTATGTTGAGGGCTAGGGTAAGAGAGACGGTTAGGGTTGGGATTGGACCTAGGGTTAGGGTTATGTTGAGGGCTAGGGTTAGAGAGACGGTTAGGGTTGGGATTGGACCTAGGGTTAGGGTTATGTTGAGGGCTAGGGTTAGAGAGACGGTTAGGGTTGGGATTGGACCTAGGGTTAGGGTTATGTTGAGGGCTAGGGTTAGAGAGACGGTTAGGGTTGGGATTGGACCTAGGGTTAGGGTTATGTTGAGGGCTAGGGTTAGAGAGACGGTTAGGGTTGGGATTGGACCTAGGGTTAGGGTTATGTTGAGGGCTAGGGTTAGAGAGACGGTTAGGGTTGGGATTGGACCTAGGGTTAGGGTTATGTTGAGGGCTAGGGTTAGAGAGACGGTTAGGGTTGGGATTGGACCTAGGGTTAGGGTTATGTTGAGGGCTAGGGTTAGAGAGACGGTTAGGGTTGGGATTGGACCTAGGGTTAGGGTTATGTTGAGGGCTAGGGTTAGAGAGACGGTTAGGGTTGGGATTGGACCTAGGGTTAGGGTTATGTTGAGGGCTAGGGTTAGAGAGACGGTTAGGGTTGGGATTGGACCTAGGGTTAGGGTTATGTTGAGGGCTAGGGTTAGAGAGACGGTTAGGGTTGGGATTGGACCTAGGGTTAGGGTTATGTTGAGGGCTAGGGTTAGAGAGACGGTTAGGGTTGGGATTGGACCTAGGGTTAGGGTTATGTTGAGGGCTAGGGTTAGAGAGACGGTTAGGGTTGGGATTGGACCTAGGGTTAGGGTTATGTTGAGGGCTAGGGTTAGAGAGACGGTTAGGGTTGGGATTGGACCTAGGGTTAGGGTTATGTTGAGGGCTAGGGTTAGAGAGACGGTTAGGGTTGGGATTGGACCTAGGGTTAGGGTTATGTTGAGGGCTAGGGTTAGAGAGACGGTTAGGGTTGGGATTGGACCTAGGGTTAGGGTTATGTTGAGGGCTAGGGTTAGAGAGACGGTTAGGGTTGGGATTGGACCTAGGGTTAGGGTTATGTTGAGGGCTAGGGTTAGAGAGACGGTAGGGTTGGGATTGGACCTACGGTTAGGGTTATGTTGAGGGCTAGGGTTAGAGAGACGGTTAGGGTTGGGATTGGACCTAGGGTTAGGGTTATGTTGAGGGCTAGGGTTAGAGAGACGGTTAGGGTTGGGATTGGACCTAAGGTTAGGGTTATGTTGAGGGCTAGGGTTAGAGAGACGGTTATTGTTGGGATTGGACCTAGGGTTAGGGTTATGTTGAGGGCTAGGGTTAGAGAGACGGTTAGGGTTGGGATTGGACCTAGGGTTAGGGTTATGTTGAGGGCTAGGGTTAGAGACGGTTATTGTTTGGATTGGACCTAGGGTTAGGGTTATGTTGAGGGCGAGGGTTAGAGAGACGGTTAGGGTTGGGATTGGACCTAGGGTTAGTGTTATGTTGAGGGCTAGGGTTAGAGACGGTTATTGTTTGGATTGGACCTAGGGTTAGGGTTATGTTGAGGGCTAGGGTTAGAGAGACGGTTAGGGTTGGGATTGGACCTAGGGTTAGGGTTATGTTGAGGGCTAGGGTTAGAGAGACGGTTATTGTTGGGAATGGACCTAGGGTTAGGGTTATGTTGAGGGCTAGGGTTAGAGAGACGGTTAGGGTTGGGATTGGACCTAGGGTTAGGGTTATGTTGAGGGCTAGGGTTAGAGAGACGGTTAGGGTTGGGATTGGACCTAGGGTTAGGGTTATGTTGAGGGCTAGGGTTAGAGACGGTTATTGTTTGGATTGGACCTAGGGTTAGGGTTATGTTGAGGGCTAGGGTTAGAGAGACGGTTAGGGTTGGGATTGGACCTAGGGTTAGGGTTATGTTGAGGGCTAGGGTTAGAGAGACGGTTATTGTTGGGAATGGACCTAGGGTTAGGGTTATGTTGAGGGCTAGGGTTAGAGAGACGGTTAGGGTTGGGATTGGACCTAGGGTTAGGGTTATGTTGAGGGCTAGGGTTAGAGAGACGGTTAGGGTTGGGATTGGACCTAGAGTTAGGGTTATGTTGAGGGCTAGGCTTAGAGAGACGGTTAGGTTTGGGATTGGACCTAGGGTTAGTGTTATGTTGAGGGCTAGGGTTAGAGAGACGGTTAGGGTTGGGATTGGACCTAGGGTTAGGGTTATGTTGAGGGCTAGGGTTAGAGAGACGGTTAGGGTTGGGATTGGACCTAGGGTTAGGGTTATGTTGAGGGCTAGGGTTAGAGAGACGGTTAGGGTTGGGATTGGACCTAGGGTTAGGGTTATGTTGAGGGCTAGGGTTAGAGAGACGGTTAGGGTTGGGATTGGACCTAGGGTTAGAGTTATGTTGAGGGCTAGGGTAAGAGAGACGGTTAGGGTTGGGATTGGACCTAGGGTTAGGGTTATGTTGAGGGCTAGGGTTAGAGAGACGGTTAGGGTTGGGATTGGACCTAGGGTTAGGGTTATGTTGAGGGCTAGGGTTAGAGAGACGGTTAGGGTTGGGATTGGACCTAGGGTTAGGGTTATGTTGAGGGCTAGGGTTAGAGAGACGGTTAGGGTTGGGATTGGACCTAGGGTTAGGGTTATGTTGAGGGCTAGGGTTAGAGAGACGGTTAGGGTTGGGATTGGACCTAGGGTTAGGGTTATGTTGAGGTCTAGGGTTAGAGAGACGGTTAGGGTTGGGATTGGACCTAGGGTTAGGGTTATGTTGAGGGCTAGGGTTAGAGAGACGGTTAGGGTTGGGATTGGACCTAGGGTTAGGGTTATGTTGAGGGCTAGGGTTAGAGAGACGGTTAGGGTTGGGATTGGACCTAGGGTTAGGGTTATGTTGAAGGCTAGGGTTAGAGAGACGGTTAGGGTTGGGATTGGACCTAGGGTTAGGGTTATGTTGAGGGCTAGGGTTAGAGAGACGGTTAGGGTTGGGATTGGACCTAGGGTTAGGGTTATGTTGAGGGCTAGGGTTAGAGAGACGGTTAGGGTTGGGATTGGACCTAGGGTTAGGGTTATGTTGAGGGCTAGGGTTAGAGAGACGGTAGGGTTGGGATTGGACCTAGGGTTAGGGTTATGTTGAGGGCTAGGGTTAGAGAGACGGTTAGGGTTGGGATTGGACCTAGGGTTAGGGTTATGTTGAGGGCTAGGGTTAGAGAGACGGTTAGGGTTGGGATTGGACCTAAGGTTAGGGTTATGTTGAGGGCTAGGGTTAGAGAGACGGTTATTGTTGGGATTGGACCTAGGGTTAGGGTTATGTTGAGGGCTAGGGTTAGAGAGACGGTTAGGGTTGGGATTGGACCTAGGGTTAGGGTTATGTTGAGGGCTAGGGTTAGAGAGACGGTTAGGGTTGGGATTGGACCTAGTGTTAGGGTTATGTTGAGGGCCAGGGTTAGAGAGACGGTTAGGGTTGGGATTGGACCTAGGGTTAAGGTTATGTTGAGGGCCAGGGTTAGAGAGACGGTTAGGGTTGGGATTGGACCTAGGGTTAGGGTTATGTTGAGGGCTAGGGTTAGAGAGACGGTTAGGTTTGGGATTGGACCTAGGGTTAGGGTTATGTTGAGGGCTAGGGTTAGAGAGACGGTTAGGGTTGGGATTGGACCTAGGGTTAGGGTTATGTTGAGGGCTAGGGTTAGAGAGACGGTTAGGGTTGGGATTGGACCTAGGGTTAGGGTTATGTTGAGGGCTAGGGTTAGAGAGACGGTTTGGGTTGGGATTGGACCTAGGGTTAGGGTTATGTTGAGGGCTAGGGTTAGAGAGACGCTTAGGGTTGGGATTGGACCTAGGGTTAGGGTTATGTTGAGGGCTAGGGTTAGAGAGACGGTTATTGTTGGGATTGGACCTAGGGTTAGGGTTATGTTGAGGGCTAGGGTTAGAGAGACGGTTATTGTTGGGATTGGACCTAGGGTTAGGGTTATGTTGAGGGCTAGGGTTAGAGAGACGGTTATTGTTGGGATTGGACCTAGGGTTAGGGTTATGTTGAGGGCTAGGGTTAGAGAGACGTTTGTTGTTCGAAATTGGACCTAGGGTTAGGGTTATGTTGAGGGCTAGGGTTAGAGAGACGGTTAGGGTTGGAATTGGACCTAGGGTTAGGGTTATGTTGAGGGCTAGGGTTAGAGAGACGGTTATTGTTGGGATTGGACCTAGGGTTAGGGTTACGTTGAGGGCTAGGGTTAGAGAGACGGTTATTGTTGGGATTGGACCTAGGGTTAGGGTTATGTTGAGGGCTAGGGTTAGAGAGACGGTTAGGGTTGGGATTGGACCTAGGGTTAGGGTTATGTTGAGGGCTAGGGTTAGAGAGACGGTTAGGGTTGGGATTGGACCTAGGGTTAGGGTTATGTTGAGGGCTAGGGTTAGAGACGGTTAGGGTTGGGATTGGACCTAGGGTTAGGGTTATGTTGAGGGCTAGGGTTAGAGAGACGGTTATTGCTGGGATTAGACCTAAGGTTAGGGTTATGTTGAGGGCTAGGGTTAGAGAGACGGTTAGGGTTGGGATTGGACCTAGGGTTAGGGTTATGTTGATGGCTGGGGTTAGCGAGAAGGTTAGGGTTGGGATTGGACCTAGGGTTAGGGTTATGTTGAGGGCTAGGGTTAGAGAGACGGTTAGGGTTGGGATTGGACCTAGGGTTAGGGTTATGTTGAGGGCTAGGGTTAGAGAGACGGTTATTGTTGGGATTGGACCTAGGGTTAGGGTTTGTTGAGGGCTAGGGTTAGCGAGACGGTTAGGGTTGGGATTGGACCTAGGGTTAGGGTTATGTTGAGGGCTAGGGTTAGAGAGACGGTTATTGTTGGGATTGGACCTAGGGTTAGGGTTATGTTGAGGGCTAGGGTTAGCGAGACGGTTAGGGTTGGGATTGGTCCTAGGGTTAGAGTTATGTTGAGGGCTAGGGTTAGAGAGACCATTAGGGTTGGGATTGGACCTAGGGTTAGGGTTATGTTGAGGGCTAGGGTTAGAGAGACGGTTAGGGTTGGGATTGGACCTAGGGTTAGGGTTAGGTTGAGGGCTAGGGTTAGAGAGACGGTTATTGTTGGGATTGGACCTAGGGTTAGGGTTATGTTGAGGGCTAGGGTTAGCGAGACGGTTAGGGTTGGGATTGGTCCTAGGGTTAGGGTTATGTTGAGGGCTAGGGTTAGAGAGACGGTTAGGGTTGGGATTGGACCTAGGGTTAGGGTTATGTTGAGGGCTAGGGTTAGAGAGACGGTTAGGGTTGGGATTGGAACTAGGGTTAGGGTTAGGTTGAGGGCTAGGGTTAGAGAGACGGTTAGGGTTGGGATTGGACCTAGGGTTAGGATTATGTTGAGGGCTAGGGTTAGAGAGACGGTTAGGGTTGGGATTGGACCTAGGGTTAGGGTTATGTTGAGGGCTAGGGTTAGAGAGACGGTTAGGGTTGGGATTGGACCTAGGGTTAGGGTTATGTTGAGGGCTAGGGTAAGAGAGACGGTTAGGGTTGGGATTGGACCTAGGGTTAGGGTTATGTTGAGGGCTAGGGTTAGAGAGACGGTTACGGTTGGGATTGGACCTAGGGTTAGGGTTATGTTGAGGGCTAGGGTTAGAGAGACGGTTAGGGTTGGGATTGGACCTAGGGTTAGGGTTATGTTGAGGGCTAGGGTTAGAGAGACGGTTAGGGTTGGGATTGGACCTAGGGTTAGGGTTATGTTGAGGGCTAGGGTTAGAGAGACGGTTAGGGTTGGGATTGGACCTAGGGTTAGGGTTATGTTGAGGGCTTGGGTTACAGAGACGGTTAGGGTTGGGATTGGACCTAGGGTTAGGGTTATGTTGAGGGCTAGGGTTAGAGAGACGGTTATTGTTGGGATTGGACCTAGGGTTAGGGTTACGTTGAGGGCTAGGGTTAGAGAGACGCTTAGGGTTGGGATTGGACCTCGGGTTAGGGTTATGTTGAGGGCTAGGGTTAGAGAGACGGTTATTGTTGGGATTGGACCTAGGGTTAGGGTTATGTTGAGGGCTAGGGTTAGAGAGACGGTTATTGTTGGGATTGGACGTAGGGTTAGAATTATGTTGAGGGCTAGGGTTAGAGAGACGGTTAGGGTTGGGATTGGACCTAGGGTTAGGGTTATGTTGAGGGCTAGGGTTAGAGAGACGGTTAGGGTTGGAATTGGACCTAGGGTTAGGGTTATGTTGAGAGCTAGGGTTAGAGAGACGGTTATTGTTGGGATTGGACCTAGGGTTAGTGTTATGTTGAGGGCTAGGGTTAGAGAGACGGTTATTGTTGGGATTGGACCTAGGGTTAGGGTTATGTTGAGGGCTAGGGTTAGAGAGACGGTTAGGGTTGGGATTGGACCTAGGGTTAGGGTTATGTTGAGGGCTAGGGTTAGAGAGACGGTTATTGTTGGGATTGTACCTAGGGTTAGGGTTATGTTGAGGGCTAGGGTTAGAGAGACGGTTAGGGTTGGGATTGGACCTTGGGTTAGGGTTATGTTGAGGGCTAGGGTTAAAGATACGGTTAGAGTTGGGATTGGACCTAGGGTTAGGGTTATGTTGAGGGCTAGGGTTAGAGAGACGGTTATTGTTGGGATTGGACCTAGGGTTAGGGTTATGTTGAGGGCTAGGGTTAGAGAGACGGTTAGGGTTGGGATTGGACCTAGGGTTAGGGTTATGTTGAGGGCTAGGGTTAGAGAGACGGTTATTGTTGGGAATGGACCTAGGGTTAGGGTTATGTTGAGGGCTAGGGTTAGAGAGACGGTTAGGGTTGGGATTGGACCTAGGGTTAGGGTTATGTTGAGGGCTAGGGTTAGAGAGACGGTTAGGGTTGGGATTGGACCTAGGGTTAGGGTTATGTTGAGGGCTAGGGTTAGAGAGACGGTTAGGGTTGGGATTGGACCTAGGGTTAGGGTTATGTTGAGGGCTAGGGTTAGAGAGACGGTTAGGGTTGGGATTGGACCTAGGGTTAGGGTTATGTTGAGGGCTAGGGTTAGAGAGACGGTTAGGGTTGGGATTGGACCTAGGGTTAGGGTTATGTTGAGCGCTAGGGTAAGAGAGACGGTTAGGGTTGGGATTGGACCTAGGGTTAGGGTTATGTTGAGGGCTAGGGTCAGAGAGACGATTAGGGTTGGGATTGGACCTAGGGTTAGGGTTATGTTGAGGGCTAGGGTTAGAGAGACGGTTAGGGTTGGGATTGGACCTAGGGTTAGGGTTATGTTGAGGGCTAGGGTTAGAGAGACGGTTAGGGTTGGGATTGGACCTAGGGTTAGGGTTATGTTGAGGGCTAGGGTAATAGAGACGGTTAGGGTTGGGATTGGACCTAGGGTTAGGGTTATGTTGAGGGCTAGGGTTAGAGAGACGGTTAGGGTTGGGATTGGACCTAGGGTTAGGGTTATGTTGAGGGCTAGGGTTAGAGAGACGGTTAGGGTTGGGATTGGACCTAGGGTTAGGGTTATGTTGAGGGCTAGGGTTAGAGAGACGGTTAGGGTTGGGATTGGACCTAGGGTTAGGGTTATGTTGAGGGCTAGGGTTAGAGAGACGGTTAGGGTTGGAATTGGACCTAGGGTTAGGGTTATGTTGAGGGCTAAGGTTAGAGAGACGGTTATTGTTGGGATTGGACCTAGGGTTAGGGTTATGTTGAGGGCTAGGGTTAGAGAGACGGTTATTGTTGGGATTGGACCTAGGGTTAGGATTATGTTGAGGGCTAGGGTTAGAGAGACGGTTAGGGTTGGGATTGGACCTAGGGTTAGGGTTATGTTGAGGACTAGGGTTAGAGAGACGGTTAGGGTTGGAATTGGACCTAGGGTTAGGGTTATGTTGAGGGCTAGGGTTAGAGAGACGGTTATTGTTGGGATTGGACCTAGGGTTAGTGGTATGTTGAGGGCTAGGGTTAGAGAGACGGTTATTGTTGGGATTGGACCTAGGGTTAGGGTTATGTTGAGGGCTAGGGTTAGAGAGACGGTTAGGGTTGGGATTGGACCTAGGGTTAGGGTTATGTTGAGGGCTAGGGTTAGAGAGACGGTTAGGGTTGGAATTGGACCTAGGGTTAGGGTTATGTTGAGGGCTAGGGTTAGAGAGACGGTTATTGTTGGGATTGGACCTAGGGTTAGGGTTATGTTGAGGGCTAGGGTTAGAGAGACGGTTATTGTTGGGATTGGACCTAGGGTTAGGATTATGTTGAGGGCTAGGGTTAGAGAGACGGTTAGGGTTGGGATTGGACCTAGGGTTAGGGTTATGTTGAGGGCTAGGGTTAGAGAGACGGTTAGGGTTGGAATTGGACCTAGGGTTAGGGTTATGTTGAGGGCTAGGGTTAGAGAGACGGTTATTGTTGGGATTGGACCTAGGGTTAGTGTTATGTTGAGGGCTAGGGTTAGAGAGACGGTTATTGTTGGGATTGGACCTAGGGTTAGGGTTATGTTGAGGGCTAGGGTTAGAGAGACGGTTAGGGTTGGGATTGGACCTAGGGTTAGGGTTATGTTGAGGGCTAGGGTTAGAGAGACGGTTTGGTTGGAATTGGACCTAGGGTTAGGGTTATGTTGAGGGCTAGGGTTAGAGAGACGGTTAGGGTTGGAATTGGACCTAGGGTTAGGGTTATGTTGAGGGCTAGGGTTAGAGAGACGGTTATTGTTGGGATTGGACCTAGGGTTAGGGTTACGTTGAGGGCTAGGGTTAGAGAGACGGTTATTGTTGGGATTGGACCTAGGGTTAGGGTTATGTTGAGGGCTAGGGTTAGAGAGACGGTTAGGGTTGGGATTGGACCTAGGGTTAGGGTTATGTTGAGGGCTAGGGTTAGAGAGACGGTTAGGGTTGGGATTGGACCTAGGGTTAGGGTTATGTTGAGGGCTAGGGTTAGAGACGGTTAGGGTTGGGATTGGACCTAGGGTTAGGGTTATGTTGAGGGCTAGGGTTAGAGAGACGGTTATTGCTGGGATTAGACCTAAGGTTAGGGTTATGTTGAGGGCTAGGGTTAGAGAGACGGTTAGGGTTGGGATTGGACCTAGGGTTAGGGTTATGTTGATGGCTGGGGTTAGCGAGAAGGTTAGGGTTGGGATTGGACCTAGGGTTAGGGTTATGTTGAGGGCTAGGGTTAGAGAGACGGTTAGGGTTGGGATTGGACCTAGGGTTAGGGTTATGTTGAGGGCTAGGGTTAGAGAGACGGTTATTGTTGGGATTGGACCTAGGGTTAGGGTTTGTTGAGGGCTAGGGTTAGCGAGACGGTTAGGGTTGGGATTGGACCTAGGGTTAGGGTTATGTTGAGGGCTAGGGTTAGAGAGACGGTTATTGTTGGGATTGGACCTAGGGTTAGGGTTATGTTGAGGGCTAGGGTTAGCGAGACGGTTAGGGTTGGGATTGGTCCTAGGGTTAGAGTTATGTTGAGGGCTAGGGTTAGAGAGACGATTAGGGTTGGGATTGGACCTAGGGTTAGGGTTATGTTGAGGGCTAGGGTTAGAGAGACGGTTAGGGTTGGGATTGGACCTAGGGTTAGGGTTAGGTTGAGGGCTAGGGTTAGAGAGACGGTTATTGTTGGGATTGGACCTAGGGTTAGGGTTATGTTGAGGGCTAGGGTTAGCGAGACGGTTAGGGTTGGGATTGGTCCTAGGGTTAGGGTTATGTTGAGGGCTAGGGTTAGAGAGACGGTTAGGGTTGGGATTGGACCTAGGGTTAGGGTTATGTTGAGGGCTAGGGTTAGAGAGACGGTTAGGGTTGGGATTGGACCTAGGGTTAGGGTTAGGTTGAGGGCTAGGGTTAGAGAGACGGTTAGGGTTGGGATTGGACCTAGGGTTAGGATTATGTTGAGGGCTAGGGTTAGAGAGACGGTTAGGGTTGGGATTGGACCTAGGGTTAGGGTTATGTTGAGGGCTAGGGTTAGAGAGACGGTTAGGGTTGGGATTGGACCTAGGGTTAGGGTTATGTTGAGGGCTAGGGTAAGAGAGACGGTTAGGGTTGGGATTGGACCTAGGGTTAGGGTTATGTTGAGGGCTAGGGTTAGAGAGACGGTTACGGTTGGGATTGGACCTAGGGTTAGGGTTATGTTGAGGGCTAGGGTTAGAGAGACGGTTAGGGTTGGGATTGGACCTAGGGTTAGGGTTATGTTGAGGGCTAGGGTTAGAGAGACGGTTAGGGTTGGGATTGGACCTAGGGTTAGGGTTATGTTGAGGGCTAGGGTTAGAGAGACGGTTAGGGTTGGGATTGGACCTAGGGTTAGGGTTATGTTGAGGGCTTGGGTTACAGAGACGGTTAGGGTTGGGATTGGACCTAGGGTTAGGGTTATGTTGAGGGCTAGGGTTAGAGAGACGGTTATTGTTGGGATTGGACCTAGGGTTAGGGTTACGTTGAGGGCTAGGGTTAGAGAGACGCTTAGGGTTGGGATTGGACCTAGGGTTAGGGTTATGTTGAGGGCTAGGGTTAGAGAGACGGTTATTGTTGGGATTGGACCTAGGGTTAGGGTTATGTTGAGGGCTAGGGTTAGAGAGACGGTTATTGTTGGGATTGGACGTAGGGTTAGAATTATGTTGAGGGCTAGGGTTAGAGAGACGGTTAGGGTTGGGATTGGACCTAGGGTTAGGGTTATGTTGAGGGCTAGGGTTAGAGAGACGGTTAGGGTTGGAATTGGACCTAGGGTTAGGGTTATGTTGAGGGCTAGGGTTAGAGAGACGGTTATTGTTGGGATTGGACCTAGGGTTAGTGTTATGTTGAGGGCTAGGGTTAGAGAGACGGTTATTGTTGGGATTGGACCTAGGGTTAGGGTTATGTTGAGGGCTAGGGTTAGAGAGACGGTTAGGGTTGGGATTGGACCTAGGGTTAGGGTTATGTTGAGGGCTAGGGTTAGAGAGACGGTTATTGTTGGGATTGTACCTAGGGTTAGGGTTATGTTGAGGGCTAGGGTTAGAGAGACGGTTAGGGTTGGGATTGGACCTTGGGTTAGGGTTATGTTGAGGGCTAGGGTTAAAGATACGGTTAGAGTTGGGATTGGACCTAGGGTTAGGGTTATGTTGAGGGCTAGGGTTAGAGAGACGGTTATTGTTGGGATTGGACCTAGGGTTAGGGTTATGTTGAGGGCTAGGGTTAGAGAGACGGTTAGGGTTGGGATTGGACCTAGGGTTAGGGTTATGTTGAGGGCTAGGGTTAGAGAGACGGTTATTGTTGGGAATGGACCTAGGGTTAGGGTTATGTTGAGGGCTAGGGTTAGAGAGACGGTTAGGGTTGGGATTGGACCTAGGGTTAGGGTTATGTTGAGGGCTAGGGTTAGAGAGACGGTTAGGGTTGGGATTGGACCTAGGGTTAGGGTTATGTTGAGGGCTAGGGTTAGAGAGACGGTTAGGGTTGGGATTGGACCTAGGGTTAGGGTTATGTTGAGGGCTAGGGTTAGAGAGACGGTTAGGGTTGGGATTGGACCTAGGGTTAGGGTTATGTTGAGGGCTAGGGTTAGAGAGACGGTTAGGGTTGGGATTGGACCTAGGGTTAGGGTTATGTTGAGGGCTAGGGTAAGAGAGACGGTTAGGGTTGGGATTGGACCTAGGGTTAGGGTTATGTTGAGGGCTAGGGTCAGAGAGACGATTAGGGTTGGTATTGGACCTAGGATTAGGGTTATGTTGAGGGCTAGGGTCAGAGAGACGGTTAGGGTTGGGATTGGACCTAGGGTTAGGGTTATGTTGAGGGCTAGGGTTAGAGAGACGGTTAGGGTTGGGATTGGACCTAGGGTTAGGGTTATGTTGAGGGCTAGGGTAATAGAGACGGTTAGGGTTGGGATTGGACCTAGGGTTAGGGTTATGTTGAGGGCTAGGGTTAGAGAGACGGTTAGGGTTGGGATTGGACCTAGGGTTAGGGTTATGTTGAGGGCTAGGGTTAGAGAGACGGTTAGGGTTGGGATTGGACCTAGGGTTAGGGTTATGTTGAGGGCTAGGGTTAGAGAGACGGTTAGGGTTGGGATTGGACCTAGGGTTAGGGTTATGTTGAGGGCTAGGGTTAGAGAGACGGTTAGGGTTGGGATTGGACCTAGGGTTAGGGTTATGTTGAGGGCTAGGGTTAGAGAGACGGTTATTGTTGGGATTGGACCTAGGGTTAGGGTTATGTTGAGGGCTAGGGTTAGCGAGACGGTTAGGGTTGGGATTGGTCCTAGGGTTAGGGTTATGTTGAGGGCTAGGGTTAGAGAGACGGTTAGGGTTGGGATTGGACCTAGGGTTAGGGTTATGTTGAGGGCTAGGGTTAGAGAGACGGTTAGGGTTGGGATTGGACCTAGGGTTAGGGTTATGTTGAGGGCTAGGGTTAGAGAGACGGTTAGGGTTGGGATTGGACCTAGGGTTAGGGTTATGTTGAGGGCTAGGGTTAGCGAGACGGTTATTGTTTGGATTGGACCTAGGGTTAGGGTTATGTTGAGGGCTGGGGTTAGAGAGACGGTTAGGGTTGGGATTGGACCCAGGGTTAGGGTTATGTTGAGGGCTAGGGTTAGAGAGACGGTTAGGGTTGGGATTGGACCTAGGGTTAGGGTTATGTTGAGGGCTAGGGTTAGAGAGACGAGTATTGTTGGGATTGGACCTAGGGTTAGGGTTATGTTGAGGTCTAGGGTTAGCGAGACGGTTAGGGTTGGGATTGGTCCTAGGGTTAGGGTTATGTTGAGGGCTAGGGTTAGAGAGACGGTTAGGGTTGGGATTGGACCTAGGGTTAGGGTTATGTTGAGGGCTAGGGTTAGAGAGACGGTTAGGGTTGGGATTGGACCTAGGGTTAGGGTTAGGTTGAGGGCTAGGGTTAGAGAGACGGTTAGGGTTGGGATTGGACCTAGGTTTAGGGTTAGGTTGAGGGCTAGGGTTAGAGAGATGGTTAGGGTTGGGCATGGACCTAGGGTTAGGGTTATGTTGAGGGCTAGGGTTAGAGAGACGGTTAGGGTAGGGATTGGACCTAGGGTTAGGGTTATGTTGAGGGCTAGGGTTAGAGAGACGGTTATTGTTGGGAATGGACCTAGGTTTAGGGTTAGGTTGAGGGCTAGGGTTAGAGAGATGGTTAGGGTTGGGCATGGACCTAGGGTTAGGGTTATGTTGAGGGCTAGGGTTAGAGAGACGGTTAGGGTTGGGATTGGACCTAGTGTTAGGGTTATGTTGAGGGCTAGGGTTAGAGAGACGGTTATTGTTGGGAATGGACCTAGGGTTAGGGTTATGTTGAGGGCTAGGGTTAGAGAGACGGTTAGGGTTGGGATTGGACCTAGGGTTAGTGTTATGTTGAGGGCTAGGGTTAGAGAGACGGTTAGGGTTGGGATTGGACCTAGGGTTAGGGTTATGTTGAGGGCTAGGGTTAGAGAGACGGTTAGGGTTGGGATTGGACCTAGGGTTAGGGTTATGTTGAGGGCTAGGGTTAGAGAGACGGTTAGGGTTGGGATTGGACCTAGGGTTAGGGTTATGTTGAGGGCTAGGGTTAGAGAGACGGTTATTGTTTGCATTGGACCTAGGGTTAGGGTTATGTTGAGGGCTGGGGTTAGAGAGACTGTTAGGGTTGGGATTGGACCTAGGGTTAGGGTTATGTTGAGGGCTAGGGTTAGAGAGACGGTTAGGGTTGGGATTGGACCTAGGGTTAGGGTTATGTTGAGGGCTAGGGTTAGAGAGACAGTTATTGTTGGGATTGGACCTAGGGTTAGGGTTATGTTGAGGGCTAGGGTTAGCGAGACGGTTAGGGTTGGGATTGGTCCTAGGGTTAGGGTTATGTTGAGGGCTAGGGTTAGAGAGACGGTTAGGGTTGGGATTGGACCTAGGGTTAGGGTTATGTTGAGGGCTAGGGTTAGAGAGACGGTTAGGGTTGGGATTGGACCTAGGGTTAGGGTTAGGTTGAGGGCTAGGGTTAGAGAGACGGTTAGGGTTGGGATTGGACCTAGGTTTAGGGTTAGGTTGAGGGCTAGGGTTAGAGAGATGGTTAGGGTTGGGCATGGACCTAGGGTTAGGGTTATGTTGAGGGCTAGGGTTAGAGAGACGGTTAGGGTTGGGATTGGACCTAGGGTTAGGGTTATGTTGAGGGCTAGGGTTAGAGAGACGGTTAGGGTTGGGATTGGACCTAGGGTTAGGGTTATGTTGAGGGCTAGGGTTAGAGAGACGGTTAGGGTTGGGATTGGACCTAGGGTTAGGGTTATGTTGAGGGCTAGGGTTAGAGAGACGGTTAGGGTTGGGATTGGACCTAGGGTTAGGGTTATGTTGAGGGCTAGGGTTAGAGACAGTTATTGTTTGGATTGGACCTAGGGTTAGGGTTATGTTGAGGGCTAGGGTTAGAGAGACGGTTAGGGTTGGGATTGGACCTAGGGTTAGGGTTATGTTGAGGGCTAGGGTTAGAGAGACGGTTATTGTTGGGAATGGACCTAGGGTTAGGGTTATGTTGAGGGCTAGGGTTAGAGAGACGGTTAGGGTTGGGATTGGACCTAGGGTTAGGGTTATGTTGAGGGCTAGGGTTAGAGAGACGGTTAGGGTTGGGATTGGACCTAGACTTAGGGTTATGTTGAGGGCTAGGCTTAGAGAGACGGTTAGGTTTGGGATTGGACCTAGGGTTAGTGTTATGTTGAGGGCTAGGGTTAGAGAGACGGTTAGGGTTGGGATTGGACCTACGGTTAGGGTTATGTTGAGGGCTAGGGTTAGAGAGACGGTTAGGGTTGGGATTGGACCTAGGGTTAGGGTTATGTTGAGGGCTAGGGTTAGAGAGACGGTTAGGGTTGGGATTGGACCTAGGGTTAGGGTTATGTTGAGGGCTAGGGTTAGAGAGACGGTTAGGGTTGGGATTGGACCTAGGGTTAGAGTTATGTTGAGGGCTAGGGTAAGAGAGACGGTTAGGGTTGGGATTGGACCTAGGGTTAGGGTTATGTTGAGGGCTAGGGTTAGAGAGACGGTTAGGGTTGGGATTGGACCTAGGGTTAGGGTTATGTTGAGGGCTAGGGTTAGAGAGACGGTTAGGGTTGGGATTGGACCTAGGGTTAGGGTTATGTTGAGGGCTAGGGTTAGAGAGACGGTTAGGGTTGGGATTGGACCTAGGGTTAGGGTTATGTTGAGGGCTAGGGTTAGAGAGACGGTTAGGGTTGGGATTGGACCTAGGGTTAGGGTTATGTTGAGGGCTAGGGTTAGAGAGACGGTTAGGGTTGGGATTGGACCTAGGGTTAGGGTTATGTTGAGGGCTAGGGTTAGAGAGACGGTTAGGGTTGGGATTGGACCTAGGGTTAGGGTTATGTTGAGGGCTAGGGTTAGAGAGACGGTTAGGGTTGGGATTGGACCTAGGGTTAGGGTTATGTTGAGGGCTAGGGTTAGAGAGACGGTTAGGGTTGGGATTGGACCTAGGGTTAGGGTTATGTTGAGGGCTAGGGTTAGAGAGACGGTTAGGGTTGGGATTGGACCTAGGGTTAGGGTTATGTTGAGGGCTAGGGTTAGAGAGACGGTTAGGGTTGGGATTGGACCTAGGGTTAGGGTTATGTTGAGGGCTAGGGTTAGAGAGACGGTTAGGGTTGGGATTGGACCTAGGGTTAGGGTTATGTTGAGGGCTAGGGTTAGAGAGACGGTTAGGGTTGGGATTGGACCTAGGGTTAGGGTTATGTTGAGGGCTAGGGTTAGAGAGACGGTAGGGTTGGGATTGGACCTACGGTTAGGGTTATGTTGAGGGCTAGGGTTAGAGAGACGGTTAGGGTTGGGATTGGACCTAGGGTTAGGGTTATGTTGAGGGCTAGGGTTAGAGAGACGGTTAGGTTTGGGATTGGACCTAAGGTTAGGGTTATGTTGAGGGCTAGGGTTAGAGAGACGGTTATTGTTGGGATTGGACCTAGGGTTAGGGTTATGTTGAGGGCTAGGGTTAGAGAGACGGTTAGGGTTGGGATTGGACCTAGGGTTAGGGTTATGTTGAGGGCTAGGGTTAGAGACGGTTATTGTTTGGATTGGACCTAGGGTTAGGGTTATGTTGAGGGCGAGGGTTAGAGAGACGGTTAGGGTTGGGATTGGACCTAGGGTTAGTGTTATGTTGAGGGCTAGGGTTAGAGACGGTTATTGTTTGGATTGGACCTAGGGTTAGGGTTATGTTGAGGGCTAGGGTTAGAGAGACGGTTAGGGTTGGGATTGGACCTAGGGTTAGGGTTATGTTGAGGGCTAGGGTTAGAGAGACGGTTATTGTTGGGAATGGACCTAGGGTTAGGGTTATGTTGAGGGCTAGGGTTAGAGAGACGGTTAGGGTTGGGATTGGACCTAGGGTTAGGGTTATGTTGAGGGCTAGGGTTAGAGAGACGGTTAGGGTTGGGATTGGACCTAGGGTTAGGGTTATGTTGAGGGCTAGGGTTAGAGACGGTTATTGTTTGGATTGGACTTAGGGTTAGGGTTATGTTGAGGGCTAGGGTTAGAGAGACGGTTAGGGTTGGGATTGGACCTAGGGTTAGGGTTATGTTGAGGGCTAGGGTTAGAGAGACGGTTATTGTTGGGAATGGACCTAGGGTTAGGGTTATGTTGAGGGCTAGGGTTAGAGAGACGGTTAGGGTTGGGATTGGACCTAGGGTTAGGGTTATGTTGAGGGCTAGGGTTAGAGAGACGGTTAGGGTTGGGATTGGACCTAGAGTTAGGGTTATGTTGAGGGCTAGGCTTAGAGAGACGGTTAGGTTTGGGATTGGACCTAGGGTTAGTGTTATGTTGAGGGCTAGGGTTAGAGAGACGGTTAGGGTTGGGATTGGACCTAGGGTTAGGGTTATGTTGAGGGCTAGGGTTAGAGAGACGGTTAGGGTTGGGATTGGACCTAGGGTTAGGGTTATGTTGAGGGCTAGGGTTAGAGAGACGGTTAGGGTTGGGATTGGACCTAGGGTTAGAGTTATGTTGAGGGCTAGGGTAAGAGAGACGGTTAGGGTTGGGATTGGACCTAGGGTTAGGGTTATGTTGAGGGCTAGGGTTAGAGAGACGGTTAGGGTTGGGATTGGACCTAGGGTTAGGGTTATGTTGAGGGCTAGGGTTAGAGAGACGGTTAGGGTTGGGATTGGACCTAGGGTTAGGGTTATGTTGAGGGCTAGGGTTAGAGAGACGGTTAGGGTTGGGATTGGACCTAGGGTTAGGGTTATGTTGAGGGCTAGGGTTAGAGAGACGGTTAGGGTTGGGATTGGACCTAGGGTTAGGGTTATGTTGAGGGCTAGGGTTAGAGAGACGGTTAGGGTTGGGATTGGACCTAGGGTTAGGGTTATGTTGAGGGCTAGGGTTAGAGAGACGGTTAGGGTTGGGATTGGACCTAGGGTTAGGGTTATGTTGAGGGCTAGGGTTAGAGAGACGGTTAGGGTTGGGATTGGACCTAGGGTTAGGGTTATGTTGAAGGCTAGGGTTAGAGAGACGGTTAGGGTTGGGATTGGACCTAGGGTTAGGGTTATGTTGAGGGCTAGGGTTAGAGAGACGGTTAGGGTTGGGATTGGACCTAGGGTTAGGGTTATGTTGAGGGCTAGGGTTAGAGAGACGGTTAGGGTTGGGATTGGACCTAGGGTTAGGGTTTGTTGAGGGCTAGGGTTAGCGAGACGGTTAGGGTTGGGATTGGACCTAGGGTTAGGGTTATGTTGAGGGCTAGGGTTAGAGAGACGGTTATTGTTGGGATTGGACCTAGGGTTAGGGTTATGTTGAGGGCTAGGGTTAGCGAGACGGTTAGGGTTGGGATTGGTCCTAGGGTTAGAGTTATGTTGAGGGCTAGGGTTAGAGAGACGATTAGGGTTGGGATTGGACCTAGGGTTAGGGTTATGTTGAGGGCTAGGGTTAGAGAGACGGTTAGGGTTGGGATTGGACCTAGGGTTAGGGTTAGGTTGAGGGCTAGGGTTAGAGAGACGGTTATTGTTGGGATTGGACCTAGGGTTAGGGTTATGTTGAGGGCTAGGGTTAGCGAGACGGTTAGGGTTGGGATTGGTCCTAGGGTTAGGGTTATGTTGAGGGCTAGGGTTAGAGAGACGGTTAGGGTTGGGATTGGACCTAGGGTTAGGGTTATGTTGAGGGCTAGGGTTAGAGAGACGGTTAGGGTTGGGATTGGACCTAGGGTTAGGGTTAGGTTGAGGGCTAGGGTTAGAGAGACGGTTAGGGTTGGGATTGGACCTAGGGTTAGGATTATGTTGAGGGCTAGGGTTAGAGAGACGGTTAGGGTTGGGATTGGACCTAGGGTTAGGGTTATGTTGAGGGCTAGGGTTAGAGAGACGGTTAGGGTTGGGATTGGACCTAGGGTTAGGGTTATGTTGAGGGCTAGGGTAAGAGAGACGGTTAGGGTTGGGATTGGACCTAGGGTTAGGGTTATGTTGAGGGCTAGGGTTAGAGAGACGGTTACGGTTGGGATTGGACCTAGGGTTAGGGTTATGTTGAGGGCTAGGGTTAGAGAGACGGTTAGGGTTGGGATTGGACCTAGGGTTAGGGTTATGTTGAGGGCTAGGGTTAGAGAGACGGTTAGGGTTGGGATTGGACCTAGGGTTAGGGTTATGTTGAGGGCTAGGGTTAGAGAGACGGTTAGGGTTGGGATTGGACCTAGGGTTAGGGTTATGTTGAGGGCTTGGGTTACAGAGACGGTTAGGGTTGGGATTGGACCTAGGGTTAGGGTTATGTTGAGGGCTAGGGTTAGAGAGACGGTTATTGTTGGGATTGGACCTAGGGTTAGGGTTACGTTGAGGGCTAGGGTTAGAGAGACGCTTAAGGTTGGGATTGGACCTAGGGTTAGGGTTATGTTGAGGGCTAGGGTTAGAGAGACGGTTATTGTTGGGATTGGACCTAGGGTTAGGGTTATGTTGAGGGCTAGGGTTAGAGAGACGGTTAGGGTTGGGATTGGACGTAGGGTTAGAATTATGTTGAGGGCTAGGGTTAGAGAGACGGTTAGGGTTGGGATTGGACCTAGGGTTAGGGTTATGTTGAGGGCTAGGGTTAGAGAGACGGTTAGGGTTGGGATTGGACCTTGGGTTAGGGTTATGTTGAGGGCTAGGGTTAGAGAGACGGTTAGGGTTGGGATTGGACCTTGGGTTAGGGTTATGTTGAGGGCTAGGGTTAGAGAGACGGTTAGGGTTGGGATTGGACCTAAGGTTAGGGTTATGTTGAGGGCTAGGGTTAGAGAGACGGTTATTGTTGGGATTGGACCTAGGGTTAGGGTTATGTTGAGGGCTAGGGTTAGAGAGACGGTTAGGGTTGGGATTGGACCTAGGGTTAGGGTTATGTTGAGGGCTAGGGTTAGAGACGGTTATTGTTTGGATTGGACCTAGGGTTAGGGTTATGTTGAGGGCGAGGGTTAGAGAGACGGTTAGGGTTGGGATTGGACCTAGGGTTAGTGTTATGTTGAGGGCTAGGGTTAGAGACGGTTATTGTTTGGATTGGACCTAGGGTTAGGGTTATGTTGAGGGCTAGGGTTAGAGAGACGGTTAGGGTTGGGATTGGACCTAGGGTTAGGGTTATGTTGAGGGCTAGGGTTAGAGAGACGGTTATTGTTGGGAATGGACCTAGGGTTAGGGTTATGTTGAGGGCTAGGGTTAGAGAGACGGTTAGGGTTGGGATTGGACCTAGGGTTAGGGTTATGTTGAGGGCTAGGGTTAGAGAGACGGTTAGGGTTGGGATTGGACCTAGGGTTAGGGTTATGTTGAGGGCTAGGGTTAGAGACGGTTATTGTTTGGATTGGACCTAGGGTTAGGGTTATGTTGAGGGCTAGGGTTAGAGAGACGGTTAGGGTTGGGATTGGACCTAGGGTTAGGGTTATGTTGAGGGCTAGGGTTAGAGAGACGGTTATTGTTGGGAATGGACCTAGGGTTAGGGTTATGTTGAGGGCTAGGGTTAGAGAGACGGTTAGGGTTGGGATTGGACCTAGGGTTAGGGTTATGTTGAGGGCTAGGGTTAGAGAGACGGTTAGGGTTGGGATTGGACCTAGAGTTAGGGTTATGTTGAGGGCTAGGCTTAGAGAGACGGTTAGGTTTGGGATTGGACCTAGGGTTAGTGTTATGTTGAGGGCTAGGGTTAGAGAGACGGTTAGGGTTGGGATTGGACCTAGGGTTAGGGTTATGTTGAGGGCTAGGGTTAGAGAGACGGTTAGGGTTGGGATTGGACCTAGGGTTAGGGTTATGTTGAGGGCTAGGGTTAGAGAGACGGTTAGGGTTGGGATTGGACCTAGGGTTAGGGTTATGTTGAGGGCTAGGGTTAGAGAGACGGTTAGGGTTGGGATTGGACCTAGGGTTAGAGTTATGTTGAGGGCTAGGGTAAGAGAGACGGTTAGGGTTGGGATTGGACCTAGGGTTAGGGTTATGTTGAGGGCTAGGGTTAGAGAGACGGTTAGGGTTGGGATTGGACCTAGGGTTAGGGTTATGTTGAGGGCTAGGGTTAGAGAGACGGTTAGGGTTGGGATTGGACCTAGGGTTAGGGTTATGTTGAGGGCTAGGGTTAGAGAGACGGTTAGGGTTGGGATTGGACCTAGGGTTAGGGTTATGTTGAGGGCTAGGGTTAGAGAGACGGTTAGGGTTGGGATTGGACCTAGGGTTAGGGTTATGTTGAGGTCTAGGGTTAGAGAGACGGTTAGGGTTGGGATTGGACCTAGGGTTAGGGTTATGTTGAGGGCTAGGGTTAGAGAGACGGTTAGGGTTGGGATTGGACCTAGGGTTAGGGTTATGTTGAGGGCTAGGGTTAGAGAGACGGTTAGGGTTGGGATTGGACCTAGGGTTAGGGTTATGTTGAAGGCTAGGGTTAGAGAGACGGTTAGGGTTGGGATTGGACCTAGGGTTAGGGTTATGTTGAGGGCTAGGGTTAGAGAGACGGTTAGGGTTGGGATTGGACCTAGGGTTAGGGTTATGTTGAGGGCTAGGGTTAGAGAGACGGTTAGGGTTGGGATTGGACCTAGGGTTAGGGTTATGTTGAGGGCTAGGGTTAGAGAGACGGTAGGGTTGGGATTGGACCTAGGGTTAGGGTTATGTTGAGGGCTAGGGTTAGAGAGACGGTTAGGGTTGGGATTGGACCTAGGGTTAGGGTTATGTTGAGGGCTAGGGTTAGAGAGACGGTTAGGGTTGGGATTGGACCTAAGGTTAGGGTTATGTTGAGGGCTAGGGTTAGAGAGACGGTTATTGTTGGGATTGGACCTAGGGTTAGGGTTATGTTGAGGGCTAGGGTTAGAGAGACGGTTAGGGTTGGGATTGGACCTAGGGTTAGGGTTATGTTGAGGGCTAGGGTTAGAGAGACGGTTAGGGTTGGGATTGGACCTAGTGTTAGGGTTATGTTGAGGGCCAGGGGTTAGAGAGACGGTTAGGGTTGGGATTGGACCTAGGGTTAAGGTTATGTTGAGGGCCAGGGTTAGAGAGACGGTTAGGGTTGGGATTGGACCTAGGGTTAGGGTTATGTTGAGGGCTAGGGTTAGAGAGACGGTTAGGTTTGGGATTGGACCTAGGGTTAGGGTTATGTTGAGGGCTAGGGTTAGAGAGACGGTTAGGGTTGGGATTGGACCTAGGGTTAGGGTTATGTTGAGGGCTAGGGTTAGAGAGACGGTTAGGGTTGGGATTGGACCTAGGGTTAGGGTTATGTTGAGGGCTAGGGTTAGAGAGACGGTTAGGGTTGGGATTGGACCTAGGGTTAGGGTTATGTTGAGGGCTAGGGTTAGAGAGACGCTTAGGGTTGGGATTGGACCTAGGGTTAGGGTTATGTTGAGGGCTAGGGTTAGAGAGACGGTTATTGTTGGGATTGGACCTAGGGTTAGGGTTATGTTGAGGGCTAGGGTTAGAGAGACGGTTATTGTTGGGATTGGACCTAGGGTTAGGGTTATGTTGAGGGCTAGGGTTAGAGAGACGGTTATTGTTGGGATTGGACCTAGGGTTAGGGTTATGTTGAGGGCTAGGGTTAGAGAGACGTTTGTTGTTCGAAATTGGACCTAGGGTTAGGGTTATGTTGAGGGCTAGGGTTAGAGAGACGGTTAGGGTTGGAATTGGACCTAGGGTTAGGGTTATGTTGAGGGCTAGGGTTAGAGAGACGGTTATTGTTGGGATTGGACCTAGGGTTAGGGTTACGTTGAGGGCTAGGGTTAGAGAGACGGTTATTGTTGGGATTGGACCTAGGGTTAGGGTTATGTTGAGGGCTAGGGTTAGAGAGACGGTTAGGGTTGGGATTGGACCTAGGGTTAGGGTTATGTTGAGGGCTAGGGTTAGAGAGACGGTTAGGGTTGGGATTGGACCTAGGGTTAGGGTTATGTTGAGGGCTAGGGTTAGAGACGGTTAGGGTTGGGATTGGACCTAGGGTTAGGGTTATGTTGAGGGCTAGGGTTAGAGAGACGGTTATTGCTGGGATTAGACCTAAGGTTAGGGTTATGTTGAGGGCTAGGGTTAGAGAGACGGTTAGGGTTGGGATTGGACCTAGGGTTAGGGTTATGTTGATGGCTGGGGTTAGCGAGAAGGTTAGGGTTGGGATTGGACCTAGGGTTAGGGTTATGTTGAGGGCTAGGGTTAGAGAGACGGTTAGGGTTGGGATTGGACCTAGGGTTAGGGTTATGTTGAGGGCTAGGGTTAGAGAGACGGTTATTGTTGGGATTGGACCTAGGGTTAGGGTTTGTTGAGGGCTAGGGTTAGCGAGACGGTTAGGGTTGGGATTGGACCTAGGGTTAGGGTTATGTTGAGGGCTAGGGTTAGAGAGACGGTTATTGTTGGGATTGGACCTAGGGTTAGGGTTATGTTGAGGGCTAGGGTTAGCGAGACGGTTAGGGTTGGGATTGGTCCTAGGGTTAGAGTTATGTTGAGGGCTAGGGTTAGAGAGACCATTAGGGTTGGGATTGGACCTAGGGTTAGGGTTATGTTGAGGGCTAGGGTTAGAGAGACGGTTAGGGTTGGGATTGGACCTAGGGTTAGGGTTAGGTTGAGGGCTAGGGTTAGAGAGACGGTTATTGTTGGGATTGGACCTAGGGTTAGGGTTATGTTGAGGGCTAGGGTTAGCGAGACGGTTAGGGTTGGGATTGGTCCTAGGGTTAGGGTTATGTTGAGGGCTAGGGTTAGAGAGACGGTTAGGGTTGGGATTGGACCTAGGGTTAGGGTTATGTTGAGGGCTAGGGTTAGAGAGACGGTTAGGGTTGGGATTGGAACTAGGGTTAGGGTTAGGTTGAGGGCTAGGGTTAGAGAGACGGTTAGGGTTGGGATTGGACCTAGGGTTAGGATTATGTTGAGGGCTAGGGTTAGAGAGACGGTTAGGGTTGGGATTGGACCTAGGGTTAGGGTTATGTTGAGGGCTAGGGTTAGAGAGACGGTTAGGGTTGGGATTGGACCTAGGGTTAGGGTTATGTTGAGGGCTAGGGTAAGAGAGACGGTTAGGGTTGGGATTGGACCTAGGGTTAGGGTTATGTTGAGGGCTAGGGTTAGAGAGACGGTTACGGTTGGGATTGGACCTAGGGTTAGGGTTATGTTGAGGGCTAGGGTTAGAGAGACGGTTAGGGTTGGGATTGGACCTAGGGTTAGGGTTATGTTGAGGGCTAGGGTTAGAGAGACGGTTAGGGTTGGGATTGGACCTAGGGTTAGGGTTATGTTGAGGGCTAGGGTTAGAGAGACGGTTAGGGTTGGGATTGGACCTAGGGTTAGGGTTATGTTGAGGGCTTGGGTTACAGAGACGGTTAGGGTTGGGATTGGACCTAGGGTTAGGGTTATGTTGAGGGCTAGGGTTAGAGAGACGGTTATTGTTGGGATTGGACCTAGGGTTAGGGTTACGTTGAGGGCTAGGGTTAGAGAGACGCTTAGGGTTGGGATTGGACCTCGGGTTAGGGTTATGTTGAGGGCTAGGGTTAGAGAGACGGTTATTGTTGGGATTGGACCTAGGGTTAGGGTTATGTTGAGGGCTAGGGTTAGAGAGACGGTTATTGTTGGGATTGGACGTAGGGTTAGAATTATGTTGAGGGCTAGGGTTAGAGAGACGGTTAGGGTTGGGATTGGACCTAGGGTTAGGGTTATGTTGAGGGCTAGGGTTAGAGAGACGGTTAGGGTTGGAATTGGACCTAGGGTTAGGGTTATGTTGAGAGCTAGGGTTAGAGAGACGGTTATTGTTGGGATTGGACCTAGGGTTAGTGTTATGTTGAGGGCTAGGGTTAGAGAGACGGTTATTGTTGGGATTGGACCTAGGGTTAGGGTTATGTTGAGGGCTAGGGTTAGAGAGACGGTTAGGGTTGGGATTGGACCTAGGGTTAGGGTTATGTTGAGGGCTAGGGTTAGAGAGACGGTTATTGTTGGGATTGTACCTAGGGTTAGGGTTATGTTGAGGGCTAGGGTTAGAGAGACGGTTAGGGTTGGGATTGGACCTTGGGTTAGGGTTATGTTGAGGGCTAGGGTTAAAGATACGGTTAGAGTTGGGATTGGACCTAGGGTTAGGGTTATGTTGAGGGCTAGGGTTAGAGAGACGGTTATTGTTGGGATTGGACCTAGGGTTAGGGTTATGTTGAGGGCTAGGGTTAGAGAGACGGTTAGGGTTGGGATTGGACCTAGGGTTAGGGTTATGTTGAGGGCTAGGGTTAGAGAGACGGTTATTGTTGGGAATGGACCTAGGGTTAGGGTTATGTTGAGGGCTAGGGTTAGAGAGACGGTTAGGGTTGGGATTGGACCTAGGGTTAGGGTTATGTTGAGGGCTAGGGTTAGAGAGACGGTTAGGGTTGGGATTGGACCTAGGGTTAGGGTTATGTTGAGGGCTAGGGTTAGAGAGACGGTTAGGGTTGGGATTGGACCTAGGGTTAGGGTTATGTTGAGGGCTAGGGTTAGAGAGACGGTTAGGGTTGGGATTGGACCTAGGGTTAGGGTTATGTTGAGGGCTAGGGTTAGAGAGACGGTTAGGGTTGGGATTGGACCTAGGGTTAGGGTTATGTTGAGCGCTAGGGTAAGAGAGACGGTTAGGGTTGGGATTGGACCTAGGGTTAGGGTTATGTTGAGGGCTAGGGTCAGAGAGACGATTAGGGTTGGGATTGGACCTAGGGTTAGGGTTATGTTGAGGGCTAGGGTTAGAGAGACGGTTAGGGTTGGGATTGGACCTAGGGTTAGGGTTATGTTGAGGGCTAGGGTTAGAGAGACGGTTAGGGTTGGGATTGGACCTAGGGTTAGGGTTATGTTGAGGGCTAGGGTAATAGAGACGGTTAGGGTTGGGATTGGACCTAGGGTTAGGGTTATGTTGAGGGCTAGGGTTAGAGAGACGGTTAGGGTTGGGATTGGACCTAGGGTTAGGGTTATGTTGAGGGCTAGGGTTAGAGAGACGGTTAGGGTTGGGATTGGACCTAGGGTTAGGGTTATGTTGAGGGCTAGGGTTAGAGAGACGGTTAGGGTTGGGATTGGACCTAGGGTTAGGGTTATGTTGAGGGCTAGGGTTAGAGAGACGGTTAGGGTTGGAATTGGACCTAGGGTTAGGGTTATGTTGAGGGCTAAGGTTAGAGAGACGGTTATTGTTGGGATTGGACCTAGGGTTAGGGTTATGTTGAGGGCTAGGGTTAGAGAGACGGTTATTGTTGGGATTGGACCTAGGGTTAGGATTATGTTGAGGGCTAGGGTTAGAGAGACGGTTAGGGTTGGGATTGGACCTAGGGTTAGGGTTATGTTGAGGACTAGGGTTAGAGAGACGGTTAGGGTTGGAATTGGACCTAGGGTTAGGGTTATGTTGAGGGCTAGGGTTAGAGAGACGGTTATTGTTGGGATTGGACCTAGGGTTAGTGGTATGTTGAGGGCTAGGGTTAGAGAGACGGTTATTGTTGGGATTGGACCTAGGGTTAGGGTTATGTTGAGGGCTAGGGTTAGAGAGACGGTTAGGGTTGGGATTGGACCTAGGGTTAGGGTTATGTTGAGGGCTAGGGTTAGAGAGACGGTTAGGGTTGGAATTGGACCTAGGGTTAGGGTTATGTTGAGGGCTAGGGTTAGAGAGACGGTTATTGTTGGGATTGGACCTAGGGTTAGGGTTATGTTGAGGGCTAGGGTTAGAGAGACGGTTATTGTTGGGATTGGACCTAGGGTTAGGATTATGTTGAGGGCTAGGGTTAGAGAGACGGTTAGGGTTGGGATTGGACCTAGGGTTAGGGTTATGTTGAGGGCTAGGGTTAGAGAGACGGTTAGGGTTGGAATTGGACCTAGGGTTAGGGTTATGTTGAGGGCTAGGGTTAGAGAGACGGTTATTGTTGGGATTGGACCTAGGGTTAGTGTTATGTCGAGGGCTAGGGTTAGAGAGACGGTTATTGTTGGGATTGGACCTAGGGTTAGGGTTATGTTGAGGGCTAGGGTTAGAGAGACGGTTAGGGTTGGGATTGGACCTAGGGTTAGGGTTATGTTGAGGGCTAGGGTTAGAGAGACGGTTTGGTTGGAATTGGACCTAGGGTTAGGGTTATGTTGAGGGCTAGGGTTAGAGAGACGGTTAGGGTTGGAATTGGACCTAGGGTTAGGGTTATGTTGAGGGCTAGGGTTAGAGAGACGGTTATTGTTGGGATTGGACCTAGGGTTAGGGTTACGTTGAGGGCTAGGGTTAGAGAGACGGTTATTGTTGGGATTGGACCTAGGGTTAGGGTTATGTTGAGGGCTAGGGTTAGAGAGACGGTTAGGGTTGGGATTGGACCTAGGGTTAGGGTTATGTTGAGGGCTAGGGTTAGAGAGACGGTTAGGGTTGGGATTGGACCTAGGGTTAGGGTTATGTTGAGGGCTGGGGTTAGCGAGAAGGTTAGGGTTGGGATTGGACCTAGGGTTAGGGTTATGTTGAGGGCTAGGGTTAGAGAGACGGTTAGGGTTGGGATTGGACCTAGGGTTAGGGTTATGTTGAGGGCTAGGGTTAGAGAGACGGTTATTGTTGGGATTGGACCTAGGGTTAGGGTTTGTTGAGGGCTAGGGTTAGCGAGACGGTTAGGGTTGGGATTGGACCTAGGGTTAGGGTTATGTTGAGGGCTAGGGTTAGAGAGACGGTTATTGTTGGGATTGGACCTAGGGTTAGGGTTATGTTGAGGGCTAGGGTTAGCGAGACGGTTAGGGTTGGGATTGGTCCTAGGGTTAGAGTTATGTTGAGGGCTAGGGTTAGAGAGACGATTAGGGTTGGGATTGGACCTAGGGTTAGGGTTATGTTGAGGGCTAGGGTTAGAGAGACGGTTAGGGTTGGGATTGGACCTAGGGTTAGGGTTAGGTTGAGGGCTAGGGTTAGAGAGACGGTTATTGTTGGGATTGGACCTAGGGTTAGGGTTATGTTGAGGGCTAGGGTTAGCGAGACGGTTAGGGTTGGGATTGGTCCTAGGGTTAGGGTTATGTTGAGGGCTAGGGTTAGAGAGACGGTTAGGGTTGGGATTGGACCTAGGGTTAGGGTTATGTTGAGGGCTAGGGTTAGAGAGACGGTTAGGGTTGGGATTGGACCTAGGGTTAGGGTTAGGTTGAGGGCTAGGGTTAGAGAGACGGTTAGGGTTGGGATTGGACCTAGGGTTAGGATTATGTTGAGGGCTAGGGTTAGAGAGACGGTTAGGGTTGGGATTGGACCTAGGGTTAGGGTTATGTTGAGGGCTAGGGTTAGAGAGACGGTTAGGGTTGGGATTGGACCTAGGGTTAGGGTTATGTTGAGGGCTAGGGTAAGAGAGACGGTTAGGGTTGGGATTGGACCTAGGGTTAGGGTTATGTTGAGGGCTAGGGTTAGAGAGACGGTTACGGTTGGGATTGGACCTAGGGTTAGGGTTATGTTGAGGGCTAGGGTTAGAGAGACGGTTAGGGTTGGGATTGGACCTAGGGTTAGGGTTATGTTGAGGGCTAGGGTTAGAGAGACGGTTAGGGTTGGGATTGGACCTAGGGTTAGGGTTATGTTGAAGGCTAGGGTTAGAGAGACGGTTAGGGTTGGGATTGGACCTAGGGTTAGGGTTAGGTTGAGGGCTTGGGTTACAGAGACGGTTAGGGTTGGGATTGGACCTAGGGTTAGGGTTATGTTGAGGGCTAGGGTTAGAGAGACGGTTATTGTTGGGATTGGACCTAGGGTTAGGGTTACGTTGAGGGCTAGGGTTAGAGAGACGCTTAGGGTTGGGATTGGACCTAGGGTTAGGGTTATGTTGAGGGCTAGGGTTAGAGAGACGGTTATTGTTGGGATTGGACCTAGGGTTAGGGTTATGTTGAGGGCTAGGGTTAGAGAGACGGTTATTGTTGGGATTGGACGTAGGGTTAGAATTATGTTGAGGGCTAGGGTTAGAGAGACGGTTAGGGTTGGGATTGGACCTAGGGTTAGGGTTATGTTGAGGGCTAGGGTTAGAGAGACGGTTAGGGTTGGAATTGGACCTAGGGTTAGGGTTATGTTGAGGGCTAGGGTTAGAGAGACGGTTATTGTTGGGATTGGACCTAGGGTTAGTGTTATGTTGAGGGCTAGGGTTAGAGAGACGGTTATTGTTGGGATTGGACCTAGGGTTAGGGTTATGTTGAGGGCTAGGGTTAGAGAGACGGTTAGGGTTGGGATTGGACCTAGGGTTAGGGTTATGTTGAGGGCTAGGGTTAGAGAGACGGTTATTGTTGGGATTGTACCTAGGGTTAGGGTTATGTTGAGGGCTAGGGTTAGAGAGACGGTTAGGGTTGGGATTGGACCTTGGGTTAGGGTTATGTTGAGGGCTAGGGTTAAAGATACGGTTAGAGTTGGGATTGGACCTAGGGTTAGGGTTATGTTGAGGGCTAGGGTTAGAGAGACGGTTATTGTTGGGATTGGACCTAGGGTTAGGGTTATGTTGAGGGCTAGGGTTAGAGAGACGGTTAGGGTTGGGATTGGACCTAGGGTTAGGGTTATGTTGAGGGCTAGGGTTAGAGAGACGGTTATTGTTGGGAATGGACCTAGGGTTAGGGTTATGTTGAGGGCTAGGGTTAGAGAGACGGTTAGGGTTGGGATTGGACCTAGGGTTAGGGTTATGTTGAGGGCTAGGGTTAGAGAGACGGTTAGGGTTGGGATTGGACCTAGGGTTAGGGTTATGTTGAGGGCTAGGGTTAGAGAGACGGTTAGGGTTGGGATTGGACCTAGGGTTAGGGTTATGTTGAGGGCTAGGGTTAGAGAGACGGTTAGGGTTGGGATTGGACCTAGGGTTAGGGTTATGTTGAGGGCTAGGGTTAGAGAGACGGTTAGGGTTGGGATTGGACCTAGGGTTAGGGTTATGTTGAGGGCTAGGGTAAGAGAGACGGTTAGGGTTGGGATTGGACCTAGGGTTAGGGTTATGTTGAGGGCTAGGGTCAGAGAGACGATTAGGGTTGGTATTGGACCTAGGATTAGGGTTATGTTGAGGGCTAGGGTCAGAGAGACGGTTAGGGTTGGGATTGGACCTAGGGTTAGGGTTATGTTGAGGGCTAGGGTTAGAGAGACGGTTAGGGTTGGGATTGGACCTAGGGTTAGGGTTATGTTGAGGGCTAGGGTAATAGAGACGGTTAGGGTTGGGATTGGACCTAGGGTTAGGGTTATGTTGAGGGCTAGGGTTAGAGAGACGGTTAGGGTTGGGATTGGACCTAGGGTTAGGGTTATGTTGAGGGCTAGGGTTAGAGAGACGGTTAGGGTTGGGATTGGACCTAGGGTTAGGGTTATGTTGAGGGCTAGGGTTAGAGAGACGGTTAGGGTTGGGATTGGACCTAGGGTTAGGGTTATGTTGAGGGCTAGGGTTAGAGAGACGGTTAGGGTTGGGATTGGACCTAGGGTTAGGGTTATGTTGAGGGCTAGGGTTAGAGAGACGGTTATTGTTGGGATTGGACCTAGGGTTAGGGTTATGTTGAGGGCTAGGGTTAGCGAGACGGTTAGGGTTGGGATTGGTCCTAGGGTTAGGGTTATGTTGAGGGCTAGGGTTAGAGAGACGGTTAGGGTTGGGATTGGACCTAGGGTTAGGGTTATGTTGAGGGCTAGGGTTAGAGAGACGGTTAGGGTTGGGATTGGACCTAGGGTTAGGGTTATGTTGAGGGCTAGGGTTAGAGAGACGGTTAGGGTTGGGATTGGACCTAGGGTTAGGGTTATGTTGAGGGCTAGGGTTAGAGAGACGGTTATTGTTTGGATTGGACCTAGGGTTAGGGTTATGTTGAGGGCTGGGGTTAGAGAGACGGTTAGGGTTGGGATTGGACCCAGGGTTAGGGTTATGTTGAGGGCTAGGGTTAGAGAGACGGTTAGGGTTGGGATTGGACCTAGGGTTAGGGTTATGTTGAGGGCTAGGGTTAGAGAGACGAGTATTGTTGGGATTGGACCTAGGGTTAGGGTTATGTTGAGGTCTAGGGTTAGCGAGACGGTTAGGGTTGGGATTGGTCCTAGGGTTAGGGTTATGTTGAGGGCTAGGGTTAGAGAGACGGTTAGGGTTGGGATTGGACCTAGGGTTAGGGTTATGTTGAGGGCTAGGGTTAGAGAGACGGTTAGGGTTGGGATTGGACCTAGGGTTAGGGTTAGGTTGAGGGCTAGGGTTAGAGAGACGGTTAGGGTTGGGATTGGACCTAGGTTTAGGGTTAGGTTGAGGGCTAGGGTTAGAGAGATGGTTAGGGTTGGGCATGGACCTAGGGTTAGGGTTATGTTGAGGGCTAGGGTTAGAGAGACGGTTAGGGTAGGGATTGGACCTAGGGTTAGGGTTATGTTGAGGGCTAGGGTTAGAGAGACGGTTATTGTTGGGAATGGACCTAGGTTTAGGGTTAGGTTGAGGGCTAGGGTTAGAGAGATGGTTAGGGTTGGGCATGGACCTAGGGTTAGGGTTATGTTGAGGGCTAGGGTTAGAGAGACGGTTAGGGTTGGGATTGGACCTAGTGTTAGGGTTATGTTGAGGGCTAGGGTTAGAGAGACGGTTATTGTTGGGAATGGACCTAGGGTTAGGGTTATGTTGAGGGCTAGGGTTAGAGAGACGGTTAGGGTTGGGATTGGACCTAGGGTTAGTGTTATGTTGAGGGCTAGGGTTAGAGAGACGGTTAGGGTTGGGATTGGACCTAGGGTTAGGGTTATGTTGAGGGCTAGGGTTAGAGAGACGGTTAGGGTTGGGATTGGACCTAGGGTTAGGGTTATGTTGAGGGCTAGGGTTAGAGAGACGGTTAGGGTTGGGATTGGACCTAGGGTTAGGGTTATGTTGAGGGCTAGGGTTAGAGAGACGGTTATTGTTTGCATTGGACCTAGGGTTAGGGTTATGTTGAGGGCTGGGGTTAGAGAGACTGTTAGGGTTGGGATTGGACCTAGGGTTAGGGTTATGTTGAGGGCTAGGGTTAGAGAGACGGTTAGGGTTGGGATTGGACCTAGGGTTAGGGTTATGTTGAGGGCTAGGGTTAGAGAGACAGTTATTGTTGGGATTGGACCTAGGGTTAGGGTTATGTTGAGGGCTAGGGTTAGCGAGACGGTTAGGGTTGGGATTGGTCCTAGGGTTAGGGTTATGTTGAGGGCTAGGGTTAGAGAGACGGTTAGGGTTGGGATTGGACCTAGGGTTAGGGTTATGTTGAGGGCTAGGGTTAGAGAGACGGTTAGGGTTGGGATTGGACCTAGGGTTAGGGTTAGGTTGAGGGCTAGGGTTAGAGAGACGGTTAGGGTTGGGATTGGACCTAGGTTTAGGGTTAGGTTGAGGGCTAGGGTTAGAGAGATGGTTAGGGTTGGGCATGGACCTAGGGTTAGGGTTATGTTGAGGGCTAGGGTTAGAGAGACGGTTAGGGTTGGGATTGGACCTAGGGTTAGGGTTATGTTGAGGGCTAGGGTTAGAGAGACGGTTAGGGTTGGGATTGGACCTAGGGTTAGGGTTATGTTGAGGGCTAGGGTTAGAGAGACGGTTAGGGTTGGGATTGGACCTAGGGTTAGGGTTATGTTGAGGGCTAGGGTTAGAGAGACGGTTAGGGTTGGGATTGGACCTAGGGTTAGGGTTATGTTGAGGGCTAGGGTTAGAGACAGTTATTGTTTGGATTGGACCTAGGGTTAGGGTTATGTTGAGGGCTAGGGTTAGAGAGACGGTTAGGGTTGGGATTGGACCTAGGGTTAGGGTTATGTTGAGGGCTAGGGTTAGAGAGACGGTTATTGTTGGGAATGGACCTAGGGTTAGGGTTATGTTGAGGGCTAGGGTTAGAGAGACGGTTAGGGTTGGGATTGGACCTAGGGTTAGGGTTATGTTGAGGGCTAGGGTTAGAGAGACGGTTAGGGTTGGGATTGGACCTAGACTTAGGGTTATGTTGAGGGCTAGGCTTAGAGAGACGGTTAGGTTTGGGATTGGACCTAGGGTTAGTGTTATGTTGAGGGCTAGGGTTAGAGAGACGGTTAGGGTTGGGATTGGACCTACGGTTAGGGTTATGTTGAGGGCTAGGGTTAGAGAGACGGTTAGGGTTGGGATTGGACCTAGGGTTAGGGTTATGTTGAGGGCTAGGGTTAGAGAGACGGTTAGGGTTGGGATTGGACCTAGGGTTAGGGTTATGTTGAGGGCTAGGGTTAGAGAGACGGTTAGGGTTGGGATTGGACCTAGGGTTAGAGTTATGTTGAGGGCTAGGGTAAGAGAGACGGTTAGGGTTGGGATTGGACCTAGGGTTAGGGTTATGTTGAGGGCTAGGGTTAGAGAGACGGTTAGGGTTGGGATTGGACCTAGGGTTAGGGTTATGTTGAGGGCTAGGGTTAGAGAGACGGTTAGGGTTGGGATTGGACCTAGGGTTAGGGTTATGTTGAGGGCTAGGGTTAGAGAGACGGTTAGGGTTGGGATTGGACCTAGGGTTAGGGTTATGTTGAGGGCTAGGGTTAGAGAGACGGTTAGGGTTGGGATTGGACCTAGGGTTAGGGTTATGTTGAGGGCTAGGGTTAGAGAGACGGTTAGGGTTGGGATTGGACCTAGGGTTAGGGTTATGTTGAGGGCTAGGGTTAGAGAGACGGTTAGGGTTGGGATTGGACCTAGGGTTAGGGTTATGTTGAGGGCTAGGGTTAGAGAGACGGTTAGGGTTGGGATTGGACCTAGGGTTAGGGTTATGTTGAGGGCTAGGGTTAGAGAGACGGTTAGGGTTGGGATTGGACCTAGGGTTAGGGTTATGTTGAGGGCTAGGGTTAGAGAGACGGTTAGGGTTGGGATTGGACCTAGGGTTAGGGTTATGTTGAGGGCTAGGGTTAGAGAGACGGTTAGGGTTGGGATTGGACCTAGGGTTAGGGTTATGTTGAGGGCTAGGGTTAGAGAGACGGTTAGGGTTGGGATTGGACCTAGGGTTAGGGTTATGTTGAGGGCTAGGGTTAGAGAGACGGTTAGGGTTGGGATTGGACCTAGGGTTAGGGTTATGTTGAGGGCTAGGGTTAGAGAGACGGTTAGGGTTGGGATTGGACCTAGGGTTAGGGTTATGTTGAGGGCTAGGGTTAGAGAGACGGTTAGGGTTGGGATTGGACCTAGGGTTAGGGTTATGTTGAGGGCTAGGGTTAGAGAGACGGTTAGGGTTGGGATTGGACCTAGGGTTAGGGTTATGTTGAGGGCTAGGGTTAGAGAGACGGTTAGGGTTGGGATTGGACCTAGGGTTAGGGTTATGTTGAGGGCTAGGGTTAGAGAGACGGTAGGGTTGGGATTGGACCTACGGTTAGGGTTATGTTGAGGGCTAGGGTTAGAGAGACGGTTAGGGTTGGGATTGGACCTAGGGTTAGGGTTATGTTGAGGGCTAGGGTTAGAGAGACGGTTAGGGTTGGGATTGGACCTAAGGTTAGGGTTATGTTGAGGGCTAGGGTTAGAGAGACGGTTATTGTTGGGATTGGACCTAGGGTTAGGGTTATGTTGAGGGCTAGGGTTAGAGAGACGGTTAGGGTTGGGATTGGACCTAGGGTTAGGGTTATGTTGAGGGCTAGGGTTAGAGACGGTTATTGTTTGGATTGGACCTAGGGTTAGGGTTATGTTGAGGGCGAGGGTTAGAGAGACGGTTAGGGTTGGGATTGGACCTAGGGTTAGTGTTATGTTGAGGGCTAGGGTTAGAGACGGTTATTGTTTGGATTGGACCTAGGGTTAGGGTTATGTTGAGGGCTAGGGTTAGAGAGACGGTTAGGGTTGGGATTGGACCTAGGGTTAGGGTTATGTTGAGGGCTAGGGTTAGAGAGACGGTTATTGTTGGGAATGGACCTAGGGTTAGGGTTATGTTGAGGGCTAGGGTTAGAGAGACGGTTAGGGTTGGGATTGGACCTAGGGTTAGGGTTATGTTGAGGGCTAGGGTTAGAGAGACGGTTAGGGTTGGGATTGGACCTAGGGTTAGGGTTATGTTGAGGGCTAGGGTTAGAGACGGTTATTGTTTGGATTGGACCTAGGGTTAGGGTTATGTTGAGGGCTAGGGTTAGAGAGACGGTTAGGGTTGGGATTGGACCTAGGGTTAGGGTTATGTTGAGGGCTAGGGTTAGAGAGACGGTTATTGTTGGGAATGGACCTAGGGTTAGGGTTATGTTGAGGGCTAGGGTTAGAGAGACGGTTAGGGTTGGGATTGGACCTAGGGTTAGGGTTATGTTGAGGGCTAGGGTTAGAGAGACGGTTAGGGTTGGGATTGGACCTAGAGTTAGGGTTATGTTGAGGGCTAGGCTTAGAGAGACGGTTAGGTTTGGGATTGGACCTAGGGTTAGTGTTATGTTGAGGGCTAGGGTTAGAGAGACGGTTAGGGTTGGGATTGGACCTAGGGTTAGGGTTATGTTGAGGGCTAGGGTTAGAGAGACGGTTAGGGTTGGGATTGGACCTAGGGTTAGGGTTATGTTGAGGGCTAGGGTTAGAGAGACGGTTAGGGTTGGGATTGGACCTAGGGTTAGGGTTATGTTGAGGGCTAGGGTTAGAGAGACGGTTAGGGTTGGGATTGGACCTAGGGTTAGAGTTATGTTGAGGGCTAGGGTAAGAGAGACGGTTAGGGTTGGGATTGGACCTAGGGTTAGGGTTATGTTGAGGGCTAGGGTTAGAGAGACGGTTAGGGTTGGGATTGGACCTAGGGTTAGGGTTATGTTGAGGGCTAGGGTTAGAGAGACGGTTAGGGTTGGGATTGGACCTAGGGTTAGGGTTATGTTGAGGGCTAGGGTTAGAGAGACGGTTAGGGTTGGGATTGGACCTAGGGTTAGGGTTATGTTGAGGGCTAGGGTTAGAGAGACGGTTAGGGTTGGGATTGGACCTAGGGTTAGGGTTATGTTGAGGTCTAGGGTTAGAGAGACGGTTAGGGTTGGGATTGGACCTAGGGTTAGGGTTATGTTGAGGGCTAGGGTTAGAGAGACGGTTAGGGTTGGGATTGGACCTAGGGTTAGGGTTATGTTGAGGGCTAGGGTTAGAGAGACGGTTAGGGTTGGGATTGGACCTAGGGTTAGGGTTATGTTGAAGGCTAGGGTTAGAGAGACGGTTAGGGTTGGGATTGGACCTAGGGTTAGGGTTATGTTGAGGGCTAGGGTTAGAGAGACGGTTAGGGTTGGGATTGGACCTAGGGTTAGGGTTATGTTGAGGGCTAGGGTTAGAGAGACGGTTAGGGTTGGGATTGGACCTAGGGTTAGGGTTATGTTGAGGGCTAGGGTTAGAGAGACGGTAGGGTTGGGATTGGACCTAGGGTTAGGGTTATGTTGAGGGCTAGGGTTAGAGAGACGGTTAGGGTTGGGATTGGACCTAGGGTTAGGGTTATGTTGAGGGCTAGGGTTAGAGAGACGGTTAGGGTTGGGATTGGACCTAAGGTTAGGGTTATGTTGAGGGCTAGGGTTAGAGAGACGGTTATTGTTGGGATTGGACCTAGGGTTAGGGTTATGTTGAGGGCTAGGGTTAGAGAGACGGTTAGGGTTGGGATTGGACCTAGGGTTAGGGTTATGTTGAGGGCTAGGGTTAGAGAGACGGTTAGGGTTGGGATTGGACCTAGTGTTAGGGTTATGTTGAGGGCCAGGGTTAGAGAGACGGTTAGGGTTGGGATTGGACCTAGGGTTAAGGTTATGTTGAGGGCCAGGGTTAGAGAGACGGTTAGGGTTGGGATTGGACCTAGGGTTAGGGTTATGTTGAGGGCTAGGGTTAGAGAGACGGTTAGGTTTGGGATTGGACCTAGGGTTAGGGTTATGTTGAGGGCTAGGGTTAGAGAGACGGTTAGGGTTGGGATTGGACCTAGGGTTAGGGTTATGTTGAGGGCTAGGGTTAGAGAGACGGTTAGGGTTGGGATTGGACCTAGGGTTAGGGTTATGTTGAGGGCTAGGGTTAGAGAGACGGTTAGGGTTGGGATTGGACCTAGGGTTAGGGTTATGTTGAGGGCTAGGGTTAGAGAGACGCTTAGGGTTGGGATTGGACCTAGGGTTAGGGTTATGTTGAGGGCTAGGGTTAGAGAGACGGTTATTGTTGGGATTGGACCTAGGGTTAGGGTTATGTTGAGGGCTAGGGTTAGAGAGACGGTTATTGTTGGGATTGGACCTAGGGTTAGGGTTATGTTGAGGGCTAGGGTTAGAGAGACGGTTATTGTTGGGATTGGACCTAGGGTTAGGGTTATGTTGAGGGCTAGGGTTAGAGAGACGTTTGTTGTTCGAAATTGGACCTAGGGTTAGGGTTATGTTGAGGGCTAGGGTTAGAGAGACGGTTAGGGTTGGAATTGGACCTAGGGTTAGGGTTATGTTGAGGGCTAGGGTTAGAGAGACGGTTATTGTTGGGATTGGACCTAGGGTTAGGGTTACGTTGAGGGCTAGGGTTAGAGAGACGGTTATTGTTGGGATTGGACCTAGGGTTAGGGTTATGTTGAGGGCTAGGGTTAGAGAGACGGTTAGGGTTGGGATTGGACCTAGGGTTAGGGTTATGTTGAGGGCTAGGGTTAGAGAGACGGTTAGGGTTGGGATTGGACCTAGGGTTAGGGTTATGTTGAGGGCTAGGGTTAGAGACGGTTAGGGTTGGGATTGGACCTAGGGTTAGGGTTATGTTGAGGGCTAGGGTTAGAGAGACGGTTATTGCTGGGATTAGACCTAAGGTTAGGGTTATGTTGAGGGCTAGGGTTAGAGAGACGGTTAGGGTTGGGATTGGACCTAGGGTTAGGGTTATGTTGATGGCTGGGGTTAGCGAGAAGGTTAGGGTTGGGATTGGACCTAGGGTTAGGGTTATGTTGAGGGCTAGGGTTAGAGAGACGGTTAGGGTTGGGATTGGACCTAGGGTTAGGGTTATGTTGAGGGCTAGGGTTAGAGAGACGGTTATTGTTGGGATTGGACCTAGGGTTAGGGTTTGTTGAGGGCTAGGGTTAGCGAGACGGTTAGGGTTGGGATTGGACCTAGGGTTAGGGTTATGTTGAGGGCTAGGGTTAGAGAGACGGTTATTGTTGGGATTGGACCTAGGGTTAGGGTTATGTTGAGGGCTAGGGTTAGCGAGACGGTTAGGGTTGGGATTGGTCCTAGGGTTAGAGTTATGTTGAGGGCTAGGGTTAGAGAGACCATTAGGGTTGGGATTGGACCTAGGGTTAGGGTTATGTTGAGGGCTAGGGTTAGAGAGACGGTTAGGGTTGGGATTGGACCTAGGGTTAGGGTTAGGTTGAGGGCTAGGGTTAGAGAGACGGTTATTGTTGGGATTGGACCTAGGGTTAGGGTTATGTTGAGGGCTAGGGTTAGCGAGACGGTTAGGGTTGGGATTGGTCCTAGGGTTAGGGTTATGTTGAGGGCTAGGGTTAGAGAGACGGTTAGGGTTGGGATTGGACCTAGGGTTAGGGTTATGTTGAGGGCTAGGGTTAGAGAGACGGTTAGGGTTGGGATTGGAACTAGGGTTAGGGTTAGGTTGAGGGCTAGGGTTAGAGAGACGGTTAGGGTTGGGATTGGACCTAGGGTTAGGATTATGTTGAGGGCTAGGGTTAGAGAGACGGTTAGGGTTGGGATTGGACCTAGGGTTAGGGTTATGTTGAGGGCTAGGGTTAGAGAGACGGTTAGGGTTGGGATTGGACCTAGGGTTAGGGTTATGTTGAGGGCTAGGGTAAGAGAGACGGTTAGGGTTGGGATTGGACCTAGGGTTAGGGTTATGTTGAGGGCTAGGGTTAGAGAGACGGTTACGGTTGGGATTGGACCTAGGGTTAGGGTTATGTTGAGGGCTAGGGTTAGAGAGACGGTTAGGGTTGGGATTGGACCTAGGGTTAGGGTTATGTTGAGGGCTAGGGTTAGAGAGACGGTTAGGGTTGGGATTGGACCTAGGGTTAGGGTTATGTTGAGGGCTAGGGTTAGAGAGACGGTTAGGGTTGGGATTGGACCTAGGGTTAGGGTTATGTTGAGGGCTTGGGTTACAGAGACGGTTAGGGTTGGGATTGGACCTAGGGTTAGGGTTATGTTGAGGGCTAGGGTTAGAGAGACGGTTATTGTTGGGATTGGACCTAGGGTTAGGGTTACGTTGAGGGCTAGGGTTAGAGAGACGCTTAGGGTTGGGATTGGACCTCGGGTTAGGGTTATGTTGAGGGCTAGGGTTAGAGAGACGGTTATTGTTGGGATTGGACCTAGGGTTAGGGTTATGTTGAGGGCTAGGGTTAGAGAGACGGTTATTGTTGGGATTGGACGTAGGGTTAGAATTATGTTGAGGGCTAGGGTTAGAGAGACGGTTAGGGTTGGGATTGGACCTAGGGTTAGGGTTATGTTGAGGGCTAGGGTTAGAGAGACGGTTAGGGTTGGAATTGGACCTAGGGTTAGGGTTATGTTGAGAGCTAGGGTTAGAGAGACGGTTATTGTTGGGATTGGACCTAGGGTTAGTGTTATGTTGAGGGCTAGGGTTAGAGAGACGGTTATTGTTGGGATTGGACCTAGGGTTAGGGTTATGTTGAGGGCTAGGGTTAGAGAGACGGTTAGGGTTGGGATTGGACCTAGGGTTAGGGTTATGTTGAGGGCTAGGGTTAGAGAGACGGTTATTGTTGGGATTGTACCTAGGGTTAGGGTTATGTTGAGGGCTAGGGTTAGAGAGACGGTTAGGGTTGGGATTGGACCTTGGGTTAGGGTTATGTTGAGGGCTAGGGTTAAAGATACGGTTAGAGTTGGGATTGGACCTAGGGTTAGGGTTATGTTGAGGGCTAGGGTTAGAGAGACGGTTATTGTTGGGATTGGACCTAGGGTTAGGGTTATGTTGAGGGCTAGGGTTAGAGAGACGGTTAGGGTTGGGATTGGACCTAGGGTTAGGGTTATGTTGAGGGCTAGGGTTAGAGAGACGGTTATTGTTGGGAATGGACCTAGGGTTAGGGTTATGTTGAGGGCTAGGGTTAGAGAGACGGTTAGGGTTGGGATTGGACCTAGGGTTAGGGTTATGTTGAGGGCTAGGGTTAGAGAGACGGTTAGGGTTGGGATTGGACCTAGGGTTAGGGTTATGTTGAGGGCTAGGGTTAGAGAGACGGTTAGGGTTGGGATTGGACCTAGGGTTAGGGTTATGTTGAGGGCTAGGGTTAGAGAGACGGTTAGGGTTGGGATTGGACCTAGGGTTAGGGTTATGTTGAGGGCTAGGGTTAGAGAGACGGTTAGGGTTGGGATTGGACCTAGGGTTAGGGTTATGTTGAGCGCTAGGGTAAGAGAGACGGTTAGGGTTGGGATTGGACCTAGGGTTAGGGTTATGTTGAGGGCTAGGGTCAGAGAGACGATTAGGGTTGGGATTGGACCTAGGGTTAGGGTTATGTTGAGGGCTAGGGTTAGAGAGACGGTTAGGGTTGGGATTGGACCTAGGGTTAGGGTTATGTTGAGGGCTAGGGTTAGAGAGACGGTTAGGGTTGGGATTGGACCTAGGGTTAGGGTTATGTTGAGGGCTAGGGTAATAGAGACGGTTAGGGTTGGGATTGGACCTAGGGTTAGGGTTATGTTGAGGGCTAGGGTTAGAGAGACGGTTAGGGTTGGGATTGGACCTAGGGTTAGGGTTATGTTGAGGGCTAGGGTTAGAGAGACGGTTAGGGTTGGGATTGGACCTAGGGTTAGGGTTATGTTGAGGGCTAGGGTTAGAGAGACGGTTAGGGTTGGGATTGGACCTAGGGTTAGGGTTATGTTGAGGGCTAGGGTTAGAGAGACGGTTAGGGTTGGAATTGGACCTAGGGTTAGGGTTATGTTGAGGGCTAAGGTTAGAGAGACGGTTATTGTTGGGATTGGACCTAGGGTTAGGGTTATGTTGAGGGCTAGGGTTAGAGAGACGGTTATTGTTGGGATTGGACCTAGGGTTAGGATTATGTTGAGGGCTAGGGTTAGAGAGACGGTTAGGGTTGGGATTGGACCTAGGGTTAGGGTTATGTTGAGGACTAGGGTTAGAGAGACGGTTAGGGTTGGAATTGGACCTAGGGTTAGGGTTATGTTGAGGGCTAGGGTTAGAGAGACGGTTATTGTTGGGATTGGACCTAGGGTTAGTGGTATGTTGAGGGCTAGGGTTAGAGAGACGGTTATTGTTGGGATTGGACCTAGGGTTAGGGTTATGTTGAGGGCTAGGGTTAGAGAGACGGTTAGGGTTGGGATTGGACCTAGGGTTAGGGTTATGTTGAGGGCTAGGGTTAGAGAGACGGTTAGGGTTGGAATTGGACCTAGGGTTAGGGTTATGTTGAGGGCTAGGGTTAGAGAGACGGTTATTGTTGGGATTGGACCTAGGGTTAGGGTTATGTTGAGGGCTAGGGTTAGAGAGACGGTTATTGTTGGGATTGGACCTAGGGTTAGGATTATGTTGAGGGCTAGGGTTAGAGAGACGGTTAGGGTTGGGATTGGACCTAGGGTTAGGGTTATGTTGAGGGCTAGGGTTAGAGAGACGGTTAGGGTTGGAATTGGACCTAGGGTTAGGGTTATGTTGAGGGCTAGGGTTAGAGAGACGGTTATTGTTGGGATTGGACCTAGGGTTAGTGTTATGTTGAGGGCTAGGGTTAGAGAGACGGTTATTGTTGGGATTGGACCTAGGGTTAGGGTTATGTTGAGGGCTAGGGTTAGAGAGACGGTTAGGGTTGGGATTGGACCTAGGGTTAGGGTTATGTTGAGGGCTAGGGTTAGAGAGACGGTTTGGTTGGAATTGGACCTAGGGTTAGGGTTATGTTGAGGGCTAGGGTTAGAGAGACGGTTAGGGTTGGAATTGGACCTAGGGTTAGGGTTATGTTGAGGGCTAGGGTTAGAGAGACGGTTATTGTTGGGATTGGACCTAGGGTTAGGGTTACGTTGAGGGCTAGGGTTAGAGAGACGGTTATTGTTGGGATTGGACCTAGGGTTAGGGTTATGTTGAGGGCTAGGGTTAGAGAGACGGTTAGGGTTGGGATTGGACCTAGGGTTAGGGTTATGTTGAGGGCTAGGGTTAGAGAGACGGTTAGGGTTGGGATTGGACCTAGGGTTAGGGTTATGTTGAGGGCTAGGGTTAGAGACGGTTAGGGTTGGGATTGGACCTAGGGTTAGGGTTATGTTGAGGGCTAGGGTTAGAGAGACGGTTATTGCTGGGATTAGACCTAAGGTTAGGGTTATGTTGAGGGCTAGGGTTAGAGAGACGGTTAGGGTTGGGATTGGACCTAGGGTTAGGGTTATGTTGATGGCTGGGGTTAGCGAGAAGGTTAGGGTTGGGATTGGACCTAGGGTTAGGGTTATGTTGAGGGCTAGGGTTAGAGAGACGGTTAGGGTTGGGATTGGACCTAGGGTTAGGGTTATGTTGAGGGCTAGGGTTAGAGAGACGGTTATTGTTGGGATTGGACCTAGGGTTAGGGTTTGTTGAGGGCTAGGGTTAGCGAGACGGTTAGGGTTGGGATTGGACCTAGGGTTAGGGTTATGTTGAGGGCTAGGGTTAGAGAGACGGTTATTGTTGGGATTGGACCTAGGGTTAGGGTTATGTTGAGGGCTAGGGTTAGCGAGACGGTTAGGGTTGGGATTGGTCCTAGGGTTAGAGTTATGTTGAGGGCTAGGGTTAGAGAGACGATTAGGGTTGGGATTGGACCTAGGGTTAGGGTTATGTTGAGGGCTAGGGTTAGAGAGACGGTTAGGGTTGGGATTGGACCTAGGGTTAGGGTTAGGTTGAGGGCTAGGGTTAGAGAGACGGTTATTGTTGGGATTGGACCTAGGGTTAGGGTTATGTTGAGGGCTAGGGTTAGCGAGACGGTTAGGGTTGGGATTGGTCCTAGGGTTAGGGTTATGTTGAGGGCTAGGGTTAGAGAGACGGTTAGGGTTGGGATTGGACCTAGGGTTAGGGTTATGTTGAGGGCTAGGGTTAGAGAGACGGTTAGGGTTGGGATTGGACCTAGGGTTAGGGTTAGGTTGAGGGCTAGGGTTAGAGAGACGGTTAGGGTTGGGATTGGACCTAGGGTTAGGATTATGTTGAGGGCTAGGGTTAGAGAGACGGTTAGGGTTGGGATTGGACCTAGGGTTAGGGTTATGTTGAGGGCTAGGGTTAGAGAGACGGTTAGGGTTGGGATTGGACCTAGGGTTAGGGTTATGTTGAGGGCTAGGGTAAGAGAGACGGTTAGGGTTGGGATTGGACCTAGGGTTAGGGTTATGTTGAGGGCTAGGGTTAGAGAGACGGTTACGGTTGGGATTGGACCTAGGGTTAGGGTTATGTTGAGGGCTAGGGTTAGAGAGACGGTTAGGGTTGGGATTGGACCTAGGGTTAGGGTTATGTTGAGGGCTAGGGTTAGAGAGACGGTTAGGGTTGGGATTGGACCTAGGGTTAGGGTTATGTTGAGGGCTAGGGTTAGAGAGACGGTTAGGGTTGGGATTGGACCTAGGGTTAGGGTTATGTTGAGGGCTTGGGTTACAGAGACGGTTAGGGTTGGGATTGGACCTAGGGTTAGGGTTATGTTGAGGGCTAGGGTTAGAGAGACGGTTATTGTTGGGATTGGACCTAGGGTTAGGGTTACGTTGAGGGCTAGGGTTAGAGAGACGCTTAGGGTTGGGATTGGACCTAGGGTTAGGGTTATGTTGAGGGCTAGGGTTAGAGAGACGGTTATTGTTGGGATTGGACCTAGGGTTAGGGTTATGTTGAGGGCTAGGGTTAGAGAGACGGTTATTGTTGGGATTGGACGTAGGGTTAGAATTATGTTGAGGGCTAGGGTTAGAGAGACGGTTAGGGTTGGGATTGGACCTAGGGTTAGGGTTATGTTGAGGGCTAGGGTTAGAGAGACGGTTAGGGTTGGAATTGGACCTAGGGTTAGGGTTATGTTGAGGGCTAGGGTTAGAGAGACGGTTATTGTTGGGATTGGACCTAGGGTTAGTGTTATGTTGAGGGCTAGGGTTAGAGAGACGGTTATTGTTGGGATTGGACCTAGGGTTAGGGTTATGTTGAGGGCTAGGGTTAGAGAGACGGTTAGGGTTGGGATTGGACCTAGGGTTAGGGTTATGTTGAGGGCTAGGGTTAGAGAGACGGTTATTGTTGGGATTGTACCTAGGGTTAGGGTTATGTTGAGGGCTAGGGTTAGAGAGACGGTTAGGGTTGGGATTGGACCTTGGGTTAGGGTTATGTTGAGGGCTAGGGTTAAAGATACGGTTAGAGTTGGGATTGGACCTAGGGTTAGGGTTATGTTGAGGGCTAGGGTTAGAGAGACGGTTATTGTTGGGATTGGACCTAGGGTTAGGGTTATGTTGAGGGCTAGGGTTAGAGAGACGGTTAGGGTTGGGATTGGACCTAGGGTTAGGGTTATGTTGAGGGCTAGGGTTAGAGAGACGGTTATTGTTGGGAATGGACCTAGGGTTAGGGTTATGTTGAGGGCTAGGGTTAGAGAGACGGTTAGGGTTGGGATTGGACCTAGGGTTAGGGTTATGTTGAGGGCTAGGGTTAGAGAGACGGTTAGGGTTGGGATTGGACCTAGGGTTAGGGTTATGTTGAGGGCTAGGGTTAGAGAGACGGTTAGGGTTGGGATTGGACCTAGGGTTAGGGTTATGTTGAGGGCTAGGGTTAGAGAGACGGTTAGGGTTGGGATTGGACCTAGGGTTAGGGTTATGTTGAGGGCTAGGGTTAGAGAGACGGTTAGGGTTGGGATTGGACCTAGGGTTAGGGTTATGTTGAGGGCTAGGGTAAGAGAGACGGTTAGGGTTGGGATTGGACCTAGGGTTAGGGTTATGTTGAGGGCTAGGGTCAGAGAGACGATTAGGGTTGGTATTGGACCTAGGATTAGGGTTATGTTGAGGGCTAGGGTCAGAGAGACGGTTAGGGTTGGGATTGGACCTAGGGTTAGGGTTATGTTGAGGGCTAGGGTTAGAGAGACGGTTAGGGTTGGGATTGGACCTAGGGTTAGGGTTATGTTGAGGGCTAGGGTAATAGAGACGGTTAGGGTTGGGATTGGACCTAGGGTTAGGGTTATGTTGAGGGCTAGGGTTAGAGAGACGGTTAGGGTTGGGATTGGACCTAGGGTTAGGGTTATGTTGAGGGCTAGGGTTAGAGAGACGGTTAGGGTTGGGATTGGACCTAGGGTTAGGGTTATGTTGAGGGCTAGGGTTAGAGAGACGGTTAGGGTTGGGATTGGACCTAGGGTTAGGGTTATGTTGAGGGCTAGGGTTAGAGAGACGGTTAGGGTTGGGATTGGACCTAGGGTTAGGGTTATGTTGAGGGCTAGGGTTAGAGAGACGGTTATTGTTGGGATTGGACCTAGGGTTAGGGTTATGTTGAGGGCTAGGGTTAGCGAGACGGTTAGGGTTGGGATTGGTCCTAGGGTTAGGGTTATGTTGAGGGCTAGGGTTAGAGAGACGGTTAGGGTTGGGATTGGACCTAGGGTTAGGGTTATGTTGAGGGCTAGGGTTAGAGAGACGGTTAGGGTTGGGATTGGACCTAGGGTTAGGGTTATGTTGAGGGCTAGGGTTAGAGAGACGGTTAGGGTTGGGATTGGACCTAGGGTTAGGGTTATGTTGAGGGCTAGGGTTAGCGAGACGGTTATTGTTTGGATTGGACCTAGGGTTAGGGTTATGTTGAGGGCTGGGGTTAGAGAGACGGTTAGGGTTGGGATTGGACCCAGGGTTAGGGTTATGTTGAGGGCTAGGGTTAGAGAGACGGTTAGGGTTGGGATTGGACCTAGGGTTAGGGTTATGTTGAGGGCTAGGGTTAGAGAGACGAGTATTGTTGGGATTGGACCTAGGGTTAGGGTTATGTTGAGGTCTAGGGTTAGCGAGACGGTTAGGGTTGGGATTGGTCCTAGGGTTAGGGTTATGTTGAGGGCTAGGGTTAGAGAGACGGTTAGGGTTGGGATTGGACCTAGGGTTAGGGTTATGTTGAGGGCTAGGGTTAGAGAGACGGTTAGGGTTGGGATTGGACCTAGGGTTAGGGTTAGGTTGAGGGCTAGGGTTAGAGAGACGGTTAGGGTTGGGATTGGACCTAGGTTTAGGGTTAGGTTGAGGGCTAGGGTTAGAGAGATGGTTAGGGTTGGGCATGGACCTAGGGTTAGGGTTATGTTGAGGGCTAGGGTTAGAGAGACGGTTAGGGTAGGGATTGGACCTAGGGTTAGGGTTATGTTGAGGGCTAGGGTTAGAGAGACGGTTATTGTTGGGAATGGACCTAGGTTTAGGGTTAGGTTGAGGGCTAGGGTTAGAGAGATGGTTAGGGTTGGGCATGGACCTAGGGTTAGGGTTATGTTGAGGGCTAGGGTTAGAGAGACGGTTAGGGTTGGGATTGGACCTAGTGTTAGGGTTATGTTGAGGGCTAGGGTTAGAGAGACGGTTATTGTTGGGAATGGACCTAGGGTTAGGGTTATGTTGAGGGCTAGGGTTAGAGAGACGGTTAGGGTTGGGATTGGACCTAGGGTTAGTGTTATGTTGAGGGCTAGGGTTAGAGAGACGGTTAGGGTTGGGATTGGACCTAGGGTTAGGGTTATGTTGAGGGCTAGGGTTAGAGAGACGGTTAGGGTTGGGATTGGACCTAGGGTTAGGGTTATGTTGAGGGCTAGGGTTAGAGAGACGGTTAGGGTTGGGATTGGACCTAGGGTTAGGGTTATGTTGAGGGCTAGGGTTAGAGAGACGGTTATTGTTTGCATTGGACCTAGGGTTAGGGTTATGTTGAGGGCTGGGGTTAGAGAGACTGTTAGGGTTGGGATTGGACCTAGGGTTAGGGTTATGTTGAGGGCTAGGGTTAGAGAGACGGTTAGGGTTGGGATTGGACCTAGGGTTAGGGTTATGTTGAGGGCTAGGGTTAGAGAGACAGTTATTGTTGGGATTGGACCTAGGGTTAGGGTTATGTTGAGGGCTAGGGTTAGCGAGACGGTTAGGGTTGGGATTGGTCCTAGGGTTAGGGTTATGTTGAGGGCTAGGGTTAGAGAGACGGTTAGGGTTGGGATTGGACCTAGGGTTAGGGTTATGTTGAGGGCTAGGGTTAGAGAGACGGTTAGGGTTGGGATTGGACCTAGGGTTAGGGTTAGGTTGAGGGCTAGGGTTAGAGAGACGGTTAGGGTTGGGATTGGACCTAGGTTTAGGGTTAGGTTGAGGGCTAGGGTTAGAGAGATGGTTAGGGTTGGGCATGGACCTAGGGTTAGGGTTATGTTGAGGGCTAGGGTTAGAGAGACGGTTAGGGTTGGGATTGGACCTAGGGTTAGGGTTATGTTGAGGGCTAGGGTTAGAGAGACGGTTAGGGTTGGGATTGGACCTAGGGTTAGGGTTATGTTGAGGGCTAGGGTTAGAGAGACGGTTAGGGTTGGGATTGGACCTAGGGTTAGGGTTATGTTGAGGGCTAGGGTTAGAGAGACGGTTAGGGTTGGGATTGGACCTAGGGTTAGGGTTATGTTGAGGGCTAGGGTTAGAGACAGTTATTGTTTGGATTGGACCTAGGGTTAGGGTTATGTTGAGGGCTAGGGTTAGAGAGACGGTTAGGGTTGGGATTGGACCTAGGGTTAGGGTTATGTTGAGGGCTAGGGTTAGAGAGACGGTTATTGTTGGGAATGGACCTAGGGTTAGGGTTATGTTGAGGGCTAGGGTTAGAGAGACGGTTAGGGTTGGGATTGGACCTAGGGTTAGGGTTATGTTGAGGGCTAGGGTTAGAGAGACGGTTAGGGTTGGGATTGGACCTAGACTTAGGGTTATGTTGAGGGCTAGGCTTAGAGAGACGGTTAGGTTTGGGATTGGACCTAGGGTTAGTGTTATGTTGAGGGCTAGGGTTAGAGAGACGGTTAGGGTTGGGATTGGACCTACGGTTAGGGTTATGTTGAGGGCTAGGGTTAGAGAGACGGTTAGGGTTGGGATTGGACCTAGGGTTAGGGTTATGTTGAGGGCTAGGGTTAGAGAGACGGTTAGGGTTGGGATTGGACCTAGGGTTAGGGTTATGTTGAGGGCTAGGGTTAGAGAGACGGTTAGGGTTGGGATTGGACCTAGGGTTAGAGTTATGTTGAGGGCTAGGGTAAGAGAGACGGTTAGGGTTGGGATTGGACCTAGGGTTAGGGTTATGTTGAGGGCTAGGGTTAGAGAGACGGTTAGGGTTGGGATTGGACCTAGGGTTAGGGTTATGTTGAGGGCTAGGGTTAGAGAGACGGTTAGGGTTGGGATTGGACCTAGGGTTAGGGTTATGTTGAGGGCTAGGGTTAGAGAGACGGTTAGGGTTGGGATTGGACCTAGGGTTAGGGTTATGTTGAGGGCTAGGGTTAGAGAGACGGTTAGGGTTGGGATTGGACCTAGGGTTAGGGTTATGTTGAGGGCTAGGGTTAGAGAGACGGTTAGGGTTGGGATTGGACCTAGGGTTAGGGTTATGTTGAGGGCTAGGGTTAGAGAGACGGTTAGGGTTGGGATTGGACCTAGGGTTAGGGTTATGTTGAGGGCTAGGGTTAGAGAGACGGTTAGGGTTGGGATTGGACCTAGGGTTAGGGTTATGTTGAGGGCTAGGGTTAGAGAGACGGTTAGGGTTGGGATTGGACCTAGGGTTAGGGTTATGTTGAGGGCTAGGGTTAGAGAGACGGTTAGGGTTGGGATTGGACCTAGGGTTAGGGTTATGTTGAGGGCTAGGGTTAGAGAGACGGTTAGGGTTGGGATTGGACCTAGGGTTAGGGTTATGTTGAGGGCTAGGGTTAGAGAGACGGTTAGGGTTGGGATTGGACCTAGGGTTAGGGTTATGTTGAGGGCTAGGGTTAGAGAGACGGTTAGGGTTGGGATTGGACCTAGGGTTAGGGTTATGTTGAGGGCTAGGGTTAGAGAGACGGTAGGGTTGGGATTGGACCTACGGTTAGGGTTATGTTGAGGGCTAGGGTTAGAGAGACGGTTAGGGTTGGGATTGGACCTAGGGTTAGGGTTATGTTGAGGGCTAGGGTTAGAGAGACGGTTAGGGTTGGGATTGGACCTAAGGTTAGGGTTATGTTGAGGGCTAGGGTTAGAGAGACGGTTATTGTTGGGATTGGACCTAGGGTTAGGGTTATGTTGAGGGCTAGGGTTAGAGAGACGGTTAGGGTTGGGATTGGACCTAGGGTTAGGGTTATGTTGAGGGCTAGGGTTAGAGACGGTTATTGTTTGGATTGGACCTAGGGTTAGGGTTATGTTGAGGGCGAGGGTTAGAGAGACGGTTAGGGTTGGGATTGGACCTAGGGTTAGTGTTATGTTGAGGGCTAGGGTTAGAGACGGTTATTGTTTGGATTGGACCTAGGGTTAGGGTTATGTTGAGGGCTAGGGTTAGAGAGACGGTTAGGGTTGGGATTGGACCTAGGGTTAGGGTTATGTTGAGGGCTAGGGTTAGAGAGACGGTTATTGTTGGGAATGGACCTAGGGTTAGGGTTATGTTGAGGGTTAGGGTTAGAGAGACGGTTAGGGTTGGGATTGGACCTAGGGTTAGGGTTATGTTGAGGGCTAGGGTTAGAGAGACGGTTAGGGTTGGGATTGGACCTAGGGTTAGGGTTATGTTGAGGGCTAGGGTTAGAGACGGTTATTGTTTGGATTGGACTTAGGGTTAGGGTTATGTTGAGGGCTAGGGTTAGAGAGACGGTTAGGGTTGGGATTGGACCTAGGGTTAGGGTTATGTTGAGGGCTAGGGTTAGAGAGACGGTTATTGTTGGGAATGGACCTAGGGTTAGGGTTATGTTGAGGGCTAGGGTTAGAGAGACGGTTAGGGTTGGGATTGGACCTAGGGTTAGGGTTATGTTGAGGGCTAGGGTTAGAGAGACGGTTAGGGTTGGGATTGGACCTAGAGTTAGGGTTATGTTGAGGGCTAGGCTTAGAGAGACGGTTAGGTTTGGGATTGGACCTAGGGTTAGTGTTATGTTGAGGGCTAGGGTTAGAGAGACGGTTAGGGTTGGGATTGGACCTAGGGTTAGGGTTATGTTGAGGGCTAGGGTTAGAGAGACGGTTAGGGTTGGGATTGGACCTAGGGTTAGGGTTATGTTGAGGGCTAGGGTTAGAGAGACGGTTAGGGTTGGGATTGGACCTAGGGTTAGAGTTATGTTGAGGGCTAGGGTAAGAGAGACGGTTAGGGTTGGGATTGGACCTAGGGTTAGGGTTATGTTGAGGGCTAGGGTTAGAGAGACGGTTAGGGTTGGGATTGGACCTAGGGTTAGGGTTATGTTGAGGGCTAGGGTTAGAGAGACGGTTAGGGTTGGGATTGGACCTAGGGTTAGGGTTATGTTGAGGGCTAGGGTTAGAGAGACGGTTAGGGTTGGGATTGGACCTAGGGTTAGGGTTATGTTGAGGGCTAGGGTTAGAGAGACGGTTAGGGTTGGGATTGGACCTAGGGTTAGGGTTATGTTGAGGGCTAGGGTTAGAGAGACGGTTAGGGTTGGGATTGGACCTAGGGTTAGGGTTATGTTGAGGGCTAGGGTTAGAGAGACGGTTAGGGTTGGGATTGGACCTAGGGTTAGGGTTATGTTGAGGGCTAGGGTTAGAGAGACGGTTAGGGTTGGGATTGGACCTAGGGTTAGGGTTATGTTGAAGGCTAGGGTTAGAGAGACGGTTAGGGTTGGGATTGGACCTAGGGTTAGGGTTATGTTGAGGGCTAGGGTTAGAGAGACGGTTAGGGTTGGGATTGGACCTAGGGTTAGGGTTATGTTGAGGGCTAGGGTTAGAGAGACGGTTAGGGTTGGGATTGGACCTAGGGTTAGGGTTTGTTGAGGGCTAGGGTTAGCGAGACGGTTAGGGTTGGGATTGGACCTAGGGTTAGGGTTATGTTGAGGGCTAGGGTTAGAGAGACGGTTATTGTTGGGATTGGACCTAGGGTTAGGGTTATGTTGAGGGCTAGGGTTAGCGAGACGGTTAGGGTTGGGATTGGTCCTAGGGTTAGAGTTATGTTGAGGGCTAGGGTTAGAGAGACGATTAGGGTTGGGATTGGACCTAGGGTTAGGGTTATGTTGAGGGCTAGGGTTAGAGAGACGGTTAGGGTTGGGATTGGACCTAGGGTTAGGGTTAGGTTGAGGGCTAGGGTTAGAGAGACGGTTATTGTTGGGATTGGACCTAGGGTTAGGGTTATGTTGAGGGCTAGGGTTAGCGAGACGGTTAGGGTTGGGATTGGTCCTAGGGTTAGGGTTATGTTGAGGGCTAGGGTTAGAGAGACGGTTAGGGTTGGGATTGGACCTAGGGTTAGGGTTATGTTGAGGGCTAGGGTTAGAGAGACGGTTAGGGTTGGGATTGGACCTAGGGTTAGGGTTAGGTTGAGGGCTAGGGTTAGAGAGACGGTTAGGGTTGGGATTGGACCTAGGGTTAGGATTATGTTGAGGGCTAGGGTTAGAGAGACGGTTAGGGTTGGGATTGGACCTAGGGTTAGGGTTATGTTGAGGGCTAGGGTTAGAGAGACGGTTAGGGTTGGGATTGGACCTAGGGTTAGGGTTATGTTGAGGGCTAGGGTAAGAGAGACGGTTAGGGTTGGGATTGGACCTAGGGTTAGGGTTATGTTGAGGGCTAGGGTTAGAGAGACGGTTACGGTTGGGATTGGACCTAGGGTTAGGGTTATGTTGAGGGCTAGGGTTAGAGAGACGGTTAGGGTTGGGATTGGACCTAGGGTTAGGGTTATGTTGAGGGCTAGGGTTAGAGAGACGGTTAGGGTTGGGATTGGACCTAGGGTTAGGGTTATGTTGAGGGCTAGGGTTAGAGAGACGGTTAGGGTTGGGATTGGACCTAGGGTTAGGGTTATGTTGAGGGCTTGGGTTACAGAGACGGTTAGGGTTGGGATTGGACCTAGGGTTAGGGTTATGTTGAGGGCTAGGGTTAGAGAGACGGTTATTGTTGGGATTGGACCTAGGGTTAGGGTTACGTTGAGGGCTAGGGTTAGAGAGACGCTTAAGGTTGGGATTGGACCTAGGGTTAGGGTTATGTTGAGGGCTAGGGTTAGAGAGACGGTTATTGTTGGGATTGGACCTAGGGTTAGGGTTATGTTGAGGGCTAGGGTTAGAGAGACGGTTATTGTTGGGATTGGACGTAGGGTTAGAATTATGTTGAGGGCTAGGGTTAGAGAGACGGTTAGGGTTGGGATTGGACCTAGGGTTAGGGTTATGTTGAGGGCTAGGGTTAGAGAGACGGTTAGGGTTGGAATTGGACCTAGGGTTAGGGTTATGTTGAGGGCTAGGGTTAGAGAGACGGTTATTGTTGGGATTGGACCTAGGGTTAGTGTTATGTTGAGGGCTAGGGTTAGAGAGACGGTTATTGTTGGGATTGGACCTAGGGTTAGGGTTATGTTGAGGGCTAGGGTTAGAGAGACGGTTAGGGTTGGGATTGGACCTAGGGTTAGGGTTATGTTGAGGGCTAGGGTTAGAGAGACGGTTATTGTTGGGATTGTACCTAGGGTTAGGGTTATGTTGAGGGCTAGGGTTAGAGAGACGGTTAGGGTTGGGATTGGACCTTGGGTTAGGGTTATGTTGAGGGCTAGGGTTAAAGATACGGTTAGAGTTGGGATTGGACCTAGGGTTAGGGTTATGTTGAGGGCTAGGGTTAGAGAGACGGTTATTGTTGGGATTGGACCTAGGGTTAGGGTTATGTTGAGGGCTAGGGTTAGAGAGACGGTTAGGGTTGGGATTGGACCTAGGGTTAGGGTTATGTTGAGGGCTAGGGTTAGAGAGACGGTTATTGTTGGGAATGGACCTAGGGTTAGGGTTATGTTGAGGGCTAGGGTTAGAGAGACGGTTAGGGTTGGGATTGGACCTAGGGTTAGGGTTATGTTGAGGGCTAGGGTTAGAGAGACGGTTAGGGTTGGGATTGGACCTAGGGTTAGGGTTATGTTGAGGGCTAGGGTTAGAGAGACGGTTAGGGTTGGGATTGGACCTAGGGTTAGGGTTATGTTGAGGGCTAGGGTTAGAGAGACGGTTAGGGTTGGGATTGGACCTAGGGTTAGGGTTATGTTGAGGGCTAGGGTTAGAGAGACGGTTAGGGTTGGGATTGGACCTAGGGTTAGGGTTATGTTGAGGGCTAGGGTAAGAGAGACGGTTAGGGTTGGGATTGGACCTAGGGTTAGGGTTATGTTGAGGGCTAGGGTCAGAGAGACGATTAGGGTTGGGATTGGACCTAGGATTAGGGTTATGTTGAGGGCTAGGGTCAGAGAGACGGTTAGGGTTGGGATTGGACCTAGGGTTAGGGTTATGTTGAGGGCTAGGGTTAGAGAGACGGTTAGGGTTGGGATTGGACCTAGGGTTAGGGTTATGTTGAGGGCTAGGGTAATAGAGACGGTTAGGGTTGGGATTGGACCTAGGGTTAGGGTTATGTTGAGGGCTAGGGTTAGAGAGACGGTTAGGGTTGGGATTGGACCTAGGGTTAGGGTTATGTTGAGGGCTAGGGTTAGAGAGACGGTTAGGGTTGGGATTGGACCTAGGGTTAGGGTTATGTTGAGGGCTAGGGTTAGAGAGACGGTTAGGGTTGGGATTGGACCTAGGGTTAGGGTTATGTTGAGGGCTAGGGTTAGAGAGACGGTTAGGGTTGGGATTGGACCTAGGGTTAGGGTTATGTTGAGGGCTAGGGTTAGAGAGACGGTTATTGTTGGGATTGGACCTAGGGTTAGGGTTATGTTGAGGGCTAGGGTTAGCGAGACGGTTAGGGTTGGGATTGGTCCTAGGGTTAGGGTTATGTTGAGGGCTAGGGTTAGAGAGACGGTTAGGGTTGGGATTGGACCTAGGGTTAGGGTTATGTTGAGGGCTAGGGTTAGAGAGACGGTTAGGGTTGGGATTGGACCTAGGGTTAGGGTTATGTTGAGGGCTAGGGTTAGAGAGACGGTTAGGGTTGGGATTGGACCTAGGGTTAGGGTTATGTTGAGGGCTAGGGTTAGAGAGACGGTTATTGTTTGGATTGGACCTAGGGTTAGGGTTATGTTGAGGGCTGGGGTTAGAGAGACGGTTAGGGTTGGGATTGGACCCAGGGTTAGGGTTATGTTGAGGGCTAGGGTTAGAGAGACGGTTAGGGTTGGGATTGGACCTAGGGTTAGGGTTATGTTGAGGGCTAGGGTTAGAGAGACGAGTATTGTTGGGATTGGACCTAGGGTTAGGGTTATGTTGAGGTCTAGGGTTAGCGAGACGGTTAGGGTTGGGATTGGTCCTAGGGTTAGGGTTATGTTGAGGGCTAGGGTTAGAGAGACGGTTAGGGTTGGGATTGGACCTAGGGTTAGGGTTATGTTGAGGGCTAGGGTTAGAGAGACGGTTAGGGTTGGGATTGGACCTAGGGTTAGGGTTAGGTTGAGGGCTAGGGTTAGAGAGACGGTTAGGGTTGGGATTGGACCTAGGTTTAGGGTTAGGTTGAGGGCTAGGGTTAGAGAGATGGTTAGGGTTGGGCATGGACCTAGGGTTAGGGTTATGTTGAGGGCTAGGGTTAGAGAGACGGTTAGGGTAGGGATTGGACCTAGGGTTAGGGTTATGTTGAGGGCTAGGGTTAGAGAGACGGTTATTGTTGGGAATGGACCTAGGTTTAGGGTTAGGTTGAGGGCTAGGGTTAGAGAGATGGTTAGGGTTGGGCATGGACCTAGGGTTAGGGTTATGTTGAGGGCTAGGGTTAGAGAGACGGTTAGGGTTGGGATTGGACCTAGTGTTAGGGTTATGTTGAGGGCTAGGGTTAGAGAGACGGTTATTGTTGGGAATGGACCTAGGGTTAGGGTTATGTTGAGGGCTAGGGTTAGAGAGACGGTTAGGGTTGGGATTGGACCTAGGGTTAGTGTTATGTTGAGGGCTAGGGTTAGAGAGACGGTTAGGGTTGGGATTGGACCTAGGGTTAGGGTTATGTTGAGGGCTAGGGTTAGAGAGACGGTTAGGGTTGGGATTGGACCTAGGGTTAGGGTTATGTTGAGGGCTAGGGTTAGAGAGACGGTTAGGGTTGGGATTGGACCTAGGGTTAGGGTTATGTTGAGGGCTAGGGTTAGAGAGACGGTTATTGTTTGCATTGGACCTAGGGTTAGGGTTATGTTGAGGGCTGGGGTTAGAGAGACTGTTAGGGTTGGGATTGGACCTAGGGTTAGGGTTATGTTGAGGGCTAGGGTTAGAGAGACGGTTAGGGTTGGGATTGGACCTAGGGTTAGGGTTATGTTGAGGGCTAGGGTTAGAGAGACAGTTATTGTTGGGATTGGACCTAGGGTTAGGGTTATGTTGAGGGCTAGGGTTAGCGAGACGGTTAGGGTTGGGATTGGTCCTAGGGTTAGGGTTATGTTGAGGGCTAGGGTTAGAGAGACGGTTAGGGTTGGGATTGGACCTAGGGTTAGGGTTATGTTGAGGGCTAGGGTTAGAGAGACGGTTAGGGTTGGGATTGGACCTAGGGTTAGGGTTAGGTTGAGGGCTAGGGTTAGAGAGACGGTTAGGGTTGGGATTGGACCTAGGTTTAGGGTTAGGTTGAGGGCTAGGGTTAGAGAGATGGTTAGGGTTGGGCATGGACCTAGGGTTAGGGTTATGTTGAGGGCTAGGGTTAGAGAGACGGTTAGGGTTGGGATTGGACCTAGGGTTAGGGTTATGTTGAGGGCTAGGGTTAGAGAGACGGTTAGGGTTGGGATTGGACCTAGGGTTAGGGTTATGTTGAGGGCTAGGGTTAGAGAGACGGTTAGGGTTGGGATTGGACCTAGGGTTAGGGTTATGTTGAGGGCTAGGGTTAGAGAGACGGTTAGGGTTGGGATTGGACCTAGGGTTAGGGTTATGTTGAGGGCTAGGGTTAGAGACAGTTATTGTTTGGATTGGACCTAGGGTTAGGGTTATGTTGAGGGCTAGGGTTAGAGAGACGGTTAGGGTTGGGATTGGACCTAGGGTTAGGGTTATGTTGAGGGCTAGGGTTAGAGAGACGGTTATTGTTGGGAATGGACCTAGGGTTAGGGTTATGTTGAGGGCTAGGGTTAGAGAGACGGTTAGGGTTGGGATTGGACCTAGGGTTAGGGTTATGTTGAGGGCTAGGGTTAGAGAGACGGTTAGGGTTGGGATTGGACCTAGACTTAGGGTTATGTTGAGGGCTAGGCTTAGAGAGACGGTTAGGTTTGGGATTGGACCTAGGGTTAGTGTTATGTTGAGGGCTAGGGTTAGAGAGACGGTTAGGGTTGGGATTGGACCTACGGTTAGGGTTATGTTGAGGGCTAGGGTTAGAGAGACGGTTAGGGTTGGGATTGGACCTAGGGTTAGGGTTATGTTGAGGGCTAGGGTTAGAGAGACGGTTAGGGTTGGGATTGGACCTAGGGTTAGGGTTATGTTGAGGGCTAGGGTTAGAGAGACGGTTAGGGTTGGGATTGGACCTAGGGTTAGAGTTATGTTGAGGGCTAGGGTAAGAGAGACGGTTAGGGTTGGGATTGGACCTAGGGTTAGGGTTATGTTGAGGGCTAGGGTTAGAGAGACGGTTAGGGTTGGGATTGGACCTAGGGTTAGGGTTATGTTGAGGGCTAGGGTTAGAGAGACGGTTAGGGTTGGGATTGGACCTAGGGTTAGGGTTATGTTGAGGGCTAGGGTTAGAGAGACGGTTAGGGTTGGGATTGGACCTAGGGTTAGGGTTATGTTGAGGGCTAGGGTTAGAGAGACGGTTAGGGTTGGGATTGGACCTAGGGTTAGGGTTATGTTGAGGGCTAGGGTTAGAGAGACGGTTAGGGTTGGGATTGGACCTAGGGTTAGGGTTATGTTGAGGGCTAGGGTTAGAGAGACGGTTAGGGTTGGGATTGGACCTAGGGTTAGGGTTATGTTGAGGGCTAGGGTTAGAGAGACGGTTAGGGTTGGGATTGGACCTAGGGTTAGGGTTATGTTGAGGGCTAGGGTTAGAGAGACGGTTAGGGTTGGGATTGGACATAGGGTTAGGGTTATGTTGAGGGCTAGGGTTAGAGAGACGGTTAGGGTTGGGATTGGACCTAGGGTTAGGGTTATGTTGAGGGCTAGGGTTAGAGAGACGGTTAGGGTTGGGATTGGACCTAGGGTTAGGGTTATGTTGAGGGCTAGGGTTAGAGAGACGGTAGGGTTGGGATTGGACCTAGGGTTAGGGTTATGTTGAGGGCTAGGGTTAGAGAGACGGTTAGGGTTGGGATTGGACCTAGGGTTAGGGTTATGTTGAGGGCTAGGGTTAGAGAGACGGTTAGGGTTGGGATTGGACCTAAGGTTAGGGTTATGTTGAGGGCTAGGGTTAGAGAGACGGTTATTGTTGGGATTGGACCTAGGGTTAGGGTTATGTTGAGGGCTAGGGTTAGAGAGACGGTTAGGGTTGGGATTGGACCTAGGGTTAGGGTTATGTTGAGGGCTAGGGTTAGAGACGGTTATTGTTTGGATTGGACCTAGGGTTAGGGTTATGTTGAGGGCGAGGGTTAGAGAGACGGTTAGGGTTGGGATTGGACCTAGGGTTAGTGTTATGTTGAGGGCTAGGGTTAGAGACGGTTATTGTTTGGATTGGACCTAGGGTTAGGGTTATGTTGAGGGCTAGGGTTAGAGAGACGGTTAGGGTTGGGATTGGACCTAGGGTTAGGGTTATGTTGAGGGCTAGGGTTAGAGAGACGGTTATTGTTGGGAATGGACCTAGGGTTAGGGTTATGTTGAGGGCTAGGGTTAGAGAGACGGTTAGGGTTGGGATTGGACCTAGGGTTAGGGTTATGTTGAGGGCTAGGGTTAGAGAGACGGTTAGGGTTGGGATTGGACCTAGGGTTAGGGTTATGTTGAGGGCTAGGGTTAGAGACGGTTATTGTTTGGATTGGACCTAGGGTTAGGGTTATGTTGAGGGCTAGGGTTAGAGAGACGGTTAGGGTTGGGATTGGACCTAGGGTTAGGGTTATGTTGAGGGCTAGGGTTAGAGAGACGGTTATTGTTGGGAATGGACCTAGGGTTAGGGTTATGTTGAGGGCTAGGGTTAGAGAGACGGTTAGGGTTGGGATTGGACCTAGGGTTAGGGTTATGTTGAGGGCTAGGGTTAGAGAGACGGTTAGGGTTGGGATTGGACCTAGAGTTAGGGTTATGTTGAGGGCTAGGCTTAGAGAGACGGTTAGGTTTGGGATTGGACCTAGGGTTAGTGTTATGTTGAGGGCTAGGGTTAGAGAGACGGTTAGGGTTGGGATTGGACCTAGGGTTAGGGTTATGTTGAGGGCTAGGGTTAGAGAGACGGTTAGGGTTGGGATTGGACCTAGGGTTAGGGTTATGTTGAGGGCTAGGGTTAGAGAGACGGTTAGGGTTGGGATTGGACCTAGGGTTAGGGTTATGTTGAGGGCTAGGGTTAGAGAGACGGTTAGGGTTGGGATTGGACCTAGGGTTAGAGTTATGTTGAGGGCTAGGGTAAGAGAGACGGTTAGGGTTGGGATTGGACCAAGGGTTAGGGTTATGTTGAGGGCTAGGGTTAGAGAGACGGTTAGGGTTGGGATTGGACCTAGGGTTAGGGTTATGTTGAGGGCTAGGGTTAGAGAGACGGTTAGGGTTGGGATTGGACCTAGGGTTAGGGTTATGTTGAGGGCTAGGGTTAGAGAGACGGTTAGGGTTGGGATTGGACCTAGGGTTAGGGTTATGTTGAGGGCTAGGGTTAGAGAGACGGTTAGGGTTGGGATTGGACCTAGGGTTAGGGTTATGTTGAGGGCTAGGGTTAGAGAGACGGTTAGGGTTGGGATTGGACCTAGGGTTAGGGTTATGTTGAGGGCTAGGGTTAGAGAGACGGTTAGGGTTGGGATTGGACCTAGGGTTAGGGTTATGTTGAGGGCTAGGGTTAGAGAGACGGTTAGGGTTGGGATTGGACCTAGGGTTAGGGTTATGTTGAAGGCTAGGGTTAGAGAGACGGTTAGGGTTGGGATTGGACCTAGGGTTAGGGTTATGTTGAGGGCTAGGGTTAGAGAGACGGTTAGGGTTGGGATTGGACCTAGGGTTAGGGTTATGTTGAGGGCTAGGGTTAGAGAGACGGTTAGGGTTGGGATTGGACCTAGGGTTAGGGTTATGTTGAGGGCTAGGGTTAGAGAGACGGTAGGGTTGGGATTGGACCTAGGGTTAGGGTTATGTTGAGGGCTAGGGTTAGAGAGACGGTTAGGGTTGGGATTGGACCTAGGGTTAGGGTTATGTTGAGGGCTAGGGTTAGAGAGACGGTTAGGGTTGGGATTGGACCTAAGGTTAGGGTTATGTTGAGGGCTAGGGTTAGAGAGACGGTTATTGTTGGGATTGGACCTAGGGTTAGGGTTATGTTGAGGGCTAGGGTTAGAGAGACGGTTAGGGTTGGGATTGGACCTAGGGTTAGGGTTATGTTGAGGGCTAGGGTTAGAGAGACGGTTAGGGTTGGGATTGGACCTAGTGTTAGGGTTATGTTGAGGGCCAGGGTTAGAGAGACGGTTAGGGTTGGGATTGGACCTAGGGTTAAGGTTATGTTGAGGGCCAGGGTTAGAGAGACGGTTAGGGTTGGGATTGGACCTAGGGTTAGGGTTATGTTGAGGGCTAGGGTTAGAGAGACGGTTAGGTTTGGGATTGGACCTAGGGTTAGGGTTATGTTGAGGGCTAGGGTTAGAGAGACGGTTAGGGTTGGGATTGGACCTAGGGTTAGGGTTATGTTGAGGGCTAGGGTTAGAGAGACGGTTAGGGTTGGGATTGGACCTAGGGTTAGGGTTATGTTGAGGGCTAGGGTTAGAGAGACGGTTAGGGTTGGGATTGGACCTAGGGTTAGGGTTATGTTGAGGGCTAGGGTTAGAGAGACGCTTAGGGTTGGGATTGGACCTAGGGTTAGGGTTATGTTGAGGGCTAGGGTTAGAGAGACGGTTATTGTTGGGATTGGACCTAGGGTTAGGGTTATGTTGAGGGCTAGGGTTAGAGAGACGGTTATTGTTGGGATTGGACCTAGGGTTAGGGTTATGTTGAGGGCTAGGGTTAGAGAGACGGTTATTGTTGGGATTGGACCTAGGGTTAGGGTTATGTTGAGGGCTAGGGTTAGAGAGACGTTTGTTGTTCGAAATTGGACCTAGGGTTAGGGTTATGTTGAGGGCTAGGGTTAGAGAGACGGTTAGGGTTGGGATTGGACCTAGGGTTAGGGTTATGTTGAGGACTAGGGTTAGAGAGACGGTTATTGTTGGGATTGGACCTAGGGTTAGGGTTATGTTGAGGGCTAGGGTTAGAGAGACGGTTAGGGTTGGGATTGGACCTAGGGTTAGGGTTATGTTGAGGGCTAGGGTTAGAGAGACGGTTATTGTTGGTATTAGACCTAGGGTTAGGGTTATGTTGAGGGCTAGGGTTAGAGAGACGGTTAGGGTTGGGATTGGACCTAGGGTTAGGGTTATGTTGAGGGCTAGGGTTAGAGAGACGGTTAGGGTTGAATTGGCCTAGGGTTAGGGTTATGTTGAGGGCTAGGGTTAGAGAGACGGTTAGGGTTGGGATTGGACCTAGGGATAGGGTTATGTTGAGGGCTAGGGTTAGAGAGACGGTTAGGGTTGGGATTGGACCTAGGGTTAGGGTTATGTTGAGGGCTAGGGTTAGAGAGACGGTTAGGGTTGGGATTGGACCTAGGGTTAGGGTTATGTTGAGGGCTAGGGTTAGAGAGACGGTTAGGGTTGGGATTGCACCTAGGGTTAGGTTTATGTTGAGGGCTAGGGTTAGAGCGACGGTTAGGGTTGGGATTGGACCTAGGGTTAGGGTTATGTTGAGGGCTAGGGTTAGAGCGACGGTTAGGGTTGGGATTGGACCTAGGGTTAGGGTTATGTTGAGGGCTAGGGTTAGAGAGACGGTTAGGGTTGGGATTGCACCGAGGGTTAGGGTTATGTTGAGGGCTAGGGTTAGAGAGACGGTTAGGGTTGGGATTGCACCTAGGGTTAGGGCTATGTTGAGGGCTAGGGTTAGAGAGATGGTTAGGGTTGGGATTGGACCTAGATTTGGGTTATGTTGAGGGCTAGGGTTAGAGAGACGGTTAGGGTTGGGATTGGACCGAGGGTTAGGGTAATGTTGAGGGCTAGGGTTAGAGAGACGGTTAGGGTTGGGATTGGACCTAGGGTTAGGGTTATGTTGAGGGCTAGGGTTAGAGAGACGGTTAGGGTTGGGATTGGACCTAGGGTTAGGGTTATGTTGAGGGCTAGGTTTAGAGAGACTGTTAGGGTTGGGATTGGACCTAGGGTTAGGGTTATGTTGAGGGCTAGGGTTAGAGAGACGGTTAGGGTTGGGATTGGACCTAGGGTTAGGGTTATGTTGAGGGCTAGGGTTAGAGAGACGGTTAGGGTTGGGATTGGACCTAGGGTTAGGGTTATGTTGAGGGCTAGGGTTAGAGAGACGGTTAGGGTTGGGATTGGACCTAGGGTTAGGGTTATGTTGAGGGCTAGGGTTAGAGAGACGGTTAGGGTTGGGATTGGACCTAGGGATAGGGTTATGTTGAGGGCTAGGGTTAGAGAGACGGTTAGGGTTGGGATTGGACCTAGGGTTAGGGTTATGTTGAGGGCTAGGGTTAGAGAGACGGTTAGGGTTGGGATTGGACCTAGGGTTAGGGTTATGTTGAGGGCTAGGTTTAGAGAGACTGTTAGGGTTGGGATTGGACCTAGGGTTAGGGTTATGTTGAGGGCTAGGGTTAGAGAGACGGTTAGGGTTGGGATTGGACCTAGGGTTAGGGTTATGTTGAGGGCTAGGGTTAGAGAGACGGTTAGGGTTGGGATTGGACCTAGGGTTAGGGTTATGTTGAGGGCTAGGGTTAGAGAGACGGTTAGGGTTGGGATTGGACCTAGGGTTAGGGTTATGTTGAGGGCTAGGGTTAGAGAGACGGTTAGGGTTGGGATTGGACCTAGGGATAGGGTTATGTTGAGGGCTAGGGTTAGAGAGACGGTTAGGGTTGGGATTGGACCTAGGGTTAGGGTTATGTTGAGGGCTAGGTTTAGAGAGACGGTTACGGTTGGGATTTGACCTAGGGTTAGGGTTATGTTGAGGGCTAGGGTTAGAGAGACGGTTATTATTGGGATTGGACCTAGGGTTAGGGTTATGTTAAGGGCTAGGGTTAGAGAGACGGTTAGGGTTGGGATTGGACCTAGGGTTAGGGTTATGTTGAGGGCTAGGGTTAAAGAGACGGTTAGGGTTTGGATTGGACCTAGGGTTAGGGTTATGTTGAGGGCTAGGGTTGGAGAGACGTTTAGGGTTGGGATTGGACCTAGGGTTAGGGTTATGTTGAGGGCTAGGGTTAGAGAGACCGTTAGGGTTGGGATTGGACCTAGGGTTAGGGTTATGTTGAGGCCTAGGGTTAGAGAGACGGTTAGGGTTGGGATTCGACCTAGGGATAGGGTTATGTTGAGGGCTAGGGTTAGAGAGACGGTTAGGGTTGGGATTGGACCTAGGGTTTGGGTTATGTTGAGGGCTAGGTTTAGAGAGACGGTTACGGTTGTGATTGGACCTAGGGTTAGGGTTATGTTGAGGGCTAGGGATAGAGAGACGGTTATTATTGGGATTGGACCTAGAGTTAGGGTTATGTTGAGGGCTAGGGTTAGAGAGACGGTTAGGGTTGGGGTTGGACCTAGGGTTAGGGTTATGTTGAGGGCTAGGGTTAGAGAGACGGTTAGGGTTGGGATTGGACCTAGGGTTAGGGTTATGTTGAGGGCTAGGGTTAGAGAGACGGTTAGGGTTGGGATTGGACCTAGGGTTATTGTTATGCTGAGGGCTAGGGTTAGAGATACGGTTAGGGTTGGGATTGGACCTAGGGTTAGGGTTATGTTGAGGGCTAGGGTTAGAGAGACGGTTAGGGTTGGGATTGGACCTAGGGTTAGGGCTATGTTGAGGGCTAGGGTTAGAGAGATGATTCGGGTTGGGATTGGACCTAGGGTTAGGGTTATGTTGAGGGCTAGGGTTAGAGAGATGGTTAGGGTTGGGATTGGACCTAGGGTTAGGGTTATGTTGAGGGCTAGGGTTAGAGAGACGGTTAGGGTTGGGATTGGATCGAGGGTTAGGGTAATGTTGAGGGCTAGGGTTAGAGAGACGGTTAGGGTTGGGATTGGACCTAGGGTTAGGGCTATGTTGAGGGCTAGGGTTAGGGCGACGGTTAGGGTTGGGATTGCACCTAGGGTTAGGGCTATGTTGAGGGCTAGGGTTAGAGAGATGGTTAGGGTTCGGATTGGACCTAGGGTTAGGGTTATGTTGAGGGCTAGGGTTAGAGAGACGGTTAGGGTTGGGATTGGACCTAGGGTTAGGGTTATGTTGAGGGCTAGGGTTAGAGAGACGGTTAGGGTTGAGATTGGACCTAGGGTTAGGGTTATGTTGAGGGCTAGGGTTAGAGAGACGGTTAGGGTTGGGATTGGACCGAGGGTTAGGGTTATGTTGAGGGCTAGGGTTAGAGAGATGGTTAGGGTTGGGATTGGACCTAGGGTTAGGGTTATGTTGAGGGCTAGGGTTAGAGAGACGGTTAGGGTTGGGATTGGACCTAGGGTTAGGGTTATGTTGAGGGCTAGGGTTAGAGAGACGGTTAGGGTTGGGATTGGACCTAGGGTTAGGGTTATGTTGAGGGCTAGGGTTAGAGAGACGGTTAGGGATGGGATTGGACCTAGGGTTAGGGTTATGTTGAGGGCTGGGTTAGAGAGATGGTTAGGGTTGGGATTGGACCTAGGGTTAGGGTTATGTTGAGGGCTAGGGTTAGAGAGACGGTTAGGGTTGGTATTGGACCGAGGGTTAGGGTAATGTTGAGGGCTAGGGTTAGAGAGACGGTAAGGGTTGGGATTGGACCTAGGGTTAGGGCTATGTTGAGGGCTAGGGTTAGGGAGACGGTTAGGGTTGGGATTGCACCTAGGGTTAGGGCTATGTTGAGGGCTAGGGTTAGAGAGATGGTTAGGGTTGGGATTGGACCTAGGGTTAGGGTTATGTTGAGGGCTAGGGTTAGAGAGACGGTTAGGGTTGGGATTGGACCGAGGGTTAGGGTAATGTTGAGGGCTAGGGTTAGAGAGACGGTTAGGGTTGGGATTGGACCTAGGGTTAGGGTTATGTTGAGGGCTAGGGTTAGAGAGACGGTTAGGGTTGGGATTGGACCTAGGGTTAGGGTTATGTTGAGGGCTAGGGTTAGAGAGACGGTTAGGGTTGGGATTGGACCTAGGGTTAGGGTTATGTTGAGGTCTAGGGTTAGAGAGACGGTTAGGGTTGGGATTGGACCTAGGGTTAGGGTTATGTTGAGGGCTAGGGTTAGAGAGATGGTTAGGGTTGGGATTGGACCTCGGGTTAGGGTTATGTTGAGGGCTACGGTTAGAGAGACGGTTAGGGTTGGGATTGGACCTAGGGTTAGGGTTATGTTGAGGGCTAGGGTTAGAGAGACGGTTAGGGTTGGGATAGGACCTAGGGTTAGGGTTATGTTGAGGGCTAGGGTTAGAGAGACCGTTAGGGTTGGGATTGGACCTAGGGTTAGGGTTATTTTGAGGGCTAGGGTTAGAGAGACGGTTAGGGTTGGGATAGGACCTAGGGTTAGGGTTATGTTGAGGGCTAGGGTTAGAGAGACGGTTAGGGTTGGGATTGGACCTAGGGTTAGGGTTATGTTGAGGGCTAGGGTTAGAGAGACGGTTAGGGTTGGGATTGGACCTAGGGTTAGGGTTATGTTGAGGGCTAGGTTTAGAGAGACGGTTAGGGTTGGGATTGGACCTAGGGTTAGGGTTATGTTGAGGGCTAGGGTTAGAGAGACGGTTAGGGTTGGGATTGGACCGAGGGTTAGGGTTATGTTGAGGGCTAGGGCTAGAGAGACGGTTAGGGTTGGGATTGGACCTAGGGTTAGGGTTATGTTGAGGGCTAGGGTTATAGAGACGGTTAGGGTTGGGATTGGACCTAGGGTTAGGGTTATGTTGAGGGCTAGGGTTAGAGAGACGGTTAGGGTTTGGATTGGACCTAGGGTTAGGGTTATGTTGAGGGCTAGGGTTAGAGAGACGGTTAGGGTTGGGATTGGACCTAGGGATAGGGTTATGTTGAGGGCTAGGGTTAGAGAGACGATTAGGGTTGGGATTGGACCTAGGGTTAGGGTTATGTTGAGGGCTAGGTTTAGAGAGACGGTTATGGTTGGGATTTGACCTAGGCTTAGGGTTATGTTGAGGGCTATGGTTAGAGAGACGGTTATTATTGGGATTGGACCTAGGGTTAGGGTTATGTTGAGGGCTAGGGTTAGAGAGACGGTTAGGGTTGGGATTGGACCTAGGGTTAGGGTTATGTTGAGGGCTAGGGTTAGAGAGACGGTTAGGGTTGGAATTGGACCTAGGGTTAGGGTTATGTTGAGGGCTAGGGTTGGAGAGACGTTTACTGTTGGGATTGGACCTAGGGTTAGGGTTATGTTCAGGGCTAGGGTTGGAGAGACGGTTAGGGTTGGGATTGGACCTAGGGTTAGGGTTATGTTGAGGGCTAGGGTTAGAGAAACGGTTAGGGTTGGGATTGAACCTCGGGTTAGGGTAATGTTGAGGGCTAGGGTTAGAGAGACGGTTAGGGTTGGGATTGGACCTAGGGTTAGGGTTATGTTGAGGGCTAGGGTTAGAGACACTGTTAGGGTTGGGATTGGACCTAGGGTTAGGGTTATGTTGAGGGCTAGGGTTAGAGAGACGGTTAGGGTTGGGATTGGACCTAGGGTTAGGGTTAGGTTGAGGGCTAGGGTTAGAGCGACGGTTAGGGTTGGGATTGGACCTAGGGTTAGGGTTATGTTGAGGGCTAGGGTTAGAGAGACGGTTAGGGTTGGGATTGCACCTAGGGTTAGGGTTATTTGGGCTAGGGTTAGAGAGACGGTTAGGGTTGGGATTGGACCTAGGTTTAGGGTTACGTTGAGGGCTGGGGTTAGAGAGACGGTTAGGGTTGGAATTGGACCTAGGGTTAGGGTTATGTTGAGGGCTAGGGTTAGAGAGACGGTTAGGGTTGGGATTGGACCTAGGGTTAGGGTTATGTTGAGGGCAAGGATTAGAGAGATGGTTAGGGTTGGGATTGGACCTAGGGTTAGGTTTATGTTGAGGGCTAGGGTTAGAGAGACGGTTACTGTTGGGATTGGACCTAGAGTTAGGGTTATGTTGAGGGCTAGGGTTAGAGAGACGGTTAGGGTTGGGATTGGACCTAGGGTTAGGGTTATGTTGAGGGCTAGGGTTAGAGAGACGGTTAGGGTTGGGATTGGACCTAGGGTTAGGGTTATGTTGAGGGCTAGGGTTAGAGAGACGGTTAGGGTTGGGATTGGACCTAGGGTTAGGGTTATGTTGAGGGCTAGGGTTAGAGAGACGGTTAGGGTTGGGATTGGACCTAGGGTTAGGGTTATGTTGAGGGCTAGGGTTAGAGAGACGGTTAGGGTTGGGATTGGACCTAGGGTTAGGGTTATGTTGAGGGCTAGGGTTAGAGAGACGGTTAGGGTTGGGATTGGACCTAGGATTAGGGTTATGTTGAGGGCTAGGGTTAGAGAGACGGTTAGGGTTGGGAATGGACCTAGGGTTAGTGTTATGTTGAGGGCTAGGGTTAGAGAGACGGTTAGGGTTGGGATTGGACCTAGGGTTAGGGTTATGTTGAGGGCTAGGGTTGGAGAGACGTTTAGGGTTGGGATTGGACCTAGGGTTAGGGTTATGTTGAGGGCTAGGGTTAGAGAGACGGTTAGGGTTGGGATTGGACCTAGGGTTAGGGTTATGTTGAGGGCTAGGGTTAGAGAGACGGTTAGGGTTGGGATTGAACCTCGGGTTAGGGTTATGTTGAGGGCTAGGGTTAGAGAGACGGTTAGGGTTGGGATTGGACCTAGGGTTAGGGTTATGTTCAGGGCTAGGGTTAGAGAGACGGTTAGGGTTGGGATTGGACCTAGGGTTAGGGTTATGTTGAGGGCTAGGGTTAGAGTGACGGTTAGGGTTGGGATTGGACCTAGGGTTAGGGTTATGTTGAGGGCTAGCGTTAGAGAGACGGTTAGGGTTGGGATTGGACCTAGGGTTAGGGTTATGTTGAGGGCTAGGGTTAGAGAGACGGTTATTGTTGGGATTGGACCTAGGGTTAGGGTTATGTTGAGGGCTAGGGTTAGAGAGACGGTTACTGTTGGGATTGGACCTAGAGTTAGGGTTATGTTGAGGGCTAGGGTTAGAGAGACGGTTAGGGTTGGGATTGGACCTAGGGTTAGGGTTATGTTGAGGGCTAGGGTTAGAGAGACGGTTAGGGTTGGGATTGGACCTAGGGTTAGGTTTATGTTGAGGGGCAGGGTTAGAGAGACGGTTAGGGTTGGGATTAGACCTTGGGTTAGGGTTATTTTGAGGGCTAGGGTTAGAGAGACGGTTAGGGTTGGGATTGGACCTAGGGTTAGGGTTATGTTGAGGGCTAGGGTTAGAGAGACGGTTAGGGTTGGGATTGGACCTAGGGTTAGGGTTATGTTGAGGGCTACGGTTAGAGAGACGGTTAGGGTTGGGATTGGACCGAGGGTTAGGGTTATGTTGAGGGCTAGGGTTAGAGAGACGGTTAGGGTTGGGATACGATCTAGGGTTAGGGTTATGTTGAGGGCTAGGGTTAGAGAGACGGTTAGGTTTGGGATTGGACCTAGGGTTAGGGTTATGTTGAGGGCTAGAGTTAGAGAGACAGTTAGGGTTGGGATTAGTCCTAGGGTTAGGGTTATGTTGAGGGCTAGGGTTAGAGAGACGGTTAGGGTTGGGATTGGACCTAGGGTTAGGGTTATGTTGAGGGCTAGGTTTAGAGAGACGGTTAGGGTTAGGATTGGACCTAGGGTTAGAGTTATGTTGAGTCCTAGGGTTAGAGAGACGGTTAGGGTTGGGATTGGACCGAGGGTTAGGGTTATGTTGAGGGCTAGGGTTAGAGAGACGGTTAGGGTTCGGATTGGACCTAGGGTTAGGGTTATGTTGAGGGCTAGGGTTAGAGAGACGGTTAGGGTTGGGATTGGACCTAGGGTTAGAGTTATGTTGAGGGCTAGGGTTAGGGAGCCGGTTAGGGTTGGGAATGGACCTAGGGTTAGGGTTATGTTGAGGGCTAGGGTTAGAGAGACGGTTAGGGTTGGATTTGGACCTAGGGTTAGGGTTATGTTGAGGGCTAGGGTTAGAGAGACGGTTAGGGTTGGGATTGGACCTAGGGTTAGGGTTATGTTGAGGGCTAGGGTTAGAGAGACGGTTAGGGTTGGGATTGGACCTAGGGTTAGGGTTATGTTGAGGGCTAGGGTTAGAGAGACGGTTATTATTGGGATTGGACCTAGGGTTAGGGTTATGTTGAAGGCTAGGGTTAGAGAGACGGTTAGGGTTGGGATTGGACCTAGGGTTAGGGTTATGTTGAGGGCTAGGGTTAGAGAGACGGTTAGGGTTGGGATTGGACCTAGGGTTAGGGTTATGTTGAGGGCTAGGGTTGGAGAGACGTTTAGGGTTGGGATTGGACCTAGGGTTAGGGTTATGTTGAGGGCTAGGGTTGGAGAGACGGTTAGGGTTGGGATTGGACCTAGGGTTAGGGTTATGTTGAGGGCTAGGGTTAGAGAGACGGTTAGGGTTGGGATTGAACCTCGGGTTAGGGTAATGTTGAGGGCTAGGGTTAGAGAGACGGTTAGGGTTGGGATTGGACCTAGGGTTAGGGTTATGTTGAGGGCTAGGGTTAGAGAGACGGTTAGGGTTGGGGTTGGACCTAGGGTTAGGGTTATGTTGAGGGCTAGGGTTAGAGAGACGGTTAGGGTTGGGATTGGACCGAGGGTTAGGGTTATGTTGAGGGCTAGGGTTAGAGAGACGGTTAGGGTTGGGATTGGACCTAGGGTTATTGTTATGTTGAGGGCTATGGTTAGAGATACGGTTAGGGTTGGGATTGGACCTAGGGTTAGGGTTATGTTGAGGGCTAGGGTTAGAGAGACGGTTAGGGTTGGGATTGGACCTAGGGTTAGGGCTATGTTGAGGGCTAGGGTTAGAGAGATGGTTAGGGTTGGGATTGGACCTAGGGTTAGGGTTATGTTGAGGGCTAGGGTTAGAGAGATGGTTAGGGTTGGGATTGGACCTAGGGTTAGGGTTATGTTGAGGGCTAGGGTTAGAGAGACGGTTAGGGTTGGGATTGGACCGAGGGTTAGGGTAATGTTGAGGGCTAGGGTTAGAGAGACGGTTAGGGTTGGGATTGGACCTAGGGTTAGGGCTATGTTGAGGGCTAGGGTTAGGGAGACGGTTAGGGTTGGGATTGCACCTAGTGTTAGAGCTATGTTGAGGGCTAGGGTTAGAGAGATGGTTAGGGTTGGGATTGGACCTAGGGTTAGGGTTATGTTGAGGACTAGGGTTAGAGAGACGGTTAGGGTTGGGATTGGACCGAGGGTTAGGGTAATGTTGAGGGCTAGGGTTAGAGAGACGGTTAGTGTTGGGATTGGACCTAGGGTTAGGGTTATGTTGACGGCTAGGGTTACAGAGACGGTTAGGGTTGGGATTGGACCTAGGGTTATGGTTATGTTGAGGGCTAGGGTTAGAGAGACGGTTAGGGTTGGGATTGGACCTAGGGTTAGGGTTATGTTGAGGGCTAGGGTTAGAGAGACGGTTAGGGTTGGGTTTGGACCTAGGATTAGGGTTATGTTGAGGGCTAGGTTTAGAGAGACGGTTAGGGTTGGGATTGGACCTAGGGTTAGTGTTATGTTGAGGGCTAGGGTTAGAGAGACGGTTAGGGTTGGGATTGGACCTAGGGTTAGGGTTATGTTGAGGGCTAGGGTTGGAGAGACGTTTAGGGTTGGGATTGGACCTAGGGTTAGGGTTATGTTGAGGGCTAGGGTTAGAGAGACGGTTAGGGTTGGGATTGGACCTAGGGTTAGGGTTATGTTGAGGGCTAGGGTTAGAGAGACGGTTAGGGTTGGGATTGAACCTCGGGTTAGGGTTATGTTGAGGGCTAGGGTTAGAGAGACGGTTAGGGTTGGGATTGGACCTAGGGTTAGGGTTATGTTCAGGGCTAGGGTTAGAGAGACGGTTAGGGTTGGGATTGGACCTAGGGTTAGGGTTATGTTGAGGGCTAGGGTTAGAGAGACGGTTAAGGTTGGGATTGGACCTAGGGTTAGGGTTTTGTTGAGGGCTAGGGTTAGAGAGACGGTTAGGGTTGGGATTGGACCTAGGGTTAGGGTTATGTTGAGGGCTAGGGTTAGAGAGACGGTTAGGGTTGGGATTGGACCTAGGGTTAGGGTTATGTTGAGGGCTAGGGTTAGAGAGACGGTTAGGGTTGGGATTGGACCTAGGGTTAGGGTTATGTTGAGGGCTAGGGTTAGAGAGACGGTTAGGGTTGGGATTGGACCTAGGGTTAGGGTTATGTTGAGGGCTAGGGTTAGAGAGACGGTTAGGGTTGGGATTGGACCTAGGGTTAGGGTTATGTTGAGGGCTAGGGTTAGAGAGACGGTTAGGGTTGGGATTGGACCTAGGGTTAGGGTTATGTTGAGGGCTAGGGTTTGAGAGACGGTTAGGGTTGGGATTGGACCTAGGGTTAGGGTTATGTTGAGGGCTAGGGTTAGAGAGACGGTTAGGGTTGGGATTGGACCTAGGGTTAGGGTTATGTTGAGGGCTAGGGTTAGAGAGACGGTTAGGGTTGGGATTGGACCTAGGGTTAGGGTTATGTTGAGGGCTAGGGTTAGAGAGACGGTTAGGGTTGGGATTGGACCTAGGGTTAGGGTTATGTTGAGGGCTAGGGTTAGAGAGACGGTTAGGGTTGGGATTGGACCTAGGGTTAGGGTTATGTTGAGGGCTAGCGTTAGAGAGACGGTTAGGGTTGGGATTGGACCTAGGGTTAGGGTTATGTTGAGGGCTAGGGTTAGAGAGACGGTTAGGGTTGGGATTGGACCTAGGGTTAGGGTTATGTTGAGGGCTAGGGTTAGAGAGACGGTTACTGTTGGGATTGGACCTAGAGTTAGGGTTATGTTGAGGGCTAGGGTTAGAGAGACGGTTAGGGTTGGGATTGGACCTAGGGTTAGGGTTATGTTGAGGGCTAGGGTTAGAGAGACGGTTAGGGTTGGGATTGGACCTAGGGTTAGGTTTATGTTGAGGGCTAGGGTTAGAGAGACGGTTAGGGTTGGGATTGGACCTTGGGTTAGGGTTATTTTGAGGGCTAGGGTTAGAGAGACGGTTAGGGTTGGGATTGGACCTAGGGTTAGGGTTATGTTGAGGGCTACGGTTAGAGAGACGGTTAGGGTTGGGATTGGACCTAGGGTTAGGGTTATGTTGAGGGCTACGGTTAGAGAGACGGTTAGGGTTGGGATTGGACCTAGGGATAGGGTTATGTTGAGGGCTAGGGTTAGAGAGACGGTTAGGGTTGGGATTGGACCTAGGGTTAGGGTTATGTTGAGGGCTAGGTTTAGAGAGACGGTTACGGTTGGGATTTGACCTAGGCTTAGGGTTATGTTGAGGGCTATGGTTAGAGAGACGGTTATTATTGGGATTGGACCTAGGGTTAGGGTTATGTTGAGGGCTAGGGTTAGAGAGACGGTTAGGGTTGGGATTGGACCTTGGGTTAGGGTTATGTTGAGGGCTAGGGTTAGAGAGACGGTTAGGGTTGGGATTGGACCTAGGGTTAGGGTTATGTTGAGGGCTAGGGTTAGAGAGACGGTTAGGGTTGGGATTGGACCTAGGGTTAGGGTTATGTTGAGGGCTAGGGTTGGAGAGACGTTTAGGGTTGGGATTGGACCTAGGGTTAGGGTTATGTTGAGGGCTAGGGTTGGAGAGACGGTTAGGGTTGGGATTGGACCTAGGGTTAGGGTTATGTTGAGGGCTAGGGTTAGAGAGACGGTTACGGTTGGGATTGAACCTCGGGTTAGGGTAATGTTGAGGGCTAGGGTTAGAGAGACGGTTAGGGTTGGGATTGGACCTAGGGTTAGGGTTATGTTGAGGGCTAGGGTTAGAGACACTGTTAGGGTTGGGATTGGACCTAGGGTTAGGGTTATGTTGAGGGCTAGGGTTAGAGAGACGGTTAGGGTTGGGATTGGACCTAGGGTTAGGGTTAGGTTGAGGGCTAGGGTTAGAGCGACGGTTAGGTTTGGGATTGGACCTAGGGTTAGGGTTATGTTGAGGGCTAGGGTTAGAGAGACGGTTAGGGTTGGGATTGGACCTAGGTTTAGGGTTATGTTGAGGGCTAGGGTCAGAGAGACGGTTAGGGTTGGGATTGGACCTAGGGTTAGGGTTATGTTGAGGGCAAGGATTAGAGAGATGGTTAGGGTTGGGATTGGACCTAGGGTTAGATTTATGTTGAGGGCTAGGGTTAGAGAGACGGTTACTGTTGGGATTGGACCTAGAGTTAGGGTTATGTTGAGGGCTAGGGTTAGAGAGACGGTTAGGGTTGGGATTGGACCTAGGGTTAGGGTTATGTTGAGGGCTAGGGTTAGAGAGACGGTTAAGGTTGGGATTGGACCTAGAGTTAGGGTTATGTTGAGGGCTACGGTTAGAGAGACGGTTAGGGTTGGGATTGGACCTAGGGTTAGGGTTATGTTGAGGGCTAGGGTTAGAGAGACGGTTAGGGTTGGGATTGGACCTAGGGTTAGGGTTATGTTGAGGGCTAGGGTTAGAGAGACGGTTAGGGTTGGGATTGGACCTAGGGTTAGGGTTATGTTGAGGGCTAGGGTTAGAGAGACGGTTAGGGTTGGGATTGGACCTAGGATTAGGGTTATGTTGAGGGCTAGGGTTAGACAGACGGTTAGGGTTGGGATTGGACCTAGGGTTAGTGTTATGTTGAGGGCTAGGGTTAGAGAGACGGTTAGGGTTGGGATTGGACCTAGGGTTAGGGTTATGTTGAGGGCTAGGGTTGGAGAGACGTTTAGGGTTGGGATTGGACGTAGGGTTAGGGTTATGTTGAGGGCTAGGGTTAGAGAGACGGTTAGGGTTGGGATTGGACCTAGGGTTAGGGTTATGTTGAGGGCTAGGGTTAGAGAGACGGTTAGGGTTGGATTTGGACCTAGGGTTAGGGTTATGTTGAGGGCTAGGGTTAGAGAGACGGTTAGGGTTGGGATTGGACCTAGGGTTAGGGTTATGTTGAGGGCTAGGGTTAGAGAGACGGTTAGGGTTGGGATTGGACCTAGGGTTAGGGTTATGTTGAGGGCTAGGGTTAGAGAGACGGTTATTATTGGGATTGGACCTAGGGTTAGGGTTATGTTGAAGGCTAGGGTTAGAGAGACGGTTAGGGTTGGGATTGGACCTAGGGTTAGGGTTATGTTGAGGGCTAGGGTTAGAGAGACGGTTAGGGTTGGGATTGGACCTAGGGTTAGGGTTATGTTGAGGGCTAGGGTTGGAGAGACGTTTAGGGTTGGGATTGGACCTAGGGTTAGGGTTATGTTGAGGGCTAGGGTTGGAGAGACGGTTAGGGTTGGGATTGGACCTAGGGTTAGGGTTATGTTGAGGGCTAGGGTTAGAGAGACGGTTAGGGTTGGGATTGAACCTCGGGTTAGGGTAATGTTGAGGGCTAGGGTTAGAGAGACGGTTAGGGTTGGGATTGGACCTAGGGTTAGGGTTATGTTGAGGGCTAGGGTTAGAGAGACGGTTAGGGTTGGGGTTGGACCTAGGGTTAGGGTTATGTTGAGGGCTAGGGTTAGAGAGACGGTTAGGGTTGGGATTGGACCGAGGGTTAGGGTTATGTTGAGGGCTAGGGTTAGAGAGACGGTTAGGGTTGGGATTGGACCTAGGGTTATTGTTATGTTGAGGGCTAGGGTTAGAGATACGGTTAGGGTTGGGATTGGACCTAGGGTTAGGGTTATGTTGAGGGCTAGGGTTAGAGAGACGGTTAGGGTTGGGATTGGACCTAGGGTTAGGGCTATGTTGAGGGCTAGGGTTAGAGAGATGGTTAGGGTTGGGATTGGACCTAGGGTTAGGGTTATGTTGAGGGCTAGGGTTAGAGAGATGGTTAGGGTTGGGATTGGACCTAGGGTTAGGGTTATGTTGAGGGCTAGGGTTAGAGAGACGGTTAGGGTTGGGATTGGACCGAGGGTTAGGGTAATGTTGAGGGCTAGGGTTAGAAAGACGGTTAGGGTTGGGATTGGACCTAGGGTTAGGGCTATGTTGAGGGCTAGGGTTAGGGAGACGGTTAGGGTTGGGATTGCACCTAGTGTTAGAGCTATGTTGAGGGCTAGGGTTAGAGAGATGGTTAGGGTTGGGATTGGACCTAGGGTTAGGGTTATGTTGAGGACTAGGGTTAGAGAGACGGTTAGGGTTGGGATTGGACCGAGGGTTAGGGTAATGTTGAGGGCTAGGGTTAGAGAGACGGTTAGTGTTGGGATTGGACCTAGGGTTAGGGTTATGTTGACGGCTAGGGTTACAGAGACGGTTAGGGTTGGGATTGGACCTAGGGTTAGGGTTATGTTGAGGGCTAGGGTTAGAGAGACGGTTAGGGTTGGGATTGGACCTAGGGTTAGGGTTATGTTGAGGGCTAGGGTTAGAGAGACGGTTAGGGTTGGGTTTGGACCTAGGATTAGGGTTATGTTGAGGGCTAGGTTTAGAGAGACGGTTAGGGTTGGGATTGGACCTAGGGTTAGTGTTATGTTGAGGGCTAGGGTTAGAGAGACGGTTAGGGTTGGGATTGGACCTAGGGTTAGGGTTATGTTGAGGGCTAGGGTTGGAGAGACGTTTAGGGTTGGGATTGGACCTAGGGTTAGGGTTATGTTGAGGGCTAGGGTTAGAGAGACGGTTAGGGTTGGGATTGGACCTAGGGTTAGGGTTATGTTGAGGGCTAGGGTTAGAGAGACGGTTAGGGTTGGGATTGAACCTCGGGTTAGGGTTATGTTGAGGGCTAGGGTTAGAGAGACGGTTAGGGTTGGGATTGGACCTAGGGTTAGGGTTATGTTCAGGGCTAGGGTTAGAGAGACGGTTAGGGTTGGGATTGGACCTAGGGTTAGGGTTATGTTGAGGGCTAGGGTTAGAGAGACGGTTAAGGTTGGGATTGGACCTAGGGTTAGGGTTTTGTTGAGGGCTAGGGTTAGAGAGACGGTTAGGGTTGGGATTGGACCTAGGGTTAGGGTTATGTTGAGGGCTAGGGTTAGAGAGACGGTTAGGGTTGGGATTGGACCTAGGGTTAGGGTTATGTTGAGGGCTAGGGTTAGAGAGACGGTTAGGGTTGGGATTGGACCTAGGGTTAGGGTTATGTTGAGGGCTAGGGTTAGAGAGACGGTTAGGGTTGGGATTGGACCTAGGGTTAGGGTTATGTTGAGGGCTAGGGTTAGAGAGACGGTTAGGGTTGGGATTGGACCTAGGGTTAGGGTTATGTTGAGGGCTAGGGTTAGAGAGACGGTTAGGGTTGGGATTGGACCTAGGGTTAGGGTTATGTTGAGGGCTAGGGTTTGAGAGACGGTTAGGGTTGGGATTGGACCTAGGGTTAGGGTTATGTTGAGGGCTAGGGTTAGAGAGACGGTTAGGGTTGGGATTGGACCTAGGGTTAGGGTTATGTTGAGGGCTAGGGTTAGAGAGACGGTTAGGGTTGGGATTGGACCTAGGGTTAGGGTTATGTTGAGGGCTAGGGTTAGAGAGACGGTTAGGGTTGGGATTGGACCTAGGGTTAGGGTTATGTTGAGGGCTAGGGTTAGAGAGACGGTTAGGGTTGGGATTGGACCTAGGGTTAGGGTTATGTTGAGGGCTAGCGTTAGAGAGACGGTTAGGGTTGGGATTGGACCTAGGGTTAGGGTTATGTTGAGGGCTAGGGTTAGAGAGACGGTTAGGGTTGGGATTGGACCTAGGGTTAGGGTTATGTTGAGGGCTAGGGTTAGAGAGACGGTTACTGTTGGGATTGGACCTAGAGTTAGGGTTATGTTGAGGGCTAGGGTTAGAGAGACGGTTAGGGTTGGGATTGGACCTAGGGTTAGGGTTATGTTGAGGGCTAGGGTTAGAGAGACGGTTAGGGTTGGGATTGGACCTAGGGTTAGGTTTATGTTGAGGGCTAGGGTTAGAGAGACGGTTAGGGTTGGGATTGGACCTTGGGTTAGGGTTATTTTGAGGGCTAGGGTTAGAGAGACGGTTAGGGTTGGGATTGGACCTAGGGTTAGGGTTATGTTGAGGGCTACGGTTAGAGAGACGGTTAGGGTTGGGATTGGACCTAGGGTTAGGGTTATGTTGAGGGCTACGGTTAGAGAGACGGTTAGGGTTGGGATTGGACCTAGGGATAGGGTTATGTTGAGGGCTAGGGTTAGAGAGACGGTTAGGGTTGGGATTGGACCTAGGGTTAGGGTTATGTTGAGGGCTAGGTTTAGAGAGACGGTTACGGTTGGGATTTGACCTAGGCTTAGGGTTATGTTGAGGGCTATGGTTAGAGAGACGGTTATTATTGGGATTGGACCTAGGGTTAGGGTTATGTTGAGGGCTAGGGTTAGAGAGACGGTTAGGGTTGGGATTGGACCTTGGGTTAGGGTTATGTTGAGGGCTAGGGTTAGAGAGACGGTTAGGGTTGGGATTGGACCTAGGGTTAGGGTTATGTTGAGGGCTAGGGTTAGAGAGACGGTTAGGGTTGGGATTGGACCTAGGGTTAGGGTTATGTTGAGGGCTAGGGTTGGAGAGACGTTTAGGGTTGGGATTGGACCTAGGGTTAGGGTTATGTTGAGGGCTAGGGTTGGAGAGACGGTTAGGGTTGGGATTGGACCTAGGGTTAGGGTTATGTTGAGGGCTAGGGTTAGAGAGACGGTTACGGTTGGGATTGAACCTCGGGTTAGGGTAATGTTGAGGGCTAGGGTTAGAGAGACGGTTAGGGTTGGGATTGGACCTAGGGTTAGGGTTATGTTGAGGGCTAGGGTTAGAGACACTGTTAGGGTTGGGATTGGACCTAGGGTTAGGGTTATGTTGAGGGCTAGGGTTAGAGAGACGGTTAGGGTTGGGATTGGACCTAGGGTTAGGGTTAGGTTGAGGGCTAGGGTTAGAGCGACGGTTAGGTTTGGGATTGGACCTAGGGTTAGGGTTATGTTGAGGGCTAGGGTTAGAGAGACGGTTAGGGTTGGGATTGGACCTAGGTTTAGGGTTATGTTGAGGGCTAGGGTCAGAGAGACGGTTAGGGTTGGGATTGGACCTAGGGTTAGGGTTATGTTGAGGGCAAGGATTAGAGAGATGGTTAGGGTTGGGATTGGACCTAGGGTTAGATTTATGTTGAGGGCTAGGGTTAGAGAGACGGTTACTGTTGGGATTGGACCTAGAGTTAGGGTTATGTTGAGGGCTAGGGTTAGAGAGACGGTTAGGGTTGGGATTGGACCTAGGGTTAGGGTTATGTTGAGGGCTAGGGTTAGAGAGACGGTTAAGGTTGGGATTGGACCTAGAGTTAGGGTTATGTTGAGGGCTACGGTTAGAGAGACGGTTAGGGTTGGGATTGGACCTAGGGTTAGGGTTATGTTGAGGGCTAGGGTTAGAGAGACGGTTAGGGTTGGGATTGGACCTAGGGTTAGGGTTATGTTGAGGGCTAGGGTTAGAGAGACGGTTAGGGTTGGGATTGGACCTAGGGTTAGGGTTATGTTGAGGGCTAGGGTTAGAGAGACGGTTAGGGTTGGGATTGGACCTAGGATTAGGGTTATGTTGAGGGCTAGGGTTAGACAGACGGTTAGGGTTGGGATTGGACCTAGGGTTAGTGTTATGTTGAGGGCTAGGGTTAGAGAGACGGTTAGGGTTGGGATTGGACCTAGGGTTAGGGTTATGTTGAGGGCTAGGGTTGGAGAGACGTTTAGGGTTGGGATTGGACGTAGGGTTAGGGTTATGTTGAGGGCTAGGGTTAGAGAGACGGTTAGGGTTGGGATTGGACCTAGGGTTAGGGTTATGTTGAGGGCTAGGGTTAGAGAGACGGTTAGGGTTGGGATTGAACCTAGGGTTAGGGTTATGTTGAGGGCTAGGGTTAGAGAGACGGTTAGGGTTGGGATTGGACCTAGGGTTAGGGTTATGTTGAGGGCTAGGGTTAGAGAGACGGTTAGGGTTGGGATTGGACCTAGGGTTAGGGTTATGTTGAGGGCTAGGGTTAGAGAGACGGTTAGGGTTGGGATTGAACCTCGGGTTAGGGTTATGTTGAGGGCTAGGGTTAGAGAGACGGTTAGGGTTGGGATTGGACCTAGGGTTAGGGTTATGTTCAGGGCTAGGGTTAGAGAGACGGTTAGGGTTGGGATTGGACCTAGGGTTAGGGTTATGTTGAGGGCTAGGGTTAGAGAGACGGTTAGGGTTGGGATTGGACCTAGGGTTAGGGTTATGTTGAGGGCTAGGGTTAGAGAGACGGTTAGGGTTGGGATTGGACCTAGGGTTAGGGTTATGTTGAGGGCTAGGGTTAGAGAGACGGTTAGGGTTGGGATTGGACCTAGGGTTAGGGTTATGTTGAGGGCTAGGGTTAGAGAGACGGTTAGGGTTGGGATTGGACCTAGGGTTAGGGTTATGTTGAGGGCTAGGGTTAGAGAGACGGTTAGGGTTGGGATTGGACCTAGGGTTAGGGTTATGTTGAGGGCTAGGGTTTGAGAGACGGTTAGGGTTGGGATTGGACCTAGGGTTAGGGTTATGTTGAGGGCTAGGGTTAGAGAGACGGTTAGGGTTGGGATTGGACCTAGGGTTAGGGTTATGTTGAGGGCTAGGGTTAGAGAGACGGTTAGGGTTGGGATTGGACCTAGGGTTAGGGTTATGTTGAGGGCTAGGGTTAGAGAGACGGTTAGGGTTGGGATTGGACCTAGGGTTAGGGTTATGTTGAGGGCTAGGGTTAGAGAGACGGTTAGGGTTGGGATTGGACCTAGGGTTAGGGTTATGTTGAGGGCTAGCGTTAGAGAGACGGTTAGGGTTGGGATTGGACCTAGGGTTAGGGTTATGTTGAGGGCTAGGGTTAGAGAGACGGTTAGGGTTGGGATTGGACCTAGGGTTAGGGTTATGTTGAGGGCTAGGGTTAGAGAGACGGTTACTGTTGGGATTGGACCTAGAGTTAGGGTTATGTTGAGGGCTAGGGTTAGAGAGACGGTTAGGGTTGGGATTGGACCTAGGGTTAGGTTTATGTTGAGGGCTAGGGTTAGAGAGACGGTTAGGGTTGGGATTGGACCTAGGGTTAGGTTTATGTTGAGGGCTAGGGTTAGAGAGACGGTTAGGGTTGGGATTGGACCTTGGGTTAGGGTTATTTTGAGGGCTAGGGTTAGAGAGACGGTTAGGGTTGGGATTGGACCTAGGGTTAGGGTTATGTTGAGGGCTACGGTTAGAGAGACGGTTAGGGTTGGGATTGGACCTAGGGTTAGGGTTATGTTGAGGGCTACGGTTAGAGAGACGGTTAGGGTTGGGATTGGACCTAGGGATAGGGTTATGTTGAGGGCTAGGGTTAGAGAGACGGTTAGGTTTGGGATTGGACCTAGGGTTAGGGTTATGTTGAGGGCTAGGTTTAGAGAGACGGTTACGGTTGGGATTTGACCTAGGCTTAGGGTTATGTTGAGGACTATGGTTAGAGAGACGGTTATTATTGGGATTGGACCTAGGGTTAGGGTTATGTTGAGGGCTAGGGTTAGAGAGACGGTTAGGGTTGGGATTGGACCTTGGGTTAGGGTTATGTTGAGGGCTAGGGTTAGAGAGACGGTTAGGGTTGGGATTGGACCTAGGGTTAGGGTTATGTTGAGGGCTAGGGTTAGAGAGACGGTTAGGGTTGGGATTGGACCTAGGGTTAGGGTTATGTTGAGGGCTAGGGTTGGAGAGACGTTTAGGGTTGGGATTGGACCTAGGGTTAGGGTTATGTTGAGGGCTAGGGTTGGAGAGACGGTTAGGGTTGGGATTGGACCTAGGGTTAGGGTTATGTTGAGGGCTAGGGTTAGAGAGACGGTTACGGTTGGGATTGAACCTCGGGTTAGGGTAATGTTGAGGGCTAGGGTTAGAGAGACGGTTAGGGTTGGGATTGGACCTAGGGTTAGGGTTATGTTGAGGGCTAGGGTTAGAGACACTGTTAGGGTTGGGATTGGACCTAGGGTTAGGGTTATGTTGAGGGCTAGGGTTAGAGAGACGGTTAGGGTTGGGATTGGACCTTGGGTTAGGGTTAGGTTGAGGGCTAGGGTTAGAGCGACGGTTAGGTTTGGGATTGGACCTAGGGTTAGGGTTATGTTGAGGGCTAGGGTTAGAGAGACGGTTAGGGTTGGGATTGGACCTAGGTTTAGGGTTATGTTGAGGGCTAGGGTCAGAGAGACGGTTAGGGTTGGGATTGGACCTAGGGTTAGGGTTATGTTGAGGGCAAGGATTAGAGAGATGGTTAGGGTTGGGATTGGACCTAGGGTTAGATTTATGTTGAGGGCTAGGGTTAGAGAGACGGTTACTGTTGGGATTGGACCTAGAGTTAGGTTTATGTTGAGGGCTAGGGTTAGAGAGACGGTTAGGGTTGGGATTGGACCTAGGGTTAGGGTTATGTTGAGGGCTAGGGTTAGAGAGACGGTTAGGGTTGGGATTGGACCTAGAGTTAGGGTTATGTTGAGGGCTACGGTTAGAGAGACGGTTAGGGTTGGGATTGGACCTAGGGTTAGGGTTATGTTGAGGGCTAGGGTTAGAGAGACGGTTAGGGTTGGGATTGGACCTAGGGTTAGGGTTATGTTGAGGGCTAGGGTTAGAGAGACGGTTAGGGTTGGGATTGGACCTAGGGTTAGGGTTATGTTGAGGGCTAGGGTTAGAGAGACGGTTAGGGTTGGGATTGGACCTAGGATTAGGGTTATGTTGAGGGCTAGGGTTAGACAGACGGTTAGGGTTGGGATTGGACCTAGGGTTAGTGTTATGTTGAGGGCTAGGGTTAGAGAGACGGTTAGGGTTGGGATTGGACCTAGGGTTAGGGTTATGTTGAGGGCTAGGGTTGGAGAGACGTTTAGGGTTGGGATTGGACCTAGGGTTAGGGTTATGTTGAGGGCTAGGGTTAGAGAGACGGTTAGGGTTGGGATTGGACCTAGGGTTAGGGTTATGTTGAGGGCTAGGGTTAGAGAGACGGTTAGGGTTGGGATTGAACCTCGGGTTAGGGTTATGTTGAGGGCTAGGGTTAGAGAGACGGTTAGGGTTGGGATTGGACCTAGGGTTAGGGTTATGTTCAGGGCTAGGGTTAGAGAGACGGTTAGGGTTGGGATTGGACCTAGGGTTAGGGTTATGTTGAGGGCTAGGGTTAGAGAGACGGTTAGGGTTGGGATTAGACCTAGGGTTAGGGTTTTGTTGAGGGCTAGGGTTAGAGAGACGGTTAGGGTTGGGATTGGACCTAGGGTTAGGGTTATGTTGAGGGCTAGGGTTAGAGAGACGGTTAGGGTTGGGATTGGACCTAGGGTTAGGGTTATGTTGAGGGCTAGGGTTAGAGAGACGGTTAGGGTTGGGATTGGACCTAGGGTTAGGGTTATGTTGAGGGCTAGGGTTAGAGAGACGGTTAGGGTTGGGATTGGACCTAGGGTTAGGGTTATGTTGAGGGCTAGGGTTAGAGAGACGGTTAGGGTTGGGATTGGACCTAGGGTTAGGGTTATGTTGAGGGCTAGGGTTAGACAGACGGTTAGGGTTGGGATTGGACCTAGGGTTAGGGTTATGTTGAGGGCTAGGGTTAGAGAGACGCTTAGGGTTGGGATTGGACCTAGGGTTAGGGTTATGTTGAGGGCTAGGGTTAGAGAGACGGTTAGGGTTGGGATTGGACCTAGGGTTAGGGTTATGTTGAGGGCTAGGGTTAGAGAGACGGTTAGGGTTGGGATTGGACCTAGGGTTAGGGTTATGTTGAGGGCTAGGGTTAGAGAGACGGTTAGGGTTGGGATTGGACCTAGGGTTAGGGTTATGTTGAGGGCTAGGGTTAGAGAGACGGTTAGGGTTGGGATTGGACCTAGGGTTAGGGTTATGTTGAGGGCTAGCGTTAGAGAGACGGTTAGGGTTGGGATTGGACCTAGGGTTAGGGTTATGTTGAGGGCTAGGGTTAGAGAGACGGTTAGGGTTGGGATTGGACCTAGGGTTAGGGTTATGTTGAGGGCTAGGGTTAGAGAGACGGTTACTGTTGGGATTGGACCTAGAGTTAGGGTTATGTTGAGGGCTAGGGTTAGAGAGACGGTTAGGGTTGGGATTGGACCTAGGGTTAGGGTTATGTTGAGGGCTAGGGTTAGAGAGACGGTTAGGGTTGGGATTGGACCTAGGGTTAGGTTTATGTTGAGGGCTAGGGTTAGAGAGACGGTTAGGTTTGGGATTGGACCTTGGGTTAGGGTTATTTTGAGGGCTAGGGTTAGAGAGACGGTTAGGGTTGGGATTGGACCTAGGGTTAGGGTTATGTTGAGGGCTAGGGTTAGAGAGACGGTTAGGGTTGGGATTGGACCTAGGGTTAGGGTTATGTTGAGGGCTACGGTTAGAGAGACGGTTAGGTTTGGGATTGGACCGAGGGTTAGGGTTATGTTGAGGGCTAGGGTTAGAGAGACAGTTAGGGTTGGGATTGGACCTAGGGTTAGGGTTATGTTGAGGGCAAGGGTTAGAGAGACGGTTAGGGTTGGGATTGGACCTAGGGTTAGGGTTATGTTGAGGGCTAGGGTTAGAGAGACGGTTAGGGTTGGGATTGGACCTAGGGTTCGGGTTATGTTGAGGGCTAGGGTTAGAGAGACGGTTAGGGTTGGGATTGGACCTAGGGTTAGGGTTATGTTGAGGGCTAGGGTTAGAGAGACGGTTAGGGTTGGGATTGGACCTAGGGTTAGGGTTATGTTGAGGGCTAGGGTTAGAGAGACGGTTAGGGTTGGGATTAGTCCTAGGGTTAGGGTTATGTTGAGGGCTAGGGTTAGAGAGACGGTTAGGGTTGGGATTGGACCTAGGGTTAGGGTTATGTTGAGGGCTAGGGTTAGAGAGACGGTTAGGGTTGGTATTGGACCTAGGGTTAGGGTTATGTTGAGGGCTAGGGTTAGAGAGACGGTTAGGGTTGGGATTGGACCTAGGGTTAGGGTTATGTTGAGGGCTAGGGTTAGAGAGACGGTTAGGGTTGGTATTGGACCTAGGGTTAGGGTTATGTTGAGGGCAAGGGTTAGAGAGACGGTAAGGGTTGGGATTGGACCTAGGGTTAGGGTTATGTTGAGGGCTAGGGTTAGAGAGACGGTTAGGGTTGGGATTGGACCTCGGGTTAGGGTTATGTTGAGGGCTAGGGTTAGAGAGACGGTTAGGGTTGGGATTGGACCTAGGGTTAGGGTTATGTTGAGGGCTAGGGTTAGAGAGACGGTTAGGGTTGGGATTGGACCTAGGGTTAGGGTTATGTTGAGGGCTAGGGTTAGAGACACGGTTAGGGTTGGGATTGGACCTAGGGTTAGGGTTATGTTGAGGGCTAGGGTTAGAGAGACGGTTAGGGTTGGGATTGGACCTAGGGTTCGGGTTATGCTGACGGCTAGGGTTAGAGAGACGGTTAAGGTTGGGATAGGACCTAGGGTTAGGGTTATGTTGAGGGCTAGGGTTAGAGAGACGGTTAGGGTTGGGATTGGACCTAGGGTTAGGGTTATGTTGAGGGCTAGGGTTAGAGAGACGGTTAGGGTTGGGATTGGACCTAGGGTTAGGGTTATGTTGAGGGCTAGGGTTAGAGAGACGGTTAGGGTTGGGATTGGACCTAGGGTTAGAGTTATGTTGAGGGCTAGGGTTAGGGAGCCGGTTAGGGTTGGGAATGGGCCTAGGGTTAGGGTTATGTTGAGGGCTAGGGTTAGAGAGACGGTTAGGGTTGGATTTGGACCTAGGGTTAGGGTTATGTTGAGGGCTAGGGTTAGAGAGACGGTTAGGGTTGGGATTGGACCTAGGGTTAGGGTTATGTTGAGGGCTAGGGTTAGAGAGACGGTTAGGGTTGGGATTGGACCTACGGTTAGGGTTATGTTGAGGGCTAGGTTTAGAGAGACGGTTATTATTGGGATTGGACCTAGGGTTAGGGTTATGTTGAGGGCTAGGGTTAGAGAGGCGGTTAGGGTTGGGATTGGACCTAGGGTTAGGGTTATGTTGAGGGCTAGTGTTAGAGAGACGGTTAGGGTTGAGATTGGACCTAAGGTTAGGGTTATGTTGAGGGCTAGGGTTAGAGAGACGGTTAGGGTTGGGATTGGACCTAGGGTTAGGGTTATGTTGTGTGCTAGGGTTAGAGAGACGGTTAGGGTTGGGATTGGAACTAGGGTTAGGGTTATGTTGAGGGCAACGGTTAGAGAGACGGTTAGGGTTGGGATTTGACCTAGGGTTAGGGTTATGTTGAGGGCTAGGGTTAGAGAGACGGTTAGGGTTGGGATTGGACCTAGGGTTAGGGTTATGTTGAGGGCTAGGGTTAGAGAGAGGGTTAGGGTTGGGATTGGAACTAGGGTTAGGGTTATGTTGAGGGCTAGGGTTAGAGAGCCGGTTAGGGTTGGGATTGGACCTAGGGTTAGGGTTATGTTGAGGGCTAGGGTTAGAGAGACTGTTAGGGGTGGGATTGGACCTAGGGTTAGGGTTATGTTGAGGGCTAGGGTTAGAGAGACGGTTAGGGTTGGGATTGGACCAAGGGTTAGGGTTATGTTGAGGGCTAGGGTTAGAGAGACGGTTAGGGTTGGGATTGGACCTAGGGTTAGGGTTATGTTGTGGGCTAGGGTTAGAGAGGAGGTTAGGGTTGGGATTGCACCTAGGGTTAGGGTTATGTTGAGGGCTAGGGTTAGAGAGACGGTTAGGATTGGGATTGGACCTAGGGTTAGGGTTATGTTGAGGGCTAGGGTTAGAGAGACGGTTAGGGTTGGGATTGGACCTAGGGTTAGGGTTATGTTGAGGGCTAGGGTTAGAGAGACGGTTAGGGTTGGGATTGGACCTAGGGTTATTGTTATGTTGAGGGTTAGGGTTAGAGAAACAGTAGGGTTGGGATTGGACCTAGGGTTAGGGTTATGTTAACTGCTAGGGTTAGAGAGACCGTTAGGGTTGGGATTGGACCTAGGGTTAGGGTTAGGTTGAGGGCTAGGGTTAGAGAGACGGTTAGGGTTGGGATTGGACCTAGGGTTAGGGTTATGCTGAGGGCTAGGGTTAGAGAGACGGTTAGGGTTTGGATTGGCATAGGGTTAGGGTTATGTTGAGGGCTAGGGTTAGAGAGACGGTTAGGGTTGGGATTGGACCTAGGTTTAGGGTTATGTTGAGGGCTAGGGTTAGAGAGACGGTTAGGGTTGTGATTGGACCTAGGGTTAGGGTTATGTTGAGGGCGTTGGTTAGAGAGACGGTTAAGGTTGGGATTGGACCTAGGGTTAGGGTTATGTTGAGGGGTAGGGTTAGAGAGACGGTTATTGTTGGTATTGGACCTAGGGTTAGGGTTATATTGAGGGCTAGGGTTAGAGAGACGTTTAGGGTTGGGATTGGACCTAGGGTTAGGGTTATGTTGAGGGCTAGGGTTAGAGAGACGGTTATTGTTGGTATTAGACCTAGGGTTAGGATTATGTTGAGGGCGAGGGTTAGAGAGACGGTTAGGGTTGGGATTGGACCTAGGTTTAGGGTTATGTTGAGGGCTAGGGTTAGAGAGACGGTTAGGGTTAAATTGGCCTAGGGTTAGGGTTATGTTGAGGGCTAGGGTTAGAGAGACGGTTAGGGTTGGGATTGGACCTAGGGTTAGGGTTATGTGGAGGGCTAGGTTTAGAGAGACGGTTAGGGTTGCGATTGGACCTAGGGTTAGGGTTATGTTGAGGGCTAGGGTTAGAGAGACGGTTAGGGTTGGGATTGGACCTAGGGTTAGGGTTATGTTGAGGGCTAGGGTTTGAGAGACGGTTAGGGTTGGGATTGGACCTAGGGTTAGGGTTATGTTGAGGGCTAGGGTTAGAGAGACGGTTAGGGTTGGGATTGGACCTAGGGTTAGGGTTATGTTGAGGGCTAGGGTTAGAGAGACGGTTAGGGTTGGGATTGGACCTAGGGTTAGGGTTATGTTGAGGGCTAGGGTTAGAGAGACGGTTAGGGTTGGGATTGGACCTAGGGTTAGGGTTATGTTGAGGGCTAGGGTTAGAGAGACGGTTAGGGTTGGGATTGGACCTAGGGTTAGGGTTATGTTGAGGGCTAGGGTTAGAGAGACGGTTAGGGTTGGGATTGAACCTCGGGTTAGGGTTATGTTGAGGGCTAGGGTTAGAGAGACGGTTAGGGTTGGGATTGGACCTAGGGTTAGGGTTATGTTCAGGGCTAGGGTTAGAGAGACGGTTAGGGTTGGGATTGGACCTAGGGTTAGGGTTATGTTGAGGGCTAGGGTTAGAGAGACGGTTAAGGTTGGGATTGGACCTAGGGTTAGGGTTTTGTTGAGGGCTAGGGTTAGAGAGACGGTTAGGGTTGGGATTGGACCTAGGGTTAGGGTTATGTTGAGGGCTAGGGTTAGAGAGACGGTTAGGGTTGGGATTGGACCTAGGGTTAGGGTTATGTTGAGGGCTAGGGTTAGAGAGACGGTTAGGGTTGGGATTGGACCTAGGGTTAGGGTTATGTTGAGGGCTAGGGTTAGAGAGACGGTTAGGGTTGGGATTGGACCTAGGGTTAGGGTTATGTTGAGGGCTAGGGTTTGAGAGACGGTTAGGGTTGGGATTGGACCTAGGGTTAGGGTTATGTTGAGGGCTAGGGTTAGAGAGACGGTTAGGGTTGGGATTGGACCTAGGGTTAGGGTTATGTTGAGGGCTAGGGTTAGAGAGACGGTTAGGGTTGGGATTGAACCTCGGGTTAGGGTTATGTTGAGGGCTAGGGTTAGAGAGACGGTTAGGGTTGGGATTGGACCTAGGGTTAGGGTTATGTTCAGGGCTAGGGTTAGAGAGACGGTTAGGGTTGGGATTGGACCTAGGGTTAGGGTTATGTTGAGGGCTAGGGTTAGAGAGACGGTTAAGGTTGGGATTGGACCTAGGGTTAGGGTTTTGTTGAGGGCTAGGGTTAGAGAGACGGTTAGGGTTGGGATTGGACCTAGGGTTAGGGTTATGTTGAGGGCTAGGGTTAGAGAGACGGTTAGGGTTGGGATTGGACCTAGGGTTAGGGTTATGTTGAGGGCTAGGGTTAGAGAGACGGTTAGGGTTGGGATTGGACCTAGGGTTAGGGTTATGTTGAGGGCTAGGGTTAGAGAGACGGTTAGGGTTGGGATTGGACCTAGGGTTAGGGTTATGTTGAGGGCTAGGGTTTGAGAGACGGTTAGGGTTGGGATTGGACCTAGGGTTAGGGTTATGTTGAGGGCTAGGGTTAGAGAGACGGTTAGGGTTGGGATTGGACCTAGGGTTAGGGTTATGTTGAGGGCTAGGGTTAGAGAGACGGTTAGGGTTGGGATTGGACCTAGGGTTAGGGTTATGTTGAGGGCTAGGGTTAGAGAGACGGTTAGAGTTGGGATTGGACCTAGGGTTAGGGTTATGTTGAGGGCTAGGGTTAGAGAGACGGTTAGGGTTGGGATTGGACCTAGGGTTAGGGTTATGTTGAGGGCTAGCGTTAGAGAGACAGTTAGGGTTGGGATTGGACCTAGGGTTAGGGTTATGTTGAGGGCTAGGGTTAGAGAGACGGTTAGGGTTGGGATTGGACCTAGGGTTAGGGTTATGTTGAGGGCTAGGGTTAGAGAGACGGTTACTGTTGGGATTGGACCTAGAGTTAGGGTTATGTTGAGGGCTAGGGTTAGAGAGACGGTTAGGGTTGGGATTGGACCTAGGGTTAGGGTTATGTTGAGGGCTAGGGTTAGAGAGACGGTTAGGGTTGGGATTGGACCTAGGGTTAGGTTTATGTTGAGGGCTAGGGTTAGAGAGACGGTTAGGGTTGGGATTGGACCTTGGGTTAGGGTTATTTTGAGGGCTAGGGTTAGAGAGACGGTTAGGGTTGGGATTGGACCTAGGGTTAGGGTTATGTTGAGGGCTACGGTTAGAGAGACGGTTAGGGTTGGGATTGGACCTAGGGTTAGGGTTATGTTGAGGGCTACGGTTAGAGAGACGGTTAGGGTTGGGATTGGACCTAGGGATAGGGTTATGTTGAGGGCTAGGGTTAGAGAGACGGTTAGGGTTGGGATTGGACCTAGGGTTAGGGTTATGTTGAGGGCTAGGTTTAGAGAGACGGTTACGGTTGGGATTTGACCTAGGCTTAGGGTTATGTTGAGGGCTATGGTTAGAGAGACGGTTATTATTGGGATTGGACCTAGGGTTAGGGTTATGTTGAGGGCTAGGGTTAGAGAGACGGTTAGGGTTGGGATTGGACCTTGGGTTAGGGTTATGTTGAGGGCTAGGGTTAGAGAGACGGTTAGGGTTGGGATTGGACCTAGGGTTAGGGTTATGTTGAGGGCTAGGGTTAGAGAGACGGTTAGGGTTGGGATTGGACCTAGGGTTAGGGTTATGTTGAGGGCTAGGGTTGGAGAGACGTTTAGGGTTGGGATTGGACCTAGGGTTAGGGTTATGTTGAGGGCTAGGGTTGGAGAGACGGTTAGGGTTGGGATTGGACCTAGGGTTAGGGTTATGTTGAGGGCTAGGGTTAGAGAGATGGTTACGGTTGGGATTGAACCTCGGGTTAGGGTAATGTTGAGGGCTAGGGTTAGAGAGACGGTTAGGGTTGGGATTGGACCTAGGGTTAGGGTTATGTTGAGGGCTAGGGTTAGAGACACTGTTAGGGTTGGGATTGGACCTAGGGTTAGGGTTATGTTGAGGGCTAGGGTTAGAGAGACGGTTAGGGTTGGGATTGGACCTAGGGTTAGGGTTAGGTTGAGGGCTAGGGTTAGAGCGACGGTTAGGTTTGGGATTGGACCTAGGGTTAGGGTTATGTTGAGGGCTAGGGTTAGAGAGACGGTTAGGGTTGGGATTGGACCTAGGTTTAGGGTTATGTTGAGGGCTAGGGTCAGAGAGACGGTTAGGGTTGGGATTGGACCTAGGGTTAGGGTTATGTTGAGGGCAAGGATTAGAGAGATGGTTAGGGTTGGGATTGGACCTAGGGTTAGATTTATGTTGAGGGCTAGGGTTAGAGAGACGGTTACTGTTGGGATTGGACCTAGAGTTAGGGTTATGTTGAGGGCTAGGGTTAGAGAGACGGTTAGGGTTGGGATTGGACCTAGGGTTAGGGTTATGTTGAGGGCTAGGGTTAGAGAGACGGTTAGGGTTGGGATTGGACCTAGAGTTAGGGTTATGTTGAGGGCTACGGTTAGAGAGACGGTTAGGGTTGGGATTGGACCTAGGGTTAGGGTTATGTTGAGGGCTAGGGTTAGAGAGACGGTTAGGGTTGGGATTGGACCTAGGGTTAGGGTTATGTTGAGGGCTAGGGTTAGAGAGACGGTTAGGGTTGGGATTGGACCTAGGGTTAGGGTTATGTTGAGGGCTAGGGTTAGAGAGACGGTTAGGGTTGGGATTGGACCTAGGATTAGGGTTATGTTGAGGGCTAGGGTTAGACAGACGGTTAGGGTTGGGATTGGACCTAGGGTTAGTGTTATGTTGAGGGCTAGGGTTAGAGAGACGGTTAGGGTTGGGATTGGACCTAGGGTTAGGGTTATGTTGAGGGCTAGGGTTGGAGAGACGTTTAGGGTTGGGATTGGACCTAGGGTTAGGGTTATGTTGAGGGCTAGGGTTAGAGAGACGGTTAGGGTTGGGATTGGACCTAGGGTTAGGGTTATGTTGAGGGCTAGGGTTAGAGAGACGGTTAGGGTTGGGATTGAACCTCGGGTTAGGGTTATGTTGAGGGCTAGGGTTAGAGAGACGGTTAGGGTTGGGATTGGACCTAGGGTTAGGGTTATGTTCAGGGCTAGGGTTAGAGAGACGGTTAGGGTTGGGATTGGACCTAGGGTTAGGGTTATGTTGAGGGCTAGGGTTAGAGAGACGGTTAGGGTTGGGATTAGACCTAGGGTTAGGGTTTTGTTGAGGGCTAGGGTTAGAGAGACGGTTAGGGTTGGGATTGGACCTAGGGTTAGGGTTATGTTGAGGGCTAGGGTTAGAGAGACGGTTAGGGTTGGGATTGGACCTAGGGTTAGGGTTATGTTGAGGGCTAGGGTTAGAGAGACGGTTAGGGTTGGGATTGGACCTAGGGTTAGGGTTATGTTGAGGGCTAGGGTTAGAGAGACGGTTAGGGTTGGGATTGGACCTAGGGTTAGGGTTATGTTGAGGGCTAGGGTTAGAGAGACGGTTAGGGTTGGGATTGGACCTAGGGTTAGGGTTATGTTGAGGGCTAGGGTTAGACAGACGGTTAGGGTTGGGATTGGACCTAGGGTTAGGGTTATGTTGAGGGCTAGGGTTAGAGAGACGCTTAGGGTTGGGATTGGACCTAGGGTTAGGGTTATGTTGAGGGCTAGGGTTAGAGAGACGGTTAGGGTTGGGATTGGACCTAGGGTTAGGGTTATGTTGAGGGCTAGGGTTAGAGAGACGGTTAGGGTTGGGATTGGACCTAGGGTTAGGGTTATGTTGAGGGCTAGGGTTAGAGAGACGGTTAGGGTTGGGATTGGACCTAAGGTTAGGGTTATGTTGAGGGCTAGGGTTAGAGAGACGGTTAGGGTTGGGATTGGACCTAGGGTTAGGGTTATGTTGAGGGCTAGCGTTAGAGAGACGGTTAGGGTTGGGATTGGACCTAGGGTTAGGGTTATGTTGAGGGCTAGGGTTAGAGAGACGGTTAGGGTTGGGATTGGACCTAGGGTTAGGGTTATGTTGAGGGCTAGGGTTAGAGAGACGGTTACTGTTGGGATTGGACCTAGAGTTAGGGTTATGTTGAGGGCTAGGGTTAGAGAGACGGTTAGGGTTGGGATTGGACCTAGGGTTAGGGTTATGTTGAGGGCTAGGGTTAGAGAGACGGTTAGGGTTGGGATTGGACCTAGGGTTAGGTTTATGTTGAGGGCTAGGGTTAGAGAGACGGTTAGGGTTGGGATTGGACCTTGGGTTAGGGTTATTTTGAGGGCTAGGGTTAGAGAGACGGTTAGGGTTGGGATTGGACCTAGGGTTAGGGTTATGTTGAGGGCTAGGGTTAGAGAGACGGTTAGGGTTGGGATTGGACCTAGGGTTAGGGTTATGTTGAGGGCTACGGTTAGAGAGACGGTTAGGGTTGGGATTGGACCGAGGGTTAGGGTTATGTTGAGGGCTAGGGTTAGAGAGACAGTTAGGGTTGGGATTGGACCTAGGGTTAGGGTTATGTTGAGGGCAAGGGTTAGAGAGACGGTTAGGGTTGGGATTGGACCTAGGGTTAGGGTTATGTTGAGGGCTAGGGTTAGAGAGACGGTTAGGGTTGGGATTGGACCTAGGGTTCGGGTTATGTTGAGGGCTAGGGTTAGAGAGACGGTTAGGGTTGGGATTGGACCTAGGGTTAGGGTTATGTTGAGGGCTAGGGTTAGAGAGACGGTTAGGGTTGGGATTGGACCTAGGGTTAGGGTTATGTTGAGGGCTAGGGTTAGAGAGACGGTTAGGGTTGGGATTAGTCCTAGGGTTAGGGTTATGTTGAGGGCTAGGGTTAGAGAGACGGTTAGGGTTGGGATTGGACCTAGGGTTAGGGTTATGTTGAGGGCTAGGTTTAGAGAGACGGTTAGGGTTAGGATTGGACCTAGGGTTAGAGTTATGTTGAGTCCTAGGGTTAGAGAGACGGTTAGGGTTCGGATGGGACCTAGGGTTAGTGTTATGTTGAGGGCTAGGGTTAGAGAGACGGTTAGGGTTGGGATTGGACCTAGGGTTAGGGTTTTGTTGAGGGCTACGTTTAGAGAGACGGTTACTGTTGGGATTGGACCTAGGGTTAGGGTTATGTTGAGGGCTAGGGTTAGAGAGACGGTTAGGGTTGGGATTAGTCCTAGGGTTAGGGTTATGTTGAGGGCTAGGGTTAGAGAGACGGTTAGGGTTGGGATTGGACCTAGGGTTAGGGTTATGTTGAGGGCTAGGTTTAGAGAGACGGTTAGGGTTAGGATTGGACCTAGGGTTAGAGTTATGTTGAGTCCTAGGGTTAGAGAGACGGTTAGGGTTCGGATGGGACCTAGGGTTAGTGTTATGTTGAGGGCTAGGGTTAGAGAGACGGTTAGGGTTGGGATTGGACCTAGGGTTAGGGTTTTGTTGAGGGCTACGTTTAGAGAGACGGTTACTGTTGGGATTGGACCTAGGGTTAGGGTTATGTTGAGGGCTAGGGTTAGAGAGACGGTTAGGGTTGGGATTAGTCCTAGGGTTAGGGTTATGTTGAGGGCTAGGGTTAGAGAGACGGTTAGGGTTGGGATTGGACCTAGGGTTAGGGTTATGTTGAGGGCTAGGTTTAGAGAGACGGTTAGGGTTAGGATTGGACCTAGGGTTAGAGTTATGTTGAGTCCTAGGGTTAGAGAGACGGTTAGGGTTCGGATGGGACCTAGGGTTAGTGTTATGTTGAGGGCTAGGGTTAGAGAGACGGTTAGGGTTGGGATTGGACCTAGGGTTAGGGTTTTGTTGAGGGCTACGTTTAGAGAGACGGTTACTGTTGGGATTGGACCTAGGGTTAGGGTTATGTTGAGGGCTAGGGTTAGAGAGACGGTTAGGGTTGGGATTCGATCTAGGGTTAGGGTTATGTTGAGGGCTAGGGTTAGAGAGACGGTTAGGGTTGGGATTGGACCTAGGGTTAGGGTTATGTTGAGGGCTAGGGTTAGAGAGACGGTTAGGGTTGGGATTGGACCTAGGGTTAGGGTTATGTTGAGGGCTAGGGTTAGAGAGACGGTTAGGGTTGGTATTGGACCTAGGGTTAGGGTTATGTTGAGGGCAAGGGTTAGAGAGACGGTAAGGGTTGGGATTGGACCTAGGGTTAGGGTTATGTTGAGGGCTAGGGTTAGAGAGACGGTTAGGGTTGGGATTGGACCTCGGGTTAGGGTTATGTTGAGGGCTAGGGTTAGAGAGACGGTTAGGGTTGGGATTGGACCTAGGGTTAGGGTTATGTTGAGGGCTAGGGTTAGAGAGACGGTTAGGGTTGGGATTGGACCTAGGGTTAGGGTTATGTTGAGGGCTAGGGTTAGAGACACGGTTAGGGTTGGGATTGGACCTAGGGTTAGGGTTATGTTGAGGGCTAGGGTTAGAGAGACGGTTAGGGTTGGGATTGGACCTAGGGTTCGGGTTATGCTGACGGCTAGGGTTAGAGAGACGGTTAGGGTTGGGATAGGACCCAGGGTTAGGGTTATGTTGAGGGCTAGGGTTAGAGAGACGGTTAGGGTTGGGATTGGACCTAGGGTTAGGGTTATGTTGAGGGCTAGGGTTAGAGAGACGGTTAGGGTTGGGATTGGACCTAGGGTTAGGGTTATGTTGAGGGCTAGGGTTAGAGAGACGGTTAGGGTTGGGATTGGACCTAGGGTTAGAGTTATGTTGAGGGCTAGGGTTAGGGAGCCGGTTAGGGTTGGGAATGGGCCTAGGGTTAGGGTTATGTTGAGGGCTAGGGTTAGAGAGACGGTTAGGGTTGGATTTGGACCTAGGGTTAGGGTTATGTTGAGGGCTAGGGTTAGAGAGACGGTTAGGGTTGGGATTGGACCTAGGGTTAGGGTTATGTTGAGGGCTAGGGTTAGAGAGACGGTTAGGGTTGGGATTGGACCTACGGTTAGGGTTATGTTGAGGGCTAGGTTTAGAGAGACGGTTATTATTGGGATTGGACCTAGGGTTAGGGTTATGTTGAGGGCTAGGGTTAGAGAGACGGTTAGGGTTGGGATTGGACCTAGGGTTAGGGTTATGTTGAGGGCTAGGGTTAGAGAGGCGGTTAGGGTTGGGATTGGACCTAGGGTTGGGGTTATGTTGAGGGCTAGGGTTAGAGAGACTGTTAGGGTTGGGATTGGACCTAGGGTTAGGGTTATGTTGAGGGCTAGGGTTAGAGAGACGGTTAGGGTTGGGATTGGACCTAGGGTTAGGGTTATGTTGAGGGCTAGGGTTAGAGAGACGATTAGGGTTGGGATTGGACCTAGGGTTAGGGTTATGTTGAGGGCTAGGGTTAGAGAGACGGTTAGGGTTGGGATTGGACCTAGGGTTAGGGTTATGTTGAGGGCTAGTGTTAGAGAGACGGTTAGGGTTGAGATTGGACCTAAGGTTAGGGTTATGTTGAGGGCTAGGGTTAGAGAGACGGTTAGGGTTGGGATTGGACCTAGGGTTAGGGTTATGTTGTGTGCTAGGGTTAGAGAGACGGTTAGGGTTGGGATTGGAACTAGGGTTAGGGTTATGTTGAGGGCAACGGTTAGAGAGACGGTTAGGGTTGGGATTTGACCTATGGTTAGGGTTATGTTGAGGGCTAGGGTTAGAGAGACGGTTAGGGTTGGGATTGGACCTAGGGTTAGGGTTATGTTGAGGGCTAGGGTTAGAGAGAGGGTTAGGGTTGGGATTGGAACTAGGGTTAGGGTTATGTTGAGGGCTAGGGTTAGAGAGCCGGTTAGGGTTGGGATTGGACCTAGGGTTAGGGTTATGTTGAGGGCTAGGGTTAGAGAGACTGTTAGGGGTGGGATTGGACCTAGGGTTAGGGTTATGTTGAGGGCTAGGGTTAGAGAGACGGTTAGGGTTGGGATTGGACCAAGGGTTAGGGTTATGTTGAGGGCTAGGGTTAGAGAGACGGTTAGGGTTGGGATTGGACCTAGGGTTAGGGTTATGTTGTGGGCTAGGGTTAGAAAGGAGGTTAGGGTTGGGATTGCACCTAGGGTTAGGGTTATGTTGAGGGCTAGGGTTAGAGAGACGGTTAGGATTGGGATTGGACCTAGGGTTAGGGTTATGTTGAGGGCTAGGGTTAGAGAGACGGTTAGGGTTGGGATTGGACCTAGGGTTAGGGTTATGTTGAGGGCTAGGGTTAGAGAGACGGTTAGGGTTGGGATTGGACCTAGGGTTATTGTTATGTTGAGGGTTAGGGTTAGAGAAACAGTAGGGTTGGGATTGGACCTAGGGTTAGGGTTATGTTAAGTGCTAGGGTTAGAGAGACGGTTAGGGTTGGGATTGGACCTAGGGTTAGGGTTAGGTTGAGGGCTAGGGTTAGAGAGACGGTTAGGGTTGGGATTGGACCTAGGGTTAGGGTTATGCTGAGGGCTAGGGTTAGAGAGACGGTTAGGGTTTGGATTGGCATAGGGTTAGGGTTATGTTGAGGGCTAGGGTTAGAGAGACGGTTAGGGTTGGGATTGGACCTAGGTTTAGGGTTATGTTGAGGGCTAGGGTTAGAGAGACGGTTAGGGTTGTGATTGGACCTAGGGTTAGGGTTATGTTGAGGGCGTTGGTTAGAGAGACGGTTAAGGTTGGGATTGGACCTAGGGTTAGGGTTATGTTGAGGGGTAGGGTTAGAGAGACGGTTATTGTTGGTATTGGACCTAGGGTTAGGGTTATATTGAGGGCTAGGGTTAGAGAGACGTTTAGGGTTGGGATTGGACCTAGGGTTAGGGTTATGTTGAGGGCTAGGGTTAGAGAGACGGTTATTGTTGGTATTAGACCTAGGGTTAGGATTATGTTGAGGGCTAGGGTTAGAGAGACGGTTAGGGTTGGGATTGGACCTAGGTTTAGGGTTATGTTGAGGGCTAGGGTTAGAGAGACGGTTAGGGTTAAATTGGCCTAGGGTTAGGGTTATGTTGAGGGCTAGGGTTAGAGAGACGGTTAGGGTTGGGATTGGACCTAGGGTTAGGGTTATGTTGAGGCCTAGGGTTGGAGAGACGGTTAGGGTTGGGATTAGACCTAGGGTTAGGGTTATGTTGAGGGCTAGGGTTAGAGACGGTTAGGGTTGGGATTGGACCTAGGGTTAGGGTTATGTTGAGGGCTAGGGTTAGAGAGACGGTTAGGGTTGGGATTGGACCTAGGGTTAGGGTTATGTGGAGGGCTAGTGTTAGAGAGACGGTTAGGGATGGGATTGGACCTAGGGTTAGGGTTATGTGGAGGGCTAGGTTTAGAGAGACGGTTAGGGTTGGGATTGGACCTAGGGTTAGGGTTATGTTGAGGGCTAGGGTTAGAGAGACGGTTATTGTTGGGATTGGACCTAGGGTTGGGGTTATGTTGAGGGCTAGGGTTAGAGAGACTGTTAGGGTTGGGATTGGACCTAGGGTTAGGGTTATGTTGAGGGCTAGGGTTACAGAGACGGTTATTGTTGGGATTGGACCTAGGGTTAGGGTTATGTTGAGGGCTAGGGTTAGAGAGACTGTTAGGGTTGGGATTGGACCTAGGGTTAGGGTTATGTTGAGGGCTAGGGTTAGAGAGACGGTTAGGGTTGGGATTGGACCTAGGGTTAGGGTTATGTTGAGGGCTAGGGTTAGAGAGACGGTTAGGGTTGGGATTGGACCTAGGGTTAGGGTTATGTTGAGGGCAAGGGTTAGAGAGACGGTGAGGGTTGGGATTGGCCCTAGGGCTAGGGTTATGTTCAGGGCTAGAGTTTGAGAGACGGTTAGGGTTGGGATGGGACCTAGGGTTAGGGTTATGTTGAGGGCTAGGGTTATAGAGACGGTTAGGGTTGGGATTGGCCCTAGGGCTAGAGTTATGTTGAGGGCTAGGGTTAGAGAGACGGTTAGGGTTGGGATTGGACCTAGGGCTAGGGTTATGTTGAGGGCTAGGGTTAGAGAGAGGGTTAGGGTTGGGATTGGCCCTAGGGCTAGGGTTATGTTGAGGGCTAGGGTTAGAGAGACGGTTAGGGTTGGGATTGGACCTAGGGTTAGGGTTATGTTGAGGGCTAGGGTTAGAGAGACGGTTAGGGTTGGGATTGGACCTAGGGTTGGGGTTATGTTGAGGGGTAGGGTTAGAGAGACGGTTACGGTTGGGATTGGACCTAGGGTTAGGGTTATGTTGAGGGCTAGGTTTAGAGAGACGGTTAGGGTTGGGATTGGACCTAGGGTTAGGGTTATGTTGAGGGCTAGGGTTAGAGAGACGGTTAGGGTTGGGATTGGACCTAGGGTTAGGGTTATGTTGAGGGCTAGGGTTAGAGAGACGGTTAGGGTTGGGATTGGACCTAGGGTTGGGGTTATGTTGAGGGCTAGGGTTAGAGAGACGGTTAGGGTTGAGATTGGACCTAGGGTTAGGGTTATGTTGAGGGCTAGGGTTAGAGAGACTGTTAGGGTTGGGATTGGACCTAGGGTTAGGGTTATGTCGAGGGCTAGGGTTAGAGAGACGGTTAGGGTTGGGATTGGACCTAGGTTTAGGGTTATGTTGAGGGCTAGGGTTAGAGAGACGGTTAGGGTTGGGATTGGACCTAGGGTTAGGGTTATGTTGAGGGCTAGGGTTAGAGAGTCGGTTACTGTTGGGATTGGACCTAGGGTTAGGGTTATGTTGAGGGCTAGGGTTAGAGAGACGGTTAGGGTTGGGATTGGACCTAGGGTTAGGGTTATGTTGAGGGCTAGGGTTAGAGAGACGGTTAGGGTTGGGATTGGACCTAGGGTTAGGGTTATGTTGAGGGCTAGGGTTAGAGAGACGGTTAGGGTTGGGATTGGACCTAGGGTTAGGGTTATGTTGAGGGCTAGGGTTAGAGAGACGGTTAGGGTTGGGATTGGACCTAGGGTTAGGGTTATGTTGAGGGCTAGGGTTAGAGAGACGGTTAGGGTTGGGATTGGACCTAGGGTTAGGGTTATGTTGAGGGCTAGGGTTAGAGAGACGGTTAGGGTTGGGATTGGACCTAGGGTTAGGGTTATGTTGAGGGCTAGGGTTAGAGAGACGGTTAGGGTTGGGATTGGACCTAGGGTTAGGGTTATGTTGAGGGCTAGGGTTAGAGAGACGGTTAGGGTTGGGATTGGACCTAGGGTTAGGGTTATGTTGAGGGCTAGGGTTAGAGAGACGGTTAGGGTTGGGATTGGACCTAGGGTTAGGGTTATGTTGAGGGCTAGGGTTAGAGAGACGGTTAGGGTTGGGATTGGACCTGGTTTTAGGGTTATGTTGAGGGCTAGGGTTAGAGAGACGGTTAGGGTTGGGATTGGACCTAGGGTTAGGGTTATGTTGAGGGCTAGGGTTAGAGAGACAGTTAGGGTTGGGATTGGACCTAGGGTTAGGGTTATGTTGAGGGCTAGGATTAGAGAGACGGTTAGGGTTTGGATTGGCCTAGGGTTAGGGTTATGATGAGGGCTAGGGTTAGCGAGACGGTTAGGTTTGGTATTGGACCTAGGGTTAGGGTTATGTTGAGGCCTAGGGTTAGAGAGTCGGTGACTGTTGGGACTGGACCTAGGGTTAGGGTTATGTTGAGGGCTAGGGTTAGAGAGACGGTTAGGGTTGGGATTGGACCTAGGGTTAGGGTTATGTTGAGGGCTAGGGTTAGAGAGACGGTTAGGGTTGGGATTGGACCTAGGGTTAGGGTTATGTTGAGGGCTAGGGTTAGAGAGTCGGTGACTGTTGGGATTGGACCTAGGGTTAGGGTTATGTTGAGGGCTAGGGTTAGAGAGACGGTTAGGGTTGGGATTGGACCTAGGGTTAGGGTTATGTTGAGGGCTAGGGTTAGAGAGACGGTTGGGGTTGGGATTGGACCTAGGGTTAGGGTTATGTTGAGGGCTAGGGTTAGAGAGACGGTTAGGGTTGGGATTGGACCTAGGGTTAGGGTTATGTTGAGGGCTAGGGTTAGAGAGACGGTTAGGGTTTGGATTGGCCTAGGGTTAGGGTTATGTTGAGGGCTAGTGTTAGTGAGACGGTTAGGGTTGGGATTGGACCTAGGGTTAGGGTTATGTTGAGGGCTAGGGTTAGAGAGTCGGTGACTGTTGGAATTGGACCTAGGGTTAGGGTTATGTTGAGGGCTAGGGTTAGAGAGACGGTTAGGGTTGGGATTGGACCTAGGGTTAGGGTTATGTTGAGGGCTAGGGTTAGAGAGACGGTTAGGGTTGGGATTGGACCGAGGGTTAGGGTTATGTTGAGAGCTAGGGTTAGAGAGACGTTTAGGGTTGGGATTGCACCTAGGGTTAGGGTTATGTTGAGGGCTAGGGTTAGAGAGACGGTTAGGGTTGGGATTGGACCTAGGTTTAGGGTTATGTTGAGGGCAAGGGTTAGAGAGATGGTTAGGGTTGGGATTGGACCTAGGGTTAGGGTTATGTTGAGGGCTAGGGTTAGAGAGACAGTTAGGGTTGGGAATGGACCTAAGGTTAGGGTTATGTTGAGGGCTAGGGTTAGAGAGACGGTTAGGGTTTGGATTGGCCTAGGGTTAGGGTTATGTTGAGGGCTAGGGTTAGAGAGACGGTTAGGGTTGTGATTGGACCTAGGGTTAGGGTTATGTTGAGGGCTAGGGTTAGAGAGTCGGTTACTGTTGGGATTGGACCTAGGGTTAGGGTTATGTTGAGGGCTAGGGTTAGAGAGACGGTTAGGGTTGGGATTGGACCTAGGGTTAGGGTTATGTTGAGGGCTAGGGTTAGAGAGACGGTTAGGGTTGGGATTGGACCTAGGGTTAGGGTTATGTTGAGGGCTAGGGTTAGAGAGACTGTTACGGTTGGGATTGGACCTAGGGTTAGGGTTATGTTGAGGGCTAGGGTTAGAGAGACGTTTAGGGTTGGGATTGCACCTAGGGTAGGATTATGTTGAGGGCTAGGGTTAGAGAGACGGTTATTGTTGGTATTGGACCTAGGGTTAGGGTTTTGTTGAGGGCTAGGGTTAGAGAGACGGTTAGGGTTGGGATTGGACCTAGGGTTAGGGTTATGTTGAGGGCTAGGGTTAGAGAGACGGTTAGGGTTGAATTGGCCGAGGGTTAGGGTTATGTTGAGGGCTAGGGTTAGAGAGACAGTTAGGGTTGGGATTGGACCTAGGGTTAGGGTTATGTTGAGTGCTAGGGTTAGAGAGACTGTTAGGGTTGGGATTGGACCTAGGGTTAGGGTTATGTTCAGGGCTAGGGTTAGAGAGACGGTTAGGGTTGGGATTGGACCTAGGTTTAGGGTTATGTTGAGGGCAAGGGTTAGAGAGATGGTTAGGGTTGGGATTGGACCTAGGGTTAGGGTTATGTTGAGGGCTAGGGTTAGAGAGACAGTTAGGGTTGGGAATGGACCTAGGGTTAGGGTTATGTTGAGGGCTAGGGTTAGAGAGACGGTTAGGGTTTGGATTGGCCTAGGGTTAGGGTTATGTTGAGGGCTAGGGTTAGAGAGACGGTTAGGGTTGTGATTGGACCTAGGGTTAGGGTTATGTTGAGGGCTAGGGTTAGAGAGTCGGTTACTGTTGGGATTGGACCTAGGGTTAGGGTTATGTTGAGGGCTAGGGTTAGAGAGACGGTTAGGGTTGGGATTGGACCTAGGGTTAGGGTTATGTTGAGGGCTAGGGTTAGAGAGACGGTTAGGGTTGGGATTGGACCTAGGGTTAGGGTTATGTTGAGGGCTAGGGTTAGAGAGACTGTTACGGTTGGGATTGGACCTAGGGTTAGGGTTATGTTGAGGGCTAGGGTTAGAGAGACGTTTAGGGTTGGGATTGCACCTAGGGTAGGGTTATGTTGAGGGCTAGGGTTAGAGAGACGGTTATTGTTGGTATTGGACCTAGGGTTAGGGTTTTGTTGAGGGCTAGGGTTAGAGAGACGGTTAGGGTTGGGATTGGACCTAGGGTTAGGGTTATGTTGAGGGCTAAGGTTAGAGAGACGGTTAGGGTTGAATTGGCCGAGGGTTAGGGTTATGTTGAGGGCTAGGGTTAGAGAGACAGTTAGGGTTGGGATTGGACCTAGGGTTAGGGTTATGTTGAGTGCTAGGGTTAGAGAGACTGTTAGGGTTGGGATTGGACCTAGGGTTAGGGTTATGTTCAGGGCTAGGGTTAGAGAGACGGTTAGGGTTGGGATTGGACCTAGGGTTAGGGTTATGTTGAGGGCTAGGGTTAGAGAGACGGTTAGGGTTGGGATTGGACCTAGGGTTAGGGTTATGTTGAGGGCAAGGGTTAGAGAGACGGTTAGGGTTGGGATTGGACCTCGGGTTAGGGTTATGTTGAGGGCTAGGGTTAGAGAGACGGTTACTGTTGGGATTGGACCTAGGGTTAGGGTTATGTTGAGGGCTAGGTTTAGAGAGACGGTTAGGGTTGGGATTGGACCTAGGGTTAGGGTTATGTTGAGGGGTAGGGTTAGAAAGATGGTTAGGGTTGGGATTGGACCTAGGGTTAGGGTTATGTTTAGGGCTAGGGTTAGAGAGACGGTTAGGGTTGGGATTGCACCTAGGGTTAGGGTTATGTTGAGGGCTAGGGTTAGAGAGACGGTTATTGTTGGTATTGGACCTAGGGTTAGGGTTTTGTTGAGGGCTAGGGTTAGAGAGACGGTTAGGGTTGGGATTGGACCTAGGGTTAGGGTTATGTTGAGGGCTAGGGTTATAGAGACGGTTAGGGTTGAATTGGCCTAGGGTTAGGGTTATGTTGAGGGCTAGGGTTAGAGAGACGGTTAGGGTTGGAATTGGACCTAGGGTTAGGGTTATGTTGAGGGCTAGGGTTAGAGAGACGGTTAGGGTTGGGATTGGACCTAGGGTTAGGGTTATGTTGAGGGCTAGGGTTAGAGAGACGGTTAGGGTTGGGATTGGACCTAGGGTTATTGTTATGTTGAGGGCTAGGGTTAGAGAGACGGTAGGGTTGGGATTGGACCTAGGGTTAGGGTTATGTTGAGGGCAAGGGTTAGAGAGACGGTGAGGGTTGGGATTGGCCCTAGGGCTAGGGTTATGTTCAGGGCTAGAGTTTGAGAGACGGTTAGGGTTGGGATTGGACCTAGGGTTAGGGTTATGTTGAGGGCTAGGGTTATAGAGACGGTTAGGGTTGGGATTGGCCCTAGGGCTAGGGTTATGTTGAGGGCTAGGGTTAGAGAGACGGTTAGGGTTGGGATTGGACCTAGGGCTAGGGTTATGTTGAGGGCTAGGGTTAGAGAGAGGGTTAGGGTTGGGATTGGCCCTAGGGCTAGGGTTATGTTGAGGGCTAGGGTTAGAGAGACGGTTAGGGTTGGGATTGGACCTAGGGTTAGGGTTATGTTGAGGGCTAGGGTTAGAGAGACGGTTAGGGTTGGGATTGGACCTAGGGTTGGGGTTATGTTGAGGGCTATGGTTAGAGAGACGGTTACGGTTGGGATTGGACCTAGGGTTAGGGTTATGTTGAGGGCTAGGTTTAGAGAGACGGTTAGGGTTGGGATTGGACCTACGGTTAGGGTTATGTTGAGGGCTAGGGTTAGAGAGACGGTTAGGGTTTGGATTGGACCTAGGGTTAGGGTTATGTTGAGGGCTAGGGTTAGAGAGACGGTTAGGGTTGGGATTGGACCTAGGGTTGGGGTTATGTTGAGGGCTAGGGTTAGAGAGACGGTTAGGGTTGAGATTGGACCTAGGGTTAGGGTTATGTTGAGGGCTAGGGTTAGAGAGACAGTTAGGGTTGGGATTGGACCTAGGGTTAGGGTTATGTCGAGGGCTAGGGTTAGAGAGACGGTTAGGGTTGGGATTGGACCTAGGTTTAGGGTTATGTTGAGGGCTAGGGTTAGAGAGACGGTTAGGGTTGGGATTGGACCTAGGGTTAGGGTTATGTTGAGGGCTAGGGTTAGAGAGTCGGTTACTGTTGGGATTGGACCTAGGGTTAGGGTTATGTTGAGGGCTAGGGTTAGAGAGACGGTTAGGGTTGGGATTGGACCTAGGGTTAGGGTTATGTTGAGGGCTAGGGTTAGAGAGACGGTTAGGGTTGGGATTGGACCTAGGGTTAGGGTTATGTTGAGGGCTAGGGTTAGAGAGACGGTTAGGGTTGGGATTGGACCTAGGGTTAGGGTTATGTTGAGGGCTAGGGTTAGAGAGACGGTTAGGGTTGGGATTGGACCTAGGGTTAGGGTTATGTTGAGGGCTAGGGTTAGAGAGACGGTTAGGGTTGGGATTGGACCTAGGGTTAGGGTTATGTTGAGGGCTAGGGTTAGAGAGACGGTTAGGGTTGGGATTGGACCTAGGGTTAGGGTTATGTTGAGGGCTAGGGTTAGAGAGACGGTTAGGGTTCGGATTGGACCTAGGGTTAGGGTTATGTTGAGGGCTAGGGTTAGAGAGACGGTTAGGGTTGGGATTGGACCTAGGGTTAGGGTTATGTTGAGGGCTAGGGTTAGAGAGACGGTTAGGGTTGGGATTGGACCTAGGGTTAGGGTTATGTTGAGGGCTAGGGTTAGAGAGACGGTTAGGGTTGGGATTGGACCTGGGGTTAGGGTTATGTTGAGGGCTAGGGTTAGAGAGACGGTTAGGGTTGGGATTGGACCTAGGGTTAGGGTTATGTTGAGGGCTAGGGTTAGAGAGACAGTTAGGGTTGGGATTGGACCTAGGGTTAGGGTTATGTTGAGGGCTAGGATTAGAGAGACGGTTAGGGTTTGGATTGGCCTAGGGTTAGGGTTATGATGAGGGCTAGGGTTAGCGAGACGGTTAGGTTTGGTATTGGACCTAGGGTTAGGGTTATGTTGAGGCCTAGGGTTAGAGAGTCGGTGACTGTTGGGACTGGACCTAGGGTTAGGGTTATGTTGAGGGCTAGGGTTAGAGAGACGGTTAGGGTTGGGATTGGACCTAGGGTTAGGGTTATGTTGAGGGCTAGGGTTAGAGAGACGGTTAGGGTTGGGATTGGACCTAGGGTTAGGGTTATGTTGAGGGCTAGGGTTAGAGAGTCGGTGACTGTTGGGATTGGACCTAGGGTTAGGGTTATGTTGAGGGCTAGGGTTAGAGAGACGGTTAGGGTTGGGATTGGACCTAGGGTTAGGGTTATGTTGAGGGCTAGGGTTAGAGAGACGGTTGGGGTTGGGATTGGACCTAGGGTTAGGGTTATGTTGAGGGCTAGGGTTAGAGAGACGGTTAGGGTTGGTATTGGACCTAGGGTTAGGGTTATGTTGAGGGCTAGGGTTAGAGAGACGGTTAGGGTTTGGATTGGCCTAGGGTTAGGGTTATGTTGAGGGCTAGTGTTAGTGAGACGGTTAGGGTTGGGATTGGACCTAGGGTTAGGGTTATGTTGAGGGCTAGGGTTAGAGAGTCGGTGACTGTTGGAATTGGACCTAGGGTTAGGGTTATGTTGAGGGCTAGGGTTAGAGAGACGGTTAGGGTTGGGATTGGACCTAGGGTTAGGGTTATGTTGAGGGCTAGGGTTAGAGAGACGGTTAGGGTTGGGATTGGACCGAGGGTTAGGGTTATGTTGAGAGCTAGGGTTAGAGAGACGTTTAGGGTTGGGATTGCACCTAGGGTTAGGGTTATGTTGAGGGCTAGGGTTAGAGAGACGGTTAGGGTTGGGATTGGACCTAGGTTTAGGGTTATGTTGAGGGCAAGGGTTAGAGAGATGGTTAGGGTTGGGATTGGACCTAGGGTTAGGGTTATGTTGAGGGCTAGGGTTAGAGAGACAGTTAGGGTTGGGAATGGACCTAGGGTTAGGGTTATGTTGAGGGCTAGTGTTAGAGAGACGGTTAGGGTTTGGATTGGCCTAGGGTTAGGGTTATGTTGAGGGCTAGGGTTAGAGAGACGGTTAGGGTTGTGATTGGACCTAGGGTTAGGGTTATGTTGAGGGCTAGGGTTAGAGAGTCGGTTACTGTTGGGATTGGACCTAGGGTTAGGGTTATGTTGAGGGCTAGGGTTAGAGAGACGGTTAGGGTTGGGATTGGACCTAGGGTTAGGGTTATGTTGAGGGCTAGGGTTAGAGAGACGGTTAGGGTTGGGATTGGACCTAGGGTTAGGGTTATGTTGAGGGCTAGGGTTAGAGAGACGGTTAGGGTTGGGATTGGACCTAGGGTTAGGGTTATGTTGAGGGCTAGGGTTAGAGAGACTGTTACGGTTGGGATTGGACCTAGGGTTAGGGTTATGTTGAGGGCTAGGGTTAGAGAGACGTTTAGGGTTGGGATTGCACCTAGGGTAGGGTTATGTTGAGGGCTAGGGTTAGAGAGACGGTTATTGTTGGTATTGGACCTATGGTTAGGGTTTTGTTGAGGGCTAGGGTTAGAGAGACGGTTAGGGTTGGGATTGGACCTAGGGTTAGGGTTATGTTGAGGGCTAGGGTTAGAGAGACGGTTAGGGTTGAATTGGCCGAGGGTTAGGGTTATGTTGAGGGCTAGGGTTAGAGAGACAGTTAGGGTTGGGATTGGACCTAGGGTTAGGGTTATGTTGAGTGCTAGGGTTAGAGAGACTGTTAGGGTTGGGATTGGACCTAGGGTTAGGGTTATGTTCAGGGCTAGGGTTAGAGAGACGGTTAGGGTTGGGATTGGACCTAGGGTTAGGGTTATGTTGAGGGCTAGGGTTAGAGAGACGGTTAGGGTTGGGATTGGACCTAGGGTTAGGGTTATGTTGAGGGCAAGGGTTAGAGAGACGGTTAGGGTTGGGATTGGACCTCGGGTTAGGGTTATGTTGAGGGCTAGGGTTAGAGAGACGGTTACTGTTGGGATTGGACCTAGGGTTAGGGTTATGTTGAGGGCTAGGTTTAGAGAGACGGTTAGGGTTGGGATTGGACCTAGGGTTAGGGTTATGTTGAGGGGTAGGGTTAGAAAGATGGTTAGGGTTGGGATTGGACCTAGGGTTAGGGTTATGTTTAGGGCTAGGGTTAGAGAGACGGTTAGGGTTGGGATTGCACCTAGGGTTAGGGTTATGTTGAGGGCTAGGGTTAGAGAGACGGTTATTGTTGGTATTGGACCTAGGGTTAGGGTTTTGTTGAGGGCTAGGGTTAGAGAGACGGTTAGGGTTGGGATTGGACCTAGGGTTAGGGTTATGTTGAGGGCTAGGGTTATAGAGACGGTTAGGGTTGAATTGGCCTAGGGTTAGGGTTATGTTGAGGGCTAGGGTTAGAGAGACGGTTAGGGTTGGAATTGGACCTAGGGTTAGGGTTATGTTGAGGGCTAGGGTTAGAGAGACGGTTAGGGTTGGGATTGGACCTAGGGTTAGGGTTATGTTGAGGGCTAGGGTTAGAGAGACGGTTAGGGTTGGGATTGGACCTAGGGTTAGGGTTATTTTGAGGGCTAGGGTTAGAGAGACGGTTAGGGTTGGGATTGGACCTAGGGTTGGGGTTATGTTGAGGGCTAGGGTTAGAGAGACGGTTAGGGTTGGGATTGGACCTAGGGTTAGGGTTATGTTGAGGGCTAGGGTTAGAGAGACGGTTAGGGTTGGGATTGGACCTAGGGTTAGGGTTATGTTGAGGGCTAGGGTTAGAGAGACGGTAAGGGTTGGGATTGGACCTAGGGTTAGGGTTATGTTGAGGGCTAGGTTTAGAGAGACGGTTAGGGTTGGGATTGGACCTAGGGTTAGGGTTTTGTTGAGGGCTAGGGTTAGAGAGACGGTTAGGGTTGGGATTGGACCTAGGGTTAGGGTTATGTTGAGGGCTAGGGTTAGAGAGATGGTAAGGGTTGGGATTGGACCTAGGGTTAGGGTTATGTTGAGGGCTAGGGTTAGAGAGACGGTTAGGGTTGGGATTGGACCTAGGGTTAGGGTTATGTTGAGGGCTAGGGTTAGAGAGACTGTTAGGGTTGGGATTGGACCTAGGGTTAGGGTTATGTTGAGGGCTAGGGTTAGAGAGACGGTTAGGGTTGGGATTGGACCTAGGGTTATTGTTATGTTGAGGGCTAGGGTTAGAGAGACGGTAGGGTTGGGATTGGACCTAGGGTTAGGGTTATGTTGAGGGCTAGGGTTAGAGAGACGGTTAGGGTTGGGATTGGACCTAGGGTTAGGGTTATGTTGAGGGCTAGGGTTAGAGAGACGGTTAGGGTTGGGATTGGACCTAGGGTTATTGTTATGTTTAGGGCTAGGGTTAGAGAGACGGTAGAGTTGGGATTGGACCTAGGGTTAGGGTTATGTTGAGGGCTAGGGTTTGAGAAACGGTTAGGGTTGGGATTGGACCTAGGGTTAGGGTTATGTTGAGGGCTAGGGTTAGGGAGACGGTTAGGGTCGGGATTGGACCTAGGGTTAGGGTTATGTTGAGAGCTAGGGTTAGAGAGATAGTTAGGGTTGGGATTGGACCTAGGGTTAGGGTTATGTTGAGGGCTAGGGTTAGAGAGACGGTTAGGGTTTGGATTGGCCTAGGGTTAGGGTTATGTTGAGGGCTAGGGTTACAGAGACGGTTAGGGTTGGGATTGGACCTAGGGTTAGGGTTATGTTGAGGGCTAGGGTTAGAGAGTCGGTTACTGTTGGGATTGGACCTAGGCTTACGGTTATGTTGAGGGCTAGGGTTTGAGAGACGGTTAGGGTTGGGATTGGACCTAGGGTTAGGGTTATGTTGAGGGCTAGGGTTAGAGAGACGGTTAGGGTTGGGATTGGACCTAGGGTTAGGGTTATGTTGAGGGCTAGGGTTAGAGAGACCGTTAGGGTTGGGATTGGACCTAGGGTTAGGGTTATGTTGAGGGCTAGGGTTAGAGAGACTGTTAGGGTTGGGATTGGACCTAGGGTTAGGGTTATGTTGAGGGCTAGGGTTAGAGAGACGTTTAGGGTTAGGATTGCACCTAGGGTTAGGGTTATGTTGAGGGCTAGGGTTAGAGAGACGGTTATTGTTGGTATTGGACCTAGGGTTAGGGTTTTGTTGACGGCTAGGGTTAGAGAGACGGTTAGGGTTTGGATTGGACCTAGGGTTAGGGTTATGTTGAGGGCTAGGGTTAGAGAGAAGGTTAGGGTTGAATTGGCCTAGGGTTAGGGTTATGTTGAGGGCTAGGGTTAGAGAGACAGTTAGGGTTGGGATTGGACCTAGGGTTAGGGTTATGTTGAGGGCTAGGGTTAGAGAGACTGTTAGGGTTGGGATTGGACCTAGGGTTAGGGTTATGTTCAGGGCCAAGGTTAGAGAGACGGTTAGGGTTGGGATTGGACCTAGAGTTAGGGTTATGTTGAGGGCTAGGTTTAGAGAGACGGTTAGGGTTGGGATTGGACCTAGGGTTAGGGTTATGTTGAGGGCAAGGGTTAGAGATACGGTTAGGGTTGGGATTGGACCTAGGGTTAGGGTTATGTTGAGGGCTAGGGTTAGAGAGACAGTTAGGGTTGGGATTGGACCTAGGGTTAGGGTTATGTTGAGGGCTAGGGTTAGAGAGACGGTTAGGGTTTGGATTGGCCTAGGGTTAGGGTTATGTTGAGGGCTAGGGTTAGCGAGACGGTTAGGGTTGGGATTGGACCTAGAGTTAGGGTTATGTTGAGGGCTAGGGTTATAGAGTCGGTTACTGTTGGGATTGGACCTAGGGTTAGTGTTATGTTGAGGGCTAGGGTTAGAGAGACGGTTAGGGTTGAAATTGGACCTAGGGTTAGGGTTATGTTGAGGGCTAGGGTTAGAGAGACGGTTAGGGTTGGGATTGGACCTAGGGTTAGGGTTATGTTGAGGGCTAAGGTTAGAGAGACGGTTTGGGTTGGGATTGGACCTAGGGTTAGGGTTATGTTGAGGGCTAGCGTTAGAGAGACTGTTAAGGTTGGGATTGGACCTAGGGTTAGGGTTATGTTGAGGGCTAGGGTTAGAGAGACGTTTAGGGTTGGGATTGCACCTAGGGTTAGGGTTATGTTGAGGGCTACGGTTAGAGAGACGGTTATTGTTGGTATTGGACCTAGGGTTAGGGTTTTGTTGAGGGCTAGGGTTAGAGAGACGGTTAGGGTTGGGATTGGACCTAGGGTGAGGCTTATGTTGAGGGCTAGGGTTAGAGAGACGGTTAGGGTTGAATTGGCCTAGGGTTAGAGTTATGTGGAGGGCTCGGGTTAGAGAGACAGTTAGGGTTGGGATTGGACCTAGGGTTAGGGTTATGTTGAGGGCTAGGGTTAGAGAGACTGTTCGGGTTGGGATTGGACCTAGGGTTAGGGTTAGGTTCAGGGCTAGGGTTAGAGAGACGGTTAGGGTTGGGATTGGACCTAGGGTTAGGGTTATGTTGAGGGCTAGGGTTAGAGAGACGGTTAGGTTTGGGATTGTACCTAGGGTTAGGGTTATGTTGAGGGCTAGGGTTAGAGAGACGGTTAGGGTTGAATTGGCCTAGGGTTAGGGTTATGTTGAGGGCTAGGGTTAGAGAGACGGTTAGGGTTGGGATTGGACCTAGGGTTAGGGTTATGTTGAGGGCTAGGGTTAGAGAGACGGTTAGGGTTGGGATTGGACCTAGGGTTAGGGTTATGTTGAGGGCAAGGGTTAGAGAGACGGTTAGGGTTGGGATTGTACCTAGGGTTAGGGTTATGTTGAGGGCTAGGGTTAGAGAGACGGTTAGGGTTGAATTGGCCTAGGGTTAGGGTTATGTTGAGGGCTAGGGTTAGAGACGGTTAGGGTTGGGATTGGACCTAGGGATAGGGTTATGTTGAGCCTAGGGTTAGAGAGAAGGTTATTGTTGGGATTGGACCTAGGGTTAGGGTTATGTGGAGGGCTAGGTTTAGAGAGACGGTTAGGGTTGGAATTGGACCTAGGTTTAGGGTTATGTTGAGGGCTAGGGTTAGAGAGACGGTTAGGGTTGGGATTGGACCTAGGGTTAGGGTTATGTTGAGGGCTAGGGTTAGAGAGAGGGTAATTGTTGGGATTGGACCTAGGGTTAGGGTTATGTTGAGGGCTAGGGTTAGAGAGACTCTTAGGGTTGGGATTGGACCTAGGGTTAGGGTTATGTTGAGGGCTAGGGTTAGAGAGACGGTTAGGGTTCGAATGGACCTAGGGTTAGGGTTATGTTGAGGGCTAGGGTTAGAGAGACGGTTATGGTTGGGATTGGACCTAGGGTTAGGGTTATGTTGAGGGCTAGGGTTAGAGAGATGGTTAGGGTTGGGATTGGACCTAGGGTTAGGGTTACGTTGAGGGCTAGGGCTAGAGAGACGGTTAGGGTTGGGATTGGACCTAGGGTTAGGGTTACGTTGAGGGCTAGGGTTAGAGAGACGGTTAGGGTTGGGATTGGACCTAGGGTTATTGTTATGTTGAGGTCTAGGGTTAGAGAGACGGTTAGGGTTGGGATTGGACCTAGGGTTAGGGTTATGTTGAGGGCTAGGGTTTGAGAGACGGTTAGGGTTGGGATTGGACCTTGGGTTAGGGTTATGTTGAGGGCTAGGGTTAGAGAGACAGTTAGGGTTGGGATTGGACCTAGGGTTAGGGTTATGTTGAGGGCTAGGGTTAGAGAGACGGTTAGGGTTGGGATTGGACCTAGGGTTAGTGTTATGTTGAGGGCTAGGGTTAGAGAGACGGTTAGGGTTTGGATTGCCCTAGGGTTAGGGTTATGTTGAGGGCTAGGGTTAGAGAGAGGGTTAGGGTTGGGATTGGACCTAGGGTTAGGGTTATGTTGAGGGCTAGGGTTAGAGAGACGGTTACTGTTGGGATTCGACCTAGGGTTAGGGTTATGTTGAGGGCTAGGGTTAGAGAGACGGTTAGGGTTGGGATTGGACCTAGGGTTAGGGTTATGTTGAGGGCTAGGGTTAGAGAGACGGTTAGGGTTGGGATTGGACCTAGGGTTAGGGTTATGTTGAGGGCTAGGGTTAGAGAGACGGTTAGGGTTTGGATTGGCCTAGGGTTAGGGTTATGTTGAGGGCTAGGTTTAGCGAGACGGTTAGGGTTGGGATTGGACCTAGGGTTAGGGTTATGTTGAGGGCTAGGGTTAGAGAGTCGGTTACTGTTGGGATTGGACCTAGGCTTACGGTTATGTTGAGGGCTAGGGTTTGAGAGACGGTTAGGGTTGGGATTGGACCTAGGGTTAGGGTTATGTTGAGGGCTAGGGTTAGAGAGACGGTTAGGGTTGGGATTGGACCTAGGGTTAGGGTTATGTTGAGGGCTAGGGTTAGAGAGACCGTTAGGGTTGGGATTGGACCTAGGGTTAGGGTTATGTTGAGGGCTAGGGTTAGAGAGACTGTTAGGGTTGGGATTGGACCTAGGGTTAGGGTTATGTTGAGGGCTAGGGTTAGAGAGACGTTTAGGGTTAGGATTGCACCTAGGGTTAGGGTTATGTTGAGGGCTAGGGTTAGAGAGACGGTTATTGTTGGTATTGGACCTAGGGTTAGGGTTTTGTTGACGGCTAGGGTTAGAGAGACGGTTAGGGTTTGGATTGGACCTAGGGTTAGGGTTATGTTGAGGGCTAGGGTTAGAGAGAAGGTTAGGGTTGAATTGGCCTAGGGTTAGGGTTATGTTGAGGGCTAGGGTTAGAGAGACAGTTAGGGTTGGGATTGGACCTAGGGTTAGGGTTATGTTGAGGGCTAGGGTTAGAGAGACTGTTAGGGTTGGGATTGGACCTAGGGTTAGGGTTATGTTCAGGGCCAAGGTTAGAGAGACGGTTAGGGTTGGGATTGGACCTAGAGTTAGGGTTATGTTGAGGGCTAGGTTTAGAGAGACGGTTAGGGTTGGGATTGGACCTAGGGTTAGGGTTATGTTGAGGGCAAGGGTTAGAGATACGGTTAGGGTTGGGATTGGACCTAGGGTTAGGGTTATGTTGAGGGCTAGGGTTAGAGAGACAGTTAGGGTTGGGATTGGACCTAGGGTTAGGGTTATGTTGAGGGCTAGGGTTAGAGAGACGGTTAGGGTTTGGATTGGCCTAGGGTTAGGGTTATGTTGAGGGCTAGGGTTAGCGAGACGGTTAGGGTTGGGATTGGACCTAGAGTTAGGGTTATGTTGAGGGCTAGGGTTATAGAGTCGGTTACTGTTGGGATTGGACCTAGGGTTAGTGTTATGTTGAGGGCTAGGGTTAGAGAGACGGTTAGGGTTGAAATTGGACCTAGGGTTAGGGTTATGTTGAGGGCTTGGGTTAGAGAGACGGTTAGGGTTGGGATTGGACCTAGGGTTAGGGTTATGTTGAGGGCTAAGGTTAGAGAGACGGTTTGGGTTGGGATTGGACCTAGGGTTAGGGTTATGTTGAGGGCTAGCGTTAGAGAGACTGTTAAGGTTGGGATTGGACCTAGGGTTAGGGTTATGTTGAGGGCTAGGGTTAGAGAGACGTTTAGGGTTGGGATTGCACCTAGGGTTAGGGTTATGTTGAGGGCTACGGTTAGAGAGACGGTTATTGTTGGTATTGGACCTAGGGTTAGGGTTTTGTTGAGGGCTAGGGTTAGAGAGACGGTTAGGGTTGGGATTGGACCTAGGGTGAGGCTTATGTTGAGGGCTAGGGTTAGAGAGACGGTTAGGGTTGAATTGGCCTAGGGTTAGAGTTATGTGGAGGGCTCGGGTTAGAGAGACAGTTAGGGTTGGGATTGGACCTAGGGTTAGGGTTATGTTGAGGGCAAGGGTTAGAGAGACGGTTAGGGTTGGGATTGGACCTAGGGTTAGGGTTATGTTGAGGGCTAGGGTTAGAGAGAGGGTAATTGTTGGGATTGGACCTAGGGTTAGGGTTATGTTGAGGGCTAGGGTTAGAGAGACTCTTAGGGTTGGGATTGGACCTAGGGTTAGGGTTATGTTGAGGGCTAGGGTTAGAGAGACGGTTAGGGTTCGAATGGACCTAGGGTTAGGGTTATGTTGAGGGCTAGGGTTAGAGAGACGGTTATGGTTGGGATTGGACCTAGGGTTAGGGTTATGTTGAGGGCTAGGGTTAGAGAGATGGTTAGGGTTGGGATTGGACCTAGGGTTAGGGTTACGTTGAGGGCTAGGGCTAGAGAGACGGTTAGGGTTGGGATTGGACCTAGGGTTAGGGTTATGTTGAGGGCTAGGGTTAGAGAGACGGTTAGGGTTGGGATTGGACCTAGGGTTATTGTTATGTTGAGGTCTAGGGTTAGAGAGACGGTTAGGGTTGGGATTGGACCTAGGGTTAGGGTTATGTTGAGGGCTAGGGTTTGAGAGACGGTTAGGGTTGGGATTGGACCTTGGGTTAGGGTTATGTTGAGGGCTAGGGTTAGAGAGACAGTTAGGGTTGGGATTGGACCTAGGGTTAGGGTTATGTTGAGGGATAGGGTTAGAGAGACGGTTAGGGTTGGGATTGGACCTAGGGTTAGTGTTATGTTGAGGGCTAGGGTTAGAGAGACGGTTAGGGTTTGGATTGCCCTAGGGTTAGGGTTATGTTGAGGGCTAGGGTTAGAGAGAGGGTTAGGGTTGGGATTGGACCTAGGGTTAGGGTTATGTTGAGGGCTAGGGTTAGAGAGACGGTTACTGTTGGGATTCGACCTAGGGTTAGGGTTATGTTGAGGGCTAGGGTTAGAGAGACGGTTAGGGTTGGGATTGGACCTAGGGTTAGGGTTATGTTGAGGGCTAGGGTTAGAGAGACGGTTAGGGTTGGGATTGGACCTAGGGTTAGGGTTATGTTGAGGGCTAGGGTTAGAGAGACGGTTAGGGTTTGGATTGGCCTAGGGTTAGGGTTATGTTGAGGGCTAGGGTTAGCGAGACGGTTAGGGTTGGGATTGGACCTAGGGTTAGGGTTATGTTGAGGGCTAGGGTTAGAGAGTCGGTTACTGTTGGGATTGGACCTAGGGTTAGGGTTATGTTGAGGGCTAGGGTTAGAGAGACGGTTAGGGTTGGGATTGGACCTAGGGTTAGGGTTATGTTGAGGGCTAGGGTTAGAGAGACGGTTAGGGTTGGGATTGGACCTAGGGTTAGGGTTATGTTGAGGGCTAAGGTTAGAGAGACGGTTTGGGTTGGGATTGGACCTAGATTTAGGGTTATGTTGAGGGCTAGCGTTAGAGAGACTGTTAGGGTTGGGATTGGACCTAGGGTTAGGGTTATGTTGAGGGCTAGGGTTAGAGAGACGGTTATTGTTGGGATTGGACCTAGGGTTAGGGTTATGTTGAGGGCTAGGGTTAGAGAGACGGTTATTGTTGGGATTGGACCTAGGGTTAGGGTTATTTTGAGGGCTAGGGTTAGAGAGACGGTTAGGGTTGGGATTGGACCTAGGGTTAGGGTTATGTTGAGGGCTAGGGTTAGAGAGACGGTTAGGGTTGAATTGGCCTAGGGTTAGGGTTATGTGGAGGGCTCGGGTTAGAGAGACAGTTAGGGTTGGGATTGGACCTAGGGTTAGGGTTATGTTGAGGGCTAGGGTTAGAGAGACTGTTCGGGTTGGGATTGGACCTAGGGTTAGGGTTATGTTCAGGGCTAGGGTTAGAGAGACGGTTAGGGTTGGGATTGGACCTAGGGTTAGGGTTATGTTCAGGGCTAGGGTTAGAGAGACGGTTATTGTTGGGATTGGACCTAGGGTTAGGGTTATGTTGAGGGCTAGGGTTAGAGAGACGTTTAGGGTTAGGATTGCACCTAGGGTTAGGGTTATGTTGAGGGCTAGGGTTAGAGAGACGGTTATTGTTGGTATTGGACCTAGGGTTAGGGTTTTGTTGACGGCTAGGGTTAGAGAGACGGTTAGGGTTTGGATTGGACCTAGGGTTAGGGTTATGTTGAGGGCTAGGGTTAGAGAGAAGGTTAGGGTTGAATTGGCCTAGGGTTAGGGTTATGTTGAGGGCTAGGGTTAGAGAGACAGTTAGGGTTGGGATTGGACCTAGGGTTAGGGTTATGTTGAGGGCTAGGGTTAGAGAGACTGTTAGTGTTGGGATTGGACCTAGGGTTAGGGTTATGTTCAGGGCCAAGGTTAGAGAGACGGTTAGGGTTGGGATTGGACCTAGAGTTAGGGTTATGTTGAGGGCTAGGGTTAGAGAGACGGTTAGGGTTGGGATTGGACCTAGGGTTAGGGTTATGTTGAGGGCAAGGGTTAGAGATACGGTTAGGGTTGGGATTGGACCTAGGGTTAGGGTTATGTTGAGGGCTAGGGTTAGAGAGACAGTTAGGGTTGGGATTGGACCTAGGGTTAGGGTTATGTTGAGGGCTAGGGTTAGAGAGACGGTTAGGGTTTGGATTGGCCTAGGGTTAGGGTTATGTTGAGGGCTAGGGTTAGCGAGACGGTTAGGGTTGGGATTGGACCTAGAGTTAGGGTTATGTTGAGGGCTAGGGTTATAGAGTCGGTTACTGTTGGGATTGGACCTAGGGTTAGTGTTATGTTGAGGGCTAGGGTTAGAGAGACGGTTAGGGTTGAAATTGGACCTAGGGTTAGGGTTATGTTGAGGGCTAGGGTTAGAGAGACGGTTAGGGTTGGGATTGGACCTAGGGTTAGGGTTATGTTGAGGGCTAAGGTTAGAGAGACGGTTTGGGTTGGGATTGGACCTAGGGTTAGGGTTATGTTGAGGGCTAGCGTTAGAGAGACTGTTAAGGTTGGGATTGGACCTAGGGTTAGGGTTATGTTGAGGGCTAGGGTTAGAGAGACGTTTAGGGTTGGGATTGCACCTAGGGTTAGGGTTATGTTGAGGGCTAGGGTTAGAGAGACGGTTATTGTTGGTATTGGACCTAGGGTTAGGGTTTTGTTGAGGGCTAGGGTTAGAGAGACGGTTCGGGTTGGGATTGGACCTAGGGTGAGGCTTATGTTGAGGGCTAGGGTTAGAGAGACGGTTAGGGTTGAATTGGCCTAGGGTTAGAGTTATGTGGAGGGCTCGGGTTAGAGAGACAGTTAGGGTTGGGATTGGACCTAGGGTTAGGGTTATGTTGAGGGCTAGGGTTAGAGAGACTGTTCGGGTTGGGATTGGACCTAGGGTTAGGGTTAGGTTCAGGGCTAGGGTTAGAGAGACGGTTAGGGTTGGGATTGGACCTAGGGTTAGGGTTATGTTGAGGGCTAGGGTTAGAGAGACGGTTAGGTTTGGGATTGTACCTAGGGTTAGGGTTATGTTGAGGGCTAGGGTTAGAGAGACGGTTAGGGTTGAATTGGCCTAGGGTTAGGGTTATGTTGAGGGCTAGGGTTATAGAGACGGTTAGGGTTGGGATTGGACCTAGGGTTAGGGTTATGTTGAGGGCTAGTGTTAGAGAGACGGTTAGGGTTGGGATTGGACCTAGGGTTAGGGTTATGTTGAGGGCAAGGGTTAGAGAGACGGTTAGGGTTGGGATTGTACCTAGGGTTAGGGTTATGTTGAGGGCTAGGGTTAGAGAGACGGTTAGGGTTGAATTGGCCTAGGGTTAGGGTTATGTTGAGGGCTAGGGTTAGAGACGGTTAGGGTTGGGATTGGACCTAGGGTTAGGGTTATGTTGAGCCTAGGGTTAGAGAGAAGGTTATTGTTGGGATTGGACCTAGGGTTAGGGTTATGTGGAGGGCTAGGTTTAGAGAGACGGTTAGGGTTGGAATTGGACCTAGGTTTAGGGTTATGTTGAGGGCTAGGGTTAGAGAGACGGTTAGGGTTGGGATTGGACCTAGGGTTAGGGTTATGTTGAGGGCTAGGGTTAGAGAGAGGGTAATTGTTGGGATTGGACCTAGGGTTAGGGTTATGTTGAGGGCTAGGGTTAGAGAGACTGTTAGGGTTGGGATTGGACCTAGGGTTAGGGTTATGTTGAGGGCTAGGGTTAGAGAGACGGTTAGGGTTCGGATGGACCTAGGGTTAGGGTTATGTTGAGGGCTAGGGTTAGAGAGACGGTTATGGTTGGGATTGGACCTAGGGTTAGGGTTATGTTGAGGGCTAGGGTTAGAGAGATGGTTAGGGTTGGGATTGGACCTAGGGTTAGGGTTATGTTGAGGGCTAGGGCTAGAGAGACGGTTAGGGTTGGGATTGGACCTAGGGTTAGGGTTATGTTGAGGGCTAGGGTTAGAGAGACGGTTAGGGTTGGGATTGGACCTAGGGTTATTGTTATGTTGAGGGCTGGGGTTAGAGAGACGGTTAGGGTTGGGATTGGACCTAGGGTTAGGGTTATGTTGAGGGCTAGGGTTTGAGAGACGGTTAGGGTTGGGATTGGACCTTGGGTTAGGGTTATGTTGAGGGCTAGGGTTAGAGAGACAGTTAGGGTTGGGATTGGACCTAGGGTTAGGGTTATGTTGAGGGCTAGGGTTAGAGAGACGGTTAGGGTTGGGATTGGACCTAGGGTTAGTGTTATGTTGAGGGCTAGGGTTAGAGAGACGGTTAGGGTTTGGATTGCCCTAGGGTTAGGGTTATGTTGAGGGCTAGGGTTAGAGAGAGGGTTAGGGTTGGGATTGGACCTAGGGTTAGGGTTATGTTGAGGGCTAGGGTTAGAGAGACGGTTACTGTTGGGATTCGACCTAGGGTTAGGGTTATGTTGAGGGCTAGGGTTAGAGAGACGGTTAGGGTTGGGATTGGACCTAGGGTTAGGGTTATGTTGAGGGCTAGGGTTAGAGAGACGGTTAGGGTTGGGATTGGACCTAGGGTTAGGGTTATGTTGAGGGCTAGGGTTAGAGAGACGGTTAGGGTTTGGATTGGCCTAGGGTTAGGGTTATGTTGAGGGCTAGGGTTAGCGAGACGGTTAGGGTTGGGATTGGACCTAGGGTTAGGGTTATGTTGAGGGCTAGGGTTAGAGAGTCGGTTACTGTTGGGATTGGACCTAGGGTTAGGGTTATGTTGAGGGCTAGGGTTAGAGAGACGGTTAGGGTTGGGATTGGACCTAGGGTTAGGGTTATGTTGAGGGCTAGGGTTAGAGAGACGGTTAGGGTTGGGATTGGACCTAGGGTTAGGGTTATGTTGAGGGCTAAGGTTAGAGAGACGGTTTGGGTTGGGATTGGACCTAGATTTAGGGTTATGTTGAGGGCTAGCGTTAGAGAGACTGTTAGGGTTGGGATTGGACCTAGGGTTAGGGTTATGTTGAGGGCTAGGGTTAGAGAGACGTTTAGAGTTGGGATTGCACCTAGGGTTAGGGTTATGTTGAGGGCTAGGGTTAGAGAGACGGTTATTGTTGGTATTGGACCTAGGGTTAGGGTTTTGTTGAGGGCTAGTGTTAGAGAGACGGTTAGGGTTGGGATTGGACCTAGGGTTAGGGTTATGTTGAGGGCTAGGGTTAGAGAGACGGTTAGGGTTGAATTGGCCTAGGGTTAGGGTTATGTGGAGGGCTCGGGTTAGAGAGACAGTTAGGGTTGGGATTGGACCTAGGGTTAGGGTTATGTTGAGGGCTAGGGTTAGAGAGACTGTTCGGGTTGGGATTGGACCTAGGGTTAGGGTTATGTTCAGGGCTAGGGTTAGAGAGACGGTTAGGGTTGGGATTGGACCTAGGGTTAGGGTTATGTTCAGGGCTAGGGTTAGAGAGACGGTTATTGTTGGGATTGGACCTAGGGTTAGGGTTATGTTGAGGGCTAGGGTTAGAGAGACGGTTAGGGTTGGGATTGGACCTAGGGTTAGGGTTATGTTCAGGGCTAGGGTTAGAGAGACGGTTAGGGTTGGGATTGGACCTAGGGTTACGGTTATGTTGAGGGCAAGGGTTAGAGAGACGGTTAGGGTTGGGATTGTACCTAGGGTTAGGGTTATGTTGAGGGCTAGGGTTAGAGAGACGGTTAGGGTTGAATTGGCCTAGGGTTAGGGTTATGTTGAGGGCTAGGGTTAGAGAGACGGTTAGGGTTGGGATTGGACCTAGGGTTAGGGTTATGTTGAGGGCTAGGGTTAGAGAGACGGTTAGGGTTGGGATTGGACCTGGGGTTAGGGTTATGTTGAGGGCTAGGGTTAGAGACGGTTAGGGTAGGGATTGGACCTAGGGTTAGGGTTATGTTGAGCCTAGGGTTAGAGAGACGGTTATTGTTGGGATTGGACCTAGGGTTAGGGTTATGTGGAGGGCTAGGGTTAGAGAGACGGTTAGGGTTGGGATTGGACCTAGGTTTAGGGTTATGTTGAGGGCTAGGGTTAGAGAAACGGTTAGGGTTGGGATTGGACCTAGGGTTAGGGTTATGTTGAGGGCTAGGGTTAGAGAGACGGTTATTGTTGGGATTGGACCTAGGGTTAGGGTTATGTTGAGGGCTAGGGTTAGAGAGACTGTTAGGGTTGGGATTGGACCTAGGGTTAGGGTTATGTTGAGGGCTAGGGTTAGAGAGACGGTTAGGGTTCGGATGGACCTAGGGTTAGGGTTATGTTGAGGGCTAGGGTTAGAGAGACGGTTAGGGTTGGGATTGGACCTAGGGTTATTGTTATGTTGAGGGCTAGGGTTAGAGAGACGGTTAGGGTTGGGATTGGACCTAGGGTTAGGGTTATGTTGAGGGCTAGGGTTTGAGAGACGGTTAGGGTTGGGATTGGACCTTGGGTTAGGGTTATGTTGAGGGCTAGGGTTAGAGAGACGGTTAGGGTTGGGATTGGACCTAAGGTTAGGGTTATGTTGAGGGCTAGGGTTAGAGAGACGGTTAGGGTTGGGATTGGACCTAGGGTTAGTGTTATGTTGAGGGCTAGGGTTAGAGAGACGGTTAGGGTTTGGATTGCCCTAGGGTTAGTGTTATGTTGAGGGCTAGGGTTAGAGAGAGGGTTAGGGTTGGGATTGGACCTAGGGTTAGGGTTATGTTGAGGGCTAGGGTTAGAGAGACGGTTACTGTTGGGATTCGACCTAGGGTTAGGGTTATGTTGAGGGCTAGGGTTAGAGAGACGGTTAGGGTTGGGATTGGACCTAGGGTTAGGGTTATGTTGAGGGCTAGGGTTAGAGAGACGGTTAGGGTTGGGATTGGACCTAGGGTTAGGGTTATGTTGAGGGCTAGGGTTAGAGAGACGGTTAGGGTTTGGATTGGCCTAGGGTTAGGGTTATGTTGAGGGCTAGGGTTAGCGAGACGGTTAGGGTTGGGATTGGACCTAGGGTTAGGGTTATGTTGAGGGCTAGGGTTAGAGAGTCGGTTACTGTTGGGATTGGACCTAGGGTTAGGGTTATGTTGAGGGCTAGGGTTAGAGAGACGGTTAGGGTTGGGATTGGACCTAGGGTTAGGGTTATGTTGAGGGCTAGGGTTAGAGAGACGGTTAGGGTTGGGATTGGACCTCGGGTTAGGGTTATGTTGAGGGCTAAGGTTAGAGAGACGGTTTGGGTTGGGATTGGACCTAGGGTTAGGGTTATGTTGAGGGCTAGCGTTAGAGAGACTGTTAGGGTTGGGATTGGACCTAGGGTTAGGGTTATGTTCAGGGCTAGGGTTAGAGAGACGGTTATTGTTGCTATTGGACCTAGGGTTAGGGTTTTGTTGAGGGCTAGTGTTAGAGAGACGGTTAGGGTTGGGATTGGACCTAGGGTTAGGGTTATGTTGAAGGCTAGGGTTAGAGAGACGGTTAGGGTTGAATTGGCCTAGGGTTAGGGTTATGTGGAGGGCTCGGGTTAGAGAGACAGTTAGGGTTGGGATTGGACCTAGGGTTAGGGTTATGTTGAGGGCTAGGGTTATAGAGACTGTTCGGGTTGGGATTGGACCTAGGGTTAGGGTTATGTTCAGGGCTACGGTTAGAGAGACGGTTAGGGTTGGGATTGGACCTAGGGTTAGGGTTATGTTGAGGGCTAGGGTTAGAGAGACGGTTAGGGTTGGGATTGGACCTAGGGTTAGGGTTATGTTGAGGGCTAGGGTTAGAGAGACGGTTAGGGTTGGGATTGGACCTAGGGTTAGGGTTATGTTGAGGGCTAGGGTTAGAGAGACGGTTAGGGTTGGGATTGGACCTAGGGTTAGGGTTATGTTGAGGGCTAGGGTTAGTGAGACGGTTAGGGTTGGGATTGGACCTAGGGTTAGGGTTATGTTGAGGGCTAGGGTTAGAGAGACGGTTAGGGTTGGGATTGGACCTAGGGTTAGGGTTATGTTGAGGGCTAGGGTTAGAGAGACGGTTAGGGTTGAATTGGCCTAGGGTTAGGGTTATGTTGAGGGCTAGGGTTAGAGAGACGGTTAGGGTTGAATTGGCCTAGGGTTAGGGTTATGTTGAGGGCTAGGGTTAGAGAGACGGTTAGGGTTGGGATTGGACCTAGGGTTAGGGTTATGTTGAGGGCTAGGGTTAGAGAGACGGTTAGGGTTGGGATTGGACCTGGGGTTAGGGTTATGTTGAGGGCTAGGGTTAGAGACGGTTAGGGTAGGGATTGGACCTAGGGTTAGGGTTATGTTGAGCCTAGGGTTAGAGAGACGGTTATTGTTGGGATTGGACCTAGGGTTAGGGTTATGTGGAGGGCTAGGGTTAGAGAGACGGTTAGGGTTGGGATTGGACCTAGGTTTAGGGTTATGTTGAGGGCTAGGGTTAGAGAGACGGTTAGGGTTGGGATTGGACCTAGGGTTAGGGTTATGTTGAGGGCTAGGGTTAGAGAGACGGTTAGGGTTGGGATTGGACCTAGGGTTAGGGGTATGTTGAGGGCTAGGGTTAGAGAGACTGTTAGGGTTGGGATTGGACCTAGGGTTAGGGTTATGTTGAGGGCTAGGGTTAGAGAGACGGTTAGGGTTCGGATGGACCTAGGGTTAGGGTTATGTTGAGGGCTAGGGTTAGAGAGACGGTTATGGTTGGGATTGGACCTAGGGTTAGGGTTATGTTGAGGGCTAGGGTTAGAGAGATGGTTAGGGTTGGGATTGGACCTAGGGTTAGGGTTACGTTGAGGGCTAGGGTTTGAGAGACGGTTAGGGTTGGGATTGGACCTTGGGTTAGGGTTATGTTGAGGGCTAGGGTTAGAGAGACGGTTAGGGTTGGGATTGGACCTAGGGTTAGGGTTATGTTGAGGGCTAGGGTTAGAGAGATGGTTAGGGTTGGGATTGGACCTAGGGTTAGTGTTATGTTGAGGGCTAGGGTTAGAGAGACGGTTAGGGTTTGGATTGCCCTAGGGTTAGGGTTATGTTGAGGGCTAGGGTTAGAGAGACGGTTAGGGTTGGGATTGGACCTAGGGTTAGGGTTATGTTGAGGGCTAGGGTTAGAGAGACGGTTACTGTTGGGATTCGACCTAGGGTTAGGGTTATGTTGAGGGCTAGGGTTAGAGAGACGGTTAGGGTTGGGATTGGACCTAGGGTTAGGGTTATGTTGAGGGCTAGGGTTAGAGAGACGGTTAGGGTTGGGATTGGACCTAGGGTTAGGGTTATGTTGAGGGCAAGGTTTAGAGACGGTTAGGTTTGGGATTGGACGTAGGGTTAGTGTTATGTTGAGGGCTAGGGTTAGAGAGATGGTTAGGGTTGGGATTGGACCTAGGGTTAGGGTTATGTTGAGGGCTAGGGTTAGAGAGACGGTTAGGGTTGGGATTGGACCTAGGGTTAGGGTTATGTTGAGGGCTAGGGTTAGAGAGACGGTTAGGGTTGGGATCGGACCTAGGGTTAGGGTTATGTTGAGCGCTAGTATTAGGAGGAATGTTAGGGTTTGGATTCGACCTAGGGTTACGTTTATGTTGCGGGGCAGGGTTAGAAGAATGGTTAGGGTTAGGACTAGACCTAGGGTTAGGGTTATTTGTTGGGCTAGGATTAGGAGGATGGTTCGGTTTAAGATTAGACCTAGGGTTTGGGTTATTTTTAGGGCTAGGTTTAGCAATATGTTTAGGGTTAGGATTAGACCTAGGGTTCAGTTTACTTTGAGGGCTAGGTTTAGGGGGATATTTAGGGTTAGGATCAGACCTAGGGTTAAAACACAAAAACAAAAAATAACGTGTCCAAGTTCGTCAAGGGACAGTTAGGAAGAGAATGACATCAGCATGTTTTTGCTTTCGGCAAGAACGAAGAAATAGTCAGTGGCAATGGATGTAGGGAGTATAAATAACTGTTGAAATGACGTTCCAAAGGAGAATGTATTAGAAGGAACCAGAGCGCAAAGGGGAGGAAATTGAATTCGGGAGAAGCATCTCTTTTTTTGCATCAACAACAGAAAAATATAGGTATGGGGGAAGGGTGTTGTATCTTACCTGGGTGAAGTGGGGTAAATTTCCTTCAAAAGGCATGTGAACTCTTTATTTTTTCTCTTTTTTATCCATCTTTGAGAGAGAGAGAGCACGAGGGACGCACGTTGCTCCTCCCATCCATGCATGCATTCATTTTTTGATTCTTGTTTGTGCTTTGACCCACTGAGCTGCCAGGCCAGTGCCAAGAGGCATGTGAACTTTTTAAATTGCTCTATACCACATAGCTGATGTAAGAAGCCTGCTTGTTCCTTGAACTCAAAGCTTTGGAGCTAGTGCAGATGGCTACAAAAGAAGGAGTACAACATGTGAAACTATGGAGATGGATATATGGAAAATGCAGATATGTTAGGTGAGGAAAGAGGCCTGGCAATGCTGAGTACGTTCACACATTTCCCCCTTTCTGCTGTGTCACCAAAACAACCCGAAAAAGAGGGTGCATGTATCAACACTCAAAAACTAGCGTGTGTGTAATGAAAACATAAAGCTTTGAGACAAGTTTCCTTGGCTCAGTGTTGGTCATTGTTCCAACCATTTCAAAATGCCAAGTGTTTTGAAAATTGAATCAAATGTAGCAGAGTCTCACTGTGTCTTCTTCTCAAATAGTATTATTAACCTTGTAGCGTTTTTCTATGTACCAACATACAAACTTTCTCCAGGGTAATGCAACAGTGCCTTTTTAGGTTAAAAACAAAACAAAACACCTTTGCAAATGGGACATAAGCTTTCAATAAAAAGGCAGAGAAACGTTTCCTGTAAACTATCCAATTTTAAAATACAGGTGGACAGAAGAATTGGTTAGTATGTTCCCATTTCCATTTATTTTAATCCCCAAAACCTTCCCCATTCAAGTAGTGAAATCTGAGGGTGAATTACCCTAAGGGGGCGGGGCCACCTATCACAGGAGAACTCAGAATAGAGCACTGCTCCTTTGGTTAGAGCTGACAAAGTACACATTTAGAAAAAGATATAATGAGGCAAATCGCATGTCCCTCCTGTCCCTAGTTGATGGGGTAGGAGAGTGGCAGATGAGCGGAGAAGGAGCTCTGTGAAAGAAGAGTTATTATAGTCTAAGGCCAGGCACCCTGCCCTCTCCTGCAGAAGGGCAGAGTTGGGAGCAGTGGGAGAAGATGATTTTTCCTGGAAAACTAAGATGCCTGAGTCCCTTCCCATGGAACCTTGGAAGCATGCATGGCCCTAGTTTCCTGTTGCATGACACCAGCTTGGAGGAGGGAATGCCAGCCAAGTAGAAAATGTCCAAGATGAGAGGACCAGGCTGGGAGTCCCCCATGGGGAGCCTCCCAAAACCACAGTGCTGCTGAAAGGGCTCATCCATGAACTGAAGTGACCTGGGGGGTTGAGGAAGAGACTAGCATGTGGCTCAGTCAATATCCAAACTAGGATGGCCAGGGCTCCTCAAGTGAGGGCTGGCCAAAGGGAGGAATGACTGCAGGAGCTGGACCCAGCAGGTCTCATCTCAGCATCTGCCAGTGTGAGACAGAGTGAGCGCCAAGGGAGAATGTCTTCTTCTAAGGCCGAGTCCCATTTACATGGACCTACCTGGGGAAAGGGGGACAGCTCAAAGCTGAATTGATTGAATTTTAAACTTGAAATGTCTGAAAAGCCATCGACATGACTGAGTTGTCTTGGAAATAAATATTCAGCTTTCTGCTATCATGCAGGAGGGGAAGCTAGAAAGAGAATTCAGTTATAAGGAAATAAAGAGGTACATGTTGTATACCTCTGAGTCTATAGATTATGAAATATCATCTGCTCTGAATCACTAATTTCATAAACATCGTCATGAAGAATTTCAGATGCATGGAACTGGAAATATTGAAAATATTAAATATTTTAGGAAGCCCAGGTCCCTTCTTGGTAGTGTTATTTGTGGGGAGATCTCCTCATACTCACCTGTTGCTGGGATGTGCGTTTCTTGGGGTGCCACTGGAATAAGAATTTCCAGAAGCCCTGTGGGAGGATGAGATGTTGTAGAAAGCTTTATTTCTGTGGAATTATACCCCTGAGTTTCCAGGGTTCCATTTCCCTCTCTCTGTCTTGCCACGGAAAAAGTGTATCTATGACTTCAGTAGGGCTAGAATTAGCGCCGTTATCCAGAGTTTTCACTCCATGTTAGGGCATAGTCCAATTCAGCATCAGGCTAGCTTAGTTTGTGTTTTCCTCTGTAGTCCATCAGTTCACTGAATGTGGGATCCACATGGCTGTGAGTCACACAGGTGAATGCAAGGGAGCCACAAAAGAGCCAAGAACCAAGAGCTTCTTTGTTAGGGGATTATGTATCCCTAAATTTTCTTGGGCTTGCAGTGCCCTGCCCCCTCTGGCCAATGATTTCTGTTCCCAAGTTTGACTGACAGGCACCTTCCCTTTGTCACCCCAACTCACTGTGCATTCATTCATCTCCCCTTTGTCCAGTGTCCAACCCCCCAGTAATCTGCAGGGAATGGACAGTGGTTTCCTGGGGAGTACAAAGTGGCAGCTTCCTGGTAAAGCTGCCCAAATGGCCATACTTATAATGTCTGGCTTCCCCCTTTGCTCCTTTCCTATTATTAATAACTAGCTCATCACAATGGTATAAGTGGGACCTATTTATTATAAATAATTTTTTTATAGGACTGACGCCTTGCATGTTAAAGTTTAACAGAATAGCAGCGGCACCAATTATTGAAGTCCAATTTCATCGTCTCCAGGACCTATCTATGACTGTGGGGTTGTGGTAGGAGAGAGTGGGGGGCATAGGAAAGAAGAAATAAGAGTCCCAGAAAAGCTCTGCAATGTTCTGAAAGCCAACACACTGTGTGAATTCTCAGGGAGTATCTGGTACAGGTCACACTTCGCAGGAAAGGTAATGACCACCACATTAATCCCTTTCTCAATGAGAAATAGTGACTTGAGAGATTTTTCCAGGGTAGGAAAAAGAATCATCAGTTTTATAGTGGCAATAAAGGAGGAGAAATGACCCCACAGAGAATGTTTTTTAGAGACAATTCTGCTGGAACAGTACCTTTTGCAAGGACTCCTAGAATTGCTCTTTGTTGCAGGGCTGTGCACATTGAAATACCTGTATGACTTAATTTAGTGAGAAGCTGTGGTGCTGGCTGACTCTATTGCATAAGTAACCCTGTAACCGTCAGATTCTGGGCAGAAGGGTCCCTTCCCTCTGCTGTTCTGTCCTGTAGAGCTTTGCTCCCTACTGCCCTTTACAAGGCCTCTGGACTGAGAAGAGCTCCTGATAGCCCAAAGCACAGTGATGCATGAGGCAAACCTCTGGCTCCCAACTATATCAGTTTGTTAGCGCGGCCATGACAAAGTACTATAGACTGGGGGCTTAAACGACAAAAATGCATTTTCTCACAGTTCTGGAGGTTGGAAGTTCAAGATCAAGGTGTCCTCAGGTTTGGTTTCTCCTGAGGCCTCTCGCCTTGTCTTGCAGATGACCTCCTCCCTCTTTCTGTTACTGTGTCCAGTTTTGTCTCCTTGTAAGGACACCAGCCATACTGAATTAGGGCCCACCCATATGACCTCATTTTAATTTAATTATTATTTTTAAAATATTTATCTTTATTGTTGAAAGTATTACAGATGTCCCCATTTTTTCCCCATTGACCCCCTCCACCCTGCTCCTGACCCCTCCCTAGGCCTTCACTGCACTATTGTCTGTGTCCATGGGTTACCCATATATGCATATAAATTCTTTGGTTAGTCTCTCCCCCCCCCCACCCCTTCCCTTTGAAATTCATCAGTCTGTTGCATGCCATTATCTCTTTAAAAGACCTATCTCCAAATATGGTCATATAATGAAGTACTGGGGGTTTGGAGTCAACATATGAATTTTAGAGGAGACACAATTCAGCCCATGATGACGACTTTTCATATACGAGGTTAAGAATGGTCAGATATTATCCTGGGCCCATTTCTAGGGATTTAGATGAGATGAAAAAAAGAGGAAAAAAAAAGTTCAGCAAATGTCCAAATCAGCACATCTTGGCCCTGGAGAATAATATCATATTTCAAAATAACCAGGAAGCCAGAGAAGTAGGTAGAAAAAAGAAAAACTTCATTTCACACTGTTTATTTAGATTTTGCTTTATTCCAGAAAGGACATGAGCAGAAGGGACTTCCAGATTAATCAGGACATAAAGGGCGAGACACAGGAGACAAAGGACCCTGTGCAGGCACCTTGCATACCTCTTCCTGGTGACCAGCATGCCCCCTGGGGGTGGGGGTGTGGAAGAGCAGTTAGGAAAGGCATTCAAGGCAGAGGGCGGTACTCTGGGGCCTTACCAAAATTAATGTGGTTTCCCACATTAAAGAGGCAACGTGCAGACTGGTGAAGAATGTTTTATGTTGCCATGGAGAATTATCACTAAAACAAGAGAAACTTGGATTGTCCATTAGAAAAAGCTGATTTCAGCATTCTATGATTAACAGACTGATTAAGCACCTATTATGTGCCATGCTGTATACTGATCACTGGAGGCTACACTGGTGGTGAGCAAGTTTTTGGTAACATTAGTAAACACACAAGTACAAAGCACGTGTATATTAACCCATATAACACATACCAAAATTTTTTTTTCACAGTTGAGGAAACTGAGGCAAAGAGGTTATTTGTAACGCTCAAATCCACAGAGCAAGGAAGAACTGAAGCCAATATGTTAACTTAGGAAAATATGCTCCAAACTTAGGCTCCAAACTTCGTACTGGTAAAAACCACATGATTCTGCCTTAAGATATTTGAAAGTTAGACAAGGAAGTTATGAAAACTTTCTCTCTAGATATTTAGATAGGCTGGGATCTGTAATAAAAGTTTATCTAAAGATATAACTGAGCTTTCAGATTGATCCAGGTGGAAAGTAGAGGTGGGGGGAGAGGTGTTCAGAAAGGGGAGTCGAAAAGAGGCCAAACAGAAATTTCATCACTTCTAATTTTTGCCTGGTAATCTCTAATGAAAAACTGCTGTGAAAATCAACAACTGAATGTATTTAATTTTAAGATGCAGCCTTCAGAGCACAGTCTTAATTATTTTTAGAAGTCCAGTTCCCTATCTTGAAAATCATGACAAAGGTGAACAAAAATGATGGTGTAGAGCATGCCCTTAGCTGCCCCAAACTGGCCTATAGCTGGAGTGAGGTGATTCTGGGCCTAGCTTTTTGAGCTGTGGGACTAGAAGACTGGGCTAGGCCAGAGTAGAGCCTAAAAGCCTGCTTCTTAATTCTTTAATTAAGCTCTGGCTTCTTAATTCCTTGTTCTTTGTAATTTTTATTTGTCTCATACCACATACACCTAGTTTCTCTACAATGAGTACTGTGAAACTTATTTAACATAAAGTGCTCGTGAACAAAAGCCAAGAACCTTTAATCCCATCTTAGGTTAATTGGGTAAACGACATCCCCTCGAGCTCCTCGCACAATCTCCCATTGTTCCAGGCTCAGAGTCCCGGCGCTCCAGAATAACTTTAAGTGAGTCAGCATCTTTTATAAAGCAGTGGTAGGCAGCCCGGCTTATAAAGTTAAACCCCTGGAAACCACGGAGCCTCTCTCTTGGGAAATGCCTTTTGTTTACTTATGTTTAGGGGGTACCAAGGTTCAGCCGCGTTGAAGGACCGAAGGTGGAAAAGGTCATTCCTCATTACAGAGGGGGCTGTCACAGTTAGGGCTCCACGTCGCAGCTCTGCGTTCAGACAGTCACCAACGCCCAGGGACCGCCGCCGTAGCGCCCGGTTTCAGCCGGGGGAAAGCTGCTCGCTCGCGTCCGCGCCCCAGGGAACACAGGAGCCGCGCGCCCTCCGCCAAGGACTCGCGCCCGCGGCCCGCCGAGCCGCTGAGGACAGCACCGGGCACCCAGGGGCGCGTCTTCCACTCCACGAGCGACCCGTTAGGGGTTGAAGAAAGTTCCTTTAGGATCCGACCGCGCCTCGCGCCACGTGTGCGCGGGCCGCCCGCCCGGACGGGAGGCTCAGAGGCGCCCCCCGCCGGAGCCGACGAGCCGGCGCCCGCAGCGCGTCGCCGCCGGGCTGAGCCCCGGCCTCGGCCGCGCGTGCCCGCCGGGCGGCAGCCGGCCCCAACCCGGCTCCCTTCGGGCTCCCGGGCTTCTGCCCTAGGCCCGCGGTCCCCCGCACCCTCCCTTGCCCCGCCCTACGAGTCGGGACCCGAGTGCGAGTGAGCGCGGAGGGGGCGGGGCTTGACGGAGAGGGGCGGGGCCGGGAGGAGCGGAAGGCAGGATGCGCGGGAAGAGGGGCGGGGCTCGGGTGAAACGTGCCGGGCGCTCAGCTCCCGGCGGGGCGGGGCTCGGGTGAAGCCGCGGCGGGGCAGAGAGCCGGGGCGACCGGGCTGGGGCGGGGAGCCGGCCGCGCGGTCGGTCGGCCCGCAGAGGAAGGCGGGGCTTGGCGCTGGGGGAGGCGGGGAGAAGCTCGGGGCCGAGCGTGCGGGAGGCGGGGCCCGGCGGGGGCGGGGCTCGGGGCGCGCGGCGCGGCTTCCCCCGCCCGGCGCGCTCCTCGCCCTTCCCGCGGCACCGCGGCGGGGCTGGTGGAGGCCGAGGCGCGAGTGGCGGGAGTAAGAAGACCGAGTGCGGAGCCTGGTTTGGGAGCCGCGGGAGCCGCTGGGGAGCCGGCGTGGGGGCTGGAGGTGGCGGGGCCAGGCGAGGCCGCGATGAAGCCGAGCGGCGAGGACGAGGCGGCGCCCGCCGGGGGCCCCTGGGAAGAGTGCTTCCAACTGGCGGTGCAGCTGGCGCTGCGGGCGGGACAGGTGAGCGCCGGGCCCTCCGCCCGGGCACGGTCCGAGGAGCGCAGCCCTGCGGGCCGGGCGGGCGCTGCCGCATCACACCCACTCGGCACTTAGGAAAGTCCTATCAGAAGTAAAGGCAGACCGGAGGGGCTCGTGGGAACCGGGCCCAGGACCACGTGCGGCCGCGGGGCCGGAGGGCCGGGGCTGGGCCGGGGCGGGGAGGTCCCGGAGCGGGAAGCGGGACCCGCCGGCCGGGCCGTGTGCGGTGGGCGGCTGGTGACCGCTGACCCAGGCGTGATACAGTGAAAGAAGCCTTTGTGTGCGTTTCCTGCACAGACCGCCCCTTTACCTTCTCCACCCAGGAGCGGGGAGGTGAGCACCTTTTCCCCCGGCGGCGGCAGCCACCCCGTTAGCGCGCGGCACGCGGCCCCGCTCCTTCGGCGGTTGGGCCGGTGACTGTGGGTGACTTGACCTTCGCGTGGGAGAGAGCAGGTTAGGCTGTGTGGACTGTGCTGATCAGCCCAGGGCTTTAAAGTTGTCTCCCTGGTTTGAATGCCACAGCTGTTGATTTTTAAAGACCTTTGAACGGATCCAGTGGCCAGGACGTGGGTGTGGCTTCCCCAGCTTTAAACCCCCGCTGCCGGGAGACCTGGGAGGCTCGCTGTTTGTCTTTCCTCCAGCATCCTGCGTGCCGACTTACTCTGACCCACAGCCTCAGAGTGCTTCCACTCGGTGATTGGAGGATCTTGTTAATAACCGGCCCGCAGGATGGAAACCAAGCAGCAGAACTTAAACCTGCGAGTTTGAAAATGCAGCCCCTTTCTTTTCTCGCTTTCATTTTTGTGCGTTTTGTTCCCCACATTTTCCTCTGTATTTTCAGCAGCGCCTGATACGTATGAGGGACACGGTTCATATTGTGGGATGAATCCGTGGGTGTTGGTTCCCTGAGGGCCCTCAGGGAGGGCTGGGGCTGAGGGGGAAGGCGGCTTCCTCCTGCCCTGCTTGCTCACTGAGGTTCATGCCTGTGCTCTGGCGATCTGGGGGGTACAGACGGACAGGAGAAGGAGCCCTGAGCGGAGACTGACCTGGTATTCAAACAGCATTTTCTTTTTCAGGTCTAGCAGTCTGAAAACGCTCTGTAAGCTTTCCCACAGTGTTAAAATCAGGCTGTTTTCAATCCTAAATTTGAAGTGAGTCGTGGTGAGCGCAGTGGATAGTGCCTTACCTTGGTATGAATCCTCTGACCCCCTTTTAAAAGTTAACCTTCAACACTGAGTGAACACATTTAGTGTTGGAGGGCCCTCCCTCTGTGGTTTTAAAGACCCAAGACTCAGTCTGTAAGGAATGCATGACTTAAAGGAGTGTTGTGAAGCTAACCTTAGGCTCCATCACCTTTCCCTCCTGTACAGAAAGGAGACCCCCGCACCTTATGAGCTAGCATGATGAAGCTCTGAGGAACAATCTTCCTGGAAAGCAGACCTACTGTATTTTGGTTGGGGGGGGTTGAGGGGGAGCATTTGCTCTCCCACCCCTCCCTCCAAGCCCCCTCACTTCCTTTTCAGAGTGACTGTCACCAGGCCATTTAGTAACTTTTAGGTTCCCCCATAAAACTTTTCTTCCTTGAGGCTTTGAGAAGCCAGTTAGGAGTCAGGCACTACTATGTAAAGTCCCGGTGAGTTGTTAACGGGTTTCTGTGGTTTTTCAAACTTAGATCCTTGAAGATACAGAGGGTTTTTTAAACATTTTAACAAATGGTTACATAGAGCTTGCTTGCAATATGGTAGGCACAATTCTAAGAGTCTTACAAATTTTAAAAACTTATTTAGGAGATATCTTAAGTGTTTGCAACTTGCCAACAAGAAAAGCACTTTTTTTTTTTTTTTTAAGAGTGAGGGAAGGGTGAAATACAGATTCTGCCATTAGGAGTCTGGTCAGGGAGCCCAGGACTCCGGGCTCCCTCTTGAGCATTATGCGGATGCTTCCTGCCTGCCGGGCAGTGGGCAGTGAAGGTGGCAGAGAGGTCTGTGGCTGGGACAAACAAGCCACACAAGGTCATCACAACCTGTGTAAAGAGGGACAAATTATCTCAATCATGGTCTCACAGTAATGGGGTGCTGATTGGGGAAAATCTGGCTGTTAGCCAGACAGGCCAGAGAGGAATGAAAAGGTAGTTAGTGGTGATCTTTTCTGAGGCCTTAACTAAGGCAGTGCTTGGCAATTTCTCCGTGGCCTCGCGGCCCAGAGTGCCCACCCCTTCACCGGTACCCAGTGTCCTGCTGTTGAGTTCTACCCTCAGCTGTTCCTGAGACAGTCCTGTGTTCCGAATTCCCGAGCCTGAGTTCTATTGGCTGAAAGGTGGCAGAAGAGGGAGGGGCCTCCCAAGAGGTAACCGTCCCTGCCCTTGATCTTTCGGTCATGGGTCGGTTCGGTCCGGGCAGCCCGAGACAGTCTGCTCCCCATCAGGAGGTCCTGAGAGTCTCCACAAAAGCAGCCTCTGCGGCCCCTGCACCATGGCCCCCCGCTCCCTTCCCTTCCTCGGCTCTACCACGCATTTCTGCAGTGCCTCTGAAACTCATACCTTTCCTCCCAGGCCCAGCTACCCACCCTGATGCAGGAGCCCCGCCCTGGGTGTTGGGCTTGGGGGCGGGGGTGTACGACCAGCCCCAGCCCATCGCCACCACAAGCACATATAGCAGGGTTCACCGAAGTGGGTGTCTGTCATAGTTTGTGACAGGCAACAAAAGTATCGTAGAAAACTATGCTTTTTAAATTGCCCTGCAGGGGTCCATCCAGGTTTTGTTGGACCTGAAGCTTAAACAAGTTAGGGGCCTTTTTTAACAAAAAATATACAAAATTACAAATTCAAAATTAGATATAAAAATTACTTAGATTAAGAAAAATCAATAGTATGAATGTTAAGATACTAGCAATATAACAAAATACATAAAAATAATTTACTTCTCAATCTTCTGTAATACTTTTTTCACATTTTGGGGGCTTCATACTTTGCATCTTTGAATGACAATGATTTTGTAATATATTTTGTGGAGAGAATAGAAAGATACATTTAGGCTTTCTTATAGCGTGAATGATTTATATTGATTACTGATAGTTTAGAAGTTTATTTAGGCTTCAAACTTGTTACTGGTAAGATCATATAAATTTTTAGGATTGCCGTCAAATTTGAGAACCCTGTCAATTTTCTTTTATGTATTAGTTGTAAGATGTGAGAGAATTTTCCACAGACTAGCATCTGGCTCCGTAGAGTTGAAGCCTTGTTTCTCTCCGTGATCCCTTGTGTCGGCTGCCACTGTCCATGCTCACACACTCCTCTGGTCTTGCCCTTTACGTCACCGTGCCAGGTCAGTTGGTATGGTAGACAATAGAAACATTTCTGGAAGCCATTCCTACACAGGATGGCTAACAGTAACTTAAAGACATATATGACTATGGATATATCCCATCAAACCCAAAGTAAATCCATCTCCACTCAACTTTCATTTAGCCAAAAAAGGCCAATACCCCGCTCCAGTGCCACCTGATAGAAAATATAATGGAAGAGAGGTTATAGTGGAAGGAGCAGTTAGATCTGCAATTAGAGGAGCTGAGTTTTACAGACTTAAAAAAGGTATTTATGTGTGACCATGGCAGCACATTTTGCTGTGGTCTCTAGCAGAGCCTCACAAAAGTAAAGGGCCTTGAAGCTTCAGTGTCATTAGCTTCACAGTAAATTCATCTGTGTTTATTGGTAACAAAATCTCAGGACAAAGCAGAAAACAAAAATCCAGTGCTCTACGCTCAGATCTTCAGACACTGCCTCTCTAGCTGGCCTTACATACCCTTGCAGGTTATGCTTCCGAAGGCCCAGTCTTGAGAAGTGGGGCCTATTGTCCCAACAGCCCCTGGATGGACCAGCCCTTTGTTCAGGCAGATCAAACTACTCTGCATTTTCAAATGCGGGTGGCTCAGTTGATTGGAATGTTGTCACATGCACCAAAAGGTCATGGGTTCGATTCCCAGTCAGGGCACAAAACTAGGTTGTGGGTTCGATCTCAGGTACTGGAGGCAACAAATCAGTGTTTCTCACATTGATGTCTCTCTCTCTCTTCCTTCCTCTCTCTCTAAAATCAATAAAAACATATCCTCGGGGTGAAAAGTAAAAAAAACACACATTGAAAATCACTGCTGTGTTGTATTTTGTTATGTGAATATATGACAATTTATTCATTCAACTCTTGAGGAAACTTTGGATAACGTCCAGTTTGGAGTTATGAATAATGTTGCTGTGGACGTTCTTGCGTGTGTCTTTTGGTTATGTATATATGCATTTCTGCTGGGGATATACTAATAATAGGAGTGACATTGTTGTATCATGAGATATAAAATTCTGCCAGGTTTTTTAAAGTGGATGTACTAAGTGTCTATACCTTTCGAGGGAGTGAATCCTGGCCCATCACAGTCATGGTGCATAGCAGTTGTGTGTTGTTCAGAAAGGTTGGTGATGGTTGACCCCCCCGGTTCCTGAGGGCTAGGTGCCTCTAGCCCACCTGAGAGCTTTGGTGCTCCTTCCCCTCCTCCCCACTTTCTTTTTGGGGCTTCTTTCCTGCTTTTTTTTCCTACCACAGTCTTGTGTCTGGCCCTTCAGAAGTCGGGGGCCAGCTCCGAGAGGTAAGAAGAATATGTCTACTTGGTATGGTTAGTATGGTTGTTTGGGGGACAGGATTTGAGATTCTTCTGGGGAATTGTGTGCACGTGGGATGAAGAGCCGGGGTACCTGCCTGCTGTTTAGACGTGCAGTACGGTATATGTGAATTATGGGAACTGCATTGATAACCTACGACTCTTCATCGGGGCAGGAAGCGGTGGAATGGGTTATCCTCATTTAGGTGGAGAAGGTGGCAAAGGTGGTGACATCTGGGTTGTAGCCCTTAACAAAATGACTTTAAAACAACTTATAGACAAATGTCCTCAAAAACAGTTTGTGGCCGGAGAAGGAACAAATAGGAAAAGACAGAAATTCCTGTAGCTTGTGGGTATTTCAATAACTGATGAAAAATGGTAAAATTATAGAAGAACTCAATGATAAGAAAGACATAATTTTGGTATCTGAAGGAGGTCTTTGATGGTAAATTTCTTACCATTAAAAGGTCAGAAGTGAGTAAGTCACCTTGATCTAAAACTTATAGCTGATAGAGGCCTAGTGGGATTCCCAAGTGCTGGAATATTCTCTTTGCTGTGTCAGATTTCTCTTGCAGAACCTGTGGTTGCAGATTATGCATTTAAAACATTAAAGCCTGTCCCTAGTCGGCTTGGCTCAGTGGTTGGAGCGTCAGCCCTCGGACTGAAGGGTCCTGGGTTCGATTCCGGCCAGGGGCGCATACCTAAGTTTCTGACTCAATGCCTGGCGCTAGTCAGGGCGCCTGCGGGAGACAACTAATCGATGTGTCTCTCTCACATCAATGTTTCTCTCTCTCTCTCCCTCCCTCCCCCCTCTCCCTCCCTCCCTCTCTCTCTCCCTCCTTCCCCCCTCCCTCCCTCCTTCTCTGTCTCCCTCCCTCCCCCCCCTTTCTCTCGCTCTCTCCCTCCCTTCCTCCCTCCCTCTCTCTCTCTCTCTCTTCCCCTTCCACTCTCTCTGAAAAGTAGTGGAAAAAATATCCTCAGGTGAGAATTAAATAATAAATAAATAAAACATTAAAGCCCCTGAACTTGAAAGAGTATGTATAAAGATTTCAAACAGGTCTGTATTTCTGGATTTCAGCTTTCTTCCTGAACTCAATATAGAACTGCCTTTGAAACCATAATACTTTTACAAAAGAGTTGCACAAAGAGGAACTTCAGACAAAACCTGCACTCCTGGCAGTTAATAAAATGGACTTGCCAGATGCCCAAGATAAATTTCATATACTGGTGAACCAACTCCAGAGTCCTAAAGATTTTCTGCATTTATGTGACGATTTAGAAAAACAAACACGTGATTCCAGAGAGGGACTGTGGAGTTCCAACATATCATCTCCGTTTCTGCAATTAAGAGAAGGAATTGACAAATTAAAGAACTGCATAAGGAAATCTCTGGATGAACACTCCAGCTGGGAAAATGATGTATCTCATAAGAAACACTTACTTAATTTACAGATTTCCAATACAATTATCTTATAATGAGCCACCATCAAAGAATGCAATTACTAGTTCCAGAATGAATATAATTTAAATCTAGTAAAAATAATATTGAAATTGTATTCATTTGAAAGCTTTTGCACAGACATGTATTTTTTAGAATGTTAGTTATTACTAACCTTCTGATATATATATGCCACCATCTGAGAACCATATCTTTTAAAGTTGTTTTGTAGTTAAGTGTAAAAAAGTAACTGAGAGCTAAAGATGACAGTTTATAATTTTATGGCCAATCCATCTATAATAAAATCCTCTGATAGTCCTGTAAAAAATAAAATGAATGTAGCAAGCTACACTTCTACCAGCAGTGAGAGTTCCTATTGCTCCACATCTTGGGCCACACTTGCTATTGTCTGTCTTCCATTTTAGCTATTCTGATGGGTTTGAGGTAGTATTTTATTGTGTGTGTGTGTTTTGTTTTTTTAATGTTTTGATTTTAGAGAGAGGAAGGGAGAGGGGGAGAGAGAAACGTGGATGTGAGAGAGAAGCATCGATTGGTTGCCTCCCTGTACTGTACCCTGACTGAGGATCAAACCCACAACCTGGGTATGTGCCCTGACCAGGAATCAAACTAGTGACCTTTCGGTGCATAGGGAGGGTGCTCAACCAACTGAGCCACTCCAGCCAGGACTTTTTGTGGTTTTATAATTTGCATGACCCATATGACTAATGAATTTAAGTGCCTTTTTGTGAGTTTACTGGCCTCCTGGATAATCTGTTTTTAAAATGGTAGTATTAAATGCTAATTAGAGATTTCTTTTCTCAACAAATATTTATAGCATAACTCTGGAAAGACCTTTAGCCTTTACTCTGAGTGTGATAAGAGGTTTTGGTCAGAGTCCTGTATGGGGCCCACCCTGGGCTGCACAGGGCCCCATGACATGGGGTGGTGGGCCAGAATCGGGTATCTGAAAGGAAGCTGTTAAAATAATAGTCCAGGTGAGAAACAAGGGTGGGTTTGACTGCGATGTAGTGAAGGAGGTGGTAAAAACATGTATTTCGAAGGCTGAGGCTCAAGCTTTGCTGTTGGAGTTGAATTAGGGTGTGAAAGAGAGAGGAGGCAAGGATGCTGTCAAGGGTTCAGGTCTGAAAAACTGGTTGAATGGATTTACTGTTTCCTGAAATGGCGAAACTGCAGGAGGAACAGGTTTGGAGGTGGAAGTCCGGTGTTGTGTTTCCAACATGTTAAGCTTGAATTGCTCCTGGGTTATTTTAAGTGGTGTTGAGTTTGGAACCTGAGTTCAGGGGAGAAGTTAAAGGTGGAGACTCCAATTTGAGAGCCATTGGCGTGGAATGATATTAAGGCCAGATCCAGGACAGGGAGAGAGCAGGCTTGTCCACCCCTGGGCTCTGCCATGGGGTGATCCCTAAGTCAAGCTCCTGGTTTTTCCTCTGGGAGATCTCCAAATGTCCGTATGTGGAGGTCTTGGGTTGCCCATTTCATCAGAAAAGACTTTTCTACTCTTCTGCCTGGACTGAAAGCACTGGCCTGTTCTTGAGGAAGGGAGGTGGCTGGTGGTGATTTCACCATTTCCCCCGCCCTCAGTCCCCTACACTGTTCTCTGCCCTAAGCCCAGGCCTCCAGCTTCTGCTTAGCTCCAAAGGATGGGAATCAGCCTGCACTGACAATTGGAAAACTTTCACCAAAATTTCAAACCTCAGCCAAGACAGAATCCCTGTGAAACAACAACTGGCAGGCACAGAGTAGCAGCTGCTCCTTTTTGGGGCCAACTGTCCCAGGCCCACTACTCTCTGACCCTGTGTACGAGGCCAACTGTCATCCTCCTCATACATGGTCGTAAGGAAAGGGGCATGTTTCTTATGCCCATTTTGCCAACAAAAGCTGTTCAAGAAAAATGAGTAGCACTGTTTCTCAGAGGCATTCACTTTTGCAGCCCTTCCACCCGCCCAGCCCTTGGTGTAGGAGTGAGTCAGTGAAATCCCACCCGAGTCTCAGTAAAGGGACAGAAGAAAAGGCTGGGGTCGCCCTCACACCCAAGTGAATCGGCCTCTGTGGATATTTACTTGCTTGCCCAAATGAAGCACTTAGTAGTGGAGAGTTCTCTTTTGGGGGCTCGGGGGGGGGGGTGTAACTAGAGGATGGAAGAGTGGCTAGTGGATTCCAGGCCCCACCTACCCACCCACCCCAGCCCTAGGAGCGGGGTCTGGGTGGGGGAGCTCAGGTCCCGAGAACCTGAGGTTTGGGGAAATGAAAAGGAGTTTAAAGTCCAGGCTTCCCCTTGTCTCTTGGCCTGATGGGGCCAGAGCCTAAGGCTGGCTTGGCTCCCATCTTTCTCCCATGGGAAATAAGGGAAGAATTCACCCGAGGGGCAATGTCGTGTCTGCGTAGTTGAGCCAGTCTCAGAATCATGTATCCACTGTCCCAGCTCCCAATCCCAGGGGCCAGGGTAGTGCCTTGGCCACCTGGGTGGTGTATTCAGCATGGAGCGGAGTGGACACTGCAGCCCTCCCTCTCCCACCCCGACCACCACCACCACAGGCTGCCCTGGGACAGAGCCTACATCTGGATGACTGTGGTGGGGGTGATCCCAGACCCTGGGAGACTGGGGGCAGCTCCCTGGAAGAAATATACCTGAATTGTAGCTTTATTTATTTTCCTCACCCGAGGATATTTCTTCCATTGCTTTTCAGAGAGAGCGGAAGGGAGGGAGGGGGGAGAGAGAGAGAGAAAAACATTGGTGTGAAAGAGACACCTCGATTGGCTGCCTCCAGCAGGAGCTGGGGAGCTGGGGACGGAGCCTGCAACCCAGGTGAGTGCCCTTGGCCGGAATCAAACCGGGGACCCTTAAGTATGCGGGCTGATGCTCTAACCACTGAGCCAAACCAGCTAGGGCCTGAATTGTATCTTTAAAAGGAAAGCAGGAGTCACCTGTAGAAGTTGGGTGACAAGCTTGGGGAAGAGAAGGGGTCAAGGCACAGAAGGAAGGTAAGGGGTGCAAGTGAAGGCGGAACCCAGGAACTGCGCTGTGGCTGCAGCTTAAGACGGAAGAGGAGAGTCACCCACCGGGTAGGAGAAGTTTGGGGGACATGAGGAAGCCCTCAGTGAAGAGCGGAGTTGCAGGTATATGTCATACTCCAGACTGAGCAAGGTGAATCTTGACTAATTAACAGCATGTTGGGTGGACTTGGTGATGAATTATAAGTTGAAAGGGACAAAACAGTAAAGAACTTCTGGGTTTTTTGCTTGGAGAGCTGGGTGGATCTCATTGCGTTAGAGGAAACTGCACAAGAGAGGGATTTGGCAACAATCAGTCGTAACCACAGCCCGGGAGGGTTGGCTCCATTTAGTGAGAGAAGGTTTGGAGCACCTGCATTGGAATCCCTTTTCCTGCAGCACTTTCTGTTGTTATGACCTTGGACAACTTCCCTAGCTTCTCTGTGCCTCAGTTTCCTCATCTTTAACACAAGAACAAGAGTTAATATTACCTCAGAGTTATTGCCAGGGTTAAATAAGTTGGTATGCACGAACCGCTTAGAACAGTGCCTGGGGTAGAGTAAGCCCGGAGGAGGCGAGGTCTCTAGAGCACAGCTCCTGAGGACAGGGCCCAGTCCCATTTCCTGTAAAAAACAGTCTGAGGGAGAAGCACCGAAGGAGGACAGTGGTGTAGGAGGCCCTGGCCAAGAGGGTTAGATGACAACGAGAAGGCAGCTGAGACATGGGTGAAGAGGGTCCCCTGGATCTGGCGTGGGAGGTGGCCGGGTACCCAGCAAGGCTGGTTCAGAGGAGTGCTGGGGTGCGAGGAAAGACAGTGGGCTGACGGGTGATGGGAGTTTAGAAAGTAGAGATGGCAAGTTTGAGGAAACTTAGCCATGAAGCTAAAGAGGTAGGCAATTATGTTGGAGAGCCTTGGGACTCACTGGCATGTGAGCCCAGGAGAATCTGGTGTCCTTGGCCCACCTCTGCTTTAACCAGCTCCTCCTCTTTCCCATGGCTAAGGTTCTGCAGTCATTTGTGATATGTTAACAAATGTGAACTGACCTCTGTGCCATGTGATAGCCACATTTTTATTACCCGGGTATCTGACTTACTGTGTAGGTTTTATTGATTATCACATGTGTTAATCAGGCTTCTCCAGAGAAACAACCATTCAGAGACTGACAACCCCAATCTGCAGTGTGGGCCGGCAGGCCCAGGGAGAGCCAGCGTCCCAGTTCAAGGGCTGTAGGCAGCAACATTTGAGGTTGCATATGAAGCCCAAAAGCAGTCTGCTGAAGAATTCTCTTACTCAGGGTAGGGTCTGTCTTTTTCTTCTATTCAGACCTTCGACTGATTAGATGAGGCCCAGCTACATTATGAAGACCAGTGTTTTACTCCTGATTAAAACATTATTCTCATCCAGAAACACCCAGAATAATGTTCGATGAAATATCTGGGTACCCCATGGCACAGTCTAGTTGACACATAAAATTAGCCATAGCGTCACATTCATTTGTGTTCAAATAAGTCTAGAACCTGAAATGTGGCAGGATCATGAGGACCGTACCCCTGGTGGTGACGTTTTCCTGACCTGAAAGGAAAGACACATTGCCTGTTGGAAACCCCACTTCTGGCATAGTTCTTTGGGCATCCTGTTCCAAAGGTTCTGGGGCACACACAAGTTGCTCTGTAGTGATGGATGACAGTTAACTGTATGGCAGGTTCAGGGACTAACACAGAGCCAAGGTGGTGTGCAAACAAGAAAGAGGCATTGGACGTGTCTATAAATTATGCCTCTGATGCTGCAGCTGGTTTGTCCTTTCTTTTAGAGATGAAATTCAGGCTTTGATGAGTGAAGGCCATATTTTACGTATTAAACATTAACAGAATGTTATTTGGAGGGAGAGACCCAGGTCAGGAGATATGCATGCATAGTTAGTGAGTAACTGAAACACATTAATTAAAGAACAGCATACACTAACTTTATTGCTGGCAGAATAAGAATGTTTAAAATCTCTAAGACTGAGAGAAAATAGCCATGGGAAAGGGCTTTCAGCAGGTAACTTACCTGGCAGCCCCATAGGCTATTCCCTGTGGATGTGACTGTGACTGGAGGACCGGACTGTTTGAGTCTAATACTGGTTAACTTGAAAAATACAACATTCTGCCCCGCTAATGTGGCTCAGCAGTTGAGCGTTGACCTAGGATCCAGGAGATCGCAGTTTGATTCCCGGTCAGGGCACATGCCCGGGTTGTGGGCTCCATCCCCAGTAGGGGGCATGTAGGAGGCAGCCAATCAATGACTGTCTCGTCATTGATGTTTCTATCTCTCTCCCTCTCCTTTCCTCTCTCTGAAATCAATAGAGACATATAAATTAAAAATTTTTTTAAATAAAAAATGATTTGTCTTTTTTTAAAAAAAGAAAAATACAACTTTCTATCACTGTCTTTTCTCTCCATGTAGGAAAATTTACAAATTAAACTTTTCTTAACCTAGTGTTTTAACATCCATTTGAGATTTGTACATTGTGTGTATGATAGGATATGTTGGTTTTTTGGTCACCAGTCATTAAATTTTGTCAAATACATGTTCTAACAAATAACTATTTAGAGTGGTGAAGGTTCGTGTATATATAAGAATTATTTTGTGTACCAAGACCATTATATACAATTCCTTATTTAATTCTTACAACAATCTAATTTCTTAGATGCTACTGTTATTATAAATGTGGAAACTAAGGCTCTGAGAAGCTCAATGATTCCCCCAAGGTCTCCCAAGTGGAGTTTAAATTCAGATCTGTCTGATGCTAAACTGTAGATTTATCTTCTATACTCAGTATTGATGTCATGAAATTGGTGGAAACAAGAACTCAGCAGTCCAGCTCTAGACCCTTAGCCACCCTGCCATTTCTTTATTTTATTCAATTTACTTAAACTTTAAAAACAAAACAGTGCACCCATTTCTCCCATCCCCTTTCACCCCCTGCCTCTTTGGACCACCAATCTGTTTTCTGTATCTGTGAACTTGGGGTTATACAGCTTCTTTACCCATTCATCTATCAGCAGACACTTAGGTTGCTTCCATACCTGGGTTGTTGTATACAGTGCTATGGTGAAAAGGGTGCAGATATCTTTTCAAATTACAGTTTTTGTTTTCTTCAGAAGTGGAATTGTTGGACCATGTGGTAGTTCTATTTTTAATTTTTTGAGGAACCTCCATACTGTTTTCCATAGTGGCTGCACCAGTTTACATTCTCACCAACAGTGCACAAGAGTTTCCTTTTCTCCACATTCTTGCCAACACTTGTTTCTTGTCTTTTTGATGGTAGCCATTCTAACAGGTTTGAGGTTTTACTTCATTGTGGTTTTGATTTGCATTTCCTTGATAACTAGTGATGTGGAGCACTTTTTCATATACCTGTTGGTCATCTGTATGTCTTTGGAAAAATGTCTATTTAAATCTTCTGCCCATTTATTAATTGGGTTGTTTGCTTCTTTGCTATTGAGTTGTATGAGTTATTTATATGTTTAGAATATTAGTCTCTTATCAGACATAGGATTTGAAATTATTTTCTCCCATTTAGTAGGTTGCTTTTTCATTTTCTTGATGGTTTCCTTTGCTGTGCAGAAGCATTTTAGTTTGAGGTAGTCCCACTTGTTGATTTTTTTGCTTTTGTTGCTTTTGTTGCTTTTGCTTTTGGTGTCAAATTCAAAAAATCATCTCCAAGACCTATGTCAAGGAGCTTACCACCTGTTTTCTTCTAGGAGTTTTGTGGTTTCAGTCTTTCATCCATTTTGTTAATTTTTGTGTATGGTGTAAGACAAATACATTCTTTTGCATGTGTCTGTTTAGTTTTTCAACACCGTTTGTTGAAGGGGCTATCCTTTCCCCATTGTATATTCTTGGCTCCTTTGTTGTAAATTAATTAACTACGTATATATAGGTGTATATATAGGTTTATTTCTGGGTTCTCTATCCTGTTCCATTGATCTGTGTGCCTGTTTTGCATCTAATACCATACTATTTTGATTACTAGCTTTGTTATATAGTTTCAAAGCTGGAGGCATCAGAGAGTGTGATGCCTCCAGCTTTGTTCTTCTTTCTCAAGATTGCTTTGGCCATTTGGGGTTTATAATGGTTCCATACAAATTTCAGGATTGTTTTTTCTACGTCTGTGAAAAATGCCATTGGAATTTTGATAGGGTTTACATTGAACCTGTATACTGTTTGGTGTAGTTTTTTAAAATTAGCTTACTGCTATTAAGTCATTGTGACTGAAAGAAAGCTAAATTTTATAGTGATCTCATGTATGGAACTCTACCAGATAAGTTTGGTAAATTCCCATTACAATGCATATTGCCCTAGTAGGCCTGGGGCCAAGAGAGGGAGAGGAGAACATACTTAGTGCTGTACGGAAGGGTGGTCTGGAGCTACTAAGATGAAAAGCAAAGCTCCTGCCCTCAGGAATCTTGCAATCTAGTGGAAGAGACAGCCCATACCTGACAGTGATAAAACACCAAGGTCTGTGCAGTAACTGAGATGTGCATTCAGTGCTATGGAACCACTGACCCAAGAGAAGGGACCTCACCCAGGATGGGTGTACAGAGGGCTACACAGCTTCATGAGAAAATGGACTTGAGCAGAGTCCTCAAGGGCAAATGGGGAGGAGGTATCCAGGATGGCCATTGCAGGCAAGAGAACACCATGTCCAAAGACTTAAAGGTGCAGGAGGGAGAACACCGGAGAGTGCTTGAGCACAGCAAGGGGGACAGGGCGCAGGGTGCTGTGGGACTGGGTGTTGCCAGGGCTGTTGTGGAGGACCTCACACAAGACACGAGCCTGCCATTGTCTTGGTGAGCCCAACGAGACACAGAGAGTACCAGTAGGTAGATCTCCTTTCCAGAGAGGCCACCCTGCACAGGGTGGACAGCTCTTCAGAGGAGCAAGACCAAAGGATATTTGGAGGCTGTTTCAGCAATGCTGGCAAGTGATAGTAGGCAATGTGAGAAGGGCAGCATACTTTAGGCAAATAATTCAGAAGTGCAATCTGAATGCCTGTATGTGTAACTGGATGAGTGGATGGTGAGCCAGGGCCTGAAGGAGCAGCAGCAGCAGATGAGAGAGGACTGGCCACAGTACTGTGGGGTGGCCTGCCCTGCTTCTACAGGACAAGGGAACATTCAGGCCTGTGGCCTTCCTTGTGGTACATGCCACACATAATGACCATAGCACAACAATAATACTAATAAAAACAGAAAAGAAATATTTTTAAAAAGAACACAATATAACATGCTCCTTCTGAATCCACACATCTACCCTTCTGTGTATGATTTATAGCTAGGGGCTTAGTTCCTCTGAAGAGTTTGCCCAGATGACATCAGACATTCCCCAAACTGCCCACACATGCCCCTGAGCATGCATCTCCTCAGCATAGTAGAGCTGTGTATATTTTGGATCCAGGAGACCAAATGCATAAATACCAGTGAGGTTAGATGTGACTTCACAAGGGCACTTGCTAAAAAGTCTTCTAGACTTCAGTGACCTATGAGCTTAGTATGCAGCAGTCAAGAAATCTTTATTCTTTCAGCACATGCTCACTGAGGCCCGACTTTGTGGCAGCCCCTATCTTGGCTGGAAAGCACACCTGTGGGAGGTGGGTACAGAAACAAACAGACCAGGGCCCTTAGGCTGGAGTGGATTGCTGTGGAACCCCAAGGGCCAGTTATATGACTTGCATAAATGCTCTGGGAGCACATTTAAGGGGAGGATGCCCCGCTCTGCCTGAAGAAGTTGAAGCCTCATAGAGGAGGTGACATTTGAACCGAGTCACAAAGGAAGGGAACACCACATAGGCCAGAGAAAGGCTGGCAGTTCTGTCGGAAGGAGAATTGGGCTGGAGCATAACAATAGTAAGGCAGCAGCGAGGAGGAGGGGTAGGGGGAGATGAGAAGGCAAAGGTTAGGCGAGGCCTGTATTTGTTAGGCGGTGGTTTGGCTTCCATCACAGAGACCAATAACAGAAGCAAGGCGGATTCCTTTCTCTTTCCCATAGAAATCCAGTTAGAGGTCTGGGGAGCAGCACCTCTGCTCCACGAAGTCACTCAGGGACCCAGGTTTCTTTCTGCTTGTTGCTCTAAGGAGGTGTTCTTTTTCCGTGTGACCAAAACTGACCTCTCACCACCACACACTACATCACACCTGGTGGCAAAGGGGAAAAGAACAAGAGGAAGTGGCCTTTTAAGGACATGACTGAGAAGTTGCACATATAACTTCTGTTCATGTCCTCTTGCGCAGAACTTGGTCACAGGCCACATCTACCCACACGAGAGGCAGAGGTGCAGGCTGTTGAGTTGGCTTCACGCCTTGCTGAACGCGGGGCTTCTGTTGCTAAAAGGAAGAAGGGAGACTGCTATTTGGGGTCAGATTGTCTGCTGTAAGGCCAACTCTCCAAAGCCATTGCATGCCACTTTCACAGAGGTGTTGACTTTATCTTGGGAGTAATAGGGAGCCATTAAGTGCTTTATGCTGGGAAGAGCCATGGTTAAGGTCAGAGTTTTAGCACTCTCTTCTGGCTGTGGTGTGGAGAATGGACTTGAGTGCCATAGAGCAGATTCAGGCTGGCTACAGGAGATAGGGCTAGTGGGTTAGTGGGTGGAGGCTAGAGTTTGGCAGATTTCAAGCACAATAGGACTTTGTTTAACCAGACAACCAAAACAACACCACCACCACAATGAAATGAAATAAAAAGACCAAGGTGGTTAGTATTCACACAAACAGGAGAGGTCCACTCGTATAAACTGCTGCAGAATATCTTCAAGCAGTTTGATGTGTATTTTATTCATAATTCAAAGAATTTTGTGCACCTACTCTATGCCAGGTACAATTCTAGATGCTAGGAGTGTCGCAGGGAACTAAAGAGAGAGAACACTGCTATCCCAGAGCTCATGTGCTAGTGGAGAGAGATGTTTCATCAACCATGGAACAAACAAGGTTATTTCAGATGGCGAGAAGTTCTAGACAGAAGGACCAGAAAATATAGTCACTGGGACAGAAACAAATTTGGTTGGGATAGGCCAGAAAACCAGAGTGGCAGAAGGAGAATGAGTGCAGGTGGCCTTTGGGAGGTGAGATTGGCAGGTGGTAAGAGTCTCGGCATATGGGATCTGGGGCTTTGTTCTAAGAGCGGTGGGAAGCCATTGGGTAATTCTAGCATTAAAATGATACAGACTGATGCATGTTTAAAAACCATTAATCTAGCTTCTACATAGAGGCTACAGGGTGGAGGGTTGGAGTCATGATCTGGAATTGTATGAATGCCTACCACACTTGGGGATAGGGTAACTGAAAATGAAGCTTGTGTCCTGTCACGATGGAGGCCCCAAGACTCACATGCAGTGCCAGGATATCCCAGCCTCCTGAGAACCCTTCCTCACTCAGAGCCTGCTCTAGTCCCTGCTACTCAAGTGTGACCCCCAGCATCAGTGTCGCCACGGAACTTGTCAGAAATGCAAATCTCAGACCCCAAAACCCACACCTATTCAATCACAGTGTTCATTTCAACAAGACCCCAAGTGATCCATATGATTAATATTTGAGAAGCTCTAGTGGCATGTCCTCTGGTTAGGATGTATTTCTCTCTCCTCTCTAACTATATGTATACATACCCACATACACATACCACACATATAAACCATATACGACACCCTCACAAACACATATAAACCATATACACATACCACACATGCATGCCTCATATTGCCCCTACACACAACATAAACCCCCACATTTACACATACACCCCCACACACACACACCACACTGAATTGCCATACAAGATACAAGCTCACTGTCAAATGACCTGTGGACAGGATGTCTGGACTAGCTAAAAATTTAGGACGGGAGGACAGGACAGATTCTATATGAGCTAGATGTGAGGAGTTTGATATTTATAAACAAGGAACCACTAGAGATTTATTTGGTGGGAGCTTGCTCTGTGCAAATTGGTGTTTTAAGGAGATGAATCTGACAGCGATGAGCAGGATGTTTCAAATGGAAGGAACAGGAAGGCCCCAGGTGGCAGTCTGGGGGCTGGTACAGAAATATGAATGGGACTGTCTTTGGCTAGTGCGTAATGCATGACTGCTATATGCTTTGTCTTTTGTATTACTTACAAAATACAGCCCTAGCCAGTTTTGCTCAGTGGTTAGAGCGTCGGCCTGTGGACTAAAGGGTCCCAGGTTCAATTTCTGCTAAGGGCACGTACCTTGGTTGCAGGCTCGATCCCCGGCCCTGATCCGGGCGTGTGTGGGAGGCAACCACTCTATGTGCCTCTCTCACATCAATGTCTCTCTCTCTTTCTCTCCCCCCCTCCACTCTCTCTGAAAGGCAATGAAACAAATATCCTCAGGTGAGGATTAAAAAAATAAAATAATAAAAACAATAATAAAATACATTACACTCCAAATTTTCTATAATTTGTATCTATTACCTTTGCAACTAAGATGGAAAAAACCCAAACATACAAAACCCAAAACATACAATACTTTCTAGGCTCAGTATTGTTTGGGCCAGTACTAAGGTGGGGGACTACTGTGAGAAACAGGAAAACGAGGGACTGCTCGATGTCTAGAAGGTTCTCCTTTAAAACTCCATGTGAGCCTCTCCTCCAGTCTGCTGACCTCCAGGTGAATCTCTTCATGCCCTCCTCTTCAGCTTCATCAGTACATAGTGCAGGTGGACATGGAAAGGTACTTGGGAAGTGCTTACCCAAGGTCAGAGAATATGTGTCACGCTGGACAAAAGATGTCAAGTCTGGGCAGCTGAGCGATTGAGGTGCTTTGGAAAGAAATGCAAGATTTTTGGGCCAGTGTCCAGTTTTGGAGGAAAGGTCTGAAGTCCTTTTTAGGTGTTCTAACTTTCTCGTCATGGTAAGAAATGACAGAAATTACAAGAAAGGCCTGAGCTGGAGTAGGGGTGGTTTTGGTTTGACAAATCAGCACTGACCTCTCCGAAGCGTCCTATGAATGAATAACCACTCTACGTGCCCTCCTGTTTGGATCTCCCAGGGGTTCCTGGAACCAGATTAGGCCGGGTGGGGGGTGCTAGAGGTCAGGTGCCTCTATTCCTGGCCCCTATATTTAGCCTCAGTGGGTTTAGACAGGATGTGCTGGCAGCCCACACATCTGCAGAACTTGCCTGCAACTTCAGTCCTGAGGGCTCGGTGAGGCTGCTTGGCACCAAGGCTAGTTCATGTGCGGGTACCCCTTGGGCAGTCAGTAATGCCCTGACCCAGAGCAGCAGGGAGACTGCTCCTTCGTGTTCTCGAAGGACATTTGAGCTTTCCCAGGCTTCTCAGTCTGAACGTTTGTAATCTGGATGCAAGAGCATGTTCCATTTCATGTGATTCACAAAGTGAAGTAGGGGAAATAAAGTTTTTACACAGGAATCTCATAAATTCAAATTCATGGGACCCTATGCGTCAAAGTGCGTTACATCATCTTACACTGGATGAAGTTTCATGGTCTCCAAAACCATTGTTTTTCTTCTTCAAGGAAAAATTGTTTCACAGGTAGAACAAAATAACTTCAACGAGTGAGTCTGTCATCCTTATAAAAAGAAAAGTGGGTAATGAAGACTCACTAGAATATGCTCCAGCAGAAAGTTGTGATATAATATTAGGCCCGGAGGCCTGCCAGTGATGGCAGAAGTAGGTGGCCTGCAGGCCCCCGCGCACTCCTCTCCCCGGTACTCGCCAGTCAGCACCAGCCCCCCAGGAGGGGTCGTTCCCGTGTCCGGGACGAGAGGACGCGTGTCAGGTTAACCCACCCTTCTGGACTTTCGTTCCAGATCATCAGAAAAGCCCTTTCCGAGGAAAAGCAGGTCTCAACGAAGACATCAGCTGCGGATCTTGTGACAGAAACGGACCACCTTGTGGAAGATTTAATTATTTCCGAGCTGCAGAAGAGGTTTCCTTCACACAGGTAGGTGTATTCCTCAGGAAAGCGCCCCCGACACCCTCTGCCACGCCCACGAAGGAGGCCAGGGCCTGCCCCGGGAGGCCTCGCCGCCTGCCCCTGGTATTTTATCACGTGGTGAACAAACTGACCCTTGCTTTCATTCTTTTACTGGCACCGTGATAACCCTCATGTCACTGTATTACCTTACAAGTACCGAAAAGGCTTCACGTTCCACGTGGCATGCTCAGGAGGAGAGCTCTGCTCCCCTCTGCTCAGCCACTTGGCCTGTGTCTGGAGGGACTTGGAGCAGTAACGTTCCCTGGCAGCCTGCGTCTGCTTGGTGGCGTCGCACAGATTTCCTAGGGATGTGGCCCTGAGTGGCACCCACAGCTGGTGGGGCCAGGTCCACCGCCTGATGGTGTGTCCCTGCTGGTATGCAGTGCCACAGCCCCCCCTCGCCAGGCCACAGCGCGCAGCAGGGAAGGCTGCTCTGCTGCCCTGAGTCTTTATGAGGACCCCATCCTCTTTAGGGAAGTGCTTAACCTTTCTGGAGTCGCCGTGTGGAGAATCCAATGCAAACTATACATCTTTTCCTTAGGAAAATTCAGATATTTACACAGCACTTTGCGTCTAGTTCCCAGGGAGCCGCAGACCCCGGTGGAAGACCCTCCTTGAGCTCTGGGGGGCGGTCCTCAGGCCTCTTTCTCACCCCTGGAGTTCTGCAGAACAGACTTTGCAAACGACTGCCGTGGGTGCGAGGGATCTCTTTCCTTTCTTACGGAGAATCTCTAAAACTGGAATCCCAGGTATTGACCTCTGGACAGATCACCGGAACGGTCAGATTCCACATTTCTGTGTACTTATGGGGCAAAGTCCCTAAGGCCACCTCCCTCAGCGTCCGTCTAGTGGAGGGCAGGCACGACAGACTTCTCCCCCGTGAATGATTAACTGAAGGAAAGGACAAGCTGGTGTTCAAATTTACCTCCCTTTTCCTGTTGTTTCCCTCTAACTGGTTAGGTTATCTAGGGTCATTCTCTCTGCCAATGGGTCATATTTATTTTCTTTTGTTGTTTTTTTTGACAACCTTTGTGCTTGAGTGTCTCTTGTTTCATATTTCCTTATTCTGTGTGAAGTCAGGATCCCTGCCATCTGTTATAATTTTTATAGGCTCTGAAATGTTTAATTTTTTAACTTTTTAAAATCTAAGTGGCAATGTCAAAAGAATTTCATAGTTTGCTTTTGTTCGCTGAGAGGAAAGAAACTGGCAGCTGTGTCTGGATGAGAAACTATTTTGGTCCTCGAGATTGCAGTGGGCTTGGTCCAGTTGTCTATGACAGAGGTGAGGGCTGGGTCGGCTATGCGGGGTCCTGTTGAAGACCTTGAGGTCACTGCAGACTAGACATAATAGTATTATCGGGGCTCTGACTGTTTTCAATCAGGTTACAGTACTCTTACCAACCAAATTCTGAAATTACACTCCCTATCGTATGTGTTGGCAGCAGTTGCTAGTGGTTTGGATCCACTGTTGTGTCAGTATGGGGTGTGGATTCCTTCTTCACAAGGTAAATTTAAATCCTGCTGTGTATCACAGAATAAAGGTCAGCATATTATATATGTGAATGCATCTTCTTCCACCACCACTTGGCAGCCTCGCGGTCACCAGGGGACCGTCAGACTCTGAAGCCCCTTTGGAAACCATCTACCCAGATCAGTGCACCTTACTCCGGGAGCATCTCCAGCTGGCTAATGCCAAACCTCCACTTCTGAAAAAGCCCTGGGAGGTGCAGATGCACACACCTGTCCAGGAATCGGTCATTTAGAGAAGTGGTGCCCAAACTGTGGTCCCCAAGCTCATACCCCCAGGGCATGAGGCAGAGACGGGGCTGATCTGTGGTCACCCCCTTGATCTTTACCACCACTTTCTTCCCTGCTCTGAGGGCAGTGTGGGGACATGGCTGAAGACTGGCTGTCACTGCTCCTATTCTCTGCTCTGTTTGCCTAGAAAATTCAAATTAGATGAAATCATTTTTCAATATATCTATGACCAAGTTTAGTTTGCTTTTTGCTAATGACTAAGATTTAAAAGAAAGTACCAGAATTTTTGGCATTTAATTATGTTCTAGATTATAGACAAATTTATGATAGGAAAAATTGCATTCATATCATAAAATAAAACAGTCTGCTGTAATTCTGCATTCACAGTATGTCAATATAGCCCTTAAACAGCATATTAGCAGAAGGTGGCCTGTCAGCCTGTTTTAGGAAGGACTTTCTTTTATTCTGAGCTTATGTCCTTCCTCACTTTAGTCTTTCATGAAAGAATATTAAAGATAGATTGCAACTGTTTTGTTTTAACCATCTGATGTAGGCTCCCTGGTTTCTTATTTTATTCATTCATGAAATCCAAAGTCTGGGTCCCTGATGGGAACGACAGGCATAGACTGAATCAAAGATTAGTGAGGTTTACACTTGTTTCTGGCCCCCGCTTTGGCAATGACCCTGCTTTTCAGGGTCTCAAACTCCTCACCGAGGAATGAAGGACCCAACCAAGATCAGCTCTGCAGTTCCTGCGCTAATGCTGACACCCAGTGATAATGACAGAAAGCAGACCAGCAGGTCCAGGTCGAGAGTTCCACAGTCTCCATCCAGGCCTGTCTCTGTTGCATGTTTAAACCTGTTTTCAGTTGATTTTGAGTTAGATCCAAGTTTTGCAACTTTGAAAATATTCAGTAGCATCACCAAACCATATGCATATGCACTCGTGCTTGTCTCTTTTGTGTGGGTTGACAAAGGCAAAGGGAGGAAGACAGCAGTGTGACCTGCTTGGCACTGACAGTGGCCTGCCCTGCCCTGGCCTGGCCTGGACCCGCCTTGGCTGGATGGGGCCTGTCCATCGTGGTGACTCCTGTGCCCTGCAGTGAGCCCAGCACAGTCCTGGACTTGGAAAAAATATGTTCCCAGGCACCGCCAGCTAGACATTTGCTCTCCTTCATGTTCCCACTGTGTTTTGTGCTGGGCGCAGCCTGAGAAGACGAGGCAGAGGAACATTAATTGGCTCCCTCGTGGCCTGACCTGTCACGGAGTAGACACTAGCCAGGAAGAAAAGCCCCAGATGCGCTTGGCCATCAGTTACGACTGTGAGAAAAAAGAGGAAAGTAGTGGCGTTACACAGCAGAATGGGTCATTCTAATGTGTCCCCCAACTTAAGCTTATCCCATTTGCCTTTTTCCCCTTGTTCATCAGATGGAGTAATGATACGGCCCGGGAACGCCTCACATTTAGTCACTTGCATTGTTTTTCTCTATTTGTGTCCCTGATTTTATGTAGATATTCCAGTGCTCTTATTAAGGTCTCGCATTTTCTTTTGTCACTTCCCTTTGTCCAAGTGGATGTCCTTCCGCACTCCCTCTGTGGAGAGCTGGCGAATGTTCCCTCCCATCTATGGTGTTAGCTTCCCACACGAGGACAGTCAGGTTTAGGTGAGTAAAATCTCTACGTCCCTCCCCACATACAATTTTTAGTGCCTCAAGAGTGGACATGGTCCACACCCCTGTTAGCTTTCAAAATGCCACCCACAGGCATGGAGCAGGTAGGTGGCTGAGCATGGAGGTGACCGAGGCACCTTTCCTCTCCTCTCAGGCAGCCGGGTAAAGAGGAGAAGAACTCCCGGGTGTGAATAGCCAGCTACTGGAGAAGTCCAGGGCTTCATGAGAGCGCTTTGCGTTCTCCCGTCAGCAGTGCTGTGCAGAACAAAAGCTGTTCTAACAGGGGCATTGTGGGTGCTGCCGCAAACAAGCTGCCTGGCGACCCCCAGAGCCTGCGTCCCACACGTTTTGCTGATGAACTAACAGGCCTCTTGGCCCCGTGTATCTTCAGAGACCCTGTCAGTGTGCCCGGTGAAGGGCCTTTGCACTGCAGGCCATGCTCTCTACATGCACCTTAGAGGTCTGTCCCACAAGTCCTTCCTCCTTCCAGGAGACCCCAGCAGTTTCCCCTCCAGCTCTCATAGGTACCAGCTCCCCACTTAAAATCATGTTTAATTTCAGAAAAGAAAAATATCCCAAATATTCCTGGGAACTGATCTTTGCGTGTGAGTCATTTCCATTCTCATGTTGACCTTAGTAATGTCTTCTTACTGCTTTATCGAGCGTGTGCCCAATTTAAGCTTTGGCCCTTGGTCCCTGTATGTTTTTAGGGTGTGGACCCTTTTCTTTAAGAACATATTCATAAGCCATTTCAGGGAAAATCACGTAGCTGCAGAAGAAGGCATTGAAAACAGATATAATTCCTTAAGGCTTTGGCCAAGGAAATGGGCAGAGCTAATTCCATGTTTAATCATCAGCTAAGTGGAGCAGTTCTTTGTGCACATCACCTGTGTTTCTGCTGGGGTTAGGCGTTCGGGCGTCACCTCCTGGCCGCGCCCTGGCCGGCCCTGCGTGACTCCTCCGGCTTCCTCGTGTCTTCTACCTGGACTTGCCTGCCTGGGTGATGTGACCCAAAGGATCCAACAGCCTAGGAGGGAGGTGATGGTAGGGAGGCAGTTCCCAGCAGGAGGAGGGGGCATGGAGCAGGCAGCCGGCATCTGCTCCCTCTGGTCGCACTCTGGATTGTACACCTCTGGGGCAGATGGCGCTCACCCAAGCTTTTCTGCCAGCCGGCGTTTTTCAAGGCATGAATTTCTCAGGTGTCACACTCAGTGCTCCCCAACCTCAGTGCTTTGCCTGCTCCTGTGTGGGTTTCTCTAGGAGACCTTGGGGAGGAGAAGGTGGAAACACCAACCTGAAAATGATACGTGTACACTCATCATATACCCTGATCCACCTCCACATAATTTATCTACAAGATGGGGGGGGCTGGGTGACTGTGTGTGCATAGAGAGCATGAATTTCATAATCTATGAAACGGGAATGGGCGTCCCAGGGTTGTCGGGGAGCAGGTGAATTACAGTGCATAGGACAGCACTGCAATTGACTGAGACGTGATCTTAGAATGCAAGGTACCCGTTCGTATTTCACAGCCCTATGGATAGAACAGCCTGACCCACAGAACTTCTGTCTGTACTGTCCTCAGTGATAACCCCTAGCCCATGTGCCTTGCGCGCTCTTGAAATGTGCCTAGTGAGGCTAAGGAACTGACTTTTTAATTTTTTTTTAATTTAATTTAATTTAAATTTAAACAGCCACAGGTAGCTAGTGGCTATTGGGTTGCACAGAGCAGTTACAGAGGTTTCTGCTTCCATCTTTTTATTAATAATTTGATGTCAGTCTCATCTGCAAGTTCATTGCTGACAGGTCTTAAGACACATGGCTCCTCTGGGAAAAGCGATTTCTAGGAGCGCCTTGCGGCTGAGGGACAGTGTCTTGCCCAGCATTCTGACCTCGTAGCCTCTGACATCAGGGGCTAGGCAACTGCCTGGCAACCACGACGGACAGTACACCAACTGCCAGCAGTAGGACCTGAAGCATTTCTTGTTTGTCACTCATGTTTCCTGCTTAGTAAAAATGTGTTGTCTTCAGCCCTTCTTATTCTCTAGTACAGACATGGACATGACGGGAGATGCTAATGAAAAAACTTCTCAGTAGGGTGTTGTATTTGTCCATAAAGCAAATGTTTGCTTGGTGCCTGCCACAGGCCAGGCCCTGGTGACATGGCAGTGCCGGGGCAGAGACCCCACCTTGGTGAACCTGGCTCTGTGACACTTAGGAGCACATCCCGAGCACTCTTGTGTGCTGAGCATTGTCTTGTCTGCTTTAGATAGAATGTGCTCTTCACTCCCAAGAACAGCTCTGGGAGGCACAGGTAAGGGCCAGCTTTGCAGGGACACCAGCTCGTAGGTGGCGGCTGTGATGCACACACTGATGCCTCACCGAGCTGTGCCGAGCCTGTGCACAGCCTGTGGAGGGTGGAGAAGGGAGCAGGACAGGAGGGAAGACCTGAGGATGCCTTCCCTCATTTTCAGCCTAAGCAGCTGGGTCCTTGGCAGTGCCTTTTGCTGAGATAAATGTGAATAAAGACAGCTAGGAGCTCCCTTTTGTGCAGGCTAATTTTGAGATGTTGGTTGGTTTGATCAGGTTCCTAATAGCAAATAGATAGCCCACTCAATAAGTATGGTTTCAGGAGGGCTTGGACTACAGAGGACTAATTACAGAGGAGGGGACCAGGGAGAGGGGCCCCTAAAGCTGGGTGATGCAGGGGCCTGAGGCTGGGATGCTCCTGTGAGGGCTGCCAGGGATGGCGGGTGGGGGACACTGAAAGGGAGGGATAGGGCAATAATCCTAACCTCTCCTGCTTTCTCCTTTCCCTTGGGTTCCCAGGGGGCAGGAGTGCCCTGTGGGGCAGCCTACCTGGGCTCTTGGGCCAGAGGCCAGAGTGGAGAGGGCCTCTGTGGAGAATTATCAGCTCCCATTGAGCCTATATGGTGGAGACAGATGCAGCTGTCACTTGTGTGCAGCTTAGGAGAGGCCAGGCTAGGTACAGGCCTGGGAGGTACAGCCATAGGTGACATTTAACATCTCAGGTCCAGTGAGGGTGTCTTTTCCAGGGTACTGCTAGAACCCGAGCCTGGGCCCTGCTCCGAGGCTGGTCTGCCTCAAGCTCTTCCTTCTTGTGTGTCTTTGGCCTTCCTTCCTCCAGACTAAAGTTAGAGTTTAGCATTGCTTTATAAGATCTGCTTCCCAGGGACTTCATTCTTGTATTTCTTTATTGCCTGGCCCACTCACACTCCCTCACGCTGTCCCAAACTCCTACATCAAAGTGTCACTTTGTGTTCTCTAAATCCTGCTGAGTCAGAAGACTGGCAGACAAATGGAAGCACAGATGGTCTGTTACAGACTCTGCCTCTGTCTGAGCCAGGGAAATGATAATGAAATCTCTTTACTGTGTCTGCTTTGTCTTCGACGAGACTGGAAGCAGTTTGAAGCGCTTTGTCTTGAGTTCTTGGTGCATTTTCTCAGGCTGAGCTCCTGCCCACCACAGGTTCATTGCAGAAGAGGCTGCAGCTGCAGGAGCCAAGTGTGTGCTCACCCCCAGCCCCACCTGGATTGTCGACCCCATCGACGGCACCTGCAACTTTGTGCACAGGTGAGCATAAGCATGGGTCACCCCATTCTAGTACCTAAACTGTCCTCTTCTCTAAGACTTTGTCTTTCCCAAAGCAGCATTTTTGGAGGCAGGAATATATAAGCAAACCTCTGATATGTTTATAGTCTCATTAAAAAGGTGATCAAGTCTTGATATTTTTAAAATAAGGTTTTCCACTTGTGGGAAACCTTCACTTGTTTAAAACCATTGTCTTTGTTATGTTTACAATGTTGGGTTGAATTAAGAAGGACCCCTGGAGAAGCAAGCAGGGTTAGAAAGGACGCGTGCACAGCCCAGGAGCTGCAAGAGCATGACATGTAGGCAGTGGTATGTGAGGGGTGACATTCCGAGTGGGAGCAAACCTCATGTCACCAGGAGATGGGATGAGGAACACATTAGAAGCTGTTCCGGATTAATTTGACTAGACTAACAACAGCCAAAGAACAGTAGGTTGTAGGGAGGTCAGAGGGGCCAGTGGGGGGAGGGAGAGGGAAGTAGGCTACAGAGCCCAGGGAGGTGACAGGGGCGTGGTCCCAGAAGCCAATGGGGCAGGTGTTGAAGCTGTACGCACTTGTCCAGGACTGAGGGTGTTGAAATGATGTGGTTTCCAGAGGATGGTTCTCAGATAGGAACACGCATAGAACTCCTGATTGCTGGTTGACACAGGTTCCTGGCCCATCTCCAGCTCCCCACTCAATAAGTTAGGGCATCCCATGAATCTGCATTCCTGGACTATACTTGGAGGGCCCCTGTCATAGATGACGTGGAAATGCTCCATTTCCTCACTTAAAGTGATAAAGTGTGAGCTCAGCCAGATAGATGATGGGGTCCTCGCCCTTGTCACTGTCCTCTTATGTGTTGCCGCAGTCTGTTTATATGTAAGTAGGTAAACTAATCCTCATGTAGCATGTTAATCATCACCCTTTTCTAAATGTAGTTTATTGTAAGAATTCAGTCAGTCATGCCCACACAGGTAGCCCTTTTGAGGCAATTGAATAGTGCCATCCGGTGATAGCAACAGTGTCACTAGACTATAATTTTAATTAAAGCTTGACACCCCCTGGGGAGTTCATGTGGCATCACAGGTCTCCCCTCTTGAATGAGTTTGCTGAGTGGAGCACCTGTTATTTCTCATTCACCATTCTGTGTGCTGGTAGTGGGGACCGGGCAGCTGAGCCTTATGGTGTGGTAAAGGCCACATGTCCACCGGCCCCAGTGGCCCGAGGACCAAGGGGAACATTGGGCCAGAGAGACAACTTGGAGAAGAGCATCAGTTGTAAATGAAGCCATGGTCCTGACCCTTACAGTTCCAGAACACCATCGAGGGCCATGGCCATGTGATTCTCATGGCCTAAAGACACCCGAAACCTTTGGCGACTACAGCTCAGATAGGACCTGTTCGTCCTTATGTCTAGTAGTGGCGGTGCTGGAACTAAAGCAAGTGGGAGAGGGCTTCTCGGAGAGGGGAACTAAAGCTGAGCCTGGCTCGCAGTGCACTTGCTCAGTGACCCAGCCACCAGTGATGAGTGTCACGTGGCCGCCACCTTGGCAGTCAGTGCTCAGATCCGGGTATGACTGGTTTCACAGTTTTCCTGTGGGTTAGCAGGACCCAGCCTTTCCTTGTTCCTACTTGTTAAGCTCTGATGATCTTCACATAAAGGAAAGATTATTTTAAAGATGCAGAGCAGCAACAACAAAATCTCAGAATAAAACCACAGGCAAACTGTGACGTCATAGCCAGCCTTCGCCCATTGTGGCCCGTGCCTGCTGTTGGAGTGAGGAGGGCAGTTATCACTTAGACCCAGCCTCTAGGTGGAGGCTGTGGCCCGGCACCTGTGATGTCGCCTCCTGGGGGGCCCTCACCACTCTGCCTGGCGCATGCATGCATCTGGCCTTTTTGGAGGTCTCAGTGGTCCTTTTAGGTCTCTGAGAACCAGAAAGTTGATTATTACAATCTCTTGTCAATTGGGTACTTGGTCATTGTTGAATTACATCAACTTTACATGACTTGCAGAATGCTGCTATCTTACAACATGCTCAGCTAACCCTGTTTGTCTTGGAAGCAGTTAGTGAAATTGTGGGAAGTAGTTTTTAAAAAAACAGACCCACCCACACTGTGAAAAGGTCCTTCTGTGCCTTGAGTGACGATGCTGCACAGCCACACAGAGGCTCCTAAGTGCTCCCGTGTCAGTTTGCAAGAGGCCAGTATGTTTTAGAGTGTAAGCCATTCTGTTTTCCTTTGCAGATTTCCAACCGTGGCAGTAAGCATTGGATTTGCTGTGAACCAGGAGGTACGTGCTGGGTGGGGCCCTTGGACCAGCAGCCCCAAGCCCCTTGGGTCCCCAGGGCTCCGGTTCAGGTTTCATTTAGTCATCTCCCTTTTTGGTTTCAACCTCTGCACTCCTGTTTCTCTCTCTTTGTCATGTGCCTTAGTCATGACTAGTAAATCCAAGCATGTGTTTTTCAAATCTGAGAAAAACAGATGCAAACCAGTATGGGATGTGCAGACTCGGGGCTCTGTGGCCACCCTTGTTTTCACCCTGGTCTTTTTCTGATGTGACTGTGGAAGGAGAAGTTCTGAGCAGATTGTCCGAGTTAGTCTCCATGTGACCCCGGGGGCGTGTGATTTAGTCACACACAAAAAGAATTCCTATTTTTGGAGGACATTTTTAATCCCAATATTCCATTAATTCTTCTTTATCTTCCCCTAGCTGTTAGTGTGAGAACGTGGCTGCTTCAGGGTTCCCAGAGACCCTTGGAGCCAGCAGCATCTGAGGGCCTGCAACTTTTTATTAATCAGTTTAAGCAATAGCACTTAGAAAGGCCTTCATTTCTTTGTAGTCACTACAATTATATTTAAATAAGACTGGGCTGAGTGTTTTTCAAAGGCAGCCCTCCTTCAGAACACCATTTTTCATCTTAATCCTCAGTGTTAGCATAGATTCCCTAGCATGGAAGCGGAGAGAAGTCTATACCCCTGTAAAAGTGCTTCAGTTGAAGATAAGCAAGATTTTTAATATTGAAATTTGAGTAAGGAGTTAATTGTTCACTTGTCTCTCTGTTGAATGTTGTCACCGAACCGGGTAGGGGGTCGAGCAGTCACCTCAGAGGGTGATGCTCACAGGTGCTGTGTCAGTAACTGAGGGAGGGCAAAGTGCTGTGGGCTGGCGAGGTCGCCAGCTGGCGAGGCCCACACCCTGGGATGGGTCTGGTGTATATGACTGTGCACTGGTGGCCTGGGCATATAGTGGATGCCCCCTGGTCAAGGGGAGCATCCCACCCTTCCTCACTGTTCCCTCAAGGCCTGAGGGCCGCCTGCTTGCCAGGGGGTGCAGGGCTTCCACCACAGGCTACCCAAGTCCAGCCCAATTCTAGGCTGACCTGTATTTGGGAAGCCCTTTAAACCAGGGTAGGGGAGCAGGGAGGATGGTTAAGGGTTGCTGGAAGGTTGTAGGCCCTCGATAAGTGCTGACCGAACCATCCTCCCCAGTGGAAAACACAATTCCTGCAGGTTGGGGAGTCTCTTGCACTATAATCAAATTCAGCCTGGGCCAGCCGAGACTTTCCTGAGGCATTTGGCCCTGGGTCTCTCTTAATTTCCAAAGAGATGGGTCCTTGGCTAACCCCCAGAGCGAGCACACTTGCTGTTGTTAACCCTGTCTAGTGAGAAGTCAGTAGAGGAAAGTCACAGAAACACATGGGTGTCAGGTAGCATTTTTTTTCATGCCTCTTCCTTTTACCATCCCTGAGTGGGAGGCTGTGGCCGTGGCCTGGTCACTGATTTGTGGCAGTGCGGCCACTAGGTGGCGCTCGCCCGCTCAGGGATGAGCCCCCTTTGGCGAGCCACCTTGGTCTTCCTAGGACTGCCCTAGACGCATTCTTCACACATCAGCAGTTTTGAGGATTACTTGTGGAGTTTGATTACTGTCACAAGTAGCCTCCCACCACCCCAGGGGGGAAAAGCCTTTCTAAAGAATTAAGTTTTTTCAATAACTTTCAATTACTAATGCTTGGTTATGATGTTAAGTTTTAATATGGTTTTTTTAGTTTTAGTACACTTTTAAATGTAGTAATTTTTAAAAAAAGAAAGCTTGCTTCCATGCAGGTCTAATTTTGAATCTAGACTTTTAATTCCTTTTTGAAAAGTATTTTCTATCACATCGTCGTTGCATTTTAGAACACCTTCACCTTTGTTTATTTGTTTTTTTTTAAATATCTTTTATTTCAGAGAGAGGAAGGGAGAGAAATAGAAACATCAACGATGAAAGCAGGTCATTGAGCCTGGCCGGGTGTGGCTCAGCGGTTGAGCGTCGACCTAGGATGCAGGCAATCAGGGTTCGATTCCTGGTCAGGGCACATGCCCAGGTTGTGGGCCCAATCCCCAGTCGAGGGCGTGCAGGAGGCAGCCAATCAATGACTCTCTCATCATTGATGTTTCTATCTCTCCCTCTCCTTTCCTCTCTCTGAAATCAATAAAGATATATTTTAAAAAAAAGAAAAAGAAAGCAGGTCATTGATCATCTGCCTCCTGCATGCCCCCTACTCTGGGGATCGAGCCTGCAGCCCGGGCATGTGCCCTGATAGGGAATTGAACCCTGACTTCCAGGTTCATGGTTTGACGCTCAACCACTGAGCTACACTGGCCAGGCAAGAACACCTTCACCTTTGAATTACTGTTATTTTCTGTACCCATTAAGTGAAAGGCATTTGTTTTCTGTCCTGCCCCTGCCCCCCAGCTTGAATTTGGAGTGATTTACCACTGCACAGAGGAGCGGCTGTACACAGGCCAGAGAGGCCGGGGTGCCTTCTGCAATGGCCAGCGGCTGCAGGTCTCCGGGGAGACAGGTAGGGCTTCACGCGGCTTGTCTCAGTTCACTTCAGATTGAGAAATGTCCATGGAAAATGCCAAAAAGCACCATTCCCTGAAACAGTGGTGGAAATCTCCTGCTGAGAGTTCAATCTCTTTTTAGGGACACTGTGTCCCTGATGAACTAGAAATGGAGCCAGTTCTGTATCTTGATGTTTTTGTGAATGTGGCTAGGAGCTTTAAATAGTCTCTTTCTATTTTGTACTCACATCTTTCATCTTGAATGCTTAAAGAAATCCAGTCATTAGTTATGATTTGGTCTCTAGCAGTCCAATGCCACGGGCAGAGTCAGAAGCATGCTCTGGCCTCAGAGCGTGCGGATAAATGTGAGCTGTCATGTTGCCCCCTGGATGATGTCACCCAGGTGCAGTCTGTGGCTCCCTGATTGTGGACTAACTAGCTGGCTTCAGTTTCTGTGAGAAATCATGTACATAAGTGATGTTTCACTTACCACAGATGACCCACTGTCCTTGTGATGCCTCAAGCAGAACCTCAAGGGCACCCAGTAGCTCTTACAAAGGGACTACATTATATTTAATCTGCATATTACTGGTGTCAATACCAATGTGCTGGTTTAGGTGTTTCAGTGACTCTTTTTGGACTTTTTCTCTCTCACTGATTAAACTGGCGATAGCTTAGCACTTTGTAGGACAGATACTGTCAGGGACAGAAAATTGCGAGACAAGTAAAGAGAAGAGCCCAAGACCAGGAGCAGGTGGATTAGGGGAAGACCTTAAAAGGTCCATAATGTCCATATTTGGGTCTGAAAAAGTAGAAAGCACAGTTTCTGCTAACTCCTTACTTGCGTGTTTCTGCAGCAGGACATCATAAGATACCCCCTCCCCCGTTATCTCCTTTACCCACCATGGCTTTGGTTTGTGGTGTCAACACTTCTCCGAGCTCCCTCTGCCTTCCTGCTGCCTCCCCTCTACCCATTTCCAGCTTCTTTGTTAAAAGTGTCTTTCCTAGTGCCCTTTCTCCATTGTCTCTATTTACTCTGCCTTTTCTTCCTCCTTGGATGACACCTGTGTGCCGAGATGGCCTCCGAGGCCATGAGAGGACTGAGGTGCGCCCTGCCCTCCCCTGGTAAGGAAGGGGCTCTCCAGCTCTGATCCATGATGATCTGGTGGACGCGGCGTCATCAGGAGCCCTGCATCGCTAACTTCTTATGTCTGGGTTTCTGCAATCCCACGACTGTTGATCCAGGCGCAGCGGGGCTATTTGCTGTAGCAGACTCCGCCTTGCAGTGCCATGACCCCACAAACAGCTGGTCTGTTAGGGAGGTGACCTGTCATTGTATGAAGAACGGGTCGGGGCAGGACTGCCTCAGGGAGTCTGAGGAGGCCCCGGGAGGCCCAGGGTGAGGGGAAGGGGAGACGTCACAGGAGGCTTCAGATAGAGGCGGGAGCAGCAGGAGGCACTAACCAGTTACCGCTTGAGTCCCAGCCCTGCCCCATTTCTCCCTCTCCCACAAACGTTTTGTTTGGCTGAGTAAAAGGTGGCATTAATTACAGCCATGCATGCCAAGAGGCAACCGCTCAAGCTGAATTGTGTAACTCAATAGTGAGAAAGCATGTTATTAAACACGCTTATGTGAACTTTGCTCTATATTTTATTTGATTACCTAACACTCAACTGGATTCACACACACTCGGCTTTCTGGTCAGCTGCCTGCGCCGCTCAGCAGTGCATTAGAGCTTCACGTGCTCAGAGGGGCTTTCAGACCACTCGCCCAGCGCTGGCTCACCCCTCCCACATGGGCAGGCACCTGGGGTCACCACAGCGTTGGGCCCATCATAGGCCCTTCTGTCCCAGAGTGTTCGTCACTCATTGTCATAAACCCTCCTCAGCTACACACATTCCAAAGCTCTTCCATGACTATTTTTTTGTTTTGATTTCTGACTTATAAAGTCCAGTGTGTGTTTCAGCCTGGTCGTTTTCTATTTGATGGGCAACTAGGTTTCTATGGGAGGAGTTCCTGTTATTTTTTGTACCTATTAAGTGAACGGCATTTGTTTTCTGTCCTGCCCCTGTCCCCCAGCTTGAATTTGGAGTGATTTACCACTGCACAGAGGAGCTGCTGTACATAGGCCGGAAAGGACTCTTTAGCAACACTGTCTTTAGGTGTTGTGCAGACCTGGGTTCAGATCCTGATTCTGCCACCTTCTAATGCTATGACTTGTCAGTTCACCTCTCCAAACCTCAGTCTTCATATATAAAGCAGAGTGATGATGATGAAGACATGGAGGGTTAAATAAAATTACACGTAGAAAACACTCAGCAAATTCTCTGGCACATAGTACCCAAAATGAGTCATTATCAAAGAAGAAACTTGAGTCTTTGCACAAGATCAGCTACAGCCCATTGTTAGAATTAAGATGCATTTCTGGAGGAAACAGCCATTGAAACAACCACCACTAATCTTTCCCCTGTGCTTTCTTCGCCTTCTCTTTTCCAATTCCTATTAAACGTTTCTGGAATATCTTCAACTCACAAAAACAAAAAAAGCTACACTGAATAGGGGTTAAGGATTAGATGAGGCCAGAGTTTTATTAGTAGCTTTTTCTTCAAATTTTACCAGGAGAGAGAGAGAGAGGAGGAAGGGAGAGGGAGAGGGAGAGAGGGAGAGAGGGAGAGAGACACATCGATTGGTTACCTCCCACACCCGCCCTGACCAGGGTCGAGCATTGAACCTGCAACCCAGGCCCATGCCCTTGACCGGGAATTGAACCCGTGATCCTTCAGGGTACAGGCCCACGCTCTAACCAATGAGCCACCGGCCAGGTCTGGGTCTCTTATTATGTGCATGTTGGGTCTCCTCTGCTTACCTTGTTTTTAGGTCACTTTCTTTTGTCATAATCTTTTTCACCTTTTCCACCAATTTTTTTTAAATCTCCTCTTTCATCCTTTATTTTTTATAAAGCATGATACATTGGGCTTATTCATTCTGTATTTCTTTAGTTTTATCGTCTCCTCTGAAATGTTTTCTGATTCTTTCCTAAGTTCTATCTCCTCTACTTTTGAGTTATGCTGTTCTTTCATATAGTCTTATTTCTTTCTTCTTTTTTAAAATTTTCTTTTTCAATCACAGTTGATATTAAATATTATATTCTTTATTTCTTTTACATAAAGCTATTTCTGTTTTGTGGATAAATCTTTCTGGGCATTCCTTGATTGACTAGAGAAATGTTTTTCTGCCCCTGATCTTCTTCCTTATGATAATTGTGTATAGGATTCAACCATGATTCTTTCACTTTTTTCTACTGGAAATCTGTGTTCCTGACCTTGTGTGGGGGTGGGGAGGGATGTCAAGACAGTTTTTGTACTTTCACAGCTCCAGAGCTCCCTCTTCTGTTTTTGTGATGTGCTAAAAATTGGCCTTGCTCTTAGATTTTTTTTTTTTTTTTTGGCTCTGTTTCCCTCCTTTACTGTTATCTGGATCTTCTTTTTCCTTTGCCTTTATTATTCCTGTCTAGTGACTCTGGAATTCACTCCCATGCATTTCTTCTCAGGACGTGCCCTACGAGGCCCTGGTCATAGGGCTGGTTGGCTCCCTACTTTCAGACCTTACCCCACATCCCATACCAGGGACCCATGAATTGATGTGTGCTCAGCTCCTCTCATATTGGCCCAAGCTGGTTTCCAGTGAGTGGCTATTGGTGATTTTGAGGTTCTCCTGTTCTCGGGTCCAATACGATGCTCGATGCTTCTCTCTTCCTCCTGATGTCACGATGCCAAATGATCTTATAGCTGCTGGAGGTTTGCTCCACCCATTGTGTTTTGGGGTTCAGATATACCTTGACCATATAGTTGTGTGTGCGTGTGTGTGTGTGTGTGTGTGTTGGGGGTTTTATTGAAGATGATGTCTATAGTTTTGTTTTTTGCTCTCCTAGTTGTTCTGTCTGTTTTTATCAGAGGAGGCTTGGAAAGGTTAAAATCTACATGGTTGTTGCATAGATTTCCAGTTCTGTCTTCTCCAGGATTCTAAAGAGTACTTTTTATTTCCAAATTACCTGTGTGTTTTTTAAAATAATTTATTCAGGTGAAAGTCAAGTAACATAAAATTAACCATTTTAAAGTGAACAATTCAGTGGCAGTACATTCACAGTGCTGTGCATTTGCACTCTCCAAGGTAAAGCCTTGTACCCATTAAGCACTGTCTCCCCGACACACCCCCTTCCTGCCTCCACCCCCAACCACCAATCTTCATTCTTAGTACTTAGGTTTCTAAGTTAAATAAAGTTGAATTTTATTTTCATATGAATAGCTCTTAAGGGTCTTTAAGAAGTCTGAAAGAATTAGGACGTGTGTATGAAAACACTCTGATATAGTGTTGTTTCGGGAGCTCTACACTCAGCAAAGCCAGCCAGTGCCCAGAGGGGACATTTTCCAGACTTAAAGCACAATTGCCTCTTTCTCCAGGAGTACATATTTCAATGTATATACACTTGCCTTTAAGCTGTAAAATTTCTCTTAAGACAACAGTACTCTTTGGTACTCTGGGTATTTTTAACTTTGTTCAAATAGAAAAAGGGTTTTCAAACTGTTGGAAGTCACAGACTACATCTTTTCACCCTAAATAAAATCTGTTTATTGAAAGAGTATACAGAGATGCCCTACTTCAAAATCTATTAGTTGTTGTTTTTTATTATTGTAGTAAAATATACAGTATATAAATAACACTAGCCATCTGAGCCATTTTTAGGTGTATAGTTTAGTGGTATTGATTACATTCACAGTGTTGTGCAACCATTACCCCTATTTCCAAAACTTTTATCACTACAAATAGAAACTCTGTGCTTAGTAAGCAATAGCTCTCCATTCCCAACCCACACACCCCTGAAGACACAGAATATTTTAAATCAAAAATACAATTAGTATTTGATTAAAAACTAAAATATTATGATAAATATTGGGAAAATGGTAATAAAGTACAAATATCATAGTAATTGTAGATAATCAGGAATAATCATAGTATAAGAAGATATTAAGCAGGCCTGGCTGGCGTGGCTCAGTGGCTGAGCATCTCAAGGCACGTGCCTGGGTTGTGGGCTCGACCCCCAGTGAGGGGTGTGCAGGAGACAGCCGACCGATGATGTTTCTCTCTCATCGACGTTTCTCTCTCTACCTCTCTCCCTTTCTCTCTCTGAAATCAATAAAAAAAAGAAGATAATAAGTAGAAGAGATCTGTAATTTTTACCTTTTTTCTTATCTAAGGCAAAATAAAACAGAAAGCATTTGCCTGTAGGTGGCAGCACTCAGACTTCCTTTTTACTATTCTTGATTTCATTTGGGAAAAAATATATTAGCAGGAGTGAGAAAGAATAGATACATTGCAGCTGGAAGAAGAGGGTACAGAGACACCTTTTCACAAGTTTAAAACTGTGGAAAGAAACCCCTTCTTTCGCATATCACCAGACAAGCTTTAGTTTTAGTCTGGGCCTTAACCGCTTAAGGGCTACATGGCCTCATGCAGGTCACTTCTCCAAGCTTGGTTTCCTAGCTGTGAAGAAAGGACAGTGAGACAGCAAATGTGACAGAGGACTGAGAGCATTCATGGAGGTGTCTGGAAGAGAGTAAGATGTGAACGATTGCCGTTTCCACACTTTGTTTAATTTCCCTTGTGAAACAGCCTGGTGGCACTTAGTTTGAAAATCCCTGCCCTTCCTGCACCAGCCCTGCATGCGGGGGAATCTGCTTGTCTAGGCTGACACTCTGGGGACTTTGCTCTCTGTTCACCCTGCAGCCAGGCCCTCCCTCTGATAAGGAGATTGGGATAGGCCTTGGCCTGAAGCAGTAGTCACATGTTATGAACCTGATTAAAAGTGGGTACTTATCTCCCTGTGGAAACTGATTGTCCAGCTTTCTAGTGGGGGGGGGGTGTTTCTTCAGTGTCTTCCTTAATTATCAAAATCTCAAATATGCATACTCTTTCATTCAGAAATTCCACTTCAATTAAACTATCCTGAAAAAAATGTATCAACATGACTGCACAAACCTATATAGAAAAAGAGATAACATTGTTTATAATAACAAGAACTGAAAATGTTCATCTGTGGGGGAAGGTTCAACCAGTTCTTCCATTGGGTAGAATAACATTCAGTTGTTACAAGTACGGAAGGATGGTAAAAGGTGTACTCGGTATATTGTTATATCAAAAGAGCAATTAACAAAATAACCTGTAAAACTGTTTTTAAAAATCTGATGTCCACATGCATGGGGGGAGGGGGGGGTGAGATCTGAAGTCAGGTAAGGAAATTAGAAGAGTAGACAGGGGCCACCCACTGCTGCTTCACTTCTGCTTTCCTCCACAGCCTCCTCCAAAACTGCTCATCTTGCTTCCTTGCTTTCCCTGGCTAAAAAGCATGCACACCATCTAATTTCCTTTTAAATTTTAATTTAATGGGCACTCCCCGAATTTCAATGTATCATTGTTCAAAGGGGCATTTTTAGCTAAATATTTATAATTCAGAATTCATTCCGAACCCACCCCCCAAATAGTGTTGTATATAGTGATTAGATTTTTGGACTGGTCAACACAATTCTACTTAACTCAAAAATTCCTTTCATGCCCAGACAGGCGTGGCTCAGTGGTTGAGCATTGACCTAGGATCCAGGAGATCGCAGTTAGATTCCCAGTCAGGGCACATGCCTGGGCTGCGGACTCGATCCCCAGTGGGGCACATGCAGGAGGCAGCCGATCAATGACTCTCTCATCATTGATGTTTCTCTCTCTCTCTCCCTCTCCCTTCCTCTCTTTGAAATCAATAAAGATATTTTTAAAAAAATAAATCCTGTCATAAATTTAAAAATATCAGCAGTTTAACAAACCGACCCAAACAAGAAGACTCTTATCAATGTTTCCTTAATGCTTGTGTCTGAGGGAAAGTGTTCATTGCTTTGATACCCACGTATAAATGTCTACTGTACCTGGCTTTGTTGATCTTTTTCTTCAAAAGAAGTCTATTTTTCCAGGGGAAATACCATCTTAGTTTTACAGCCCGGGGGATGGGGGTAAGAGGTGACCTCTGGCAGGGTTAACTGGGTCCTGTCCATGGAGACCATGGAGCTGCGTGGCCCCCTTATCCCTTGTTGTGGGCAGTGCCCAGTGCACTTACGCTGGACACATGGGAGGTGCATTTGCTCAGCTTTAGTGCTGGGTGTGCCTGGCAAGGAATGATTCAGACCTCCGGAAGGCAGGTGGCTTTGATGTGGAGCCAAATGGTTTTTTAGAAAGTGTTTAAAGTATAAAATGGGAGCCTGGATATAAGAAAAGGGGGAAGTGGGTGTAGGTTCTGTCTGAGAAGAGATTGCTTTCTCAGGGTCATCTGGTCCCTCAGTGAGAGGTGACTGCAGATTTCGACATGGGATTGGGCCCACTGAGCGAAATAACCTGTGGGGGGGGTGTTCCCTCCACTTCATGAACACACCTGGTGTGGCTGATCGTGCCCGAGCAGCAGGCCTGAAGAGGCATGACAGCCTAAATTTGGTTGTGTTTGGGTGTATGGCCAGGTAAGGACAAGCTGATTGTGCTCCCCACCAGTGAGTCAGGCACAGGAAGGGAGCCCGGTCACGTCCCTCCGTGCCCAGGGGCCAGCTTCCTGGCACGCGGTCCCCCACGCCTGTCGCAGGATCCGCGGGCTTGGCGTGAGCGCCTCGCCACTCTGCGCGGCAGAGGCCACACAGCTACCACGTCTGCCTTTATGTGGAGGGGGTTACCCCTGAGGGCTCCCTTTCCAAAGACAGTACTTAAAAGTTGCTTTCTCCAACTTTTTGGGATAATGGCGTTTCCATCTCTGTGACCCCAGCAGTTAAAGAAAGGTTCTTATAGACAGATTTAATTGATGAGGCATTTTTTTCCTTCAGACATTGAGTGGTCCCAGTTTGGAGTCATTCTGTTTTCATTTGTGATTGAATGATGGTGATTTTCCTAAGACACCAAACTCTTCAAGTTTTCATGCTAACTAGTCCTGAAAAGAGAGAACTGAAAAACCTCCCTCTGAAATCAGAATCGGAAAGCGGCTTTAACAGATGATGAGGAAGTAGAGAGTGGGTTTTGTTTCTCTCTGTTACAGTGTCCTTACTTTTCAACATAGGTATTAGAAAAACTGTATAGCTTAAACCACTCAAAAGAGACTTATTCTAGAAGGAATGAGGGTCTGATATTTGAAGTTCGCTTCAGGGAAAACCCCGACTATTCGGTTAGAACCAAGACTTGATTTTTCTGATTACAGGACATTCTTTCTATTGCAGATCTTTCAAAGGCCTTGGTTCTAACAGAAATCGGTCCCAAACGTGACCCTGCTACTCTGAAATTGTTCCTGAGCAACATGGAGAGGTTACTCCACGCCAAAGCTCATGGGTATGACTCTTCAGTTCCTGAAACACCCTGGGGCCAAGGAGAAATGTGCCAAACACACAGTCTTGCTTCAAACTCCCCGGGGACTGAAAGAAAACGGCCCCCGTGACAGGAACACGCGCAGCCCGGGCTGAGGCCCAGGCCGCCGGGGTGCTGCGTTGTGCAGTGTGGGAGCTCCTGCAGCAGCTGTTAGGAAATGGACAGGGGGCCTTCGTTCCTTTCTGAGCAACCTTGAAAAACCAAGGAACTGGTCTCAAGCCACCCAACCGGCCAATCCTGTGTGTGCTTAGGGCCCTTCCTAAATGATGTTCCCTCAGTAAACACTTAGGAAAATAAATCCAAGTCCAGTTGAATCCTCTTGGTCTCCCATCCTCCGTCTAGGTCTGTGCTCTAGCCACCAGCCACAAGAGGTGATTTAAGTTAAACTTGGGTCGAGTTAAGCACTGAGCTGTTCAGTTGTGCTAGCCGCATTTCAGGTGCCCGCCAGCCACAGGTGGCTAGAACCACCCAGGGCAGAACGTTTCCATCATCACAGGAAGTTCTGTTGGACAGCGCCACACTGGACTCTAGATTTTGGATCTAGAGCCTGTTGGTAGAAGCCCTGTGGCTTACTTTCAATGACTGGGATGCTCAGCAGAGGGAGTGACTTTGGCTGAAGTAAGCACGCGCACTATTTAAGAGCAGTCCGATTTGTGCACCGTGACACTCACGTGCATTGCTGTCTTCCCTCTCCCCCAGGGTCCGAGTGATCGGGAGCTCCACCTTGGCGCTCTGCCACCTGGCCTCGGGAGCTGCGGACGCCTACTACCAGTTTGGCCTGCACTGCTGGGACATGGCTGCTGCTACCGTCATCATCAGAGAAGCAGGCGGCATCGTGATGGACACCTCAGGTGAGCCCATCTGACCCTCGGTTTGCCCGCAGTCCCCAGGGGTACGACAGTGGAGACTAGACTGACGCCTCCAGACTGAATGTCCCTTGCTTCCTTGGAGTCTCTGCTGATGAGAGGGCATTGGAAAGGCAGTGGTCCAGAGCCTCCCGCCCTTCCTGCCTTCCTGCTCTATGCCTCTCGGCATGAAAATAGACCGTAGGGTCAGGATATGTGGCCGGGCAGGAAGAGCACCACCATTTACATTCACGTAACATTTGACAGTTTTCTAAGCACACAAGCCGGGGAGACTGGCAGAACAGGCGTCACGCTCCCCAGTTGACGGAGAGGAGGCTGGTACCCCGCGGCCCTGTGGTTTGGCGTTAGATCAGCACAGTCTGCTACGTGGGTGCCCTGTGAGGCTTTAGGATGGATCCGAAAGGTGCCTGTTACTTACGCTTCAAGGTTATTGCCTTCCAGGGACTGACCCCACTGGCCAAATGCAACCCCACTTAGCATCTCTACCGCTGTTACGTCCACTTAGCTGCAGCGAGATGGCTCGTCTAATGTGTAGGGATAACCAGTCGGGCTGGGTGAGTCCTTCTAGGCCCCATTCTCGCCCAGCTTTTCAGTCCTGAGCTCGTTAGCAGAAACATGGGGGCTTCCTGTTAACTATTGGGTATGTGCAGGGGGTCTTTTGTCATTTCATTTCTACTTTTTTCCTCTTTCTCCTTTGAAAGGCTTTAATTGAGCTGCCAGAAAAGTATAAAACTGAAGAGGTATCAGCCTTAGATGGCAAGGCCAGGCAGACCAGTTTCAGATTAAAAACGCGCCTGACACTGGATTTAACCACGCGAGCACACGTGTGTGCACGGAGGGCTCCAGCAAGGCCGTTACTCACATCCCCCGAAGCACATGGCTTCAGCGTCCATGCCCAGCTGCCTGCTCCCCACAGCAGCCGGGATGGGTTGCCAGTCGGAAAAACCAACTCGTGGGGTCTGGAGTGCCTCCCATGCAGCCCGGAGGCTGAGAACTGCTCTCCCCTGTCCTGGTCTAACCAGTCATTGGAACCTCAGTCCTGAATGTTGGGCCTCAAGCTACATTCTCCCAGCACAGCCTCCAAAACGGCCTTGGACTGTGGCACCTCCACTGCACTCACATTGGGGTGGTGCCAATGCTGAAAGGCATCACCCCTCTCTGACCAGGCTCACGTCTGTGCCACACCGTTTGTTCCCGCCTCGGGCACAGCCTGCGAGCTTTGTTTTTCTGGGAATGGGCGCGTGCTGAGTTATCCTGGGCTATTCTGCCCTCTCCAATAACCCTGGTGCTCTCTTCTTCTCTGTCCTCAGGCGGACCCCTCGACCTCATGTCTTGCAGAGTGGTTGCTGCAGGCACCCGAGAAATGGCGACACTCATAGCTCAGGCCTTACAAACAATTAACTACGGACGGGATGATGAGAAGTGAAAGGGCGCCGAGGACAGAGAAATGCGACCCCAGGGCTGGTTCTTCCTGGGAATGCTGAAGCTGGCAGCCAATCCCTGGGGAGGAAGCCACCTTGAGCAGCCTGCACTCGACTCAAATTCTGCGTCCCTAACCACCCCAGAGGGAGGTGTTCTGCTAACGTGGCTCTGTGGTTAAATCCACGCCTTTCACCAGGATTTGGTGTTTAACTGGTTTCTTTCTTTAATCTCATATAACCTTTTTCAGGTTAGTACAGGTTCTTCTATCAGGGCCAAAACCCAAATCTCATGATGTACCTATTGATAATTCAGTCTCGATTTTTTTTTTTCCAGAATGCAAATCTCAGGTAATACGGCTTTAGAACTGCTGATAAAGCGGACTTGTTCTCAGGCCCTCCCCCATGGTACTTCAGAAGGCAATAAATCAAAATAATGGCACTCAGCTTACCTGCTTCCCTTCATAAGTGCGTCGTGTATTTCCCCAAACAATGCACAAAATCCACAGCTGTAGATGCATTTAAGACTCTAATGATGACTATTAGGAAGACAATAGCAGGGGTCGGAAGTATTCCCCATGAACCAATCCAATAAATCAAAGAATGAACCTGTTGAGGTATCAACCTGTTTTAACCAAGTAGCTTGTTTGTTAATATCTTATAATTGAGTTTCTACAGTACCAGAGGCATTGATCCGGGTAGACTCCACCTTGTCCAACCAACAAGTAACCTAACACAATTCTATTATCTAAAACCACCTTAAGGAGAGAGCCTAGGGACTTCTGTTGTGCAGCTGTGGCCTTAGCAGTACACTCAGCATGTAAAGGAGTAGCCAGAAGGTGTACACAGGGCTCCCTCATAAATATTAGCATTTATGGACCCATTAGCTGGTGCAGAGGTGTTAGCATCATTCATTAAAGACGCAAATACTGTATCACTACATATTGAAAGGCCACCTAACTATGTGGGATTGACACGAAGCCTATAAATGGTCTCATTTACACTGGCTGAGCAGTAGATCTCATTTTCCCACCCCAGTGTTGGGTTAAATTGAGGCAAAGAATGGTGGGTATGTGGATTTAGTATTTTAACTTTATAAAAAGGACTCACAGAACAATTTAAGCATACAGTGGCATTTGGGATTCTGATGAAGTTACTTACAGGGTAAATGAGGGGTCTCTTCCTTTGCGTCCTTTTTGGTTTAATGTCGCCACTCCTGTAGTTAGTTAAGTTTCCTGCAGTAGCTATTGTTTGTGAAATCTTAATTGTAGTGTTGTCTTCCCATGCATTAATAGACTACAATAGGTAGCAAATAGGGAGGAGGGGTAAAGGGTTCGTGTTGGAGAGAAGATCTTGATCCGTGATCTTGGGAGAGCAGTCCACTTCAAGACTCCTTCTGCTTCTGGGGAGGAGACTCACTGGTGGTCAATTCTAACTTTAGATCTCTGGCTGGTGTGCAGCTCAGGAATCTGGAGGAGCCCTTTCCAGTTGACAACTGGGGACCCAAGGTTCAAGTCCACAGAGTTTGGCTGCCATCTGGGTAGTGAAGAGAACCTGGTCTTTGTTCCTTCCAACAACATTCAAAGGCCGTCTTTGTTAGGTGTTGTTTCCAGAAGACCCACTCTCCCGGTTTTAAGTTGTGAAAGGTTCAACCTTCTGTAGCAGAGTCATAGAAAGCTTCCTTTACCTGATGGAAGGACAGTTTGGTCTGATGCATTAAAGCTTTAAATACTGAGTCATATCAGAATTTATGAGTTCAGGAGATACATACGGTTCTATCATCAAAGTATGTATAGGTCTTCCATTACTATTTCATAAGGTGTTAATTTACACTTTCCCATAGGTGTTGATCTAATTACCATGAAAACCAGTGGTAGAACTTTGGGCCAGGGCAGTCCAGTTGATTCTGTTAATCTAGCTAGCTTTACTTTTAAGTTACCATTTGTCTGTTTGACTTTACCAGGTGACTGAGGACGGACGGCAAGGACAATGGTAATGCCAGTGTCAGCAGCATCTTATTTAATTGCTTAATTATTTATCTGGTGAAGTGAGTTCCCCTATCACTGGAGATTTCTTTGGGGATATCCCATAAAGGAAATATTTTCTAAAAGCTTCCTAGCCATGGTTGTGGATCATTTTATCTGTGCCATGTCAAAGTCATAAAGCAATGGAAAAAATATCCCTCTGGGAATAAATTACCCAGATGCCCTACCACCACTTCCCCTTGGGCTATTAACTGATAAATTTGCTATTTAAAGGAAGCAGTTTTCTGTTATGATCTGAATGGGATGGCCAGGTAAACCCCAAGAGGCACACCTTCAAGGGCCCAGACGTGTGAGGGTTGGGAACTCCTTTGGGACTAAGGAGTCTAATTCCTGCTGGGCGTGTGGGCCCCTGCTTTTGATACCTACAGGAAGATGACACTATATGCACAGCCACAGGACTTCAGGGTTCAGGGTCTTAGTGGCCACCTGGTGCTCCTGCCACCCCTCAGAGCCTTGAGTCGCCTCCGCACCCCCTGACCAGTGTCCAGCCTCTCGGCCCCCAGTAGACAGATACACACCATTACTCCAGAGACCACCTGCCCACACCAGGATCTTTCAGATCATTAAAATGTTCTACCTTTGTTGAGCCAAAGTGTGTCCCTTGTAAATTCCATCTCCACTTAAGTTTTCACCTGTAGGTCCATGAATGGTAAGCGAGGCTTCTTTCCTGTCGTATGTGAACATAAATACATGTGTTATCCTTTCCCTTTTCTCTGGGTCTAGTAGCTCTGGCTCTCTTCCTAAGCACCTTGTGTTCATCCCTCACTTAGCTGTGTCTTCCTGACTTCAGGTTTGACCTGGTTGTCACTGTGCAAAGTAAAACAGCCTTTTCTCTCCTCTGGTCAACCCTTCCAAAGTTCCCATTTGCTCTTTGGTCATGCCCACCACCCTGTGGATGTGCCATGAGTTATCAGAGCCCCAGAGTGCACAGCTGCTAAGACACCCTCTGGCACACTGTCCTAACGCCGCTGGATTGTAAGAGCTTGTAGGACACTATTCTGGCCATGCTGCATTTTAACACCTTTAGTCCATAGTTGCAGCCTGTAGGAATTGAGGGGACCCTGGTTCCCTTCCAGTACGGTGGCCGTCTCTGGAACCTTTTTATCTACACATTTGCTTAGCCTGCCCTCAAGAGCTCTTACTCAGATCCTGGGGGGAAATGTTGACTGGGATCAAGATAAGCACAGAATCCTTCAGCACCTCGCTCAATACCGCTTTCAGGTTCTCATGAGCCCATTAATCACCACTCGGAGAATGGCTGTTCAAACCTGTTCTGAGTATATCTAACTATAGTACAGGTCAGCCCATGTTTCTCCCCGCTGTCGACTGGATAGCCCAAGACCTTGCCGAATGTCTTGCTGACATTTAGATTAACGGAGCTGCGCTAGTGTACATTAGCCACCAGCACATGTGGTTATTTAAAGTTAAATTAACTAAATTAGATTGAATTACATTTAAAGCTCAGTTCCTCAGTTGCTATAGCCACTTTTCAAGCACTCAGTACCCCCATGTGGTTAGTGGTTACCATGTTAGACAATGCAGATAAGATGCATATTTCCGTCATTTCAAAAAGTTTTATTGGATAGCATTGCATAGAATAGCACTCTAATCTGGATTTATTTTATATAGAGCACTCCCACCTCTATTTGGTGGAGTCTACATTTTTCCTGATTTTTGGAAATCAGATCAGCCCTTGTCAGTCTCAGTCTTCAAGGTTCCCTGCAGGGTGCCTCCCATGTGACCTCCGTGTAACGTGCTTGGGGCTTGTGGAGCAGGAGGCTAACCCGAGGCCAGAGTGGGGCCAAAGCAAGGTATTTCTGAGCCATGTTATCGCAAAGGTGGGACCCGATTAGCATCTAGAAGTGTAGGCAATTCTGTGGTAAAGGCAGCCTTCAAGGGAAAGGGGGGGACTGTCATTCCTTGGTTCTGGCGGGGCAGGGGAAGGAAAGCAGTTGTGAGTTGGACGCCTCAAGTCTTTTTGAGAACTGGCTGGAAGACCGTCTCTTCTCCCATGGGCATCCTCTCTGTCCGTGCCCCTCACCGTCACCTGAAGGCCACCCAACTGCTGCAGAAGGAAGAGCACTGGCTTGGGGTCAACAACCGGGCTCTAATGCAAGCAGCCTGCTGCCTGGCCTCAGGTGCCACCCTCCCAAGGTGGCTGAGGGGACTGCCTGGGGTGTATGCAGGAGCCCACCGCCAGTGAGGCTCAGGGCGTACCAGCTCATCCGCAGCACCCGGAACTTTCTCTCTCAGAGCTTTCCTGGGGTGACTTAAAAAGCCAGGATCACTTGTGTGCCCAGCAGCAAGTCCTGGCTCCAAGCTCAGGGCATGTTGAGGGCACTTTATTAAATGGGAGCTCAACAACTGCTTAATGAAGAGAACCAGTTTGACCAGCCAGAGATTAGCAAATAAATTTTTGTCTGAATTCTGTTTATGTGAAAATAATATGACATTAAAAGAATGTTTTGTTTCCTCATTAATCCCAGTAGACTAGCACCTACTCCTTCCCAGTCTTTGTCCTGCTTATCTACCAGGTAGAAAGTGCGCCAGCTTCAGCAGCCCTGCATCTGAGAGCTTTGACCTGGGCCACATTCTGCTGCTGAGGAGTGACTGGCTGGGGAGCAGGGCGGGGGGGGGGTTAGAGCCATTGGTGCCGCTGGAACCTTCGACTTTCCAGGAGCCTGAGGACATTCAAGTACTCGCCTTACTCTGTGGGAGCAGTTTCATGGGCAGCTGTTTTGGGAGCCTCTAGAATCACAGGCAGGGCGACGTCATCTGCACCCTTCGGAGTCTTGGAGTTCTGTCTATGTGTGAAAAGCACCTTATATTTTATTTGTGTGTGTGTGTGCACATGCGCACGTGTGTCTATAATACATGCATATGTTATATACGTTCAAATTAATTTGGAGCAACTGAAATATATAAGCACTTAGCTAAGTCTTTCTGAATGAGGTCAGTTTTAACAAATTTTGAAGATTAGTGATATAAATGAAAAAAAGTTATTCCTGCTGAGGGGAGTGAGCCGTGTAGATTCCTGGAGGGGCAGCAGGCAGGACAGGGCTCGGGGAGCTTTCAGAGCCCAGGCTGACAGGATGACTGACCGAGAGAAAACCTATATTAAAAACAGTTATGTAAGTGAGCAAGTGAGACACGTCCTCAATTCTCAATTTGTAACTCAATTTACTAAGTTTTCCATAGAAAACTCAATTTTGTAACTCAGTTGTACAAAGTTGTACAATTGTTACTCCCCAGGGCAGGCAGGTCCGTTTTGCTGCTAGAGAAAGGGGTATTTGGACAGCGTGCGCCCCCTGAAACACCCATGCAGTCAGCCCAGGGGCGCTCGCACAAACCTTGCCGGCAGCTCCTGGGCCCGAGCGGCGGCCGCCCTGCGATCCCCGGTCCGCCAAGGCTTCTGGGCGGCAGCGCGCCACCTGCTGTCGGCGCCGGCGAACTGCGCCGCCCGGGCCCGGGCCGACCGCGCGCGGGAGACCGGCTGTCCCCGGGGGGCAGGGGCTCCGGGCCGTGTCCTTGCTTCCAGGACGGTGTGGGCGCGGGACTTAGGAATCCAGTCAGCAAAGGCCATTATTTCACGTAATGTGCAGTGTCCGTGTATAACGGAGCATAGCAATTCATGGCCAGAGTAAAAATACGTAACATGTAGCTCCAACAATAGGAAGTATGAACTCGAAGGAGCTCATGCAGCCTGCAATCAAGTTTTTGACAAGAGGGTTTTTGGTTTGGAGCTTTTTTGTTTCTTTTGTTTTCTTTTGTTTTTCATGAATAAATTAATGCCTTTGGAAAAACCATTTAATGATTTTTAGGTAAATTTAAGACATAAACTGGAGTTACACTTCTGGAAACTAAGGTGTGCAATTTTGTGGTGGCAGGGTGTCGTCGGGGAAGTCGTTCAAGGACAGGGACCGTGGCTTTTATTTTTTCCGACATCTTCCCAGAGTACTAGGGAAAATCTTAGTACAACTCAAGTCAACATGCTAATAATCTATTTCGTACATCCTGACAACATCACCGACTAGCTGCGTGAGACCTTGGGTAGGACCCTTGTGTTCTCCGTGCCTCAGTTTCACCATCTTTAAAACAGAGGATAATACTACTACTCATAGGGTAAGCAGCAAAGGAGACATGTACGCAAAGCTCTTGGCTCCGCTCCTGGACATACTGAGGGCGCACTTAAATGTTTTCACATTTACTGCAGCCAGCCTCTGAGCTCGGCGCTAGACTTACAAGAAGACAGGATTCCTGTCCTCAAGAAGTTTACAATGTGAAGCAAAGGGAGACGACTGAGTGCACCAACAGCTATCTAAGGTTATAAATGACCAATGCCGTAAAAACATAACCAAGCACTGGGCAGACTACGAAGAGGAGAAATGTATTTGTCAGGGTGAGAGGTGAATTTATGGGAGAGGTTATGTTGAGCTAGATCTTGAAGGATGAGTTAGGATTCAGATGGAGGAAGAAAAGTTTTCTTGGCAGAATTGCATGAACAATGATGCTGAGATATCATGCAAGTGGGTAGTAAATACAGCAACATCCAGTAGACAGTTTGGCTGGAGAGTGGAAGGTAGAGACAGGGCCCAGGGCAGCAGGCACTGCTGGGATGGCTCCTCATTGTCTGTAAGACACGTTACACACGGCTCGTAAGGCCCCATGGGCTTGTGCCCGCACAAGATATCTGAGCAGTTCCCTATTTGCAGAAGGATGGTGCACACAGCAGGCTCTTAGTAAATGCCTGTTAAAATAAATTGAACTGGATAGTGGTAAAATAAAATAAAATATAAAATAATAAAATAAAATAATAAAATAAAATAAAGTGTATCTGGAGGCAAGTCCCAGACTGTTACAAAAGGATATAAAATAGAAATCCTAGTAATGGCATAGTCCAAATGTAGTGGATACCTTAAAGGAGTGAGTAGGCACAATATTCCAGACACGTGGCTTGTTTTAGAATCAGTGAAAACTATGAGTACAAGTAGGGAAGCAGTTCCCCTCTGTCTAGGACCCCTGCTCCAGAAAGCTTGAACATAAGCACAGAGCATCTCAGTGAAGGATCTTATGCCCTAGGCAGTGGGGAGGAGATTAAACCCTGAGCCAGGACAGAAAAGGGTCATCCTGGGCTGGAGGGATGTGCATTCCACATGCCTGTCCAAGGATATATGGAAAATCATGTTTACCCAGCTGAAGCCAAATTCCTAGCTTCCCGGCCTAACTCTCTGTGAGTGCACCTAGAAGCGGGGTTTGGGCTCTCTTGTGGACTTGAAAGGTATGGTTCAAGGACTCAGAAGCTGTACCTGCGCTGGGCATGTGTGCGGGGCGTGCAAAAATGAAGTCATCACTCCTACAGGCTCTGAAAGGACCCAAGTGGTTGGACTACATCCCACCACAGTGTTGTCTTCTCCAGAGCTTTATAGAGGTATAAGCTTGCAAAGCAGCAGATGCTGGTAATAAGCCTCAGTGCTTCCCCAGTGGTGTCAGCAGTTCATCTATTGACAGCTGTGGCTGAAGAACCTTTATGCAAAGCATAGAGTGTGAAAAGATGGAAAGGTTCAGGACAGAGAGAGGACAGCAGGCTAGAGAAAAACCAGCCAGTCATCTAGGTGTCTCACCTCTCAGCTGGACACCTAAGTCTGTCAATGTGCCCAAGGAGAGTATCCTACTTACTACCACTTGGTGGCTGGTAATAGATACACATGGCCCTGCAGGCTTCCTGCTGCCCCTCCTGATGGGGGTGGAGGGCATGTGAGGAGCCAAATGGGGCCAAAAGTCAGTGTTGTGTAAGAAAATTAGGGCTCCCACTCCTGACGGTCCAGAGGGGCTTGTGCCTGGGCGCATACAAAGATGACCTTTGCTATCTTTTGGCTTGGAAAACCTCCAACTATATTTCTACATTGCCTCCAAACACACATTTTAGCCTTTGAGAAAAACATGAACTTTTGCTCACCCAGGGTCACCCTCAGTATTCAATGCTTGGCATCGGTGCCATACCCTGTTACTGCACTGGTCTCTAAAAAATTTCTGGTCATCAGCAAGGTCAATGCAGAAAAGGAAAGAAAAGGCGACAATGAAACAGTATGTGACCCCGGTTTTTTATTTTTTAAAAACATGATGCCATATGTGTACATTCATGTTCATAGCAGCATTTATTCACCATAACCAAGAGGTGGAAGCAGCCTAAGTGTCCATTGGTGGATGAATGGCTTAAAATATATATATGGTATATACATACAATGAAATATTATTCAGCCTTGAAAAGGAAGGAAATTCTACAATCTGCTGCATGGATAAACCTTGAGGATATTACACTAAGTAAAATAAACCAGTCACACAAACACAAATGCTGTATGTGTCTGTTTATATAGGGTACCTAGAGTAGTCAAATTCACAAAGACAGAAAGTAGAGTGGTGGTTGCCAAGGCCTGGGGCAGGATGGAGAAGGGAAATGAGAAATAATTGTTTAAAGGGTATAGAGATTCAGTTTTGCAAGATGAAAAAGTTCTGGATATCCGTTGCACAATAGTGTGACTATATCAACACTACTGGACGTGTCACTTAAAATTAAGGTGATAAATTTTATGTTATGTGTATTTTTTACCACAATTAAAATATTTTAAAATTATTTTTTAAAATGTGATGCCTATTGGTCTTACTGTTCTCTCTTTTTTTGCAGCATTATTTATTTATTTTATATTTTTACATTATTTTGTATTGAGGTATAGTTTACATGCAATAAATTATATCACTTATGTGTTCACTCTAATGAGTTTTGACTACTCCAGACAAGACATAAACATTTCTGTCACCCCAGAAAGTTCCCTTGTGCTTCCTTCCTGTCAGCAACTCCCTCCAGGCAATCACCTCCTGACATCTATCACTATATATATTTTTCATTGAGTTTATAGTTGCATACGATAAAATACACAATTTGTAGGATACTGTTTGTGAGTTATAACAAATGTCTGTGCCATGTAACTAACACCCTAATCAAGATCTGGATCTTCTCCATAACTCTAGAAAGTTCCCCATATCCTTTCCCAGTCTGTGGCCTCCCCTGTCTGAGGCAGCCAATACTCTCATTTCTGTCCCCACAGATTATCTCTTCTTGAGCTTCACATAAATGGAGTCCTGCAATATGTGCTTTTTTTTAATGTCTGGCTTATTTCACTTAATGGAATGTTTTTAAGATTCATCCATGTTGCCTGTGGATCAACTTTGTTTCTTTTTATTGAAAAGTAGTATCTTATTGTATTATTATACCGAAAATTTGTTTACCCATTCTGTTAATGGAGCCTTTTTAAAAATTGAAGTATGGTTTACATTTGGTAAAGTTCACCCTTTTTAATGTACACTTCTGCAAATTTTGACAAATGCGTCCAATTGTGTGACCGCCACCACAATCAAGAGTTTCCACAAGCCCATCGCCCTCCAAATCCCCTGCGCTCTCTTTGTGGTCACCTTCCACCCGATCCCAGCCCCTTTACCAAAGAGTTGTTCCTCTTTTTTTGCCTTTTCCAAAATGCCACATAAATGGAATTATAGTTTATAGTCCTTTGAATCTGGCTTCTTTCATTTAGCATAATGCATTTCGGGTTCATCGTGTTTTGCACGTATCCACTTACTTTGTGCCTTTTTACTGTTGAGTCGTAGTCCATTGCTTATCTACTCCCAGTTGAAGCACTTTTGGGTTGTTTCCTGTTTGGGGACATTATAAACATCCGCATACATTTTTGGGCCATGATAAAATTCTGTGAACATAAGTCTCTGTTTTACTTGGGTAAATACCTAGAAGTGGGAATGCTGGGCTGTTTGGTTGAACTGCCAAGCTATTGTCCAGCTTGCATCTCCCCCCGCACTGCGTGAGCGTTTTAGTTGCTCTGCATTCTTGTTAGCCCTTAGTATTGTTTTTAAAAAATTAAATTTTACACATCCCAATAGGTGGTATCTCATTATAGTTTTAATTTGTATTTCTCTAATGATCAATAACGTTGTCCATCTTTTTTCTCTCTCCATTTGTCTTCTTTAATTTCTCTCATTGCAGTTATATAGCAATTATCCTGTCTCTAGGGGCCAGTCCTGGGTGTTACAAAATAACCAAGTAGTGAAGACCCAGGTTGCATTAACACAATCTCTTTTTTATGAAAGCTACCCTTTTTCTGAATTCTTGGCCACTGAATCCAGACACGTCACTTAACAAATGTGCTTACTGATTCATAAAGTGAGAGAGCTTTGGAGCACATGCTCCACTGTTGCTCTACTATAAATCCCCCTGAAATGTCAAAACTTTGCCATTTTCACACAAGTTCTTTTTGTCCCGTCCCAGAGCAGCGGGTAGTCTGCTTGCCCCACCTGGAAAGGAAGAGCGGGCCCTAGGAGCGTGACCCACCCACAAACGTGCCGAGCCCTGAGCCCTCGCAGCAGGGTGCGTCCTGTCTGGCAGGGGACACCACACACACGCAGAAGCTGAGCGACCTTGGCCCGAGGTCACGGCACTCCATCCACCCGCTAAGACACTGAACTGTGCCGCAGACGGGGCGAGGGCTGGCTCCCAGTCAGGGCCACCCCACCCCGACAGGCTCAGAGGAGGAACATCCCCCCCCAGTGGAAGTGGAGGCGCCAGGGAGGGCAGAAGAGCGAGCTCCAGGCTGGAGGCAGCAGAGGGTGAGGCTGGGGCATCAGGACTGAGGCAGGGTCCCACTGGGGGGAGAGGAGGGGACAGCCGAGGGGGACAAGCAAACATTTAGAACCACATGATCCAGTAGCCTGGGCTGAATCCTCCTGATGTACCAGTTCCCTGTGAGAAACGTGGAGTTAATGGATTAATTGAGACGATAAAACACGCAAAAACGATATTGGTATTTGCCAGAATAGATCCTCTAAAGTAGAATGAGCAGATCAGAGCTAATGACCATTTCTCACGTGCATGACTCACAGCCCTGAATTACTTTCCAACGAGGTGGGACCCTTATGCCCCACCAGCAGTAAGAGTAGAAATTCCCATATTGTCACGCCCTCACCAGAGTTGATGGCTTTTAAAAAAATATTTTTGCTAAAAGCTAGGCAAAAGGTGGCATCCGGCTACTGTTCTGATTTCTGTTCCCTGGATCATTCGCAAGCTTGGACATCTTCTCAAGTATATTTCTCACAAGCCACTGGTTGTCCTTTTTTGAATCCCATCCGAGGATATTTTTTCCATTGCTTTTCAGAGAGAGTGGAAGGGAGAGAGAGAGACAGAGACGGGGGGGGGGGGGGGAACATCGATGTGAGAGAGACACATCGATTGGTTGCCTCCATCACGTGTCCCATCCGGGGCCAGGGCCGGGGATCGAGCCTGCAGCCGAGGTACATGTCCTTGGCCGGAATCGAACCCGGGACCCTTCAATCCAAGGGCTGATTCTCTAACCACTGAGCCAAAACTGGCTAGGAATGTTTTCCATTTTTGAAAACTATTTTTATATTCTTTGATAAAGGTAAGTCTTAAATAAGTTTTGAAGGAAAGTATAAATGACAGCTATTAAAATGTAATTGTGATGATAATTGAATAGAAGAGGGGAAGGACATGCCAGAGATCTGTCCGCCAGCTTCAAGATCAGTACAGTAACAGACAGGGAAAGGGCCTGGGCAGGTCCCAATAAAGCTGCCACATGCTAGGAGTATGCAGCAAAGTGGCATTTATTTAAACACTTAAATGTATGTACCCTAACTAAGAACCAACAAGTTCACTCCCTTGAGGTTATATTTTATACCCCAGAGAAACACACACGCACACAGGATGCATTTACAGCACTCTTCATACAAACAATTGGAAACAGCTCAATATTCAGCAAAAGGGGAGAGTTAAATAGAATACCTTATGTAAGTGCTGTGAGATATTATGTAGCAGTTAAGTCTGAGTTGAGTCAGATGGATACGTACTAAGACAGGAAAAGCTACATATTCTTGAGTGAAGAAACGACTTTCGGAGCATTACATGTAATATGAGACCATTTGTGTAAACAAACCACATGAAGAGATTTCATATTTTGTGTGTCTGATAAAAGCATAGAAAAAGGCGTGTAAGGATTTAGGTTGAGCAGAGGCGTTGGGCAGGAAAGAGGCTAGAACTGGTGATAGTGGTCTAAGAAGATTTTGCCTTATTGTGTAATGTTTTAAGAAAAAAAACCTCATAATGACAGGGCATTTGTGTATTATTTATAGAGTTGAAATTTACTGAAACCTTATTCAAAGACCAGCACACTTTGCAGGAAGAGCCTGGTGCTGGTTTCCTTAGCCATGCTGCTAACGTTGGCCCCGCGGTTGCATAAAGCAGGGTTCGGCTGCGGCCTTCTGCCCAGTTGGGAAGGGCCAGGGACTGCTCACCCTGGAATTAGCCCCAGTATGCAGGCTCCTTTGGGCACTTTCTTTGAAGAGAAAGATTTGAATTGAAATCAGTGGAAAAGAACATCACCTTTGTTCCTACATTTGGGAGGAAAAGAAACATCCACGCCCAGTAGCAGCAACCGAAATGGGCGTCGCGGAGGGACCGCGGGCCAGTGACCCCAGGTTGCTCCCAGCCCAGCACAGCCTGCCCACCACGGGCTGGGCCGGCTTCCAGCCTGCAGCACATGGACCCGCAAAGTGGGTGACTATATGAGCCTTTCTGGAGAAAAGGCCACGGCTTTCATCAGATATTTAGGGGAACTTGTACCCCAAAAGGTTAAGAACCACTGTGTTGAGGGCTTCATTGAATAGCATAGGCATGTAAGAGCTCAGTACTGGGGTGTTTGTTTGTTTTCAATTCTCACCCAAAGATATGTTTTTATTGACTTTAGAGAGAGGGGAAGCGGGAGGGGAGAGAGAGAGGAAAAAACACTGACGTGAGAGAGAAACATCAATCAGCGCCTCCCGTATGCACCCCTACCGGGGTCGAACCCGCAACCGTTCAGTGTACAGGACGACACTGCAACCAACCGAGCCCCACCGGCCAGGGCTCAATACTGAGTTTTTAATGCAGGCTACACAAGAAATTGTGAAAATCTTAACCGCCATTCCAGCATTAAAGGCACTTTTGCTTTTAATCTAGTTGGAAACAGGCTGTCTAGGCCGCGGGCTCCTTGGACAAGCGTCCCGCCGGCCCGGCCTCGCAGCGCTGCTCACGGCGCAGACCCACGGCTCTGCCTTCGGAGCGGGTGTTGCCAGGGAGGTGAACTGTCACACACCCCGTTCTGAGTGTGTCACAGCTGAGCCTCAGGCCGACTGGGTGACTTGTCCAGGGTCTCGCCCCGGCAAGTGGCGGGCCGGCTCGGGTCCAGCTGTGCCGCACACACGCGGTGCGCCCTGTGTTCTTCCCCATTCGGTTGCCCTGTGTGCGAATGTGAGGCCACCGGGATACCAATGAGGGACTGTGCGCTGGCCTTCTGAACACCCCTTCCAAACCACCGGGACTGTAAAGCGTGACTTGGCTAATGCCCCCATCCACGGTCCGCCCCTCCTGACTATAAACACACCCACTGCATCCCCCAGTTCCTCTTTCCTAATCGTGGTCCCCAATCTCATTTGTTAACTCACGTGAAAAGAAGACGGCTTAGTCAACCATAAGCAATGCATCCCAATTTCATGAAAATTCACCTCAAATTTTGCTACCCAGCTCATGACCAAGGCATAGTTGTGTGTGTTTGTGACCTGGGTTCAAAGGTGCTAGAACCCAAACCTGCGCTGGTGGGAATGTAGATGCCCAGGCCTGACCTTGTGCAGAAGCCCTAAACCACACCTTCCACACCTGCCCCTGAGAAATGAAGTCTCTCCACCAAAACCGCATTCCTGAGATTTGCAAAGCTTCCCTCTATTCAAATGTGTCCCCTCCCCACAAGTCCCTCTGGTCACCCCACTCAAATATGTCCCTCTGTCCCTCTGACTGCTCTGCCCTCCATCCAAGCCACCGGCCCCATTTTACAGTGTTTCATGCACCTCGCCCCTTCATGTCTCTATACACGCTCTATGCTCCCTCGCTGGCGCTTCACTTTTTGTGTTTGTTTGTTTGTTTGTTTTTGTTGTTGTTGTTTTTTAAATATATCTTTATTGATTTCAGAGAGAGGAAAGGAGAGGGAGACAGACAGAAACGTCAGTGATGAGAGTCATTGATCGGCTGCAGCCCGCAACCCGGGCATGTGCCCTGATCGGGAATCGAACCCCGATCGCCTGGATCCTAGGTCGATGCTCAACCGCCGAGCCACCCCCGGCCAGGCCACTTTTTTTTTTTTTTAATATATTTTTATTTCAGAGAGAAAGAGAGTCATTGATCAGCTGCCTCCTGCAGGCCCCCGACTGGGGATCGAGCCCGCAACCCGAGCATGTGCCCTGACCGGGAATGGAACCCCGATCGCCTGGATCCTAGGTCGATGCTCAACTGCTGAGCCACGCCAGCTGGGCTTCACTTTCTTCTAAAACTCCTCCATACTGTCAATACTCAGCTCCTCTCTGACGTCTCCCCTGCCCTCCCAGAGGGGAAAAATCGAGGCTGTCCTCCTTTCTCACGTGCACCCTGCACTGCAACTGCTCAAGGATGTGTCCATGCTCCCCCAGGGTGAGCTCCCACAGGGAAAGGAGTGTCAGTTCCCGTGCTGGAGCCTGAAATGTGGCAGGTGTGAGATGAGGCGGCATGCGGTGACACCCAAAGGATTTAACTGAGAAGAATTTAAAGAAGGGACTATGGACAGCGGTGGGCAGAGCTAGTGGGGTCACAGGGATGATGTCGTTCTGGAAGCAAGAGCAACAGCAGGAAGCTATTACCGCCCTGGGTTTGAAGGGGGCAGGGGGCAGGAGGTGTTGTTACTGGAGCTGGAGCCAGAACCAAAGAAAGGAAGAATAGGTGGGCAATGCCCCAAGCCCACTGCCTGCTGACCTTCCATCTCCAGTTTCCTGCCAATAATATGTACAAAGCTAAACCTATAGCCAAGACACAAACCAGCAATTCCATGCCTGGGTCTTAATCAAGAGAAAGCAGCACAACCGTGCGCCAAATATGTGTAGTAAAATGCTCATAGCAGCCTTGCCTTTTTCTTAATAGCCAAATATTCATCAACAAGTAGGTCTATTAATTTATGCAATGACATGGATGAATTTCACAGACACAATGCTGAGTAAATAAAGCCAGGCATAAAAGAGAACATCCCATATGCTTCAACTTATCTGAAGTTCAAGAGCATGTAAAATTAATCTGTATAGAAGTCAAATAGTGTTACTGCTGGTGGAGGGTCGAGAGTACTGCCTAGAAGGCGCAAGAGGGAGCCTACTTGGGTGTTGCAAATATTCTTTATCTTGATCTAAGCTGCTTATAAACATAAAAATTTTACGAGTTGTACACTATGCACTGTGCCATATGTATGTTATTCTGCAATACAATTGTTTATATATTTTTTTTAAAGTCCACCAGTGCCTCTCTTTAATGAAACCAATTGGAAGCCAAAGGGCAAGGTGCCTCTAGGGCAATCCTAAGGTCTGGGCAGAGAATGGATTGGGGTGGGTTGGGAAATAATTAGCATCATGCTCAGCGAATGTTTGCTGAGTGGGGTAGCAATCATTTACACCTTAGTATAAATAAACATATGGCAATTATTTTAACAGTAAGAATTGCTGGAAAGCAATATGGAAGTAGGAGGACCCTGGAACTTTGGCTGTGGGAAATAGTGGAGCAAACTGAAAGAAATTCTTTGCCTTATTGACAATTCTGCAGAAGACGCCCTGGTTATGAGGTCAATAGCAGCTGAGTTAGTACCTTTCCAGGGCTCTATTCCCCCATCAATGTTATAATAAGACATAACACTTATTAGTGCTCGACAGCTTACAGTGCATTTCAAAAGCATTATCTCATTTAACCCTCATTGCAACCCACTGAGAGTTGCTAAGGAATAGTGATCACCAGGGATTATTAGAAATAAAGATATTGGAGCTCATTTTAAGAAAAGAAGAAATGAAAAGAAAACTTGCCCACAGTCAAAGAATCTGAAAGTAGCAAGGCCAGGGTTCAGACTCAGCGTTCATTGTTTTATCCATTTTGTTCATAAAATGTAGAAATAGGTTTAGATGGTTGCAGGTTTCTTTGAGCTTAAGCATGTATGTTCTCCGTAATGTAGCCCCCATATATGAGAAGCAGTTTCCATGTCAGGCGCTCCCTCCTGGCTAGGAGCTGGACCCAGCTGCCCGTCGGCCATGTGGAGGTCATCTTCCCTCGGGCCGGACACTGGGCTGGGCAGCCTGCCCCTCACAGGATTCGATTCGCCCCCTGTGCCTTTTTACAGATGAATATCTGAGGCTTGGGTGCAGTCACCTGCTGGAAAGAGGTAAAGCCAGGCTAGGAACCCAGGCCCCTGTGCTCCAGGGTATGCACTCCGCCAGCCACCTGCCGGGGCTCTGAGAAGATGGGGGAGCCCTGCCTTGGAGAAGGGGCCAAGCCAACTGCAGTGTCAGCCCCACAGTCAGCTGTGGGAGTGGGAGGGTCAGCTGCCGGAAGTCCTCCCTCAGGCAGGACGTCAGGGGGACACGCACACAGACGCTATAGGGGCCGTGTCAGCAATCAGGGGCTGAATTAAGCGCACAACACTGGGTTTCCAATCTTGGTTGCACTGGAATATAGTAGTTGCTGAATAAAGATGTACTAAGTGATGTTGAATGAGAAAGGAGTTTGTGTGGGGGCCAGAAGATGGAAATGGCCTGGAAAGGCTCCCTCCCGGCACAGCTGGGCATGCACTGCCTCTTAACCCATTTTCTTTGTGGCCATTTGTCGGACTTTACAGTCAAGCCCTTTGAAGCACAGCATGCCCTGTCCTCTCTCCCCCTCCAGACACCTTCCTGGAGTGAACTACCCACTTATATGACACAGCTCCCCACTTAGGGGCAGGCAGGTAGCTGGCTGGCTTTGACTTCAGCTAGGGCCTCTCCCCACGCACCAGCCCACACATCTGAATGTGGTCCACAGGCCCATGGCCCCTGCTCCACATCTCTGTCTAGTGTGGTCCACAGGCCCAGGGATTTCAACATAATCTCAATCCCAACTACAAACTTGTTTCCCCATCTGTATTTCTCATCTCAAGGCATGCCACCTCCCCAGTTATCCAAACTGAAAATATTGGAGTTGTCTCCAGCTGCTCCCCTGCTTGTTCATCACCATATCCTACAAAATCTCCCCTGGCTCCTCTCTATGCCCCCTCTCTGTGCCCAGGTCTGACCCTTGACACTTTCACTTGGATCACCTACAGCCTCCCCTGGTCCAGTCTGGCTTCTGTGCCATCCCCAGATGTCCTTCTCAAATCTACGTCTCAACAGGTCACCCTGCCACCCTGGCTGGTTCCCCACTCGGAGAAACACCCACTGTGTGTTCAGGGCTATGCCCACCCAGGACTTCCAGACACGCCATTACTATCTGCCCCTCTGTGCCTTAGGTCTTCCTAAAAGCAGGGCAGAATAGTCACAACTACCCCACACACCACTCACCTCACTCATCCTAGTCCCTTCCTGGACACCTTTTGGGTAAAATTAATTACGTTGTTCCCTTCGCAATCTGCATTCATATGTTACTGCTAACACAGCACCTCATTCATTCAGTCATTAACAAGCCTACAGTAAATGCCTTTTGACAGCAGATGCCTCTCTAGGCCTCGGAATAAGTGAATGAATAACATCTATTGTCCTGATTGGTTATTGGTGTGTGAGAATCACCTGTGATCCTGACCTTCGCTGCTCCAGAACAGATCTAATACACTGTATCTCAGGCATGGGTACACTGCCTAACACACAAGGTGTCAGTATATCGGTATGTTTGTGGAGCTTGACTATATATAGATCATTAGGTGCTACTAGATCATTTTTATTTTGTTAGGAGTGATAATGTCACTATCGTATGAATGAGAATGATCTTGTTTCTCCAGAGATGCAAGTTGAAGGATTTTATGTGAAGGGCATCAAGTAAAAATATACATAAATAATAAGCAAACATGTACAAATGTTAACAGTGGTTGGACTCAGGCACTGGGTGTAAGGGGGCTCGTGTAATGTCTTTATATTTGAAATTTTTCACAATAAAAAGGTTTTTCAGAAGGTGAATTGACTTGAATTGACTTGAATTGACTGGATCTATTTTCTCATCTATCAAATTGGGGGGGGGGGGAGGATCTTAGTCTGACCGGCTGCTCTAGCAGAATACTATAGATTGGGTGCCTTATAAATAACAGAAATGTATCGTTCACAGTTCTGGAGGCTGAAAGTCCAAGATCAGGGTGCCAGCATAGTCAGGTTCCAGTGAGGACATTCTTCCTGGTTCATAGCTGGCTGTCTTCTCACTGTGTCCTCAGATGGCAGAGGTGCTAAGGCCTCTAGAGCCTCTTTTATATGGTGCTATTCTCATTCCTGAGGGCTCTACCCTCAAGATTTAAGCACTTTCCCAAAGGCCCCACCTTCTAATACTATTAAATTGGGCATTAGGACTAGGGGAACACAAACATTCAGGCCACAGCAGTGGGAGGGGCAGCTAGTGATCTCTTAAGGCCCCAACCAGTCCTAGTGACTCTGGGCAGGAAACACCCTCCATGAGCCCTGGAACTGGGTGGTTCCCAGTAGGCCCCTTGGGGTCCAGGATTCTGGGAGGAAATTGCTTTTGGCTTCAACATTCCTGCAAGTCAAATGAGGCTTATTGGCACCAGTAACCCTGAAGGGGAAGAAGTGTGTGTTTGTTTCTTTGAGTTCAATTAAGGAGGAGGGCACGCAGAAGTGGGCATGATTTAAGGAATCAAGTCAATGTGCTAAAACCAAGTTGAGTCGGGAGAAATGAGCTTCAGGTCAAGCTACAGCTCTTTGGAAACATGGCTCACAATAGTGCAGTCAGCAGTTGCTGGTAATTCATAAACCCAGTCACTTGATTATGTGCAGGAGGGTATGCACTAGCAAATCTCTATCCCAGAAAGTTTACATCTTTTAAAGGGCTGGAAATAAGGGTCTGTTCCAGTCCTTAACCTGCTCAAGATGTTGTAGGCGGGGGGAACGGCACTGGGTGTTAGGCTGGTGGGATCATACTGGACCTGGGTTCAGCAGCCTTGGTACTTGAGTTCTGGCTAGGAAAGAACTCAGAGCCAAGACTCCATCTGTAAAAGAACATTTATTTATAAAATCACAGAGGTGGAAGAAGTAATTCCTGGAAGAAATGTGCATAGGAAACAAGTTACAGAGGTAAAGGAAGTGCTCTTGGTGCTTAGAAGTGAGGAAGCTAATGGTAACGAGCCTGGGGACTGGGGAGGGGAATGGGGAAGGGTAAAGTCTGTCCGGTCTGGGCAGGCTCCCCAGGGGGAGAGCACACTGGGTCCTCTGTCCCCAAGGGGTCCTAAGGGTTTTAAGTGTGGAGATCTTAGCGGAGGTTCCAGGGGAAGTTCTCATTATAATAGTCAGCAGCTTTGCAGGTGTCTCCTTGCAGGGTTGTGGTCTCCACTCCGAGCCAGAGGTTAAGGGGTTGTCATTACCCAGTGCAATTGGTCCTGAGGTCATCTAGCTATGGCTGGTTTTGTAGCTTTTCTGGGTCCAGAGCTGAAGTACAACTGAGGCCTAGATGTTATCTCTAGGGAGGAAAGGTCAGGGGGTCCAAACCACAGGACCAGCAATCTGCTAGGGGAGGAAAGGCCACCCTGGCGGCAGGTCCCACCCTGTAATTGTCCATTGCTAGGCACCCAGGGCTTTCCACCCTGATGACCAGCCGTCTGTACCTAGCTCATGGTCCTTGCGCTGCTCTTGTCTAACTGCTTGCCGCAAAGAGACTTCTGCTTCAGTTTTGTAACTAAGAGATCTATTGACTCCCTGAGGCGCACCACCCCACCCCCTTCTTCAGAGGTCTGAAGCATGCGGAGCTGTGTCTTCCCATACGGGCTTCTGTGCAAGAGGGAGGTGGGCAGGCTCCCCCTCAGCCCTGGCTCGGTTCCCTCCTTCCTTCCCTACTCGGAGAAAGTCCTTACCTACGGCTACAAGATTGTCCATGAAATCCAAACGGTTCCTCGACCCCTCCACTCTGAATACCCTTCTTACTGGCCCCAAACGTCCAGGTACAGCCGGGAGGCAACCTAACGGGAAGGAAGCGGGGAGCCTCCGTGGCGCCCCCGCGTCTAGGGCGCCGTCTCCACCTCCGCGGGGCCTTAGGGCCGGGCGCCGGCTCCCGCGCCGCCGGGTCTCCAATGCGCACGTCCCGGCCTCGCTCTGCCCACCTGCGGCCCGGGGCTCAAGCCGCACATCCACCTTCCCACCGCCACGGCCGCTTCCCGCGGCCCGCGAGGCCGTGCCCAGCCCGGGCCTGGAGAGGGGCGAGGCAAACAGGCTGGCACGCGTCTAGCAGCGACCCGCGGAGCCCGGGGGGGCCAGGGTCTTCCGTGCCGTTCTCTGCAGCGCCCGCGAGGGCGCCCGAAGGGCTGCGGACCCCGGCGCGCTCCCGGGACGCGAAGCCGCGACCTTCGGAGGCGAGCCCACGGCCAAGGTCCTCGCGGCGCGGGGCGGGGCGGCGGGGCGGGGCCGGGCAGCGCTTAAAGCGGCGGCGCGCGGGGAGCGGCAGCGCCTTTGAGGGGACCCGCAGCATGGAGATGGCCCGGGACTACGCGGGAGCCCTCATCAGGCGAGTTCCGCGCTCGCCGGGCTCAGCGCCACGCCCGGCGCCCCGCGTACCCCGCGTTCGGCGCGCCCCGCACCCTCCCGCGCCCGGCACCCCGTGAGCCCCCACCCCCTCCGCGACCCCTCTCCCCTGCACGCCGTGCGCCAGGCACCCCGGGGCTCCCCGCGGCCCGGGCTCCCGCGCCCCCGCCGCCCCCGCCCCGCCCCGCCCGCGGGGAGGCAGTGCCCGAGCGGCCGCGCGTCTCCTCCCCCGGCCCCGCATGCGGCGCGGGCCAGGCGTGGGGCGCCCGGGGCGCGCGGGCGGCGGCCGAGCAGGTGACGGCGGGGAGCGGGGAGCGGCCGCATCCCTCGCCTCAGCCGCGGACCGAGATGAGGCGCCGTCCCGGGGGCCCAGGGCGAGCCTTCCGCGGTGCGTGGGGACGGGCTTCTCGGGGTCGCCGGGGCACCGCGGGGGCTGGGGCGCGGGGCGCAGCGCTCGCGGCCTGGGGGGCCAGGCGCACCCCTGGGGCTGGCTGACGCTGCCTGGCCCCGGCCTGCGGAGCCCACTCGGGCTTTACGGGCGAGTTTGGGGGGAGCCCGCCCCCTGTTCTGCCCCCGAAGGTGGCGACGCTGCTCCCGCCCGACCCGCCTGTGGATGAACTCGGAAGGTTTGCGTGGCTGCGACTAGAAACCTCGGGGGGAGACCGTGTTCCCTGCGCATCTTCAAACTGTTTCAGAGACGGGAGCGCACGGCCCGCCTGGCCCAGGGGGCGGAGCGGCTGCCCCGGGACCGCAGGGCCCCGGGTTCGAATCCAGCCCCCACTCACCTGCGTGGCTGGCTGGGCGCCAGGCCGGGTAGGGAGGCCACCAGCCGAGGCGTCTGTCTCTGTCTCTGTCTCTAAAAGGCAATGGGGAAAATATCCTTGGGTGAGGATTTTAAAAATATATTTTAAAAATGCAAAGAGGGTGGAGACACCCTTGAGAACTTTGAAAGTTTTCAGAGACGACGGATCCCATTTGCGGGGAGGGGGACGCCTCGCAAGCCCAGCGCGAGCTGTAGGCTCTGACCTGGGCCCTCGGAGGGGCTGCAGCGCTCCAGGTTAGAACAGGTCCCGGGGGTGGGGGGGGGGGGCGTCTGCACTGCACTCGCTTTTTCTCCTTTAAATCAAACAAAAACAAAAAAAAGTGGAAGTCAAGTGGTGGCCCCCCGGAAGGTGAGAAACAAACTTGATTCATGCGTCTTTCCTAATACGGTTTAAGCATAAAGGTAAGGCCCCTGGTTTCCTTCCTGTTTCCCTTCCCTTTCCAGAGCCCCCCCACACACACACCCCCCAGACGTAACAACTGTGAACAGTTTGGAGCGCACATTCCAAACTTTTCTCCCCCGAACATCCAAACACTCACTCTCCAAGTTCCTCAGAGCACGGAGCAGCTGGGGGGCTGAGTTTGGGGGCTGGGTGAGAGGGCACCGACTCCTTGCTGGCATTGCCTGGAGCAGGAGGAGGCAACCCCTGCAGAATTCAGGCTGACCCTGCCCTGGCACCTGACCCCTACAGCAGTGTCCCCACGTCCAAAATGTATCTGTGTGAGGTTTCCACAGGGTCAGGCGTGTGGTAGAAGCAACTGGCTTATGCAATATTGGCAAATCAAAGCATAAGGAAATACCTTATCTTCTGAAACGTTCCTTCCGAGCTTGGCAGGCTCTCCGTTTGATGGGCTGTCTGTTGGGACACACTGTTGTCGAGGTTCTTTGAAACCTACGTACTTCCAAACCGAGCTTCTATAATTCTTTGAAATCTACCTGCTTCCAAACTGAACAGGAAGAGAACAATCTGTGATACTTGTTGAAGGGAACACGCTTTTCTTCCTGGCCTTCCTGTAAAACCGCGTCCCGGCGAAAGAGCCATGTGAGCCAGGTGACTTGTAATTATAGTCTGGCAGGACTTCTGTCTCCTCTCGGTGCTCCTTCACGTAAACCAGCCGGTGGAATATGCCCAACTCTCTCTTTTATCAGTAAATAGCTGCATTTTGCCGAGGAAGTCACTTAATCCCATCTTTTTAAAAGATCAACTCCCTGTAAGCAATTATCCGATCTTAAGCCAGTCCTTAGTTCATTAATCGTCTGTAAGCACTAAAGGCCCCAGCCACAGTGAAGGGGCCTGAAGTCCCTCAGCACACTCTGGAGGGCAGGGGTGTCCGCAGGGCTGTGCCGGCCCAGACAAAGCCTGCCCTGTCTGTGTCCTGGCAGTGACGACATCCGTGCCAACTCTGAAGTTCTGATAAAGCTGATGTATTGTATCTTGTGCAGAATAGCTGCTTTTGTAGCTGCTTAGTACATCTTTCCTTTTCTTGAACAAGGAACTCTAGGTTGTGTCCAGCTGCCATTTCAGTACAAATTGTTACTACAATAGTCTTAGGGATATGAGCAGGGAGCTGAGTTTCCTACAGGCAAATTCCCGCCGCTCATGGAGACCTCGCCAAGGCTCACGAATACCTCGCCACGCCGTCTTACTTCTCTGCGTTCCCGTATTTGCCGTCCATCTTTCCCTTCTTAACGTTCTCGTTGTCGCTCTTGGCTTTGGCGATAGTGCTCAGTGGACTTCTATCCTACCCCTGTCTGTGCTTTATTACTTCATACAGGTTCCTCTTTTTCCACCTAGCAATGAAATGCGGGGTTCCCTCAGTCACGGCTTCACTCTGAATAGTTCCTGGGCAGTATCTTACCGGGCCTTCAGGAATCCCCTCATCACTGCTCACAGCAAAATGCTCCTCTCCCTGGTGAGAGAAGCCTAGTCCCTGGGCCTGCCCGCTCCAGCACTGTCAGAGTAAACACCAACCCAGAGGGTGCCACACAAAGACGTTTTCTCGTGGCCTGTGGGGGTTAGCTGTGTTTTACTGGAGTAAAGTTCATGTCCACTGTCAGTCTGTGGCTGTTGCTTTATTTAGCACACTTTTATAAGTTGAGGACTCCTCGGTCCCCTTGAGGACAAATCCAAAGACACTGTTTCCCTCACTTCTGAAAGAGATGTCCCTTCACAGTTTTCACGATCAATTCTATGACGTCTGATTTATCGTCTTGATTTCCCCGAAACAATCTATTTCCGTGAACAGCAAAGCGAATTTCCTCGTATTTTTCCTTTTAGTGAGCTGTTTCCCTTCCTGCTTCATATGATTGTCTGCACTTTCCCAGAAGTTCAAGGTGACTGACGTGTGTATCTAAACGCAGAATTCAAATGCTCTCAGTGCTCCTGTTTCAACATCGATATATTAAGAAATTGAGGGGGAGGTAGCAGCACATTTTAGGCATTGTGCTAATGGCCAGTGACATAAATTATTCTACTAAGAAAACCAAAAACGAGTTAGATTAATATACAGGGTGGGGTAAAAGTAAGATTATAGTTGTATGGAAAATAATACAATAATAAACTATAACGCAAGAAGAAATTCTATGCTTCCCATACAGCTGTGAACCTACGTTTGCCCCGCCCTGTATTGCTTTGCTCATGTAGCTAACTGGTTAACCCTGCTGTTCATTTAGCTGAGTAAGTACTCTTCATGTTTGTTAAATAGGTTTCGTGTGGGTAAATTTTCATTTAACCCCTTTTTATGTGGTATATAAGACAGTCTTGATTTTATATAATTTGGCACATCAAATCACGCCTCCTGTTCCTTGAAAAGAAGGGCAGAATTTAATTTTCATGTCTTCAGAATTTTCTTATGTGTGCTCTAGTGACCCAGTTCTTGTGTAACTGGCGAGAAAAACAATAGACTGTATGCCTTTTTAAAATCAAGAGTGACTGTGTTGAGGGCAATGTGAAGAGGGAGGACCAGAGATGACTGCCAGCTCTCGTCTTGTCAGAAGTTACAGGACAATAAGAGCCTTGTGTGCTCAGCTGGGCTAGGTCACTGGAGCACTGGTGTGCTTACTACGGTGTGAGCATAGGTGTCCAGTGGGGAGCTGTGGACCAGGACAACTAGGTCACAGCTGTTTGTGCCCACAAGGTGTGCCGTAGGCCACCAGGGCCTGGACCTAACATTCCAAGACATGAACTCTGTTCTCCCATTTCTTTGATCTTGCACCAGCCTATCTTTTACTCAGTGACTGGGTCATTTGCCAACAGGGGGCGAGGTGCTGAGGGGAAGTAAAAAATTACAGACAGACCCTGGTCTCAGTTGGCATAGATTCTAGAAGGCCTCCTGGGCAATGGCAATGACTTCCCACTTTGGGGGAGGAGAAGCTGTTGCCGGTGAGGGTCCAGGGTTGCCCTCTGCTATAGGAGGCTTTGCGCCTGGTAGGGCTCTCACCCTGGTGGGAAAGTGGGGGCTGGATTGGAACCCCTGTGCTAGCGCTTGCTAACTCTGACCTTATTAATTTCTTAATGTCCTGAGCCTCACTTTTCCTCATCTGTAATCCTTGTCCTGTAGAGTTATTGGGCGATGTGCTCAGGTATACAGTGCTTGGCGCAGAGTGACTCCGTAAGGCTGGGGAAGACACTGCCCAGATGCCATGTTTAGGTTGAGGACAAAGCCAGGTTCTAAATGAAAAGCATGACATGGACAATCCTCTCTGCCTGTCCGCTGGGTCGCCAGGGAGGAGACTGAGAAAGCCTCTGTAGCATCAGCTCAGCAGCATGTGGGCTTGTGGTTCATCGTGTTGTGTAACCGAGGAACCTGGTTTAACTCCTGAGAATCAGGGCAAACGTTTAGAGGCTGATGCCAGTCCCACTGCTGCGTGGGTTCAGGCGCTGACTTACTCAGGGGTCTCTGTCATTCCGACGGGGAGCCTGCACTGGAGACCACTGACCTGGCGCGTCCCCTGGCGGTGGCCTCCCCGGAAACCAAGTTTGCAGGGACCCTCTAAAGTTTGCTCTAAAGGAAAGGAGCTGAGGCTGTGAACTGAGAACCTGCCGTCCTTTCAGCCATAAAGCGGCTCTCCCTTGCAACGCTCCCGACTGATGTTTGCTGATGGAGGTTTTGAAGTTCAGAGAGACAACATCCCACCTCCTTTCCTTTTTAACTGGATGTCCTTGAGAAACCATTCTGAGCCTCAGTTTTCTCACCTAAGATGTGGTAATACTTTCCTTGCACGGTTGTGACGATAATTAGTTAATATGTATAAAGAGCTAGCACATCGCTGGCCGTAGTAAGTGCTCAGATAACGAGCACTGATGAGGCACAGAGGTGATGCTGGCTGAATATTTCAGGCCAAATACTTGCTTAAAGATCCAGATCTGTTTCCAGAATGCCAATTTGTTGGTGAGGCCATAAGGGTGAGGCACAGACACTCACTCTTAGGGGCCCCTCCTGAAACTGCTGGTAGCCTGAGCTTAACCTGACGGTGTTTGAGAGCTGGTTCATTTTGATACAGTCAGTTGTTCATGTAGCAAATTACTTGGTGAGTCATTGAATTTTCATTTATAGAACTTCAACTTAGACAACATAGTGTGTAAAAAAAGTTCGATGCCTAGCACTAAACTAGGCAGCATGGGAGATACTACAAAGAAGCCCTTGTTCATAAGGAAACTCCAATCTAGTTGGGAAAATAAGGCATAGGTAATAAATGTCAGTGTGTGTGTGTAGAAATAAAGTGCTAAATCCTAGGTGATAGGCATGTGCAAGTGCTTCAGGTGTTCTCTAGAGTATTAGCCTTCGTTGGGTTAATCTAAACAAACTGTTGTGTCAGAAAGCGGCCCAGTCCTTACTTTGTATCTTCTACAAGGTTGTCCTTTGTGTCATTCTCTGGAATCTCACTGTGCAAGTATTTGTCCAGATTGTCAACAACTGTTTGAGCACCTGAAGTAGGTGGGTGCTGCTCTGGGTGTGGGAACAGTGCCGGTACAGCTGCTCGTGTCCTGGGGGCCAGGGGTTCAAATGAGGTCACAGGTCCCTTATCACAGCACCCAGCATGAAGCAAGAGCTGCCTGAAACATTACTAATTTTTAAATTTTAATTTTTCAATTATAGTTTATTTTCAATATTATTTGATATTGGTTCCAAATGTACAGCATTGTGGTTAGACAATCATATAGTACTTTACAAAGACCTAACTTCTGTTTATATTCTTTGGAATAATTTCTTTATGAATATATTTCTAGTATAAAAAAGTCTACGATCTTGGGTGAAAACTCTTTACACGTTGCCAGACTGGTCTCTACAGAGGCTGAACCCCTTCTAGCGCTCCGAGCAAGGCACGTCTGTTTCCTCTTACGGAGTTAGGTTTAAAGAACCTCTTGCGTGTTGGTTTATAAGCATGCGGCGCTGTATCAGAGGTGGTTTTGCATGTCATCAATTATCATCTAAAGCTTCATATGTTCACTAAGAGGCAAACTTTTCTGATTCTTTAGTTAGTAACTAGTAACTAGATCCCGTTATGAAGCAAAGAACAGGTGCCTGGGGCAGAGCCTCAGCTCTGGAGCCCGCTGGCTGTGGTTCTCTTCATCTGTAAACTGAGAAAACTGGGACTATCACAGAGTTTTCCGAGGGTTAGGTGCGTTAATATTTATAAAACAAAACGTGTGTTTGTTAAATACCTGCTAAAGTAGTAAGCGCCTTATCAGCTATTTCTCGTTTATCCATTTTATTACTTTTTTGTAGTTGCGAGGTAACTAAACTTTAGTAACCACGGGTTGGGGATTTTTTTCCTCAGAAAAATTAAGTCTTGATTTGGTTCGCTACTGTTCTTTTCTTTCTCCATGTTAGCCCTTTCTTATAGAGAAAACTTGAATTAATTGTTTGATAAATGTGGAAAGTACTTACAAGTGTCATGTGACAAACTGTCCCAAGTCCTGCCCCTTCCTGTCATCCCACCCAGTTATTATGGTGGCCTGTTGTTCCTCATTGCTCCAGCTTAATTTTAAAACATTGGTTTATTGCTGTAGCAATCCATAGCTGGCTTATCGATTTCTGGTCTTATTATTGTACAAATATGGAACTAGTTGTGTGTGTGTGTGTGTGTGTGTGTGTGTGTGTAATTTTTAATCTTGGCTTAGGCACTCCATGTCCCCTAGAAACCATTCTTATATTTTTCAGCTCTAAAACCCACATTTGCAGAATATAATTCTTTTATGACTTTATCATTCTTTCTCAACTAGTTACTGCAAGGACTTTGTTTTGTTTTGTTTGTTTTTACAATTACTTTCAGCAAGAAATTCACTTTTAATCAGAGTTCTAGATTTAAATTAGGATGTTGCATTGCAAGGACTTTGAATGTTCTGGTGTAATGATGGTTATGTTTTTCATTTTATGTATTATTATTTTTTATTCCGTGGATATTGGGAGATACATAGATAGATAGTGATACATAATTTTTCATAATTTCCAACCATTGGATTTCTTTTTTTTTAGGTGGAAATATTAAAGTTGTTTGACTTGTGTGTACTTCAAACCTCTCTTTAGAGACTCTTTTTTTTTTTAATGTTTTTATTGATTTCAGAGAGAGGAAGGGAGAGGGAGAGAAACATCAGTGATGAGAGAGTCACTGATCAGCTGCCTCCTGCACGCCCCTGACTGGGGATCGAGGCCGCAACCCAAGCATGTGCCCTGACCGGGAATCGAACTGTGACCTCCTGGATCCTAGGTTAATGCTCAACCACTGAGCCACGCTGGCTGGGCTAGAGACTCTTCTTAAAAAGTAATGTTAAATATATTTTTAAATGTTCTTCTCTTTCCAGGCCCCTGACATTTATGGGATCACAGACTAAGAGAGTCCTGCTCACTCCCCTGATGCCTGCCGCCCGGCCCTTCCGAGTCTCGAACCACAGCCGGAGCAGCCGGCGGGGGGTGATGGCCAGCAACCTGAAGGAGCTGCTCAGCAAGGTAGCCCGGCGCAGGGCTCCCCACCCGTTCCCAGAAGGCTCGGGGTCTTGGGCGCTAAGCCAGGGCAGAGACAGAAATGTCGGGGTCTTGGCCTTGAAAAGTCTAAGGGAGACCATTTCTAAGGGAAAGAACCAAAGGAAACATTATTGCGTCTTTGTACCATATGAGATTTAGGCACAGAGACAAAGGCCTTAGAAACAGTCCTCAGTTGATACTGTAGCTTTATTTACTTGACAAGAGAGAATATAGGGAAGCAGCAGACTTTGGAAATCTGTTTTTTTGTTATAAAAGCCAGGGAAGAATAGTCCTTAATCCAAGTGTCCTAGATCACCAAATAAGGAAGGTTTGCACGGAGGCACAACCTAGACACAGCCGCCGGTGCAAGTGAGAAGTGAGCATCCAGCATGCAGGCTCTGACCAAGAGAGAACTTCAGACTTGCCACACGAGACTCAGGCTCCTTAAATATCACATGTGCAGGATTGTTCTTTTTATTTGTCCAAATAAGCGGGTAATTTTAGAAACGGTAAATATTTATGAAATGTAATCATTCTTCTCATGTCATTGAAATCTCTGAAGAGGATAGGTCCCTTAAAACCTTAGCTTCTCTTTTTCCAAAGCCAAGACTGAACCATAGACACCAAGTAGGGTATATCTTGACCCATTAACATTGTATCAAAATCAGCCAGCTCTTCTGAAAATATAATGTAATCAATGGCTGTGCATGATCGAAATGGAATCCCCTGCTTCATCCTGTGCCTCTGATGTGTTAACAACCTAGACCCTGGACGCCCTACTTATCACCAGCGGGCTGGTCACTTTGGTGCTGGAGGAAGACGGCACCGTGGTGGACACAGAAGAGTTTTTTCAGACCCTAGCAGATAACACACATTTCATGATCTTGGAAAAAGGACAGAAGTGGACACCGGTAAGCAAACCCACTGTTACCCGAACAGCTGCTGGGCAGACTTTTTACCTACAAAAGGGAATTCCCTACTTTGGCGTTGACGTGCCCACTTTTTAAATATGTCCTTAATAGTCACCTAATACCTGGATCTCCTGCCCTCAGAGGGACTCTTATAAGTATTTCTAGGAAATATAGCATCTTTGCGAGCTTGGGTTATTTGATGTAAAGCAAATAATTCCGAGGGACAGGCTTCGGGCAGTGAGCAGCCGCAGATCCTGTTCAAGCCTGTAGGTATGACCTGGTGACCATTCACTGTCTCTGTCCTTGGGAGGCCAGCAAGCTAACAGAGCCAATGAAATTAGGTAGGGGTGTGTGGGTGGAGGTGTGACTACAGTGATTTAGAAAAGTTAAGAGATAAAATCAAGTTTTCTATTTCTGGGAAAACTATATATTATATATCTTGGAAAACCCTTCTACTAAAAATGTAAAGCAAATATGGAAACATCTTTTCATATGTCTAAATGACCTTCAAGAAAGGGAAATCCTCAGATTTTTAACATCATGCATTGCTCATTTAGAAAACTGATTCACTGGGTTAGGCAGGTTTCCCAAATGTACAGTGGAGAATGCCACTTCTTGTGAGAGAATGGGAACGAAAGGGCAAGTTGCATCTTAACATTTATTATAAAAATAGTTGTAGCCTCTCAATCCCCTGAAAGGGTCTCAGGACCCCCCAGGTGTCTCCAGATTACACTTTGAGAACCTCTGCATTTAACCATTTATATAGATAACTTATATAAATATATATGTACATATATATATAATTAGCTACATAATGTTTAAGATACTTTTTAAATTTTAATAAGTAAGAGAACGTTGCACAGCTTAGATAATTTTCTCTTGGGAAAGTGGAGGAATGATTGGGGGAGGCGCATAAGGTGATGATGTTCTGTTTCATGTAGAGTGGGCTCACGCACCATCTTACTAGTCCCTGTTTTTACACATATTGTATGCCCACTCCTACACATGTAAAATACTTCGTAATTTTTCTAAGTGGAAGAAGGAAACTTCAGACAAATTATAAAAAGCATACGGTTTAAAGTAAAGTACCTTTAGAGCAGCCGATCATGCCAGTGGATTTTCCAAGACCCCATGATCTTCCATGGGGTCACTCAGTTACTAGGGGGACTTGGTTAACATGTGACATATATAAGCCCCCGGCGTGGGTAGGTGCTGGGGTGCCAAGCCAGAGTATGGGCGGTGATGGGGTGTATTGAATACAAATAAGAAGTCTGCGATCTGATGGTTCAGGGAGAGGCCTGAAGCCGCCTCAGTCTAGTAGTGGCCTGGGCGGCAGGTGAGTTTGGGTTGGAGCCTTCTCTTGACTTTCACTTTTCAGCCCTCTTCCCTCGGGGTGGAAATGTGCCCCTCACAGCCAGTTACAGATCCTACCCCACTTGGAGGTGTTCTTACAATGAGGCCAATTTTCTTCGACTTGGACAAGAACAGCCAGCCAAGAAATAGCCGCCAGGGGTCTCCCTTCTTCAGTGTAAACGCCTTGCAGCCTGTGAGGAAGTCGCTTCTTGAAGCCCCTTGGGGAAGAGGCCCGGAGGCGGTCATTTCCTTCTTCCGTGGTCAGCAGCGCCGGACTCCACGTGCCCCGTGTTAGAGCGCAAGTGGGTTAGCTTTGTGAGCACGTCTTGATTTGATTTAAGGCCAAGACTTAAGGAAGACATTTAGGGAAAGTAAGATAAAAACTTCCCTACAGCAGGAAGGAGCAGGAGGCAATAAAAGAGTCGTGGCAGGATTAGAGGTGAAAACCCCTTTTGATTCTGTAATCTTGACTTTTAAAAATGTTTCCTAAATGATGGAGAGTTTGCACCCCCTAAAGTGAAGAAGCTGCAGGACCTCTTGTGCCTGAAACACTGGGCAACAACCAGAATCTCTCACTGGGTATGTTCTGGGGGAGGGGGAGCGTGGTTCCAGCAAGAAGGGTTCAAGTACTTCAACAAGAATTTGTTTTAACTTCAAATACACTAGATTATTGTCATTATGAATTGCACAGTCATAGCCTCAACTACTCCCAACCCCAGAGGATCATGAGACTTGGTTACTCTTACTGACTTATGTACATTTGAAACCTAAACACTGCAAGATCCATGTGAGGGGCAAACCCATAGGAAGAGTAGCCCCTGGGCCTGGGACAGCTCTGATCTCTTGTGTGTTTTTTTCAAAGTTCTTGGTGGGGAAGATTATATTGCAGCGCTGTTTATAAACACTTTCTCCCTCTAACCTGAAGGGTCTGTGATGTTTCAGGTAGACTGAGAGTGGATGCTGTAACCAGGCAGTTTTCCGTGTCCACAGGAAGTCAGCTTTCATTCAGGGCAGTTACTAGAAGATAGGGGGCGCCCTAGGAGAGTGCTCACGCTGCCCCTTAGTGTGGCCGTGTGATTCTAAAACTGCCCAGAAGCCTCTTATAAAACGGAAATAATGCTGCCTGCTTCTCTTTAAACAGACGGTGTCATGGTCATGAGACCGTCCGTGTCAATCCGGTAACCACGGTCACCCTCAGCGATGACTGTGAGAGCCTCTCGACGCCACGTGTCAGCAGCACAACCATTCCTCCACCGCTGTGCCTGACACCAGGCCCCACAGCTGAATCCGTCACCCGGAGTCACTCGACTCGGCGTAGATTAAGAGAGGATACTTTCCTATGGGCTTGGACATGGTAGCCATATAAGCATATTGCTCTGCTCAGAAACATTCCTCAAATAATTAGCAACTTATTCACTCACAGATTTTAAACCGACGGTGGAAACTAGCACGTAAAACCAGGATTGCAGGACGTGCGTGTCATAGGTCCTTCCTCCCTTACTATTCTAGGGTACTAACTACGTCACCGCTCGCCAGCCACCAAAGAAATCAGGAATAGCAAGAGTCACCTTCGACTTGTACAAGCTGAGTCCCAAGGATGTCATCGGCTGCCTCAACGTGAAGGCCACCATGTATGAGATGTACTCGGTGTCCTACGACTTTCGGTGTACAGGGCTCAAGGCCCTGATGAGGTAACAGACTTCGTGGTCAACTGAGGGGTCTGGAAACTGCACATGGCTCGGTCCACATACCCCGTCCCCAGGCAGCCTGTCCCCAGCTTGCTCCTCTGCACCCTGGCCTGACCGGTAGCTGTTGAAGTTTTCACTCTAATTCACGTAGTCATACAGCAGTTTAACTCCTATGCCAGACTTATTTCAGAAAACAAAGTCTTAATTCCAAAATATACTTTTTTTCTCCAAAGACCATTAAATACTTTAATGGAAACAAAAATTTAATAAATGTAAAGAAGAACCAAATTTCTTTTAAAAACTAGAGCTGTACATTTCTAAACCTTAATTCTAAGCAGTGACAGCTAAAACCAGGGCCATGGGGATTCTGACCTGGTCTGCACCGAGCGACCACCCACCCTGGATAAATACTTGTTTGCATGTATTTCTGTATTACTGCTAACATGCAGCTAGTGGTAAGGTGGCGTGGGAACGTGACTGGGGCCGGGCTGGCTGCACCGTGTCACAGGGGAGCCTATGGAAGATGGAAGACAGGTCCCCGATCCATACCCCAACCGATTTGAACAAATTCTGTATGTTCACCAGAAACACTCCTTGGGTGTAATCAGGATGGACACCCTGCCACTGAGTCCTGGACTGAGAGGAACACACCTACAGTTTCTCTCAGCCTTATCTCTGAGCAACCAGCTGTGTGACCTTTAACAGGTTACTTAATTTCTCTGAGCCTGTTTCATCATCTTTTTTTTTTTTAATCCTCACACAAGGATTTTTTTTTCCATTGCTTTTCAGAGAGAGTGGAAGGTTGGGGGGGCGGGGGGAGGGAGACAGACAGACAGACAGACAGACAGCAATGTGAGAGAGACACATCGATTGGTTGCCTCCAGCACCCCACCCCGACCGGGCCAGGGATTGAGCCTGTGACCGAGGTATGAGCCCTTGGCCAGAGTCGAACCCGGGACCCTTCAGTCCGTGGGCCGACACTCTAACCACTGAGCCAAACTGGTCGGGCTGTTTCGTCATCTTTTAAATGAGAAGGTTGCTTCCAAGTTGCTCGTGGTTTGCAGAGGCTCTGAATACACCTGTATCTATCCCGCCAGTAAGTCGGTCACTGATCCTCCACAGCACTAACGCTCTGTGAAGGGGTGGATGGAAGGAGACACTGACAGTGGCTGAAGGTCTTTGGAGCCGGTCTAAAGAGGTTGCAACTGCTGGTGCCAGCACTGTCTGCACAGTCCCTCTGGGCAGGGTCCTGCCTGCCTCTCTGAGGAGCCTTCCCTCCACTGTCCTATAAGGACTGCTCGGATTTTCCCAGAGTACAGGAGGGGAAATGCTTTGGAAATGAGACTGTGCTCCTCTGATGGGTCTCCAGGGCCTGGCACAAGGTCAGCTCTGAGATGGCTTCTGCGTGGCCTCTGTTTCCCACTTAGAGCTATCAGTGGCTGACTCCTAGACAACTGTTACTGTCCTAGTGTTGAAATCCTGACTCCCAGGGGAGCTTCCTCTTTTTGCTGAGATGGGAGAAAATAGCTTGATTGCTTGACTTTTAAAGTGAGACGAGAATTATAATTTAGAAAAATATAATAAAGTAAACCTCACCTCACCCAAGTTCAGCCTTCTTGTCAGTAATTCCTACCATCTGATAGATCTGATGACACCACAAACAGCTACAGGGCCTCGCTGTGGAACTCCAAGAGAGCAGAGGGCCGTCCCGACCGGCACAGCTGAGCCCCAGATGTGGCTGTCCTTATGAAGTGACAAGCTTTAAAACTGAAATGAAATCCTTTAGCTTTGAACTTGGTAGAGAATAAGAATTTGAGTTAGAGTTCCTGTTTTAGTCTGAAATAACATGAATTCCAGACTTAGCCTTAGGACTTAGATGCCACAACAGGTTCGAGTTGGAATGTCCCAGCCGCCCTAAGCGAACTGGGTCACAGAATTACAGCTGCAGTTTTTGTAAGCCTCTCCTTCGGCCCGACTTCCCCACTCACACCGGACTTGAGTGATTTTAGTAACAAGCCCCACACTCCCAAGGCCACCAGAATAAGCACATGGCCGTGTGCTCCCAGGAGCGCAGTCCACCTGCTCAGTTCTTTCTAGTTACTGAACAACAGGCCACGTTTGGAAGTGGCTAGTGGGAGGGTGGTCCCTGTCAGTGTCATTAGCATCACCTGGGAGCTTACCAGGAATGCAGAGTTCCAGGCCCTGCTCAGACCTTCTGAGTCTGAATCTGTATGTTAACAGCCCAGGCAGATGGGGGAATGTGAGTATTGCCTACTCTGAGAGCATGTTTGGGGGATGGGGGTTGTGAAAAATTCCCACTCTGTCTGTTCTTTACTGGCTCAGAACTCCAAGCCTGACACGTGCCCTTGTCCCTTCTGTTGCAGGAGCCTGCTACGGTTCCTGTCCCATGCTGCCCAGGTGGCTGGACACTTTCTCATCTACACAGGCAAGCAAATGCTCCGAGTGCTGGGTGACACAGAAGAGCAGACTTCTCCCGGGTTGCGCTCCAGGCATACGTTCACGATTGGATAGGGTTACACTTTGAGGAGCTCAGCCGGCCTTCACCTATACGTTGCTTCTCAAATGATGAATTTTGAAGATGCTTATGTTCACTTATGCACTATACATACGTGCACCTGTAAGCTGTCCGTCACTTCTGCTCAGGAGTGGTACCCAGGTGAAGTGGAATTCAGGAAAGGGACTTGATGGCACATGACACGGGGACTGTGCAGCGGGATGCCCTGAGGGGGAGGAGACGGGTAGGTGCCCCTATGTGGGATGTCTTGGGTGCTAAGAAGCAATACCATATGGATTAGGCCCTTTTGGCTCCTCACCTCCTGCAATAAACCAATCACAAGAGTTACTTTTAATATGTATAATACTTTCTGGTGTGTCTCTCACCTTCCAAAAAAACAAAACTTTCATATAGAAACCAAACTCAGCCAGAAATCTTTTGCTAACAGATACAGTCACTTTTGTCTTTATTAGTACTTGAGTGCGGCAGGAATAATGAACTGTCAAATGTTACTGTGTTTTGGTTTTTCTTAATGTGGGTCCTGAATGAGCTCAAAGGGACCCAAAAGCTTAAGGAAGGTCTTCAAGCAGCACTTTCAGCCTTTTTCTTAAAAAAAAAGAAAACAAAAACAAACTGCTTGACGCCTAGATCTGGTGCGTGATGCTAGGGGACCATGTCTTCACTGCCGAACGTCGCCTGCCGGACCCTTGGTGGTAGGACGGAGCCCCGACTCGGGCTGCCGGGCGCCAAGCGCAGCCAAGGGGCCCGGGCGCTCCAGCCGCGGCGCCGGGCGCTCCGACCAGGCGGCCGGCAGCCTGCCTCCGCGTCTTTTCCTCCAGTCTTCCTGAGCCGGGTCATTTTCGGGCAGGCCCCCCTCGCGTGGGAGCGGGTGTCAGCTCCAGGGCCACGAGTCCTGGGCTGCCGGCCGAGGGACACCCCGGACCGGCCCCTCCGCGGGCACTGCGGCCGGTGTGACCCGCAGGGCCCGGGCCGGTCCCGCACCCGCAGGCGGGACGGCTGGCCCCAGCCACACGGGTCGGTGGGGAGACGTGGCTCCCAAAGGAAATGGGGTGCTGCTACCAGAATGAGGGTACCAGGTGCGAGGAGACGTCCACCCCTCAGATTTGTGGGTTTCCTATTACGAAATGTGGCCGCACCTACCTTTCTCCTTCGCTGGCTGACAGCCGGGCAGTGAAAAGGTCCACAGGCTGCCCTGGAACCCCGGGGCCTGGGGCCCGGCCCCACCGCCACCCGTCCGCCGCGAGCCCGACGGCGCCGCCCGCCCGCCCGGCGCAGAGCCCCGCGGGCCCGGCTCCGCGCGACGGGCGGGCGGCCGGGGGGAGGGGGGGGGCAGGGCCGCGGGGGCGGGGCGGGGCGGGCGGCGGGGGGCGGGGCCGGGGGCGGGGGCGGGGCCTCGGGGCCGGCGGCGGGGGCGGGGCCGGGCGGCCTGCGGGGGGCGGGGCCTCGGGGCCGGCGGCGGGGGCGGGGCCGGGCGGGCTTCGGGGGCGGGGCCGCGGCTAGGCCGGCCTGCGGCCGATGGGAGGCTGTTCGCGGGCCGCTGCGGGCAGCCCCGCGCCTCCGGAGCCCCCGGCCCGCCGCTGGCTGTGTGAGGAGCCGGGCGAGCCCTCCCCGGGCCCGGGCACCTTCCCGGGCGCGGCGCCCGCCTCGCCGGCTCGGGCGTGCGTCACTCCCCGGGATCCGCGCCCGGAGAGCCCCTGCCCGGCTTCCAAAAAAGGAATTTTCCCTGAGCCGGCGGCGCCGCCGACCCAGCCGCCGCCCCCTCGCCGCGTCCCGGGGCGCCCGCCCGGCGCAGGCGGAGCGGAGCCAAAGGGGAGCCCGGAGGCGCCACCTCTCGGCGCACCCGCGTCCACTCGGGGCCGGCCCTTCAGAATTCGGGGTCCCTGGGCGCGCCGCGGCCCGCCCCTGCCCGGGCCTTTCTGGGAGCCTGGGGCGGCGAGGCCCCCGAGCTCGCTGAGCCGCTCCCGGGGCTCCGGGCTCCTGGGCGCAGGGCGGGGACGGGGGTGATGTCAGCCGGGCCGCTGCCGTCGGAGACCCCGGCGGCGTCTGTGAGACCGCCGATGGGAGAAAACTGGCAGAATTCAGACCTGCTCCGCTTACGGGAAGGGTCCCGACAGGTGCGCTCCGCCCGCCTCCGGTCCGGATCCGGCGACGTGCGCTCCGCACGTGCCCCGCTGTTCTAATCTTAGGCTCCCCGTAACCCGCACTTAGCCCAGGAGCTGGGAGGGAGGCTGGTCCTGCGGTTGGCGGGGGGCGGCCGGCGGGGCAGGGCTGGCTCCAGCGGCAGCCTCAGGGCCTGCAAACCGCTCCGGGCGAGGACCCTGAGCAGGAGGCGCTGCAGGGCCTTAGATGGCTCCGTGACTAAGTTATTAGCTGAGTCCCCGCTGTGGCATGTGTCCCTTTGAAGGGCACTGGGCCTTTCTGCGTGCCCTTGAGGGGGCCAAGTTCCAGAGCTCCAGTTCATTGGCTTCTAGGTCATAATCCGGAAAAAAAGGAAATCGTCCTGCTGAGCTCAGTGCTCTGACCCTTCCGTGTCTGTGCGCCCCTTGGTGTTTATCGGGGTGCCCCCACTTGGGAGGTGCACACCCCCCCACATGCCCTGGGGTGGGCTACATTCAGGGCGCACTTTCCGCCGTGAGCAGAGACCGAGTCCAGGCCTGGCAAGAGCTAAGGGTGTTAGAATGAGATTTTCTAAAAGCCATTACTACCTCAGGGCCGAGGACAGGCTGGTACAGTCACCCTGCTGTGAACAGGCGTCCCTGCCGCAAGTCTCTTCCTTCCTCTATAAAATTAGGATCAAAATGAGGTGGCTCAGGAATTCCATGCCCAGATGGATTTTCTTGGCACAGTTTGTTGTTTTTTTAATACTCACCCGAGGATATGTTTCCATTGCTTTTAGATAGAGTGCAAGCGAGGGAGGGAGAGGAGAAGAGAGAAATAACGATGTAAGAGAGACACATCAGTTGGTTGCTCCTGCATGTGCCGGCAGGCAGGGATCGAGCCTGCAACCCAGGTACATGTCCTTGACTGGGACTCGAACCTGAGATCCTTCAGTGCCCGGGGCCAACGCTCTAACCACGGAGCCACACCGGCTAGGGCTCTTGGCACAATTTTTATTTTATTTTTCTGTTTTTGTCCTTTGTTAAAAATATTTTTTTTTCATTGATTTCAGAGAGAGGGAGGGAGAGAGAAACATTAATAATGAGAGAGTCATTGATCAGCTGCCTCCTGCACACCCCATAGTGGGGCTCGAGCCCGAAACCCGGGCATGTGCCCTGACCAGGTATCGAACCACGATCTCCTGGATCATTAGCTGATGCTCAACCGCTGAGCCACGCTGGCAGGGCAGTTCTTCCCATTTTTAAAGTATCACCCTCTTTGCTGGACATAGGTTATTCTTGAAGAACCAAATAATATCTAGGTTCTAGTTCTAGTTCTGTTTTGCTAGCTGCTTGACTTTTGGGGGAGTTACTGAATATCTCTGAGATTCAGTTTCCTCATCTGTAAAATGGGTTTAATGATATTTTCCCCTCTCACCCACAATGTTATAAGGATCAAATAAGAAACTATGTTAAAACAGGCTGAAAATAGTAATACAAACAAAACCAGTAAGGTTTTATTACATGAGGACAGAAATACACGTAGTTCCTGATCGCTGCAAAAAACGAAAAAACATAACAACCAATAATAAAAATATCGAAAGCCAGTCACAAACATGAGAAGAATAGTTTGTAAAAGCAAACCCTCAAATTAACCCAGGTCGTCGAGCATGAGTCTCTGCCCTGCCACTCAGAGCACACTCATCTCTCACGCTCCCAGGGAGACCGGGTTGTTTCTCCTTCCTGGTGCTGGAGCCGGTGACGGCAGGCTTGGCGTCTTAGCAGACAGGACCTGAGCTGAGCCTTCCGTTCGCATGCCTGGCCTGGCCTGCCTGGCCCAGCCTCAGGCACCCTAGTGATCATCATAACAAGAAAATGACCAGGTAGCCGCTGCCCTTTCAGCAGGGGCCCAAAGTGAGATACATGTAGCAGATCTGGACCTGCCCCACAGCCTAGAGCCTCACCCCGGTGGCCTGCAGAGCAGCCGGCCAGGCAGCAGCTGGAGGAGGGGAAAAGAAAGGCCTGTCTTTTAAGCCACTGCGTCTTGGGGTGGGTGGTGTGCTGGATCACTCAGCAACAGCAAACACAGCCCCCAGGTGCCAGAGGCCAGTGCTTGTCTTAGTTGTCTTGGTTAAAAGGTCCCGTGTCACGTGTTGCTTCTCTCTGCAAAGCATCCCTTCCCATTCTTCAGGTGACACAAACGCCCTTCTATGAGGAACAGCTGGTACCCAACTCTACAGTGTTTGGGTGAAGCTGCCAAAAGTAAAATCGCCATGTGGCCCAGGCTGGTCCAAGCAGCATCCGTGGCCTCTGCCACATAAAAAGCCTAAGAGAAAGATGCAGAGGCCAAACCAAGTAGAAACAGGAGAGAGAGTGAAGGTCCAGCTGCATCAGGGCCCTTTTCGCTCTGGCGGCTGCCCCAGGGCTGTGGGTGGCCCTTCTTTCATTCTCTGAGTTGCCCTTTTCAGGCAGGATCTGCTGTAGGAAGAACAGTCATTCTACACAGTTCAAGCAGAAAAAGATTTCACCCAGGGAGTGAGGTGCTCATAGTCACTGGAAGGGCAGGAGTCAGGGCTGCCTGGATGGCTGCAAAACTGCTCCCCCAAATGCCCATTGGGTCTATGGTTTAAATATAGTTGTATTTGATTTTCATAACAATAGTAAGATCAACATTATCATGATTACTCTACACACGAGGAAGCCTAGAATTTAGAATTTAATTGTCTGTCTCAAAATCCCACCAGTTGCCAGCCCAGGGCTCCAGACACCTCGACCCATCTCTTCTTGGATCTGAAGAGCTGGTGGATGCTGTTCCAGTAGATCCAAACATATAACCTGGAAGGGAGCTTGGCACACAGTAGGCACCCATCAGTGCTTGGAAATAAACATCCTTTACCTAAGGAAAAAGGCAGATGTACCAGAAATTCAATATACTATCTTCAAAATAGCGGACCCATTTATTTTCCCATTTCTTCCTGAAAAGAACAAATTAAAACACAATAGATCTGATACAAACACACCTTTTTTTTCTTTTCTTTTATTAGAAGCATTTAAGAAATGCTTCTACATGAAGCTGGGTGATGGATACATGGGGCTTCAGTATCCTAATCTCTAACTGGTGTATGTTTAAAATTTTCTATAATGAAAAGGGGTTTTATTGATTGATTTTTAAACACTCTCTCCTGCCCAGGACACTGTGAATGAAGCAAACCCATCCTCTAACCACAAATCTGATGGCAGCCCTGCCAGGGCCTGGTCATCTGACTGCCCCAAGCTTAGCTTCCAGTCAAGGCCACCACAGGAATACCCAGGTCTTATTACACGCTGAAGCCCAAGGCTTTCTTTGGGTGCCTCTCCTCTGCGGAGCGTTTGCTCTGCCCTCTCCTCTGGTTGACTGAGGTCAGCAGCTGGCCAAAGCGTCTGACTGGCGCATTGTGCTCCCCTGGCAATGGCAGGGCAGAGCTCAGCTTGTTCTAGAAATAGAAAGTGAACCAAGGGTGCACACATCACCCCAAGCTATGACGTGTAAGTCTTTCTTTTTCCTCCTGGCATCCTCACACCACATTTCCCATGTCCCTAGAACAACAGTCAGGAGCATGGCTGGGTGTCCTCAGCTGTCAGGGTGTCACCCACCTGCTGTGGCATTCCTGGGCCGTGTTGCTGCCTGCCAGGCCTGCGCTGGAGGGCAGATGGCCACATAAAAATAGCCGGGAGCCCTTGAGGTGCCACTTCTCCAGCTGTTCTGTTGAGTGGGAGCCAGATGAGAAGGTGGAGAAGTCTTGGCCTCTGTCAGGGCCTTGGAGAGGAGGCCAGCTGCCCAGTGCGTCCCCAGAGTGGGATGAGCATTGGATAAAACTATTCTTCCTGTTTCATCAGTTTCCAATCAGTTCCATTGCAGCTGAAAAGTCCTGTTGGACTGTGCCAGTATCCATACAGCCCAGGGCTCCAGGGTCCTGCTTCTTGTTTAAGAAGTTAGGGTCCGGACAATGGGGATTTACTAATCAGCAAGTACAAAGTTTCAGTTGGGCAAGATGAACAAGTTCTAGAGGTCTGCTGTGGAACATTGAACCTATAGTCAACGATAACATAGTGCACCCTTCGCTAAGAGAATAGATCTCATGTTAAGTGTTCTTACCCCAATACAATAAAATTTTTAAAAAAGAAGGGGCTAGAATCCGAATGTGTGGCCGGGACAAGTTACTTGGCCTCTCTCAGACTTGGTTTCCTCATCTGTGAAAGTGTGAATAATACCCGCCGTGGGAAAGAGGACCATTAAATGAGATGCATGGGAAAGGGCGGCTCCCTTCCTGGAGCACCGCGGACGCTCAGCGCCAGACTGCTGTGTTTCTGCCTGATTAAACGAAGGAGCCACGTAGCCTATATTTGGGAGCTAGTCACAAAGATACTTAAGTAGGGAAGGACAAAAGAATTGGGGGTTGAGCTGTTAGGGTGGGTGGGGAGAGATGTTTTCTGAATCACTGAGCCAGCTGAGAACCGAGGGAGTGGCAGCCGCAGAATTCCTGATAGCAGCTGAGACAGCTGGGAGCGGGGCTCTCAGCTCCAACAGAGTTCTGCTCTTTAAATAGCTAGAGCTTTACTGTAGAGAAGAAAGAACGAGAACTTTGCATTACTTTGACTTGGCAGTTTGTGATTTGCAGGCGTTTTTTCACCTACATGATCTCCGTGGCTTTCCTAGGAAGCCTGTTAGGCAGAGAGAGTGCCCACCGACCCCAGAGCCTCTGGGCTCGTCAAAGGGAAGGCAGGCCTGGCCCCGCTCCCAGCCCTCCCGCCACGCCCCGCCGCCCTGCACTGGAACTTTCAGGGCCAAGACCACAACAAGATACAAAACTATTCCCACCTAGCCCAGCGGGGAGCAAGAGGAAAGGCATTCGGGCAGATAGCTGGTTAATCATCATGTGTTGTGAACCATTCTGACTATATTTTTAAAATGCCATCTGAATTATACTTTACTCGAGAAAACCCTGGTTTAGGGAGGCATTATAACATTTTCCTTTGTTTCCCATCATAATATGCTGGGTCCTCCTTTCAGAGAGGACAGTTCTGCCCTGCAAATTCCCTGCCATTCTGTTTTCTTCATTTGCAGTCACTCACTGGGTGCAGCTGCGTAGTATGTAATGTGCTGAGTATTGTGGGCAACGTACAGGAAGTCTAGTCACTCACGTTAGATATTTATAATCTCACCCAGGAGGTAAGATTCCTCAATGTGGCACACCTGGGCAATCGGATCATGGGTGGGCTTAGTGAGGGCACAATCATGTGGTGGGTGCAGACCTGCAGGGCAGACAATAAGCTCGATTTTGACGCCTGTATGGTGATGTCATGTCCAACTGGAGTCTGGGACCAGAAAATTTCTGTTACACACACACACACACACACACACACACACACACACACACACACACAACTACCTTTCAGATCACTTAAATCAACTTCTGCTTTGCTTAATGTGGCCTTAATATTTTTATAACCCAATGGGCTCAAAGATACAAGGTTGTCTTCCACAACTCTAGGCCTCAGAGGCACAGCACTCACTGCGGTACACACACTGAGCCAAAGGTGTCGAGTGCTGCTCTGAGCGAGACACCAGAAAGGACTCTACGTGCTCAATGCATAACCTGCCCAACAACCCTGCAGGGCTGGTGTTCTATCCCCATTTCCCCTTGCGGCAGTGCTGAAATTTGAGACACGCTGTCTGACCTGAGCTCCATGAGGCACTAATCCAGCTGCGTCTGCTAGTGAGTTATGTGCTCGAACATCCCAAGGAGAGGACACTGCTGAGATCACACAGACTGGGCAGAGAACACTTGGCAAACGAGACTGCCAGGGCTGGTCCCCTGGACGAAGGGTGCAGGTGAAGTGGCCCTGTGGGCATAGAGCAGTATTAGTGAGTTTCTATCTCAACAGGGCAGTGCCACGGGGCAGACCCTGGGGTAGAGCTGGTGGGAGGGCCTGTTCCTTCCTCAGTGATCGGCAGGGTCTTCCGGGGCCACCTCCACCTCTCTAATCCCCTCTCCTCTAATCACGCCCCCTGCCAGCTGCCCTGAAAAAGGAGGGACAAAGGCTTTGTCTCTTTCTCAAAGAATTCCAGGCTGGGGAGAGGAGGGGAGGAGGCATGGGGGCGGGAGGATCGCCTTCCTCGCTGAGTGGATCTCATCCTCCAGCTGCCCGGAGCTCTCTCCCGCACCGACACTCTCTCTGTTCCCTTTCTGCAAAGGGCACTGACAACATCTATCGAAATGCTTTTGCTCATACCGTTTGGCCCAGTATTTCCTCTTCTAGGAACCCATCTTCAGTTCTAAATTCAAATACTATTTTATGCACAAAGATGTTTACTGAAGCATGATTAGGAGTAGTGGGAAGCCCTACCGGTTTGGCTCAGTCAGAGCCCGGCCTGCAGACTGAAGGCCCGGGTTTGATTCTGGCGGGGGGGGGGGGGGGGGGGGGGGGGGCGTGCCTCAGTTGCAGGCAGCCAGTCAATGTGACTCTCACATCAGTGTTTCTCTCTCCCTCCAGCTCTCTCTGAAAAGCAATGGAAAAAATATCCTCAGGCAAGGATAAAAAACCAAAAAATCATTTTTAAAATAATAATAGTGGGAAACGGGAAGCAACCCAAATGGACAAACATATTAGGATATGCTAGAGCACGTTGGGCAGCCATTAAAAATGCTTTTCATGAAGCATCGTACTAGCACGAAGTTACGTTTACAAAGTTCAGCATTTTAAAGCAGACATGCAATATGAACCTAATTAAATTTAAGAAAACTAGCTGGAGAATAAAAGATTGACAGGAAATGTGTCAAATGTTCATTAATTAATTAATGGTGTTTGGGGGGAGGGAGGTGGTAGTTAACCTTTGTGAAGCTTGCTTGTTATTCCCCTACCCCTTTTTTAAAATTGTGGTTAAAAAGTACATAACATGAAAAGTCCCATCTGAACCATTTTTAAGTGTACAATTCAGTAGCATTAGTATATTCGCACTGTTGTGCAACAGATCTCCAGAACTTTTTATCTTGCAAAACTTATCTATTACTTCCTAATGGAAAAATAATATAAAGACTATTTTTTAAAATATAAACTGCTAAAGGCTAGTCCTGAAAGTCGCCCTGTTTCAGCTGGTTTTAAAAATCCCAAGCTGAAGGCGCCTCTCCTTATTTCCCTTTCCCTCCACCCCAAGTCACCTGGTGGGGCTAGTCCAGAGCCTGCTCTCTGGGCGGCCCCCTCATGTGGCCTCTGCCCCGGCCCATCCCAGTGGGTCTCCCCACTCCTCCACAGGTCCTGGGCTGATTGCCGCTGCCTTGGCCCCCAGTCCCACACACCCTGTTGTGTGTGCTCAAGATAAGGGGCCAGGGTGAGGGGAGGGGGAGGGGGAAGGTCCCAGGAGCGTGGCCGGGGGCTGCTGGGGAAGCTCTGGACCTTTGGGCGGAGAGTCCTCACATCTGGTCTGCTCAGCCCTCACACGTTGCAGCAGAAGAAACAGGCTCAGAGGTCACCCAGCTTGCAAAGGGTTCATCAGGGACTAGACCCCAGGGTGCTGTCACCTCATTCAGCACCTCCAGAACATGCTGAAGACTCTTGTACAGGGCTCGGTACTGTATTAGAAAAAAACGGTCGGTGTTAGAGTTGATTCCGTGACGGGGAAAATAAATGAAGAGTTAGGTTGGGCTAGGAAAGGCCACTTGCTTACAGCTATGCAGGAGGCATGCTGCTCATTTTTGTCTTTTGCTGTCAACACAGTAACAATTCTGTTATGATCAGGCAGGTGTCATCATATTTGCTATGAATTTGATTTACTACACTCAGCTCTACGCATGTGATATGGAGAAAATCCTGAGATGTCTTAAATTAAATTATAGCAAGCCAGAGAGTGGAAGGAAGAGACAAAAAGGGGGATGGGGGAGGGACAAGTTTCCTCTACCCTCAAGGTTTTTCTGTCTGGTCTAATAATCACATAGCCATGAGACAGATTAGCAAGAGAAAATAACCAGATTTAACACATACATACAAAGAGGAATCCTGTATACATGAGAGAGCCTGAGATCCACGTGCGGGAGAGGTTCAGAGATCGAAAGGGGGACTGAGGTATATAAGACACACTGAGCGAGGGACGAGGTAAGGCCCCTTGGGGGCTTCGAAGGCTCATTGCAGTGAGAGCACATTTACAGAAATTAGTAGCTTACCCTGCCACCTAGATAGGTAAGAAGTCATTTCTGCTGATAACTGTTATCATGAGCCAGGCCTCTAATTTAAAGTCTTCTATTTGTTGTTGTTGTTAACCCTCACCTGAGGATATCTTTCCATTGATTTTTAGAGAGTGTGGAAGGGGAGGGGGGAGAGAGAGAGAGAAACATCCATGTGAGAGAGGCACATTGGTTGGTTGCCTCCTGCATGCACCCCGACAGGGCCAGGAAGTGAACCTGCAACCCAGGTATGTGCCCTTGACTGGGAATCGAACCCAAGACCCTCAAGTCACAGGCAAACACTAACCACTTAGCCACACCATCCAGGGCAAACTCTTAGTCAAGGGAGGAGCAGAAGTTCCTTTTCAGCCCACAGGGTCTCAGTTGCCCCTAGCTCAAAATCTTTTTTTTTCTATAGAGAATACTTTTTAATGATTTCAGAAAGAGGAAGGGAGAGAGAGAAAGAGAGAGAGAGAAACATCAATGATGAGAGAGTCATTGATCGGCTGCCTCCAGCACGCCCCCCCACTGGGGATCCAGCCCACAACCCCGGGCATGTGTCCTGACTGAGAATCAAACCATGATCTCCTGGATCACAGGTCAATGCTCAACCGCTGAGCCACACCAGCTGGGCTAGAGAATACTTTTTATTGTACAAGTATCACATACACAACAATTTAATGTGTGAACATTTACAGGCATGGAGTTCAGTTCCAAATCTCCATGCACCACGCCCTCCTGTTTGGGATCAGCCCAACAGGAATGAGGCACAAAGTTACTGCTTTGTGAACAGAGTCCAGCTCAAAATCTTCCTACCGCTGAGGCGCATCTTGGGGGTGGCTCATTCTACAGGAGTCAATCGGTTAACGACTGAAGAACAAAACCAACGAAAGACTGCTCATGCTCCTTAGCGTGTGTTGGAATTATTAAGTGAACTTTTCCCAGGTGGCTGTTTCTGAGATTATCTAAAAATGGAGAATATCTAGGTGCCCTCAGAACCCTGGAGCCTCTGCTTCTTGTTTAGACTCTGGTGCAGGCTGTGGCGGCCTGTCCCAGAACGAGCCCCTTCACCCTCCCCCACCCCCTTTGTCTACAGCTCATGCAAATCCTTTCAGAGCAGCTTACATCTTTCTCTCCCCTACTTGATGTATAAAAATGCTTGCAAAGCCCCAAGGGGACAGACAGGTCCCACGAGCCATGCTGCTGGTGGTGGTTTAGGCTCCGCGTCCCAGGATGGGTCGTCTTTTTTGCCAGCAATGGCCTAATAAACCCTTCCTTTTAAAGAATTTCAGTAGTGGAAGCTAAAATTTTCGTTTAACACGCAAATGTCCCTTCTTCATTGTGTACTTCCCGCACACATGCTCGCTACTTTCTTAGAAACAGAGGAAACAGGACAATCAGGCTGCGTTTTAGATCAGCTGGTTTTGTTTAAGTTAGAACAGGTGTTGATCAGTCACAGGATGTGAGAGCTGCTAGGGAATTTAAAAATCATCTTCTTACTCACAGGCTAACGAGGAAACGGATTTTATCTAAACCTAGAACTTCCAGGATGCAGGGTTAAGAGTCACAGTTAACTTTCCGATTCATTTCCCGCGTAGAACAAAACAGGCTGCAGGCAGCCACACTCCACATGGCCGTCCTCTGGCAGGCACCCGGAGGTTAGCAGATCCCTGACAACAGAAATACTTTCTAATCACACATCCCAGGTCTGTGTATAAAACAGGAGTTTTATTTTCTTCCCAGCCCTTCACACAAGCGGCCCAGGGGCAGCAGGAGTAGGTGTGCCCATCGCCTTAGCGCACCACTGTCCGAATGAACCCAAATGCGGAAGCTCAGAGGGGTGGGCTGAGGGCTGCAGCAGGGCCTGGGCCCAGTGTCCGCGGTTCTTTGGCCCTTCGGCTATTCATCTGCCTGCAGTCGGGCAGTGCAGCAGCTTCGTCTCCCAACCCGGGTGGCGCTTGGCAGGCCAGATGCTCGGTTAACAATGGTGGGGCTGAATTAGATCCAAAGGCTGCCCCCAACTGCCCAGCAAACATCACGGGGGCGCTTCAGAGCTCAAGAGAGAACAGGGGTTCACAACCCCCCCTCTCCACACCTGGGCTCATAGTGGGCCCGAGAGACTGGGCTCTGTCTCCAGAGACCTCCCGCCTCTGGAACCCTTCCCCAAGGAAGTCCCCCTCGGCCGCGGGGCACTGCGCTCACCCGCCCTTTCTCGTCTGCGGTAAGGGAGAGGCCCGTCGCCCACACCGTGCTTTGGCAGCGGCCTCTTACCTACAGAACCTGGAGGCTCTGGCCAGGCTCCTGTGTCCTCTGCTCACCGAGCTAAACCACTGGGAGCTCTTTCCCACCACCATCATTTGATTTCAGAAGTTTTCAAACCCGTAGGAAAGTGGAAAGAATAACAAAACGAACACCTCTGCTCTTCATCTAGAGCCACCTATTGTTGACATTTTGCCCACTTGTGCTTCCTCTTTGTATCCTCCCCACACACACCCTTTTTTATGAAGCGTTTGAAAGCAGGCCGCACATACTGACACTCCAGTGTGCATCTCCTACGTGACCGCAATATCATCTCAACCTAAAAAATCAATCAGGGCCCTAGATGGGTTGGCTCAGTGGCTGGAGCATCAGCCCTCGGACCGAAGGGTCCTGGGTTGGATTCTGGCCAAGGGCACATACTTTGGCTCTATCCCCGGCCCCGGTCGGGGCTCGTGCAGGAGGCAACCAATCAATGTATCTCTCTCTCCCCCTTCCACTCTCTCTGAAAAGCAATGGAAAAAAAATATCCTCAGGTGAGAATTTAAAAAAATCAATTAGATATCATTTAATTTCTCCAATTGTCCTCAAAATGCCTGTTAGAGAATTTTTTTAAAAACCGGGATCCAATCAGGGCTCATGTATGTATTGGGTAGTTTGTCTTGCTTATGTCTTTTTTTAAATCCTGAACAATCTTAGTGGGTTTATTTTGAACTCTGTGAGTTTTCCGGATCTTCTGTAATTAGATTTGCATAGAAATATCAAAACAAGCGGTAGCGGGAAACATGGAGAAAGGCACTGCCTGCACCTCGGGTGGCTCGGCAGCCGCCTCCCCCTCAGATCAGAGAGAAGCCCCGAGAGGGGCTTCTGGTCCTGGCACTGCCCTGCCGCTCCCACAGCAGGCTGCAGCCTCCGAGTCACCTCTGCCAGTTTATGGAAGGGAGGCTGTGCATCTTAAAGTAAGACCGGAGGTGACTCCTGCCCTTTTTAAAAAATGGGAGTAACTAAAACCTTCATGACCTGTGGGCCTGTAGGGGCACCCTCCGTAAAGCAGAGGGGGCATTTTTGCCAGCCAGGCGCTTCTCGCCCCAGACTGGGAAGGCCAAGGGCAGCCAGAGAGGGTGGCTTTCTGGGGATCTGGAAGGCAGGGAAGTAAAGTGGGGCGCCCCCCAGCCTGAACACACCCTCTTTCCTCTCCCTCAAAACCCAAATGGGTAGGTTTTATGGCCTGTATGTGATGCTCAAATAAAGCTGTCAGAAATCAACTTCGGAGGTTGTGACGGCACTTAAAGAATGGGATAGACTCAGAGAAAATATCGGAGTATGAACAGAGCTCATAGTAGGGGTGAGATTATTTTGTGAAGCTTTTATTCCAGTTTAGTGTGTGTACATATGCACCAAATCACAAACATGTTTGTTACAGTGAGTCAAGTAAAAAAAAAGTTTGAAAGCCATCGATGAAGGCGGATTTTCTTGGAAGAGCGCTGTCTTTCTCTTCAGTTCTTTCCCTTTCTTCTCTTTTTCTAAACCTCCTACATCTAGTCATGCTCTCCACCCTCCCAGGTCTTCCAACCCCAGCCCCATTAAGTTAAAGAAATTTTCTTTTCATTTATTCTCAGAACAAGCTGTGTATTCTGGCATGATTATTTGACCAAAGAGAAGGATCCCCTTCTCCATCAGTTCTCTGACAAAAGAGGTCGGGACACCCTGGCACTGTGGCAGAAGGACAGTTTAGAACCAGGGAGGTTGTTGGGAGCTATTCAATAACCATGTTACTACTTGTAATGTTGGCTCTCAGTTCTTGAGTTTGGCAAAAAAAGAATTTAGAGCCGTGAACTCTAGTGCAAAAGGAAGTTTAGCATGCAAAGTGAAAGTACACTCAAAGAGAAGATTCGAGCAGGCCGCTTAGAGAGCTGCCTTGGCCTTTTAGAAAGAAAGTCACAGAGGCAGAAGAAGTGAGCCAGCTGGGCTGTGTGGACTCAGGCAACAAGTTACAGAGGCAAAAGAAGGGCCCTTAGAGACAGGGGGTTAGCCTGGTATGAGCTACCACTGCCTGCTGCTACCCTGGTGGCCAGTCTCTTAGGTACCCTTAGAGCTTAGGAGAAAGAAAGCAAAGATACAGGCCTGAAGAAAAGAGGTATGGGCATGTTCTAGAGAATGAGCACGCACTGGGTCCTTTGTCTTAAGGGTTTTTGTCTGTTTTCTTCTAAAGGCAAGAATTTTATGGGAGGTCTCAGAGGAGGATCTCAATAGAATATGCATCAGCTTTTCGGGCGTGTCCTTCAATATACTGATTCATCAAAATGAGCATATTGGATCAGGGTTGTGGTCTCTACTGATTCGTCAGTACTAGGTCATTGCATCTGGTCCTGACATCAGCCATAGTTTCATTTTTCTGGTTTTGCTGCTTTTCTGGGCCTGGAGCTGAAACACAACTGAGGCTAGTTTGTTATTTAAACAAAACTTTGTCTCTGTGTTCAACAGACCAGAGGCTTTGTCCCTAAGATTATTTGATGATGATTAGAACGTCATTGTCCCGAGGGCTTAATGCTTAAGGGAGTGGTCATGCAAGGAAGAAGGAGGCAGGTGAGTCAGGGTGCTGGATGAGGCCAGTTGGAATCAGCTACCTGCCTCAGTTTCTCCAATCCATTTTCCAAGGAATTTTCCTGGCTTCTTACTATCTTTCCTCAGCTGCAGTACCCCTTTGCCCACTGAGAAGGCTGGTCCTGCCCAGATGCTCAGCTCAGCCTCACCTGGGGGAAGGGCTGTGTGCCAGAGCACAGTGTCTCCAGACAGACCTGGCAGCTGCTAGGATGGCAGTGCCTGAGTTGTAACCTTTTAATTCTATTTAAAAATATACTTCTATACACACACATCATCATCATCATCATCATCATCATGGATTTTCTGATGCTAGATTACATAAATTAATTGTAACCTTTTAATTCTGCTTTAAAATATACTTCTGTGTTTTAAAATGTACTTCTGTTGGTAATTACTTTGAGTTATCGTGACAGTAACTCAAAGTAATTACCAACACCCTCCCTGAATAAGAATGTTCCTGCAATGAGCCGGGCCCCCTCTTGCCTCCTGTAGTAATGTCCTAACCTTTTTCATGGTCCCTACCATCCACCCTACTGTCATAGTCCCCTTCCTAAAATTCATTCCACGATTTTCCTAGTTTCTCTCTTGGATGAAATCCTTCATCTGTTCATGTATGTTGTCCACCTATTTCACTAGATCTTTAATATATTAATCATAGTTATTTTAAAGCCCTTATCTAATAGTTCCAACATCTGGGCCATGCCTGGGTCTGGTTCTGATTGTTTTATCTCTTTAAAATAGGCTGGGGGTTTTTTTCCTTGACTTTTTGTATAATTTTTGTAGATAAGGACAGGAGAGACTGAGGGAAATGATATTTGTGCCTGAATGGGCATGCCTCTTCTCTTGTCAGGACATGCGTGTAAGAGTTTGTTAATCTAGTCAGTGGTTGAACGACGTTTGGGTTTTATTGTTGCTATAGTTACCCTCAGGGTACCGCAGCTTCAAATCCCTCCAGAAGGGATTTTTAAAAGAGCTTTATTGAGATATAAGTCACCTAACACAATTCACTCATTTGAAGAGTTCCATTCACAGGTTTTTAGTACATCCACAGAGCTGGGTGTCCACCCTCACAACCCATTTTACCACGTTTTCACCACCCAGAGGAGGCCCACTCCTCTCAGCGGCCGCCCCCACTCATCCTCCGCAGGTCCGACCACAGCTACTGCACTTTCTGTGCTTCACATAAACGGGATCATTTGCTAGGTGATCTTTTTGTCTAGCTCCTTCCACTGAGCACACTGTTTGCAGGGTCCATCCACACCATAGCATGAATCCGCACTTCGTTCCTTTCGATTGCCGAACACTTTCATTGTGTGACTACCTGCCAGAGGGTTTTCTCAGCGTTGCTCCTTCCCCAGCTTTCATGGCTCCGCATGGCTGTGCCACGGAGAGAGTGTCTCTCCATGCCTTCGCTTGTTTGGTGCTAGCCTTGTGGTGGGCCTGGGAGACATTCCCCATTCTCTTGGTCAGTCTCATGAGCCTGGGCCTCCTGGATAGCTCATGGCAGCTTCACAGAACCCCACCCCTCCTTCCCCAAACAGGCACACTCTGTCTGGACCTGTGGGGGGTCTGCCCCTCCCCCCATGGCCTAAGGTCTTCACTTCATGCAAGAAGGATCTGGGGAAGTGGGTGGCACCTGATGGAGACCCCAGAAAAGAGCTGCAGGTCATGTCTGGGGCTTCCATTGACTCTGGACTGTCACATTCGCCCACATAAGTTATTAACAGAACTTGCTAGTGTTTTAGCTACTGGATTCTTAAGACTTTTATAAAGCTGCCTCTCCCCTATACTTGGTCAGAAGTGGAGCAGTCGGTATCTTCTCCCTCTGGGAAGGACCTGCCCCTTTGTAATTCAGTCAGGAGCTTTGTGCCCACCGGGTCCTATGCCTGCTGCTGTCACTCGACCTGAGACTCTGGCAGGCTCTGGCTCAGCCACAGAGGCAAGGGAAATTCAGGGTATACAGTAGCCACTTAATAAATGTACGCTTCATAAGGAGAATAAATAAACTCATGGTTCTTAAGCAAGGAAGCACATCGAAACCCCCTGAGAGCTTCCTCCAAGTGCACACTTCTGAGGCTCCCACACCCACCCATGGAATTGGAAGCTCCCCTTGGTGCGGTTGGGGCTTTAGTTCCCAGATGATTTTGATGTTAAGACCCCCCCTGGAATAAATGATTGACATGGAGAAAAATTAGGTGATGCCTCAAAGAGCAATAATCAGAGCACAATGTCCCATGTGGCTGCCGTGACCCACATTCCTGTCACATTATATTCACGATCCTGGTCATATATGAAATTAAAAATGCTCATAATTCTCAGCCCAGAATTGGAGGGTTAATTGACAATTTTGACTTGATGTCCAGAGCTAAAGGCTCTCTGAGGACCCATAGGCCCTCCACTCCCCAGGCTCCCTGCACCAGTAGACGGATGAAGGGAGCATGTGCTTGGAGGGAATAATTACATTGTGTGACGACAGTCTAAACAAGGGCGGCGGGGTCGTCTCGGGCTCAGTCTGACACAGTAGCATGGGCGAGGCTCTGGCCTCACCTGCTTCCCTGGGAGTGTCCTGTGTGTAGAGATGTGGGGACCTACAAGAAGGCAGAAAAGCAGCACTGAGGGGGAGTAGAAGGGGACAGGTGCAGGGATCCAAAGCTTAAAGAATACCTAAATTTGGAAACTTTTGAAAAACTCCAAAAAAAATTTTTTAGAAGTTCTTTCCAACCATACACATGCTCATTAGGATTTCCCCAAAGTTTCTGCGTATCTAAAAAGAAACTGCTGGTGCAAATTACAGAATGTTCAACCTGGTCAGGGATGCAGGCTGAGCTTTCCATGAAGGCTTCACAGGGGGAAACACATGCAAGCGTCTTTGGTGGTGCACATTCTAACTACAGGTGCCACAGGAGCGTCCCTTAGGAAAACCCTTTCACTTCACAAATGAGCAAGCTGAAGCCCAGAGAATCTGCCTCAATTAACACAGAGCTCATTGAAAACAGATGGGAATGGAAGTCCAAGTCACCCTGACTCACCATCCAATAGTCATTCCTTTCTACCACAAGAGACCTCCCAGAAGAGGGACTATAGGTCCCTAAGGACCAAATTCATTGCCAGAAATAACCTTGATTTACACCTGTCATACATTAAGTATTTGCCACAGGAGCACCAAAGTGAATGAGCCTTGCCAGCTGGAGTTGCCCACAGGAGTGGACTGGAGAGAGTTCTAGGTGACTGAGCGGTGGAACATGCCTGGGAGAGGCCTGGCGGCAGCAGGGCCAGCTGGGGAAGGGCAGCTGAGCATGGAGGGTGGGGGGCCCAGAACCTAGAGGGCCCTGATGCAAACCACTAAGAACGAAGATGCTGTCTGTCTGGTGGAATGCTTGCCCGGCTGGAGTTCAAAGAGAGGTCAGGGCTGCATCATGTTATATAAAAAAATATGGAGCCACACTTTGCAAAGCAGAATTGTCTCCAAGTCTCCAGGGAGAGCTCTGTTCATTCCGCAGGGGATCCCCGTCTTTCCGTGGCCCCCTGAGAAGAAAGACAAGCTGTGTAGGATTCCACTGTCCTCACTCTTCCTTCAGCATTGCGCTTGCCGAACAACACTACGCGCCCCTCCCTGCGACAGCAAGAGGCAGCCCCGGGCCTGGGGCTCCCCCGGGGGCTCGAGCCCAGGCCTCTGAGCCCGCTGGGCCAACAAGCCTCTCATCGCTGACTCCTGATGCAAGGCCCGCACGGACGGCAGTGCAGCGGGTGCTCATGTTCAGATCCAGCCACGAACCCACTGTAACTAGCCCCTCTGCAAACGGTTCAGAGTCGTCAGAAGGGAATGGTACCTGTGTCTAGACGGCAAGGCTCCAGGAGGGCAACAAAGTAGCAACGCGGCCGGCGGTGCCGTCGGGGCGGGGTCAGAGTCACGGTGAAAAGCTCCCCTTTCGCGTCCCAAAGCCCCTCGGCCCACTGGGTTTGCGCCCGCGGCGCGTGCGGGGGCCGTGGGCGCCCTTCCAGGCCCGCGCGGCCCGGGGCCCGTCCAGGGCGGCCGGCGGGACCCCGCCTGCCCACGTCGGCTCGGCGGGAACTCGGACACCACGGCCTCGCGGTTCCCGAGCGCCAGGGGTCTCCAGGCTCCCTCCCGGGCGGGCGCGCACTGAGGCTGCGAAATGGGGAGGGGCGCCTTCGTCCGCGCCTCTGCCTCCCCACTAACGACCCGCTCCGAGCCGTGGGCGCTCGAGGGGCCGCCCGTTTCCCGGCCTAGCTCCCCCCGCAAGGGGCCCCTCAGCTGTCGCCTGTCAGGTCCCCTTTCTAGGACCGAGCAGGGTCGGGGCGGCCCCGGGAGGACGGCCCGGGGTCGCAGAGCCGAGGGGGGGGGCGCTGGCGCGGGGGCTGGGGGGCCGGGCGTGGGCGCGGGCGAGCCGCGCGGGGAGGAGCGGAGGGAGGCGCCGGCCCGCGGGGCGGAGGGGCCCGGGCCCCGGAGGGCGAGGCCCGCAGTCATTGGTCCCGGAGGCGGGGGGTGGAGGGCGGGAGGAGGGTCGAGTCCCGGAGCGTGCGGCTGGCCGCAGTCGCCCCCGCGGTCGGAAGAGCGAGCTCCCGGAGCGCAGAGCCGGCGCCCGCCATGAGGGAGATCGTGCACATCCAGGCGGGCCAGTGCGGGAACCAGATAGGCACCAAGGTGAGCGGGCGGGGGCCGGGCTCCCGCGGGCGGGCGGCTTGCAGGCCCGGGCCCTCGGTGCGCGCTGCGCGGCCTGCCCGGGGGGCACTAGCGCCGTGCCCGCGGGTCTGCCCCTCGCCGCGCCCGGGAAGGGCTGGAGGAGGGGCGGCCCGGCCCGGGCCCCCCGCCCGCACCCCCGCGCGGCTGGGCGGGAGCGGCCGCCCGAGGCTCCAGCGCGCCAGGAACTCGGCGGCCGCGCGCCCCCCGCCCCGCCCCGCCCGCCAGCCCTGGGGTCAGCCGCGGGGGGGGCCTGGGCTTCGGGCTCTGACCTTGTGTCCCCCGCTTCGTCCCGCATAAAGTTTTGGGAAGTGATCAGCGATGAACACGGCATCGACCCGGCGGGAGCCTACGTGGGGGACTCGGCGTTGCAACTGGAGAGAATCAACGTCTATTACAATGAGTCATCCTGTGAGTCCACCTCGGGGGCCTCGCCCTTCCCCGCGGGCGCCCGCCTCCCCCTCCAGACCCTCGGCCGTGCCCTCCGCGACCGCGCCCTTCCCTGCCCTGCCCGGCCCCCCCTCCCGGACCCGGGCCCTCCGCCGCCTCCGACCGCGGCCATCCTGTCTCTGGGACCCGGGCCTTCCCACCCCCGGGCCGTGCCCTTCCCCTCCGGACTACGGCCATCTCCCCCTGGGACCCCGGCCTTCCCCCCCTGGGACCCCGGCCTTCCCCCCTGGGACCCCGGCCTTCCCCCCCTGGGGCCCCGCCTTCTCCCCCTGGGACCCCGGCCTTCCCCCCTGGGACCCCGGCCTTCCCCCTCTGGGGCCCGGGCCTTACCCCCTGGGACCCCGCCTTCCCCCCCTTGGGCCCCGCCTTCTCCCCCTGGGACCCCGGCTTTCCCCCCCTGGGACCCCGGCCTTCCCCCTCTGGGGCCCGGGCCTTACCCCCTGCGACCCCGCCTTCCCCCCCTGGGACCCCGGCCTTCACCCCCTGGGACCCCGGCTTTCCCCCCTGGGGCCCCGCCTTCTCCCCCTGGGACCCCGGCTTTCCCCCCTGGGACCCCGGCCTTCACCCCCTGGGACCCCGGCCTTCCCCCCCTGGGGCCCCGCCTTCTCCCCCTGGGACCCCGGCTTTCCCCCCTGGGACCCCGGCCTTCCCCCCCTCGGACCCCGGCTTTCCCCCCTGGGGCCCCGCCTTCTCCCCCTGGGACCCCGGCCTTCCCCTGCTGGGACCCTGCCTTCCACCCCCCCCCCCCCGGGACCCCCGCCTTCCCCCCCTCGGGCCCCGGCTTTCCCCCCTGGGGCCCCGCCCTCCCCCCCTCGGACCCGGGCCTTCCCTCCCTGGGACCCCGGGCTTCGCCGCCGGCCGGCGTTGGTGCTCTGGGCTCGCCTCCTCTGGGGAAAGTTCGCCTGGGATGTAGCAGCCCCCCCCCCCGCTGGGGCGGGAAACGCGCGGTCAGTTTATTCAAACAGCCCCATTGCGCGGGCCTGTGCTTTTGAACCAGACTACCCGTTAGTGTTGTGAAATCCACTTGGTGGGTAATACTCCGCTTGTTCTTTATTTCCAGTTTAGTATGTATCCCTCAATGGAGGTTCTTGGCTAAAAATTTGAAAGGCACTCCCTTAAATGACTTTTTTGGCCCTTTGCAGACCTGCAAAAAGACTTTACATTCCCCCGAAGCTGAAACTAGGCAATTTTGGGTAATTGTCTGGTGGACTTTAGCAAAAATTCAGGCTGTGATTTGTCTCAGTTTGGGAATAATACCCCCCCTCCTGGCTGTCTACATATGTATTGTAGCTACATGTATACATTATTTCTGTAACAGTTTTTTTATTATGGAAGTGATACATGCCCTTCAAAACAACAAAAACACTAAGACATTGAAAGAAGGCCCGGAAAATGACAAATGCTACCCTTCCACACGACGCATATTCCTAGAGACAATCCCTTTCAGTTTTTTGGATTCACATGCTGCTGCTTGTCCACATAACAGCTGAAAAGAGCAGGACATGTTCATTAAGCAGCTACGACAGAAGGTCTGGACAAGCAGGCTGAGAAGATGAGATTTCTAGATAGAACTAAGGAACGTTCCAGCACACTGCGCTTCCTGTTAACCCTTAGGTCCAGCGGGCTTCAGCCGCTACCCAGGGTGTGTAGCTGGACGGCGCTGAGGAGCAGTTCTTGTGTGCCGTCAGATTAACCCCATCCTCTCTGGGAACAATTTCTTGCCCAACTGGCACAAAAGTGGACTTATACAGGAAAGCCCACTGGGCAGCGCTCGTTCATAGACGAGAGTGTCTCAGACAACGCCGTGGACTGAGTGGTACCTGTAATGAGGTGCGCAGGCTGTAGCTGGGTTCATGTATGTGTCCCTGAGGGAGGGGCCCGAAAGCAGAAAGAATGTCACAGCAGCATGCAATTTGCCACAACAGATACAGTTTATTTCCATGGAGCTGAAAAAGTAGACTGCCCGACAGGAAAGGGGAGTTAGGGTGAACTGGAAAGTACAGGAGGCAGGAAGTCAGGAGACTTGATTGCTCACCCGGCTGATTCCGGGAACTTCCTCTGCCCATTCGTGCCCGGGCTGGTTTCCTCATGGGCACACTCGGGGTGGGATGGAGTTCTCCCAGCACGAAGACTGTGATTCTAGGAAAGCCAGGCACCTTCCCCGGGACCCTGCTTCCTGCATCCGTGGCCTCTGAGCGGGTGGGACTTGCTGTGGGGAAGGCCACTACCTTAGAAACCAGAAAGTGACCGTCGGGGGCGGGTGCTGTTCTCTTCCAGCTCAGAAATACGTGCCCAGGGCTGCCCTGGTGGACTTGGAACCCGGCACGATGGACAGTGTGCGGTCCGGGCCTTTTGGGCAGCTCTTCCGGCCTGACAACTTCATCTTCGGTAGGTTCCATCTTTCCTGCTTTCTTCTTTTTTAAATATCAGAGTTAAGTTATGTGCAAGATTAAAAACATCACACGGCACAGAAAACCTTCAACGGAAATCAACAGTCCCCAGCCTGATCGCAAGCACCTATTGTAATCCTTGACTTTTTTTTAGGAAAGTAGCCTTTATCTCTAAATGAAATGCTTACACTGATAGTTCTTTATTAAAAAAAAAAAAATTTAGGCATTAACGTTTTTCCCCCTTCATAAATTATTATAATATAATAATAACTTGGTTTTGGTTCCTATACGGCTCATCTTTTAACTTCAGTACGTTTACACCTGTATTTCTTTTCCACTATCTATAGACAGTTCTGCTTTCTTTCTAGACTGGTGCCATATGAGTTTTGTTCTGTCAGAATTGGACAAATCCTCCCCTCCCTTCCTCTACGTAAAAAAAAAAAAAAAAAAAAAAAAAGATAATAGCACCTGCCACTCTGTAAACTTCTAAAGAAAATTATATAAAATTAAATAAAGTGTCACCATTCGTGATAACCAGCCTCCATCACCCTGTAGCCATGGGTTTTAGAATCAAGGTTACTTCATAGTATACAAGAGGATACAGAATCTGGAAGATTTTATCGGTACATGAATTGATTACCCTGTAGCACAATCAGGCAGTGACTTGTTAGAAGGATGACTCAGGAAGATGAACATTCACAGAGTTTATGTGTCCTCTGGGTATCACCTGCTCCCCCATCACCATGACAACCTACGAACCAACAGGACAGGCGAAGCTTCTAACAATAACTTGTTCAAGAGATTTTTCACCTGTGAGATTTCAGATAGATCAGGACTCTGGTGCCCCTTTTCTTACATCAGAAAACCTAAATCTCCAATATTTTTATAGTCCACAAACAGTGACATTTATATTCTTTACCTTCCCTGAACTAGAGACCACAATTGTCCCCGAGCACACATAAACAGGACTCACACATAGAGACACAATATTGAAGTGCAACTTGTGAACCCTGTTCCCATGGAGGTTGGTCAGCCAAAACACACACACACCAACTGCTTTTGGAGCAAAAATAGAAAAAAATTACGCATTCTACATTGTTTAAATTTAAGATGCTCTAAATTATATATGTTCTATTGGGCTTCATGTAACATTAGTATGTTTTATTTCTTAAAATGGGTGGTAAAGTAGGTAGATAGTCATTACATGACGCTCCATATCCTTTTACATGCCTTAAGTCTGTCATAAGAAGTGTTGTCATGGATGAGGCTGTGGCACCTGTTGGTGCACTTTCTGGAGACGGCCCCTAGGACACCAGAGGTCACACACCGCCTCTGCCTGCCTTCCTGCCTCTCCCGGTCCAGATGTCTGCCCAGGAGTCAGGCCTCACCCCCGGCCACCCCTCCTGCACAGCCAGGGCCTGTTGAGGTCTCAGAGAGTCGAAACCGTGAGCTGATTTTTACACAATTGAATTATCACAGACTATTGAAGTCATGCTCAGCTAGTTTCTCAGAGCAGCAGCTTTAGCAACTGTGCGAGTTTTCTTTGGTTTTATTTATTCGAACTGAATATTAAAAGTGTAAGAGAGGTTTGGTCTCATCTTTCTGGGTGTCAATAAATGGGATCAAAAAGTTTAAGAACAAATTAAGATAGACCTTTAGTAACCATTTAATGACCTAATTTACTGTCCTTGTAAACCTTGAAAAATGTTAGAAATGGCATTTGGCATTTAAACCATCTCCACAATTATTTCTGGAGAAACATGCACACCTGTTGTTGTTGTTTTCAATCCTCACCTGAGGATTTTTCCCCATTGCTTTTCAGAGAGAGTGGAAGGGGGGGAGAGAGAGAGTGAGAGAGAGGGGGAAACATCAATATGAGAGAGACGCATCGATTGGCTGCCTCCCACCCACGCTTATGAATTGTTTAAATGAATATGCTTATTTTGTTAAGTAGCACATTTGCTTTGTGGAATGGAGGGGTAACCAGAATGTAGGAACATACTATATTGTTTGGTTAAACAGTTGTTTTCAGGGCATTCTCCTGCTAATAAGGGAGGCAGAATTGTCCATGAATGGGAAAGGGTTCACCCCCCTGTGGCTTTATAGTTCATTGTTTCAGAGTCTGCAAATTAAAATAAACCAGTCTTAGTCCATTTTCAGATATAGTTTGAAATGTGTTTTTTTTTAAATAAAAACAAAACAAAACAAAACAAAAAACCAGACTTGAGCCCTGGCCAGTTTGGCTCAGTGGTTAGCGTGTCTGCCTGAGGACTGAGGGTCGAGGGTTCGATACCCGGCCAAGGGCACGTACCTCAGTTGGAGGCTCGATCCCGGCCCCGGTGGGGAGGCAGCCCATGGATGTGTCTCTCTCACAATGATGTTTCTCTCTCTCTCTGCCTCTCCCCCTCCCTTCCACTCTCTAAAAAAATCAATGGAGAAAATATCCTTAGGTAAGGATTAACAACAACAGAAAAGACCTGAAATATGTATAATTCTAAATAAGTTATCTGCATTTGAGTTTTGAACATGGGTACACTTTAAAAACAACCTTTTTCTTAACAAATTGCTGACTGCATAGCAGTCATGCCTGTTATAGTGGGAAAGAGTCTTGTGGGAGAAAGTGAAACACCAGAGAGAGAAACTTTCCTTTAAGCTTCTTTCTGCACTCGTACTTTTTTCTTCAAAATGTAGTGCTAGGAGAGGGGTCAGAGAGCACATGCAGAGCGCACAGCGTGAGCTGGAGGTAACCCAGAGGGTGGACTCTGAGAAAACCCAGGGGACCTGTGGCACCCGCCTGCCCGCGACTGCAGCCTTATGCTCCGCACTCTGGAGCCGCTGATTAATGTCACAACATTGCATTGCAGGAGACGTTCAACTCATGACCCCCAAATATTTAACTGGGAACGTCTGTTGCTATGAGACAGGGGCAAAATATTTTCAGAAGTCACCAGCTTCCTCCTTTTGTCAAGAGCAGAGAAGACTTCATGGCTGATCATGTTATAAATATTGAGGAAGCCGAGTGAAGGGTGTGAGCTGAAGGGAAGACGGGGCGAGCTCAGGACCTGTGCACTTAGGACTCGAGCGAGCTCCGCTCCCCGTGGCTGGCTGTCGGCCGAAGGCCACCCGCTCGCTTTCAGTTGTTAGTTTGCAGTCCGTTTTCATGAAGTGACCCCTAGTCCCTCTGTGACGATTACGCCCAGCCTTCCTTCGCACAGGTGTGACGGCCCCACTGCGCCGCGCGGAAGGCTGGCCTGGCCGGGCCGCGCCTGCTGGCTCGGGCGGGGCACAGGAGTTCGTCGGGGCACGGGAAGGACAGTGACCGTTTTCGAGCCTGAGAAGAGTAGGCGGTCAGCCAGGTGTCACTGTGGGACCCCACTGGGTGGGAAGAAAGAGAAAACAGTCACCTCCTAGTCAAGGAAATGGCCACCTGAGGGGCTGAAGCGGCCACTGGGCCTGATGCGGGCACGAGGGGCTGTCTTATAGTTTATTATTAAATAGATAATATCTGCATCATTTACTTTGAGCCGCAGGTCTTGTCGTGCCAATAGCCTTGGTGCCTTTGACCGGCCAAATGGGGGGAAGGAGCCAGGAGTGAGGCTGGGCTCACTTGTAAGGTGCGGCTCAGACAGACCAGCCCGGGGCCGGCCCTGGCTTCAGACGGGCGGTGCTGCCCTCCTGGAAACACCACCATTTAACATTTAAACATATTTAATGTTTTCATTTCAAAGTTAAAGAACTGTTTCCACATGTTGTTGGTTTTCCCCCAAACAATACACAGTGTACATACAGAAACCCCATCCCGTCCATGGATGGACCCTGAGATTTTAGCCCCTGAGGATGACTAGATGCTGTGGACGGTGGAGGAGTGTCCTGCCTGACGCACATGGTTGATTGTTTTTGGTAAATGGGATCGTGCTACACATACCACTTTCTTGAAAAGTTCATTAACATATCTCAGACATCTCCCGTGACAGTCAGTGCCTTTCCATTGTGTGTGTCATCATTTAGTAATTCCCCACTTATTGGTGACACTTCAAAATTTTCCTTAAAGGCAGGTTTCCATAATTTTCTTTTCGTGATCATAAAACACATGTGTGTTTAATTAAATTTTTATGAGCAATATATAATGCTGAAACTGAACTCCCTGTAATCCCATCCTTCAGAGACAATCATTTATTAGTTCAGTGTGTATTTCTCCAATTTCTTTCCAAAATGCATTTTTATAAATGTTTTAATAAAGTTAAAAACATTCATTTTGCTGGCTAGCCAGGTAAAAGATTTACATGGTCCAGGATTCAAAAGGAACCTCAGGGTATATTACAGTGAGAACTTGATCTCCTTCCTGCCCAAGCTGGGGCCCACCCGGGCTCCTTCCCAGAGGCGGCCACTCTCAGATTCTCGAGAGTCCCTTCAGACACATTCTGTGCACATCCCAGCAGATACACATCTATTATATATGTAAGATGATAGTCAGCTATATGCACTGTTTAGTGCTCTGGGTTTTCTTTAGAGAGAGAGGAAGGGAGAGGGAGAGAGAAACATCGATGTGAGAGCGACACATGGCTTGGCTGCCTCCTACATGCCCCCCAGAGCCCATAACCTGGGTGTGAGCCCTGACTGGGACTCAAACCGGCAACCTTTCAGTTCCCTGGGATGACACTCGACCTGAGCCACACTGGCCAGGGCGAAATAAAATGCTTTTTAATAATCTTCCTTGCTTCCTAAATAACCTGCAACTTTCACTGTATATTGCATTTCCTTATTAAAGTAATGGGAAGCATCAGTGCGTTGTTTTCATAGTTTGTTATTAAGTAGATATATTATCTGCATTGTTTACTTTGACTTTACAGCTTTTCATAACTTACCTTACAGTATGCTCTAGAATTTACTTCTCAGTGGTTTTCCTAATATTCCTCGAAATGCGTATTAACCTATTAGAATTTAAAAGTAAAGTCATGTTTTTCTGATAGAAAGTATGTCCAACTTGGAGGATTGTTCTAATGAGGACTCTTTGCCAATTAGATTATATGGGCAGTAGTTTTTATAATCTAAATAACCTAACCATTTAGAATATATTTTTTAACATTTCATTAAAAAATCATATTGACAAAGTTGTATTGGTATTAATATTTCCATTTTCCCAACTCTAAGCGTATTGGATTAAACAAAATGCCTTTAAGTGAAAGAGTTAGCATTTGATAAGTCTTGGGAAAGCCTTTTTGGTATCTTCCAGAAAGAGGAGGAAAGAATGACTGATGCAAGTTAGGTTGTTTCCAATTCTGCTTTGAACAAAATTGAGTTTTTGGTTGAAATATGATTAAAAATACTTTTCAATGATAGATCAACTATTTGATTTTTGGCATATAACTCTGAAGAAGATCAAATAATTGAATGACATTGTTAGAACACAATTCATTCTCATTTACATACTTATGTAAACATTTTTTCAATATATATACATAAAAATGAAGAATAAAATTGATTCCAAACCTGCCTCATTCTGGCAATATTTAATACTCATCTTTTGATAAATAAGCTAATTGGAAAAAAGTTATATTTTTAATATCCTGTGATCATAGGAATTTAACAACAGTTTCAATTTATGATTTATTGCTGATTTTTATGTAAAGTCTATTGGATACATGCAACAGAATGATATAATAGTTGTTTTTAAAAGGGAGTGTAGTACCCTAGAAATTAAAATTGTGTCATTTATAACTATTTGAATTTATGAAGACAAATTACAAAGCAGCTTAAAAATGTATGAAGGTATGCTGTTCTACAGTATTTTCAGTGCTACAGAGCTATATTTGAAGATCACTGTATTATAGGCAATGTGCAGGGTCCAGAAAAGCAAAAACTATAACTTCACTTCTTTTCTTATTTTAATTTTTTAAAATCCTCACCTGAGGATATTTTTCCCATTGATTTTTTTGGAGAGTGGAAAGGAGAGGGAGAGACAGAGAAAGAAACATTGAGACACATAAATTGGTTGTGGACCCTTCAGTTCTCAGGCCAGGGTTCAAACCACTAAGCAAGCCAGCTATGGCTATCACTTATTTTAAGTGCGCCTTTTTACACACACTCAGGCCTGTATTATTTATACAGTTTGGGAAAGATGCCTTCACTACTGGTAGACCTTCAATTTTATAATGAAATGAGCTGAAAGATAGGATTTTAAATTTGTTTTAAGGGCCAACTTTTCAGATGCAGAGTTTCTAAAATATAAATAAGCAGGTGGGGAAAATGTACCATTGTTCAGAAAACAGACTAGGTCTCTTTCTAGTTACTTGAACTATTTGGATAAAAATACAAAAATCTTTCAGGTCTGTTCACCTCCTTTCTACCACTGGACTTGAAGCAGTTTGAGGGCAGGAGTCACTTCCTGTGCTGAGTATTTACTTGTCGGTACAAAGTAAATAGTTGAGGCTCAGAAAATTTTGCAACAGTAATTCTGGATGATAAATGAGGGGCTCTATTAACCTGAAAAAATGTTACTGTTTTTAAAAGAAAATATTTGTACATAGTACAAAATTCAGAAAGCTCAAAGGAGAGGGAAGGTAACTTGTTTTTTAATGTGCATGTTTTTTTCCTTTGAATTTTACCATGTGTAAGAATTACCTTTTTAAAAATAACAATGAAATTACCTGGTTGAAACATATGTCCATCTTAAAAACTGATGGGTATTTAACTTGTCTAAAGAGGTACCAACTCATGTGCTCACCAACAGCACTGGTGGGCGCCTGATTCCCTGACCGCTGACTTTGGCCACCACCGGATTACCTACTCGTTTCATAACACATCTTTTCCATCTCCACTTAAAAAGTATTAATATCAATGAGGGGTTCCCTCCTGTCTTGCCTTACTTATTTTTCCTTTTATCCTCGCCTGAGGATAAACTTACTGATTTGAGAGAGAAACATTGATGCGAGAGAGAAACATCCATCAGTTGCCTCCTGTACACACGCCGACCAGGGCTCGAACCCACAACCTTTTGGTATACAGGACAGTTCCCAACTAAGCGAGCCAAGCCGGCCAGGGCCCATCCTGCCCTGTTTAAATCGCGTGCCACTCTTTGCTTATTGCAGGACAAACTGGTGCCGGGAACAACTGGGCGAAGGGCCACTACACAGAAGGAGCAGAGCTGGTGGACTCGGTGCTCGACGTGGTGAGGAAAGAGTGCGAGCACTGCGACTGCCTGCAGGGCTTCCAGCTGACGCACTCGCTGGGCGGCGGCACGGGGTCGGGCATGGGCACGCTGCTCATCAGCAAGATCCGCGAGGAGTACCCCGACCGCATCATGAACACCTTCAGCGTCATGCCCTCGCCCAAGGTGTCCGACACGGTGGTGGAGCCCTACAACGCCACGCTCTCGGTGCACCAGCTGGTGGAGAACACGGACGAGACCTACTGCATCGACAACGAGGCGCTGTACGACATCTGCTTCCGCACGCTCAAGCTGACCACACCAACCTACGGGGACCTCAACCACCTGGTGTCGGCCACCATGAGCGGGGTCACCACCTCGCTGCGCTTCCCGGGCCAGCTCAACGCCGACCTGCGAAAGCTGGCCGTGAACATGGTGCCCTTCCCGCGCCTGCACTTCTTCATGCCCGGCTTTGCCCCCCTGACGGCCAGGGGCAGCCAGCAGTACCGGGCCCTGACGGTGCCCGAACTGACTCAGCAGATGTTCGATGCCAAGAACATGATGGCAGCCTGCGACCCAAGACACGGGCGCTACCTGACCGTGGCCACCGTCTTCCGGGGCCCCATGTCCATGAAGGAGGTGGACGAGCAGATGCTGGCCATCCAGAATAAGAACAGCAGCTATTTCGTGGAGTGGATCCCCAACAACGTCAAGGTGGCCGTGTGTGACATCCCTCCTCGGGGCCTCAAGATGGCCTCCACCTTCATCGGCAACAGCACGGCCATCCAGGAGCTGTTCAAGCGCATCTCGGAGCAGTTCTCTGCCATGTTCCGCCGCAAGGCCTTCCTGCACTGGTTCACGGGCGAGGGCATGGACGAGATGGAGTTCACCGAGGCTGAGAGCAACATGAACGACCTGGTGTCCGAGTACCAGCAGTACCAAGAAGCCACCGCCAATGACGGCGAAGAAGCTTTTGAAGACGATGAGGAGGAGGTCAACGAGTAGGGGAGCGTGCCCTCTCCGAGCCGCCAGCTCAGATTTTCTTGCTTTAACTCTGATGTGCCTTAACGCCGATGGCTGTTCAATGATGCGCTGGTCTAAGCATATGGGTGCAGGCCCCTCCCAAGTGCAATAAAATCCTACTCTCAGTCATCTAGAATAAAGAAAGTGCATTAAAATAGCAGAGAATTGGCAGTCCTACCCAATCAGATCAGACGAGGGACATTTTCTACTGGGGGACTTAAAAGAATACACAGGCCATCTGTGAAGGGCTAAATAAATAAACCTCACCTACTATAAAGTGTTCAGCCATGTCTGAGGATTAGCAGGGAAGTCAGAAACAGTATTTCTTCATCCTTTGTGAAATGAAGCTGTGCAGTGTTGCCTTATATTGAACATGCAATATTGACCTTTGAAACAACTTATTCATAATAAAACACTGAAACTATTCCTTTGTCTCTTCCAGCCTTTGCTTAGGCGGTAGATTTGTTACTTTGCATCTTTACAATGGTTGCTCAGATCCCTCTTCCCTTCCTAGGTGGACTGCCCCAGGAGCTCACTGAAAGAACTGAGAGGAAAGAGGCTTTTCTTGAATTGTAGGCTTTCAGGGTGGTAGCCAGAATTCTGAGCCTACAGGTCGGGCGCACGTGGGGAAAAGCCCGTCAACCCCATTGGCAACAAACAGCATTTAGATCTGCCACAGAATTTTCCGTCTCCCTAGTCATGTCCTGGGCAAGTGGGTCCCAGCCTTCCCTAACAGCTCAATTGAGATTTGCCAGAGGAAGGACAGAAGATCACCTCCAGGCTTCCAGCAAGCTCCTGGTGGGTGAGGGGCACCGGCTGGGGTGGTCTCTGAGAGCTGCTGAGTTTCCTTCTCTGAGCGCTCAGACCAGCAGCCTGGCCCAGCACAGAGGGCGAAGGCTCGGCTCTTATGTATGTAATAAATTATCACTTTATGGCTCCTATAAACTAGCCACACCTTCTCTAAGAGGTCTTATGAAGAAAGTCAAATTCCACAGGACAGGACAGGGCTAGTTTTACTAGTAATTAGCCCACATTGCCGAAGTTAGCTGTGACACGTAACTTTGCTTTAGCCAAAAGAATGTGTGCCATGTCACTTCCAGGTGGAAGCCAATGTCAGTGCTTGGCCCTCTGCTCTGCCTCCCAAGCGGGGACCCCGATTCCTCCTGTAAATATAACCCAGTATCTCCTCTGGTAACCGCTGAGCAAAGCCCCCTGACCTTTGTTGGACAAGAAGCAAGGGAAGTGGGCCTTTGCCATTTGGAGCCACTGATGGGCCACCTCAGTGTGACCTAGTCCCACCCGGTGCTAGGATGGCTCACATCCAGTAACTGCATTTATTTTGTGCTAAGCCCCAGCCTTGAGGAGACAGCATGATTTGAAGTAGGAACAGATCTCATTTTTGCAGAAGTCTGAACTATTTTGTGAGAGTAAAAATAATCCTGACCACCCCCATCTAACCTGGAAATGTGCTAGGTTTGATTGACTTTCAAAGAGCAAAGATGTGCCATGAGCACCTGCTGTGGGCTGGGCTCTAGTTAGGCCCCAAACATGTAACACTCACAATGCCTGGAGCGCAGGTGTGACCATTCCTGCACAGAAGAGGCGGCCTGCTGGGGGCCGCAGGTGCGGGTTACCACCCGACTCACACAGCTTTGTCAGTTTTCTTACTGAATCAAACATGACTTGTGTCTGGCACAACCCATGTTATTCCTGGCACAACCCAGAAGGCCGCCAGCTGAGGGTGGGCAGAAGAGCACACACTGGCACCTCTCTGCAGTGCAGGAGGGTACACAGAACATCTCGTCTGCTGCGTATGTGAAGAACAGCACACTAAACACCGACAGCCCAGTGAGTCTTCCTGCAGCCTTAAAGCAATTCTTCACTCAGCTGCTCCCCACAAGCATCCTCCAAGGAAAGAGGGCAGTCAGTGTGGGACGACTGCAGGTCACTGGGTAGAGCAGCCTGCCCGAGCCACCTCCCACCCCGTCAGCCCAGTGCTCCAGATGCCACTGATTCTGTCTTAGGTCTGAGGAGTCACTACTCCCACAACATATGTAATTACATCAAGAACATGCAAGGCAAGTGGAAAACATTAAAGAAGGCTGCTAAAAATATATATTAATAAATGCAAAAACATGGTACTTCCAAATCCAAATAGTGGCACTGTAAGACTTAGTCCATCTTCTTCATGCCATCTTTTGGTAAAAACCCTGACCTGACCTAGGTGTGCAACAGTGCAGACCTCCGCTTTTCTGGAACCGCACCACCCTTCTAATAGTAATGGTAACAGCTTACAATTCAGACAGACAGGAAGACAGGGAAGATCCAGGCACAGGGGCCTCCTGAGCTTATTGTCACCGCCCTTCGCTGAAATCCAGGGGATGGCTTGGGACAGCCTGCCACACCCGCTGACACGACTTCCAGACCCAGATGGTGTGACCAACATGACTAGTCTAGTAAAGATGTAAACTGATGCCATCATCACAGACTCTTGCACTGACCGAGTTGGTACCAACATACTTTATATCCAGAGCTCCTCATTCCAGGACACACACAGAGGTTACTCATCCTCTTGTGGGAGCTGATGAGAACCAAAAGGACTGACATTTTTTCTAAAAGAAGGTATCCCAAGCATAAACAGTGGCTCACTGTGTGGTCAGGAGAAAAAAGTAAAATGTTTACACTTTATTTTTTGATGTAAAGAAGCCGTATTTACATAATACACTTATATTTTTTAATATGTTACAGCTCTCTGTAGAAAACCATTCCATTAAAACAAACATGTGATCTGGATTCAATCTTTAAAGTATTAGTCAAATTAAAATATTCTTATCAGGAGTCCAATTTAATTTCACAGCCTCTGAAGGGAAACAGGAATGAAGAGTGGGCGATGGGAAGTAGAAGAGACCCCCCCCACCGGCTCGCTTTCAGCGCCTCTCCCCCTGACATGGCCAGCTGCCTTCACCAGCGGTGGAGGGAACAGTACCAGGCACCTCTCCCAGTGGCTGTCCAAGGGCCCGGGCCGTGGGGAAAACCACCCTGCCACACCTACTGGGACTTCTGAAGCTGAGGATTAAGTGCTCCTCTTCCCACCACTTCAACTGGTCAGCAGCTAGTTGAGATCAACTCAGCAGTGCTCTCATTCTTTTGAGAAAGCCTGAGTTGAAATAACGTGCACACCGAAGCCACAATACAAGCTAAAAGGGCCTCCCTCCTCGGATCTGATTGGCGATTTTCTCCTCCGGGGACTCCTCTTTCTCCTTTCCCCGCTCTTTGTTCCAGTCCTTCAGGCCCTCTGGAAGGGAAGTGTCCTCATCCAAGCTGCCGGTGCCCTCCACAAATTCTTCATAGGTAGATTTTTCCGCAAATGGTCTGGGACCCAGAAGTTCAACCATATCATTCTTATCTAACACTTCTTTTTCTAGTAACAGAAGAGCAACCTGAAATATGAACAATACAGTTACTCAGCAAAGTCTATTCAAAGCTAATGTTTTTGTTTATGGCCAACCCCACCCCAAAAAGGGTTTAAGAACCACTGAAAAAGATATACACAAGGTCACCTAATTTTGGAGTAAGGTGTGCAAAACAAAAAATACTGTAAAAACAAATGTTCAGCAGTAAGGGAGTGGCTAAATACATTTGGTATCCACACAATGAACAGTTACATAAGCACCTATTTGATGAGAAAAGTGCATGTTTGCTACATTTGATTTGATAAATCACCTTTTATGTGCATTGCCATCTTATTTCACTTTTTTCCTTATTGCTACCTTTTGCCTTGTAAAATTAGATCTACTTTTAAAATAGTAGTCATCTTCTGCCATCTTGTGGAACACATTTTTTATATTCAACTAAAGACTGCCTACATCGTTTTCCTAAGCATGTTTGCATCCATAGGATGAAACTATAATTTAGATACTACTTCCTGCACTATTTTTTTTAAATTCTATTTTCCTATCCTATTCTTTTTTCCCAGGTTTTCCTATTTCATTTAGTTTTAGAGACCTGTGTAAATGCGGTAACATTATTGTTTTTTTTTAAAGTACCTTTTTAGTTCATTTTATTTTTTTTTAATTTTAATAAGGTCGTTTTGAATCTACGATATTTAGTCTGGTTTTATCTTCCTCCCTATTCTTCTTCTATTCCATTTATATATTCCTGTAAAATTCCATTTTCTAAAAATTGGTTTCTATATAAATGCACACCTTTGTGAAAAAAATATGGAGCACTTCACAAATCTGCATGTCACTTTTGCACAGAGGCCATGATAATCTTCTCTGTATTGTTCCAATTTTAGTATATGTGCTGCTAAAGCAAGCACAGGAGAATATATCTTTTTATGTGTGTATATGCATAAAGAAATTCTGGAAGGATTCATGAGAAGTTAAATGGTTGGTGGGGGGGGAGGCAGCGTTGGGGCAAAGGACAGAAATAGGGTGAGCAAGAAATTTTAAAAGTTAGTTGAAAATAACAAAGACAAACAAGAGCAAAGATACAAAATAAAGCCAGGAAGGGTAATATGAAAATATGTATCTTGACTTCTATGCATTGGGATGGATAAGCCACAAAGTTAACACTACACATTTTTTGTTTGTTTGCTTGTTTTGTTAATCCTCACCTGAGGATATTTTTTCCATTGCTTTTCAGAGAGAGTGAAAAAGGGGGCAGGGAGACAGAGAGAAAGAGAGGGAGGGAGGAGGGAGGAACATCGATGTGAGAGACACATTGATTGGTTGACCAGGAGCCAGGGATTCAGCCTGCAAATGAGGTTCATACCCTTGGCAGGAACTGAACCTGGGACCCTTCAGTCTGAGGGCTGATGCTCTAACATTAAGCCAAACCGGTTTAGGCTTTTTCATTTGTGTTTTTCTCATTAGATAATGTGTGGAATGTTCACAGAACAAAAAATTCTAATTTTGGCTGCATGGATTCTAAATAAGGACCCATGCCTTTTGCAGACGCTATCCAAGTGAGGTACAACAGTGAAAGACAAAGCAAGTTTATTCATGGATGCTCATCATCAAGCCAAATGTAGTTTTCATGTGCTGACTTCCTGCTTATCAAGTTTGGCTAATTCTTTTATGTGCCCTTTCATCTGTCACTTAGTTTATTCCAGAGGTGAAAAACAATGGTAAATTTCTATCAGTCCACAGTGCTCCATATTTAGGAGTACAATAGGGCCTCAAATAATGTTGTTTTGTTCAACATTGTTTTGCTATAACATTGATGAGAGGCCATAGGAACTTAATTCTTGTTTATATCAATTAGCCTATGGTAAAATTGGTTTCATTATACATCATTTCGCTTAAGGCTGCAGAAACTACCAACAACATTAAGTGGGGATTTACTGTACTGGTAAAATACTTGGTGGGAAAGAGTGCAGATTCAATTGTTTATTGGGTAGTTGTTAACAGACTTCATTAATCTGACTTCACTCGTATCTTTAAGAGCCACAGGAGCCAGGATCGTGCCCGCTTTCGCTCACCACATTCCCACCACCTCAGAGACAAAGCAGACGCAGAAACCTCAGAATGAAGGAACCCAAGAGTTAGCCAGATATGAGACATGCTGACATCTATAAACCAACCGAAAGAGTTGATCATCACTTTGAACCTTTTCTGCAAAACTGTGTATAGAATTATTCGTACAGCTAGCACCTACCTTCTCCACATCAGCTTTCTTTTCTGTGAGAAGAGCTACTGTTCTTTTGTAAGCATCATTAATAAGTATTCGTACTTCATCATCTATCAGTCTTGCAGTGGCTTCACTATAAGGTTTCTCTAATACCATGTCACCCTGACGTGGGAGGTCAAAGGAGATTTGCCCAACCTTTTCATTCATGCCAAACTGAACAATCTGAAAAAGAATACATCATTAGTGTTGGACATCCATTTTTGCTGACAGGCTAACATATTTTCTTATTTTCTTTCTTCTTTCTCTTTCTTTCTTCTTTCTTTTTCTTTCTTTCATCATCTTTTAAGTATGTTTTTATTGATTTCAGAGAAAGGAAGGCGAGGGAGAGAGAGAGAAACATCAATAGTGAGAGTCACTGATCGGCTGCCTCCTGCACGCCCTGTACCTGAGATCGAGCCCACAACCTGGGCATGTGCCCTGACTAGGAATTGAACCACAACCTTATGGTTCATAGGCTGATGCTCAACCACTGAGCCACACCAGCCGGGCTTTATAGTTCTTATTTTGTTGTTAATCCTCACCTGAGGATATTTTTTCCACTGCTTTTCAGAGAGAGTAGGAGGAGGGAGGGGGAGGGAGAGAGTGGCCTCGATGTCAGAGACACATCCAGTAGTTGCCTCCCACACACTCCCGGACTAGGGGTGGGGAGCAAACCCACAACTGAGTTATGTGCCCTTGACTGGAATCCACCGCCCTGTGGTGCATGGGCCACTGAGTCATGCCAGCCAGGGCCTAACATATTTTAATAAAATGCCAATAAGTCTTTATAATGACATTAACTCCACATACTTCATTGTAATAATACTCCTTAACCTGGCAAAGTCTACATGGCAGTCTTGAATAGGCTGAAGGACAAGGGTGTTCTGTGCAGACAGTGGCAGCAATGAAGTATTTTAAATTCCTCAACAAGAAGCCCACTGTTAACATCTACAACAAAATTAGGTGAGAAACAGGTGGGGCAATCCCCCCAGCTGGAAGACCTGCATGATACCACTCCGTGCACAAGGGGGAGCAGAAGAGGAGCAAGAAGCTTCTGAGAGATCCGAGAGTAAGAAGCCCAAACCCTCCATGTTCTTCCTACAGAGCGTCCTGTCAACCTGAGAACTGACCCTGGAAGGGGCATTTGCATTTTCCTGTTCCCTGAGTCCATGGGCTGGGAGACTGTGAAGAGGCTGGCCTAATCTGGGCGATATGAGCCCCAAAGCTAACCAGAATAAGCCCCGCATTAAAAAGAAACTTCTGGAATATCAACAAGACAAGCAATAACAAGTGCTGGAGAGAAAAAGGAAACCCTCATTCACTGCTGGTGACAATGGAAACTGGTACAGACACTATGGAAAACAGTATGGAGGCTCCTCAAAAAATTAAGAATAGAGCTACCATATGACCCAGCAACCCCTCTTCTGGGAACCTACCCGAAAAATTTGAAAGCATTTACTCACAAAGATATATGCACCCCTATGTCCATTAAAGCATTACTCACGGTGGCCAAGACATGGAGACAACCAAAGTGTCCTTCTATAGATGACTGGATAAAGAAGGTGTGGTACATATGTACAATGGAACACTACTGAGCCGTAAGAAAAGGTGAAATACTGCCATTTGCAACAAAATGGATGGACACTGAGAGTAACATGCTAAGTGAAATAAGCAGACAGAAAAAGCTAAGAATCATATGATTTCACTCACATGTGGGATATAAAACTGAAACTCATAGACACAGACAATAGTATGGTGGTTACCAGAGGGAAGGGGTTAGGGGGTCGGAAAGGGGGCCAAATATATGGAGACAGAAGATGATTTGTCTTTGGGTGGTGGGCACATAATGCAATATACAAATGATGTATCATAGAAATGAACATTTGAAACCTATATGATCCTATCAACCAAAGTCACCTTAATAAATTTTAAAAAAAGCTTCTGGAAGTAAAACCCAAACTGACCTGAAAAGGGAAGGCCCAGATAAAAGTGGGGAGCAGAAACTGAGCCAGGAGAACTCAGAAAATAGCCATATTTTTAAAAATTTCATGAGAAAGAAAAACAGAAATGGGGATTCTAAAGCTATCAACCTAGAAAAGTCCTAATCTTCCTCCTTCCTAGAAGGTCAGGAAAACAAATTTCATGTAAAACTGAGCAATAGAAAAATCCCTTATGAAGTTATTCTGAGAAAAAATTAGCAGCAGAGTGTCTCCAGAGATAAGGAAAGCTCGATGAAAAGATTTCCATAAAACAGATGAAAACTGTAGCCTACCACTCCAAAAAAAGCTAAAAGGAAAAATCAGAAAAACTACATAAAACAAAGAATAACATAAATCAGAATCAGAAAAACTCAGAGGTGGTGCTAGAACATAGAAAAAAGATTTTTTAAATTATTTTAAAAATAAGGATTAAGCTAGAAACAACACGAGCAAACAAACACAACAAATAATGCTCTAAGAAACAGAACGTGAGGTGACAGTAAGAAATGAATAAAAAATTTATATGTGTCATTAAAAAGGATTTGAGAAAGTTACAGACCCAGAAGAACTGACATATGAGAAACAGGAGTGCCCCAAAAAAGTCATTTATTTTTATAAGTTTTGACTGCTTTAAAATGGATTTAAGAAATAATCCTTGTCTGAAAAGCCTAAGCCAGTCAAACATAGTACTACTATTCAGAGCCATTCATGAATGACCGTCTCTCACACAAATGTGAGGAGGAAGAAACACTCCATTTCATACTTACTTGGGCATATGCACTCTGAGTCACTTTTCTCAAGTCATCTTGAGCACCAGTTGTAATTCTTCCAAAGAAGATTTCTTCTGACACCCGGCCGCCCAGAGTCATGCACATCCTATCCAAGAGCTGCTCTTTGGTGTACAGGTATTGTTCTTTGGGTAAATACTGAGCATAACCCAGACCTTTGCCCCTTGGGATGATGGACACCTGGCAAATACAAAACAAAAACTGTTGGAGATTCCACCACCAAATGTAGACTTGATCACAACATTTACAGATAGACAAACTCACTTATGAAAAATAAGCACAGTAGCTGGGCAATCCATCAACCTTGGCTAGATGAGATCTAGCAGGAGTGACTATGCAGAAATATTTTCTCTTAGGATAACTTCACCTTAAGAGTTCTAGAGAGTATTTGTCTTTTTATAAAACTCAACTGAAATTATTCAGTTTGACAAAAAGACTGCTGGCAAGCAATGACTCCTCCTGAGAGCTTAAATACAGTAAAGGTTTCACTCAACTTGACTGTCAGCATGGCCACGCCCTCCTTTACAGGACAGGGTAAGGCAGACGGGGTAAGGCAGACGGGGTAAGGCAGACGGGGGTAAGGCAGATGGGGGATAAGGCAGACGGGGGTAAGGCAGATGGGGGATAAGGCAGACGGGGGTAAGGCAGACGGGGGTAAGGCAGATGGGGGATAAGGCAGACGGGGGTAAGGCAGGCAGGGGGTAAGGCAGACTACGGTGCTCAGCAGCCTTCACTTTCTTTTCTAGTCTTTCTGCAATTGAGTAAATTCCTTTAATTTTTAAAAAATCCACTTTATTAAGGGGTGATTTATATATAAAAAAGATGCACCCATTTAAAGTGTACAGTTCAATGCATTGTTTTTTTTCCATATTGGATGCACTTTTATTTATTTTAAACAACTCTTCAGTGGCCCTTTCTAATTATACTTGAATACTGACATGAAAAACATGAATTGTGAGGTCTGGAGAGAACACATCACCACACAACAGATGGAGCTGCTTATTTTCAGGTACGCATTAATAAGACGCAGTTGTGCAAAGACTTGCTCTTGATCATCTATTTCTAAGATCAATGAGTTCTGACAAACTTAACCTCCTACCACAATGTAGATATAAAATATTCTCTTCATCCCCCCAAAGTTCCCTTGCGCCCCTTTGTAGTCAACCCTTCCCCTAACCACAGGCAAATGCACATATACTTCAGACCCTATGGATCAGTTACAATCTCTAGAATTGCATATAAGGGGAATTATACAGTAAGTACACTTCATTTTATCTGGTTTCTCTGTTTCTGCGTCACCCCCACTGCTGTGTGTTGATTCATTTTTTTCTGCTGTGTAGCACTCCACTGTCTAAATATACTGAATATACATTTCATTCTCAAGAACATCAGGGTTGTCAGTTTATTGCTGTTATGAATAAAACAGTGTAAGTCTTTGTGTGGACATTGTTTTCACTTCTCTTGGGTATCTAAGAGGGGGATCTTTGGTCATATGGGAGCATTTGTAAGAAATTGCCTCATTGTTTCCCAAAATGACTGTACCACTTCACATTTCCATCAGCAATGTATGAGAGTTCTACGCTGCTCCACATTCTTACCAACCCTTAAGGACTGGCTTTAAAATTTTAACCATGCATTACTTCCTTATGGTGTAATATGCAGTTCCCGTATGACTAATGATATTGAGTACCTTCATGTGCTTAAAGTCTATTCATATATCATCTTTTGTGAAGTATATGCTCAAATCTTTTGCACAATTACTGGGTTTTACTGGGATGCTTGTTTTGTTATTATTGAGGTGGGGTTTTGTAATACCCAAGGATATGTTTATTGATTTTAGAGAGAGAAGGGAGAGAAACATCGATCAGTTGCCTTCTGCATGTGCCCAATGGGATCAAAACCACAACCTAGGTCTTTGCCCTGACCGGAGTCAAATCCCCAAACTTTTGGTGTATGGGATGACGCTCCAACCAACTGAGCCACTCAACCAGGGCATTATTTTAAGAGTTCTTCATGTATTCTAGCTACAAGTCCTTTTTCATACGTGTGTACTACAAGTATTTTCACAGTGTGTGGCTTGCTTTTCATTTCCTTAATGGTATTCTTCAAAGACAAAAAGGTTTTAATTTTGATGAGATCCCATTTATCAACTGCTTTTGTGGTTCGTGGTTTTTGTGTCCTACGAAATTTCTAACTACCCAAAGTTACAAAGACTTTTTCCTAAGTTTTCTTCTAGAAGTTTTGTAGTTTTAGCTTTTATGACCTATTTCAAATTACTTTTTTGCATATGATGTAAGGGTCAATGTTTACTTTCTTTCATCTAAACAATGAGCTTCCAGAACCATTTGTTGGTAAGACAATCCTCCCCACCTTCAATAACCTTGGCATCTCTGTTGAAAATCAGTGAAACAATTACATGTGAAGGTCTATTTCTGGACTCTATTCCATCTCACTGACCTGTTTGTCAAGTTGTCTCACCAATACCAGTCTTCATTACTGTTGCTGCATACAAGGTCTAAAATTGGTTAGTGTAATCCCTTCAATTTAATTGTTCTAGCTACTTCAGCTGATACCTGCAATTCCATATAAATTCCCACCCTGTATTTTGAAAAATTTATCCCTATGTATTTCATTCTTTTGGATACTATCGTAAATGAAATTGAATTTTTAAAATTTCATCTTCCAATTGTTCATTGCTAATATACAAAAATACAATTGATCTTTGTATATGGACCTTCAATTCTATAACCCTGATAATAACTTCATTAGTTCTAGTGACTTTTTAGATTATTTAGGAAGTTTTGTATATACTTTAACGTGTTCTCTGAGGTCCCCTTGCTTCAGGGGACCACCCCCCTCAATTTCCAGCTGTCTCAACATAGCAAGTCAGTCATGCTGCTTCCTGTTATCCAATGCTGCACTGGTCTGGGGAATACACTCAGTGGAAAAAGAAGAAAATTTAACAGTCTCACTTGGTGCACGCCTGTCTCTTTGGTCTCTGCTTACTTTCCCAGGCTCTCTGGGATATTCCTCTGCATCACAGGTTTGTAGTCAGCCAAGGATTTGGGCACTTCCTACTTGGATTTGGGTCTCAACTGCTCTGTAGCTTTCTTGCTTCCAAGATTTTCCTATTAAATTTCAAACTGTCTTCAAATCCTGAACTTTCCTCCTCCACCACTTCAATACAGTAAGGCCAGCATTTTCCACCACCAGCTGTGGAAAACCCTCAGACAAGAAAGTCACAAACACCCAATTCTAACCCATTGTAGCCACTACTTTCTGAGAGTAAACTCTCTTCAGTTTTAGTCTGCTCTGGGAAAATTTTCAGTCCCTTTTAATAGCAATTTTCTTTCCAAAACTTTGTAACTTATCTGTGGGAGGATTGTGTCACCACTTTATCCCACGGTTATTACCAGATGTTTTCTAAATTTCTTTAAATTTAAACATCTCATCTATTTATCCTTTGAGAGAGTGCAATTTTCTCCTCAAGTAATTCCTCACACAACCATCTGGCTTACTTACTGTTCAACACAAACTGCTTTACCTTCAGAAGTGGGTCTGCATGTTCCAGATACCAGCCAGCAACCGCGTGACCTGCCTCATGGTATGCCACAGTTTTCTTCTCCTCAGGCTGCAGAACCTGGGTTTTTTTCTCTAAACCTGGCAAAAACAAAAAAACAAAAACCACTGCATTAGTGACACTGACATAAAAAGACAGTTACACAATACTACACATTGCCTTACCTAAAAGGTGATTTAGAGATTAAGATGCTTCGACAATCCAAAAGTTATCAATCAAGGTCAGAATAAAAATAAAGGATCAACTTCGAAATACACTCAGCTGCAGCAAAAATGCATTCACTACCCCTACCCCCAGGCCCATTTTTTTCCTAACTTTCCCACTCTTTTGAGCCACATATATTGTTTAGGGACATAAACAGAAATGCAAAATAAAAGTCAGCACTTAAGTCAACTTAAAACATAGAATTCACAGAAAACAAAGTCTGGAAAGAACTCACTGCTCAGTCTAGGTATTCAGAACTATCAAGCACTGGAAAAGCAATGATGCCTGCCACTGGAGACTATGTTCTTGACGGAAGGTAGACAATCGTCAGAGGAAAAACTAAAAATCTGAAAATACCGACTTAGAAAGTCAGGCCAATGCTGCAGCATCCAACGCCCTCAACGAACAGCCCAAGGGGTTCCAAGAGCCAGACAAAGCAGCAGCAGGGTAGACCAGAGAAGATAAACCCCAGGAGACCTGTGCTGGGCCTGTGTGTCCACTACAGAGCTGAAGGACCCCTAATCTATGCACAATTCTTCTTCGGCCTGGATAAAGGTGAATGCTGAATCTCGTATGCACCTTTATAATGTAGAAACTAACCACAAAGTTTGTACTAATACCAATCATCACACCATGACAAAAGTAGTTTTGTTGTGTTCAATATAATTCATCTGAATTTCTCAAGTGATAACATATTAAGGAGTCTAGAAGATTTTTTAAAAAGACAGTGCTGTGTTCCCAATGACACAACATAAGAGAAGTATGTATATACCACAGGTGGAAAGTATATCCAAGGGTGGGAAGTTACAGAGAGTGTGTTAACAAGCCCTGTTTTCCATAGATAAGCAGTTCTTGGTTACCTGAAAAACTAAAAATTTCCCCATAGTTTATCATTAGAATTTTTCATTTTCAGTATATTATTACAGAACAAGGACTTCCCATGGCTGGTTTACAGTGGCTGAACTGTGAAGAGATAAGCAAGTGTCCACCCACCTCAGAGCAAGGCTCCTACTCTAACTGCTGCCCTGTTTTCTTTTACACTCTCACTTTGTGTTAAGCACTGATAGCATCCCTGACTTAAAAAGGCACAAATATGCAGTTTTCACGTTTCTATGGTGATTTAATTCCATCTGCAATTCTACATCTTAGATTTTTTTTCTTTTCATTAACAAATTTCTAGAATAAGTGGTCTACTCATTCATTACAGTTATTTAGCCCCTAACCGAAACTAAGCAAGTGACTATCCTAGCTCTAGATCCTCACTGGAATCTCCATTAATCTGATTCCGTACTCTCCACTCAATTCAAACTGTCATGTCAAAAGTCACCAAGAACAGCCTCACTGCCAAATCCAAAGGCCAGTCTCCCTAACGTCCCCACATCACTTGACCCTGCTGCCAACCCCTCCTCAATAAACATGTCACTGCCCTTGTCTCCTTCACCTCCAACCTGAGTCCCCTTTAATGGCACTTCTTGTCTTATTTGGTGATGCACCTTCTGGGTCTGTAGCACACAAGCTTTGGTGACTTTGCTGACTTACTTTTCTCTCCTCCACTACCAAATGCGAACATTTGGCAATGCTTACCACGTGGACCCCTGTTCCTTCTACTAGGCACCCGCTCCCTGAACTTTCTCACCCACCTTCACACCACAGGAACCCAGCCAGAACCACTGCAGTGCTCCAGATTAACACTGAATTCTGCATCTCAAACCCCGCAAATCTCATTTTCTGCCAAACCAGCTGCCTCAGACACTCTGTTCTTCCTGCAGCCTGTCAGGCTGTGCTTTTTCTGCCTCTTTCCACTGGGATTATCTATGCTAAACCCGCTACCTCACATGAGTGACTACAAGGTTCTCTGTCTCCAGATGCTTCCCTCTTCTTCAGAGTCAGATTCACTTTCCGAAACTATCATATTGCTCAGTGGGCTCCGGAGAAACCCACACTAGTTCCATACTGGCCACAGGACATTTAAAAAGTCCTTGAGTTTAACATTCAAGGCTTTTTAAAATCAGGACTTAAATAACTTTTTTCAACCTTGCCTTCCTTCCCACAGGAACTTGAGTCTCACTAGTTTATTTTCCCTGCACGAAACACAGAGTGTATGCAACACTATCTACAAACCACCTTCTGTTCGTGCCACTTTCACACGGTACCCCATCTGTCTACCAAACCCAGTTTAAATCCCACCTCTTCTGTGTAGCCCTCTTGACCACAGTCTTTTCTCTCCTTCGAATGCCCAAGTTTTTGAATGGCTAATTATGTTTATTATGTGTTAAGCTGTAAGCTCTCTAGAAAGCATGGAAAACGTGTTATCTGCATCCCCCACCGTGCTGGCGGGGTGAACATTTCCTGGTTAAACAGTCACTGGAGGTGTTTATCCATCACCTGTATCTACATAGAACACATTTAACTAGTGAAATGAAATTTTTGGAAATAGGAAGGTTGTGAGCACTTATAAAAAACTAGATTGGAATCATTCAAGGGAAGACACCTCACTGGGCTTGCTGCCCATGCAAGCGAGGCAGTATGTGGGCTGTCATCTGACTTACCCAACACCTACCCCACCCATCTCCATGCAGACTGCAGGGGAGGGCAGGGGTTCACAGCACCAAAGAAACACAGCAGGTACATGGTGAGCCCCACAGCTAGGAAAATAAACTTTGCTTCTAGATCTTGCCAAAAATTCCTGGCCTCAAATTCATCTTATCAGCCTCTGACTTGAGTTATATACAGTTCCCTTACCACCAATCACTCGTTCAATTGCTTGTTCAAAGTGTTTCTGGTTTATAGACTCTGAAAGGTGTCTCGCAGCAATCAAAGCAGCTTCATTACAGACATTAGCCACATCAGCTCCTACAAAATGAATATACAGAACAGCTTAGTCACCAAATATGTATACTCAGACTGATTAGTCACACATTATGGACAACCAAATCCAGAGTCAATTTCTCAACCAACAGGCTGGATAAGGATTTTATGTAAATATAATTCAGTTTGACTGATGACAACCCTAAGGTATTCTAGCACTCAATAACAGCCTAGTATAATCCTGGCCCTTTGAACTGAGGTACAAGTATTAGTAAATGGAAAATTACAGGCATAGATTTACCTTTATATACAATATGGCTCATATAAACTAAGATAGTATTTAAAAATGCCCATTAATTAACTAAGTCCTATCTCTGTGGGAAAGTGACTTATGTGGATATTACACAATATGCTGAAATATAATAAAAAAAAAACATAAGCATTAAAATAACCTAGTGCATTCAAACAAGTTAAACTTTCCAAATGCTTTCTAGAGCCATAAGACTTTTGAATTAACTTTTCAAAGTATATGGTAATGCAAATAAACTATAACACAATGTACATGCTCAACAGATATTAAAATGTTATAAATTTCAAAGTCCAAAAACAAAAAGTATAAAGTTAGGACCCCTGAGATATTTGAGATGCTATCTTCTAACAATAAACTTGTTAGAATCTTCTCATACTTTTCAAATGTTTCTTTTTATTTCATTTTAAGTTTGAAAGAGGGAGAAAGCAAATGGGAAGAAAGAATCACACTGTGCACTTAAAAACTCTTGGAATAAGCACATTAAAATATACCCAACGTTACTGGTTATTAGAGAAATACACATCAAAACCTTGAGATACCACTTCATACCCACTAGGATAGCTACAGTAACAAAGACAAATAGTAACAAATGTTCATGAGGATGCGAAGGGAACTGGAACCCTCACACACTACCAATAGGAATGTAAAATGGTGCAGCCACTGTGGAAAACAATTTGGCAGTTCCTCAAAAAGTTATTCTGCAATTCTACTCTTATGTATATAACCAAGAGAAAAGAAAACACTAAAATATATACATGGGTGTTAACAGCAGCATTATTCACAACAGCCCAGAGAGAAACAACCCAAATGTCCATCAAATGATGAATGGATAAATAATATGTGGTATATCCATACAATGGAATATTACTCAGCCATTAAAAAAATGAAATTCTGACACGTGCTACAACATGGATGAAGTCTGAAAACATTATGCTACATGAAAGAAGCCAGATGCAAAAGACCATGTTATATAATTCTATCTATATGAGGGTCTAGAATAGAAAAACCTATAGAAACAACAAGTAGATTAGGAGTTGCCTAGGGCTGAGTGGGAGTGGCTGCTAATGGATTCTTTTGGGGTGAACATATTTTTAAATTACTGTATAGTGATTGGTTGCATAACTATATTTAGTAAATATACTAAAAAACACTGAATTGTACACTTCAACACAGGTGAATTTGATAGTAAGTTAATTTTATCCCAGTACTGAGTTGTTTTTAAAAAACCCAAATAACTTCTGTATCATTTATAGATAAAATGATATGCTGTCAAGGAATTTGTCACAAACAAATTTATCCAGAGACAGAAGGAAGAGGGTAAAGGTATAGATAAGATTGGACATGAATTAAGAGTTGTTCCTAAAGCTAGGTGATGGGTGCAGAGGAGTTCACTACATGATTTTCTTAACTTCTGTTATATGTTTGAAATTTCCCATAATAAAAAAGTAAGAATATGTACTTAGGAAGCCCCAAGATGACAGGTAACAAAGTGAATGGATACCTGGCAACTGTCACTGATTTAAAGGACTTATAAACAGGACAGAAGGTTACTTTCCACTCACCTGAAAACCCTGGGGTTAAGGATGCAAGTTTTCTTGCCAGTTTCTCCTTCTCCAAGGTACTGTCCAGTTTTAGTGGTCTGAGGTGAACTTTGAAAATAGAGGCTCTTCCTTTTATGTCTGGTGGTCCTTGAGGAATTATTTTTAAGGAAAAAAAATCAGTGAAACAATGACATCCTCATGAAAACTGGACTAAACCCAATGAAAATCATCTTACCAATAAAGATTTGCCTATCAAAGCGCCCTGGTCTCATCAGTGCGGGATCTAGGATATCTGGTCGATTGGTGCCTGCTAAAATGACAACATTTGTTGTTGTGTTAAAACCTGAAAAGATAATAATGAAGATACAATTATTAAATGGCATGAGGCAAAAAGTAAGTGTGCCTGTGAAGAATGTACGAACACTACAGATATACTGCTACTATCCTTAATGATACTAGTCATACATAGGAATCAACTTTAAGAATCAATTTTCTAAAGACCAATGATCAAAGATGTTAACTTACTTAACTAGAAATTTAGATTGTTATCAATTTTAAAAATGTTTTACTATCAGTAAGATTAAAACCTGCAAATGATGTGTCTAAACTCCCTGGACCATGGTACAGCCACTGAATATTTGAACAGGTATCAACCTCCACCTCTAACCATTTCTCCAGGCTAAACTTACTTGGTTTTATTGTCCATTTCTCAAACATCAAGGCCATGGCTGCAAAGCCTGTATCTTTAGGACCTTGACGCTGAAAGAGCTCAGGAGCTAATTTCCCCCAAATATGGCTCTCTGATTGAGACATGTGGCGCTACACGAGGACTATCCATCAGAGTGGAGAAGGAGCTCTGTCTTCTGATTCTGGATACAATGCCCACTCAGTAATGAAAACTGGTTCAATACACAGCACTGTGTCTCCTCTTTCTGAGCACTCAACACCATCCGCATATCTTATAGCATGAAGGACCTGGCACATCCTAAGAATTGGCTTTCCTAAATAAAAAAAAAAAGCTGACTAACGTGGAAAGATTGCTACTCTCTTAGTAAAAGAGTATTCGAAATTTGCCAAATTCACACGTGGTTACACATGGCTTTTCCTGATGCTTCAGAATCATACATAGTTTTGAGAATGAGGCTATAAATCTTTTGTGAATCATTTCACCAAATTTCTCCTATTCAACACCAGGTACAAATACCATCTTAACACCAATATTAAGTAATGGCAAGCTTCCAGGCAAGAATATTTTGCTGTTATCTGTACTGGTATAAAAGAGCCTTTAAAAAGGCCATTTATTATAGAAAAGGCTTTTTTTTTTTTTTGGTATTCAATATGAGCATAAGGATTCTCCTTTGAGATTTAATATATAAAACAATTAGACTGTAGTTTAAAATACAAAAGACTCGAATACTGACCATCCATTTCCACAAGCAACTGATTAAGTGTATTCTCCTGTTCACTCTGCCCTCCAAAGTTGCCTCTTCCTCTCTTCCTTCCCACGGCGTCTATTTCATCAATGAAGAGAATGCAAGGGGCGTTCTTCCGAGCAAGGGCAAATAAGTCTCGAACCTGGATAAAAATATAAACACTAAAGTCACTTGACAAATGAATACTATTTATCCTCCTAATAAAAAATAAACATAGAATTTCCTGCCCCGCAGGAAGACCGGTGTTTTGTGCTATACACAGTACAGCACGTATTTTAAAAGTTATAAGCAGCAAAGGAGTGAAGTGACAAGTAACCTGGAGGGTGACTGACTTAAGGTGAGCAATTATCACTTCTATAATCTCATAAATTCTTGTACATGTAACAAGAACTAATAAAATCTGCTACTTTATAACACCAACAAATGAATAATGCACACCTTCGGTTTACAAAAGGATAACACGGTAGTGCTGTAAACTTTAATTCAGGAAGTGTTTTCCTAGTGATTTCCACATTCGTGTGGGTCTTGGTTTCTCATTTCCCTGACCCACCACTGCAATCACCTTTTGCTCCACTCTGACATGACCAACACTGCAAGGTCCCCTCTAAACAATCAGCCTCAAGCAGTCTACTCTCTGATCACCCACCCTCCTGATGGTCTAGCCCACCCACATACTCAAGCAGCTTCCACAACCAATTCTTCACCTACTTCTTAGCTCTCCATCCCATTAGGCCCACTGCTTTCCTACTACCTACTGCTCCTCTCTGGTCTTCAATTCCCTCCTTGCCCATATTAGATTCCATGATCCATCATTATAAACACTCAACTCCCCCATACTCCCCCATTTTACTAAGACTTATCTCCCTTATCAAACCCATATGAACCTGCCAACTCCACCTATCATAGTTCATCTAATCTAAGACACCAATAATGCTCAGACCCATCATTACTATACTTGCAACTGAGAACGAAAAAAATGTTGCCCACTGAAAACACAACCCTTTGCTATTGATTGTAAATTGTATCCCAATGTTTAGGAAAGTAATTGTGATAGCACTCTGCATTTCTACAATGCTTTAAAAAAAAAGGCAACATTATAGACACTGGTAAAATACACAAGAGTAAAAATTTAAGTGTTTCTTTAAAAATTAATCCATACTCACACTTCCTGATTTCAAAACTTACTACAAAGCAACAGTAATCAAGACAGTGTGGTACTGGCATACAGACAGACATATAGGTCAATAAGGTAGAACTGAGAGTCAAGAAATAAACCCATGTATCTATGGTCAAGAATGCCAAGACCATTCAAAGGAGAAATAACAGTCTTTTCAATAAATGGTGCTAGGAAAACTTGATACAGGCATGCAGAATAAAGTTGGAACCTTATAGCACAACATATTAACTCAAAATGGATCATATTAATTGAATCATAGATCTAAGTGAAACAGTTGAAACTACAAAACTCTTAGAAGAAAACATAGGAGTAAACATTTACAACCTTGATTTGGCAATAGATTCTTAGTTGACACTAAAAGCAAAAGCAACAATTGGACTTCTTCAAAATTTAAAACTCTGGTGCTTTACTATCAAGAAAGTGAAAAGACAACTCACAGAATCGAAGAAAATGTTTGCAAATCATATATCTGACTAGGAGGTTAGTATCCTGAGTATATAAAGAACTCTTACAATGCAACAAAAAGAGAACCCAATTAACAGACTGCGATCTTGGTCAGGGTCGGGGAAGGTGGGGGGAAGCCTTACTGAGGCTCTTCCCTGGAAGAATGTTCAAGGCAGTGAGAGACTGGTGAGGAGTCACTCCACGGGACTCCAGGGCAAAGGGCCATCTTTACCAAATCCCCATTTCAGGGGCACAGAGGAGGAGGAGGGGGGAGCTGCACCATCAGAATAAAACAAAAGACTTACTCTAGCTGGACCCACACCAACAAACATCTCCAAAAACTCGGATCCACTAACAGTGATGAAAGGGACGTTGGCTTCTCCAGCTGTGGCCTTAGCTAGCAGTGTTTTCCCGGTGCCTGGAGGACCAGTGAGAATGGCACCCTTCAGATATAAAAAAAAAGAAAGTATATGAACTAGAATTTCAGAAAAGTAAACTGCATAAATCCATAGATAATTCCTAGGTATAAATCTGTATAAATTTTAGTGATATACACTAAATATTTCTTAATCATTTGAAGTATGGTAGAATATTAGTAAGAGGAAGAAAAGTATTATTAGAGACTATATCGTTTCAAAAAATTTGATCAGAATGAGAAACCTTAAATACTTTCTTTGTTTTATGAGATTTTTAGTGTTGCTTTTCAGACCTTTCTAACAGTATATAAAGGATGACTTAAACTAGGAAACTACTAATAAACCAACTGAGGTTTACGTAATTAATTTAAGGACACACATCACACTCCCAATTTACATTCTTCTGATTTTATTCCCTTTAGAATTTCACAAATGAAGTAAAAATCTAATAACCAATGGTGAACTAAAAAATATATATATATGTTTACTTAAACACTATAATTACTTAAGTTGTGAAGATGCCTAAGTATGATGTGTACAGGTACTTAAGTAAGCTAATAACAAACTGTAAAATTATAAAATATGGCTTTTTATCCATATGGGTAGGAAATGAAATCAAGGAAATGATGATTCCTTTTACAAAGGATTCCTTTAAAGTAAACTTTATTAATGGATTTTTAAAAGAATTAGTTAAAATTTTTTGACTAATTTACTTAATTACTGAGGCTGGTCCTGGGAGTATAAAGATTAGTAAGGCCAGCCCATCACCAGCTGTGGTCACAAGGATGTCTGCTGGGAGGAGGGAAGGCAAGAATCAGTGGTGTCTGGCTCTTCTCCACAGAGTCCTGTGCCACGAATTTCAGAGCCAAGCCCAGGAAGACCATCTATTCATACCTGCTGAAGGAGGGACACTGGCTGACAGCAGGGAGTTATATGCTCAGGGCACTACAGCTGCTAAGAAATGAGGTGTCTAAATCAGACTGGAGGGAGAAGGAAGGCAACTTAAGGAAGGCTTCCAAGGGGAGAAAACACAAATCTTTTTCGAATATACACACTACAGTACATGCAAGAACACACCTTCACCTTCACACAGACCAAGCAACCCAAAAAAGACTCTTGAATTAAGCAGAGACTAGTAAGTTAAGACAGAGGAAGGATGAAAATAGCTACTTTATGAGGAATCAAACTTCATAAAATTGTAACTTCAGAGATCAAGAAATAAGGCAAAAAATTGGGGGGTTAATGAATTGGAAATAATCTGAAAGTTTATTTTACCTTTGGAATTTTTGCTCCTAGGTCTTGATACTGCTTTGGGTTTTTCAAGAAATTCACAAATTCCATGATCTCTAGTTTGGCCTCCTCACAGCCAGCCACATCTTTGAACTTCACATCTATCTCATCCTTTAAGACCTTGGCAGTGGTTTCTCCAACACTGAAGAGTCCACCCATCCCACGGCCTGTTCGACCAATACCAGCAGGCCCCCTTCGTATGGTATACAGTAAGAATGCGATGATGAGCACCGTGGGCAGCATGCTCAGGAGGAAGGAACTAAAAAGGGAATCACACACAACAGCAACATACTTTTAAGACGGTTAATCTTTGGCTTTTTAAATGTTTTATAAGATATACTTTTTTGTTTTTGTTAATCTTCACCCAAGGATATTTTTTCCATTGATTTTTAGAAAGAGTGGAAGGGAGGGAAGGAGGGTAACAGGAAGGGAGGGAGGGTGATGGGGGGGAGAGAGGGAGGGAGAGAAACAGGGAGAGGGAGAAACACTGATGTGAGAGACACATCGATTGGTTGCCTCCCACACCCACCCTGACCAGGGCCAGGATCAAACCTGCAACCCAGGTACGTTCCCTTGACCAGGAATTGAACCTGCAACCCTTCGGTGCATGGGCTGATGCTCTAACCACTGAGCATACCAGCCAGGAAGCAAGATATACTTTTTGATAACTGCTTGGGATATAACTGCATATATTTTCTATTTTTATAAAACCTGAACATATAGTATTTTATCTGAGGCACACAGAATCTTAGCATCAATATCACTTAAGTAGAAGCACAAAGACCAAAAGAAAATCCTATTCTTAACATGTATCAGTACTTTATTCCTATCCCAATAACCACCATTTATGTACAGTGCAGACCTGTGATTTACTATCATTACAGCCGATTTTCAAAGAAATTTCTTCTGAATTACTTAAAAATTTAGACATATTCCTGGTATTAGCCTGGGTAGAAATTCTAGTTCTCTTACTGGAATGCCTCATTTACTCTGAAAAGATGAAAAGTCTTCCAAATATCAAATCCTTGCTAAGTTAACAGTTTTAAAAGTCCTGTATACATTTTTTATATTTAGTATTGGCAGACAAAAACATTTACAAATTGAAAGTCATATCATTTTATTACAAATTACTTCCTTTTTCTTCCTCCTTCATATTACAGTTCTTATACTGATTTCTTTTCAAAAATGTGCATGTACGTCATGACTGCAAAGGGGGCATTACGAAATCTTGAAGGAACAGCATCAAAAGTGCTAAAAGTGATGTGGAGGTTACAGACGATTTTTATTTTCTTTGTATTTTCTTAGTTTTCAACAGAGAAGGTATATTGTCTGCTTGACAGACTTTATGTTGAACTTTCAGATATAGATACAAGATTTTTAGTCCTACTGCTTATGGAGTGGCAGCAATAATTACTGTGCTGCATATGCTGTATCAATGGTGATGAACGCTGCACAGCCACTCCGTCCGACTTGTGCAGGCTTGAGAGAGATTTGCAGGAAAAATGGTTTGCCCTCCAACCTGATGTCTGCTCTGGAGGGACGTGCCCAGAAATGGCTTAAAGCCTGGGAATGCCTTTTACCTTTTGTCTGTTTGTCCTAGGTGAGAAACAAAACAAAAACAAACAAAAACAAAAACCAGGATTTACTTCCAAATTTTTCATCCTTTACAATACTTTAAATGTTCCTACAGAGGGCAGCAAGAACCATGAAAAATTTACCTTTGGTTTATTTCTGGAGAAAAAAAAAAAAAAAATGCACTGACAGCACTGACAATAAAAGTTTAAAGAACGGTGCAATCATATTTTTTGTAATGTTTCAGCACCAGCCTATAAAGTTAAATAATTATATGATAGCGTCAGGGGCCGAGAAATATATTATATGTGAGACAATTTCAATAGCTATCTAGATCTAAATACTGCAGGTAGATTGTAGGTTTACACAAACCAGGATTCAAAAAAGTCCCTAAAACTGAGAAACACTATCAGCTCAATTAACACACCAACTTTGTTTTTCTGTATATGAAAGAATACACAGAAAAATTAAGATTTACTTCTATTTTCACTCTCAAACTCGTAACTCTAGAGCAAGGTATGCCTTCCGTATTTAATGCAAATGGGGTAACTGCCAGGTGATCTACCTGGCTGTACCTAGATGATCACTCAAAGACAATGTAATTCCTAGGAAAGCTCAAAGAAAGTGACTCTTGAAATCAACGGGTCCTTCTTGAAAGACTCAGACTTCTAAGTGGTTTTATTAAAGGGAAGCAGCAGTTCTGACAAGAGAAGAATTACTTAAAAAGCTTGGAAAACTCTGAAATATAAGTGTAATGTAGTTAAAAGGTTGAAATGCCACTCTTGAACACAACAGGGCTCTTTATGCTAAAATCCTACTAAAAGTGCATTGGACATTAATACCCCAAATCACTGCTTAATCATGATAAATATAAATTTGTAGAAAATCAGTTACTTGCAAAAACTAGTAAATTACTAATCGTTTAAAAAAATCTGACCAAACTGAAAAAGGCCTGTTTGACAATGTAATGTGTAACCTGTCACCTGGTGACAGAACACACTGAACCATGTAGAGCACAGCGAACTGTTTTCAACATGTTTATGTATTTTCACTGTTTCTTACCCATCACTTTCAGCAATGTAGACAACGGGTACCCGATTCTCCCCTTCTATGCCCAATTCCTGCTGTAAAGTTTCCAGATTCCGCTCAAAGGTGTCCACACTGCCAATATTAAACCAAACGTACTGCTATAAAAACAGAAAAACAAAATATCCTAAGAATCAAGGGGAAACAAGAGTTTAATTCACTAAAGGGTTCAGCTTTTAAAAAAATTTTCAGAAATACTAAAAATTTATGAACTAAAAAACCCAACAATAATAAAAGACTCGTTTTAATGATATGATGATTAAGTTTCACTCAGTGAGAACACCTGGCAATTCTTGGCAAATAAGCATTTCTTTAGCAATATTCCTCAGTGGTTCTAAAATTATAAACTCAAAAGAATAAGAAATCTATTTGGAAACACAACCCTTTTTATCTTTTCATAAATAAATATGCTTATTTTACCTCTTTTCCATTTCCTAGTTCTCAGCTACCTATTCCCAAACTAAAAGCTAATGTGACACAATAACAACAACCAAAGTTTATTAAGCACTTATAAATGTCAGCACTGTTCTAGGTTCTTTGTATACATTAACTCATCAACCTTCATAGGCACTCTAAGAAGTAGGAACTATCACCAGGGGTGATAACCAATTCTTATCATTAGGCAGGCCCCCTCACCATTACCCTATTACCCTTCTATTTACTCAGTCCAAGTTACTGAGGCCGGCCCGAGGGAGGAACACCTGAAGGGACTGAGGCAATGGCTGTTTTACCCCAGCACAGAAGTATTCCATATTGTGCTACATCAGCCCTGACTATTACTGCCCCCATTTCACAGATGGGAAAACCATAGGGGTGACTTCACTTGCCCATGATTACACATCTAGTAGTAAGAGGCTGAATCTGAACCCAAGCAGTCTGGCTCCAGAGCCACTGACTGTAAATAGCATATCATACTACTGCTCTTATACCATGAAAACATTAATCATAACAACTCACATTTATGAAGTTTTACTATATAACAGACCCTGTTCCAGCACTCTGCAAGTATTATAGCACAAAAATACCGTTTATCCTCAAACATGCAATTGCTTTTAAAAATATTTTTTAAATCAAAACAGTAAGTCTATGATATAAAACTCAGACAATTCAGAAGTGTACACAGAAGAGAGTAACATTTCATCCCATATTCCTCCCACCAACCAATATTTCTATGTGGGAAATATCACTCTGGTATCTCTCTCCATATATCAAAAAACAAAAGATGGAGAGTAAATTTTATAACAATAATTCTTGGTAAGTTGTTCACTGACAAAGCTACAGAATTCCTGTGATTTCAAGCCTCAAAACATGTCAATAACAGATTAACCACATGTGATCGACAATTTCTTAGAATCTACTATCAACTGGGCAATATGCTAAATGCATGACTCACATCAGATAATCAGGGTGGACCAAGGACCAGCAGCATGGAGATTCTGGGGACAAAGTCTGGATAAGACCCTCTGGGGATGGGTCCCAGCAATCCAGGTGATTCTTATGCACCCTGAAGTTTGAAAACCACCACTGACTTTCACAATTCTCATTTAAGCACTAAGCCCTAAAATAGTATTACTCTTGTTCCCATTTTAGAGATAAAGAAACTGAAGTGTGGAGTTAGGCCAGACAGTTAGTAGAAAGTAGAGTTATTTTCTCTTAATTTCCCCCTCCCCCCATTCTTTTCACCTTATGATGAAACAACCATTAATAAGCATGCTACTTTTTTGTTTTCCTTAGAACTACCCCTCAGACTTTTAGTGCTGGGAATTAACTGGCACTCCTTTTAAGAGCAGTTTGGCAGTATGTATACAGCAGTTTTGAAAGTACACACCGAGTAATTTTGCTTCAGTAATAATCCTCGGGAAATAAATAAGGATGCACATAAAGATGTCTATATAGGATGTCCTCCAAAACAAAAGAGCTGATGTAAAGCCAAATCTGTCACACTCCAAAGCTGTATGTATTTATACAACACAGTAATTACTGTTGATATGCCAAAAGTCGTAGGACACTAAAAAACTTATTCCATTTCTGAAAGCTCAATATAAAGTCTGTCAAGCAAGCAATACATGTTCTTGGTTGAAAACTAAGAAAATAAAAAGCACCTATAACCTCAACACCCAGAGATAAACACTATTAGCAATTTTGATGCCATTTCTTCAAGATTTCATAATACCCCCTTTACAATCACAAAGTACGTGCACAATTTTGAAAAGAAATCGGTATAAATCCTTAACTTTAATACGAAGGAGAAAGAGAAAGAAATTCATAATAAAATGGTATGAATTTCGCATGTACATGCTTGTGCCTGCCAATACTAAATGTGACACTTGCCCTCGGGGAAGAGTACTGCCCACTGAGAGCCCTTTCTGCAGCAGAGATTAAAGCTCAAGGAAAGTGAAGAGCCCTAATGTTAACCAGGGCCTAATTTATCTATTTCTAATTTTTTGCTCTATAAATAATGTTTTGGAGGACATCCTATATAGACATCTTTATGTGCATCCTTAATTATTTCCCGAGGATTATTACTGAAGCAAAATTACTCGGTGTGTACTTTCAAAACTGCTGATATACATACCGCCAAACTGTGCTCTTAAAAGGAGTGCCAATTAATTCCCAGCACTAAAAGTCTGAGGGGTAGTTCTAAGGAAAACAAAAAAGTAGCATACTTATTAATGGTTGTTTCATCATAAGGTGAAAAGAATGGGAGGGGGGATTAAGAGAAAATAACTTTCCTAAAAATGACTAAAATACCAGAGTCATATGACTACATGGATATTCTTTTATTTACTGTTTATCAGAGAGATGGTCACCACCAGCTCTAGTTTTCCTTAAAACGGTGCCCCATCGAGGGGGGATGACTAGGAAATAGTTAAACAAAATCATCCTATAAGAGAAGGGAAGCAACCTGGAGACAGGTCTGGCACTGGGGGAGGGTGGTAAGACTTCAGACACTAAAGGACTAAGGATGGGAGGGAGGCGGGGGTCAGGCCCAAGGGAGGACTGGGAGTCACCTGGGAACCTCACCTGCCCCTCTCTTTCCCTCCTCCCATGATCCCCTCAAGCCAGTCTGGGATCTCTGGAATAGAGTTCAAATGGTTGGACAGGAAATACAAATTATTTTAAAAACAAGAAATTAAATTAATATATCACAAAATGGTTGAGAGAGATATGAGCAGAATGCTTCTTAAGCAGATTTGGAAAAAGTTGTCTCAAGGCAAGCAATTCAGATTTTAACATATTTTTCCTAACCAAACAACTGTTTTCTCAGTCTTGAAAAACCATAGATGATATGGGAATATTAAAACCTGGGATTTCACTGTTTCCTAAATGTACGGCCAAAATGATTACTAAAACCAAAACAAAACCACTGACCCAATCCTCACACCACAATTATGTACGCAACATGCACATTCTCACCTATGATGGTGAAGATTACAATTGCTGCACTGCCCAGTGCTGGTATGTCCAGTGTATATGAGGTAATGTTTGCTTTTCAGCTTTAAATCTGAAAAGTTAATTTATAGCTAATGCACATCAATTAATAAAATCATTTACCCCATCAACAGGAGTTTTTCCTGGTGTAAAAGTCACTCGAACAAAACGCTTGTTGACGACTTCCAGTCTGTCTACCTGGAATTTTAAAGAGTTAAATATTCAAACATAAATTTATAGAAAAGACCTGAGATATTCTTTTAAGCTCATTTAAAATGCATATGATATTTCAGACAAACAAAGAATAATGAATAAGGATGCCCATGTTCCCCACTCTGGCTTCAGAAATAGAACATCACACACTGTTGAACCCACCAGTCTCGCCCTCCCCTCCTCAGAGGTGGCCACTCTTTGTATTAGGTGCTGACTGTCCCAAAGCACTTGTGCTACGCACAAAAGTAACTCTAAACATACACTCACTTTAGCCTGTTTTTAAATGCTAAAAATGGTCTCGTTTGGTATGTATTCTTCTACAATGTTCTCTTCCTTCCTATCATTATATCTATGAGGTTTATCCATGCTAACATGTCAGTTCTGTGGGGTATTCCATTCTATGAGCACACCTCAAGTTATTCATCCATTCTCGTGTTAAGACATTTAGGCTGTTTCAAAAGGTTCACTATCACAAACAATGCTGTTATGAACATTCCTGCACAGACCTTCCTGGGCACATCTTCAAAAATTTCTCTGGGATGGGTACCTGTGGATGGGTCAGTAAGGCTACGCTGCAGAGTATACACATCTTCACTTTTACCAGATAGTACCAAATTGCTGTCCAACTCACACTCCCTGGCAAAACATTCCTATTGCTCCGCATCATCACTTGCTATTATAGGACTTGTTAATTTTTGCCACTCTATGGGTATAAAATGTTTTAAACTTTTTTTCTGTAATCTTCTAACTATATCAGATTCTTAAGAACACTCTTAAATTTATCCCAGGGCCTTTGGCTGATTCAGAGCATAAGCTTGCTTCCTGCTCTAATAAAGTCTATCTTGGCAGGAAGTCTGGAAGGTAAGAGTCAAATTGGAAAGTGAGGGAGCCCCAGATAATTCCAGGAGGAGCTGGAATACAGGACTAACTGTTTCTAAAAGCAGTCCTTCTAGAAAGGAGCAACTGAAGTACTCTACCCCCATGAAACTGTTAGGACAATGATAGACTGATTCCACAAAACCAGCATTTCAGGAGGAGACTCAGCTACAGGGGAATCCTCCCAAGGACCTGCCACTACCCTTGGAGGACAACTGCAGCCCCCTCCACACCAAAGAAGGCTCCCTACAAAACCTGGAAATTACAGATATAATATTGTCACTTTCATGAGAGAAATACTTGCTCCAAAAATCTGAGTAATTATTTCCATTGTTTCTGTCCTCACCTTACTGTGCAACATTTAAAAATAATTTTAGATTCTTTATACATTAATAGGTATTAATATCTCTATTTTATCCATTTCACTGATGAAAAATCCAGTACTGAGAGGTTAAATAATTTCCCCAAAGTTACAAAACAGCCTAATTCTGGTTCTCTTACTTATATTTCATCAATTCTAGGATGGACATTTTTCATATTTTAACATCTCAGAAACTATGACACATTTCACAACTGATGGTATTTCCGTTTCAGAGGAGCCTTTTTTAAAAAACACCAAAATAATGTATGTCTTACAATCAACAGTATCTTAAAAATGCTGAAATAGGGTCTTAGTGGGTAAAGACCCAGCTGGCAGTGACAAAAGCTCCTGAGCAGCCCTCAGAGCCTGTCTGGTCTCACTTTAAATATTGAGTGACACCCAGCCAGCATGGCTCAGCAGTTGAGCATCGACCTATGATCCAGGACCTTGTGGTTCGATTCCCAGTCAGGGCACATGCCCAGGTTGCGGACTCTATGCCCAGAGGGGGCCGTGCAGGAGGGCGGTCAGTGACTCTCTCATTACTGATGTTTCTATCTCTCTCTCCCTCTCCCTCTCCCTTCCTCTCTCTGAAATCAATAAAGATATATTTTTAAAATAAATAAATAAATATTCTGAGTGGTTTATTTATCCAATTCCAAGCCCACAGGAGATTAAAGCAGTAAAGATGTGAAGGAACCGTGAGAGGCTGGCACACTACACCAAGGAAAAGAGGCAGCTGAGGGCACATGAGAAAACAATGCAAGCAGAGGGAGGGCTACAAGAGCAAGAGTTGGGAGCAGTGGTTCCAAAACTAGGCTCCTGTATGAAGTGAAACAAAAGGATTTCGTGGCAAATTTGGGGATTGCTGGGTCAATATAAACAGGTTTTTTGGTTTCAGTACTTTTCAGCTTTAAAAAAATCCAATATGAAAATAGTAACTTTACAATGAACAAGCTTGGCTAACTTGTTGACTGTCACTTTATTGGTCTAATCCATGGAATTTCACCTTTTCAACCACAACAGCCACTAATCCCATAAAATACTTACTACTCCTTTAGAAAGATAGTTATTGACGAAGTCCTTCCATGTGATTTCTCTTCCGGAGCTCCTGAATAGGAAGTAAAACATGACTCCACCCCAAAACAGAGCAGTCCAGACAAAGTACATCCTGAATTCCTTGTCATCCCATGGAAAGTCACCCTGGGCAAAGAAAGAGACAATTTCTGTAAAGAATGAAATGTGACAATAGGATTTACGTTATGTTGGACACAAATCTCTCCCAACATCATTAATGCCTCCTAACTTTCCTGGGGCCACCCCAGATCCTCAAAATTAACACACAGTTTAGAATCAAACCTTCTGAAACCTGGACCACCAGTGAGAATCATCTTTCTTGCCACCTCGTTTTCCACCGCCACCAACTCCTCCTCCGGAAGGTCGTGGGGTAGCAGCTGACTTTGATTCTGTTCATAAGCAAAGAGTGTATACAGCAGCATAACAGGTTTTCATATCTCTCAACAATACTGCCATGAACAGTTTAATAAAAGACTTATTACAAGATATATTATGGCAACCGATCAGTTACTAAATAAAATACTGTGAGGAAGGATGAGACTAATACAAAGAGTTAACATTCAAGGAGACTTGTCAGTGCTTCACATACATTATCTCATGACATCTGCACAATAATCCAATAACCTGGTGAGTATACCCATTTCACAGATGAAGAAATTGTAGCTTAACTAACTTGTTGAATAGGTTGTTACAGTGTTAAGTGACAGTGTTACAGTGTTAAGTGAAAGAGAGTTAGGATGTGAATGCAGGTAAGTGAATTCCTAAGTTCCCACTTGAAGGTAAAAAGAAAGTGCTCTGCTTTCCCATGCCTATGAAGTGAACAGTTAATAGTTTCTTTTGTAGGAAAGACATGATCCTGATAATGGGCTTATTAAACAAACAAAACAAAACAAAACAAAAAAACCCACCCACATAAAATTAGTTTACAAGAATCTGAAATTAGTCACTGTCATGGGTTGATTGTGTCCCCCTGACCCCAAATTCATATGTTGGAGTCCTAACCCCTAGTGATCGTATTTGGAGTTAGGGTCTTAACAGAAATAATCAAGTTAAAATAAGGTCATGTGGGTGGGTCCTAATCCAATTTAATTGGTGTTTCATAAATAGGGGAAATTTGGATACAAAAGTGTATAGAGAAAAGGCCATGTGAAGACACAGAGAAGATAGCCATCTGAATCCCTTAAGGCTCTGAAGAACAACTTGAAAAAATGCACTATACCACCATATGTGTCAAATAAATTGCATGTATTATATTTCTAAGATTTTTTTCTCAGTGGCTTAAATTATGTGTCAAATATATTCATTAAATATACAGTTAAATATGACTGATAACTGGTCAGTCAACATCTCTAAGGTGACCTTAAATTAATTCAACTTGAAAAATGACAAGAAAATATAAAGAGAAAATGAAAGGTAAAATAAGACACCAGGTCTATAAAACTGTGTGTACTTATAACCTACAAGTTTCAGAACTGCCTTAAGATAACACTCTTGTTCAGTGAAAACTATCACCAACATCATGTTAGAGGAAAATGGTAAATTAAAAAATAATCTTTTTAAAAGGTACCTTTTTTTTCTCCCATAGCTTCTTTAAGTTCACTAGCTTTTTTCCCATTTTTTCCATTAGGAAAGTATTTTTCAAATCCTGTTAGAAAAGGGGGGGGAAAATACATGTCCTCAAACTAAAAGTCATCAGGTTTTATGTGTTTGTTTTTAAAGCAACTGACACATCATTAAAAAGCATAAACTAAAAGTATAACATTTCTTATGTAGGACTAAATCGGTCTAATACACTTCACAACCCAGGGGTGTACCATCAGACAGGAGGTAGGGTGGCTTACAGGAGGAGACAACCTGAAATATCACCTATGCACCTGCTTAGTAAACACTTACTGTGGCATGGCTCTTTAACAAGAAGGTAGAACATTATGGTCGAAGTGTTTACCTTTTGGAGGTCGAGAACAGAATCTTTGATAAGCAGCAATTACATCTGTCAAAAGAGAATTTCTGCTGGTCGTTGCTTGAGCTGTAGCATAGCGATAAAGCTGCAACATGACACATATGAAAGTATGAATTACATTAAAATAAAGAATTTTTTTAAAGAGCTTCACTTCCTAATATCATAATGTGGATGAAATGTTTCTCCTTTCAACAGGTGGTTACAGACTAGCACAGAAAGATGCTGTCCAGGGACGTCGAGGGTTGTCTGGCACTGGGCCACTCCGTCCAGCGACATAAATCACAATCCAGAACACAAGAGTACTTCAAACTCACACATAAGTTAGAACTGTAGCCCAACTACACTCTCTGCCAACACATTCACTTGGGTATTGTTTACATAATTTGCAGCATTCAAAAGACAAACTCAGACACCGAAAATCTGCTGCTCCATGTTGACTAATTTGCAGGGTAATACTGAAAGATTACTTACCTGAAATTAAAGAACAATGCTGCTTATAAACATAATACTAAATTTATCTTAGTTTAAAGATAAGAAAGTTATGGTCCAACATCACTGATAACACTTATACTAGGAACATTTGCTAAAGATACTTGATATAGTGTCATTCCAGTGAGAACCCTGGTTACACAACTCCCATTACAGATACACCTTTGCTTTAAATAACATGTTGCCAAAAAGTTGTGTGTAAGTACCATCTAGATAAATCAAAGGATAATGTAAACAAACTGAGGACGCTTCCTATTAAATTTTTAGCTGCACAGTTAAAAGCAAAGGTAAGGCACACTGAGGGAATATATCCAAATTTGGCAGTGAAAAAGTTCAAGTACTCTTATCCTTTTGCAAAGTAAAAATTCACCACCATATTTTGGGAGGACAAGCTTTTCAATACAGAAGAGAATGTTTAAAGTGAAGTTCATCTATATTAGCATCTATCATTATTTGCCTCCTTTATGGTCTGATGAGAAAAGTAAAACATCACAAAACCATATAAAAACCACTTCACATTCACTAGTGTGGCAATAGTAAAAAAGACTGACAACAGCAACTACTGGTGAGGATATGGACAAAAGTGGAGTCCTCGTACGCTGCTGGTGGGAATGGGAAATAGTGCAGCCACTTTGGAAAAGTCTGGAATCCTCAAAATGTAAAATGTAGCCCTGGCGGGGTGGCTCAGCTGATTGGAGCATCATTCCGTACACCAAAAGGTTGCAGGCTTGATTCCTGGCAAAGGGACATACCTAGGCTGCAGATTTGATGTTTCTCTCTCCCCCTTCCACTCTAAAATCAATGGATATGCTTCCATTGATTTTAAATGTGGTATGTTCACACAATGGAATATTATTCAGCCATAAAAAAAAAAGAAGTATTGATAAACGCTACCACACAGATAAGCCTTGAAAACATGATGCTAAGTTCAAGAAACCAGACACAAAAAGTCACATATGATTCCATTCATATGAAATGTCCGGAATAGGTAAATCCATAGAGAATGTAGATTAGGAGCTGCCTTGGGCTGGAGGAATGATTGGGGAGAAACAGGGAGTGACTGCTAATGATCACAGGACTTCTTTTTGGGGTGATAAAAATGTTCTGAAATTAAGACATAGATGAGGTTGTGAATATACTAAAAAACACTGAATTGTACACTTTAAAATAATGAATTGTATGGTATGTGAAAATGACAATTAAAACAAATAAAAAATGAGCTTATTTAACTTCAAATTAATACACAATTCTGCACAGCAAAATAGGACAGAAACACTGATACTATTCTTGATGGACAGCAACGCTGGCCTGACAGTTATCACTGTCAGAGGACTTCCTTACACCTCAGCATGGATGATTCACAGGGACAATAGTGTCACTCCAAAGAACGGCCTTTTAGATAAGATTCCTGACATAAAAACTGCAAAATAAGAAGGCAAATCCTACCTGCTCATTATATCTAAGTCCAGTAATCTCCAGGGGCAAAAAGAGAGGAATTAGAGCAAGGCAAAATAGGGAAATGAATGCAATGCAAGAAACTGAAAAGGGCGAGTGCCGGGCAGTATGGAGTAGAAGGAGATGGCTATAATCCAAGACTGGTGAGGGAGCGGCAAAGAGTAAAAATCATGAATGCAGGTGTGGATGAAAAAGAAAAGCTGTAATAAACCTAAATGAGAGAAACCTCATGGGGTGACCTGACCACTGAGTTCCTAACTGGGAAGGTTATGGTGGGCAGCCACACCCCAGGCATACAACTTCTTTAAGTAAAAGTTTTACCTTTGCCTTAAGCAAGCCGTCCATTGCGTCTGTGCACCTAACACACCTTTGAAATGCCTCTTTTTCAGACCCCTCAGAAGCATAACTACCCTCAAGAAAACACATAATCTTAACTATCCTGTTATCCAATCCCCACCCTGCTTTCTCCCACCTTCATGTCGTCTTCCTTACGTTCCCTCCTTAATTCTAAATGTGTAAAAGAAACTGCAAACTGCCTTTCTCCAAAGCATTTTTCTGTTTCTGGCATTGTCATCAGTTTGGTCCAAATAAACTCATAAAAACTCTTTACAGGTTTGGATACTTCTTACTTCCACACAGGTACTATCAATACCCCCTTTTAAGTGGAGAGGCTAAAATAATTTCCTAAAATAATTTGGCTAGTAAGAGGCAGATTCCTGTGACTGACTTGAAGGCCTTAACCCACCATGTTCCTTTGCCTCTACATGTGTACCTCTAGGTAAACCAGTGCAAAGCTGGCCTCAAAAGAACTGACGGCAAAAACCTGTGTCACTGAAATAGCAGACTTCCACTACTTACTTCATGAACCTTTACTGGAGACAGATTGAGACAGGCCAGTAAGCCAGGACAAGTGGAATAGGGAAATTGGGACAGATAACGGAACAAACTGGACGAGCAAATTACAACCAGATACAGAAGGTCACCTCCCTAGATATAACATCTATGCCTCAGTTGTATTTCAGCTCCAGGCCCAGAAAAGCAGCAAAACCAGGTGGGTAATGACTAATGACCCCCTGCCCTGGTGATGACCAATCAGTAGAGACCACCACCTGGACAGAACTGATGAATATTCTGCTGAAAACTTCCCCTGAGACCTCCCCTGAAACTCCCACCTGCAAGACAGATAAATGCCTCAAAACAAAGGACCCAGGGCATGCCCCAGCTATCCCCTTTTCCTTCTACTTCCCCCACAGGCCTGCATCTCCTAAACGCTAAGGGACCCCAGGAGACTTGCAACCAGGGGAGCCACGGGCAGTGGCAGCTCCGCCGGGGCTGATCCCCTGAACCCGTCTCCAAGGCCCCTTCCCTCTGACTTCCTAGTGGGCTCAAGCAGCCCTGCCTAGGCTCTCCTGCTGCTTCTTCCACCCCGGCCTGAGGCAGACCTGCTCCGGCCACATCCCCGGTCCCATAACAAGATGGCTGCCACCACTTCAGAAAAATGTACTCTCACAGCCCAGCAGGGAGGCCCTGCATCTGCTGGTTATCACCAAGAGCAGTGGCCTTCTACTGAGGACAGACAGGCCTCCTCATGTAACAAAAACCAGTCCCTGCCTACTCCGATGAGGCGTCATTAACTATCACGTAGTATTTATTGGTGTGTACTGTGTGCTAGACACAGAATGCTAGCTACAGCCCCACTCAACAGATGGGAACGTGGAGGCGCAGAGAGGTTACAGAACTTAACCCCAAAGCCTGTCCTTTTATTACATCATGCTCATGCTGTAGACTCTTAAAAGGCGTACCGAGCACAGGCATCCTAGTTTCCAACATTATCAAAGGTAAAACGAAGGCAACCAATGCCGACGATATGACAGGTAAGCTCCTCTTAACCTTTTCAGGCCTCAGTTGCCATGCTTGTGAAACTGGTTCACAATGAATGAAGTCAGAGGACCCTCGAGGACGATCTCTGAAAGTTCCCTGACGCAAAGATCCGATTCCACCGGAGACAGATGTTTCCCAAAATCCAACTCGCTACCAGCGTCAGACAAGCACGAGCGTGCTCGCGAGAACCACGGGGCACACCACCCGGAACGCAACGCACGCGGCCTCATTCGCGAAGAACTCGCCCCGGACGCCGGGCGGTCCGCGAGCGCGCCCAGGGGCCGGTGACCTTGACGCCCTGCTCCCCGGACCCGGAAGCGGGCCCGGCCGGGGCGGAGGGCGCGGGGCGCCCGGGACTCACCGTCCGCAGGTAGGACCGTTTGTTGGGGCCCACGCCGCCGCCTGTAATGAGCAGCGGGGGCAGGCCGCGGGGCCAGCAGCCGCCCCGGCCCCACAGCAGCAGGCAGCGGTGCGCCATGGCTGCCGGTGCGACCCGCTCGGGCAGGGGGCGCTGCGCAGGCGCGGCTCTGCGGCCGGCGGAAGGACTGCGACCGGTGGCTGCGGCCAGCGGGGGACCGCTCGAAACTGAGACACCGCAGGACAGTGCCGTGGGCCCGCCGCTCAGGGGCGAGCCCACGCTCTCGCGGCGCGCTTTTCCCGACCTCGGCGCGCTGACGTCAGCCGTAAGGCGGCCCTCGGTCCCGGCGGCTCCCGCGGCTCCGCACGTCGCCCAGTCGGGGCTGGAGGTGGAGCCTACGGAGAAGAGCGTGGAGGGCGAGCGGAGGGCGGTGGGCGGGGCGGAAAGGGGACTGGAGAATGGGGAGTAGAGGGCGGGGCCGGCGGCGGGGCCTAAGGGGAGGGGCCTGGAAGGCGGTGGGCGGGGCTGCGCGGGCGGGGCCTAAGGGAGGAGGGCGAGCGGAGGGCGGTGGGCGGGGCAGAAAGGGGACTGGAGAATGGGGAGTGGGAGGCGGGGCCTGAGGGGAGGGGCCTGGCAGGCGGTGGGCGGGGCCTAAGGGAGGAGCGCTGAGGGCGAGTGGAGGGCGGGCGCTAGTAGGAGGGCAGCGGCGGGATAAGATGCGAAAGGCTGCTGGGGCCTCAGACCCCGTAGGAGCGAAGCCACCTTGGACGTTTTGGCCATTCACTCTCTCTGTAAGTCGCCGGTCAAATATTTTGAGCGCTTACTCAGTGATGGGCATCGTTCTCGGCTCTAGAGGGGCCGAAGCACATACCTGAACTCCTAGGAGAGCAGTGCAGAGACCCAAGCCAGAGACCGAACTGCCTAATAAACGTGCTGGGACTCTGACGTCTAACGCTTGGGCCCATCAGGAGCCGTTTCAAAGAGAAGTGATTTTCAGATACTAGGGTGAGTTCTCCGGGCAGTGGAGACCTGTCCGTTGTGTATGGGGATGGCTGCTTTGTATATGCATCCTGGCGTGTGGGGGATGCGGCGGGGGCACAAGTGAGAACATACCAAAACATTGGTTGCTACTACCACAGTATCAATACAGCGGAGGGGCAATCGGCCACCTTCTTTATTTGCCATGCCACCCAGGCATTGCTCACGGCGTTTGTGCACCCAGTCTGCTAGTTTGGATTTTTGTGAGGAAGTCAGCGTCCTGATCTTTGAGAGTGCATCAGCCTCCGTTAACGGGAGGCAAGCCAGACTAGTTGGCAAAGACATGATAGACTGTCAGACATGGGTGCCTCAGCAAGTGGGAAACCCAAGACTGTGCCTGGGCTACTAGGATTTTTGTTTCCTCAAATGCAGCTTCCTGCTCACCTTCCCAACACCAATGAGTGCCTTTTTTTTTTTTTTTACCAGCCAATATAATGGGTACAAACACTGAGCCAGATGGGGAATGAAAGCCCACCAGTATCCTAAAAGGACTAAAAAGCTTTGTAACTGTTTCACTGGTTTAGGTGTGGGAAAATATTGTATCTTGTCAATGACTGTGCCTGGTATGGGACACATCTTACCTGACCAAGTAACCCCCTAGGAACTTTACAGCCAGGCTCAGGCTTTGTATCTTTTGTGGATTTATGGCCCATCCTTTCTGTTGTACGTGGTTCAGGAAGTTTTCTGTAGCAGAGACAAATCTTTACAGGTTAACATTATGTCATCAATGTAATGATCCCATTTCACAGAGGTTGGGAAGGAAAACAGTGACAGGTCCCGAGACACCAAGGCTATCTAAATAGATTGAGGGAGTACTTGGAAGGTATACCTGAAGTGGGAAACAATTTTTAAGTTTTTTTATCTCTGTGAGGGCATCAGCCCATCCAGAAAATATAGCTACAACAACAAGAATATATTGATAACCCATACTAAGTGGCAGTTGAATGAAGTCCAGCTTAAATGCACTATGGTATATGAAGGAATGTAAAAACTGAAAAATGGGGTTTGTCAGGGAGCCTGGAAGAACCAAGCTGCCGTCCTGGGTTTCCCATAGCCTCAACCATTTAATTAAATTACAACCATTGTTTATCCATCTTAATTTTTCTGATTCAGGGGCAGACTGTTGCCACGTTACACGGACATCAAGATGGGATGGCAAAACTCTGGCGGGGGGTCATTTTTTCAGAAACAGAATGGACTTCATCCACATGTGCCACAATCTGCTACTCAGGTTCAGTTCTTTTAGTGCGTGCCTCAGTTCTGATGCCAGACATCTCATATTTTGAGGAATTTCACATAATTTCTGGAACATATATAACTTGTACAAATATAACATTAAAAAGTCTCAAGATTATTTTTTATTTGATAATGATTTTTTCCATGTTATTTCAACATGCCAAATAAGCCTACTTAGTTTAATATTTCTGTTATAAGGACAGGAAACAAATATTTTAAGGTATTCCCGGGGCTCTCTGGAATACCCCAAAGCCATTTCCAGGTCAAGAAAGGAATTCTAATTTTATATCAGCTTATTTTTTATATTTAAATTTATGTACTCAATTAGATTTATTTCTATCTTATTTAGCTTGACCTTTACATTTTTCTTTTTTAAGATTTCTTTTTGCCCTGGCCAGGTAGCTCAGTTGGTTAGAGTGTTGTCCCAATATGCCAAGGTTGTGGGTTCAATCCCTGGTCAGGGCACATACAAAAATCAACCAATGAATGCATAAATAAGTGGAACAACAAATCGATTTCTTCTCTCTCTCTTTCTTTCTCTCAAATCAATAAATTTTTAAAAGTTTATATTTACAAACCTTCTACAACTTTTCTTTTTTACATTCAGATTTTGTCTTGGTTTTTTCTTTTCCTTTCTGAAACAACCAGCCTTACTTTATGACAAAATTAATTTTCTCTTTTTCAAAAATATAGTTCCACGCTTTATACCTTTTTTTTTTACTGAAAACATATATTATTTTTCATTTATCTTAATTAGAATTTTAACTCTTAGATAACTGATAAACATCTATGTTTTACTTAAACCAACAAACTCAAAGCACTACTTTGAAAAGACATGCATCCATATGTTTATTGCAGCATTATTTACAACAGCTAAGAATGGAAGCAACCTATATGTCCATCAAAAGATGAATGGATAAAGAAGAAGTGGTACATATATACAATGGAATAGGACTCAGTCATAAAAAAGAATGAAATCTTGCCATCTTCCGCAAAATGGATGTACCTAAAGGGTATTGGGGTGAGTGAAGTCAGACAGAGGAAGACAAATACCATATGATTTCACTTATATATGGAATCTAAAAGAACAAAATAAACAACAAGCAGATCAGAGACAAACATTTTGACAGTTGACAGATGATGAACAGGAAGGTTGGGGAGTTAGGGTCTGGGTGAAAGGTGAAGGGATTAAGCAGTACAAATTAGTTACAAAATAGTCATGGGAGATGTAAAGCACAGCACAGGGAATATAGTCAATAGTATGGTAATAACTATGTATGGTGTCAGATGGGCACTAGATTTATTGGGTATCACTTTGTAAGTTATATAAATGTCTAATCACTGGGTTGTACACTTGAAACTCATATAATACTGTATGTCAACTGTAATTGAAAAATTAAAATTATTTTTTTTAAAAGGAATAAAGTGCCCAGCTGGTGTGGCCCAGCGGTTGAGCATCGACCTATAATCCAGAAGATCCAGGTTCGATTCTCGGTCAGGGCACATGCTGGGGTTGCAGGCACAATCCCCAGTAGGGGGCGAGCAGGAGGCAGCCAATCAATGACTCTCTCTCATCATTGGTGTTTCTATCTCTCTCCCTCTCCCTTCCTCTCTCTGAAATCAATAAAAACATTTTTTTTAAAAAAAAATAAAGTACTGATACATGCTACAACATGGGTGAATCTTGAAAACATGTTAAATGAAAGAAGCCAGTCACAAAGGACCACATATTGTATGAATCCATTTATATGGAATGCCCAAAATAGGCAAAGCCATAAAGACATAAAGCTGATTAGTGATTGCAGAGAGCTGAGGGTATAGCTGATAGACTATACAAGAAACTAATAAAAGTGGTTACTTACAGAAGGCAGGGTGGCATGGATCATCTGAGACTGCCCAGTGTACACTTTTCATATTGCTTACCTCTTTTGAATCATGTGACTATACTACCTATTCAAATAAAACATAAAATTTGAGAATATTAAAGGAGACTATTTTAGTGCTGAAATTACAAGTTTTTAAAAATAATCTTATGCTTATTTATATTTTCCAAATATCCTATAGTAAATGCACATTAGCTTTATAATCAAGAAAAAAATATGACTTTTAATATACAAAGTTTGGGATCATTTTTTTCACCAGTATAGCAGAGTATAAAGTTGCAAGGGAGTAAAAGTCTCGCACTTATTTTTGCTTAAATGTAACTCTAAGTAGTTTTATTTCTGTATCTGTTCATACATTTTACATGTATTTGCAAGTACATTAAATGTATTTTTACATGAATAAAATTGTACTTTATGCACCTTGCTTTTTTGATGAATATATATTTGTATGTTAATAACATATGGTTCCACCCCATTCTTTAATCAGCTCCATTGTATTCTTTGGCAAAGGTGTAACAGGTCTGAACTGAGGTCATTCAGACTGCTTTCAATTTACTTCTATTTCAGATGCTACAATTAATGTATTCTTATAGATGCATATATACACATATGCCAGTATCCATTCGGAAGATGGTTTCCTAGCAGCGAGGTTGCTTAGTAAACATGATTTAAAAAAAATAATTTGCAAGTGGTTGGGGGATAGGACCTTGAGGCAGCACATGCAGAGCTGTGCTGCATATGTTTTCCCACTAGGTGACAGGAGAGGTCTAAATTTCTAAGACAACCGAGGCTTGTGCATTTCAAAACCTTAAAATGTGCGTGTTTGTGTGTATGTTTTAAATGATGTTGGTATTGTTCCCAGTTCCTCTGTAATGTTCTGATGCTGTGTTTTCGATAAGGTGAGGCTGACATGGTATTTTCCAGGGGTGGTCAGGTCTTGTGCTGCTGTTCCCAGTAATGTGCCTCAGGTAATAAAATCTAAAAAACTCCCACAATGTCTGATTAATATCGTCTAGATGACAATGAATAAAGGAATGCATTATGACATCAACACCGAGGTATGTCAATGCAAGTTTCATGAATGACAATAGCAGAACATTTAAAATATTCCTAACTACTTGATAGTGATAAAATTTTACTTGATAGTGATCAAAAATTTTTTTAATTGTTTACCACAAGCGTTTACATAAATCATAAAGTTCCAAGATTTTCCCCAATTGTACCTTCTTGCTTATGGCAAGACCCCTTAGTCATAAGCCATTTTTTGAGCTGTTACTGTAATACCAGAGGGCATCAAGGGAAAGGATTTGCAAGCTAGGAAGGAAATGGTGTTTTAGGTTTCTAATGAAAACCTACATAAGCTATAATGGAGAGAATTCAAGTGCTCCGAAGCAGAAATAAGGTGCAAATTTGAAAATATGTATTGGAGAAACTTCAGAAATTGTGTTGGGAAGAGGAATTAATTATATGGATTATATACCATAGAAATAAAAGGTCACAGATATTTACTCTGTTTTAATAATATGCTAGTACATCTCAGCTATTTGAGGCTCAGGATAGTTCTGAGTTTAGAGAACATGCCTTGGATTTCAATAGTCTATACATAGGATCTTACAAAATCTAGATGCCAGTGGCACAGGCTCGGAATTGCTGACCTTCTGCCATCTCATTCCGCCAGTGTGGCAGGTTGGAGAATCTGTAAACTGAGTCTTTGCCATCACTGTATTTGAATATCAATTAAACATCACAGCCCAATTTTTGTTATTGTCCTGGGGTAATGAAGCAATGTCCATGGCAAATGGGAAAGAAACAGATCCAAAAGTTCTTCAAAACTTCTTACCTGCTAGAAGATTGATTTTCTCCCTAAATTAAAAAAACTACTCTGATACAGCAATTTTCAAACTTACTTATTTTTAGCAGCTGACATAAAAATGAAAATTTGACACAGAATTTTAATACATAGGAACTAAATAGGTAAGAAAGAAGTAGGGCCGGTTGAAAAGTCTCTTAATTTACCCCACAGGTGACCCCCCAAAGGCAATAAGCTTCCCTGAACCATGGGCTAGATGCCTCTGTCTGTGGTTACACCAGATGGAACCCCACCCAGCCGATCCCAGGTTCATGACACCCTCGAAGTCAGCAGTGACTCACTGAACAAGCAGTCATCAAGTGCTTCTGTTTGCCAGCCACTGGGCTAGATCCTGGGTGCCCAAGACGAGGAAGGCTACACCCCTATCCTTGAAGAGCTCACATAGTCTAGAAACTTCAGGGAGCTTTCTGACTGCCTGGGCTGCTCATTAAAAATGCCTATTTCTGGGTTTTACTCCAGAGATGTCAGTTCCAAAGGTAGGAGGTGGAACCTAGAAATCGGCCTCTTTAATGAGCATTCATCTAGTGGGAGAGACAGAAACACAAACAATTAAAGTAATTATAAAACATGCTAAGCGTCATGACAGAGGAATGTGGGAGCAGTTACAGGAGGAGGGAAGGAGTGAGGAGCACCCACGGGGAGAGCGAGCAAAGCTCTGGGAGTACATTCCACACAGACCAGGCTGACAGGACGAGTAGTGATGGTCTGGGCACGGTGGTGGCCCCATTCTCAGGGCCCAGGTAGGAGCCTGTTAAAGGAGCCCAGAGAGGCTGTGAGGGACTGCGAGGTCAGAGGGCAGCGGGGATGGTAGGAATAACACTAAGTGACAAGGGCTGATGTTCATGGTTACTGCCCACAAGTCACTGGACTAAGGATTTCTCATTGAATTCCCACAGGTCCCACAGGGTAGGTGCTACTAGAATTCCCGTTTCATAGACGATGGCACTGCCATTTGGAGAGGGTGAGCGGTGTGCAGAAGGGGAGCCAGGTCCAGAACCCAGGTTCAATCACCTTCCCATCTACGCCTCCAGCTCTGCTAAATCGTATCATCCCTTAAAGGGCGTAGAAGCAGCAGTGGACTGAAACGATCTGTAAGAAGTAAATGCCAAAGGCGACTGATTGGGTACAGGGTAAGGGGTGGCTCTAGCTCGCACCTAGAGAGTGAGTCCTGGGAGAGGAGTTTGCTGAAGGAGCAGGATGCTTTGGACATGACTGAGGTGGGGCCCTAGGGACTGTTCCGTGGGTACCTGGACATAGGGGCCTGAAGCCTGGAGTAGAAAGAAGAGAGAATACAGCTGTGGGAGTTAGAGGAAACCATGAACTTGCTGAGTTCACTTGGGAGAAGGCGTAGGGCGAGGAAGCAGAACAGAGGGGAGGAGGAACGGGCGAAGCTGACCGAAGGAATATCGAGTGTCCTTGGAACCAAGGGGGCAGAGTTTCAAGGAGAGAGCGCCCAGTGGTTCAAGTGCGGTGGAGAGGTCTAGAAGGGGAAGGACTGGCAGGACCCACTGGACTGGAAAATGCCGTGGTTTACTGATGACCCTAAGGAGGGGAGTTCCTGGAGCCGCTACAGCGTGCTGCGGAGTAGATAAGGGGTGGAGCAGTGGGGACAGCAAACGTGGCCTCGTCCTTCGAAAGGTTTAGCCGAGAAGTGGGGAGAATATGCATAGCGCTTGTAGGGGGATGCAGTAGCTGAAAAATACCTCTCCAAGGCTTCACACATTTACAGGTTTGGCATTCACCACCATCAACTTCTAGAATGGCACGCCTAATCCATCCTTTCCCTCCGTGTGTCCAAAATGAGAGAAACGGTTCTCAAGCCAACAAAATGCAGACGAGGCATTTCAACCAAAGATAAAGGTTAGGGATGACTTTTGCTCCTGAGTTCTTCATTCCTTAGAAATCTTTCCTTAGTTCCCACACCTACTGCGACAAGATCCCATCCAGCGTTGCCCTCCTGTGAGAGGTTTAACCAATGGCCAACTCTACCATCCCATCTTTGCCTGATAGCTATTGGAGAAATGACTATGTCCTGTGCTTGGTTTAACCAACGAATGCACGGCTGGTCACCCTTTGACTGGCATCTTTCCAGTTCTACAGAAACCATACAACTGAAACAACAAAGAAACTGCTGGGTGTCACTGAATCAGATCCATGTGTCACCTGGCTATGAGCACACTTGCCTGCAAGTGTCTGTCTTGGCATCTCCTCAGAGTGCAGGTCACATTCCTGTGTCCGGTAACTGCCCTGGGGTGCACGGTGGGTCTGCCTAGCATGGCGTGAGCAGGCTTCCATCTCTCTTAAGTAGCCCTATGGAATAAGAACATTTTTCTATCAAACATTTAATTTGAAATAATAAATATTTGCCTATTTAAGTGGTGGGTGATTGCTCCTTTGTTTTCTGCAAAACCCCAGGCAAGGAAAAATCAACCCACCTGATTTATTTGGGATGAGAGGGGCTCAGATGGGTGAAACAGCTCAGGTCCTGGGCTCCTCTTATGATCCACATACAGGTGCAGAGTCAAGAGGGAGGTGTTTGGTGTGGTTTTTTTTAAGTTGAGAAGACTTGACCATATTTATAATCAAGGGTGGAATGTGGGGTGAAATGATCAGTGGGTGGTGGAAATAAAAAGGGAAGACTAGTGGAGCAGGTGCCTGGGGAGAGGGGAACAAGGAGAAGAGTGGGGTAGTCGCCTGAGACCAGAGGGCGGGAAGGGAGTTTGGCCAGGGTTTAGATCAGGATAACTACAGTGTATTGGACACTTGCTATGTACCTGACACGATGCTAGGTGTTGACAGCCATTTGTGGTCCACTCAACCACTCTACAGATGAAGAGACTGGGTCTTAAAAAAGCTAAGTAACTTGCTCAGGGTCATATAATTAGTAAGTGGTTAGCCAGTGTTACACCTGAGAGCCTCTGTCCCAGGGAGGCATGAAGACAATGGGAGAAGTTGGGAGTCAGTGAGGATGCTAACCAGGGACAGGTAAAGTATCCATTGAGGGCATGAATGAAACAGGACACCTGTCATTCCCAGTGTGATAATCTGTAAGACTGAGATTTTTCTGCAGTAGCACAGAATGTTTGGGCTCTGACCAGAGGAGGCAGATTGCAGCCTTTGTGCAGCCTTTGTTCAGCACGGAGAGGAGAGAGCTGAGGGTCAGTTCTCTGAACTGTGGTCTAGAATGTGGGGGTTGGGGAGGTTGGAGGCAGAAAGGCCAGGAGGAGTTGTTAGAATGGGAGAGGCTGGAGATGGCTATGAAGTTGAACAGCAGGTGTCACATGAGTGTGGTGGTGAACACAGGAAGGACCTGAGGTTTGCTCAGAGGACGGTGTATTGGGTAGGGGCTTTGGGCTAAAATGTGAATTTAAATGGCATGAAACAATAAGGACATTTATAATGACATAGCTGCAAGTCCCACCTAAAGAGGGTTTCAGGCTGTTGAGAAGAGGTTCAGTAACATCTTTAAAGACCATTTCTTTACACATCCAATCTTGGGGCTGATTTCACCCTCCTGCCTGTAGCAATGTGGATACATCGGCTCCTGGAGCTAAAAAATGAAAGATACGGGTTTTGATGACTTGCTCTTTGGAGCAAGGAACTTTCTCCCAGCAACCTCACAGCAGGCTCCCTCCTGCTCACTGGCCAGCACTGGGTCACCAGCCCTGAAGCCAGTGGGGTGGGCCTTCCCTGAGCACTAATATGAGAGAGGTGGCGTCTAAAAAAGTCATCGTTCTGTTAGGGAGGGAGAGGGTCTCTGTAGAGGGAAATCAGAGCTTGAGATGTCTGAGGCGAAATTCAAAACAAAGAAGGTTGGAGGGAGTGGACGGTTGAAATGAAGTGGGGATGAAGGTAACTGAAGTTGGGAAGGTGCAGGAGTCAGATGCCTGTGTTTGATTCTGGGTCAGGGTGCATTTGGGAGGCAGCAGATTGATGTTTCTCTCCCTCTCCTTCCTCGCTCTCTAAGATCAATAAAGAAACATATCCTTGGGTAAGCACAAAAAAGAAAAAAATTATTACCCCACGGTGCAGAGAGAAAGAGGCCTTCCTTTCCCTGCTCGTGGAGCTTTTACTCTAGGAAACCTGTAGTTGTAAATTCTTTGTCTTTTTGAGGCGTACGTAATGTAAATGTTTTCAAAAGCTCAGTGGGCCTCTGCCAGTTTTACATCCCAGTAATGTTTTTTCCCAAGGTCCTGGGAGCCACCAATGTGAAATGTTAGCCTAACTTCCAGGGAGCACCCGGCTCCAAGTTGCAAGCCCGCCTCCTGCAGGAACAACAGGAGAAATTTATTTCCGTTTTAGATAAAGACAGTTAGCAAACACGAATGGGCGCTCCAATTGCCCGGTGAGTTTAGGACGAACTCCGCGTGACGAACGGCGCCGCCAGGTCCCCTCCCTTGCGGACACGGGGGGCCGGGCTGCACCCGCCCAGCTCCGCAGAAGGGGCGGCCTCTCGCCGCCTTCGCACCCCGCCCGCAGCCCCCGCGAGGCGCGCCGCGCTCTGGCGGCTGCTGCTTCACTCCTGCAACGGCTCGTTCCTTCTCCCACTCCCGGGGGTGGGCGTTCGGTGGGCAGATTTTGGTTTTCTTTATATTTCCCAGCAGGAGAAACCCGCCCGGAGGGAGAGGGCTTCGGAAGGACTTGGGCGGCGTGAACTGCGGAGTGGGCGCCCCGCCCCCGCCCCCGCCCCCGCCCCGGCGGCGGGCGCGCTCCGCGGAGGCCGCGGCCGCGCGGACCCCCGGCCAGCCCGCGGGGAGGCCGCCCGCAGTCCTATTTTTAGCCGCTGCGGCTCCCGAGGTCACCTGACCTGCGCGCCCGAGGCCCCGCCCGCCGCGGGCCCGCCCACGCGGCGCCGGGAGGGGAGCCGCCGCAGCCCCGCGTCGGGAGCGGGAGCGCGCTCTCCGCAGCCGGCGCCGGCGGCGATGAAGGTCTGGAGCTCGGAGCACGTGTTCGGGTGAGGTCGGGCTGGGGCCGCCGCGGGGTGCGGGCCGGCGCCCGCACCTGCCCCCGCGCCGCTGGGGGGCCCAGGAGGGCTGGACCCCAGACCCGGCCCCCGCGGAGCCTCCCCAGCCCGGCGTTGACCTTTCCCCGCCCGCGACCTCGGCCTCCTAAAGAGACCCAGCGCTCGGTCCCTGCTGGGGCGTCGTCGGCTAGACGGCCGGCTCCGCGCTACCGCGCGGCTTGATGGAGCCGCCGCCAGACGGACGGAGGCCGTGGTGGGGTTACCGACGCGCTGGGGAGGGGGTCGGCCTTTCCTTTTGGGGCCCAAGGACGACGGAGCCGCGGGAGGCTCCCGCGGGCGGCCGGGGACGGGAGCGCCCCCCCGGGCGTGCGCCCCTGGGGGGCCGGCGCGGCGACGGTGCGCGCTCCTCTGCCCGCCCGGCGGGACCCCGCATACGCCCTGTTATCGTTTGGGGCGAGGGGCGCGGGTCCCAGGGAGAGCCGAGGCCCGCAGGGCGGCCCGGTCTTTTGCTGAGATTGTGCAGCGCAGCTGACCGCGGACGTAAAGGTGTTGGATGAATGGGGGTCCGCAGCGGCCGGGGGCTCGGGAGGACGCCGGCCGGGGAGAGCACGGGGGCCACGGGGGCCGTGGCACGGGAGGGAGGCCGCGAGCGAGCGTGGAAAACTGGGAGCTGTTTAAAAGTGCCCTCGTCACCTAAGTGGTATCTTCGTCTAAATCGTTTATCTGTGGCACTCTGAAATCATTATTATTTTAAAGGAATAAATATTTTTAAATACCCCTTAGAAAAAGTTTTGAAAACATTGTCAACTATATAATTTAAAAACAAATTTTAAAAATCTTTTTAAAAACTGCACGAAATGGAATTGCCATCCTTTGGCCTTTTTTTTTTTCTTTAATATATCTTTATTGATTTCTGGGAGAGGAAGGGAGAGGGAAGGAGAAAGGTATAGAAACATCAGTGATGAGAGAGAGTCATCCATCCGCTGCCTCCTGCAGGCCCCCTGGCTGGGGATCCAGCCCTGATCTCCTGGATCATGGGTCGATGCTCAACCGCTGAGCCACACAGGTGGGCTAGTGCTGATTTTTGTGTAGCCTGCAGCTTTTCTCAACTGGGGTTTCTTGAGAGACTCAGTGAAAGCCCCAGTGAGAATGATGCAGAAATTCTTCTCAGTTCTCCCAAGGGTGGGACATAACTGGCACCATCTAGATGCAGAGGGGAGAAGTTAAGTCACTGCACACTGCAGTGTAGATGCCTGGGCAGTGGGGCTGTTTTGTCATGGGATAGTTGACAAGGACTGCCCTAGAATTTCATGAAATGTTGGTTGACAAGCAGAAGTGAATAGTCAACTGAAAAGTCACTATTGATAAAATTCATTGATTAAAAGTGTACAAATAACAACTTTTAGTAAATTTAGAGTTGTACAACCACCACCACAGACCAGTTTTAGAACATTTCCATCACCCTGCAAAGACCCCTCATGCCCATTTGCAGTCACTCTTCACTACCATTTTGAGCCCCTGGCCTCTGCTAGTCTGCTTTCTGTTTCTATAGATTTTCCTTTTCTGGACATTACATATAAATGTAATCATACAGCATGTGGTCCTTTGTGTCTGCCTTCTCTCACTTAGCATAATTTTTTTGAGGTTTGTTCGTGTGGTATCTTGTATCAGTACTTCATTTTGTATCCCTGACACCCTGACAGTGCCTGGCACATAGTAGGTGCTCAGTGAGGGGCTGAAGGATCTCACCAAGATCAGATGCCATTCCAAATAGAGCGTGGCTACCCGCCAAGCTGCTGTGGACTTGGCACTGATCCCCTGCCATTGATTTTGGAAGTTAAAAGCAAAGGGCCATAATGAAAATTGACAAACGTGGAATGCAGCTGGCCAAGGACAATGTGGGGCAGGCCCCTGTGGCCAACAGTTGCAAATGAGTAGTAGTGTGCGGTGCCCAGCACAAAATGGGAAGCCCAGCTTTCTGGCTGGGCTTATTGTGGCGGTCTCCCTTTGCTTGGTCTGTTACAATCACTGATTTTTTTTTTTCTTTGAGGGTTATAGGTCTTCTCTTTCTGTATTTGTTTCTTTTATATATTTGTTGTACTGTCAGATGAATATTTGATCGGAAATTACTAAATGTGCTCTGGAAAGAAATAATTAGGCACAAAAACTTTTGATCATATCAAAATTTCTTTGTCCACACCCCAAAGAAACCCCAGGGACTGGAGATCAGGCACAGCAGAGCAATTTAAACACGCCTACAGAAATGGAGAACCCTTTGAGAAAGCCATCTGAATTAGTGTGTGTTATCTAGACAGGGTTAAGATTGTCTAAATAGTAATGAAAAATATACGACTGAAATATAAAAATGTAGAAAGGGGCATTTAAAAGTTAACAGGCTTATCAATTTCATCCAGCATTGGCTTAGGTTGCAGGTAGACCTATGAAATCTTCAGGAACAGAGCCAACACAAGTGGATTTCTGGCAGAGATTCAAGGCCATGTACTCTGAATTTCAACAACTACCCGGAAAGGTCTGAAGTTGGTAATAACCGTCTCAGGGACAGTAGGGTTTGCTGAGAGGGAGGGTAAAGAGGGAGAAGGAAATGCCCTAAAGCAAACTTAGTTTCTAGCCAGGTGCAGGGAACAGAATGCCCCTCTCCCCCCTTTTTTTAAATAAGAGAAATTGAACATTACAGATAAGAGTTGAAGCACCCCTGCCCCTCAGTGCGGAACCCCCTCTCCCCCCACAGGCAGACACGATTATGAATTTGGTGGGCATCCCTCTGAAGGTGTATATTCCATTTGACTACATTTTTGTGTGCATGTGTTTATTGTTTTAAAATAGAAATCAGTGGCATCATCTGGTACAGATTTTTTGACAGTTTCCCTTTCCTCTCAACAGTATGATTTCAAGACCTGTGTGTGTTGCGTATGTATATATACATACACACACACACACACATATGTATCATAGCTATATAATATTCTATTGTATGAATATGTTGCAACTTATCCTTTCTCTTACTGAAAGGACATCAAGTTTCCCCCCTTATTACACATCATACTGCAGTGACCACCTGTGTACATACTTCTTGTCCACTTAATTAAGGACCCACTTAGGCCAGCAGTTCTCAAACTCTTCAGCCTCAGGATTTCTTTACACTCTTAGAACATATTGGGGACCCCAAACAGTTTTTGTTTATGTGAATTATAGCTACCCATATTTACCATATTAGAAATTAAAGCAAAGTAAATAATACTTATTAATTAATTTTAAAATGAATAATAAACCCATTATGTTAACAAAAGTAACATTTACTTTTTAAAAACCCTTTATTTCCTAAAATTCCCCCAAATTAGTAAGAGTGATACTGTTTTTGGGTTTCTTGTTTGTCTTTTTTTTTCATTGCTAATTCCTATAGCGTCTGGCTTAATAGAAGATGGCTCGATACTCATATCTGCTTCTGTATTCAGTGTTTTACAGTCTGTTGTTTTGGGTGAAGTTTTGAATAAAACCCTGTTGGGAAAGGTAGGAGTATCTTAACAGTCTTAAAGTAATTGCAGCTATTTATTTGCTACTACAACAAAACAAGTGTAAAATCTGAAACCATAGTGACCAGAGTAATTGGCCTGTGCTGTTTCAAATGAGTCTGTCACCCGCATGTGGTTTTGTGGCATCTTGCACTGGTCATTTGGAATATGGGTTTCCACTTTTACAGTATGGGGCAGTCATCAGGTCATGGCAGCAGAGACAAGCTTTTGAAAATTTTAATTTTCACTTGAAACTCAGATTTTATCTTTGGCAACAAATGCCATCGGTTGTTTTCCTTGAAATGATAGGCTCATTTCATTAGTTTTCGAGATAATGTCTGCCAGATACCCCAGACTGAAGAACCAGTTTGTCCCTGCATTGTTTCAAGTAGAAGTCACGGGTGTGGAAAGCAGCAGCCAGCTGGGCCCACCACCCGCAGCTGCCCAGCGCTCCCCGGTCTCCTTACACCTCCGTGCACAGCAGAAGTGCCCCTTGTGTTCTTCATGCTTAACTCTAATTCCTTTTAGGGTTTACTGAAGAGGGAGGAGGAAATGCGGGGACAGGGGAAGTGCTGAGCCAGAGGGAAGGAAAGTGCTCCAGCCAAGGGCCCCCAGTGGTGAAGCCTCTGCGAGGCTCCTGGACTGGGAATGCAGACCCCATGAGCAGCTGCCAGGAGCCTGAGTTCTAGATTGTGCCCCAGGTCCCCCGCAAGACCTGGCAAAGCCTCTGATTGCCTGTGGTCAGCTCAGAAGGATCGCAGGATCCTGGATTTGGGTCTGGAGCCGGACCCCTCATGTATATTTGTTTGAATATACCTTTAATTAAAATCAAAACAAAAACCTTTTTTCATTTCACTCTGGCACACAGCATCTCTGGATCCCACAGCCACTCTGGCACACGTTACAAATTGTAGGGATTGCTTGCTTATGCTGGGTGATTCTATTTTCCCTCCAGTCACCCATGGGCCACGGTCATCAAGGCTGCTATGAGGAAGTACCCAAATCCGATGAACCCCTGTGTCGTGGGAGTCGATGTGCTGGAGCGCAGTGTGGACGGCTGTGGACGACTTCACAGCCACCGCCTCCTCAGCACTGAGTGGGGGCTGCCCGGCCTCGTGAGAGCGGTGAGCCCACAGCTGCTTACCCCTGCTGGAACCCGCCCTGCCCCGCAACACCCGCACCGCCCAGCTGGCGTCTGCTTTGCTCCCACTACACCCGCATCACCCTGGCTACACCCACTTTGCCTGGCTGGCACCCATCTGCAGGAAATTACAACCTTCCCTTAGTCTTCTGTAAACTTCATTAAACTATCCATCTCCGTGGGTCCTGACACATCTGACATGTGGCCTGGCTCCGCTCCCCAAAGCCCCCCGCGCATCGCTCCACAGTGTTGCGTCTGTTGCTCAGGCTGCCGTAATAAAACACCACAGATTGGGGGACTTAAACCACAGACATTTGTTTTCTCTCCATTTTGGAGGGTGGAAGTAGAGAGCAAGATGCTGGCAGGGTGGTTTCCTCTGAGGACCAGGACCGTGAGGGATGGGTCTGCTCCAGCCTCTCCTTGGCTCACAGACGGCTGCCTGCCCTCCGCCTCCTCACGTGGTTGACCCTCCTGCCAACCCCAGAACTCTACATAGCACCCTCCCTGGCCCTGCCACTGGCAGAGGGGCCTTCTCTGCACTCCTGCCCCTAGCCCCACCCCGTTTTCTTTTTGCAAAGCATTTATTACTGTCATACACTCAGCTCTACTTGAAGTCATTCATTTGTTCAGTGTCTGTCCCACCTGCTAGAACAGAAACCTAAAGTTGCTGCACAGGGGCCTTCATCGCTGCACCCCCAGCCATGTAGATAAGCGGATTAGTAAATGAAATGGTATTTTGTGTTTGATGCTGCAAAATGAAATTGTAACACATTGTGCTAGTTTTGCTTTGTTTTTTAGATTTTGGGAACCAGTAGGACTTTGACATACATCAAAGAACATTCTGTTGTGGATCCAGTGGAAAAGAAAATGGAACTTTGTTCCACCAATGTAAGCAATGGCCTGAGATGAGAAAGGTGCTTGGTATGTCTTGGTGATGGTGCGTAATGGCTTCATTTAATTTTATTTCCAGCCCACCTTTGGTCTAAGTGATCATTTATTTTTAATAGGCTGAACTTATTTAGTAGTGTTTTACTTCTCTTTTTATTCCAGTACAATAAATGTACAGAAAAATGCACATAATGCTGAACTGTCACAAAGTGAACACACCCATGTAACCAGCAGACAGAATGTGACCCCTGCCCTTGTTTCTTTCCAGGACCCCCCTTACCCCCCACCCCAGGATAACCGCTATCCTGACTTCCAATAGCAAAGATGATTTTTAGTAGTAATTTTATTTTTCTTTAGATTTAGCAGAAATTTTAAAACAACTTTCCTCCTTCACTCCCTCTCAGTTCTCCAATTAGAAAAAATTATATTTTGTCTAATGCACATTCAGAAAACATGTTGGGAATGCATGGGCTAGGAACATGGTTTACTTGATAAAATCTCACTGTAGATTGTGTCTCTGTGTGCTGGAAGGTTATGTTCCAGACCACTTACAGTTTTTGGCATGCCATCTGTGACCTTTACCCATGGCCTCCTTCCCTCGTCCCAGGCAGCCCTTCTGTGTAAAGTCACGGGGAGCCTCGCAGGTGTCCCCCATTGCCCATTCTTAACAATTTACATATTCTCTGTTCCCTCTTCTACTTGGAAAACCCCACTCCATTCTTTGTGAAACTTTAGTAAAGAAGGATTGTTCATGCTACAGTGAGGTCTAGTGGAAAGGAAATAGACTGTGGAGCAGGACAGTTGGTTACCTATACCCTGAAATGATCACTGAATGGTTGTATGACTGGGTATGTCCTTACTAATCTTTTCTGGGTCTCACATTCTTAGTCTAAAAAAAAAAGACTGAATCTCATGGTATTGTTATGAGATTAATGAAGGGAAATAGGTTTATAAAATACAGTTCTAGGCACAAAAATACTGCACGTAAGATGATAATAGCTAATTGGAGTTTAATTGTTAATGTTGTTAAATCTTTCCATACACTGTAATAACTGTAACCAGTGAGACTCTTTTGATGACTGCACTCCATAGGACAGAGATTTCCCAGCTAACCACTTTGTCGGAACAGTGAGGCCGAGCGGGGAGTTCAGTGAAAGATTATTACATGAGCAAAACATAAGTGCTTTAAGTTTATCATTGTTTATCATTGCTTTTGATTATAAAGTTTTGACTTAAACTTTAAAAATAAAGGTCTCATATTGGAATTGGCTCTTTGCTAAGAGTAAATTGGGTTAAACAAAGATAAAATTCCATTGGCCAATGTGGCAGCCACATGTGGCTATTCCCATTTTGATTAATTAGGATAAAGTAATTTTAAAAATTCAGTTCCCTGCACACTAGCCACTTTTCAAATGTTCATTAGCCACATACCTTGAGTGCCTTCAATATGAACAGCACAGATACAGGACATTTCTAGTATTACAGACAATTCTGTGGGACTGTGCTGTTCTAGAGTTTCAGTCTTTAAATGGGTTTTAATAGAAAATATGGAACATGTGCGTGAGGGGCTAGTTGGTTTACAGGAAACAGCACTGGAGGAGATGATATCTATATGCCTTGCTCTCACGGTCTGTGCAGTCAGGGCTCTGCCCTGTGAATCCCCAGGACAGTCCCAATGCCAGAGTCTGCCACTGGTGGGCGAGGAGCTTCTTGCTCACTCAGCTGCCTGCTAACCCAGGGGTATTCTGCTGATGATTTAGAAGTTTGAAAATACAGGTTCCCCGCTATCGAGAATTAGAGCATTCCTGTGAAACCTTAGGTAAGCTGAAATGGTATAAAGGGAAGAAGCAATTTCATTAGGACACATCTTGGTAACAATGCACAAAATAAATGGAGAAAAAGCACAGATGCTTACAGACAGTTTGCAGCTCTGGGGCTCGATGCTGAGATGCTGAGTGAGCTTCCTGGGGAAGGAGCTTGGCGGGGCCACTCTCGCAGCTTGGGGTGTGTAACGACTCGCTGCAAAATAAATGCTGAGCGCTGTTTTTGCTTTTCACTTTTCATAAAAGCAGAGGTCCTCTTCAGATTTCTTTCAGTTAGCAAAAACGACTAATGCAGGTCTTTCCTGAAAGCAAAGTAGCACATGCGAACTTTCAAAAAGTAGGGGATTGCCCAGCTGGGCGTGGCTCAGTGGTTGAGCATCAACCTAGGATCCAGGAGATCGCGGTTTGATTCCTGGTCAGGGCACATGCCCGGGTTGTGGGCTTGATCCCGTCGGGGCGTGCAGGAGGCAGCTGATCATTGACGACTCTCTCATCATTGATGTTTCTATCTCTCTCCCTTTTCCCTCCTCTGAAATCAATAAAGATATACTAAAAAAAAAAAAAAAAAGTAGGAGACACCTGCCCCTTGAAGGCCAGGCCCAGCTGAGGTTTGGGAGGGCTGTGGAGAGAGGGCAGGGGACAGTCGCCATGAGCAGCAGCCAGGACAGTTTCCCTGGGATGTAATATGGTGGTGCCTCTGGGCTTAAAGGTGTCTCCTGTTCTGGCTCCAGTAAGTGCTGTTTGGGGCATGGAAGTTGGGCAGGTGGTTTGGGAAGAAATGCAAGAGAAGTAGAACCTAAAGCCATTGTTCCTTTTTTCAAGATCACACTCACAAACTTGGTGTCGGTGAACGAGAGGTTGGTGTACACACCCCATCCGGAGAACCCTGAAATGTACGTGGTCTCGCCCCGGCACCGACATGGTGAACTCCAAGGTCAGGGTGGGCTGGAGCCTCCCGTCTCAGGGCTGCTCAGCCTTTCGCTGCTTGCTCCCCTGTAGGACGGTGCTCACGCAGGAAGCCATCATCACCGTGAAGGGGATCAGCCTTGGCAGCTATCTGGAAAGTTTAATGGCCAACACAATATCATCCAATGCAAAGAAGGTATGGATCTCGGTCCGGGCCCTGTGGCTCTGGCTGTTGAGAATAAGCGGGTGAAATGGGAGGTCACATAAGTCCACGAATGCTTGTAATGCCACATGATGTCCCACATTTACCTTCAGAACCAGCAGCAAGGGAGGCGTGCCCATCCCCGGGAGAAGTGCAGGGGAACCCCGCAGAGGCAAAGAGCTGAAATAATAGGCTTGGTTAACTAAGACCCCACACATCCAAAAGACGTGTTTACATGGCCAGGCAGGGTATTCGGGATTTTTAGTGGTTTCGTATTTAATAGGCATTATGGAGCTTTGGCCGAACCTCTCCATTTGCAAAGTTTCCCTGGAGTCGGCTGCCATTCTCTGGCAGGACTGGGGAGTGAGCGTGGTGGAGGTGAGACTGGAAAGGCAGACCCAGGAGGCCGTCCTCCCCGGGTCCCTGGGGGGGTGCTCAGCCTTAGGGAGACCCTCCTCACAGAGTCCGGGCTGCCCTCCTCTGCAGCAGTGTTGATGGAGAGCGTGGATGTGTAAGTTCAAGGTGATGCCCCCCCGGAGCAGGGCCGTGGCTTTTTACCGTAGCTTGCCTCAGGCTCCCATCTTCCCCAGGCTGGCCTCCCTTTGCTCCCACCCCTGACTGCCCACCCCCTTCTCCCTTTTTGTCAGTCAGAAGTGATTCTTCATTTTGGGGTCAGATGCCGCCTGAGCTGTAAGTCCCTTCCTACCATGCTTAAGTCACGTCTTAGTGGAAAACCACTAATGGCTCCCATTTAGTCTAGAAGAGCCAATCTGCCCCAGTGTTTAGAAAAACCCAGGTTTGAGAAACGAATGCAGTTTAGCTCAGTTCAGGGAAGGCGGAACCACAGTGCCTGAAGCTGCACGCATTGTGTCCCCAGTGCGAGCCCTCCAGGGAGGAGACGGAGCCTCACTGGCCTGGGTGTCCAGGGTCTGGCTTAGGGCAGGCACCCTGATGTTTGTGAAAAAACACAGGAGAAGTAAATATTGGGTGACGCCAGAGCCATGTCAGACCTTTTATGAGAAAAATCAGGGTAAACTCAGTGCAGCCAAATAAAATTCTTTTATTCACTTATCTTAGGGGTTATTATGTTGAAGGCCTGATGGAGAATCATTCTCCCTCTAGTTAGAGTTAGGATTTGATTGCATCCCTGGTCAGTTGGGGAGATGCCTGGGAGAGCTGGTAGTCCAAGGGTGGGCACAGGAGATGGAGATGGGGAGGCAGGTCATCCGGGGATTCCGGAGCCTGAGCTTAGGGACAGCGCATGGAGGCCATGAGGGTGGTTGCCCTTTCCCCGCATCCTGCCCTCAGGAGGTGATGCTGCGGATGAGGGGTGCCAGTGTCAGTATAGCCCAACCCGATGCAAGAATTCTAGGCAGAATACCTACCACCTAATTTTGAACTTGAGAAACTGCCTGGTTTCAGTGAAAGATTGCTCACAAATGGTTATCGTTGTATCTTTAAAACTGCCGTTTAAATTACAGGCTTGTAGCTGCCATCTGCTGTGAGGCAGATTTCTTACAGCATGTTGCAATCCTTCTGTGTTGCTGCAGGGGTGGGCTGCTATTGAGTGGATAATTGAAAATTCCGAAAGCGCCGTGAGCTGACGGGGTCCGCACCTGCGTGTCACGAACGGCGGTAAATACGCTATCCTTTAACCCCGCAGAGCATTTCGCAGCTTGCTAGCCACGTGCGTGGTGCGCGGTGCTGGAAGCTGTTTAGGAGCCGGAGCTGCTTGCGAGTCTCCGGCCCTGTGCTCCATGGTGTCTTCTGTAGTGAGAAAAAATCCCTGGGTTCCTCCTCTTCTTAACTCATCTCCTTGTTTCCTGGCAGGATTTATTTTCCGAGGAAACCTGAATACTTGTTATCTTGTCTCTAATGAGGGACTTGGTTACATTTGTGTGTAGTAAAGAGGCGTTCATTAGGCGCAGACGGCGCTGGGGCTGAGCTGATGGAGGGCTTTGTCCTTTGGAGGGATTTGCGGGTCTGCACAGGCTCCCTCCCTCTCATAAGGACTCCTCGCAGCAGGGAAAGGCCGCCTCGCTCCCTGCAGGCCAGCACCCGGCACCACCCTGCCACTGCCGTTTCCTTTTAGTGGCAAAAGCCATTTTTAGCATCTCCTTAGCTGTCCAGAGATCCCTCGGTTTCCTCGGTCAGCGGTGGCTGGACTGTCAGACTGATCTGACGCTTAATTGGTCAGCAGTGACCTTAAAACCTCGTAAGAGTCAGTTTCCTGCTGCCCTGTGCTTCCGGCCTCTGTTGACTTTCTCTGCTTCCCACGGTCGGGCAGTTGGTCTGTCTGGCCGGCTGTCTGCAGCATCTGTGTCCACATTCGGTGCCTCGGTCAGCAAACGAGAGCTGCGGGGTTCAGGCTTAGGAACCTCTTGCTGGTTTTTCTTAAGCGGCCGAGGCTTAGGTTTGCCACACCCCTTTCCCCGAGGTCGTGGTCTGCGGCCGAGGTGACCACAGGTAGCGGGCCTGCCTGCCGGGCGGCATGGCGTGTGTGGGCAGTGTGGTGTGTGCAACCGTGTCACTTGGAGTGGTGGGCTCTGTCGCGTCCAGTTGCCTCATACACTAGAGCTAAACTGCCTCCATCTTTAATCAGATGCCTCACCCAAGAAATCAGAGGAAAGAAAGAAAGAAAAAGGAAGAAAGCAGCGAGTCCTGAATGCGGTGCAGCGGCCCAGGCCGGGAGGTGCGGAGTCCGCCGCCTGCCGGCCCACAGGCTCCTCCAGGGCGACCACGGGGCAGGAGGCGCGGCCCAGGCGCAGGCGGAGCTCCAGCCTGTGCAGTGAGACCCCGAGGAGGACGGCCTGTAGCAGGACGGGGGCCGCCGGTCCTGGCAGGAGGACCGGCCACGAGGCCGCCACTTCGTCATCCGATTGCTGAGCAGGGTCCTGGGAGCCGCCCCCGAGCCCGCCTTCAGTCAGATTGTTCTTGTGCCTTTGTCTATTTTCTCCTTAGCAACAGCTCCCGGCTCTTTCTTGCCAATTCTTGGGATCTCACAAAATAGCTTTTCTCTTTTCAGATCGCTGCCCGTTTCCCTCCCAGTGCCTCTTAAATAACAGTCTTCACCACCAGTCTCTTCACACGTCTCTGGCTACCATCTGTCATTTCAGATGGTGCCGCCATGTACCCTTCTCCTCTCCTCCTCACTGCAAATCTGCGCCCGCTGGAGTAGGGGCGCCCACCCCCAATGGGGACCTGCGTGGTTGACAGCGCCGTGGGCTCTCCCGTCTGAGACAGAATTGGTCACGAGAGCAAGGCACTCTGTCCTGGGTCTGCAACTGGTTTGTCCTGCTATCCTGGGACAAGCGACCCCAAGTTGCTGAAGGCCTGTGTCACTTCTCTCCGTTCTGACCTGTCCTCAGCGAGAGCCACTGCTGCGAGGTGGCAGCCACAGAGCTTGTGATTTTAAACACTCTGCTATCCTGTTAGCTTCACGGTACTTCCAAATTGGGAGTTTTAATTTTCCCATTTTCAAAAATAAAATGTACAATCTCTTTCAATATGTTTCAAATTATAAAAACTTTAGAAGGCCTGGATGGGTAGAACTGTGTTTCACTGTTTTATGAGCTATTGCTTTTTGTTTGATAATAGTAGTTCCAATCCAAAATGAAATAACATTCATGTTTACTTTTTATCAGACTCTTTTATGTGTATAGCTCAGGGCAAAATAGAGTTTTTATAACAACAAACTCTCTTACACCTTCTGCACAGCAGGGTTCCACCCTTCTGAGAGGACTCTGAACTTTTTTGGCCTTTTCTGCCATTTACTGCTAGATTTCTAAGTAAATAAGCATATTCTGCTATTTTTTTTTTTTTTAAGTATTATCTTTATTGATTTCAGAGAGAGGAAGGGAAAGGGAGAGAGAGAAACATCAGTGATGAGAAAGTCACTGATCGGCTGCCCCTGACTGGGGATCGAGCCCACAGCCTGGGCATGTGCCCTGACCGGGAATCGAACCCCGATCTGGATCCTAGGTCGATGCTCAACCACTGAGCCACGCCCGGCCGGGCATATTTTGCTATTTCTTGATTCAACAATTTTAGATATTGTCTGTTGACTTCCTGTTGTGGTGGATTATTTTCTCTCTCTTACATCTTCTCTCCCTCCCCCATTGCCCCAATACAGCTATATTATAATTTAAGGTCAAAAGCACATTCAGGCCCTGGCAGTTTGACTCTGTGGTTAGAGCGTCGGCCCAAGGACTGAAAGGTCCTGGGTTTGATTCTGGCCAAGGGCACGGACCTCAGCTGCAGGCTTGACCCCTGGTCCCGACGGCAAGTGTGGGAGGCAGCCAATCGATGTCTCTCTCACATTGATGTTTCTTTCTCTTCCTTCCACTCTCTCTGAAAAGCAATGGAAAAAATATCCTCAGGTGAGGCAAATAAAAAAACCAAAACAAACACACAGTTTCCATAATTTTGAAAATACATCACTATTGATATCAAGCCAAACATAAATACCATAATTATGTTTTCTTATATAACTTTTTCCCCTTGAAGGTAATACTAATCTTATTCTCATCTACTTAGTTTTATTTTTTAAAAGTCTAGCTGAGTCCTGTACTCTTCACCCACTGTCTACAATACCCTGTAACATTTTCCACAGGTCAAACCTCTTAGGTAGCACATCCTTGGCCTTTTTTAAAAAGCTATTTCTGTCTCTCATCTGTAAAAGGATATTAATATTACCTACTTCAGAGCTGAGTATTAATGGAGATAATGTGGCTGAGAGTCCTTAGTACAGTATCTGATATAGGGTAAGTGCTTGATAGCTGGCAGCTATTAGCAGCTACTGAAAATTTTAAAAAACTATCTTCTAAATTACGTATTAATAGTAACACACAGCACAGAATACGTAATATAATAAAGCTTGTCTTCATATCGTTTCTTTTATTGGCCAAATGTAGTAATATGACAAATTTGAAATTGTTTAATACTTATTTCAGCCTAGTTGGCACATATATTTTAATGAAAATGTTATGATTACTAGTAAGAGTTAATTACCATACTTTAAAAGTAGTAAAAGTTAATGAGTATGAACTTGGTACTGATAATATACCCAGTACATTTATGTAGCATTTTCAATGATAGGTCTCTAGGGTCTCTAGATATCTGCACGTCAGTTTTTAAGGGACAAAAGCTGGGTCAGGGAGGCAGGGCTGTGCACGGTGGCTCCACCCAGGAGCCCTGGAAGCGGATGAGTGATGACTGGCATTTGCAGGAGTGGGGCAGGAACCCCAGGCTGGCAGGTAGGGTTTCCTCAAGCTGAGTCAGCTGTGCCCAGGGCATGAGCTGCTGACTCAAGCTCTGTCTTCTAAGTGGCTACTTTAGGGCCAGAGTGATTTACTGGTTTAGAAAACTGTATTCCTGACTTAAAAGCCCAAGGGCTGTATGTGGCATTTCTGTTAACAGTTGTTTTGAAGACACCTTCATGGTTCCACCTTTGTATTCTCATTTCTACATTGAACTTGCTTTCATGCATTCATTTACTCCACAGACATTTACTGAAGACCTGTTACATGCCAGGTGTTTTAGAAACTCTGACAAAAATCCCCATCTTCACGGAACAGTGCGTAGGATGTTAGGTGCTAAATGCAATGGAGAGGGAATGCAGAGGGAGTAAGGGGAGTTTACAGAGATGTGACAGTTAAGAAGCTATTTAGGGCAGTCGCTTGGGAGGGAGCGTAGGCACATTCCATACAGCCCATGAGGCAGGACCAGGGAGTAAACCCCGGGAGTAAATTACAGGAGGGCTGAACCTCCCAACTGCTGGACCTGTTCAATGATGGAGCTTTGCATAGAACAAGCACCTCCCTGAACCTGGACGTTCACAGGGAGCCGAGGGCTTACCATTGGCCGGAGGTGGGTGGGATGTCTTGGGTCACTTTAGCTCTAAAAGTAAAATTGGGTGAAAAAGCGCTCAGGCAGTGATGGGGGTGGGAGGGTCTGAAACACTGATGGCCAAAGAGACAAACTTCTTGGCTGGGAATCCCATCGCTGTCCTGGGAGGCGTATCTGTTGGGGACTCTGGTAACTATTCCTTAGACCAAGCCTGTACTTTTGTTTCCTGTGGTATGTCGCGGCCCCTACAGCTACGTGCTTCTCTTCGCCTCTCCAAGAGGACACGGCACACTGGGAACAGATCTGCCAAGTCAGACGAGGTCCTTCCATCACGCGGGGCTGGGAGATGAACCACCGGTAACAGCCTGTTGCTGGTGCAAAACGGCTGGTGCAAAGGGGGACGTTGGTGTCTTTTTTTTAATGTATGTCAATTCACCTTTCTGTGGTTTTTAATTTTGGGAAATGGACTCAGGTTCTTTATAATACTTAGTAAAATTGAATTTGCCCCCCCAAGTTTCAAATAAACGTAGCATATTTTGCACTTTTTCTCGAGTCCATGTGATATACGTGTTTGTCATCCAGACGAATACTGTTTAGAGAGTGACCTTAGAGACCACCTTTTCTAACACCCTTGCTTTAAAATGGAAGAAACTGAAATCCAGGAATGTTAAGGAACTTTCCCAGTGTCAGGACAGCCCTTCTGCGGCCACGCTGGGGCAGTTCAATGGGAATCCTCTCAGATGCTTGAAACCGGGTGCAGTGTACCGTGGAAGGAATCTGCCTCGTGAATGACGTACTTTTTTTTCAGTTATCAGGATGAAAGCTCTTGGGGCTTAAGAAGTCCTTTTTGTTAGGGAATACCATTTTGGAACAGAGAGGCCCAGTTCTTACAGTTAAGTTGTATATACCACTGGCTACACCTGGAGGAAATTTTAGGCTGTCATAGGAGTCACCTGGAGGTGGGAGTGTCCAGCCAGTCACACCCAGTGCTCAGTCCAGGCTGCTTTTCTGTGGTCTGACCGGAAACCACCTTGAGATTGTGGTAGGATACCCCAACGGGCTTTTTACCTCCTCCTGCCTACTTGGTGGGCATGGTGAAAGGCTTTTTTCCTCTGGAACGTCTAAGATCAAAGTTTCTTCCCCTTAGAAGTTACTGTTTTCTGTTTACATGTTTAGATTCTCTACTGCAGTAGCTAGTGTTTAGATTTACCTGTGCAGAATCTTGCTGTTCTTTCTGCCACACTCCCCTACAGCACTGATACTGTTTACTGAGGAGCCTGATACTCAGGTTAGCGCTACAGAAATCCTCAATTCCTCTCTGGCATTTCTACTGTCTTAAACACTGCTGCTCCTGGGAGGAGTTGGGATGTGACATTCTCTACTGTCACCCTAGGGAAAGGGACCAGGGGACAATTCCTGCAGTCACAAGGAAACACCAAAGCAAAGAATATATAGAAGGGCAAGCTTCAAGTGAGCGAGCTTGCTCAAGGGTGTCCCTCCTTGCCAGCCACACCCAAGGAAAGGGAGTCCCGCCCCTTCTTCAATTCCTAGACAATCAGATTTATTAGAGCAGCTGGCAAAAGCATTCCTAGTGCAGCGCTGACACTGTCTGGCCCTCTGGGTGGCAAACAAAATCTGAACACTGAGTTGTGTTGAACATGGCACAGGTTCGAACATCAAGATGATTCTTCAGCTCTTAAGCCCTAGGGACATAAAGCAACTATTTTTTAATCCTCACCTGAGGATATGTTTACTGACTTTAGAGGGGGGAGAGAAGCATTGATTGGTTGCCTCCTGTATGCACCCCAACCAGTGATGGAACCTGCAACCTTCTTGGTGTACAGGACGACGCTCCAACTGAGCCACCCGGCCATGGCTAAACAACTTGGTGCCACATTTTTTAAAGTCCACTTCTCAAGAGCTGTGTCCTGTAAGTTCTGAAGCCCTTTTATTTCCACTGCTTCAATAATATTGTAGTGGCTCAGATTTTGCCACCAACATCATGCAGAAGCAGAGCTGCACGATTTTTTGCACAGTAAGACCTAAATATATAAATTATACAACATACACATTTTAATAGAATAAGCCAGAATTATAGCAGTCTGCCAGGTAACTGCATCTAAACATTTCTTTAGTGTATGCGGAGTTTTATACTAGGTTGGTTCTTAGCTATTAAACATTTTTGGGAGATGTTTCTAGTCATGGGCCTTTGGCTGACATGAGGGAAGAGGGAGCACAGCCTTGATGGAGATCTATAATGAGTGTGTGTGCGTGTCCCTGCACATTCTGTAGAGACAGCAGAGCCCGAGTCTCTAAACACATCACATGTGCAGTCCAGCCCTGTCCTGAAAGTAGTTCTGTATATGAAATTCTAGAGAGTGACGACTTACAACTATGAATCTTTCCACTGGAGCTGGGAAGGAGAAAGAAAGATACAGTTAAATAAAAGTCACCCAAAGCTTTCCCCTTTATGGTGTCCAAGTTTTCTGTATCTCTGGAATCCAAGAAGGCGTGAGGCAAGGGCTCTCAGACTGAGAGTCAGTGAATATTCGGATTATGAGCTGGACACACACAAACACATCCCTCAGAGAAGCTTCAGTGCGGGGATCCTAAAATATGTCTGGCAAATAAGGGAGTAGCTTGTGTATATGAATATCAAACTCAATATGATGTAATATTTAAGACATGTAAATACCTTAAATGATGCCCTCTGTTTAGTTAACATTAAAACATAACTTTCCTAAGTTCATTTCTGGGTTTGATATTCTTAATTTTTTCCTCAAGCAATTAAAGTGTAATTAACAAAAAGTTTTCCTATCGGGACATTTTAGGAATACATCCCTTGAGGAATTCTATTTAAAAAACATAGATAAAAGCTTTATCATCTTTCTATACATAATTTTTCTCCATATATACAACTTCTTATGTAATAAAGTGTTTTTGAAATGTTAATTTCCTACACTGCTGAGGTAAAAAGGGCTCATGCTAGCCTTGATAACACAGCAGTTATTCCGGAGGCTCCATTTTTATTTTTCCAATGTGGTCCTTGTAAGACTGTGTTTCACAAACTGACCATAAGGTGGTGATAAAAGTATCTTGCCTTCTCAGCCTAGGTGGTTGCTGACAGCTAGTTGTAAAAGACATCACCATTTTACAGCAGGACTCAACACGGGGCATGATGGAAAGCCGTTTATTTTTCCCTAGGTAAATTTTAAAAGATTTTAATGGAAAACTTCTAGTACCGTCATTCACCCTGAACACCAGCAACACACTGTCGTTTCACACCGGCAGGAAGCTAGGTCCAAGTCCAGTCAGTATACACGTTTCTCCATGGAACCTTCAACAGTTTTGCACGTACAAAATTTTTTTGCTATTTTCCTTTAGCAAATAGCAACATAATTTAAAACTTTCATGTCTTCTATGTGATGCCTAAAATCCAGTCCTTTATTTATTAATACAGTTAGAAAAATAAAAGCCTTAAAAAATTCATGGTATGAGTTCATAGTGCTAATCACACAATCTCTTCAAATGTAAGATCAATTTTAAAATTCCTACATTAACAACCTTCTGGTTTAATTTGAAAGGCTTAAGACTTGAACTCTAGTAAGAATGTTAAGTCAATGTACGTATCAATTATTTGACTGAATTTTTACTTGCCTTGGGAGAGTTAATTTCCATTGTCCACTGAATGAATGCCTTTCAAATATTAATATATTACAGTATTTACAAGCATTCTTAGCTACTCTGACACTGATAGAAAGTTAAGCCATGGGGCAGAAAACAAAGACCTCCCAACAGGGTGAGTTCATGAGGTCTGGGACAAAAGCAATGGGTTGGTGCTTGAGTCTGCAGGGAGTTAGGGTAAGAGTTAGGGGATGTGATGCGTGCAAGAGGACTGCTCGGGTGTGCGTCCGAGCTCTGACACACATCAGGCCCCAACTGACACCAGCTGGCCAACAACAGTTTTTTTGTTGTTGGATCAGAAGTAAATGCCAAATAGCTGGAAATCAGGACAAAGAGGAACGCTGTGAAGGTATTTACTTTAGTAGTAAGAAGAGAAAGACAGACCTAAGGTCAGGCTAAGGATTGTAAAACCACACTCTACAAGCTGGTAGTGAATTACTCTCTGGAAATCACCTAATTTAGTTGAGATGTTTGGTACATGTCATGGGTAGGAAAGGGTTAAATGCAAGAAATTATTTTGGCAACAAAAAGTGGTGCTACTTTGATTTCTAGAATTTTAACTATATCATGTGCCCTTGTCTTATACTACTTTCTGCAAGTTGTGTCATGCAGATATACCATCCATGTGCCCCTTCAATGCACTTGGTAAACCTTGTTAATGCTGCTGAAGACTCACGTTGTGATGCTCTGGTAGGAGGTGACGTAATGCCCACCTTAGCCGTGTGGAGGAGTCGAGTCAGAGACTCAGACGTGCCAGGTATCTGTCTTGTGAATGTGGATGAAACTCTCATTTGGGGCTTTAGTTTCTCATGTTTAAACAACAACACTGAACTCATTATTTAAAAGGCACACTATCCCAGGTCTCATCAAATACCATTCCCTCTGCCTTACACCCTCCCTGGCAGTCATTTATTAGAGGCTCAGGCCTGGGCCTTCGAAGGGTGTGGCTTCCACCAAACCATCTGGGGTAGTTCAAATAGTCCCTTGGAAAATTTTATAAGTGAGATTAACCCAATATAATGTTTAAAGCTCTTAAACAAGAGTCTTTAAAATAATTTAAACATTTGCATAATCAATAAGGGTTCTCTGGTGGCCCACTTTTACATGCAGATACAGACAAACTGTTAACATGCATTACTTTAGTCAATTGGTAAAGTTTATTTCATATGTATAGGTAATTTTAGCCATTTACTAAACTTTAAATTTCAATCCATTAAAAACTACTACCAGAGCAGTTCTGAGGTATTACTGTTAATCTGGTATAGAAATGACACTATATTTTGATGTGGTACGAAGTGTGACTGCCATGCCATTTATTAAATGTGCTGTTGTAGTGCTGACTTACAGATGTGCCCTACAGCTTTTAGGAAATTATCGTGCATTTGCATTAACTAATTTTCCAAACATTAATGGCAATTTGATTGGCTGGTGATTTCTAAGTGTACCAAAGCTACGAAGTACGGTCCATGGAACGGGCCAATCAAGCTGGGGAGTGTCAGGTATACAGTGCTACCTACCCTCCAGCCTGCCTTCACCAACAACCCACCCTACTCGCTCAAGTTGTTTCCAAGGCAAACTCGTGCAAAAAGCATCAAAAAAGACTAACAGCAGGTTAATTATCTTGTAACTTTAAAAGAACTAAACAATGTTTTTCTTTTAAACTTCATTTATAAAAATAAATAAATTTCAGTCTGAGACCTTGGTACCAAATTGTGGCTTGATTTAGTCGTGGTGGCTAGACTACAAAGCTATGGAAAAGATAGCTGAAAATATATGAGCTCCAGCTCATTCCCCACAGCGTGGCCAGCAGCTGGCACCCTATGCTGTTATAACCCTTTCTGCAGTTAACTGAAACACGCTCAACCTGTTGACAAACATTTAGTCTTTCTCTGTCCTGAAACTCCCACAAAACTTTAATTCTTAAACCTCCATTATTAAACTACAAGTAACCACAACACATGCAAGATAGGGAATGAAAACCTGTCACCCACTCAAGAGACACTGATCCATTGCACCGGGGCGAACACAGCAGCTCAGAGGAAATGGTCATCCATTTGGGTGTATAGCTTATTCAGATGTTTTGCACTAAAATGTAGGCCTAAAGTCCCTCCTGTAGTCTTAATCTCAGAGCAACAATAATTTAAAATCAGTCTGATACTATGAGCAAATCCTCCTAGGTTTTGTGCTGTGAGATGATAAATAGCCTGGCCCCACCCCCAGGTATCTGGTGTGCGGCAGGGCTCCGGATCGCTATGTACATTAGATAGGAACACTGTCAGGTGGAAGTGCCAATATGACTTACTGCTTAGAACTGTGCTTACATCGACACCTTTGTTAGGCTGATTTCTCACATGAGAAGATTTTTGCCTTAGTCAGAGAATTATATGAGAAATAGGAAGGAACTGAACTAAGGAAAAAGTTTCTGGCCTCCAAATCTACACACACACACACACAAGTGAGTTCTGAACTGTTGTCCTCTCAGTGCAAACGAGCAATTGGCTGACCTGTCACATATCATCAATTGCTATGAACACAGCATTCAGTCTGTGGAACAATGTGATGCAGCAAAAACCTGATCTAATGCAAATCAAGCCTATTAACTAAAACCACAGCAGGAGAGACAGTCCAGCTCAGTGTTCTCCCACACGAACGCCGACTCTGAACACAAAAGCAACTGAAAGGCACAGGGCTCAGATTTCATTGATAGTCCTCTCTGAAGGGCAGTATTCTGAGGGGCCTGGTGAGGACATATAGAAAGACTGTGTTTTCCTTTTTAATCGGGCTCTTTTGTTGGCCAACACCAGGCTACGCCGGCTTGAACTGATGATTTCTGAAATAAACTTTTTGCAGTCCACACACACCTCCATAGTACTCCAGTCCTCCATTAACTCTTTGGGAAACTGTAGTTCTTCATCTGATTTGTCCACAGACTTAGATTTTGAGGAGAACCTAGGGGAAAAAAAAAACGTTTAAAACGTTTTTTTACTCATTATTAAAAAAACGTTTTTTAAGCATTATTACTCATAGTTCTATTGCAATACTAAGGAAATATGTGCAAAAAAAGAAAATTTGTTGCAAAAACATTATGGAATAGGGAGTGATTTAGGCATGTCATGTTCTTCCGAAGAAGAATTTCTCACTGGAGAAAAGGTTCAAAATATTTTTAAAAAAGAAACAAATATCACGTGCTCTCACATGTGGAATCTAATGAACAAAATAAACTGACAAATAGGATGCATAGAACAGGCTGATGAATCTCAGAGGGAAGGGGGGGAGGAAGAGATTAACCAAATAACTTATGTGCATATATGTATAACCCATGGACACAGACAGAAGTGTGCTGAAGGCCTACCTGGGGTAGGGCTAGAGCAGGCAGAGGGGGCAGAGGGGGAGGGAAATGGGGGACATCTGTAATATTCTCAACAATAAGATAAATTAAAAACAAAACAAAACCAGGAAACATGTTTTATTAAGAAATAATACTGATTGGTGAGGCTGTGGAGAAAAGGGAACCCCTGTGCACTGCTGGTGGGAATGCAGACTGGTGCAGCCACTGTGGAAAACAGTATGGAGTTAACTCAAAAAATTAAAAATGGAGCTGCCTCATGACCCAGAGATTTCTCTTCTGGGAATTTATCTGAAGAAACCCAAAACACTGAAGTTCACTGCAGCGTTATTTACAATAGCCACAAGTTGGAAGCAGACCAAGTGCCCATCAGTAGATGAGTGGATAAAACAGCTGTGGGACATTCACACAATGGAACACTCCTCGGCCGTAAAAAGGAAGAATATTTTACCCTTTGCGACAGCATAGATGGACCTGGAGAGCATTGTGCTAAGTGAAATAAGCCAGTCAGAGAAAGACAAGTACCATATGATTTCACTTATATGTGGAATCTAATGAACAAACTAATTACCAAGCAAAACAGAGATAGACTCATAGATAGAGAGCAAGCAGACAGCACAAGGGAAGGGGTGGGCTGGGGGGTGGGTGGAGGGACTGAGGAATAAAGGAAAAAAAGGAGAGAAATAATATGGAAAATTCTTAGGATCTCTTCTAGAATGTTTAGAAAACTGGCTATTCAGAGTCATCACCTGATTACCATATATATAGATTATGAACTTTAACAACTAAGATAAAATAAAGTACAAGTTGCTAACGTCCTACTGATGATTCAGAACTTCAAGTTCTTTTTCCAGTGTCATGGTTGATGAATATCAGTTAATTGTAGATGGTGGGTTAGACTATAGGAGGAAATTGAAGTAATTTTATATTAATGCTATGACACATCCTGAAAAATTATCTTTGGACCACAGCTATCTTGTAATTTTTGTATTTATCTCTATATTTGGGTGACTGATTATTTGGATTCTGGAGAGCTGGAGTTAACTACACCAACATTATAATAAATATTTTGGTTAATTTTTTGAAATAACTATGAATCACTATTCATTTAGCATTTTAATTAAACCAACAGGAACATAGGTTCACAGTAAGTACAGAAAAGAACAATAGATCATTATTTGCACTGCCTTGAGCCCACAGGTGACAATCCATGATCAGAGGTCATCATGGAGCAGGAGTGTCTGAGCAGAGAGTTGATAGCACAGGGACAAACAGTTTGGGGCACAAGTTACTTGCTGGCCTCACAGCCCTCTTGCCTCACTGTCCACAGAGTCATGACCTGCTGGAGTAGCTCTGTCTAGCATTTGGCACCAATGCCAGTGTCCACCCCCTTTCCCCCCTTCCTCCTCCCCAGGGGGTGGCTGCTGCATCAAACCTAACCCTCTCAGGCCCTGACAGTATGTGACCCTAGGTGGTCTGACCTTCTCCTTCCACTTTTCTTAAGGACAAACACTACCCTTACTTTGTATTAAATGCAAAGGGACTGTGATATTCAGGCAACTTTTTCTTTTTTTAAATTGCCAGTTCTTGGCATAAAGCTTCATTTTTGCCTTTACAATAGGAAACTAAATCGAAGACCATTGTAAACATAGGATTAAATAGATTTTCTTTCAAAACTAAAGAAGGAAAGAAAGATTAAACTATTATTTGAATTTTCAACTCCACTGAAAACAAGGGCAGATTTAAAGATGACTTTTAAAGGACACACAAAAGTATTTCTAAATAGAAATAAAAATAAACTATGAGAGTAAAGTGTCCTTCAAGTAGCTAACCACTATCCCTTGACAAGTTACCTTTTGGGAGTTTTGAAGATTTGTGTGTAAGTCAAAACTATATTGAAACCAACCAACCAACCAACCAACCAACCAACCAACCAACCAACCAACCAACTAACCAAGAGACCCAAGCTCTCTTGAGTTCAAACCTGCCACATTACCACAGTCCTCAGAAGGAGCATTCTTCTTTTCCAAAGGATGCTCTGAAGACCCGGGCCGCTCGCTCACCTGGCAATGCTCCGAAGTGGCCGCTGGTGGCTAGTGGAGGCTTTTTCTGGCCTCATACAACTTTCCCCTCTTTGTGAGGCAGAAGGTCCCAATGAAAAGATAGGAAGAGTGGAGTATGGCTTGGATGGCAGCCGCATCTGTTATCCCAAACAAAACTGAGTGAGCAGTACTGTTAAAAAAAGCAGGCTATTAAAACTACTATTAAGTTATGATGTCACCAAGCTTAGCTTACCTTTTTGCAACACTGTGAGCACACGGGCCTGTATACAAAATCAGAAGTATTACTTGGCATGATACCATAGATGAGAATGGAAAGTTAGAGGAGCCAATGGCTGCATGGTCGTGAATTTCTACAATAAACTGCAAAAACTCTCTGGTCCTTCAATTGGAATATAACAAATTGATACAACTGTGGTTGCTAAAGAGATAATCTGTAAAACTTAACTCTTATACTGTTTCTTATAAAAGGTTCAACTTACACCTGGAATTTTCTTATTTGTCTATTCAAGGGTCATATGACAATCACATCTACTTTTTTCTGTTCAAACATGACATAATATTATTAGAATTATCTTGGTTATGTAAAAGAAATAAATGCAGAGAACCATTTTCCAGGTTTAACACCAAATAACTGTTTGATCCACTCTTGAAGAATCCTTACCCACAAGCACAGCACAATGTGGTAACAGACTGTTTTTAATATTGTTCCCATGTAGAAAAATAATGAAACAATGAAGTTAACTGGTATTTGACTATTGTCATCAATTACAAAAAAAAAACACAACACACCTTACCTCTTACAGAACTGACAGGTATAAGACCAGGTGAAGAAGGAAAATCTCCTGGTTCGGCAACAAAAGCAAAGCTAAAAAATACAAATGTAAAAAGAGAGAAAAAAGCATGGCCGACAGTTAATTCCCTAATTTCCACGGTTGAATACGATTTACGTTTACACACTTGGGGAAGTTTAGGGCACAGAAGGAAGAACATAAAAACCCTGCTTTAATGTTTCGCTCTGTGATAATTATAGCACAGCTCTGTATTTAATTATAATTCTACTTTTAAAAGGTAGTAAAAGGTCACAGCTCTCTCGTCGCGCCATCATGGAAGCAACGGGAAGAAGGTTCTGGAAGTCTTCCCTGTACACTGACTAAATGCAGACATGGCTTCATGCAGGAGTCTACTGTTACTCATTCTGGTTGTTTTAAACCTTCCAGAGTTTATTTCTAAGGGAGAAAATACTCACTTTGGTGAGCACGGCAGAACAGGAACTGACTTCTGGAGAACAAGACTCTTACTTCCTAAAATCCCCTGAAGTCCTACACCATCTGGCTAGTAGATAGCTCCCTCAGGAGAACATGCATGTGACTGACCATTCTGCTAACCCTGCTTGTCAATCAACTTGAAACAGCTCTACCTTTCCTTTTTTCAGGGCAGTGTAGACATCTTTATATTGTTGGTATTTTTCCAGCTCTGCCTTCACCAGGACCTGACGGATATGCATCACTTCCTCCACAGTAAGAGCGAGGCATTCCACTGGATAGCAGAATTCCTCCTGAAATTCAAAATTCCACATGAATAAGAAACTCCCACCCCTTTGTCTGGCAATGCAAAATTTCCCTCCAGATCAGACACCTGGTTAGTAGCTTCTGAGAAGAAAAGAGGTCCCAATGAACACTGGAACAGAGCTGGCTTACTCTGGGGACCACATAATTTCTAATTACACCAAGACAACAGATGGCAGAAAACAAATAGGGACCATGTGAAACACTGTAGCCTACTGAAGTTTCAAAAAAAGTGAAAGTTCCTCACATTTGTTTAGCTATGTACCTATGCACTGAAATCTTGTTCTAAACCAAATTTATGCCAGTTGTCTCCTATGATTACACAAAGACATTTAGTGTTGTGTTGATACCATATGCTAATAGATAAATAGCAAGTAAAAAACATTGGTACTATTTTAAACACTGGTTTGTGGTACCCAGAATAGCCAAAAGAAGGTGGTTAGTAATTTACACCGAGAAGCACAGTGGTAAGTTACATCAGCACATCTTGAAAAATCCTAATAGTATGAGTGGAGCTGGAACACTGGTGCAGTTTACAGCCAAAAGGCAATCTCTACAGGCTGCCCCATAGTTCTCCAGATTTCTGTTATTACTTTTAAACGACTACCAAATGCACAGTCAGCATTGAAAGGATGTGGAAAAAAATCAGTAGAATTTCACAATAAATATTTATGTCGACTGTCTTATGTTAATAGTTTCCCTAAAAACAGCTGAGGAAGATGTTGATGTAACTGATCCCACTGAATAAAGAGCCTCACGTCCATCTGCTCCCCATCCGGCCTGCTCTCGATTGGTGGATCTAACAGAAAGACAGAACAGTCCTGTGCATTCGCACCCTGCCAGGCTTCACAGGGGCCATTGTGGTGTAGTGACACTGAAACTTAGTGTTCTCAGTACAAACACATTATAATTCACTCCCACACACACACAATAGCACTGGTCACAGGCATTCTGGAATCAAACAGCCAAATGAGAAAGCACATGACTGTGAATGCAGTTTTCACATTCAGTTCTGTCTTTCAATTAGAGAAAAAAACAAATCTAGGTTGCAAACTTGACAAACATTAGCATTTACTAAAAAAAAGTAGTTTAAAGAACTACTGATTCTTACTAACAGTCAATACCAAATCGTCTCTGTTCACACTAACTTAAGGAAGGTTAAATTTGCTTAATAGTGTTGGAAAAAAATCCTGCAATTAAATTTTTAAGATGAAGAACTTAGTATCTGGAGACTGGGAAGACAGATTGTTCAGAGATTATATAATTTACTCTAAGATGTCTAAAATACTTTAAAAAAATCACCATCACACAATTTTTTCTTTCAATGGGAAAAGCTTTTAAAGATAATAGGATTAAACAGGGCATGTCCAATATCTACGCTGTTTTGCTCCACCCTTAAAAAAAGTTTAGTGTCAAATGGGACAAGGCTCTGACTCTGTGAAGGTTGGGACATAAAAACTGCACTAGATAAGTATTGTTGGCTGCACACATCTGAATGACAGCTTTTCTGAGCTTTGAACATATTTCATAGAACTTTTCCTTATGGTAATTTTCATTCATGAGTTATGCATTTGACTATGGTACATTTTCAGACAGCTAACTCTGACAAAATTGTGACTTAGAACAAAATAATGTACAAATCTAGCAAATAAGCAGATACTCACTGCTGAGATCTATTGTTGTGTATGCTAGGAAGATGGCAAATAGTGCCGCTGTAGTTAACTTTACAACCTGGATGCCTGGGCTGGTAGATATTTCTGGTAGACAGGATCCTTTTGCTCTGCACGGGTTCACTAGCACAGACAATAAACCTGACAGCCTGCACTTCTCTCCTCAGTCTCAAGTCACACAAGGGCTTAGTCAAGCATACTTTCAACTAACTGTTTTGAACCATATGCAAATCCAGTACTTCATAGGGCATAATAAGAAACTGGATTTTTTTGTGTTCTTTTTCTTTATAAAAATTTCAAGTAGATTACCCTTTAGTAAGATAATTTCCTTCAGGACAAATGCTAATGTTTTAATTCTGGTGCTTTCCCAAGGACAACAAAACTTTAATGCAACATGAAAGAAAATAATAAAGAGTTACTAGAATAGTTTTCATTTGTTTTAATTGACAAAAAGTATTGATTCAATATCCCAAAAGCCAAATTAAACCTTAACAGATCTTGCTGAGGTACTAATGCTCCAAACATAAAGAGCACTCAGGGTTTTAACCGTAACCATGAGGGAAAGCCCTCTTCCCACGGTGACACTGGGCTTGCTCACTCCTACAGCAAGTACTCAGCTCATTTTCATGGTGAAATAGGAACTGGAAGGACTAGACCAGCACAACTCTAATTCTCTCGCTTCTTTGTGCTTCAAAATGACTCTCAAATTTGGGAAAGAGAAGCTGAATCTTAAAGTGTTTTAATAATGATTACAATATTCTACAGAAGCAGATGTGCCTTTAGAAATTACTTTTATGTATGTCACTAAAATCACCAAGTCTTTGTTGAAGATTTGGTTATTTTTTACCATTTGAAAGGGGTCAGAGTTGAGCAGTACAGAAACAGGAGAACAAAATGTGTAATCTGGTTACTGGGCCAGAGAGACATGGGAATGGTCATACTTTATATAGTATTCTTGGTTATCAAAAAGTTCATAACTAGCAGATATTTTAAAATTGTCCCCAAAAAAATTGTCTTTGAGTTTTAAAAGTCATATTTAAATAAAAATCGCAACTATTAAGTTTAATCACTCTTTCCTTTTTCCAAGTTTAACTTTAAAACTCAAAGTGAATTCTTTGCCTAAAGTAATATGTGGATTTAGTATAGATATCTTTGTTTGGGGAGGATTGATAATAAATAAAAAAATGTTGACAGATCTTCAATAATAGCAGGAGTGACGGGAGTTAAAATGCCATCCCTGCATACTGCCCAAATGGCAAGATCCAAAAATGGGGAAAAGGTCAGAGATTTACCCTGTATTTCATGACAAATAAACAGGGAAAGGGATTTGTTGTTTCTCATTTACACTTGAAGTTTCTTTTCTAAATCAAGATGGTAATAAAGAATTACAAAGAAACCCGCTGCTGGTTCACTTGTCAAAGCCATGCTTAGTAAATAAGGGACCCTGTATGAGGTGGAACAGGCAGCATGCATCACCCTGGGGGGGGCTTCACTATGGTCCCAGGGCTTTTCATTTCACTGGGGTTTGGGGATTATTATATTTTCTTTAAAAAAATACATTCTGTATGAAAACCTCAAAAACAATAATAAAATGCAGGATTACTTAGAATATCTAAAATAACCACTTCAATGAAAAGAAAACTTAAAATTTCTCTCTACAGAGAAATGGGTTATCATAAAAAACACATAATACCCTGACCATCACAACACAGCTTTATGAAAGGTGCTGGGGAAGAGAAAGATTCTCTGAGCCCAGGGGAGACACATGCCATGGGCACACATCCCCTCGAAGCTCAGGGCAGGGAGTGTGGGACATAGGCTCTCAGAAGGCCCCTGCTTATGGAGATGGAGGTGGCATTCCTCCTGCTGTAAAACTGGGTCACTCAAAGAGACACTCACAGGTCCCTATCCTCTGATGCTGCATTTTGAGTTTGTTGTCCTTTCAAAGTTATTTTCCTCTCAACTGAGATCATGGTGTGATCTATGCATCCTACAAATGATTGGAATCAATGATCAGAAGCAAAGTGCCCATCTAAGCTGTTAATTCTTGCAGAGTGCAGGAGTTCAGGTATCGCTGTCAAAGAGATAGAGTAAAATAATTCCCAGAACCAGCAGAAAGAGGCCAACCTTTGAGGATTTCCACCTGCTGGTAAAAGCTCTCTCACACAGATAATACATAGCCCCTGCTACCCCAAACATGGCTGCTTCAAAAGGATGAGAGCTGAGCAGAGAAGCTGTTTGTATGGTAGAAAAAAGTGGTCGGAAAGGCGTCCTTGGCCATACATTGGTTATCCTAGGAACCTGAACAACGATAAGGGAAAAAGAAAACGGCAGGGGGAAGAAAAGGAGAAATAATGCTGAACACGAGTGACCTACAAACGGCGGTTACAGAGCATGAAAGAAAAACGAAACAAAACACCACAAAGGGATGTTAATGGCAGATTCCATACGTGTGTCTGCGCCAACATCTGGACCTATGTGTATAAATTGGTAATCAAACCACGAAGGCATTCCCAGAGAATCTCAAAGTTTACACAGCAAAGACCTGAACTTCAGCTTTCCTAACTGGTTGTCTGGTGAGCACCGAGTTTCCCAAATCAGGCTCATTGGGATGTGGGACAGGGACAACTGCCTGCTGTGCTGGGGAGTGTGGGAATGTATACCAAGCAGGCTTGTTCACCTGGGGAAGGCAATCACCCTCAATCATTTGACCAAATGATGAAAAAAATATGACATTTTAAAACATCCTAAGGAAAGGGAGGGAGATACAATAAAAATAAGTGAATAAGAACAAAGACATTTCTACCATTTTCAGTGAAGGGATTTGAAATACAAAATGAGTCCGGCTGGTGTGGCTCAGTGGTTGAGCACTGACCCATGAACCAAGAGGATGCCAGTTTGATTCTGCATCAGCGCACATGCCTGGGTTGTGGGCTCGATCCCCAGTCGGGGACGTGCAGGAGGCAGCCGATCAATGTTTCTCTCACACTGATGTTTCTATATCCCTTTCCCTTCCTCTCTCTCTAAAATCAATAAAAACATATTAAAAAAAAAAGAAATATAAAATTATTCCATTTCTAAAAGATAGCTAAAATTTTAAATGATATTTTAAAAGCAATATTTATCAAGCTAGAGGGTACTACACACCAGAAGTGTGATTTTATGAATTTCCTGAGATAAGCTACTAGCAAGAAAAGTCATTACTTGACCTGGATGTTATTTTGTCTCAGCTGGTGCCTAGAGGTACTTGGAGGGTGTGTAGTTCTGTGTGGAACTTGAATACCACCTAGTATTGACTAGAGGTGCTCACCCAATGCCTTTCACTGAGACTCTTCTTAGTGATTGCAGATTGGTTTTACTTTGCTCTCTTCCCCACAGAAAAAAAGCAACTCACAGCTCGGCCAGCATGGCTCAGTGGTTGAACATTGACCTATGATGCAGGAGATCACGGTTCAATTCCCAGTCAGGGCACATGCCCAGGTTTAGGGTCTATCTCCAGTAGGGGGCATGCATGAGGCAACCAATCAATGACTCGCATCATTGATGTTTCTATCTCTCCCTCTTCCTTCCTGAACTCTTGAAATCAATAACGTTAAAAAAAAAAAAAAAAAGCTGTGGTACATTTACACCATGATATACTATAAAAACAAACCAAATCAAACCAAACTAATTCACAGCCCAACCAACCTCAGGCTAAAGTTCCCCTTTGCCAGGAAATATACTTCATTGGCCCTTGATGTGGACTGATAGTCTTTCTTGGCAAAACTGTTATTAGTACCTGAAACTCCTTTGTAGTTGATCTGAGAGTTGATTGATAATTTTAAAAATTAAATCTAACTTCAACAATGATGTCATATGATCACAAGGCAGGTACACACCTAAATGATAAACTTGACTTCTAGGAAAGCCATGTGAAGAAAAGAATCACCTAATTACGGGGTGTGTAAAAAAAAGATAACTAAGGAACTCCCTCTTACATATTTTTAAGTTGTGACAGTAACTGTATATTTTGCTAAAGCAGTAACTTATTCACATTAACAAAAGTCTTCAGATTTTAAAGTTTTAACCTATCCAGTTAGACTTCTGTTTTCCTGTTATATTTCATAAAATATCAGTGTTTCAGTGATTTTTTAGGAGTTAAGAGGAATCCTGTCAAGAATTGCCATAAACTCATTAATTCTTTAATCTTATTATTTGGGAACAGAGATCAAATTTCAACATTGTAAACTCTGTTCAAACTTAGTATCTTCACAATAACCACACTGTATCCCTCTACTTTGAGTGATATATTACAGCCTAAAAACAGAGATTAAGCATATTCCAGTTTCTTTTATTTATGAGTATCTGAAAAAACATTAGATGTTAGGTTGCCAGTAGAACCACTGATTGAAGCCTTGCATCTTGCCTACAAACATTTCTGAATCAAGTGGGGCCACAAAAGAATCTGCAGACTTCCTTTGGCTGGTGACCTATTCTTCCTGGCAGGGCTTTGTGTCCCATGTCCCACTGTTCTGAGAAATGAGTGGCCACTACATGAATCCAAGTGTCTGGAAAACAGCAAAACTGTCAACCAGTTCAAACAGTAGGTTTGGCTCCAAAACATACTTGGAAACAATGAATAATGGTTTTTAATGGATCCAAATTCTCCCCTAGTACTTTTGCCTTAACAAAACAGTCTACTGTAGCTAGACTTTGCTAAGTTTTTAAGATTAGTATTAAGAATTTTTAAGTGGGTTAATACCCTTTAAAAGGAAAAAAACATGTCTTTAATAGTCCATACTTTCAACCATTGATAAGTCTTCTAGAGTAAAAAACAGTACTTTAAATGAACAAAGAATTGTCAAATTTCATTTAGGTTGCTGTTAGGGTTGATTTCCTTTAGCTATAAAAAAACAATTGCCCGGCCGGGCATGGCTCAGCAGTTGAGTGCTGACCTAGGATCCAGGTGATTGGGGTTCGGTTCCCAGTCAGGGCACATGCCCGGTTTTGGGCTCGATCCCCAGTCGGGGGCCTACAGGAGGCAGCGGGTCAATGACTCATTATTGATGTTTCTCTCTCTCTCTCTCTCTCTCCTTTCCTCTCTCTGAAATCAATAAAGATATATTTTAAAAACAAACAAACAAAAAACCCAAAACAATTAAGGTTATTTAAAGTTCACTCTAACCTTTGGAAGTGTTTTCTCCTTATCGTCATCTCAAGCAAGCTAAAGTTCTAGGTCCTCTAACTGCTCCTTCAGTTACTACGCAGTCTTTTAGTTACTTACAAGAGATCGGGAGCTCTGCTTGGACGGTGGCAGAAACTGTCTCACATTCGTAGGTGTTTCCTTTTCAATGGAATGTCGTCTCTGGGGTGGCTGCCGTCTCTCTGGCTGGGGTGTTGATGATATGGGCAAGAATTTTGGAGGTGCTAAAGAAATGAATTAACCAAATTAAAACGAACTTTCTTACTGTGAGAAAGAACTGTTACAGAAAAATCTTTGCAAGATAAACCTGCTAAAGAAACTGCAAGGAAAAAGTAAAAAATTCTCCATGTTTTTAAAATATTCACTCAAATTCTTACATAAAAAAATATAAGTACAGTCTCAAATTTGTACATACAAATGCCCTCATGTTATTTTCCACAGAATTTCACAATTAAAAGTTTGAGGCATTATTTTTAAAAATCATGCAAATATGTATTCTGTGTATCTAAAAGTCTCCCAAACCATACCAAAATTCTTTAAAAAATGTTTTTCTTTTTCAATTACAGTTTACATTCAATATTATTCTATGTTAGTTAAAGATGTACAGTAAGTGGTTAGACAATCATGTACTTCACAGAGTGGCAGAACAAAAATGCTTAAATGTTCCTTCCTTAACATTCTTGTTTTAAAAGATAAAATATGGAAACTCTTCCTTCTTGATGTTTATCAAGACATTCTGTCCTTAGATTTAAATCAGGCTATATTTAAATTTCAAAATATAAACTTCAGCTTTGATATAATATTGTGCTACTGCCCTCCTCTGCCTAGAATATTTTGGGACAGGATTTAAAAGGAGAATGGTTTAGGGTCTCAATGTTTCTGGATTCACATTTTGAAAACATTAGCAGAACATTAGAAATAAATTATATTGTCAAATTTTTATTTGGTACTTCCTCTTATTTTCTCTGCAAACAGTAAGGCTGCTTCAATGTAGTGGGTGAGGAAAGTGAAAGTCAACACAAAGTTAATTAAATATGATCCATCTATTTGGTCTGTCCCAACAAAAGAAATCACTATTGGAAAACAAAGAACATAATTCCCACAATCAAGAAATACAGATAATAACCAAGGTCAGCTCCTGTTATTTTGACATAACCTGTTTAAATAAATCAAAATACTATTTAAAGAACACACTGTATGTATATACAATACAAGAATGGTACTGTATGTATATACTACATCTATGTATATAGGAAATCAGGCAATGTTTTAAGAATACCTTAATACGTAATTTTTTTCAAGTTTAATTGCACTACAATACACATAACAGAACATTTACCATTGTAACCATTTTTAAAGATAAAGTTCAGTGTCACTGAATACATTCACATGGTTATGCAACCATTACCACCATCCACCCCCATAACTCTTCATCTGTAAAACTGAAACTCTATACCCATTCAACAGGAAGCCCCTGGCAACTCCCATTCTACCCCATCTCTCTCTAATTTTGACCACTCTAAGAACCTCAGGTAAGTGGATCACACAGTATTTGCTTTATTTTGATTGCCTTCTTTCACTTAGCATAATGTCCTCAAGGTACACCTGTGGTAGCTATTACAGAATTTCCCTTCTTCTTTTTTTAAATCCTCACCTGAGGATATGCTTACTGATTTTAGAAAGGGAGAGAGAAACACTCATGTGAGAAACATCAACTGGCTGCGCCTCGTATGCGCCCCAACTGGGGACCTAACCCACTACCCAGGCACGTGCTCTGACCAGGGCACACCATGACCAGACGCTGTTTAAGAGATTTTATAAAAGTCTGAAGCATGAGCCAAAACAGGCCATTCACATGGAAAAGCCACTGGGAACAGCTTAGGTGGGCCCATAAGTTGGTTGGGGTGGGCTCTAAGGGCAGGGCAAATAGTAACAGCCAGGCTGATGGAGACTCCTATATGGCGCCCACCTGCTGGCTCTGTGGGGGAAGGCTCATCAAAGGAACAACGGCCTCTGCCAGCAGTTTTGTCTGGGAGAAAGCTGCTCCACCAGCTCTTGCCTTGATGCCGGACAATTCAGTTCCTCCCCATATATCCCCAGTGCCTTTTAGCTGCTATCCCAGAGCTGGAGCTCAGAGGGAGTGAGTCAGCGTAAGTCCACGTGTGGACCCTTTAAGAGGAACTGCCTGGGACTCCAGCAGCCTCCGTCTCCCTCAGCCACAATCCCTGCCGGTTTTTACAGCAGGAAGTTATGGGGACTCCTCTTCCCAGCACTGGAACCCTGCACTTGAGGGCCTGGTTTGGGGCTGAGACCCATCACTCCTCAGGGGGGACCTCCACAGCTGTGATCTCGCTCCTGGTTTTTATCCGCCACGCGTGGGCGTGGGACTGGCCTGTTCTGTCTCTGCCCCTCCTACTAGTCTGGATGTGTCTTCTTTAGATCCTTAGTTGAAGGACTTCTGTTCAGAGAAATTTCAGGCAATTCTGAATGATGGTTATTCTGCAGTTTAGTTGTAATTTTAGTTGTGTGAGGATTCAAGTACCACATTTACTTACACTGCCACCTTGACTGGAACTAAAAGTTCCTTTTTTTCAATATGTATTTATAGTAATACATTTCCTCACAAAACCGCTTCCACTGTGTCCCATAAGTTTTGGTATGTTGTGATTTCATATTCATTTGTCTAATTATTTTCTAAATTCCCTGGTGATTTCTTCGACTCACTGATTTTTTACAAAAGTGTATTAATTTTCACAGTTTTGCGAAATTTTTAGTTTTACTCTGTTACTGATTTTTCACTTCATCCTGTTGTGGCCAGAGAAGATACCCTGAATGCTACCCGTCTTCATTTTGTGACCTAACATATGGTCTATCTTGGAAAAGGTTCCATGTGCCCTTGAGAGGAATGTGCATTCTGCTGTTGCTGGATACAATGTTCTGTATCTGTCCTTCACGTCTTACTGCTTTATTGTGTTGTTTAAGTCCTCTTATTCCTTACTATCTTCTCTTTGGTTGTTCCATCCTTTATTGTGAGAGGGGTACTGAAGCCTCGAACCATTACAGTAGAACTGTATATTTCTCCTTTCAATTCTGTCATTTTTTGCTTCATATATTTTGATGGTTTGTCATTAGATGTGCAAATTATTATATCTTTGCTGTATTGAATATTTTAATATACATTGTTCTTCTGTGTCTTTAATAACCATTTTTTTATTTAAAGTCTATTTTGTCTGATTTCAGTATAGACATCCCAGCTCTCTTTCGGTTACTACTTCTATCCTTTCACTTTCAATGTGTGTCTTTGGATCTCAAGGGAGTCTCTTGTAGACAGCATATAATTGGATCATGTGCTTTATCCTTATGCCAATCTCTGGGCTTACTTCTGTCACTGTACTATTTGTTATTTATATGCCTTATAGCTTTTTGTTCCTTATTTCCTGTATTTCTGCCTTCTTTTGTGTTTAGATAAATTTGTAATGCAATGTTTAAATTCTTTTCCTATTTCCTTTGTGTATATTCTATAGCTATTTTCTTTGTGGTTACCATGGGAATTACATGAAACCCCCAAAAGTTTTAACACTCTAATTTGAATTTACACCAGTTTAACAGTAACTCACAAAAGTTCTACTCCTATACAGCTCTATCCCCATCACTTTTGGTTTCTTGGCATCACGAAATTACATCCTTATAAATTTTCTGCCCCACAATATAGAAAACTAATTTTTAAAAATGCATTAGCCTCTCAAATTATGTAAAAAATAAGATTAAGAGTTACAAAACAAATTTACAGTAATACTACGTTCTATATTAATAATGTTCTTGTTTAAATGCATTCATCTCTTAAATCATATAGAAAAAAAGCACAGTACAAACCATTGCTACAATAATATTAGCTTTTATAACTGCACATGTATTTACCTTTATTGAGATCTTTCTCTACATGGCTTCAGGTTACTGTCTAGTGTCCTTTCATTTCACCCTGCAAGACTCCATTGAGCACTTCTTACAGGGAAGGTCTAGTGGTCACAAACTTGTTGAGCTTTTGCTTGCTAGGAATGTTTTGATTTCTCCCTGACCTTTGAAGAACAGTTTTGCTAGATACAAGATTCACTGGTTGTTCTTTTTTGTTTCTTTTAGCACTTTAAATATATTGGCTGACTTTCTTCTGGCTTCCAAGTTTTCTGATGAGAAATCTGCTGAAAATCTAATTGGAGATCCTCATATGTGATGACTGACTTCTCTCTTGCTGCTTTCAAGATACTCTGTCTTTTGAAAGTTTGTTTATAATGTGTTTTAGTGTGAGTCTCTGAGTTCTTCTTAGTTGAGCTTCTTGAATATTTATATTCCTGCCTTTCATCAAATTTGGGAAGTTTCCGCCATTATTGCCACACATATTCTTTGTGACCCTTTCTCCTCTCTGGGAACTCACACAATGCATATATTGGTCTGCTTTATGGTATCCCAAAGGTCCTTTAGTCTCTGTTTGGTTTTCTTAAATCTTTTGTTTTTTGGTTCCCCAGACTCAATAATTTTCATTGTCCTATCTTCAAGTTTCCTGATTCTTTCTTCTCTCTCCTCAAATGTCTTTTTAATTCCTCTAGTGAAATTTTCATTTCAATTATAATTTTCAGCCCCCCCATTTTTTGGGGATTTCTCTCTCTATTGATATTTCTATTTTGTTCACACATCATTTTCTTGAATTTCTCCACATATTTATTGCTATGAGCATCTTCTTTATTTTTAGAGAGAGAATAAATTTTTAAAAATACGTTTTTATTGATTTTTGAAGAGAAGAAGATGGAGAAAGAGATAGAAACATCGATGAGAAAGAAACACTGATCAGCTGCCTCCTGATGGCCTCCACCAGGGATCTAGCCCACAGCCTGGACATGTGCACTGATCAGGAATTGAACCAGTGACTTCTTGGTGCATGGGCTGAAGCTCAACCACTGAGCCACGCTGGACGGGCTGCTTTGAGCATCTTTAAAATAGTTGTTTTAACGTCTTTGTCTAGTATAACTATAAACAGGTCATTTTTATGAGATAGTTTATGTTGATTTATTTGTTTCCTCTGAATAAACCATACTTTTCTGTTTTTGTTTCTGTATATACCTTATAATCTTTTGTTGTTGAACGACTGGACATCTGAATCTAATAATGTGGTAACTCTGGAAATGAGATTCTCCCTCTTCCCCAGGGTTTGCTGTTTTTTGTTATTGTTTTTGTTCATTTACTTATTTTTAATTGTTGCAGGATGTCTTTGTGCTGAGGAATAGACTGAGGTGTAAACTTAAGATCTTCTTCGGACTTTTATGAGCCATATCCTGGGCATGTGCAGTTACTCTATAATTTTTCCTGATGTGCAGCTGCTTTTGAATGTCCTAGTCTATAACATTTTCTCAAAAGGGGGAAAAAACAAAAAATGAAATAAGGGGGGGGGGGTGCCAGCCCTTTAAATATTGTGGAAGTCCCTTGAGCGGGAATAGAGGGTAGCTAGCAAAAATGCAACAATGGCTCCCCACCTTTGGAGTCAGAAGCAGCAATCAGAGCACAGTATTTGGAGAACAGGATCCTTTTGGTTCACCCTGACTCCCGCAAGCTGCTCCAGAAACAGTACACAATGTCTGCCAGTGGGTGGGGGTGGGGGATAAGTAGCTGCTACTATGCTAATAGCTGACTGAAATTAACCACAATTTACTATCCAAGTCCTCCCCTGGAAGTTACAAGCCTTCAATAGACTCCAGAGTTCCAAAACAGAGCAAAGTCGGCCAGTGCAATTGTTGTCTAGGTGGGGAGACAGATGCCTGGTACTACCTACTCCATCTTCCCAGAATCTTTTCCCTTAATATAAAATTTTAATCCTTTATAAATAAAAGTGTAATAAGAGCATTTAGAAATCACTTAACTTTATATTCTAAGTTATACAGTGTTTTTACTATCTATACGTGTTATGCGGGTACAGATAGTTGGATATGGATATTTGGATATGTATGTGAGGGGTAATAACAAATTTGATTATTGGGTTTCTTGCTTAAATTCAGACAAGGAGGTAATTAATCTAAAAACCACATATACAGACAATTGACTTATTTCCTACAACTATTATCTGTAAACCCAAAGGTGACTGATCTAGTTAAAAACCTGAGGCCCGTTATTAGGTTATTAGTTTAGCCTCACCTTATGATGTCACTGTACAAATGTAACTGAATATTTCTGTTCCTAACTAGTGAAATTCCAAGCTTAGTTCTTTATATCCCAAATAATCACAAGGTATTTTGGGATCCCCTATTCTAGGACAAGTGTTTTTTAAGGTATCTGATGCTAGTTTTTTGTGCCACAAATACTCACTCTTCCTTGTGGACACAGCCTCCACTAAGGGATCTTCAAGGAAGGAGGGAGACACACTGCTGCTGCTTGATGACTTGTGCAGAGTTTCTTCCTGAGAAAGGAATGAACAGAGAAATAGTGAGATTCCTTAGACTAATTAATAACATTTTATTGTAGGTGCTCTCCTGCTAATTAATAACATTTTGCTATTAAATATTTATTTTAACATGAGGCACCAAACTGTAAAAAAAATCAAAGAAAGTAGAAGACAAACTAGAAGGGACTAAAGTTAGATATGTCTGAGTTTGTGTCCTGGCTTTGTCTATTATAGTGATATGTGACATGTTGCAAGTTTCTTATCTTAATTTCATCATTTGGTTTTTTAAAATACATTTTTATTTTTCAATTATAGTTGACATACAATATTATATTAGCTTCAGGTGTATACCATAGTAATTAGACATTATATAACTTATGAAGTGAGCACCCCAATAAATCTAGTACCCATCAGGCACTGTACATAGTTATTACAATATTATTGACTATATTCCCTATGCTGTAATTTATATTTCCATGACTACACTGTAACTATCGATTTGTACTTCTTAATCCCTTCACCTTTTTCACCAAGCCCTCAGCCCTCCCACCTGCCAACCATTAAAATGTTCTCTGTATCTATGAGTTTGATTCTCTTTTTGTTTGGTTGTTTGTTTTTTCAATTCCACATATAAGTGAAATCATATGGCATTTGTCTTTTTCTGACTTATTTCCCTCAGCACAATACCCTCTAGGCCCATCCACATTCTTGCAGATGGCAAGATTTCATTCTTTTATATGGCTAAGTCATATTCCATTGTATATATACACCACTTCTTCATCCATTCATCTATTGATGGATACTTAGCTTGCTTACATATCTTGGCTATTGTAAATAATGTTGCAATGAACATGTGGGTGCATATGTCTTTTCGAATTAGTGTCTGGAGTTTCTTCAGATAACTACCCAGAAGCAGAATTGCTGGGTTCATCTTTGTTTTGAAGTCTGTTTGTCTAGTATAAGTATTACTACCACAGCTTTTTCGTTTGTTTCCATTTTTGTGAAATATCTTTTTCCATCCCTTTACTTTCAGTCATTTGATGTGTGTCATTTGATCTGAAGTGAATCTGTTGTAGACAGCATATGTAAGGGTCCTTTTTTTTTTAATCCATTCAGCCACCTTATGTCTTTTGATTAAAGCATTTAATCCATTTACATTTAAAGTAAGTATTGATATGTAATTATTGCTATTTTATTATTTGCATTTTTGATTACTCTTTTAACTCCTCTTGCCCCCCACTTCCCCTCCTCCTGCAAGAAGTCCCTTTAACATTTCTTATAATACTGGTTTGGTGCTGATGAACTCCTTTAGCTTTTTCTTGTCTGGGAATCTCTTTATATGTCCTTCAATTCTAAATGATAGCTTTGCTGGGCAGAGTAATCTTGGTTGTAGGTCCCTGCTTTTCATCACTTTGAATATTTCTTGCCAATCCCGTCTGGCCCGCAAAGTTTCTGTTGGCAAATCAGCTGACAGTCTTATGGGAGCTCCCTTGTAGGTAACACTGCATTTCTCTTGCTGCTTTTAAGATACCTTGTCTATAACCTTTGCCATTTTAAAAAATTGATTTTTAGAGAGGGAGGGAGGGAGACACAGAGAAACATAGATAGTAATAGAGACACACTGATCGGTTGCCTCCCATATGCTTGCTGATCAGGATCAAACCAACAACCTAGGCTTGTGCCCTGGCCAGGAACTGAACCCAAGACATTCCAGTGTACTGGACGATGCTTCAACCACTGAGCAACACTGTCCAGAGCAACCTCTGCTATCTTAATTATGATGTGTCTCACTGAGCCACAATCTCCAATGGTTTTCACAACCATAATTATGGGGACTTCTTTTCCTGGCACTGGAATCCAGGGCTGGGAAGCCTCAAGAGGGACCTCTGCACTCAAGATATCCCTCCTGATTATTAACCACCACATGAGTATGGGACCAGCCAGTTTCACATCTCTGCCCCTCCTACCAGTCCTGACATGGCTTTTTCTGTATATCCTTAGTTATATGACTTCTGTTCAACTAGATTTCAGGTGGTTCTCAATAGTGGTTGTTCCATAGTTTAGTTGTAATTTTTTAAAAAAATATGTCTTTATTGATTTCAGAGAGAGGGAAAGAGAGAGAAGCATCAATGATGAGAGTCATTGATCGACTGCCTCTTGCACTCCCCCTACTGGGGATCGAGCCCAGCAACCCGGGCATGTGCCCTGACTGTGAATCCAATTGTGATCTCCTGGATCCTAGGTCAACGTTCAATCGCTGAGCCATGCTGGCTGGGCTATTTAAATTTTTGTTGCTGTTGTTAATCCTCACCTGAGGATATTTTGCCACTGATTTTTTTTTTTTTTTTTTTTTTTAAGAGAGAGTGGGCAGGGGGAGAGAAAAAGAGAGAGAGAAACATCAATATGAGAGAGACACATCAGCTGGTAGCCTCCTGCCTATGACCCGACTGGGGCTGTGGATCAAACCTGCAACCCAGGTATGTGCCCTTGACAGAGAACCAAACCCATGACCCTTTGGTTCCAGGTCCGAAGCTCTTACCACTGAAACATACCAGCCAGAGCAGTTTACTTGTAATTTTGATGTGCTCATGGGAGGAGGCAAGTACAGTGTTTACTACTCAGCCATCTTGAACAGAAATCTTAGTTTCATTGCTTTAAAAGAGATGTATTGCTCTGGCCTGTGTGGCTCAGTTGGCTAGGCATTGTCCTGGGCACCAAAAGGTTTCCAGTTTGATTCCTGGTCAGGGCACATGTCCGGGTTGTGGGCTTGATCCCCAGTGGAGGGCACGCAGGAGGCAGCTGATAGATATTTTTCTCTCACGTCGATGTTTCTCTCTCTCTCCCTCTCCCTTCCTCCCTCTCCAAAAATTAAAAAATATATATTAAAAAAAGTAAAAGAGGATATATAATACCATCTTTCTCAGTGTTACCAGAAGGATCAGATGAGATACTGCATCCAAAAAGCTTAACACATTACCTGGCCTACAATAAATGGTGGTTAATATTATTAGGGGAATATTTAACACATTTATAAAAGTAATAGACTGGGAACCCCACGAGGGTAGATGCCATGTGTCTTATTCATTGCTGTTACCTAGTATTCACTGCTGTTACCCATCACTTAGTATGTAATGAATAAATATTTTTTGAATAAATGGATGAAAATAAACATCCCATGAAATGACATTTGATTCTAGAAAAGTGTCTACTATGTGCCAAATAAAACTTAAATTCCTATTACTGGTGAAAAAAGATCTTCTTGGTTTAGACTATACCAAAATGAAGTACAATTACTTATTCTTAAAAAATTTATTACCTACTCTACGATAGAGAATACACATTAACTATAAGGCAACTTATTTCAATAACTATAGAAAATTGATAAATATTTTTAAATACAGAAGATATTAGGTTAATATATTAATCTATGACTATGTAAGACAAATAGTGAAAATTCTCTTAGACCTACTTACCACTGAAACATACCAGCCAGAGCTGGTATTTTAAGGTGATTTTAAGAATCAGCCATTCACTAAAAACTGGCCTCACCAAAAACCTACTGCTGAAAGCATTAGTTTCAAACAAGCTACAATTCAAAGGATCTTGTTAAAGAACAGAAGAAAAAAGACTGTGTAAACCACACAGTTCAAACAAAGAAGGTTGGAACAGTGACCTCAACACTCTTGATACCTACCACAAAGAACAAATCAAGCAATGTAAGCAAAACCTCAACCTCAGGCACTGTATAGGTCACACAGATCTCCAGAAAAGTGAGCAAGCAACTAGAATGGCTTCCTTCTGCTTATGGAAGGTCAAAAGGAAATAAAAGTCAAGAGTATTTCTTTGGAAAGGGAAAGAGTGGTCAAACACAGCACTTCCCAAATGATTACGAGGTGGGTGCTACCCTGATTTAAACAGCAAAAATCAGCCCCTGCCTTACACACTTCAGCTCACCTTCCCTAGAATCTTTTTTTTTTTTTTAAATATATCTTTATTGATTTCAGAGAGAGGAAAGGAGAGGGAGAGAGAGAGACAGAAACATCAATGATGAGAGAGTCATTGATTGGCTGCAGCCCGCAACCCGGGCATGTGCCCTGACGGGGAATCGAACCCTGATCGCCTGGATCCTAGGTCAATGCTTAACTGCTGAGCCACACCCGGCCGGGCTAGAATCATTTTTAAAAGTCTAATTTCACAGAACTCTGAGTCATATCCACAGCTTTCACCCCACTCTTCTTTACTGATCTGAAATGCTCCCACTGTGAACAGCTAAGAGCCTATCCTGGAAGGGGGAGGGGGGGAATACAAGCCAGTTTGTAGGAGACAGAAAAATTATGGGGACACTGGCCTGATTCAGGGCAATCTGGGATTTGTTCCCAGAAGCTGTTGATGGTCTTCTGTCCCTGCATGCCCACCTCAGGCAGCTGTACCCAATTTTTTGACTACTTGAGAAGTAATCTTCGCCAGGATTAGTTCCTGCCGGAGAGGAATCACAGACACCCAGAAGGGGAACCAGGAGACTTACAGAGGCCCTATCTCCTGAGTGAGAGAATGTGTATGTGGACTCCTATTTGCTGCTTGCCCTATCACATCTATCCCCATTGACTTAACACTTTTTGCTTGTCTGAGGAATTTTGATGGGACTCTGACATCTCTGGAACATCAATCTTTCCTGCTGCTTGGCCTGGCTTCTGACATTTGCTTGTTTGTTTGGGCTGATCCATTACTAGTCTCAGACACTAAGTTAGGCGTGGTCTGGTTCTATATTCTGATTAGTGACTCTAACAGGTTCTGACTGTAACGAGGTCACTTTTGGAACTCCCAGTGCTTCACTGCGGCTTTGCTCCAAGGGCACCAATGGCATTGAAGGCTGCCAGAATTGTCTCCGAGGCCAATCTGGGCACCTAACTCACTTAACAGGAACAAAAATCTTCCTTTTCCTGATAAGCCCAGCGAAGGCTCAGATATAGCTCCTTTACTTAGATTTCCTATTGGAAGCTTTGATATGGCTCAGATCAAAGCTTATCTTCATTTAAAAATGTTACCTGGAATAAGCTAGCAGAGGTTATTAAAGATATAAAGCAAGAAACATTAAAGCTAGATTTCTCAGAAGAGAAAAAAGGAGTGATAAAAAAAGGTCTGATGTTGGCAGTCTAGTTTAGTAGGAATTCTGCTACTCAAAAAGTTGTATGACTTTTTAAACTTGGTCTCTATCTCTACTAGGGGTTGTTTTCTGTTGAAAAGTCATGATGTTGGACAAAATTTCTAAGCCCCCTTCCAGTTTAAAAATTTAAAAATTCAGGCATTTTCATACACTGCTAGTTGGAATACTAGCAAGTTTATGAGATATGCAGACTTTGCAGTTAGACTTGGGTTTCAAATCATTTACCAGCTCCTTAACAGTGTAAGTTCAAAGACAAAACCTTTCTGTTTCTGTTTCCTTATCTTTTATACAAGGACCACAGGTACTTTCTAGGATGTGAAGACAATTTATAATACCTAAAGTACAGAGTTAGCTCAATGAAAAGTGGGTGTTATAGTTTTAAGGAACTTAGCAACATGTATTAACAGCTATAAAAATGTGCATTCTTTCACCTAGGAAATATGCTTCTAGAAATATCCTGAAAAAATGTACCATAAGGATGTTTGTAATAGTATTGTTACTTAAAACTCAAGAATAAGGGAATGGTTAAATAAAATATGGTAAACTACTATGATGGAATACCACACAGATATTAGGCATCGCGTTGGAAAAGGATACTTAATGAGATGGGGAAAATGCTCATATATATTTTTAAAGTAAAAACCGCAGGTTACTTCTAGTTCTGGCAAAATGGCAGGTTAGATAACCTATTTCTAAGGCTTAAAGTGGTTTCTGGGTTACTACAAATGGTCAAGTTTAACAACTAGGAACTTCGAAAAGACATCAAGTCCAGCTTGCAGTTAATGCTTATTATTTATTATTTAACTATTATTATTTAAATATACAAAGCTGCTGGATAAGTCTAAGAGAAAAAAAATCAGTTTGCTGGTTTTGTAACTGAAGTTCTTAACAGAAAGGAAAAAAATGTTTTTCCCTGATTGAACAACAAACTTATGGCATTAAGAAAATTTAAAATGCAAGTCGCCAGGCCGGGCGTGGCTCAGCGGTTGAGCATCGACCTAGGATCCAGGAGATCGGGGTTCAATTCCCAGTCAGGGCACATGCCCAGGTTGCGGGCTAGGCAGCCGATCAATGACTCTCTCATCATTGATGTTTCTATCTCTCTCTCTCCCCTTCCTTTCCTTTCTCTGAAATCAATAAAAATATGTTTAAAAAAAAAAATACAAGTGAATGCCTCACAGTTCTTAAAAGGATTTTTGTTTTTACATAAAGCAGTTGAGTTTATATTGATAAAGTAAATAATTCATTGATATTCTATTTCATAAGAATATTTGATAATAATAATACATGGACTGATGAGAAAATTCAGAACTAAACAGGGATTATTTAAACAGTATATTCTTTGTGATAATTTGGATCCAAGTTTAAGTTAAACCTCAAAGATAGCAATAGGCAATAGGAAATTTCTGGTGGACCGTGTAATCCAATAAAAAGTGTCTGCATAGGTAAGCAGAGGTGATATCCTGGAATGGTGGAAGGTATCTCATAATATGAAGTCTCCATAGAAGAGGAAATTAAATGAGATCATGTATGAATGAGTTTATCATACAGCTGGTATTTTGGTGGCTGGAAGGTATTTTTTAAATATATTTTTATTGATTTCAGAAAGAGGGAAGGAGAGGGAGAGGGAGAGAAATAGAAACATCAATGATGAGAGAGTTATTGATTGGCTGCCTCCTGCACACCCCCTGCTGGGGATCGAGCCCACAACCCAGGCATTTGCCCTGACCAGGAATCGAACTGTGATCTCCTGGATCACAGGTTGATGCTCAACAGCTGAACCATGCCGGCTGGGCCGAAGGTATTTTTTAAAATGTGAAAATAAAAAAATCTCTAATGAGACAAGACTGGTAAGTTAACAGGAGAAATTTAAACATGCATAATATCATTTCCTATGTAACAGGGCATAAAGTGCTCAGTTTGCAGCTGGATACATCACTGCTTCTTCCCTAAAGGGAGGTTCTGGTCTCTTCTTCAACCACTGCAAGGGTTTCAGTATGGAGGGTGGGCAAAGAGGCCTGTGCAAGGAGCAGGGGGACAGGCAGGCTCACTGGTAAGAAGTGCAGTGTTCGCTGAGCATTGTAATTCCCTAGTGGAACACTTCCTCTTACAACAAAAAAGAAACCTCACACTGCTCTGTAAGGCCTTAGGGGAGCCTCAGAAGATGGGGGTGGGGATAGGGGGGTGCAGGGCTCTAGTCTCCACCCTCCATTTTTGCTGATATTGTGTACTTATGAAGGTTTAATGTGAAGAAAAAGGTTTTCGTGTTTAAAAAAAAGTTTGTGAGGGGAAGAAGAAAAATGGGGAAGTAGGTGATAAAATGGAGAGGATAGAAGAAAAATAGTAAGATCAACTCTTTCTGCGATTCCTCTTTATTTGGTCTCTATTCTCCTCTAACTACAGCCCTGAGCCTTGACTTAGTGTTGTTCAAGGGGCAACCTCAGCCAGGAATTCATGAGACAGGTAAGCATAGCTGCTGTAGGATAAACAAGAAAGGTTAGAATCAGACTGCTCCTTGGTCCTCAGAGAAAGTCTGGGCCAGCAGGGGAGAAATACATAAGCCTGCCGTGACAGCATGGCAGGTGTCACACAGCAAAGTGGAAGGCCTCTGCCCGGTGCTCTGCTCTCCAGATTCTACAGCCCAAGTCCTCCCTCTTCCATGAGCTTCACTAGCACCCGGGGGAGTCCCTGTAGTGGCACACTATGTCACACATTACGCAGCCTCAGATAGTGCCTGGTAGGCCATGTGTGTTCACTAAGCATGTGTAATGATTCTTAGATAGACATTTTTAATTTCCCATTTAGACTATAAGCAATGGGAGGGCAAAGCCTGTTGCATTTCTGCTTCTCCTTTAGTTCTTACTGGAAGCATTCTATAAATATTTGAATGGGAAACTGAAGTGGCATTGGAAAAAAAAAATCAGTGAAAAGAACAAATAGAAGAACAGTTACAGAATATATAAAAAGTAGGGAGAGCCCCAGCCTGGGGGCTCAGTTGGAGCATCATCCCATAGACCAAAAGGATGACGGTTGGATCCCTGGTCACACGGTTGGGGCACATATGGGAGGCAACCAATTGATGTTTCTCTCTCACAACAATGTTCCTCTCTCTCAAAATCAATAAACATACTCTTGGGGGAGGATTAGAAAAAGAAAGTAGAGAACAACATTGCTATAAAATGTGAATGAAGGCAGCACGTGTAATGTGATGTGGGATGTACCTAACTGTCTGTAATTGTGGTTATTTTTGTAAGTAAGCAAATATGACCTGAGGTAAATCAGTCTTGGTTTAGGAATTCCCTGACATTAGGAATAGACGAAGGTGGGGAAAAGAACACCTATCCATTAATTTGGAAAAGACAGAATTCCTCAACATCTTTTCCACGTTCATACTTTCTTTACCAAGTGACAGTAAGTAATCCACTGTTTTATTTCCTGCTAAACAAATTAATTTTAATCCTAACTTTACTGTTTGAAAATGGGGAGGGATTAAGTAACAAGTAGAAGCAATATGATCAGTAATCTAGGTCAGAGACTGTTGGCATCCTGAACTTGGAGTTGAGGCTTGTGAGCCAGGGCCCACGGGACCTCACCTCAGAGTCAGAGCTGTCCAGTTCAGCCAGAGTTGGAGCTTTGAGGAGCTTCTTCCTCTGCACAGGCACCTGCTGAGCAGCATTTAGCCTATTTTCTTTTGTTTTTGATGTTAAACCTCCATTCACCACTGATGATTCCGCAACGTTCTTTGGAGATTCAGGGGTAGTTACATCTGGTAAAAGAAAGAAGAAAGCTCACCTTTTCTTGAGCCAAGAAAGGCAATCAGTGGATGAAACATACTTTTCTAAGTACCTGCACTCAGGAACACACACTAGGTGACACAGCATTTCCATGTCATACACATATAACACAGAGGCTTGATACAGTAACTCCTATGTACAAAGCATTTTTGTTAGATATTAACTGTCAGACTCAATTAAAGAAAACTTTTAAACTTTTAACTGACTACATGTTCACATTTATAGATTAAAATTTAGAGCTGGAAGAAATTCTACAGATAACTGACTCCAACTTCTTTATTTTCCAGAGGCCCAGAGAGGCTAGTGTTATAGACTCTAAAGAGCTAGTGATAGTTAGATCAGAGTGGTGGCATGCACGAAGCCTTATTAAGTGTGTGACTGTAAGGTATGAAAATGGTTTGATTTAAAATAGCTAATAATCTATATTAATATAAACATGAACACAAAGAATCTGGGATACATTCCCTCTGATAAAGCTGACTTAGTTTATTCAGAGCTCAAGTCTGGATGGGAAAGCAATGCAACAAATTAAAGAAATGCAGAGTACAGAGCACAGAGTATCGAGTATACAGTACAGTACGCTGCAGATGGTTCTGGTTCAAAGTCAAGCTCTGCTGCTAGCCAGCTAACCACTTGTTGCCTCATCTATAAAACGGGCTAACAACAGATACGAGCTTGTTGTGAGGATTAAATAAGTTAACAACTGCATATAAAATACTTAATACAGTGTGTAATAAAGGTGGTGCACCATGAATGTTAGCAATTAGTAACACCAATTAGTATCTACATTAGCAAGTAAGCTAGCTAAGATTCAGAGTGATTTAGCCAGAGTCACAAAGCTAGTGTGTGGCAGAAACTTGAATCCTGGTTAGCACTGATTCTAAAGGCCACTTTTTTTTTGTACTGTAGCCTGTAATTTTCCAATATAGGTGGAACTACTTTTCTTCAGTATTTCAAATAAAGTGTTAAACATTTAAGTTTAATAACTACCAAATTTGAGTATTTAAAAATGAGAAAAAGCAGTCACTGCATAATTTAAGTTCCAGTCCAGCACCCAGGACCATGAACAGATCTATGCACATGGAACAGTCTGAAACTCCTGCAGTTGGGGGTAAAGGGCACACTAAGCACTCAAGTGAAAAAGATGATTAATGCTCTTTTATGAGGGGAAAGTATTGTAACTGGTTATTATAAGATATAAGAATTAGCAGTTCTCCCCAACATAAAATATTATACGCTTGAAGTTTAAGAAGTGGATTTCCAGGAAACATTAAGTATATAAATGTGTTCTAGTACAGCCTTCTATGACATTATTTTAAAGAGTCATGTAAATTATTTATTATATATGATTATATATATGATTTAATATTTATAATTTCTGCTTATTTTGAGGGATCAAGAAGGCCAGAGAACATGCCCTTGTGAGCTAGAAGAAAGGGTTTGAGTAGGCTGGGAAGGAAGGAGGGAAGGGAAAAAGGAAGGAAGAAGACAGACACACCTGTCCATCAATCATTTATCATTTTACATAAAATTTCTAATAGAAAATTTGACAACATGTGTTAATTCTGTTACTGTTTCCAGGTATTAAGTAGCTAAAACAAATACATAATTGGGGAAGGAGGTATGCTGAAGGGGACAAAAGGGCAAAAGCAGCGAGTTTCATGTATATTATAGTGGTTAAAGTCTTCAAATACATTTTTGATAAGGAGGTGCGGAGTGCTGGGCTGCCACACTTAGGAGGATAATTTAAAAGTTCCCAGAAAGCAAAGGAGGAAATGATTGGGCTAATTGATTAACTTCTATTAAAAAAAAAAAGGTAGTGCTTACATATGGTCCAGGAGTATATTTTTAAAAATCTTATTCTATAGTGGCTCTTATTTTATACCCTTCCTGTGGAATTGCTCATGTTGTTGTAGCAGTCTTTCAAGAGAAAGCACACGGCTAAAACTGCACACATCTTTCACTCGTCTTAACTGCCCATATTCCAATCGAGGCTCCCAAGTTGGAGGTAGAGTATAGTGAGAAGAGTACAGTCAGCTTCCCAAAGCAGGTCTCACATTCCCCATCGACCAGGTCAGGATGAAACCACTTAGAAGTGCATGGAGGAACACTGAAACAGTTTTAATGGTTATACATTTATTTTAATGTTTCAGGAAAAAATACTATATCAGATGCATGATTTTATAGATGTTATTGCTTAAGATTTTAAAAAGTCATTTATGATAAATTTTAAAAACTTAAAACAGTACCTGGTAGCACTTAAGTCTGGCAAAAATCATGAGGGTGGCATCTGAACTGAAGTTTAGGAAACACTGCTGCCATGAACTCATTTCATTCTCAATGCAGGGGATTTGAGAAATTACCCAATAGCTCTCTAAGTACCTAAACACTGTGCTATGAGACTGATAACTATTTGAGGTCACTGACTAAAACTACTAAAATGAGTACTTTGTACTAAATTCAAAGCTTTGAGATAAATAGGATTAATAAAAAGTATGTTATGTAACAGGTTTCAGAATGATCTCCACATATAAGATTAAATACTGTGCGTGATTTTATCTCATAGTTAATATTTGTAAAAGACCCAGTTGCAGTTGAACATATTTTTAAGAGATGTTTTTAAGTAGTTTAATTATTTATACTTTTCTGTTCAAATAAATAAATCCTCATTACTTCAGTGTGTCATACGAAAAAACAAAATATTTAGACAGGACTTTGTACTTCTTCTATGTAAGACAGAATTCCCTGAGAAAAAACAAATGATATTTATAAGTAAGCAAAATATTTAAGATGCTAGATATGGCTTGAAAAGTCATATATCTCAGGTTCAGTGCATAACCATGATATTAAATAATTTATGTAATAACTTTATGCATGCTAGATACACCCAGCTGCTGCTTTATTTAGTTGAAGGAGATTTAACTGGGATACAGATTATATATTTAATATTTGCATTGGAAAAATAAATTATACTTACCTTAATTAATGTTGAATGGATTAAAATTTTCCACTAAGAATTAATATTTCTAAGATATACCTAAGCAACAGAATATACTTTATGTCTTATTCTACACTTAAGTTCAGAGGAGTTATTTATATGTTTCAATATTTACTCATTAGTTTTCTAACTTTGCATTGCAATCTTTGCATCAGGTTAAAGAATGGCTCCATCTTTTCCATTTATATATATGTATTTTTAAAAATTGATCTTAGAGAGAGGAAGGGAGGGAAGAGAGAAACATTGATGTGAGAGAGAACATTGATCAGTTGCCTTCTGTATATACCCCGACTGGGGAATGAACCCGCAACCTAGGTATATGCCTGACTGGGAATCGAACCCACCACCTTTTGGTGTACAGGATGACGCTCCATCCAACTGAGCCACCTGGCCACGGCCCATTTATAATTTGAGACATTTTAATTGAGTAGTCAAAATGCAACAATGAAAACATAAAAGCAGCACAAGAAATTGAGAATAAAGCATGTAGAAATCATGAAGTACATACACATTAAGGTATGAAATAAACTACAGCAAATGACAAACAGTGAAAGCAAATACAAATTTTTTGTTACTATTTTATATCAAGGAGGTTAAGTACCAAGATCTTTTTGCCCAACACACAACCCATCAGATAACCTATAAGAATCCAAAATACACCTATATACAATGTGTGTGTGGGTATGCATAATGTCTACATCAGCCACCTGTGCTTAATTGTGTTAGCCAATAGTCAATGTGTTTCAGTAGTCAGCCACCCCCATACAGTCCAAATAATGGAAACATCTTTAGTAGATATTTAGAAGAAATAGAGTGTCTATAATATATACTGCCAACTTTTAGAGACTGGCAGTAACATATATATTCCGAAACATTTCTGAGTTTATTTTCCAGACCAGATTTTTAAAATAAGGTTACTCTGCAAATGGTTGATAAAATAAAAATTTCAAGCGGATAAAGAAAATAGAAAAGCTCTTTAGTGGTCAGTCAAAAGTAGTAAAAGAGTGTAAATTATTTATCTGAGTTTCTTTTTTTATTTTATATATATATTTTTAATTGATTTCACAGAGAGGAAAGGAGAGGCAGAGAAAGAGAGAAACATCAATGATGAGAGAGTCATTGATTGGCTGCAGCCCACAACTCGGGCATGTGCCCTGACCAGAAACCGAACCCTGATCGCCTGGATCATAGGTCGATGCTCAACCGCTGAGCCACGCCCAGCCGGGCTATCTGAGTTTCTTGAAAGAGCAAATATTAGTCATACCTGAGACTTAGAAATGTAAAAGGAAGTTTAAAAAACAGTTGGGAACTAGATTAGCAGTTGAAAGATACTTAGTACATATTTATAAACAGAATATAATACTAGAATTCTCTGGCCCTTTAAATATGAATTTGTATTTAAGATATGCCAACAATTCCATGGCATATAAAAGAAAGTTCTGGAAGAATATATTAGTCCCAACATATTATCTCATTTTACATTCAAAATGACTGCTTCCAAAATTAAAAATTCTAACTTGCAAAATAATTTATGAGGATTAAGTTGGCTTGGAAACTTCATTCATATATAGTTCAAAAACTCAATTTAAAAAGAGGGCTGATTTTACAGATCAAATTTACTCATTAGTAGTTATTTGTCTCACTATGAATCCCTGTCTATTTAACAGGAAGGGTCTAAACTTGCACAACAAACCTGGGACACACATTTTACAAACCAAAGCCACGGCACTGCTTTTCTGTTTTTATACTGTTAATGAGCACTCAGTATCATTTGTGACTTGGCTCTTTCTACAGGGAGCAAAGAGATACAAAAGACAGCTCTTGCCCATCAATTGAGAAGCTGCAGTCCTCTGAAGTAGCTGATAGTTTTTAGTTAAGCTACTTAAATGCTTTAGAAAATAAGAAGTGTCAAAACTTTGTTTCTTGAAAGGTTTCTTCCTATTCTCTTAAAGAGAAGTTCTGTTTTAGACTTTGACATCATTGCTTCAGAAGACTGTGGGTAAGTGACAGAGACCATAAGGATCGGCAGCCATATTCCATAACCATAGGTATGGCGCAATAGTTCTTCCATAATCCCTTGGTAGGCAACGGATTTCTTGCAGTTTTAATTTTTTAAAAGTATAATGTTTTCAAATAAACAGAAAGTCTTATTTTACTGACCACAGCTTAGAAGAAGCCTTTCAATTTTCTTTTTTTTTTTTTGACCTTTGAACAAGCAGATGAATGAAATGTATTTCACAGAAGCCACAAAACCCACGTCAGGTGTGAAAAAAATTTTCTTTTTTACCTGACAAGTCAAAACTGTAAGACATGCTAAGTGGCCGCATTGCTGAAAAAAGAAAACAAACAATAAAAAGAAAATAATTCAGCCGTTAGAAATATACAGGGAGGAAGGAAAAGAGGCAAGATTTGAGAAGACCCGGAGTGGCACAATTCAGACTTTAAGGCAAAAGGTAGTGAATAAAAATCTAAAATATAATGAAAACAATGAGTCTTAGTTTCAATTTTATCACTAAGACTTTAAATGAAGTAACATAAAAGAAAAAACTTTTTAAAGAACATGTTAAAAATGAAAGCATGATAAAGACAAACATTTTCAAGAACCATAGTATAGGATTTTTTACTTCAATATAACATTGATCAAAAGAAAAAAACACACAGCCATTTTAAAAAACACAGTTTTAGGCAACATACAAAATCTTTAGAATTTGAAGATAAATGTGTTCTTATGTCATTTATTTCATGATGAAAATTTGGCTCTCCTCATAAAGGTGAAACATTTTATAGAAAGTTTCACTCAGGAAGGAGCAGCATCACAATGTGTCAATAAACTGTCTATTGTAGGCAGTGTAACCTAGTAGTTGAAAGGCAGCCTCAGGAGGCCTAACTTTGGATATCAGCTCTGCCACTTACTAGCAGTATGATTATGGGCAAGTTACTTAACCTCTCTGCTTCAGTTACTTCATCTATAAAATGGTAATAATGATACCTTATGGGACTATTAGGAAGAATAAATGATTTTGTAGCAAAAAAAAAGGAAAGGTGCTCAGATCACTGCTTGGCACGCAGCAGAAGGTCAATAAATATAATTTAAGAATAAACTTACTTCTTTCCTACTGAATAATTTGTTTTTAAATTTTTGTTACATACCAAAAACGACTGAATGTATACTTTAAGTGGGTAAATTTTATGGTAGGTAAATTATATCTCAATAAAGCTGTTTTTAAAAAGGTTATACAAAGATTTGATGAATTTGAGTATTCATGACAGTCAGAATTATCTATTTTCACAATAGCCCAAAATTCTTACCAGGACTCTATGACCTAGGCTCAGGGAGGACAGGCACCTTTGTGGTCAGAAGAGAACAGAACATCAGGTCTAGTGGGAAAGGCAGTACAGGCGTAGCAGGCAGAATGTCTGCCCAGTTCATATTTTCCAGGTAGACTGCCTGTAGAGTTCTAACACCCAAATTTAAAAGTATGTAAGTACCACTTTTTAAATTTTTTTTAAAACTTATCTTTACTGATTTCAGACAGAGATAGATAGAAACATCAATCATGAGAGAGTCATTGATCGCCTGCCTCCTGCACCCCCCTGGCTGGGGATCGAGCCCGCAACCCGGACGCATGTGCCCTGACTGGGAATCGAAGCCCAATTGCCTGGATCCTAGGTCGATGCTCAACCACTGAGCCATGCCCGGCTGGGCCATATAAGTACCTCTTGATATGTTTTTTGGCAGATGTTTTTTAAAGGAACAATTTATATTTACAACCCAATGTCTCAATATAGTATTTTTTTTAAATGATGTGAAGGAAAAGCACTGAGTTACATCCCAAACACAACTTAGCAAGACGTCAGAATCACAGTAGATATTTTAAAAGCACTTATGTCAACAAAGGGGATGTGAATCTTAAATGGGGCAAATAAAGCAACTAATTAAGAATCATACTTATTGTTTGATAATCAGGAAATAATATTTTAGGTATTTCATCCTAATATACAAACTACAATGTAACTTTTAAATAAGAATTTTACTGTGTTTTAGTTGTCTTTAGAGATATTATGTATTTGAGAATAACCTTCCACACACCATTAAAAAAAAACTGCATTTCTAAACTCAAATATAACCAAGTCTGGATTTCCTCAATTACGCAGAGCAAAGAAAATACTATGCCTTGTCAAAGCACTCATCACTCTTCTCTAATATCTTATTCTGCTATTCTCTGGTTACATGAAAATAGCTTTTGAAATAAGACTGACTACTGCACAAGAAAGAGATGCTATTATTTCTTGGAAGATGAGGTTCAGGTTTTTCTAAGTTCTACATACCACAAAGAGGACAGCAATCAACCATCATAGCAACCAAGAGGTTTAGGAAAATGATGCTTTTAAAGGAACAACGTATATTTAAATCCCAAAATCTCAATACAGTATGCGATGTTAGGAAAAAGAAAATGATCAGATGTGAACACTATGTACAAGAATAGTCATTTCACACTTAACAGGGAAAAACAGTCTGTAAAACAATAGGTAAATAGGTAAATAAAATACAGTTTAGCCATATGTGAGGATATCATGTCCTTACAATAATGTTCAGAGTCATATTTAATGGCATGGGAAGTGTTTCTGCTACATAGTGTTAAGTGAAGAGAGCAGAATACTTCACATACAGTTTTTGTTTCCATTTCATGATGAACAAGTAGATTTGCAGTGACTGCCTCTGGCTGTTGAAATTATGGGTAACATTTCTTTAAATATTTACATATTTTCCCCATTTCAACAGTGAGTTTCCACTTGCAATTACATGGAGAGGAAAGGTTGTAAAAATATTTAGGGAAACATTTCTATTCTGCCAACCTTATCCTAACCAAACTCTCCTAAGGAAAATTGTAAGAACCAATATACATCTACAGAAATAATGAGCCCAAATCTTTTACTGTTCAATTAAAATTTAAGATCACTTTGAAGGCAGAATTCTAGAGGTTAAGACTCTCACAGAACAATCACTTGCTACAATAAGCTCAATTCTGTTTTTTGTGTGTGAAATATCAACTAAAAAGGTTAAAATAAGGTATAATCAACATAAAATTGATATTTAATTATTTTAAAATAGGGCTTCTATTAGTTAGCATCTAATTTGTTTAAAATTAAACAGAAAAATATGTATGTGACAAGCATTTGTGATGACCTTCCATGCAATTTGAGAGTGTCCCCTTGATGCTTACAAGGATTGCCAGCCCTTATCTCTATCATCTATCTATCTATCTATCTATCTATCTATCTATCTATCTATCTATCTATCTATCTATCTATCTATCATCTATCTATCTATCATCTATCTATCTATCATCTATCTATCTATCTATCTATCTATCTATCTATCTATCTATCTATCTATCTATCTATCTATCTATCTATCATCTATCTATCATCTATCTATTTATTATATGCTAGTCTCTTTCTTAAACTCCCTTGAATGACATCACTTAATGCCCTCTCACTGGCTGCTGTTAATACTCATGTATATCTCCTGCAACATGAACATGCATGACACTCCAGTCACCCTTCTATAAGCATCTGTGGGCAGGGCCAATGCCTTATTCATCTGTGTACCCCAACAGCTGGCACAATGCTTAACAGAAAATAAAGATCTGAAACACTACTGGGGGGGAAAAAGAGACTCGATGACGGATACCATGCAAGGAATAGCAGCACACTATGCTAGTCTTGCTCCTTTCTCTATCCCATTGGCACTTCCATTACAGTTTATAATGCCTAAGCCTAATTACTCTTTACTCCTGTAAATCATGAAGCTTACTTTTCTCATGGCAAACTACTTGTTTTGCTTTATAGTTTTGTTGAAATCTTTTTTATTACCTCTATTATTCCTTCTCAAGGTGTAGTAAATGAAAAAAAAATCTGTTCTAAAACCACCATCCTACAATACCATTTCCTTATTTTTCTATAGTGGTTCTCACTCTCTGCTCTCAAGAAAAAGGCACATACATATAGTGTGTGAAATATGCAAACATTTAAAAAAAATGTTTCAGGGGATTCACAGACACTCCTCAGGCCCATTAAAGGGCTCCCAGGATAAGAACTCCTGGTTCACAGGTTCGGGCTCATTATTATATAAATGCTCATGTGGACTTTCACTTTGCACACTTTAAACATCATTTTTAAGAGACAACACTTGCTGCCATAAAAATCAGACAGGGATAAGTTGTCTGATATAACTTTTACTTTGTAGCTTAGTAACTGCAAGGTACATTAAAAAATTTCAACACCTATGGGAGTACTTTTTACAGCCTAGTCCATGCACTAGGAACTGGGGATGCAATAACGAACACAACAGACACTGGTCCTGCCATCATGAAGGTCACAATGTACCCACAGGGCCGAGAGTCAAAGAATATCAATATGGGGTGACCGAAGAGTTCAGAGCTGGAGGCACGGGGAGCAATCAGAACTGATGCAATAAACTAGACAAGAGAAGATGACAGCTTAGGTTAAGATGGTGGCTGCTGGGCTGAAGAGTGGAAGACCAGAAAGATCCAGAAGTAAAATCAATAGGGCTTGGCTGTTAAGAGTCAAAGATGATGCTGAGGCTTGTGTTGGGCACACTGAGATGGGGGGACAGGAAGAGATGGTTTGGGTAGAAAGTAGATGAACACCCTTGTGGACTTGTCTTGCTTGTAAGATAAAAGGAGGCCCTATCTAGCAGACAGATGGATGCATGAGTCTAAACTTGAGAAATCCGTGCTGTAGATTGGGGGCTGGAAGATTGCCAGAAAAAAAATCATGGAAAAAAGGGTGTGGTTGAACAGGAAGAAGTGAGCCCAAGATAGAAACTTGAAGGATCAAGAAGTCTCAAAGAAGTAGAAGAAATCAGAGGAGCAAACTAGGAGAGGTGGTGTAGCAGAACGGACTCCTTTCCTGTTCAGGTGCCACTATAATCTATTTCCCTAAAGGAAGTTTCTCTGAGTTCTCTGAGCATCTTACAAATTGGAGGAGAGCTCTATAAACAAAATGTTTACAAACATTTTATAATATGATCTGTCTATAAATCAAAATCAATGTGTGCTTATAGTACACGTTAAAAACATTAAATATACTAAATATAAAGGAGTTGTGGGAATAGGTTAAGTGATATTAGATCATTGATGCTTTCATCACATAATACTGAATCTTTAAACCCATAATTAAGACAATGGAAACTTGAAGTAAAACTATCATCTTTATTCTAAAACATAACTTATCTTTGTATATGTATTATAATTTATAAAGTATTTTGACCACAATCTTATTTAATTCTTACATAAAAGCCATAGTGAAGGTTTAGAGGAATTTTTATACCCCTTTTGCTGACAAAGAAACAGACACTCAGAGAGGTAAAGACACTCCTTGCCTGAAACCACAATCCAGAAATTGGCAGAGTTCTGTCCACTATGCCATGATCCTCTTGTACAGTTCAGTAGCATATATAGAAAGAATTTATTATTCTATGAATGTCAAGTATAAATCTCAAACTCCTTGAACTATCTTACCTTTGCAACATTATACCATTATTTTTCACTAAGCTGGTTATATAAAGATACTTTTTCAAGTGGGTGACTCTAGATCAGGAGTGTGGCAAACAGTTGACTCACCTAATCGGCTACGTCTAATCTCTTCTGGTGAGACGGGTCGCAGCTTTCTTTCTGCTTTGATTTCTTCTAGTATTCTCTCATGGAGGCTCTGTGGCCGTGGAGGAGTAGGTTTTAGCTTTCTGGCTGAGGCCTTGAAAAAGAAACATAATAGTTGGAGGCTTTGAGTAGTTGTCCTTAAAGAATTTTTACTGAAGTACATCCATATGGTATAGCATTATTAAATTATATTTTATTGACTGACACACTGCTTGGTAAAGGTTATTTTTAAGTCATTATCAAGATTCCTAAAGCAATAGGGAGAGTGCTGAATTTCACAGTGGTTTAGTTGTATGTGCTCAACTAATTTTAAAGAGACAATTTTGTTAAAGCTAAAACTATGTTCCCTATATGCAAGCATGACAGGCAATCAATTGAAATGTAAGCTATACTTTATATAATATGATTGTTGTTTTTGAAACTAATATTTTTAAGTCATCACAACCTTCTCACATTATTATTATCTTCATTCCATAGTTGAATAAAGGCTTCAGGAGGCTGATTAACTTGCTCAGAGACATATAGCTGCTAAATATTGGAGCTAGTGTGTAAATCCAGGTTTATTTGACTCCATGCTCTCTCTTCTCTACAATGACCTACATTCTTAAAATTATTTCCTAGATGGCCTCTTTCTCTTATTTTAAAAAGATTTATAAAAGGCATAATTAATTATGTTTTAAATGTATACAATCTAGGACAGAAATACCATTCCCTTTCAGGTTAATGAATGTACACAGGTTTGAGAGGCTTTGGTGAGCACTGGCTATTATGCCAAGGGGGAAAGAAGTGAGGAACAAAGGGAACACAAACCAACATTTACCCAGATTAAAATATTCTGATTCCATGGTCACTAGAAAGAACTCTGTTAACAGAGGAAGATAATTAATATAAAAGTATATGTACAGCAGGGTGAATTTACTGCAAAATAGTATCAAAATGACCATATAATCAAGGAGGTTATCAGCACTATCAGGTAACTGGAAGGGCAGGCAATCCACACCAGGAGCAATTTGGTATGTATTTCGCAGTTATTCTAGGAAGTTTTGTCCAGATATTGCACCATAATCCAGGTTGTTTTGATTTAAAACATCCTAAGATAGCCTTGTATGAAACAAATGTTAAGTATTTTCCTGTGACTTAAATGTAATCTACAGATGGAAGTCACCATTCTGAGAATAAAAGCTCAATGTAAAAACTAACCACTTTAAGAGCTGAATGCTAGAGATCACACACCACAGGGGAATAATTCATTCTGTGAACTCTGATCAATAGGAACATGTCGAATTACATACTGGGTTTAAAGGAGGTCTTGATCTGATGAAGTCAAGAATGATTTCATGAGCACTTTTTTTTAACCGAGGAGGAATATCACCATTCACCTGAAAAAATACAAAGAGTAGAAGATTCATCTGATTATAGCAGCGATTTTCAACCTGTGTGGGCAAGAATTTTTAAAACATGCGATACCTGACTATTTAGTCAGGGGCACTGACCTCTTTTCCCTTAAATTGTCAAGAAAGAAAGAAAAAGGCAATAGCCAACACAACAATAGCCATCTGGCATGAATGCCCTGTCTTGAACCATAAATATATAGGTCACATAAGAGTTGCATCTTATTGGTCATGTTGCATAATAAGGTTGCGTCTGAATGGTTAGTTCTTGGTACTAGAAATCCTTATATACAAAAGTATAGGTACCTGACTTTTTAATAAGTCACTTTGGAGAAAAAAGGGTAGGTAATTACTATTATTATTATTTTTTGTAAATCAATCAAAATTAAACCGTTTTTGTTAGATCAGCAAAAAATATACTTTTTAGTATGCAGCAGAATTTTAATAATTAGTTTATTATGTGCCATAAAATAAAAAGATTGAAAACTGCTGGATTATACAACTGTCATTATAAGTTTCTAGGTACAGCTGTTATCTCAACATATGTCACAAAGTTACTAAAGTTATCTGTAATGTAGTTATATCCAGGACGCATTCCAAATAATTAAAATGGAGAGTAAATGGCTGTGTGACTTACAAAAATAATTACTGTAGAACTGAAGAAAATTCAGGCTCACTTTAGTTCTATTCTTTTGGAAAATTATATATAAGATATATCCTTTCCAACAAAAAGTTTCTAAAATTATAAATGTGAGTGGAATGAATAATACTATGTTTATTAATTATTTTATAATTTAAAAAGCCTTTTACCTCTTATTTTCATCCTTGTACAAAACCTAGGTAATAGGGAGGACTGGTAGCCTGATTCACAGTCTGTAGATAAAACTCAGGCTCAGAGCAAAAAGGGTTTCTCCTACCCTCACAGAACCAGCAGGCAGAAGAGTTTTGTGGAGCCCAGGTCTGTCTGTGATTCCTGTCCTTATGTCCTCCCTTTTTAAAGCAATGTGTTACCCCAAAAATTTTTTTAAAGAAGTTCAAGAAAACCCCAGAAACTCACAAAAATGTAACAACCTAATCCCTCATTCTGGCCACTCAGAAGGCACAGTTGTGACCATTTTGTCATATTTATTTCCTAGTCTCATATAAAAAACTCTGTAACACTTTTTCCCTCTACTTTGGTGACTTACTCTTTGATTACCTCATCACATTCTATAATTTTATTGGAGAAAAGAAAATGATAATTTGGTTATTCCTCTAGCATTAGTGGTTGCTTTGATCTATTTTGATAGGTTAGATATGTTTCTTTATGCTTCACAATTTATTAAAAATGTCATGTAAAATTTTAGAATTGTTATACAATTTGATAAAACTTTTTCAAGTATTATTATTTTTTAAATATATATTTTTTATTTTTATTTTTTTAAAAACATATCTTTTTATTGATTTCAGAGAGAGGAAAGGAGAAATAGAAACATCAATGATGAGAGAGTCACTGATCGGCTGCCTCCTGCACGCCCCCGACTGGGGATTGAGCCCGCAACCCGGGCATGTGCCCTGACCAGGAATCAAACCCCGATTGCCTGGATCCTAGGTCAACGCTCAACCACTGAGCCACGCCTGGCCAGGCACATAAGACATTTTTAAAAAATCTTTATTGTATGAAACAATTAAACAGACTTTTCTATTACTTTATATTCTACTCCTGGAAAGACAGTACATATCCTTCCCACTATTTTTCATATGCTTTTACTTTAATGTTCTTCCACCAAAACAGAGGTTAAGAGAATGGACTGAATAAGGTCAAGGTTCTACATTCCATCCCCAAATAAGCACATTAACTTCAGTTTTTTCACTAGTCAGAAACTGTATCCTGAATCCCAATTACCAAATGTGCGTCAGTGCTCATGAAGGAGATGGCACGACAGTATGGATGTGAGTCAGTGAAAGTCCTTACAAGTGGGAGGAAAAATAACTTTGTGCAAATACCATTCTACTGCTGGGTCAGTGAAATTACATACTTTCATATAAATACGGAACACAACTTGAAACAAGCTCTCTGAGCTGCAACGTCAGAAGGCGACTGAAAACTAGGCTCTGCCTTATAACTGTCTGAACTTATAACTAGCTGAGCATCTCTAAACTTCAGTTCCCTTATCTGTAAAGTAAACAGATATACTCAAAAGTAAATCAACATGATGTTTAGCTTAAATATTATAGAATATTAAAAATTAATTAAGCAGCTACTTAAATCTAGTTGTTGTAAAACAAAATGTGTTTCATAAGAATCTTCTACATAAAATAACTGAATTTTCTCAAAAATACGAATATAATTCATTAATTCATTAATTCATTCAACAGTTATCTGGCTATGTGTTAGGCACATGCTCTAGTCACAGAGGATATAAGAGTGAAAGAACTAATTTTCCTATATTTGTAAGGGAGACAGACAGTAAATCTGATAATACATGACAATGTGAGCTTCTGAAACACACGGGCAATGACTTTTCTAATGGGGAGACATTTGGGCAGAAACCTGAAAAGTGAAGAGGCAAATAATGTAGATGTGTGGGGAAAGGGAGCTCCAGGAGAGAGAACAGGAAAGGCTCAGCTGCAGGAGCATATGCGGCACTTTTAAGGCAGTGGCAGAGACCACTGTGGCTAAAGAGGAGAAATCAACCAGGAAGGGTGGTAAAACATGAGGTATAAGAGGTAGCCTGGACCAGGCTTTGTGGGGCTTGCAGTCCAAGGTAAGCACATGGAGTTTATTCTGTGTGATGAAGAGCAGTGGAAGGTTCTGAGCAGGGCAATAATGTAATCACATTTCACTTTTAGGAGGTTTACTCTAGCTGTTTTGGGGGAAAATAAGACTTAAAAGGGGCAAGAGTGAAAGCAGGAAGACAACTTAGAGGCCACAGTAATAGTCCTAGTGATAGACGGTGGTGGTTTGGTATAGAGGGGCATCTGAAGCATAGGCGGCGAGAAGTAGTAAGATTTAGGACGTATTTCAAAGGCAGAGCTATCAGGATTCTACTGCTAAGAACTTAACTCAAGGATTTAATTGTAGCTATTCAAAAAGGTGTATATATAAGGTCACACAAAATAGGATGCTGATAGCTGGATACAAGTTGATTAGTTTAATAAACTCTGGTATAACCATAAGCTGGAAAAGATGTAGTCATTTAGAAATGATGTTGAATATATAATGACATGAGAAAATGTTCATAATATGTTAAGTGAAATTAACAGGTTATAAAACAAAGCTCCAATATTAATCCATATTGCCCAAACAAAATGTATAAAAAAAAGTTGAAGGTTATACACCAGCATGTTAGCAAAATTTCTCTCTGGGTTGCAGAATTACACATTTGTAACTTCCTTCTATAACCATTTGTATTTTCCAAATGTTCTATAATGACCATGTATTACTTTTATGAGAAAAAAATAATTTTTAAGAAGAACCATTTGAATTCATTAACAATTTTCTTTGTTACTTACCATCACTTTTCGCAAAGTGTATCTTTTGGATCGAATGTCATCCATTAGCATCTCATAAGGGGTGAGTTGATATTCAATGGGCAAAGGGTTGTATTGCCGCTCTTGGACCTTTTTAAGTTTTACTCCGTTCCGCAAATCCCTCATCACCTGTACCCAGAATCGAGCCTGAAAGTACCAATGGTGGAGAGACATCAATGAATGAATTTACTAGTTTCCTATAAGTAGCTACAGTCATACAGAAGAAATGAAGAGCTTGGATTACAAAACACTGAAAAAAAAACAAACAAAAAGATTTTTAAAAATGAAATTTTAGGATACTAAAAGTGGGCACAAAGCCAGTAGAGAATCCACAAGCTATAACTGCTGAGACACCTGGGTATACATCCTAATTAATCCACTGTGGTAGGCATTAATGGTCTCAGCTCTGCAGGCCTCCTTGTTCATACACTGTTATGTAGCTTTGCTCACTAAAGCAGACGACTATATTTCTCATACCCTGACTTTGGGTTTGGCTATATGATCTGCTTGGCCACTGCAACAGTAATGGATATGACATGACCAAAGGCTTCAAAAGCCAGTGCACAATGGGCTGTCATTCATACGTCTATTATCACCACGAGGACATCATGCCTGGATTGGCACGATGCCTACTGGCATGATCACTAGGAGAAGGCAAGAGACACACATGAAGTGAATCTGCAACTGATCTGCAATCTCATAAGCTATATAAATGTTACTGACTAATGCTACAGTGATTTTTGTAGTGTTCGGTTACATAGCATTATAGTGACCATAGCAAACTGATACAACCACCTACTAGCTGTCTGACATACAGCTAGTTCTTCCACCTTTCCAAACCCTGGCTTCCTTATCACTAAAAGAAAATGGTACTTCAAAACTTGTTGAGAAGATGAGAGGTGTTCTCTACATAGAAAATGTGTTCTGTATGTAGAAAATGCTCATAAATGACAATTTTTATGTTATCTTTGCACAAATTATTTAATATTAGTTTTCTTATCTACAAATAGCAAGTTGGCTTGTCTACCCTTCAAGAGAACGAAATATATATGAAGTACTTATAATAATATAAAACATATTAAATATGTATTATTATAACTCAACCCTTCTGTTTTCCTGCTTATAAGCTACAGTGTCATAGTCTCTACTTCACTGAAAAGAAAATCAATACAATATTTAACTGAAATATTATAGTTTGTTAAAATTAAAAAATAGCTCAAATATATTTTAAAATCAAGTGGTATATTTTATAAGAATTGTCTATATGAAATAACTCAGAAAATTTCTCAAAAATGTCCTCAAAAACAATTTGTGATAAAAAACAAAACAACAAAAAACCCCACCACACCAAAATGTATACCATTTCTTATTCCAAAAAGGATTTGAGGTACTTAATATTGAGTTATACTCATTAAACATCTTCTAAAATATTCATTTTTAAAACCAGATTCTTAGATTCTGCCATTAAAAATACTCTAATATATCCCTAAACTACTTCACTCTCTCTCTTGGGAATGATCTTGTCCCAGCTTCTCTGCTTTCCTTACTCATTTCTTTAAGATCCAGTTCAAGTACCATTTCCATCTCATCTTTTAAACATATTGTCTCTTTTCTTGACCTCCTCAGGCTTTAAGAAAATGTGACATGGAACTTCAAATTCTCAAAATAGATTAATTAGGGGATGATCACTCACTAGCTTTTGCTATAATTTAGGAAAGGATTAAAACAGACTTGTTTTATATAGCCAGTTCTTTATGTATTGTTTGGCAAAAATTTTACATATGACGTTTTAGAAATTAAAGTCATGGTTATTATACAAAATAATGCACAACTGTCACTGTATATATTACCAGAGATTTTATCATTTACCCCTTATTCCACTAGTAATATTCTGAGATGTTTAGATTCAGCCATTCAAGAAATTCTGATTCTCCTTCATTCTTTCCTCATTTCATTCTATTCTTTCTAGGTAACTCATTTTAATGGTCTTATCTGAGAATTAAGATGGTGATCTAGGCAAAAAGTCCCTTTGGAGTTAGTGCATCTCTTGTCAGCGATCACACTAGTTTTTAAATAAGGCTGCCATAAGGCAATAAATTAAATTTTTAGTTCAAGTTTATACCAGCTATTTGCTAACGTGTGAACACCTGGAGTTACTTATCTGGCTTTAATATCTAGGAAAACAAATTTTAAAATTTAATAGCCAAGATGAAATACACCTAGCACAAAACTACCTATATATTAGTCTCCTATACAAAGGGGGCTTGATAATCAGTATTATTCTAAAGTGACAAATAACATTAGCTTATAAGGCAATATAAACTACATGTTTTTTAACCTTACTCTTTCTTTAATGTTCCAGGTTAATATCATTCCAAATATCTCAGTAAAGATATCCTCAATAAATTAAGATTATTGCAAACAGGAAACACCCAAATGACCATCAACAGAAGAATGGATAAACAATGGGATACTACTTGGCAATAAAACCCCCAAAAAACCTGCTGCCCTGGCTCGGTGGTTAGAGCATGGGCCCCATGCACCAAAGGTCCATGGGTTAGATTCCCAGTCAAGGGCACGTACCTGGGTTGCAGGTTTGATCCCTGGCCATGGTCTCTCTCACATCGATCTTTCTCTCTCTCTCTTTCTCTTTTTCTCTCTCTCTCCCCCTCTCCCTCACTTCCTTCCACTCTAAAAAAAAAATCAATGGAAAAATATCCTTGGGTAAGAGTTAACAAAAACAAACAAAAACCTACTGATATAGGCAACAACGTGAGTGAAATCTTAAAAGAATTATTGTGAATAAAAGAAGCCAAGCAAAACCCAGTACATACTATTAGATTATTTATACAAAATTCCAGAAAATGGAAACTAATCTACAGTGACAGCACATCACTGGTTGCTTGGAATCTGGGAAGGGGGGAGGCAGAGAGTAGGGTTAAAAAGGGCTATGAGAAAACTGTAAGGCGAGATGGACAGGCTTATTATTTTGATGGTGGTGATGGTTCCAAGGGTATATATGTATACATGCATATGTCAAAATTTATCAAATTGTAATTTTTAAGCATGTGCAGCTTATTATATGTTGATTACACCTTAATAAAACTATTGGAAAAGAATATGGCAAACAATTAAAATCTAATATGGTCAAAAGCAAGTCGTTTATATCCCCCAAACCTGCATCTTTCCCTATTCCCTCATTTAATGATGTCATTACTTATGCAGTGTACTTAACCTGAAGAGTCAGAATCCTAAAATGTGCCTTCCCACTGACACCTGAACATACCTCAGTTTAACTGGGTGACATTCACTGTCCTGTCCCCAAGGCTGTCATGCCTGACTGTCTAAGTCATCTATTATGAGGGCAGGGATTCAGGGATCTAGTACCAGGCTGGAAAAACAGTAGACACTCAGTGTGTTACACAGATACACCACCATCATCTGCTCTATAAATCTGTCTTCTGTTTTATGAAGGCAGAGACCCCATATTATTCTTTTGGGCTCTAGTCAGGTAACTATTCATTAAATAATTGAATATACTACACTATAGTTTCATACCTTATCCTGAAACAGAGCCTAAACTTTGACTTACATACAAGATTATGCTAAAGTATTAATATAATCAGGAAGGTCAATATTTTAAAACACCAAAATTCCCAAAGACACTGGGGTGATTCTAATAAAATCAGATAGTTTTAAAAAATGGGAGATATTTCCTCAAAGGAAAGATTAGGCATTGAGATGCATGTAATATCCATTCATAGTAACAAGCAGCTATTTCTTCAACACTAAAAAGAACAGGGAGAACATCCAGCTATCTTACCCAATCAGCGTTTTTCAGCTCCTCTAAATCTGTGTTAGATTCATCGCTTTTTTCCATTTCTTGAATCTTCTTAAGATTCTACCAGTTGAAATAAAAATATTTGGCATAAAAATTTCATTAAGCTACCTTTTCAAATTAAAATTTCTACAGGACACCTTCAGATAAAATACAAACAAAAGCGTTATTCAAGCAGATAGTACAGGTAACAGGCTAACAGAATCACCAGTTCTTCAGGGAAACCTTCCCTTCCTCCTTGACTAAGCCAAATTTTCCTGCTATACAATTTTGCAGCACTATAAACCTTTCCTCTAGAGTTCTTATCAACACAAATTTTACATTTGTTTGTGCCTTCCCTCTAGACCTCATGACTCAGATTTCTGTTCTCAGAAGCTAACATAAGCATCGATACTTTTTGATGCTCAATATAAATATTTGTCAAATAATTTAATGAATAAATTTCAATATATAAAATGTCTTTTATTTATTTTTAATTTGACATGTATATATTGCAAAATGGTTATCACAATAAGGTTAGTTCCACTTTTATCACCTCACATAATTATCTGTTTTTAAATGGTAAGAGATTTTAGATCCACTCTCTTCACAACTTTCAAGTATATAATATTGTTAACTATAGTCACCATGTTGTACATGAGATCCCCAGAACTTATTTATCTTATAATTGGAAGTTGTACCCTTTGAAATTGCATTAATTCAACATTTGCAATTAAAAAAAACCTTGATAGGCAACAATGTATATTCACACATTAATTACAAATTTGTGTTATACCATTCCTACTCACAATAATTCAACTCTAATATATTTTGCTAAGTATATTTACCTATTTGCATCTGGACAGAGTTTAAATGCATTGTAGGAAACCTAGCTTGTTTTGTATGAAAATAATGAATACCAAATATGAAATATTTCTAAATCATTTATTTTTAGTTTTTCAACATCTCAGACTAATCATCTGTAAAATGAGAATAACCATCTGCTTTTTTGTGCTAAATAATGCCTAGGAGTATTAATACAGAAAAAATAAAATTACTCTAACTTGAAGAAAAGGTAGTATAAATAATGCATTATTTCCTCTTGCCCTGGAAAAGAAATTAGGAGGAAAAAAGTATATCTGACTGTTTCAGAATGTGTTTCCATAATTAATTTTAAAAAGAAAAGTTAGGTTTCCTGTTTGGGACTATATAATAAGACACTTGCCACGCCTGAGTCATGGCCTTGTCTAAGTTCCCTCTTTGGGTCTTCTGTTCCCCACCTTTAAAAGGAAGATACCCCCATCTATCTCACATTTAGAGCCTCTGGGGAAAAGGAATTCCCAAAACATGCATATCCTAATTCTCCTCTGTACTGCCCCAGCCCCATTCCCTATTCCTCTTCCAGAGTCTTGCTCTTTTCCAATCGCCTTAACTGCTGCTCTTGGCTCCAGTAGGGTGCTAGGGCAGCAGCTAACAAGTGCTAAGCCTTTAGGCAACCATCATTTAACCCCAACCATAACCCATGTTACTGGGGAAATTGAAGTACATAAGGCTAAATGACATGCCTGGGGTCCCCTCAAAGGCGAGTGATGGAGTGGGAGTGGAGCAGGCGGAAGTGGCACAAGGGTCTCAGACATGAGGTAAGACGTGTGGAAGGGACACCAGACAATGAAAAGAGTGGTCCTGTTGGGAACATAAGTGTCCTGATGCTGCTCACAGTGACTTAGATAGTTCTTAGAAAACAGCTAAATAAAGTTCTATTTTATTTTTACTAAAATTAATGTGTATGAATTGATATATTACACACAAAGAATAGAATTTATAACTTGTAACTGTACTTTCTAGATAATGGGTGCTTAACATCTGCTATGTCAAAATCTCAGTAATAATCATTATTACAAAATTAGGACTCTTAGTTTTCTATTTTTAAAGATGTTCCAGATGTACTGGTATATACAGTATTTCTGATATTCAAAAACCCTAATTTTTTGCTAGGAATTATTAGTTATCTTTTAACAAATCTCTGATGATTTAAAACCACAGTTTTCAACCCAAGTGCACACTCTTTAGAAGTATCGAAATTAGAATTGAGAGAGGAAAAGACCAAAAAAGGAGAGGCACACATGTTTACAGTTTTCCTCGAATGACTACAACCCAGGCTCCATAGCCCAAAGAATTAAAGAAATACATTATTCTATTGAGTAAAAGAGTCCTCCTTCTGTGTTTTTTTTTTTTAAACAATTAAAATGGTGAAAGAAAAGGGGTTTAGGAGGTGAACCACCTCTGGGCATCCTGGGACTCCATCAGGCTGTGACATCTATTAGCAGCAGCACTCTCCTCTCCCCAACCCTCCAAAATGAGAGCTGAGAATAAGTATCTCAGCTCTATCTCTTCACATTCTGTCCTTAGGGCATTTGCACTGGCTACTCCCTCTCCCTACAAAGCTTACCAAAATATCCACATAGCTTATTCCCACACATCCTTCTCATTCTTGATCAAATGTCACCTTCGCAATGTGTCCTACCCTGACCATCCTATATAAATGCCAAGCCCCACGCTCTGCCACCAGCAATGCCCCAGTCTACCTCTCTTTTCAAAGCTCGTCCTGCCCTGTAACAGTCTATATGACTTAATGTTTTACTGCCCGCCTCTCCCTGCTAGACTGTAAACTACATGCAGAATTTTGGTGTAATAGTTCACTGATGGGCTCCTCAAATCTCCAGAGCAGTGCTCTGCACTTAGGAGGTGCTTAGTAAATATTTGTTAAATAAGTGAATTAAGGCACTTTCAAACAAGAATGTTCAAACACTTAAATCTATTCAATAGCTCTTATCAACTCAACTTTAATAAGAGGAAGCCCAATCAAGTGGAAAATTATTCAGAGAGAAATCTGTATTTTCCTTTCTAATTCAGAATCTCCTGGAGGGCTAGCGAAGAGAAATCTTATCTATGCTACACAGAAACATGTGCTCTCCAGTTTAGGGAAATAAATATGCAATCCAAGCTCACATTACATTTGTTTCCTTTGGTGTCAGTATAGATAATACCATAGAGAAAAATGAAGTAATTACAGTACTAAGTAGGTCAACAAGATTTATCCAGCATCAAAATAAAATGGTTTGAAACCTTAATGCCTGAGAATATCATGTATACAGGGTGTCCCCCCAAAATGTATACATCTGTGGTAAGATGCCCAGGTCTACTGTGCCGCCCCTCAGCCCCCAGCCTTGCAGGAATGAAGTGTCTTCCACTGGCTGCCAGAGGTATTGTCTGCTCACAGCCTGTTCCTTCCCCAGGAGGTGCAGTAAGCACTCAGAGCAGGAAGCTGCCTTGCCAAGGTTAGGCCCCTTTCTGGGCACCCTACATCTGATCACTGCTCTGTGTGAAAGTACATGGGACAGGCCCCCTTGCCTCAATTTCTGACATCTCCGAAGGGCCATCCCAGCTTCAGAGTTCCCTCAGGATCAGCTGAGGTTTGTTGCGCCTGCATCATAGTTCGACTTTTCCCTCATCCCCTTCCACTGTTCCCCAAAGCAACTCCCAATAAACTTCCTGAATTCAAATTTTACCCCTCAGACTCTATTTCAAGGGGGAACTTAATTCACACAGAACATTTAAAAAACATAACAGATCCAGACATATAAAACAACATTTACATGAATTTTAAAAGTAAAATTCACCAATTCAGACATTTTGACTTGCACTGAAATATATATAATTTCCACTGTTTCTGTCTAGAAACCCTTTCCCTCCCTTCCCTTGATAAAGATCCTCTCTGTAGGGAATGCATCCCCTACAGTTTGAGCAGAGCAGAGCCCATGCTTAGCACCTCGTCACCTACTCACAAGGGTGAGGGTACCATCTCTCCAGTCACACTGACTGGGTCCTGAATGGGCACATAACTCCTTATCTTCCAAGGCTTTTCTGCCCCAGTTAAGAGAAAAGACTTTCTGCGGCAGTTACTGAACTGAGACCATATGAGATTTGGGCTGCAGACTAACATCTTACCTGCCTTTAACTACGAGCCTATCCTGGGGATGGAGAAATACTGGATTTGAGATACTGGATCCAGCTGTGCCTAAATCTAGCGGTACCCTTACACTTCCCAATTACGGGAGCCAATAAATCCTGCCCCCCTCCACCCATGCTAATTTGAGTGGACTGTCATTTGCAATGCAAACAGTTATGATTTAACATGTCCTCTTAGTCCAGAAATATGAGCTCATTCTTCTTGTCTTAGGGTACTCTGTTGGAACAGTATGAGGACCATAGGGCTTCTTTTCCATCCAACTTTAATTTTTAAAAAATGTAGTCAAGATGGTTACACTGTTATGCCTTTACACATCTCTACCTTTACTTGTATTGTGATAAAATCCCTAACTCTCTGCTACTAAGAAAAACTACCTGTTCTTTATAATACAGAAGATAATTTCATCGAACAGTCCAAAAATTTCATGTTTCTTTATTTTTCTGAACAGTAGCGTAAATTGTAGCTGAGACACTTCCTAGCTGTGACTGTGAGAAAGTTATTCAACTGCTCTAATTCTCAGTTTGGTATTTTCATTTGTAACAAGCAGATAACAACTATATTTAGGATTTTGTTAATATTACATAAAATAATACAGAGGAAGTACAGCATGCAGCCTGGCTCATGTTAAGGATATAGTAGGTATTAACTTTGTAAGCCAATGAATATCTATGAGGATTTGATTGTGAACACTTTTACTCCAACACAAAAATGTGTTATTTTTACCAAATGAGGTACCTCTCTAGCTTCTTCATGAAATAAAATTCTGATTCAACAATAAATCAATATAATGTAGTTAAGAATCTGCAAATATTATAATTGAACAAGATAGAACAAATGTGCAACTAGAAATCTCACATTTTCTCATTAGTGGCAAAAACTAATGAGTTATTTTAAAGTAAATTACAGATTTTTCTAGTTTTAGAAGTAAGCTTTTGTCGATTATATCCTAGCTTCTGAATAAGCATTTTTTGTTTGCACAAATGTAATAACAGATGCCAACCTGTGCTTGGAATATGGTGAGAAAGTTCTAACTGAGAGCACCCACATGGCAATTAACTCTCCCCATTTCTAACATAACCAGTCTCAAGCTAGCAATTAGAACTGCTCCATGCCAACATTTTCAGTTCCTGGAACACTAAAAATAAATTAATTAAATCTGCTCTGTGAATTACAAGTATATAAAATGCTCAGAGAATAATTTTAATTCACATATGTCTCTTTTTAGATTAAACCACCCTTACAAATATATTCATGTATAAAAATAATATGTAATAATAGCATTTTAATGATCACCATTTTCCTCTATATTGATAACTATTTGTTACTTAATGGTATTCTCCTATGCAAAGTGTACATGCTTTCAGTCAGAAACTTTTAAATGTGTAAAAAGAAATATGTTTCAATAACTCCTTGAATAAAGCTTTTTTACTCAGTTAAAATATGATAATATACTTTCAAAGAAATTACTTACATAGAGACTACCAAATATATTGCCTATAGTTAATAGAACATGTATATCGGCCACGCAGATTAAGAGCCATGATGTCCTTTCTAATTCAGCTATTTTTACCACAGAAAATCAGAAAAAAGGATTTTATTATATTTACCAGCCCCAAATTAAAATTTTGAAAATCAGGATACTAAAAAATGAAATAAAATAAAATAAAATAAAATAAAATCCAGGGAGTTACAACAGTTCCTATGAAAAGTGGAAGTCTCCCATGCATATTAAAGAGTTACTGGATAATTGCTAAGGAATATGCTTTATTTTTATTTTTTTAATCCTCAACCAAGGACATGCTTATTGATTTTTTAGAGAGGGGGAAAAAGGGGAAAGGTGGGAAGAGGGAGAGAGAGGAAGAGAGAGAGAAACATCAATGTACAGAGAAATATGGATTGGCTGCCTTCCCATATGCACCCCAATTGGGGATCAAACCTGAAACCTGGGTACATAAGGCCTCTCTACAAAGATTGCTAAATGTAGCAGCTCTACCTAATACATAGGAACAAACACAGGGAAAAAGCCTAAATGAGGAGACAAAGAAACATGCCCCAAATGAAAGACTAGAACAAAACTCCATAAAAATAACTAAACAAAATGGAGGAAAGCAATCTACCAGGTGCAGAGTTCAAAACACTGGTTATAAGGATGCTCAATGAACTTATGGAAAGAACAGGTGGACTTAGTGAGAACCTAAACTAAGAGATAGGAAACATAAAAGTAGAGAAAGAAAACATAAAAAAGGACCAGTCAGAAATGAAAAATAAACTAACTGAAATGAAGAATACATTACAGGGAATCAATAGTAGACTAAATGAAGCAGAGGATCAAGGCAGCAATTTGGAAGACAAGGAAGCAGAAAACACTCAATCAGAACATCAAAAAGAAAAAAGAATCCCCCAACATCCACATCATGGGAGTGTCAGAAGGAGAAGAGAGCGAGGAATTGAAAACCTATGTAAAAAAAATAATGACGAAGTTCCCTAACCTGGTGAAGGAAACAGACATACAAGTCCAGGAAGCACAGAGGGTCCCAAACAAGAGGAACTCAAAGAGGCGCACAGCAAGACACATCATAATTAAAATGCCAAAGGTTCACGACAAGGAAAGAATCTTAAAAGCAGCGAGAGAAAAGCAATTACTTACCTACAAGGGAGCTCCCATAAGACTGTCAAATGATTTCTCAAAAGAAACTTCGCAGGCCAGACGGAGTGGCAAGAAATATTCAAAGTGATGAAAAGCAAGGACCTACAACCAGGATTGCTCTACCCAGCTGTAATTTAGAACTGAAGGTCAGATAAAGAGCTTCCCAGACAAGAAAAAGCTAAAGGAGTTTATCACCACCAGACCAGTATTATATGAAATGTTAAAGGGAAAAAGAAAAAAAAGAAGAGGAAGAGAAAGAAAAATAGGAGGAAGAGAAAGAAGAGAAAGAAGGATAAAAACATGCATAACAAGTGGCAGTGAATACGTACCTGTCCGCATTTACTTTAAATGCAAGTGGGCTAAAGGCCGTAGTCAAGACATACGGTGGCTGAATGGACAAGAAAGTGAAACCCTTACATATGCTGTCTACAAGAGACCTGCTTCAGATCAAAAGAAACACATAGACTGAAAGTAAAGGGTTCAAAAAGATTTCATGAAAATGGAAACAAACAAACAAAAGCTGGGGTAGCAAAACGTATACCAGACAAAACAGGCTTTACAACAAAGGCTACATAACTAAAGAAAATGAAGAACCCAGCAATTCCACTTCTGGGTACTTAACTGAAGAAATTGAAAATATAAAAAGACATATGCATCATATGTTCACTGCAGCATTATTTACAGTAGCCGAGATATGGAAGCAACCTAAGTGCCCATCAATAGGTAAATGGATAAAGAAGAAGTGGTGCCCATATAAAATGGAATATGACTGAGCCATAAAAATAAAAAGAATGAAATCTTGCCATCTGCAACATGAAGGGACCCTAGAGGATATTGTGCTGAGTGAAATACGTCAGAGAGAGAAAGACAAATACCATATGATTTCACTTATAAATATGTGGAATCTAGAAAACAAAATAAACAAGCAGACCACAAGGAGACTCACAGATACAGAGAACATTCTGACAGTTGTCAGAGGGGAAGGGGATGAGGGGCCTGGGTGAAAAAGGTGAGGGGATTAAAAATACAAATAGGTAGTTACAGAACAGTCACGGGTATGTAAAGTACAGCACAGCCAATAATATTGTAATAAATATTTATGGTGTCAGATGGGTTCTAGATTCATGGGGGGGGAAATCACTTCATAAGTTATATAAATCACTGGGTTGTACACCTGAAACTAATACAATATTGTATGTCAACTATAATTGAAAAATAAAAATTATTTAAAGTTAATTAAATTTAAAAAGTTACAGGACCTGAAAGGTAGATTCTGACATCCTCTTTTAGGTAAAAGAGTCTTCTGAAATGTTTTAACAGGAAGAGAAGTGATGAAAGCAAAGATGTCTAGGACAGAGAGAGTAATTTAATTATTGCTGATAAGACAAGTGCTCTGCACATTTACTAACATTCACAAAATAATAAATAAAATAGAAAAAGATAAGACATTGATATGGACCCTGGAAAATTACAAATGATAGATGATCTAATTAAAATGAACAAATGGCTACCTTAGATTCTTTCTTTTAAAAAAGCTATGTTGCCCTGGCCACTTTGGCTCAGTGGTTAGAGCATCGGCCTGTGGGTAAAAGGGTCATGGGTTTGATTCCCGTCAAGGGCACGTACCTTGGTTGCAGGCTCGATCCCCGGCGCCTGTCAGGGCATGTACAGGAGGCAACCAATCAATGTCTCCCTCTCTCTCCCCCGCCCACTTCTCTCCCTCCCACTCTCTCAAAAATCAATGGGAAAATATCCTCAGGTGAGGATTTAAAGATAAAAAAATAATAATAAAATAAAAAAGATATGCTTACCACTTGGAGGAATATATCCGTTTTAGCTCTAGAGAGAAATGCCACAGTTTTATTATTGTAGGTGGGAGAAGGCATGAGAAGAGGAATATGCAGAGAATATAAGAAGCCGATAACAATGCACTTCAAGCACAGCTGGTGTGTCTCAGTGGATTGAGAGCTGACCCATACACCAAGAGGTTACTGGTTTGATTCCTGGTCAGGGCACATGCCTGGGTTGCATGCTCAATCCCCAGTAGGGGGCCTGCAGGAGGCTGCCAACTGATGTTCCTCTCTCGTCAATGTTTCTACCTCCCTCTCCCTTTCTCTCTCTTTAAAATCAATAAAAACATATTTAAAAATCTTTTAAAAGGCTGCATAATTTACTTTAAAAATGCACTTCAACATGTAAATGTCTTGTGTTTTCAAGCAGACAGTCTGAAGTCATGTCACAAGCAGATGTCTTAGTATGAGTCAATGTGTTAGTTGACAATGGCACTATGATAAAGTACAGGTAAATTTGGTTATTGGCCAATAAGAGATGATGGATGGGAAATAATCTGATTTTTTTTCAGCCAACTGCAGGTTATAAAATATAGTTATTTGCTTGGGAAAAAAAAAAAAAAAAAAATTTCATAACCTTGTCAATTCCAAAAGACATTGTTTTTCCTCCTAACAGAAGATACTCTCTCTATATATATAATATTTATTTTATATTCCTACATATAATATTCCATTTGAAATAAAATATTTTAGCATCTTATTAAAGGTAAATTGAACTCAAGAATTGTATCATGAAATTATGATTATTGTATAGCATGAATTTAAATAATGTATGTAAATCACTTAATAAAATGTCACTGTAGTTTGTAATTATACAGTATAAAATATATAATCTTTTAAAAATTCATAATGACCTGTATTTCCAATTCATCTTCTTACCTCATAATTTCAATATCTGATCAAATATGAGCAGTTAATGATAATTGGCTCCAATCTGGGCATCTATAAATCATCCTCCCTCGACAGGATTTTATTAAATTTAGGGTAAGCTTAACTGTTCAGAACAATTTGATGCGAGGATCATTTAAACATTTAGAAAATCAAGACACTGGCAAAACGCTACTTTTAAATAGCTGTAGCTATTTGTTTTGGTAGAGGAAAGAAAATGTTTCATTCCCTGGCCCAGTGCCCTGCGTTCACCTGCCACAGCTTTCATCACACTGCTGGAATGCTGCTCTGAGACTGTTGCTCCTACTCAAGTATCTTGTCCACCACAATATCCTCAATGAATGTGGAAATAATAATAGCACTTAATGCACAGCTTATTGTGAGAACCACATGAATTCATGCACATAAAAAGTCTTAGAATGGTATTTTGCATAGAGTATAGAATAAATATTAGCTATTAATTGTAGTGGCATGTGTCATGCAGGAAACACATTAAATACCTGTTGTATGAGTTAATTAATTTTGTCAACTGATCCTAGTTCTTTTGAAACCTAGTGCTTCTTCACTCACACACACATGCTATAGCTAAATATGGCTATTACGTTCTCACAATTCTTCACCAACCCCCCCAATTCCTTCACTGTTTCTTCCACGTCGAGGTTTATAGACACCTCCTCATATCCCGACTACTTATCTCAACATCTGTTTTTGTTGATGGGCACTATTTCCAAAACATTAAAAAGTAGTGGTAATCCCAATTCTCTTTATCACCATGTGTAGCTAATTTATTAAAGGTTGTTAAACTGTGCTTCAGTTTCCTATCTATAAAATGATGGGAGACAAAGGGTAATTCTACCTAATATACAGGAATATCATGAGGATTAAAGTGCTCACATAAGCAATGAATAAGATATACTCAGGGATTGTAGTAACTGTTTAAGTGAAAGCAACATAAATTATCTGAGCTCAGAGCTGTTGTTGGGTGACTTGGATCTTTTTCTCCCCCAGACGTACGTAAACTTCTGTAGCATGGAAATATTTTAGAAATTACAAAAACTGAGTAGCATTCAATCTCAATCCCCTGCTCTTCAGGCTCCCACTTTGAACAGCAGGATAAATGTTGAGGGGATGGCTGTAGGGAACTTAAGGCTGATTCTATTCTGCTCTATTTGTTCTTGAATGTTAATATGCTAAACACTTAGGAAAATACAACTCTAGAACCAAAATGGTATTAGGTTAAAAAAAACAAAACCATTTCACTGATGAATGGCCCTAGTGATGTCCTAAGCTGAGGAAGCAGCAAGGGAAACATTTGCAAAAAGAGCACAAGATATTTTGTCTTTGATCCCTAATTCTATGCCAGGCTTGGCAATATAAACATGGTCCTTGCCCTTAAGTTCACAGTCTAGTGAGAAGATAGATGTAAACACTGATCACAATACATTGTGATAGGTGACAGAAGCCAGAGCAGAATGCTCTATAAATGAACACAGAGAATAAAGAAATTAACTGTAGCCTGGCCGGGCGTGGCTCAGCGGTTGAGCGTCGACCTGGGATCCGGGCGATCGGGGTTCGATTCCCGGTCGGGGCACATGCCTGGGTTGCGGGCTCAATCAATGACTCTCTCATCATTGATGTTTCTCTCTCTCTCTCTCTCTCTCTCTCCCTCTCCCTTCCTCTCTCTGAAATCAATAAAGATATATTTAAAATAAAGAAAGAAATGAACTGTAATCAGAAAAAACATTTCAGAAGAGTGGACATTTGAGTTTGGTCTGCAGAATAAGCAGGCATTTTCTAAGTGAGAGAAGAGAGGAAAAAGACATTTGGGGTAGTTGCAGAGGGGACTGTAGGAAGGGCAGCAGAATAGGCATATGTGGTGGGGAACAGCAATGAAGAGCTTGGAGCGGTCAGACTGTGGCCCAGTTGCTCCTGGTCCCTATGTCATGCTAAGGGGTTTACACTTTCCACCTATGAGTATCAAGGGGCCACCAACATCTTTACACAGGGTGTAACACGATAGGATAGCCTATATGTGAAAAGGGAAATAGGTTAAGAGGCTTTGCCACAGCCCAGGCAAGAGGTGCTAGACCACTGCATGAAAAAGGTACAGGCAGTGAGACTATGAAGGAGGCTCTGCATTCTGGAGACAGTCAACAGTGTGAGGGGACCAAAGTTCAAATTTGGTGGTAATAAATCAGATCTATAATACCTGAAACACAGGTTCTCTAATTCATTCAACACGAATCAAATATTTACAAAGGCCCTATTACAATGGGATAGAGCAGTAAATTAGAGAGAAAAGGTCTCTGCCCTCAATGAGATTATATTCCAATGGAAGATATCCGTGAGTAAGAAAAGAAACCAACAAGACAACTACAGACTGTGATGGTTGCTAGGAAGGAAATAGGGTAACATGATTTTAAAGAAAAAGGCTGAGTGTGATAAATCTACAACGGTGTTTAGTGCAGGCCTGATATGTCCTTTTAGCTGAGGACTGAAGAAAGCAAATGAAAAACTATAATTAAAAGGTGAATGAAGACAATTTATAAGAGGAGTTTAAGATGTCAACAAGAAACCTAATTAAGCACCACAGGTGCAGTCACACTTGAGAAGAGATCAAAGATCGTTATCATCAGATAATCAGAAATGACAATCCACACCTGTAGAGCCTGCCTCTGAAGAAATCCAAGATGGATTAACTATATTAGACATCTTATCCCTCAAAAGATCAAAATGTTTGGAATACCCTACCTCAGTTCTGGGGTTGTTTATATGTATGATGCACGAAAGTGAAAGGGGAGAGAAATTTTTCATCAATTTGAGATGATCAGAAAAAGCATTTCAGAAGAGTGGTCATTTGAGTTAGGTCTTCAGAATACATAGGCATTTTCTATGTGAGAGAAGAGAGGAAAAAGAGTTTTCAGAAGTTATGAAATGTGAATTATGAAAACACAAAACAGAAATTATAAGCTTAAAAGTCTATTTCACATGCCTTCTAATATTGAGTTTTTATTAAAATTACTATATGAGCATACAATGTTTCATGCCCAATTATTTTTACTGTTCATTCACTTGTGATTAATATTATTATATTAGGAATTTCTTCCTTACAGGGATTTTTACCATTAGATTTTAAGATACAGAATTTTTAGTCCATACAGACATCAATATAGTAGTAATGTCAATATTGAGTGTTACAGCTCAGTAATGACAACATTGAATTGCTTTCCTATAAAATGCAATTCAAATTTACAACATAATATAAAATAATATAAAATAGGATATAATAACTTCATAGCAAATTTTACTGGGCATGCAGTTAAAATGTTTATCAGTATACATTCTGCCTACACAACCAGACTGGTACAAAAGTGAGGAAAAGCTTGTTGAATAAATAGAACAAAGATTTAGTCGCATGAACTATACTTTCTGTAGATCATTTTCTAACTAGAAGGAACCCTAGCATGTTTAATTGTCCCCTTCTCCCTTTTTAAAGATATAAGTAAACAGAAATTTACCCAGAGATCTAGCAAAGGTTATTTGACGTAAGAGGCCACGTGACTAGTGAGTGGATGAGTGGAAGAATATGATTCACCGACAATAAAAGGGCTTTGAAAAATGACCTTGTTAATATAAATATTTTAAATATAAAATAAATGAAAAAAGGAGTTAATTGCTTGAAAAGAAGGATTCTTCTTTCAAAAGAAAGATTCTTCTAAATAATGTACTTCTCTGATACATCAAGTTGTTTTCTCTGATATATCTCTGATACACGAAGTAGTAAATATAGTGAAACAATGTATTTACTGGAGAATTGGGGAGGGGGTGGGGCAAGCACACTAGACACTCTCAACATGGAGGCAACGATGGTTGGAGCATATAGGAAAGCACTGGAATAAAATCAACTCACTTCCTAGTCTTAATATTATTTTATCTCAGTATTTAACATTTCTATGACATCGTGTCTTTTCCCATTTCAGATCTCCATATTGTTTCATACCTAGACTTAACATGATTCTTTCTCTCCTCCCATCCCATTTCTATTTATGTGCAAGCATAAGACAGAGAGACTGACACTGACATACACACACACACACATGTTCACTTGTAAACCTTCTTCTCCCCCAGTTCTCTCTGGCTCACACATACTTTTCTCCAATCCTGCTCAGGAGCCTATATCAAAGTAAGAGTAACAGGACCATTCATGAGGATTAAATGGAGTATGCAACAGGGGCCACTTCAAAGCTGTAGGAATATAATACAAGAGAGCAGCAGGAATTAAAAGTGTGAGGAACTGTTAGTTAATTTCATTTAACAGTATCAAAACCAGGGACTGATGATCAAAAACTACTTAGATAGCAATGAATTAAAGAATACTACCATAAATAGAATTTCTTTTTTTCCAATAAAAATAGTTACATTTGAAACTGTCAAGCTAAATTCTCCGCTCTCCACCTGACATGCTCACTAGCCACACTTGCTGGCAGGGTCTGAGCTGTGGTGGGGCATTGGCAGTAGGGCACAGGCTGTCTCTTCTTTCATACAACCTGATGCACACTAAATGGATTGCTTAGATAGTCCCTCCATCTATACTTACATACAAGGATATCAAATTGCTTATGAGACACTGTAATATGTATTTACTTTCAAGGATATCAAATTGCCTTTGGGCATAGTTAAGAGCAGGCCTATCCAAATCTTCTCTATCATTAGGAGAATAACCTTAAAGGATCTCAATCATTGTTTAAGAAGCAAATCATCACATCATCAAGAGAGATTAGAATGAAAGTGAATTTGCTTTCTAAACAGATGATGAACTACAAAGTCTTGTGCTTTGTAAAGCAGCCAGGTCTAGTAAATGTAATTATAACTTTATAGAACAACTATAACAGTTGGAAACAGATCATGGGTTTTATATTTTAATAATTGCCAGTTGAGCATAGATAAATTTAATATAATTAAATTACTTTTTCCTATCAAATTGGGAACATTATCATCATACTAAGATTTTACCCTAATTTTATACACACAAACACACACATATACAGTACTTTGAAACATCATTGATAAGCAGATAAACTTGTTGAATTAGAGGTTATTACTTTGAAAGTTCCAACTGATATACACCAACTCACAGGTATAAAAGAAAGATAGTCCGATTCTTAAAATATATATTCTAAGATCTTTAGTAAAAACATCAAATTAACAGAGTGTTTTATTACTAGCATGAATTCAGTACTCTTGAGAAAAAGTTAAAAATGACTAACGTACACATATGAACTAATATGTATGAAAATATCCTGTAATTTTAAGAAAGTCACATACATTGTAGAGGAAAAGGAAATCCATTTGCACTCTGAAAAACTTTATTCTTAAAACCTCAGTGTTGACAGGAAATCTATGCAGCATAAAAGCTCTAATCAAATGGTATAGAATGTTCTTAAGTGTCAGGATTTCCACATATTTTATAGCTTGCCTTCTCAAGGCTCATTATTAAATGAACTTTATGGCAAATTTTAAAAATGGCAAGAGCACTCAAAGACCTCATCTATACCCCCCAAAGTTCTCATATTTACTAGAAATATTTTGGCAAAAATGTATCTCATAGTCAGAAATGCTTTCAAAACTGACTTCTTTCAAACAGAAGACTATCTGGAAAAACACACGAAGTATATATATATATATTCAGTTCAGCAAAGTATTCAGTTCTAGAGTATTTTCTACATGTACATACTGCGTTAAGAGTCATTAATATAAAAATAATTTAAAATACATTTATCTCAAGAAGTATTTGATCCAGTTGTGGAGAAAAAAATCATAAATACATAAGCAAATAACTATCATGGAGTATGAGAAGTGCAAGACTGAAGGATGTATAAGGTATAGAGGTCATGGAGGGCATAAAACTTAGGGCTGGAAAGAGGTCATGAATATTTCACATGGAGGTAAAATGTGAGCGGGTTTAAACAGATAAATAGGAGTTCACCAAGCAGACAAGGGGAGAAAGAATTTCCAGGCAGAAAGAACAGAATGTGCAGGGTCACAGACAAATAACTGCATGATGTATTCAGACACTGTAGTGATTTTGATTGGACAGTTTAAAATGCAAAGAAAGCAGTGTTGAAAAGGAGCATAAAAACACAAGCAGATGAAATGTAATGACAGGCCTTGTGTGGAATACAATGGAGTTTTAATATAGGTGATGGGAGCCGTATTAATCAAAGCAAGATGGCTCTGTTGAGTCTGCCAGGCGTTTAGGGTCAAGGAGGACGAGCCAAACTGCAAGTAATCACCAAGCTTTTACTCACTCACTGCAACAGTGCAAACAAGAGGCCAAAAAGGATGTTTTGTTCCCCTTGTTCCATTTCTTCCCTACAGAACAGCACTGAACTAGGCTCAGGTGACACGCAGTGCCAACGGGGGGGGGGGGGGGGGGGGAATCTTCCTACTGCTGAGTAATGGGGAAAAGACTTTATGGCCCTGAGGGCCAGTGGGAGGGAAAGAGGGAAAACTAGGAGCGGAAAGTTCTGAGACAAAGGGAGGAAAGCGTTCCAACTAAGGGCCTTCAGGTAGAGGCTCCTGGGTTAGGAATACAGTGTCCATGCAGGCATGGCTGGCCCAGGGAGACGTTCTGAGTCCTTGCAATCCCCTGCAGAAAACCTGAGTGCAGTACACTAGGTGTGCACAAGTCCCATGGGGGGAGGGCAGCTTCTCCCGTGCAGCCTGCCAAAGAAAGCCAGCATGTGGTCAGGCCCAAAAGATTACACAGAGGTTTGGGCCTGCAGCTGGACTGCTCAGGCCAGATCTGCCATCTACAAGAATCACTCACTGACAATGTGGAAGATGAATTGGATGGAGAAGATTTACAGTGATAAGGAGACCAGAGGAGGGAAGTATAGAAACCCAGGCTGGATATGGGGACCTGAACTCCTGATAAAGTGACTGACCCTCATGCATGTAGGAAAGGAATTGAATCAAGGAAGTGATAAACTCGAAGAAAATGGGGGGAGGCAAGGGACTGGCAGACTAGGCCAGGTGCAGTGAGGGAAAGAGCTCACAGGGCAGGGGTGATAGGAAGTACCGATCGAGAGCCCATGATTTCCAAGGTGGAATGATTGCAGGTTATTTCAAGGACAATGGTGTGTTCAGGTAAGCAGAGTACTAAAGCAAAGGGAAAGTCAAGAATACAAAGCTCTAGTTTCCTTTCACCAAAGAAATCACTCAAGATGATGGCAGATGACAGTGGTTTAAGAATAACAGAAGTGGACGGCACAAGCGTTTTGTACAAGTATAAAGAGTAATTGTTTGGAAACAGTAGAGAGAAAGAAAATGTTACTAACCCTTCCCAGTCAAGAGGTATGAAGATGTGGAAAAGGGAGCAGTTTCCCACAAAAGGGGAGCAAAAGAAAGTATTACACGCCCTGGCCAGTGTGGCTCAGAGGTTAGAGTGTCAGTTCACACACCAAGAGGTCTCAAGTTTGATTTCTGGTCAAGGGCACATACCTGGGTTGCAGGTTTGATCCCCGGCCCAGTCGGAACATGTGCAGGAGGCAACCCATCAATGTATCTCTCTCACATTGATGTTTCTCTCTCTCTTTTTCTCTTTACCTCCCTCCCTTCCTTCCACTCTCTAAAAATCAAAGGAAAAAATATCTCAAGTGAGGATTAACAAACAAAAAAAACAAAAGAGAGAGAGAGAGAGAGAGAGAGATAAAGTACTACCCTTGGGGGAACAAGTGTTCTGAGAAGAGCCTGAGGGTACTGAGGAGTTCTTTCTCAAAATGAAGCAGAACTTTCCAAGAGAAGAATGGATAAGGTTGTGAAGAGATCGACCAAGTAAGGAAATAGAGAAGGAGATGAGAAAACAGGACAGAACTATTATCTACACAGATCTAAATTTGGGGTGGATCCAGAAGGAAATAGGGCAAGATGGGGCTGTAACCCTGACCTCAAGGTCCCCAACCTCAGGCAGGGGCTGGTCAGTCGCCACAAGCATCGCCACAGAGCCACCAATGGTCCCAGTCACTCATGTTCGTTTACTCCACTTGAGATTTTTATTTAAATAAACTTTCATAATGTTTAAATCTCTTTCTGAGAATATGTTTAGCAAAGCAAAAAAAAAATTTTTAAGCTACGGGAGTAGAAAAATACTTCTTAATACTGTGTTTTAAGCTCAGAAATGGTTTCTAAGAATGTCTGTGTTGCAAGAACTTTAAAAAAAAGAGGCCATTTAATTTACTCTAGTAACCCCAGAGGACTGCACTTCCACCTTAAAAATAATACTTGTGTCTCTGAATAAGGCAATTTCAATAATTACCTTAAAAAGTAATCTTTTCCACTACTTACTAAACAGTAACTGAGGATGTGCTTTCAGATGTTTACTCTGAAGCTTTTACTCAAACCCTACATCCTCTGGTTCTGTCTAGGAGGAAACACTACTCCATGATATATTTATTGTTATTTTTCAAATAACACATAGTTCACTCTTTCCACCCTGTGGAAGACTTGCCTCTTGGGTCCAACTCTACAAAATCCTAAAAAAAAAAGAAAATTGACATAGCTTTTCATTGGTCTATCATAAAAAGATTATCAGCAGTAGCCTGGCTAGAACTGAAAAGGAATGCTTAGAGCTCTAATTCATACATATAAAATGGATATATTTAAGGTGATTTATTAAGGGTGATCTGACTGAGATATCTGTCATTTACTTATTACCAGGGCTAATCAGTCTTATTTGACTAATACAGATTAGTATTTTCCTTCCTCCCTTATATACCTACGTGTACCTCCACAAACTGTCTCATCCTAAGTTCTAAACTACTGTTTCAGATAAACTCTACTTTAGTCATAAAAGGGACAATACCCACTACCTATCATGTACTGAGCCGTTACTGTGTACCAGATGCTGTGCTGCTTTACACAGATCTCATGAATCTTGATGATCTTCTGTGTAATGTGAAATGTGGCAATTTACCTAGTAGTAAATTAGAATGGTTCTTTTTCTACTCTACATATATTTTTAAACTCATAGACACTAATAAATTAATAATTAAATAAAATAGAAAAATTAGATTTTGGGTAATCTGAGTAATTCACATCTTCTCCATTAAATATTTAATCAAATCCACTATAAAGAGAGTTAAATTATCAGCGGTGTAGCCTCCTTTGTAAGTCCTTTCCCTTCCTGAAAGATGTACTAACATGTTTTAAAATGGACAAAAGAATGGTAGAAAAAGGGTGAAAATCAAGTCATATGGGAACTTGATTAAACTAATTTGGCATTATTTATTTCCATTTATAAGGATGCTTTAGCAAAACCTTTTTTATAAAATGGATTCACACACAGGACCATAGACATGGAAGCATGGAAAAGACTGACATCTCAGAGGGACTGTGGGAGGGAGGGCGGGAAGAAATTAATCAAAGAGCTTAAATGCACACATGCACAGACCATGGACACAGACAATAGTGTGGTGAAAGCCTGGGGTGGGGTGGGAGTTAGGTAGAGTGAGGCAAAGGGGGGGAAAAGGGGGACATCTGTAATACTCTCAACAATAAACTTTTAAAAAATAAAATAAAATAAATAGTTGCTTCTTTCTTGAATGAATTTCAGCACTCATCAGAAGGATAGTAATAAATACTTTACATAATGTGATAGGCAATGTTGAAAATTCATGTTTATCTTTCAGAATGCTAATAAATATGAAAGCAATGGTACTTACCTCCTTTGCACTTTTAATTTTACTCAGAAATGTATGTAGCTCCATTGTTTCTGCAAACAGTGCACGACATACTGCCTGATAATGATTTGGTGCCTCTGATTCAGTTGGTAGATGAGCAGCACATAACTACAGAAGAGGAAGATAACAATACTTGTTTACCTCCTCCAACACACACACACTGTACCAAAAAAACTGCTTAGTTTTAGAGGCATAAGTAGTTTTGTGCCTTAATGAAAAACCTTTTACTCTTCACTTTTTATCACTATTTATCATTGGTCTACTGGGAACAAGTAGTTCATCTGTCGTCTGCACAGTTTTATCTGGCCTTCAGTATGTGTGTATTAAAATACTCCTTAACATCTAAAAAATATAAAATGAATAAAGTATAAATTGATATATATATGAGGGTATTTTACTTCTATATGCTATTGATTTTGATTATGAGTACTGAAATTACTAAAGAATCTATCTGAACTTCTTAAGAATCATAACTGCATAGTTCCATTCCAGAGTTCCTGAGAAGCAGCAAGAATCAGGGTGTGCTGTAGTATACCTGAGAAGTACTGTCTTCACGGTTCCTTTCTATTCCTGTTTTTGAAGTTCTTTATGCAAAGTTGAAAAATAAGTGATATATAGCCAATGCTGCTTACAAAATCTAGTAAACATCATACATAAATACTTCTAAACAGAATACTCTTTTAAGACTAATTTAACAAATCTGCCTTAATTTTAATCTTTGTGCATGTATAGAGGAAAATTTAACTGAAGAGAAAAATTCAATTTAAGCTATAGAACTTGTTTTATCACACACAAATAGCACTGGACAGGCCAAGAAAACAAAATAATCAGTTATGATAGTTCAGATTCAGAATCTTCATATAAATAAATGGATCACAGTTGTTGTTTACTCCATTGTAAAAAGAAAATGCATAAATCTTTTGAAGGCATATGATAAGGGACATATGAATACCTAAAAGTGGTTTTTAAAAGGCCACATTGAAGCTCTGAACAAACCATACATTCCAGAGTATTTTAGTTCCTTATTCATTTCACTTTCAGCTGAAAGACTAGGAACTATTATCAAATGCTGAATCACCAATCAATTTTTTTAAGTGACATAACTCTTGAAAGAAACCAGGATTATATAAACTGCTGCTTTACCTTCATGACATCTCTATATGACCGGATAGCTGAAACTTTTCTTTTTTCATCTTCTTCATCTTCCAGGCCTTCATCTGCAGCCTCATAACCCTCATCATTGCTCCCATCTGCTTCTACTGTGTTGGCCATGTGATCAATGAGTTGCTCCAGGGGAGGACTTAATTCTCTTTCTTCATTCTCCTTCAGACCATAGTCCAGTGCTTTATAAATAATAATTCCCAAAGATTCAATAACCTAGGATTAAAAAGGTGATTAATGGAGATGATTAAACATTTTTATAGAACTGTAAGGTCTTCAACTGATTGGATGAGGCCCACACATACTAGGGAGGGCAATCTGCTTTGTTCAGTCTACCAATTTAAATGTTAATCTCATTTAAAAAACCAAAAATACCAAACGCTTACTTAAAATACAGAAGGCTTACTTCACAAATCTAGAACAGGTACTTTAAAAATTCATATGGAACCAAAAAGCCCCCAAACAGCCTCAGCAATCTTGAGAAAGAACAAAGTTGGAGAGATCACAATACCAGATATCAAACTATACTACAAAGCCATTATAATTAAAACAGCCTGGTACTGGCACAAGAACGGGCATAGAGATCAATGGAACAGAACAAAGACCCCAAAAATCAACCCACACCATTATGGTCAATTAATATTTGACAAAGGAAGAAAGAGTATACAATGGAATCAAGACAATCTCTTCAACAAATGGTGGTGAGAAAACTGGACAGCAACATACAAAAAGATGAAACTAGACCATCATATTACACCATACACAAGAAAAAACTCAAAATGGATAAAAGACTTAAATGTCAGTCATGAAACCATAAAAATCCTAGAAGAAAACATAGACATCTAATGTAGCAGAATTTTTGAAGACACATCTGCTAGGGAAAGAGAAACAAAGAAAAAAAATAAACAAATGGAACTACATCAAACTAAAAGCTCCTGCACAGCAAAAGAAACCATCATCAAAATGAAAAGGGAACCCACTCTATGGGAGAACATATTTGCCAATGATATATCTGATAATTTCCAAAATATATAAAGCACACATACAATTCAACAAAAGGAAGACAAACAATTCAATTTAAAAATAGGCAAAGGACCTGAATAGACACTTCTCCAAAGAGGACGTACAAATGGCCAATAGACATATGAAAAAATGCTCAACATCACTAATCATCAGAGAGATGCAAATTAAAACCACAATGAGGTATCACCTCACACCTGCCAGAACAGCTACCATCAATAAATCAACAAACAAGTGCTGGCCAGGATGCAGAGAAAAGGGAACACTGGTACACTGCTAGTGGGAATGCAGATTGGTGCAGCCGCTATGGAAAACAGTATGGAGTTTCCTCAAAAAATTAAAAATGGAACTGCTGTTTGACCCAGCAACCCCACTTCTAGGAATATATTCTAAAAACCCCAAAACACCAATCAAAAAGTATATATGCACCCTTATGTTTATAGCAACGTTATTTACAATAGCTAAGATGTGAAAACAGCCCAAGTGACTATCAGTAGATGAGTGGATAAAAAGCTGTGGTACATTTACACAATGGAATACTATGCAGCTGTAAAAAAGAAGAATCCTTACCCTTTGAGACAGCACAGAGGGACCTTGAGATTATTATGCTAAGTGAAATAAGCCAGCCAGAGAAAGACAAATATCACATGGTCTCACTCATATGTGGAATCTAATGAACAAAATAAATGGACCAACAAAATAAGTCCAGAGGCATGGCAACATGGAACAGATAACATAAACAATTTTACCAGAGGCTAATTGATGGAAACAAGAATTAGGTTCCTACAGCATATATTTGGTCACAAAAAAATCATCAAAATTCTAAAGGCTCAAAACACTTCTAATCTTAAACATTAAAATAAATGTGAACTATAAATATATTTAAGAAAAAGAAATTTTAAAAAGTAAGAGCCCTGGCCAGTGTTGCTCAGTGGTTAGAGCGTAGGCCTGTGCACCTATGTTCAGAGGGTCATGGGTTCAATTCCCAGTCAAGGGCATGTACCTGAGTTGCAGATCTGATATCTGCCCCTGGTCAAGGGTGAGCAAGAGACAACCAATCGATTTGTATCTCTCACATAGATGTTTCTCTCTCTCTCCTGCTCTCCCCTCCCCTCCACTCTCTCTAGAATCAGTACAAAAAATATCCTCACTCCTCAGGTGGGGATTAAAAAAACACAAATGTAAGATAGCTATTTTCCAACCTGCTTATTCCAGTTCAAGGTCATGGACGGTGGTGGGAGCCTCTCTGGGCAGCTCAAGGCTCAAGGCAGGACCCACACTGGACCAGACACCCTTCTACTACAGAGCACACATACACCCACTCTCTCACTCAGACTGGGGCAATGTAGACAAGCCAATTCACCAAACTGCACATCTTTGGTATGGGAGGAACAAAATAAATGGACCAACAAAATAAGTCCAGAGGCATGGCAACATGGAACAGATAACATAAACAATTTTACCAGAGGCTAATTGATGGAAACAAGAATTAGGTTCCTACAGCATATATTTGGTCACAAAAAAATCATCAAAATTCTAAAGACTCAAAACACTTCTAATCTTAAACATTAAAATAAATGTGAACTATAAATATATTTAAGAAAAAGAAATTTTAAAAAGTAAGAGCCCTGGGAGGAAACCAAATTCCTGGAGAAAACCATGTAGACATTGAGAGAGGGGGATGCAAATCCACATAGACAGTGGCCCCAGCCAGGAATCTATTTTTTCTTTCTCATCAATGTTATAATGAAATGATATTGAACCAGAAGACATTATTTGAGGACCCGCTGTAATTCAGTTTGACTCATCTCTATATTAATTCATTTGCCCATGAAACTAGTTCTCAGTCCAAGCTCTCAGGTTACCTTGGTATTCCACAGACTGAAATAAAAGCATCAGGCCACCAAGATCCAATAGTAGCCTTTCCCAAATCACAGAAATACTTGAATTAATGAAGATAATGCTTTCAAATCCATCTGATACATTTTCAATGGCAGATAATCAAACAAATTTAAAAATATAAAAATTTAAAATGAAATATATTTAGAAGGAGTTGATCAGGCTTAATTCTATAGATTTTTCATGGATGCTTATAATAAATTTATATTATATAGATACAGTAAAGTCATTCTCTGTTAGTAAAATTGTTTCTAACTTAGAAGACAGTTTATCATGTGTTCTGTAACAAGCATTCAAATGGCTCCATCATTTGAATAAATTTGATAATCACTGCTCTGGGCTTACCTTCTAAGGCCCAACATAAAAATTATAATGTAAATATGTTGAGAAAGTATATTTTAATTAACTGTCCTTTTAAAAATATTTCATGACTCTAGACCAGGGGTGGGGAATGTCCGGCCCCCAGGCCGTATCATTTGGTCTGGCCCTGCCAAGGCAACCACAGGTGGGACTCGAAATTCAATAAATCTAAGAGCTTTTTTCATAGCTAATTTTTAAGTTGATAATTTTGTATGGCCCAAGAATGATGTTATAAATATCCAAATAGCCCTTGGCAGAAAAATGGTTCCCCATACCTGCTCTAGACCCTTAAAGAAAGCAAATACTATCTGAAAGAGTCTATTATTAGAAATGACAGCTAACATTTACTAAGCATGACTTATTTCAATGACCGTTCCCAGCACTTCACATATACATCATTAAATCCTCAAAATAATTCAATCACATTGGCATTATTCTTACCCTACTTCCTTCTGATTAAGAAACTGAAGCACAGAGACGTTAAGTAATCTGCTCAAAGTCACATAGCAAGTGAACAGGAAGAGCCAATAAAAAGTAACTAGCACCCATGCCAGTGGAGGTCATGAAGTTAGTAAGGGATTATATACAAAATAAGATTCTGAGAAATGGTTTGAAGAAGTGGAAAGAGTACTGGATTGGGCACAAGCAGACGTAAGTCTGGATTCCAATTCTCCCACTTAGTAGTTTTGACTCTCAAGAAGAAACCTAACCTCTCTGGCTTCAGCTGCCTGGTAATAAGGCAATGATGCCACAATTCCCTACGAGACTGAATGCACTCTGCATTTAAGAACTAACACTCTAACATGCACTGGAGTCATGGTCCACTGACCTAGGCGTTAGGGAGAATCCAGCTCAGTATAAATGATCTAGTCTACCCTTTATGCTTTTTTGAAGTTAGGAATTCTTCAAAATTGCTTAATTTTAAAAAATTAACAGCTTTCTTAAGATATAATTCACATACCATACAATTCATCCATTTAAAGTGCACAATTCGCCCTGGCAAGTGTGGCTCAACTGGTTGGGTGTCATCCTGTACACCAAAAAGTTGTCAGTTCAATTCCCAGTCAGGGCACATGCCTGGGTTGCAGGCTCGATCCCTGTTAGGCAGCATGCAGGAGGCAGCCAATCAATGTTTTTGCTCTCATATCGATGCTTCTCTCTCTCCCCTACTCCCTTTCTCTCTAAAAATAAATTTTAAAAAATCTTTAAAAACAGAAAATGAAAGAAAAGTGCACAATTCAATGGTTTTTAGTATATTCACAGAGTTATGCATCAGTTGATGGATATTTAGTTGTTTCTGAAATTGCCTAATTTTAATAAATAAAAAAGATTATATAAAAAATTTTTGCATTAAGATTTTCCCAAGTAAATATATCAACATAATCTGTTTACTATAGTAAAAAATATATTTAAAAGATTTTTACTACAATGTATAAAATGTACTACTTACAGTCAATAGCATATTCTGACATATTATTTACTGATATTAAAACAAACAGGCTACCAAAATATGAATATATTTATCACAGAGTTCTTATTTCTAAATGAAATCCTGCTTCTTTCAAAACCAGTTCTTAAATTCTGATTCTGCCACCAGGGGTTATGGCTTCTGTGCTGGAAAATTACTGACTTCACTCTTTGGCTCACAATTGCTTTCCTTGTTTCACTTTTTTTTAAACCTCCATGGACTTGCTCCAGTCTACTTCACAGACCTTATTTCTTTCTACTCCCTTTCTTACTTGTACAGTGCTGACCTACTAATTGTCCTTACAGGCAATCTAAATCTTGTAGAAGTACTTCTATTCAAAACCCTGGAAAAGTACACTGATTTTCCTAAGTCTTTTATTTTTTAAACTTCAGTATTTTATTAAGCTTTGAATTTAAAACTTTACCCTTGCTTCAATTTAAATTTTCCTACTTAAGACTGAGTCAAAAGTCTTCTAATCATTGACAAGTTCCAAGGCACAAAAATCTTTCTCACTGGACTCAGTGTGGTGGAGGCCACATCAGTTTTGGTCACTGTTATATTCTTGGTACCCAGTGGAGAGTACAGATAGCTATTCATATATATTATTCATATTTTGTTTAAAGAGTGAATAAAAGAAATGCAACTTAAAGTAGATTTTATAATAATAGCTAACATCTACTGAGTTTATTTACATGTGTAAGGGCCTTTGCTAAACATTTTAATGCATTATCTTATTTAATTCTTGTCATAGTACTATTATATAGGTATTATGCATATTATCCCCTTCCAATTCTAGAGATTAACAAATTGTAATTAAGTAAAATGATTAAGTAAGCAATGGAGCCAGAACTCAAACCAGGTCTGCCTCAAAGCCCATGAACTTAACCAATGTCCAGCTCTATTCACACACAGACAAAGGCAACAGAGCTATAGCTGGTAACAGTAAGTGAAAGAGGACACTCGTGATCACAGACCACACTACTGGGGCACCTAGGATGGAGGTCCAAAGGCAGCTTGCCCCACTGGGGTTTTCAGTACAGAAGGCAGGCATACTCTTTCTACCACCTTTCTTCAAACAAGCACATAGGACAGGAAAGGTACAAAAATTTCCACAGTACACAGAATGTTTCTCTCAGCCCCAGGTACTACTGAAGCTGCTCTTATGTAAAACTAGCTCATTCTGAGTGGCTTACCTCATAATTTCTGAAGTAAAAAGCTTCTCTGCTAAACTGAAAAAACAAACAAGAAAGCACAACCTGAGAAGTCAGGGCAAGGACAGCCGCTAATAACCAACTGCCAGTTCCCTCTGGTTCTACTCCAGTCATAGCCACCACCTCAACATTCATTTTTATCTAGGTCAAAACAGGGAAGCAGGGAACAATATTTTTAAGGATTAAATTACCTTTTGCTACACAGAGAGTATTTTAATGTCACTATAATATTAGGCTATCAAAATATGTACTTTTCCATTGTCTTCATGTACAGTTTATCTTCATTAATTTATATTAATAAAGAACAGCGATATGCCATCTTTAAAGGCTTAAATATATAATATACTTTCAGGACTAGTTGAGATCTGAGGATATTTTACTCTTGCCTGTTTTAGTAAGATTTTTCCTGTATGGAAACTGAAATGTCTTTCTAACAGGCTTATCTTGTAACTTCTGAATGCGTTATGCTCCAGAGTCCCCTTCTGATAAAGTCTGAAAACTAGAAATTCTTTTTTTCCATTAAAAAAGTTATAAACTGTTCCTTAAATTGAAAATACACTGCAGAAGTGGTCTGGGGCCCAGGCACACCCTCTAACCCTGTGAGCCCCAAGCAGAGAGAACAGCAGCATCAGTACTGTGCAGATCTCAAGAACTAGCCATGAAAAGGAGCAGTGAGAAAAGAAAGCATGAGGACTCCCTGAGGAAGCCATTCTTAACACAGGTGGGAAGGAGTGCCGCTGCTTCCTGGGCCAGATAGGCTAGCGGGCCACCCAGGCTAGCACACCACCCTTTCTTGAGTCACAGTCCTCCTACATGCATATGTTACCGCATGTAGTTTGGGAAATGGGTTATGCAACTCACGATTTCTTCGGCCTTAATATAAACTCACTGGGGAGTACTTAGCCAAAATAATATCTATAAACAATACATGACCATTTATTATTGTATTTTTACAGATGGGAAAAGAAATTCTGCAGATTAAGTTATTTGCCAAATATTATAAAGCCAGTGATACAGCTGTAAACCAAACAGAAAAAACATCCCTGCCCTCTAAAGCTGGCATTCTAGAAGAGAAAGACAATAAACAAGATTAACAAATAAATTACAGTATTATTAGATCGTGCTACATGCTATGGAAGAAAATAAAGTGTAAAGTGCTGAGGTGTGGTGGTAGTAGCATGTAATTTTAAGTAGGAAAGTCAGTTTAGACCTTACACCAGGGGCAACTGGAAGGAGATGAAAGGGCAGTTGTGTGAACATCTGGGGAGACAGTTTCAGGCGGAAGGAACAGTCAAAGGAACAGCCAGTGCAAAGGCCCTGAGGAGGGAGTGTGCCTGGAATGTTCTGTCAATAACAAGGTGACCAGTGTGCCCAAAGAAAAGTGAAGAAAGTATGAAATGAGAATGGAGTGCCACTCCAAAACCTTGTTGACTAACTGATTTTTATGCTAAGGGAAATGGAGAGCCACTGAAGGTTGTGAATAGAGAAGTGACATGACACAATTTATGACTAAAAATGAATGCTTCTGGTTCTTGACTGAGAATAGACTCTAGTGGAATAAGGGCAGCAGGAAGGAGTGCTGGTGAGAAGTGGGCAGTTCGTGGTTAGATTCTGAAAGTAAAACCAAAACCATTTGTCAATAGATTGATGGTTAAGTATTAGTAACCAATGAAACTCCAAAATTTGTCTTGATCAAATATAGAAGACTTCAAGAATAACAGGTTTGGAGGGAAATCAGGAATTCAGTTTTAGGCAGATTAAATTTGAGATGTCCATTTGGTATCTCAGAGGACTGGTAAATTGGCTGGCAATTTCAGAGAAGGAATGCAGTTTTCAGATATCAAGTCGTCAGCACAGAGATGATATTTAAGACAATCAGGCCAGATGAGATCACTGTCCTAGATTCAAGAGTTTGAGTACAGATAAAATAATTAGTAAGGAATTTCCTTTTCCTGAGATAATGAAGAATTGCCAGCAATTTGAAATTACTTACCGAAGATTCATTTGAAGGGATTTTTAAATGTATAATAATACTAATAATATGTTAAACCAATGTCATCACATTTTACACAAAGGAATAATCCCATTTTTCATTCACATATATTTCTTCTTTCAAGAGCAAGATCATTTTTGTATGTTTGATCATCAGAAAAATCAGATCATTTCTAAAAGTGAGTTTACAGATCATCTAATCCAATCCCTTTGTTTTACAGAAAGGAAGCTGAAGGTGAAGAGATTAAATGACCTGCCTAAATTCACACAATTAATCAGTGGCAGACTGCAATACTGGTCTGCAGATGCCAAACTCAGGGTCCCTTCTACTCTAACACTATGGCTCTTTCTGATGGAGGAGTTCCAGTAGGTCATCTTGAAAGGCAGTGGTTCCCAACCTGTTGCTATCTTCACACATCTGAACATCATTCATGCCACAGAGAGCAATATAACCGCCAATATAGGGCAAGGGAAAAGGGGCTGAAAAAGCTCCTCAGCAGACTCAGCCACAAGCACCCTTCACCCCCACGGGTGTGTATGTCCAAGTGGGAATCACTGCTGTAAGGAGTTAAGAAGGAAAAGAAAGGAAAATTAATGACAATATAGAGAACTGTGGAGAATTCAATTCTACTATCTTCTGAGCCTAATCAAGTGCTTTAATTTTCGATGTTACTATTAGGTTCTCTGATCCCTGTCCAAGTATCTGTTGTCTGATTACTCTTCCTGTTACCTGATCAAAGCCTGATTATTATGAGCCATTAGCTACAAAAAAAAATAATAATAATAAGAGCCTTTAGCTTCATGCTATGGTTTTAAATAAATTTAAATCATAATTACAAAACACTCATCAGAGTTAATAGTTAATCATTACTTAAGATAGGCTTAAAATATAATCTATTTGCTTAGAAAACAAATTCTCAACTTAGAAAAGGTAAGATATGAGAATTACTAATATTATCACTTAATTACCAATAAAGACTAATATAGTAAGTATTTAAACAACAGATAAATTTATTTTATAATGCATACTAAAAATTAGTCAAAATTTAACAATGATATAATAGTTTTGAAAATATTTTGTATACTATAAAGCACTTTACAAATAAAAATATTTATTATGCTTATCTGATAAATAAAAAATATGAGATTGTTAAAGATCACTACTTAATGATACACACGGGAAACTGGGGGATCTTTCATGTATTCATTCATTCATTCAAAAATATATTTACTAAGTTCTTGCTATATACCTGGCACTGCACTTAAAGGCTGGGAAATGCAACAGGAAATAAGACATAGCTCCTTTCTTGAAGGAGTTTATAGTCTAGTGGGAGACATTTAAGAAAGCATGCAATTAAAATACAGCAGACTGAATGCTTCTAGGAGTAACTACAAAATGCCACTATGGAGCACATTGGAGGGACAACTAATCCAGACTAGGAAAATTTCCAAGAAGAAGAAATGGCTAAACAGATTTGAAAAATGTGTATTAGCTAGGCAAAGAGTGAAGTGTGTTATGAGCAGAAGGAACAGCATTGCAAATGTCTGGATGTAAAAGAAGATGAGGCTTTCAAAGCCTTAAAAGTGGATCAATCTGACCAAAGTAAAGAATGAGAGGGAAGAGGGATGAAACCAGAGAGGTGTGCATGATCAAACACCCCATTAAATGAATAAACAGCCTAGACACTGAGTAATAAATGACTGGTTAAATAAATTATAGTATATCCATATAATAGAATATTAGGTAACAATAAAATGTTATTATATACTTGAAAACATAAAAAATGTTCATTAAAACAAATATCTATTGAGCATCTATTACTGCACTGAGCTAGTTAGGTAAAAATTAGATTAGATTATAAACCAGTATGTTCACATGTGAGATAACTTATGAAAAACATACACAAGTAGCCCGGCTGGTGTGCCACAGTGGCTGAGTTGTCAACTCGTGAACCAAGAGGTCACCAGTTTGATTCCCCGGCAGGGCACATGCTCAGGTTGTAGGCTTGATCCCCAGTGGGGATGTGCAGGAGGCAGCCAATCGATGTTTCTTTCTCACTGATGTTTGTATCTCTCTCCTTTCCTCTCTCTCTAAAAATCAATAAAAACATTTTTTTTTTAAAAACATACACATGTACATAGGAAAAAAAGATAAAATCACAAAATGCTAACAGCTATTACTGCTATGGAAATAGGGTTACAGGTGGTTTTTCTTTTTTGCTTACCTTTGTTTTCTAACCTTTCCTCCTATTATTGAAGTTAGTATAAACAAAGTAGGTGAGAACTTTTTCCATATGGCCAAGTGTTACTAAAAGAAAACTATACATGTAACTCATCCATCACAGAAGTCCAACTCTAGACTTCTAGAGTTATGTCTGTTTTTTAAAACCAACTAACCTTTACTGAGTGCCTGCTTTGTACCAGGGACCAAAACATAGATACAAAGATAAATAAGGACCAGCCCTTGCCCTGAAAGTGCTTACAGCATAGTAGATAGACATGCAAACAGAAAGTCCGACAGGGTGAGGGAAATGCAAGAGATACTACAAAGCACTGTGGAAGTACTAAGGACAGAGACTTCTGTGGAAATGTCAGAAATATGTGAGAAGTACACCACTGTGAGAAGTACACCACTTCTGGCATTGTAGAAAATGCTCTTTAATATCTGCCTCGTACTCTATTGAGTCCCATTTATCCCACATCACCTTGACCTATTTGCCACAAGAAGAGAAAAAAAAGGGGAGAGGGATTAGAGGACATACTGCACCAATTATACAAACTGGGCTCACAATGCAATGCTGATGTACTAAACCTGCTTTACAAGGAGCCAATTGTAGGAATACACAATGACCCACTCAAGAGATATATTATCAGATCGTCTCCTGTTCTTTAGCACTCTGGGTTGTCAAGGGCAGACATGCAGTCTGGTCAGACTACATATGAACAGGGAGCTTTCTAGTAAAACCACACAGCTAGAAAAGAGGAAGCCCAATCTTCTTATTTTTTAGTGAAAGAAAACAGAAATAAAGGGCAAAATAAAAGTCAAGAAAGAGGATTAGAAACTGCTCATTTCATCTGCTAAAAAAACCAAAACAATGATTTCCCCCTCTGCTTTCTTCTTGAAAACTTATCACCAACTCTTAAAACAGTTGCTATACACTTATTTGCTTTTTTCATTTCACAGGCATTTCATTTTTCTCTTTCACCATACTACTTACAATTTTCTTTTAAATATGGTAGGAACAATGAAATATAAATATCAATCTGGCCATGTTGAGTATTTAAACCTTTATTACACAGAAACTTAGAGCAAATTTTTTCCTACGAAGTTAAAATTGAAATTAAAAATATCCTGACAGTGTAAATCACATAAGCAATTGTAATCTGAGTTATTACCCATGTCAGATATTCACTATAAAACTTCATTAGAAGGAGAAGTCTGTGGATCACAGAAAATCCATATATTGTAAATGACTCTGGCACTGGACTTACTTTAAAAACACTGTTTTGTTCATACATGGTTAATCTTAATATCTAAAATGATTGTGTCAACTCACAAAATATACAGTTCAGAGATCTGACTTTTGTCACTTACTTTATATCAATTTATTATATGTTCCTTAAAAAGATCAACGTAGATATGAGAACCTAATACCATCTTTGCGGCAATGCCCTGCCATTAACCCTGTCTCCTATATTTCCTCCTCCACCTGTAAGAAAACCTGCTCCAATCCTCACCACCCCACTACTTTTTTCTAGCCAGTAACACCTCTTAACAAATTCCTTCCTGTCTTTTTTCCTTTGTTGTTTTACATAACCAAAATACCCCATTTTAATCATCCCTTACCTCAAAGCTGCTATTCATCATTTCATTTTTGCAACTCAACCATCTGGCTTATTTACAGCTCCCAACCTGAAGAGAGCCTGCCCATGTGGCCGGTCCCTCTTTTTCGGGTCTGTGTATCAGAGCAAGCCTGAAGGAGAACCAAACAAGCTGACAGGTCTGAAACCCCCGTCAATCAGGCATCACCACGGATAAGAGATGTCTGTGGTAGGAAAGGGGGTGAGCGGGTACTGCTTTAACCCCTATGGATAGACCTTGAAGACTCACTCAAACAGGTAAGAGCCAGAACAGCTTTCCTACGTCCAACTAAGGGGTCAAAACTAAGGAGAAACTGTACGGTTATCTCTGTACCTCTGTGCCAGACACTTCTGAACATTTGCCAAATGAATGGTTTCATCTCAGGACCTCCAATAGTTCAACTACTTAAAAGAATGTTTGGCAAGAAGAAAAGGAAACTGCATATAATAATTTGCTGAGAATTAAATACTAACAACCTCAACACCTAGCTTCTTCTTGCACTAAGAGTACTCAAAAAGCAGAGTAAATATGGTCTCCACTATTTTTTTAATCTGCCTACCTGCCTGAAACAGCTGACTCATTTCTTTGCTCCACTTTCTAGAGGGCATAATTAAAAACACAGGCGGGAGGAAGAAAAGTGGACTCAAATGGCATAGATGACCACATGACTGCATAGCTCAATGTGTAGGCTCCTTCCCTGCCCCCAGCTGACCGCCATCCACTCATATCCAGTGTGGAACTGAGCGACACTGGGGTGGAGATGTGGGTGAGGAGCCAACCAGGACTGCACTGACCAGCGATGCATGTGCAGAGGCGGCAGAGATTTCACATACTTTGGATTTTTACACTAGAGATTAGCTTGAGTCACGAAACTAAAGGGTATATATTATCTTTGACATTTAAAGTTTTTGAAATATATGACATTAAATAAGAAAACAAAGTACTATGTCTATTATTTGCTCCTAACATATTTTTCTTATATTCATTTGGTATAATTATGTCTTCCTAAATACACATACTTTTTAAACTAAATTAAAAATGGTACAATGATTATAAGATACCTCAAACCTAAAATTCCTTTCAAATTATGTTAGAAGCAATAATTCCTTCAAGAATACTCCCAGCCCTGGCCGGGTGGGTTGGTTGTTGGAACACTGTCCTGTACGCAAAAAGGTTGCAGGTTCAATTCCTGGTCAGGGCACATACCTAGGTTGTGGATTCTATCCCCAGTCAGGCACACAGAGGAGACAAATGATCAATGTTTCTCTCTGACATCGATGTTTCTCCTCCCCCGCCCCCACCTTCTCTCTCTCTAAAAGCATATTCTCAGATGAGGATTTTAAAAAAAAAACAGAATACTCCTCAAATTCCTGGTTCTTTATTAAAAGCAGTATTTGAATTCTGCCTAAGAAGCCCGTTAGAGAGCATATAAAATTCAAATTACATTTTAAAGGCCATACAAAAGAAGTATACTTCTATCACCACTTGCTTTCAGGCTCTATCTGTCCCAACATATCTTTATAATATAAATCACTGTTTACATAGTTTGGTTTTTCTAAATAACAATAAAACTTCATATAGTCAAATTAACTGCTAATTTAACAAAAGTTTAAATCATAGAATAACCTTTTTAAATACAATTATTACTTAATGTTATCAATAAAAATCTGTTTTGATGAAAAAATATATAGTATAAATTATAAATATTTGTAAATAGATGCCACTAAAGTAAGGTTAGTACAATTACAAAAATAAGCCCATAAATTAACCATAGTATAAAGATATAGTAGGTAACAAACTCTCCATTTCAAACCAGTAAAGAAAAATGGAAGAATCATTAGTTAACATCTTGGAAAAAAATTAAAATAATATCCTTCACGTTGAACTATCCCCAAATTTTCAGGTAAAGATTAAAATAATTTCTTTTTTAAAGTACTATGAAAAAAATGTGAAAATGTATCTGCCAATAGTACATAAAAGACTTCTTTTACATTTAAGAGCAAAGAACGAATCCATTTTTTAATTTCTATAGGACAAAACTACCACATACTATGTAAAAAGGCCAAGAAAGTGATTATAAACATTGTTAACACATGCAACAGAACAAAGAGATATGGCATACTAAATGATGAACTCTTAACCAACATATATATGAATATCACAACAGAAAAACAAGCAAAGGACATGAATAGATAACTCCAAAAAAAACACCCAATAACCAAAAATATGGTTTTTGTTGTTGTTAAATGTTCAATCACATGTGCCAGAGAAGTGTGGGTTTTTAAATCCTCACCTGAGGGTATATTTATTGATTTTAGAGAGAGGAAGGGAGGTGAGGGGATGAGAGAGAGGGGAGGAGAGAGAAAGAGAAATGGGGAGAGAGAGAAACACTGATGTGAGAAACATCGATTGGTTGTCTCCTGAACAAGCCCCAACCAGGGATCGAACCTGCAACCTATACATATGCCCTGACCAGAATCGAACCCGCAACCTTTTGGCTTACTGGACGACACGCCAACCAACTGAGCCGCCAGGGCAGAGAAGTGCATATTTTTAATGAGATGTCATTTTTTTTGCCTATTCCGTTAGAAAAATATTTTTAAATGTTGATACTATCACTGAATATTCAGAAAAATGAACTTTCATATTATTGGTAGGATTATAAATTGTCATAGACAATTTGGAAATAGATCAAATCTTTAAAAATATGTATACCCTTTGGTCTAGTGATTCCACTTCTCTTGATATTTCTTTATGATAAATTCCTAGATTTAAAATTTAGTTTGTTTACCCAAGAATTACTTACAAGAAACTGGAATCCTAATGTTCTACTTCTACACTCTTGTTGAATGTATAGCCTTACAGCTCAATACTATATAATTACTACATTTTCAAGTAGTTAATGACATGCAAAAATATTCACAATGAATTAAGTGAAAAAGACAGTTCCAAAGCAATACATACAATCTCATGCATGTGTCATGCACTCTACACACACCCCCATTGGAAGAATATACACTGCAATCCCATATCCATTATCAGGGACCGACTCAGAGCAGGCCAGTCACAGTGCTCCAGTCACCTGGAGACAGAGAAAGGTTTGCTAGGAGGACTTCTGGGAGAGAGTGTCTCCTTCAGTGGATACATCTGGGTAAAGGCTATACAGGATTCCCTTGTACTATTCTTGAGACTTTAAGTTTAAAATGACATCTAAATTAGAACTTCCAAAAACTTAAACTGCCTTAAATGGCAAGGATAGTTACCAGCTCAACGAGAAAGCATTCGGCCCTGATCGTTACTGACAACCATCTACAACTTCAAGAGGAGCCAGCTTTAGAACGAAGCTCACACGTGTGCTACAAAGAGGAAACAAGAACGAACCTGGGTTTTCATAAGACTGTTGAGCTGCTAAGTAAAACCAACCCTGAAGCCCCCCATGCACTTTCAGTTTTTGAGGATCCATCTTTGTCATTTAAGTCAGTTTATGATTTTAGGAACTCTTCATTTTGACATAATTTTAAACTTACAGAAAAGTCTCAAAAATAGCCTGAAGACTTCCTATATGCCCTTTATCCAAATTCACCAAGTCAACATTCTGTCCCATTACTTTACTCTCTCTCTCATTCTCTCTCACATACACACATAATCTTTTGAAACTGAGAGTAAGTTGCATACATTATGCCCATTTCTTCTCTAAATATTGCAGTGCTTATTTCCTAAAAATAAGGATGTCTTAGATAACCACAGTACAATTATCAAATCAAGGAATTTAACATTGATACAATCCAATCCACAGTCTATACTCAAATTTCACCAGCTGTCCCCCAAATATGTCCTTTGTTGCTATTTTTCTCTAACCCAGGATCACCCATTGCATTTGTTACATCTTTTTAATCTCCTTTAACCTAGAACAGTTCCTTAGCCTTTGTCTTCCATGACAATGACACTTTTGAAGAGTACAGGCCAGGTTTTTGGTTTGTCCCATGTTTCCCTGGGTTCTGAATACTTAGCAGGAATATCTGGGATATGGTACTGTGTTATGTCCCTTTCAGTGGAACAGGAGGCACATGGTGCTGGCTTGTCCCAACACTGGTGATTTTAACATTCATCAGTGTCAGACTGTAAGGTACTCCTGTGAGCCCTACCTCCTGGTGTTCATGGCTTGTAATGACCCCCTCCCTTCAGTGTGGGTAAGACCTGTGACTTACTTCTAAGTAAGAGAATACAGACAAGGTGACAGGATGTTTGTAATTACAAGCATGTGATGATGTTACATAAGCAGTTGCTTCCATCTCACTGGTGTTTCCTCTCCCTTGCAGGCTGTGAGGAAGCAAGTGGCTACGTTGGGAAACCCACATGTCAAGGAACTTCAGTCAGCCTCTAAGAGCTGAGGGCAGCCCCCAGTCAATGGTTAGCAAAAGTTGAAGGTGTCAGTCCTACAATCACAAGAAACTGAATTCAACCAACAAGCACAAGAGCAAGAAGTGGAGCTTACCCAGTTCAGCTTCCAGATAACCCAGCCCTGGCTGACACCCGGATTAAAGTCCTAACAGACCCTGAGCAGAAGACCCAGCAAAGCCATGCCTGAACTCACAGAAACTGTGAGATAATAGATGTATACTTATTTCAAACTGCTACACTTATGGTAATAATTTTCTCGACATTGTTACACAGGAATACAAAATGAATAGTCACTTAAAACAGTTCTGCCAGATTACTACAGTGTACTATTTTTTCCCTTTGAAATCAATATGTGTTCTATGGGGAGCTCCTCAAAAACTATGTCAATATCACAGTCCTCATCAAACTTCCACTGGCTAGTTTTAATAACCATTAATGATTCTTGCCTAAATCAATTATTACTATGATGTTTGAAAAATTATGACGTTCTACCCACCATTCCTCTACATTTAATATTTGGTAATGTAGTGAAAGAACTTCCCCTCTTTCCCCATTTATTTATTCATGTATTTACTTATGTATCAAATATACTCATTGATTATTTTATTTCATAACAAATTTAATCCATTGTCATTATATACTCTGATGCTCAAACAGTTCCAGATTCGGCCAATGGGAGCTTCTTCAAGTTAACTCCTGAGTCCTTTTAACAAATCCCATTAACTTTTATAAACCACCTTACTGAGGTATAATTTACTTACCATAAAATTCATTTGGAGTGTACAATTTAGTAATTTTTAGAAAATTTATAAAAGTGCATGGCCATTACCACAATCTAATTTTCAAATTTTAATTTTTCATCATTCCAAAAACAAATTTCATGCCCATTTGTAGTCACTCCCCTTCTAACTCTCAACTCCAGGAAACCACTCACCTCTTTTCTATTTCTATAGACTTCCTTTCCTGGACATTTCATGTGAATGAAATCATGTAAGATGTAGTCTTTTGTGCCTGAATGTTTTCACATAGCATGTTTCTGAGGTTCATCCACCTTGTAGCATGTGTCAGTACTTTGTCCCAGTGTATGGACATACTCCCTCATAATATTTTGTGCACTTCCTTAGTTCTTGGTACAGTATGTTCTTGACTCATCTTGTACTTTTCCTGCCCCAGCCCTGGAATCAGACATTTTTCCAAGGAACCTCAGCTACTTTAAATGGGGAAGCCTATTTAGAAACCAAGAGCTGAGTGGCTAGGGATGCTCAGTGTTACAGGGGTGCCCTAATACTTCTATAGGCCCTTTCACAATGTGTCTGTATACATACATGTTTCTATAAACACACAAAGACACACAAACATACATACATACAAACATGAAAGTTTGATCTACTTTTTATTGCTTGTAGTTGAAAGCATCCTAGCTCATACAGGCAGCAACAGCAGAGATAAGATAAAAATCTCTTCCTTTCTCTAGTTAGAAAGGAAACAGCAGTAAAAAAAAAAAAAGGTTAGACGTTTAGTTTCATTCAGCTCCATAACTCTGAAACATATATGCAAAAGGCTTTTTGGCAAAGAAATCTTTTCAAAGCAAGGACCCCAATTGCTTAATGTTGAATTTTTGTTTTTACTTTTCTGTAGAAATTGGTACACTAGGCACAAAACTATTTCTGTTGAGTTGAGATACCGTAACCCCTCCCGCCCCCAATCCCTATCAATTCATACACTGGCTTAGTGAATTGCCAGTGAAGGGAAACTTCTCAGTCATGTGGTACTGTGAGTTCACCCTTTGAGACTGTCATTCCACATCAAACACACTCCAAATATATGACAAAAAATTTTTCATGTTTTTGAGACACAGCCATTCTCAAAAGAAGATCATTATCTCCACTGACCAGAAACAACAGAAAAACACAGCCATAAAAGGGCTGCAAGCCACGGTCTCCTCATTTCTGTACCCAGAAGCAGCCAGGAGTTAGGGACTCAGGCACAGTTGGAGACTCAGGTCTACTATGTAAGGCTGGAGTAATCTGTCCTGCCATGAAATGGTGAAAACTGTGAGTATTGTGTAGCCAATATAACTGACTAATTCGGGAGTGGGGGTGTCTGTTAAAGCCAAAAGTCCGTTATTATAATAAAGTAGGTTTCCCAAATGCATATGTTAATAAATTGACAAATTAGTTAGTTTACCTATTTTTACTTATGTAGACACAAAAGTTCTCCATATGTATTACAGTAATTTTAAATTTATACTGAATAGTTCTAGTAGATGGTGCATTCACCAGTCACTGAGAGTAAACAAATACACATGGCTGTGGCGTGGCTTAGCACACGTTAAAACTGCTGGTAACCTATATGTAATAATACAATTATATAATATGCAAGTTGAGTTATCCCTAGATAAGAGGAAATTTAATATGTAATAGTCCTCAGCAAATCTTCTCAGTGGTTTCCAAATTCACTCAGGTGTGTACTTACCCTGGTCAACAAGGCCTTACATGACATGACCTGGCTCCCTGCTACCTGTCTAATCTCATCCACTACCTGCCTTAGCCACACTGGCCTCCTAGTGCTCTTAGCCCACCTGGGCATCATCTCACCACGGGGCCTTCACACTTGCTTTTTCTTCTGCCTGTCTTACTCCCTCACATCATTCAGATCTGTGCTCAAATGTCACCTCAGAAGAGAGACCTTCACTTCTAAAATACTGTATACTCTTTTCTCTGTCCACCCACCCCCCTGCCCAATTATGTTCTATTCCTTGTCCTCCTTTATTTTTCTGCATAGCACTTAATACCACATAATATTTTATATACATTTATTTATATATTATAACTAATAGAATAAATCCATGCAAGCAGAAGTTTTCATCTGTTTTGTCTATTGTTATATCCCCAATGACTAGAAAAGTGTCTGGCACAGGGTAGGTGCTTTCTTTGTAGAAAGAAGGAAAAGGAAAAGGAAAGAGAGAGAAGGAGGGAGGGAGGGAGGGAGGGAGGGAGGGAGGGAGGGAGGGAGGGGGGGGGAAGGGTTTGAGAAGGGGAGGGGAAGAGAGGGGAGAAGGTGTCTATGTACCTTCTAGCTCAGGGCTATGCTCCTGGTCTAGCTTGTTTCCAGGAGGGCTCACCTTACTAAAATGAGTAAATTATTTTTTCTCTTTAGTTATCTGATTTTTACAATTAAAAATGCTAATGTTCCCTTTTACTAGTACTGTACACATAATTGAAAATCTGATTTACTCTCACATCCGCTAAACAATGGAATAAAAAATAATTTTGTTAGGACATTCGACTCACTTTTTACTTAACTCAAGATAAATAAGTGAATTTTTGAAAATACTTCAATTATCTGAGAAGTCATCTGATACAAGAACATCACTGGATCTGAAAGCTTCATTACTATACTTGTTTAACTGTGACTCATGAATTGGTTTACATAAGATTAAATTTCCTGGTTTCTAAAAGCTTAAATAACTTGTGACAATCACAAGGTCCTGTTTCTTGAAAATGGATTGTGCCAATTCAACAATATTCATGAACAGGCTTTAAAAGAAATAGCAGTTCATCTTTTTAGACTGGCCTGTAACTGCTAGTTTTCCCTTACATTTTCTTCTGTTGAGTTTTGCTTTTAATAGATACTTTCCACCTTGGCCCTATTTTGACTTTCTCTTGTAGCTGAAAATCATCAAAATCCCTAAAGAGAGTGAATGTTATGGGAATCAACTATAGTTCTTGATTTGTAGCCAGGCCCTCAAGGCAACAGGCATGGCTCTGCCTCCCCTGCCCTTCATCTGGCTTAGTCATGGGACTGGACTTGATTTTCCGCAGCAAAACTGAACAGATTGCTAGTTACTCATAATTTATAAGAAGGCAAAATGTATGTTTCCATCTTTATTTTTTCACTTCACAGGACCCTCCCTCCCCTGACACAAACCTATGATGTCTCTTTTGTTTTCTTATTATAAAAGCAAAGCATATTCATTATAAATCTCAGAATATACAATCAAAAGAAAATTAATATATACAAAATCCCAGAGGCAATCACTGTTAACAGTTTACTATATTTGTCATTTGCATTTTTTAATAAAAACTGGATCATTCAGTACCTATTACATATTTTATAACCTGTTTTATACTATAATGGACCATACCTTTTCACATAAACAATTCTATGCTATTCATTTGTTTTTAATAATGCCAAGTCTAACTGTTGCATGACATTTAGACAGATTCTAGTTTTTCTCTTATAAACAGTGCTGCAAATAAATATCTTCTAGCTATATATCTGCACATATTCAGGTGATGACAAAAATAACAATAATAGCATCGGCCATCCCCAAAACTGCTATCCTAGTCACTTTCACATCTGATCTCTCTAACCCTTACAACCACCTTAAGGACAGGTGTTAATATCCTCAGTTTACAGACAGGAAACTGGGGCTCAATAAAATAACAAATTGTAGGACTTCCGGTCAAGATGGCAGTGTAGGTAAACCTCCTCCCACATCAAAATTACAATTAAACCACAGAACCACCATCATTCAGAACCACCTGAAATCTAGCTGAATAGAAGCCCTACAACTACAGAATTAAATAAGCAGCCACATGGAGATTACTAGGAGGGGTGGAGACTCTTAATCTAAGGACTCTTAATCTCAGGTGTGGTGGATAAAAGTCGGGAGTGATGTCTTGGCTCCAGAGGCACCCACTGAGGAGTGAGGGGTCCCAGCCCCACACCAGGCCCCCAGCCTAGGGCCCCAGTGCCAGGAAGAGAAGTTCCCATAACTTAAGACCCTAAAAACCAGCAGGGACTGAGGCTGAGTGACACGGAGGCTGCTGGAGTCCCAGGCAGTTCTTAAAGGGCCCTTGCACAGATTTACCTGGACTCACTCCCTCTGAGCTCCAGCGCTGGGGCAGCAGTTTGAAGGTCACCAGAGACATACAGGGAGGAACTGAATTCCTCCCTGGTGAGAGCAGGGGGTGAGGGGCAACTTTCTCCCAGAAGAAGTGCTGGCAGAGGCCACTGTTCCTTTGATAAGACTTCCCCTCACAGAGACAGCTGCCAGGTACCATATCTGAGTCTCCATCAACCTGTCTCACAGTTCCCATGGCCCTAGTGATCCCCTGAGGACCAGCCCCACCCAACTGGTGGGCCCACCCAAGCTGTCTCCAGGGGCTTTTCCATAAGAATGGCCTGTCTTGGGTCATGCTTCAGATTTTCCTAAAATCTCTTAAGCAAGCAGCATCTGGCTTCAGCATGTCCTGTATCTCTTACAATGTGGCCCCAGGCCTGGCACTAGCAGCAGCCTGCCTTGGTTCACAGCCTGGCCTGGCCTGGGCACCTCCAAGCCCAGCACAAGTAGCAGCCATCTGCAGGTCGCTTTGTAGCTCATGCCAGATAGCCCCTGGCAGAACACGGGTGGTGGCTGACCTTGGCATGCACCTCCCCAGACACCCCAGAGCCAGCCCACCCAGTGAAGAGCTTCAGAACACCACCAGAAACTGGGAGATAATAAATGTTTGGTTTTTTAAGCCAATAAGTTTTAGAGTAACTTGTAGCAACAGACAACTGATAACTCACACTTTACAGAAAAAAATGCCTCAATATGTTGCCTTTATTTACTTCTCCAATTTTCCTCCTCTTTTCTCCTTTCAACCCACTGCAACAGGGCTTTTGCCCACAACTGCTACACCAAAACTGCTATGGGTAACTACCACATAGTCAGACTCAATCATCAACAGTCAGTTCTCATCGTACCTGATGTACTAAGAAACATTCCACACAGCTGACCTCCTACTCCTTCCTTTAATAAACACTTTATTTACTTGGTTTCCTGGACACAGCCCTTACTGCTCTTCTACCTTTCTGGTCACTTCTTCTCAGGCTTCTTTGCTGGTACCTCCGTGTCTCACTACCCTCTTAATGTTGGAGTATTCCAGGGCTCAGCCTTAGTCACTTCTCTTCTCTGTCTACCCTCATTCCTTTGGTGATCTCAAAACTCTCTTATTTACACAGTCCTACAAGGGCCTTTAAGGCCCTACATCCTTGCTAATCCAAGTATGGTCCTAATACCAGCAGCAGCAGCATCACCTGAGAGTGTGTCATCTCTGGAGCCACTCAAAACGAACCAAATCAGAATTTAAATTTTAATGAGACCCCTAGGGGATTTGCATGCATATCAATGTTAGAGCAGAACTACCTTTGTGATTTGGTACCCTATTCCTCTCCACTCTCACCACATTAACTTCCTGCAATTATAGGAGCTTAGCAGATATACTCCCATCTTAGGACCTGTGTAGTATTCCCTCTAAAATGCTCTTCCCCACATATCTATATACCTGCTCCCTTACCTCCTTCAAGAGGTTTTGCTCTTTTGTAACCCTTTTGGGAGGTCTATTCTGATCACCTTGTTAAAAACTGCAAACCCACCGCCATCACTAGCACTACCACACTCCCGTCACAGTTCCCTATATACTCACCTGTCACCTTCTAAGGTACTAGATTTCTTATGTATCATATGTATTGTCTGTCTATCCCTACTACAATGCAAACATTTGTGGGCCAAAATTTTTGTCTATTTTGTTGACGGGTGTATCCCAAATCCTAGAAGACAGCCTAGACACAGCAGGTGCTCAATAAATGTTAGTCTTCAATAACTTCTTCAAGGACTTGGTAAACCAAGACTCTGACTCATGCTCCCTCCATTAGCAAAGTCATTCATGCTTGTAAATCTCTCCCCCCTGCCTACCTAAAATCTATTCAGTATACTTGAGAATATGTATCTACTCTTTTACCAGGCTTTAACCAAGCCCCTCAACATGCTGTTACTGCCTCCCCAATAAGCTTCATAATTTTAAAAATATAATTTAGAACAAATTTCTCATTTCTTAAACACTTCCATTCCTTCTCCTCCCTACTCCTTTAACCAAATGCGGCTACAAAGCACCTGAAGTGTGTCTCATCCAAACTGAGAGGAGCTGAAGTAAAATATATACACCAGACTTGAAAGACTTAGTATGAAAACAATATATAAAATAGTTTAGTAATAATTTTCATATTAAATGTGTTGACATGATAATGTTTTAGGCATATCAGATTAAATAAAGTATACTATAAAAATTAATTTCACCTGTTTCTTTTCACTTTTTAATGTGGCTGCTAGAAAATTCTGCATTAGATATGTGACGCCCATTAATTACATTTCTATTGGTTAGCACTGCACTAAACCAGTTCCAAACAAACTGGCTCCTTCTTCCCTGGAAGAAATTCTTTCCCTGGTTTTGTTTTAATAAGCAGGAGACTGTGAAAGAAGATGGGGGAATATAACATGCAATTAAAAACAGAAACTAAATAAAATCTCTGTAATGCTTTGAAATAACCACTTTGATCTTCACTTGACAGAAAACATTTTAAGATAATATTTTTACAAAGACACATATATAATAAGTAGTGTATTTAAATTACATTAATAACATCACTATCTGTAAAAGTTCATCAAGCTATAACTTGATTTGTGCACGTTTCTCAATGTCCTATATTTCAATAAAATACTTTAAAATACAATGTTAACACCACACAAATTAATTTTTTCCAAACCAAATGATTTCTGTGTTTAAGAAAAAAGAAGATTCTTGCTTTTGCTTGCTTCCTAAAGTGTTAAAGGAGTGAAATAAAAGCACCCTCCTGCTTTCGTTTCCTGCCTTTAGAAGTCAGAGTTCAGAAACAGATCATTTAAATACTATTCCCTCTCATAGGAATCTCCTTAGCAACCTTTTCCAGCTTGTCATGGGTTGCAGAATTCTCTGAATCTCCTATTCTTAAAAGGGCCCGTGTCCCTTCCAGAACAAATAAATTTAATAACGAAAACTTAACAAGCTCTTTAAATAGAAATTTTAAGGAGGTTTCACAATTGCCTTCAATTCTTTTGCCAGCTCCTTTCCTCAAAGCACTCTGCTCTTCTCCCTTCTCAAGGTAAAGTCAGATCTGGTAACCATGACCTCTCTAAAACCAACAGTGACCACTTCTATACTGGGCAGTCATTATTAAAGGCCATCCCTACCATGAGACCCCCAGGCCCATTTCACAAATACTAGTTGTTAATGCATTTTTAATTAATTTATTAAATTTCTTTCTTATATAAACTACAGAACGGTAACAGAAAAATACATTTGAAAATATCTTTACGCATTGTATGCGGGAAACGTATTTATACGTTTTACGTTGACTGGCAGTAGAGCGCGCGATGAAAACTACCCGCAAACAATGTGTTAATTTTAAAAGTATCAAATAATGCAAATTATAATTGTACTGCTCCTTTTTATTACCTCCATATTAACTACATAATTTTATTAACTATACAGGAAAAAAGGAGTAAAATTCCAAGTTTAATAAACCAAAATTTATATAAATAACAGTTTTAAGGAAATAGGCACTGTTGCCTCTAAAGTAAAGAGGGAATATTTGTGTCTAAAGTGCAGACCAAATTAGGGCCAGTGCCCACAGTCTTTTGTTTTATGCCATACACAGAAAGGTACCCTTTTCTCCTCTCTCCTTTCTGGGCTTGACAGTGATTTATTGGGGCAGCCACAGGAGGAAAGGAAAAAGCTCACCTTGCACTAAAAAAGAATTGAGACTCACATTCATACAATCAATACAATCACTGGTACAAAATGGAGAGGCTTTGTAGCACGGTATTCTTAATTTCAATTATTTGTAAAATGTAATGAAATAGATGTATTGCCCTACCCCCAACACGTCTCACTCACATACCAGCTTCTCTCTCTTCCCCACTACGGACAGTCTCCCTTCCCCACTATGGAAAGTTTTTTGTGCTGTAGAACGGAGACAGCAAAAAGAAAGACACAGCATCAACGTAAAGGAAAGAAAAGGAATGGGGAAAGGAAAAGGCTACCAGCAACCTGATTTTGGACTCTCATCTGGAGTGGAGAATCTAGGTATCACCTAAAAAGGGAAAGAACAAAGGGCAGAGAGAAGACAGGACAACAGGCTGGGCTCCAGGAGAAGTAGGGTAGGGTGAGGTGGTTTTATTTGACAGTGAGTGTTACGTGGAAGGTTCCAGAGTCGCAACAAAAGATAGGGAGTTAAACATTTTTCATAAGGGAATTTGGATAATGTTATTAAGTATTGTTATAATCTATAAAATGGATCTACTGTAAGAGCCTCTGGGAGACGCCTTTGATTGCACACTGTGTTTATGTGCTACCCTGTGTAGGCAGTGGGCAACGTGAAGCCTCAGAATTGACCAAGTGTTAGAATTCAAAACTAATAGAAAGAGAAAGTCAAACTAGGTCAGACAGTGACTTGATCAAACAAGTTCAGGTTTTGTTCTCTTTCAGTTATGTAACTTCTTCATGTGTATTTTTTTTGTTAAGATTACTAATAAACCGACTTTTTATTCATTTGATAAAGGCAATATTCTAAGCAGCATGAAATGTCTTGAGGACAGCACTGTGTTCCCTATGCTTAGCACGGAGTCTGTAAATGGCAAGTGCTCAACAAATAATGGCTGAATTAGGAAAGTTTTAATATTTTTACCCAGAATTCTTCCTCCTTTTCACAACTCTTCATTTTCCTCGGATCTCTATTTTACCATGAGAATTACCCCCCAGGCATACATTCAAACTACAAGGCAAAGTGCTTATTAATTATCCACAGATGTGAAGGCCACAATCTATAAAACTGTCTCACGAACTTTCTGTTGCTGAAGAAAAATAAGCAGTTATGTGAGATAAAAACCCTGTGAACAAAACCATGGGAGTTCAACAAGTAAAATCAGTCATCAACTCCTAATCTGAAAGCCATCTATACCTTTATCTTTATATTCTAGAAAGTACTCTTGCAATAAAGTTGATATTCTAAATAGAAAATGATGGTAAGGGGAAACAAAAACTGCTTGAAATTCAGTTACAATGGACCAAACTAAAGTTTGTTTCAACACACAAAAGATTTCAACTTAAAATATAAATTATATAAACATTCTCTCAAAAGTCTCTGATTCAGCATTCAAATATTTAAATATTCTCTCATAAAACAGCTTTGAAATAATGTATTTAAATAGTTTGGGGGATTACTCTATTCTCTGACACTTAGTTTCATTAAGACAATTTTTTTAAAAAACAGCAAGAAAATGAAATAAAAGGAATCCAAATTGGAAATGTACCAGAGCTTTTTTAACCACTCATCTACTGATGGGAACTCGGGTTGTTTCCCAGTCTTAGCTATTGTAAATAACACTGCTATAAACATAAAGGTACATATATTCTTTCTGATTGGATGTTTCAGGATTCTTAGGCTATATTCCTAGAGGTGGAGTGACTGGGTCAAACAACAGTTCCATTTTTAATTTTCTGAGGAACCTCCATACTGTTTTCCACAGTGGCTGCACCAGTCTGCATTCCCACCAGCAGTGCACTAGGGTGCTCTTTTCTCCACATTCTCGCCAGCACTGTTGTTTGTTGATTTGTTGATGGTAGCCAATCTGGTAAGTGTGAGGTGGTATCTCACTGTGGTTTTAATTTGCATCCTCTGATGATTAGTGACATTGATCATTTTTTTATACGTCTATTGGCCATCTCTATGCCCTCTTTGGAGAAGTGTCTATTCAGGTCCTCTGCCCATTTTTAAACTGGATTGTTTGTCTTCCTTTTGTTGAGTTGTATGAGTTCTTTATATATTTTGGAAATTAAGCCCTTATCAGATGTAGTACACATATCATTTTAACTTCTTTTCATGCAATTCCATCTATAAACCCTTAAAATTTAAAAGCAGACAAAGCTTTTTGCTAAAAAAGCAGATCTGATACTATAACTGCCTTTTTAAATATGTTTTTATTGATTTCAGAGAGAGAAAGGAAAGGAGAGGGAGAGATAGAAACATCAGTGATGAGAGAGGATCATCAACCAGCTGCCTCCTGCACGCCCCCTATTGGGGATTGAGCCCAAAGCCTGGGCATGTGCCCTGACGTGAAACTGAACCTCCAGGTCCATGGGTCAATGCTCAACCACTGAACCACACTGGCCAGGCAATAACTGCCTTTTTATTTCTGCTAGCAATTTGAAGATTTACTTAGTTTGGTCTCAAATACTATTTTACAATCATATAATACAGGCTCATTATGCTGCTAAAATTGTGCATAGATACAAATGTTTTTTAAAATACCACATACTTCTTTCATGTTAGGTTTTTGAGTTACTTATAAAATTATCCAATGGCTATTAAATGTCAATTAAAAGAGGTATTACTCATCCAATTATCACCATGAGTCTACATGAGCCAGAGGTGAAATCAAAGTGCTGATATAAAGACAAAACAGACATTTTTTAATATTATACTCTGTGTTAGAGCACCAAGCACCCATATTCTACTACAGTTTATTTTAGGCTGCTCAGGAAATAAAATTTTTCCCTGTAGTCCAATTTGTGTCAAAAACTGTAGATAACCAGCCCAGCGGGCAAGGCTCAGTGGTTGAGCATCAACCTATGATTCAGGAGACCATGGTTTGATTCCCTGTCAGGACACATGACCAGGATGCGGGCTCGGTCCCCAGGTGGGGCCATGCAAGAGGCAGCCGATCAATGACTCTCTCTCATCATTGATGTTTCTCTCTCTCTCTCTCCCTTCCTCTCTCTGAAATCAATAAAAAAATATATTTTTAAAAACACACACAAAACTGTAGATAACTGGAATGGAATTCTGATGTATCTCTTGGCTTATTTTCAAAATGAGCCTTGGATTTCCCCACAAAGCAGACTAATTCTAGGTCTTACTTCCCAGCAGGTTCAAACATACAGAACAATTCTGGAGTAGCTTTTGTTTTCTTTTTGTTAGCGTCTCTCTGTTTATTCACTCACAATAATGCACAGCCCCTGGACCAGGAAGAGGCAAGAGGGGCCATGACAGGGTGGGGTGGGGAGGGAGGCGGTACCTGCTTCCTTGGCCCCTCTCCCTTCTGTGCTTGGAGGTGGAAAGGAGGGAGGGTCCCCCCTTATCCCCCAGAATGTAAACAGCAGCAGGTGAACAAAAATAAAAATACAAGAGACCAGAGGAAGGTCCCTGACATCCCTCTACTCCAGAGTCTTCCTTGTCATCAGCACAGGTGCCCTCATTGCCCCATCTACCAAAGCTCCCTCAGTCCAAGGGGCTTCCTTGTGCTGGCCACATCCCCAGGGGCAGAGTCCAGGGCTCAGAAATGCTAGGCTAGCAGCTCACACATGTGACAGGAACAGGCTCCTTGCTGCTGTGCAGGGTCAGCCAGTACATATGAGCTTAGGAACTGGGCCCCAGCTGGAGCAGACAGCCCACCTGCAGGGCTTTGGTCTCAATGACTCCAGCCCCCACGAAGTACTCAGGGTTGGGGTCCACGTTGTCCAGGAGAGCAGAGCTAAACCCCAGGATCTTGGCCTTAATGACTTCTGCATCCGTGGGGTAGCTGGTTTTGAAGATTTTCTGTGCCTCCTGTTGGGGGAAACTCGGCTGCTTCCAATACTGGAAAAAGTCCTAGGATGCCATCTCAGTTGGCTGGAAGAACTTGTTGATGGTCCTTCAGGGTGAGGGACTGAGGGGCTCTCCCATATCTGTAGCACACTGACAGGAGTGGGGCAGTCAGGAAGTCCCACAGTCACTTGATGTTGAGCACCTGCTACACCTGCACGGCTTGGTCTGCATGGCCAGCTGAGTCTGGAGGTCTCCAGGGTGGATTATACAAATTTCTGGAATTGTAGTGAGGTCTTATTGCCATAGAAGAGATACATATGGCCCAAGCCCAGCTGGAATTCCAACTTGTCTCCAATCTGCAGCAGCTGGTTCTCAAATAGGAACTCACTGTTCTTGCACATGAACTTATTCAGAAGTTCATCAACTTTTGGGATGGGTGGACCAATGTCCTCAGGACAGAACTGAAGAAGGCCTCCTTGGGGGTGGGCCCCAGGCTGGGATTGGCAGCCAGGCCATCGGAGGAGATGTCCACCAGGAAGTTGCCTGCATTGGGGGCAGTCTGGGTTACCACTGTGGCAGGGGCTGCCTGCAGTCCCAAAAGGTTGGAGGAGGGGGAGGGCATCCACAAGGTGCTGGAGATGGGTTCCACACCCCCACTGATCATCACTGCTGGTTGGTCCCTCCAGCAGTCATCCAGGATACTGCTAGCTCCTGGCCCCTTCTTGCACTTCAGCTTGGCCAGGATGGGAAGGGCACTATCTCCTCTCAGCACCGTGGCCAAGATGTCCAGGCTGGCCACTCAGCTGAGGAAGCAGTACTTGACTGCATGCTGCTGTAGCTCCACATCCGCACTACATAGCTGGGAAATGGACCACAGCACTCCCTGGATGGTGGCCTTGGTCTCTGAGAAGAGTTTAATGAACTTAAAGTAGGTGGACAGCAGCAGGGCCTGTGTTGCCATACTGCACAGGTGCAACTTGGAATACAGCAGTGAGAACTGCACCAGGGGGCTGGAGTGGGGTTCCCCAGCAATCAGATTTCCAAACACCCCAAGAGTGTAGCCTCTGACCATCACCATGTTCTTGTGACAGGCTAGGGCCTGGAGCACTTCAAAGACATTCTTGGCCATGGAGCCCTGGATGTCATCACAGTTCATAACAATCTGCAGCATGCAGTATCACACTTCCTCACTCACAGTCACCTGCGATGCAGATGAGGTTGAGGATGGTGTCCACATATCAGCTGCAGTCTGCTGTGTATTTCTCAGCCAGGATGGCTACCTTCAGGATGATCTCTTCACAGATGGCATAGTCAACTGTCTCCAGGTACCACCACATGTCTGACATGATCTGCTTGGCACTGTTCTGGTTGCACATGGGTAGAGTAGGTCAGCTACCCACTGTAGCACACTGATGTTCCACTCCGTTTTGAGGGTGTTGATGACAATATTGATGTAGGTCTTGACTGCCTCATGGGAGAACTCAGAGCTGGCCAGCATGCACATGCTCTCCAGGAACAAGTAGCACAGGCTAGTCTCCCAGTGCTGTAGAAACTGACCCAGCTGATTACAGGCCCACACCAGAAGGTTGGGCTCACTGTTGTAGTGGATAATGAGGCTGATGGTCTCAAAGAGGATGGCATTCTTGCCACTGGAACGCTGGGCCTTCCTGGACTTGGGTGGCTTATGGGCTTTTGTTGAGCACGGTCTCCAGACACTTGACCAGCCTCCCCTTCATGTTCGCATCCTCTGGTGGGAGTAGCAGTGCACCAGCTGCAGGAGCTTCACCAAAAGCCAGGGCGCTGGGATGAAGTAATAGGTGTAGTCCTGAAGGTCAGTGGAGGCTAAGGAGACCTGGCTCAGGTGAGACACATCCAGGGAGATGCAAGTCTTGAAGTCATCCATGTTGTTCTTATAGAGAGAGGTGATAAGGCTGACAGCAGCCATGACCACGGCCATGTGTTGGTCACTTAACAGGTGCATATGGGGGCTACTTGCCCATGCGCACTAGGTCCGGTGAGGAGTTGTACAGCCTCATCAGGCACAGGGCCGCGTTCTGCTTCATGCTGTCCATGCTGCCCCTGGCCACCAGGATGTGAGAGATGTCAGTGGTGAAGGCCTCACCTATCTTACAGCTGCCTACATTGGTGATGCACTGCACAGCCAGACACATGAAGGTGGGGTTGCGGCTGGCCAGGTCATTCTTGATGGCATTATTAATGAGCCGGATCAGCTCAGAGTTAGAGTTCACCAGCACTAAGATAAACAGGTAACCTCTCTCTCTGTGTACTCACTGGAGCTAAGCAGGTTTGTGGCCTCCATGTATCCAAAGGCAATGTCATGGTCCAGCAGGAAGATGAAGAGTAGTTCACACACATATTTTTTCTTACTGTAGCCATCCAAGGCCTTGAACTTGGAGTGAATGTTTGCCAGTTCTTTGTTGATTCTCTTAATCTCTGACTCTTTGCTCTTATAGCTCTGGATGTTAGCGATGAACACTGCAAGCCCCTACATACCATCTCCCTTGAACACAGCTGGCAAGAATAAAATAAAGACATGTTTTTATTTTTATTAAGAATAAAAACATGTTTTTATTTTTCAATTGCAGTGGATGTATAATATTATATTAGTTTCAGGTGTACAACCCAGTGATTAGACCTTTATATAACTTATGAAGTGATCACCCTGATAAATAGTACCCACCTGACACCACACAGTTATTATATTATTATTGGCTTTGTTCTCTATGCTGTACTTTACATCCCTGTGACTATTTTGTAACTACCAATTTGTTCTTCTTTTTCACCCATCTCCTAAGTCCCCCTCCAGCCTGGCAGCTGTCAAAATATTCTCGGTATCTATGAGTCTGTTTCTGTTTTGCTTGTTCATTTATCTTCTTTTTTTAGATTCCTCGTTTAAGTGAAATCATATGGCATTTGTCTTTCTCTGTCTGATTTATTTCACTCAGCACAATACCTTCTAGGTTCATTCATATTGTTGCAGATGGCAAGATTTCATTATTTTTTATGGCTGAGTCATACTCCATTGTTTATATGCACCACTTCTTTATCCATTCACTTATTGATGAACACTTAGATTGCTTCCAGATCTTGACTATTGTAAATAATGCTGCAATGAACATATGCATGATAGATATGTATTTACTGCCATTTTTAAATTCATATTTTTGATCTTTTTTCTTCTTCTTCTTAAAGAAGACACTTTAACATTTCTTGTAATGCTGGTTTAACAGTGATGGACTCCTTTAGCTCTTTCTTGTCTGGGAGCTCTCCATCTGTCCTTTGATTCTAAATGATAGCTTTGCTAGTTGTAGGTCCTTGCTTTTCATCACTTTGAATGTTTCTTGCTAATCCCTTCTGGCCTGAATTGTTTTTGTTGAGAAATCAGCTGACACTCTTATGGGAGTGCCCTTGTAGGTAACCAACTGCTTTCTCTTGCTGCTTTTAAGATTCTCTGTCCTTAACCTTTGGCATTTTAATTATGATGTGTCTTGCTGTGGGCCTCTTTGGGTTCATCTTGATTGGGGCTCTCTGTATTTCCTGGACTTATATGTCTATTTCCTTCACCAGGTTAGGAAAGTTTTCTGTCATTTTTTCATATAGGTTTTCAGTTCCTTGCTCTTCTCTTTTCTTCCGGTACTCTTACAATGTGGATGTTGGTATGTTTGATGTTGTCCCAGAGGATTCTTAAACTTTCATTGTTTTTTGTATTCTTTTTTTCTTTTTGCTGTTCTGATTGGGTGTTCTCTGCTTCCTTATCTTCCAAATGCTTCAGTGATCCTCTGTTTCATCTACTCTACTGTTGATTCCCTATAATGTATTTTTTATTTCAGTTAATGTATTCTTCACTTCTGACTGGTTCTTTTTTATGTTTTCTATCTCAGTTTTTATGTTTATTATTTCTTTGTTGAAGTTCTCACTAAGATCACTGAGCATCCTTATAACCAGTGTTTTAAACTCTGAATTTGGTAGATTGCTTGTCCCTATTTGTTTAGTTTTTTTTCTGGAGTTTTGTTCTGTTCTTTCATTTGGCACATGTTTCTTTGTCTCCTTATTTTGGCTGCCTCCCTATGTTTGTTTCTGTGTATTAGGTAGAACACCACATTTATTTTTAAAATATACTTGAGAGCTTACTATATACTAAGTATTGTTATAAACATTAATTCTCATAACAAATTTATGAAGTGAATACTGTTATCATTCATATTTTAGAAACGAGAGCTAAAGTATAGAGAGGTTAAGTAACTTGTTCAAATAACTATAGCCAGTTCATTCAGGTTTCTCTTAATCAGTCTTTATTTATCCGCAATGTAAGGTATCTGCATAATGCTGATAATTAATTTAGTGTCCCACTTGGGACAGTGAAATACCCGAGTGTCTCCTTATTCTGTATATACCTCTTACCTGTGACTATTTAAATTCCTGGCATTATGTAGCCAGGGAATGTGTTTCTGCTAGATGTAAATTGGGCAAAGGAGTGAACAAAGTATTTATATAAGGTATATATGCAGTTTATTTCCAAGATGTGAACGTGTTTTTAATAATTTCCCTCAGTAAAGCTTAAATATTTCTGCTATGCTACTGTTTTTACAAACTAGCTCTGTCAAGATTAAAGTATTGACAAAGTTAACCTTATATAATGCTTTAACCTACTCCACTTAAAATACAGCTAATCCACCAAGGGGAACACCAGGATTGTTTTAGTTATTCATTTAACCTTCTTTCCTGCTAAAGGTTAAGGGCCTCTGAGTGCTTCATAATTAGTGGTGGTTAATAGAAGACAGGAATGTGATGAAATTTGGAAAACTAAAAACAACAGTGAAAAAGCCTCAATTAAAATACTTGAAAATTCAAATCCTTTAGGTTTTAGTATTTTTAAGTGCTTAGCAATTTTCATTAACTTGAAGAGTATAATCCACAAAACTATTTAAATAATGACAGTAGAAAAAATTTGTAAAATGGGGGTGAAAGCTCCCCCTAAACTATGGATCAGGACTGCTTCCTTGGCAGACAAGTACCCACAAGTACAGGTCAATCATTCAAGAGTTTATAAATATCAGTCTGAACCACTCTTAGAGAAGAAGAAGTTAGGGTAACACATTGTTTAAACAAAAGGGGCAAAATACAGATCAGTGGTTGCCAACTGCTGGGAGGAGAGGAGGGACTAACTACAAGGAAAATGGGAGAGGAGGGAAATGGGAATTCTCAATTGTAACTCAAAAGGTTAAATTTTACTGTATGTAAATTATACCTTCAAAAAATGAAGGAAAAAAAGTTGTAGGAAAAAATTAAATTACCTATTAAAGCAAAAAAAAGTGCATGTCTTTTAAAACAGTATTTTTGCTTTCCCAGTTGTGGTCCTAACTACATTTCCCAACCATGGTTTGTCAACTACGGATGCAAAATACTGTTTTTGATACATGGTTGAATCCGTGGATGAGAAATCCATGGATATGAAAGGTCAACTGCAGAGCAAAAATTTATAATGGCTCTTGCCAGTGTGGCTCAGTGATTAGAGTGCTGGCGAGTGCACCGAAGGTTCATGGGTTTGATTCCAGGTCAAGGGCACGGACCTGGGTTGCAGTTTTGATCCCTGGCCCATTAGGGCGCATGAGGGAGGCAACCATTTGATGTCTCTCTCTCACATTGATGTTTCTTTCTCTCCCTCTCTGTCTGTCCTCCCTCCCTCCCTCCCTCATTAAAACTCAATGGGGGGAAAAATCCTCATGTGAGGATTAACAACAACAAAAGTTATAATAGATTTTTGACTGCGCAAGGGGTCAGCACCTCTAACCCCCCCACATTGTTCAAGGGTCAACTGTACTTGATTTTGAAAAACATTAAGCTAATCTTGAAGTAGAAGATCACATAAAAGTTGACAAATGCCTATATATGGCCTCCTTGCTTTCTCTAGTCATAATTTTGTTTGAGTTGTATGAGAAGCATTAAAGGGAAAATTAAAACTAGAAAATAATTCATAACAATTTTTATGTACCACAAAAACTAATAAAAACAGTCAAACTTAAACTTATGTATTTTAACTACATGCCTTGATGAGGGTCCTACAGACCCAGAAAGATGAAGGGATTCTGTTTTCCATCACATTGACTCTTCCCAACAATACCCTTTCCAATTCAGAAAGGCTGGCATAAGCCAGTATTACATGTGGAACCAGCAATATGCTATTCCAATCCTATCGAAGATCCTACTCACTTCTACTTACCTACACAACTTGTTAGCAGCCCTTTTCTTGGTCTGGCCTTAATACCAGCAAGAGCTTGAGGGGCTTTTAACTTACAAAAAGAACTAGGAATCTCTTTTATCAATAGAAAAACAATTTAAGGTCAAAAAGAGGCTCTAGCAATAACCTTTCTGATCCAGAATAACTTCACTCTCAAAAATAACCCTGTCTTCTCATTGACAAAAAGATTGGCTAAATCCTTACATCAAGGATTCCCTCAACTTCATAGTTTTACCTCTTTCAACACTCAATTCTGTTTCTCAGGAACAAGCTCCTCTGCCATCTCCCAGGCCAACAGTTCTCAAACATTTTAGTTTTTAGGACCCCTCTACATTCTAAAAAATTACTGAGGAGTCCAAGGAGCCTTTGTTTATATGAGCTATAACCTATCAGCATTTACTATATTAGAAATGAAAACTGAGATTTTTAAAAATTTAAATTAAATCATTTAAAAATATTAAACAATATCAGTAACATTTTAATGGAAAAACTCTTTTCAAAATAAACAGTGAGAAGGGTCATATTGTTTTACATTTTTGCAAAACTCTTGAAGGTCATGCTTAATAAAAGCTAGATCTCAGATCGGCTTCTGCAGTCTGGTGTTAGTCACAGTCACACATTCATGTAGCCTCTGAAAACTCCACTGTACACTCTTGAGACAATGAAAGTAAAAGGGCAAAGAATGTCTTGGTATTACTTTGAAAATATTTTTCTCCTGACCTTGAAAGGGTGTCAGGAAGTCACTCCCAAAGCCCTAAGAGCACCACTGCTCTAATCAAGCCATCTTCTAGACGTAGTCCTAGGTCTGGTTTCAGCAAATATCTACTAATTTAGATTCCAGTACCACTGTCTCTTGGTTCCCTTAACAACCACCACCACCACCACCACCAAATATATCTATCGTCTTCCTAAACCTAAAAACAGAAATGAAACAAAACAAAACTACCTACTTAAGCTCTCTCCTCTTTCTCTCAAGTCACCAAACTTCTTTAAAAATTTCCCACTGGCTCTACTGCCCCTCCTTTTAATTATTGTAATTACCAAAGTATATACAGAAAGTCTCATTTTTTCCCCTTATTTATTTATTTATTGTTGACAGTATTACAGATGCCTCCCTTTTATCCCCCCCTCCACTCAGCCCTCACCCCACCCCAACCTTCCCCACACTATTGTCTGTGTCCATGCGCTATGCATATGTGGATGTATGTTCTTTGGTTAATCTCTTCCTGTCCCCTCCACTCCTTTCCCCTCTGAGATATGTAAGTCTGTTCCACGTATCTGTGCCTCTGGATCTATTTTGTTCATCAGTTTATTTTGTTCATTAGATTCCACATATAAGTGAGATCAATCTCATTTTTTAAAAAATCCAAACAATATAGGTAAATCACCATTCACAATCCCAATCTCTTCCCCAGAGGTAACTACCACTGTTAATTTTTTATTTTCTTGTGATTTTTCTTCTTTAAATAGTTATAGAAAAAAAATCTGGAAAAGAGTTCTGTTTAGATTCTGATTCTTTGGGTGACCAGAGTAAGTTATGAATCAAAGTATAAGGGCCAGGAGATAAAATGAAGTGACACTCCTATACAAAGTAAGTACTAAACAAGACATTAAAACCATGTTGATTTTATGGCTTGTATTGCCATAATAAGACAGAATAATAAGACTTTATGACTATGCCTTGTATGTAAAACCCTCACATTTCATTACCTAAATGCAGATGAATGCTGACTATATCTGTATCATCTTGACATATATAATAGTGTCTTTGGGGTTTACAAAACATTTTCACATATATTGTCTCTTTAAAATTTCACAATGCATGAGGTTTACAGGGACTATCATTAACATTCCATAGATAAAAAAGCAAAAGTTCTAAGAAAAAAATTATTTGCTCAAAATTACAAAGCTAGAAAGAAACACACCAGAAACGACAGAATTTATATCTTTTGACTCAAATCAAATCCCACTCCTTTATATTATATCAAACAGTATATAAAAAATCCTTGCAACATAAAAATATTAAGTTCTTGCCTATTTTTAGGGCTAATTTGGAAACATCTCTACTTTCAAAGTTGAATAAAAAATACAAAAATGAATGGTATAACTTTTGAATATAAAAATAGTAAATTATTTTTGCTTCTTTATTATACAGTATAATCCCTTGGGAACCTCGAATTTTAAAGTAACAGCTAAAAGTTACTAACACCTGCATTAACATGTAGATGTATTATAAAATTAGAAAAGTAACTTCTTAAATCCTTAAAATTAGGCACTGCTATTAACTCAAGATTTAAGACTCCTCATGTAAGAAGGATGCAACAGCTCCTGAAAGGAACACCACACATACATAACTCATGGAGGCAGCCCTCGTATTTCAGTGTTATACTTGAAACTCCTGCAAGGAACACCTAAGATAGTAGAAATTCCTTAAGTTTCACAATTAGAATTTTAAATTATTTAGATTATTAAAAATTAATAATCCTACTTATACAAATAACAAAGCAATTAATTCACTATTAATCTTACAGAAACACAGTTTCCAAGTTCCTATTTTTTCCTACACAAAGGCAGCTCCATAGGAGTCTAAGACATTTAAATGGTTTCTTTATTATGACACACTAGATTGGTTTATGGGGGAAAAAAGAACTTAAACTACTTCAAATTAAGGGCTCTTAACCTTAGCTAACTCAATTTCACAAATAACTCAAGAAAAATTTAAACTATGATTAAGCTAATCTTTATATAATAACCCTGACATTTTAAAAACATGGATAAGGTAACTGTCTTTTCTTCACATTTTACTCTTCCCAAATATAAAAGATATATACCTGCTCTCAACACATTCTTATCAGAACACCAAAAACCCCATAGTGAAACAGTTAGTACTCAAAGTTAGTAGTCTACAGAGGACTGCAAAATTGCTTTACTAAGAAATATTTGAGCATTTCTCTTACCTCTGTTTCTGTACAATGTGAATATCCCAATTTACCTGTAATAAAAATACAAAAAATTACTTTCAGAGGACTTTAGCTTTTTTATCATTGATAAAAATATTTGAGCTACTCTGGCCATGGCTTCATTACATTTATGAAACTCTATGCAAATAAAAGGTGCTAAATGGAGGGGGGGTCAGATGCCAGCTGGAGGGGATCAATGGGGGGAAAACAGAACATCTGTAATACTTTCAACAATAAAGATAAATTTTTTAAATAAAAAATAAAGTAAATAAATAAAAAGTGCTAAATGACCAAATATTCTAGAAGGTCCATACGAAAGTTTAAGTTTACATAGGCCCATAAGAAAATAATAAAGAAAAAAAATGGGAAGGATATGCTTAATTGTAATAAGATCTATAACACATACACATATTTAATATGCATATATACAAATTAATAAAAGTAAAACAAAAATACTTTTAAAGTCTTGCTTTCTTTTGAAAATACCTTAAAATACTTTTAAAAGGTACCTTTTAAGATACTTTGAAATGCCTTTAAAAATTGAAATGCCTTCCAAAGTACTTTAAAAGACTAGGACCTTTCCCCAAATATACTTCTTTTCTTTTTTTTTCCCATCACCATTTATCTGCTCCATACTCTCTTCTACCTCCACCCTCCCAAACTGCAATCACCACACTGTCGTCCATGTCCATGAATTCTCTTTTTTTTTTCTTTTTGGCTCAATCCTTCTACCCACTCCCAACACTCCCCCCAACCCTTCCCCAGAACTTTCTGCCTGTTCTCTATGGGTCTGTCTCTATTCTGCTTGGTAGTTCAGTCTGTTCATTAAATTCCACATGAGTGAAATCATACAGTACTTGTCTTTCTCTGGTTGGCTTATTTCACTTAGCATAAGCCAGTTTAAAGGTACAGTGATCATTTCAACGAAAGTAGACATGTTTCAAGCATATTTTCTTTAATATATCAAGGTTGCTTTTCTTTAATATAGGATTAGGTAAAACCATATAATTAATCTAGTAGTTCTTCCAACTGAAGATAACCTAAGGAACAACTACACTGAACAATATTTGGCTGCTCCAGCATTAATATTTTCTCTTCACTGTTGAGACAAAACACCAAAGAACATATACAATTATATATTTCTGTCAATTAGGGTGACTAAAACATACTTTTTAAATTAAAAAAACAGTTATTTTAAAGGAGAACCTTTTGTTGTTGTTAATCCTCACCCAAGGATATTTTTTCCATTGATTTTTTTTTTTTTTTTTTTTTAGAGACAGTGGGAGGGAGGGGGAGAGTCAGAAACATTGATGTGACAGAGACACATAGATTGCCCCCCCACACACACACCCAGCCCTGGCTGGATCCAACCTGCAACCCAGGTACGCACCCCCCCCCCCCACCAGGAACTGAACTCTCGACCCCTCGGTTCTCTGGCCAATGATCTCACCACTCAGACACACAAGCCAAAGCTGAAAGGAGAATCATTTATTAAATAGTTTTAACAGAAAGACTAGCTAACACATTTATATTGGGTCCTAAAAATTTTCATTTCCCCAGCCTATGTTTCTCAAATTTCATTGTCTTAAATTCAAATATACATTTAGCCCCGCCTCTTTCTCTCCACCAGCAGTAGCCTCCCTCTTACCTCTTTCCTCTCCCAAGCCTACTACCCCCAAACCTAGCCCACTGTGGTGGTTCTATCAGCCTGTGATTTTTAAAAAATGCTTAACTAGAACTTATATACCTCAGTGTCTATGATAAAACTGTAAAAAAAAGTCATAAAAGTTTTTTATATGCTTTCTAATTTGTAAAATGAAAAATAAAGTTGAAACCCACAATTTCTGATGGGCTAATAATCCTAATATTAAATACTGGCTGAAATTGAGACCAGAAAAAAGGAACCTTAGGTTCTGTGAACTTAAAATGATAAATAAGTGATAATTAAAGATTATATGAACATATAGATAAAATGAGTTTAATACATATGGGTTTATATGCTAGGGTTTTATAAATATATAACTTTATATATTATTGTTATATAAAACTATATATTATAAAGTTATATATATCATATATTATCTTTTTGAAAATTGATATGGCTGTTTGCTCAGTCTTTGGCAGATTATACTTGACTCCTAGAGAAATGGTAATGAATTTAACTTAGGGAAGCACTGTGAACAAAAACAGCTCACAGAAGGAAAAAAAATTTATTAAGCACTTGTACTACACAAGGGGGAGAGGGGGGGAGGGAAAATATCGTATCAAGACCAGTTATGAGAGAGTAACCTCTCTGAGAGTACCTCTTCAGCATAATATATTCTTAGAGTAAAGAGAATTACAAAAAAACCTAGAATTTTATGTAGTAGATTTGCTGCTGGTAGTAGTGTTGGTGAAACAATTCTGAAATTATTCTGTATTTACTGTAGCTTTGGGCAGTAAGTAAATACAGAGGTATTGTTGGGAACCACAGATGGAGAGAGAAGGGATATACAAACCAAACACGGAAAGGAGAGGAAGAGCTGCAGTGGTGAACTAGAAACCTCACAACTTCAAAAAAGCCAGACCTTTCCTAGCTCTGCCCAAAACAGGGAGAAGCAACAACGTCCCGTTATGAAAGGGCATACCTACCCCATTCCCCCTCAAAGGTACCAGGACTCCTTAGGAAAGTGGCTGGCTCCAAGGCTGGGGCGAGGAAATTATACAATAAACTGGAACATCTTTTTGCACAAGGAAGTAATGCCCTCAACGAATAACAGAGTGATGTCAGAAGGGCACAAGTCTATGAAATAAGATTTTTATTGACCTCTATTATAAAACTGAAAATGCTCTCCTAGAAGAGGACCAAAAATTTTTGTGAGAACATACAATAGCTTTTGGTTATGCAATCTGAACTGGTGACTGAGTCATGCAACTATGGAAATGTGGCTAAGTATGAAGTGCTTGACCACCTACACTACTCTGCCACCCAAATCCTTGCCCAGTCTCCTACCCAGGAATCAGAAAATCCCAATTACATGACAGCAGAGTTTCAAGGAACCTTGAAAATGACCTTGCCCAATCCACTCATTTTATAGATGAGTAATCTGAGCCTGAAGAGTCAAATGACTTGCACAAAATGACAGAGTGAAGAGCAGACTTCAAGGCCTCTAAGCTCCTATCATGTGTTGTAGTTGTGGTTATTCCTGCCCCCGCAGTCCCATGTACAGGGGTCGGGGGGTGGGGTATCAGATTTCAGGGTGCTGTCCTAGCTACTCACCATTTATAACATGGCAAATAGGAGAACACATTCATTATTTAACACTTAGAAACTGCCGGTATAGCACCAAGAAATTTTCATTTGAAACCTTTTGAGTCTTTCTGCAAAAGTTGGCCACATTTTTTTATAGAACCAGACCTGGAAAATCCCTCTAAACTCTAGAATCCCATGGCTTCAATCTTCTACAATTCCAGTAACCTAAGCTGATGGTCTAATCAAGATTTCAAAGTATTAAATGCAGTGAATTAGTTCTTTCAATAAACTAACTTCACTGATTTTAATTTTTATTAGGTTGAGTTTAATTAGAAGGCTAGATTAACTACATGATAACATACAATAAAAGGAAATATCTGAAATACTTAAACATTAAGTTTCAAAATATTTCAACATTATCAAAGTACTTATATACTAGGTAGAGGAATAATTTGCATAGCATGGCAAAACTTCAGTGTTTCTCAAAAGGAATGACCACTTTAATATGTAATAATTAAAGTTGTGTTTTAGACCCTTCTTTTTACCTCATTCTGAAATATCTGATATGCCCTTAAGATTTAATAGACAAGTTCCCAGGAAACAGAAAAACCAATGTCTTCCTATAAGTTGCTATAGAATGGCTTTAAAAAACAAACTACTCCTAGTATAAAATGTCTGTCATAAAGAATTCATCAACTAAGACACCATCATCTTCAGCAGACATTTTAAATCTCAAATGCTGATAATCAAACAATTCCACTCAGCAGGACTGATCAATAAATGACCAGGAAGACTATTTCAGTGAACACACCCTAGCAGGGCCACTCATAGCCTTGGCTGATCAGGATTAGACCTTATATAGCACACTCTCTGAAATAGCCTCACCTCAATAGATTCACAAATTCTGATGCGCCACACAAGCATCTGGTGGAAATTAAGGCAGTTTCAGAAAAAATTTATAGATGTTCATGTAGATGAATACTTTTAAATTATTAAGGCAGCCAGCAGTCTTTGGAGTAGAAACTTTAGCATATGATTGAATTATCACAGTCATATTGTCATACAATTCATATTAGCAGAATAAGCAAACGACAAACTATGCCCCCCAAAAAGACAAAGAATCCCTGTAATTTTTAGGATGAGTAAATAACTCTCAGAATTATTCTCTGAATTTTTCCTGTGACCAAACTCTGGGCAATGTTTAGGTCCATCTGGTCATGTGAAAGTATGTTCTTTTTCACACTCAGAGAGATAGCAATAAATATACCCTGACCTTCTGCCAGCTTCCCTCCACCCCCCTTATTTGTTCAATAAATATTTGCTGAACATCCAACCACTACTGGTAAGCACTGGCGATATAGCAGTGAACAAGCCAGACATGGTCCTTGCCCCACTGGGTTTACGTTTTAGTGAACACACACCAAAAAAAGCAATCAAATAAAACAATTATAGCTGGTAATAAATGCACTTAAGGACAGAAAAGGGAGAGAAAGAAAATAACAAATATGATCCAATTTAGGGTAGTCAGGCAAGATTACTGGAGAAGGTATCTAAATAGAGACCTTAAAGTTGGGTAGCAGTTCACTGCAGGGCTTGGCGAAGAACCTGCCCAGAACCAGGAAGCAGCATGTGGTAAGGCCCTGAAAGCATTTGGTAGGTAGGTAGCAGGGACAGATCACATAGACCTTTAAGGATAGTTATTAGATTTGATGGGAAGCTACTGGAGGATATTAAGCAAGAGCTGATTCAAGGTAGGTTTCCAAGTCAGTCCTGGAAAAAATATTCATTCATCTCTTCATTCATAGAAAATATGTCTATGACAGAGATTTTAAGGAGAATACAGGCCCTCCTCAAAACCCGCCTCTCCTTCCTTGAGATCCTCTGATCCCTATCCGCTGGCCTCAAACCAGGCTCTAGGACCTCCAGCTTCAAGTCACCTTTGCTGTAAATATCAAGTATATCCCTATTCTAAAATGTGGGCTTCTGCTTTATTTTTTTTTAATTGATTGATTTTAGAGACAGAAAGAGAGACAGACATTGATTTTTTGTTCCACTTACTTACTGCATTCACTGGTTGACTCTTGTATGTGCCCTGACCAGAGAATGAACCTGCAACCTTGGTATATGAGAATAATGCTCTAACTAACAGAGCTACCTGGAGAGGGCCAGCTTCTGCTTTATTTTTGAGATGTAGTCTGCACTTTGCATCCTAGATCCTGTAACTCAATCCCTTATCTGTAACTAGCTAGTATATTTACTATCAGAAGTAAATACATTTAAAAGACTTTGCGTGCTTTTAAAACAAAGGACGTATGTGTGTGGTCATGCGAGTAAGCGTGGCAAGAGGGGGTGGGCACCAGTGTGCAAGTGGATGTGTGTGTGAGCGTGTGTGAGTAGGCAACAGCATGCAAGTGAGAGAGTAAAAAATGGGTATGGGCACCAGTGTGTAAGCAAGTGTTGTGTGAGCAGGTCTGGCATGTGAGCGCATAAAAATGGAAAGCAAGCAAGCAAGCCTTGGCGTATTTGTGCCAGTCACCTTCCCAGGGACTAGAGCCTAGCCCTCAGACCTAATATCAGTGACTAAAACCAACCACCAGGCTTCCCCAGCACAGACCACTTACTGGCTCTTATCTACAACTACTGTCTGCCCTTTCTGACTATGGTCATCAGATGAGCAAGCTCTGCAACTGGACTTCTTGAGGAAGGCTGGCTGCTTTATAGAACTAATACCCCTGATTTCTATCCCTCCATGAAGTTAGGTCTCACCAACACCACTGCCACCCCCCAAAAATCTAGGAGTAAGTTTGGTCTAGACCTCAAACCCTCCCAACCCATTCCATGAACTAGAGTAACCATGTTGTAACTGACCCTGTTCTAAAATGGAAGTTGTAAAACTGTTTTCTTAATTATTAGTGTTATTTTTCTTCCTATTCAGCAACTTTAACTAAACTCTCTATCATCTCATAGAACAAATATCATTAAATGTCAAGTATTTTCCACTAAAAAATAATTACTTCAGTTTCAGCATAATTTTTTCAATAAAACTCAAATATGTCTTTATGTAATTTGGGAACACTCAAAGTTCGTACAGCAAATAAGTTTCCTCTCTTGTGCCAATTTGAATTAGATTGGTAGTGGTTGTCTAGAATGCTACCTTCAGAAAAGTTCTGAAGGCAAATATGGGGTAGGAGGTGCCTGTGTCCATTAAGCAACATCTGCCACGGGGACAGAAGGGAGTGACACATTTCTGACAATCCTGTGCTAGAGGATAGTATGATGGAAGTTGTGGTTCTTTCTGTAAACAGTGTACATCTGGGTTAAAACTTTCCCATGTGATATTAATTCTGCCTAAATATCATGAACCCTCAAAAATACACTGAAATCACAGCACTATATCACTTTTCTCAAGAACAAAAAGTTGGAGAGGTACTTCTCCCAAGCCAAATCATAAAAAGTGCCAAACCCAAAAGTTCTTATATTTCCTGTCAATCGAAGAATTCTAGTTTTCATGCATTTCATACACACCACTGTGTATTTTTAGAATCTCCTCTGGCATTGTGGCATCTGATTATGTATGAAACCATCCTAGCCAAAAGGAACTGTGCCAGAAAGATACCTCAGGTACTTCTATCCTCAAAGTTGAGCTCCTTTAGATATAGCACTATAACTGCCATCCATATCCACTTTCCAAATATGTTACCCTCTATCAAGATTGTGTATATGTGATTTAAATTATAAAAACTATGTAGGCATACATTTTTAGCTGTTTAACCATATATTATGTGTGTGTATATATCTCTCTCAAGAAACACCTTCTTTCTATAACTTCATAAGTTATACATTTTTATTATACATATGAGTAAAATACTAAGTTCTTTAATTTACAAATAGACTTATATCGTCCATCACAAAAGGTTAGGGTTAAAGAACAACTATCATTAAACACGTTTTTAATGAACTTTAATAATTTCCAACGAATAAAATTTAATTTCATATACATCAGACAATAAATAGGTCAACTGTTTCATTCAATCTTACAGAACTCAAATGAAATTGGTTCCAAGAGTTTAGAGGGAAAATTATATTTACATTATTTTTATTATTAATGTAAATAAGTCTCTGTTCACTCCCCAAAGGATTCAAAGAGGCCAAATTAAATTATAAGTGAATATCAAACAAGTTAAAATGTGGTAAAGTGAAGGAAAATAAAAATTCAAGAATATATAATATTTACATAGAAATCATTTAAAACAATAAATGGTGGTCAAACACTAAACTTTCCCTGACATTCTACTAGACTCTTCATAGCCCATTACAATCTATGCTAAAAATCTAAGTTAACTAAGAGCTAGTGATAGTATGAAGGCTAACACTTCAGATTGTTTCAGCCTCAAGAATCATTTTGTGGACTTCCAAACATATGTCTACTTAAGACTGTTGCAGAAGTTCTTTATCATCTTGAATCAAAGTATCTTGAAATATTCATCTTTTTACAAAGAAAAGAAATGGCTCAGTGAAAACGTGTGTAGCATGTATGAGTTGACAAAATGCCCTCACATAAATTTCCTCATTTGATTCTTACAACAATGTTGTAAGGGCTGGATATATACGATTTCCATTCAACAGAAGAATAGGGAGTCAGAGAGGTTACACAGCTTGTCTGAGGTTATGCCTAACTGATAATAAGAGTCAGAGCCAAGAATCAAAACCACTTCTGCAACCAGCTCTTATGTTCTTTCAATGTTACCATGTGACGTTAAACAGCTGATTTGCAACCTTCTAGAAGAGCAAAGGAACTTGACAGGAATCAACATGACGCCATAGGAAAAATATTTTTTCCAGGCCAATTTAATTTCCAAGAAGTGTAAGTCATCATCTTCCCACCCTACCCTGCCCCTCCTGCCTTCCCTACCATTCACACACCAGGGGGGAAAGTCTGAGAGCCTTCCAAGATTCCTTCCTCTTTCTCACATCAAAAACTAAAAATCCATGTTCTGTTCTACTTCCTAAATCACTCTCAGTCTAACTTTTGGTCCCCATTCCTACTGCCCTCATTCACATCTCCATCATCTCCTGTCTGAACAGCCATAACACTCCTAACTGGTTTGGCAACTTAAAGGCTACTGAGATCTAATGATAGTATGACATGCCTATGGTGTCTTTGCCCTCAGTTTTACCCAGTTCAATCCATATTCTACAAAGCTCCCTGTAATCTTTCCAGAAAAAGTAATCTGCTCACATCATTTCCCTGCTATAATCCTTACATGGCTCTCCATGGCCTATACAGACTATAAATACAAACTCGGTGGTGTGGCACAAAATAGTCCTTCAGAGCCTGATCCTAGCCAACATACCTCGCCAGCCTGTCTCATTCTCCTCCACTCCCACACGCATCCTATGCTCCAGGCACAGTGGATACCACTGCAGGGAAGACAAACAGGTTTAACCTCATGTGCCAACTCCAAATAATTGGTAGTGGCTGCCTGAAGCACCCCGTTAAGAACTCTGAAGTTGCTTATAAATTTAGCAACAAAAATGCAATGACTGATTAAGCAGTGTCTGCTTTTGGTATGGGGAAGTAGGTGTTGTTGCCACACTGCACGCATTGCTGTTCTTTGAGTACTTCTTCCATATTTCTAAACCTTTGTGCTTACGACTGCTTCTGCCTAACGTGTCCTTCTCCTCGTATCCCACTGCTCATCCTTCAAGGCCTCCAGAAGACAGATCTCTGTGAAACCTGCCTAACATCACACCAAGCAGAGTGAGTTACTCTCTCCCCTGGGCTCCCATAGTTTTCTGTGCATGTCTCCATTACTTTGGAATTACTGTATTGTACCACGTTAGTTTATGTACCCGTGATCTTCTTGAAGGTGGGGGTGCACTTTATTCTTCTTTGTATCTTCAACAGATAACCGCATGTCAAAGGGACACAGATGCCAACCTGAAGGCGCTTCCAATGGCCACAGCTAGAACAGTTTGAGCAACAAAATAAATAACATGGTAATAGAAAACAACCAAAGTATAAAGTATATATGAGTCCAGGCTGATAGAAATAAATGATTGACTAAATAAGTAAATGGGGGAGAAGGGACAAATCTCCCTTACAGAAGAATTCCAAATAATACTAAGTGGATATTCACCCCTTCCAGGAGGAGGCCCTTCCTTGAATGTAGTTGGACTTAGTAACTCCTTTTTCAATAATAAATTACAGAAAGGTAAAAACAGAAACTCTTTAGTGGAGAAACCTGGCAAACATGGTTCACATCACCAGTGTCATGTGGACATCATGTGCTCCAATCCAAAGTAATTAGAGGAGCCCTTCTCCTCTCTGGCATACCTCCAGTCTAGGCAGGAAAACATCAGGCAAGCATAGACGGAAGGATAGTCTACAGTACCCCTGACCCAGTACACCTCAAGACTGCCAAGATCATAGAAAACAAAGACAGTCTGAGAAACTGCCACAGACCAGAAGAGACTAAGGAGATGTGATGACTAAATGCAAGATGGTATCCTGGATGGAATTCTGGACCAGAAAAAGGACATTAATAGAAAAACTAGGGAAATCTAAAACACTGCAGTAGTTAATAGTAATGTGCTAAGATTGGCTTCTCGGTTTTGACAAATACAGTGGTGTAAGATGTTAACATTAGGGGAACTAGGTGAGAGGAATTCTCTGTATGTTTGCAACTTTTCTATAAATCTAAAATTATCTCAAAATAGAAGTTTAAAAAAAACAACAACCAAACCCCATTATAGTTGGCAACAGGTAGTATTTTCCTCATAATTTTAAACAAATACGTGGGAGACAATAGTTTCCTTTTTTCTACTTAGCCAACAGGAAGCAAGTAAATATGGCTCCAATGATACTACTATAAAAGTGGGATGGAAACTTTTGCCACTGTACAGAATCTATGATCAGGAAAGTGATTCTGATCTTACAAATAAAACAGGGAGAATGTAATTCATCATCTCTTATCAACAAAGTCCCTGGTAGATCAATGATTTTTTTCTTCTTCTAAAGTTAAATCAAAACTCTTAGTGAGACTATTGATTTCTCAACAGAGTCCCAACTTACTTTTGTATATGACTAAACTCTTTCCACTTGTTTTCCTTTGCAGAAGGCAGAAATAGATACAAAACCAAAAATGCATTATTCCAAAATTTCTCCCCAAAATGTCTGTGGCCACTCCCATACAACCCAAGTGGAAGTGTGTTGGAGAGTAAACTGGAGTTGAAAGTGACAGCAATCTGAACTGATTATGATTAAAATATCTTAATTCTGCAAATGACCATCTGAACGTATTGTTAAAGTAACCATCTGAATGTACTATTAAAGCCCCTCCCAGGAGCCTAGAAGGGGCCTGTGTAAATGAGCTGGCTTACAGTTGAAGGTGCATTAGCTTCATGGTAAATTTACCACTGTGTTTATGTTTTATTTTCTCTTCTTTGATGACTAGAACTATTTATGTTTATGTCAACCATGGAAACTTGAACACTGCTTGCACATAGCAGGAACCCAATGCATGTTTTTAAAACTGAACTAACCTCGCATATTTGGACATATTGCTCAAATGGAATAATTCTTACCTATTACTATAGTAATTGAGAAGGCATTTCACCAACCCCTAAAACTGTCATCCACCCCCAACCTCTACCCTAAACACATACACACATACTTCAAGTGTTCCTTTCATTTAATGATCAGGATGCGAACATTCAAGAAATATACCAAGTGAGAACAAAAAATTAATGTTTTTAAACATGTTTTCACTATTTCAACCTTCTCCACAAATACTCTCTTTCAAATCAAATAGTATATTATTCCAAAGCCATTTCCCCCACCATATTAGTATGAACCTGAGAAGCTTTACTGATCATACCCTCTTTTCAAATCCCAAACAAAGCCTGAATGTTCCCTATACTGAGGGATCCCTTTATTAGTATGCACACAGGCTTTCATCATTCCTCCTAGGAAAACCTGTCACCAATCTTAAGATTACTTGAAGTCAAGATATGATCATAATTTTTAAATGTACTTTATACATTTAAAGCTAAAGGTACATCAAAAATTTTGAAACCAAAATCTGAAACAAGTTATTTTTGTCAGATGGGTATTTAAGGTCTAAGAGGCTGCTGAGACCATGCAATGATTCTAAGCTCTAATACTACTGTTATTAATAACTCTTTGTAGCATCCCAGAAAAAAAGTGTTCTATTCTTGTGAAGACCTGGAATACAACCTAAATTCCATTAATGACTACTTTCTACAGAATGTATATACCAAAATGTGTTCTAAATGCCAGTACACTGGTGACAAACAGCGGGTTGTATTTCAAGAATCTGAATTGTCTTTAACTTATTACTAATGGTATAAAAGTGAAAACTTCACTTTTGTGAAAACCTGTATATGATAAGCTTTTGCCAAACAGTAAGGTTTGTTATGACTAAGAGTACATAAACACTGGGAAAATAAAAATTTTAAGCAAGCCACCTAAGAATCATAAGCTGCTTTGATTCTAAGCAACACATCTTCCCTGTCATTACAGAAATGCTTCATAAAATATACTGCCCATTGTAAGATCCTAATGCATAATTTAATCATTTTTACTCTTAAGATATCCTCTAAAGAACTAATTTTCCTTTTTAACTTATCTCCCTCAGTCCTATATCACACTGCTTCCACGGCCTTGTTAGTATAGGGCTCTAAGTTGTATCTGACTGCTAAATAAAATTATTCTTCATTGTTTTCTTCCAATATTGGTCTCATTTCCATGCCTTCCAAACCTTTTATCAATTTTCTATTTTTCTTATAATGTATTTCTAATTTCTTAATCCAAACTGAATGTGGATATTCTGGATGTATCAATAATGTTAAAATAAGAACTAAAATAAATTACTACTACATTAAATCCCCAAACAAGTTAAGAAAACCTCTGAGGTGCTATTTCTTTCTATGGGACTAAATGAGTAATACTGCTGATAGGGGTAAAAATCAATAGTCCTCATTCATTCAACTCAACAGCAGAGAAAGCAGCAGCCAGCAGAAAGATTCACTCGCTTGAGGATTGCAGACACGGTCCATTTCTCCACACTGAACACAATCCTGAGCACCATCCATCATGTACTTGCCATACCAGTGGCTCTCAACAGGGGATTATTTTGCCCCCAGGGACAGTTGGCTATGTCTGGAATTTTTTTATTGTCACGACTAGGTGGACGGTTATTGGCATATAGTGGGTAGAGACCAGGATTCTTCTAAACATCCTTTGCAGGCACTGGACAGCCCCCAAACAAAAAATTATTCAGACAAAAATGTCAATAGTGCCAAGGCTGAGAAGCCCTGACCTAGACATTTGTCCCAACAGCTGGACCAGAGGCACCATAGTGTTGTGAAAGGACCACAGGATTAGGGGAGGCCTGGAACTAAAACTTACTGAGTACCTGCTACATACCAAGCCATGTGTTCATCACTTTACATATCATCTAACTGAAACCTTTATCCCATGAAGAAAGTGATCTCATGTCACAGATGAGCAGACTGGACTCAAGGTCACTCAGCTAGGAAGGGGAGGAATCAAGATCCGAATTCAAACCAAATCTGTTTCATTTCACAATATTAAATATTACAAAGTCTAGAGGTTAAAAGACCTGGATTTGATTCAAAGAGGTACCAGTATCACTCAACTTTACTAAACCTCCATTTAGAAAACAACTCAATGAATAGCATGAGAAAATACAAATACTTCTGATTGCCAACCATGAAAAACAAACTGCTTCTTGGAATGGGAGGTGTCACAATTACCATTTTTCCTTAAAAACAGAATTTATACAAGTGTGCACAGTACCAAATTAAACAGCATTTTTAAGACTCAAGATTAAATGTTCAGAAGACATTGTGCCCTCCATGGGCACAACTACTCTTAAAACCTAGAAGGAAATAAGCTAATATAAACAATATTTTTGTATGAACTTCTTAAAGATTAAATCAATCAACCCTAAAATGCTCAAGACTATAACAACTTTGATTGGGCTCTTTCCACAATTGGTAGCAGAGGTCATGAGCCAATCTAAGGAGGAAGAGTATGGACTACAAGTCTGCAGGAAATAAGTCTACTATTTTCTCCATAAATATAGTATATTACATTGAGGTCAACATGCTATCACTCATATTAATGATGCAAAAAATTTCATTTCAACGTAAGGTTCTGATAAAAAAAAAACACAAAAAACTACAACCTGAATCCAACAGTCTTTGACAACTAAACTACTATTAAGTCCATAAACATAAATTAAACTACACTCTTCAGGGTTAAATTGAAGAGACGATGTAAACTGGGTTTGTTCCTTCAGAAAACCACCACAACCAATGCTGCACCTAAAAGGTTGCACACAACTATTTTCCCCTTAAAACACTAGTTCTCAAGGCATGGTTTTGCTTATAAATGTATCTTTTCATATCACACAATACATTGTAAATAAATTATAATTACAAGTATTCACCACTAATATAAAGTCCAATTTAAAATGCAATAAGTATATCAAATAACTAAAAAATGTCTGAAATAATTCCCAAAAAATCATGAAAGCGAGTTTTAAATAAATAAAAATTATAATTTTTTTTTACCTGACACTACAAGTAACTTAGTAAGTGTTCTAATGTGGAATTGAAAGAACTGATAATATAATCTTGAATCTTCTTTATTTAATCAATTTAGATAAGGATTTTCATTAAATGTTATTTTACTGACTAGTTCTGAATTACATCTTTCAAGTTAAGCATTTTGACATTTCCATCAACTTTCTAAAAGTGGGGGTGGATTATTTTTCTATGTTTTTAAGAGCTGCCTCTCAAAAGACTGAATTAGATAAAAACTGATGGGAAAAACCTATTATCAACCTCCTCTTCATCATCAATAAATATGTGAGTAAGCCCTAGCTGTGTGTCCACGTGTGGGTGACAATCTGGAAAAATTTACATTACACAATGACCTAAAACCCATTTTACCTATTTACCTGATATCCTATCTACTTTTCACTTTACGAGCCTATTTTTTCATCACGACAAATTTTAATATACAATAATCGTTAATTTACAACTCTCAGGTACTATAAAAATAGTAATTTAGTCTCTTCTTCAATATCTCTCAAAATAGCAGAATTCTCCCCCGGGCTCAGACTTCTTTATATTTCCAAACCGAAAGACTACTGTTCCCAATTTTTAAAAAACCCAAAACCATTAGATAACTATTCCGAAAGGTGTAATTTTCCTGACACCAGAATTAGCCATCCTCGACAAGAGCTCACGTGAACCTTTTCCAGCACCTGACACAGGTAAACCGCCAGGGCATGTCAAGTATGCAAACACTACTTATCGCGAGGGACCCGGCCCCCACCACCTCCCGGCAGCCGTCGCACGACGGCCTCGCAGCCTCCAGCACCCCGCGGCCCGCGGCCCTGCGGGGGCGCAGCCCGGCCGCCCAGGCCCGCCCCGCCGCCCTCCTCACCGCCTTTGTGCCGCCGCCGCCCCCACCCCATCCTCGGCCCTGCGTGGGGCCGGCTAGGCCACCGCGCTCGCACCACCCTCCCCCGTGGGCCCAGGCCCGGGCCTCCCGTGGGAGGTGAGGGAAGGGGAGCCCGGGGCTGACGGGCCAGGAGCCGCCCGGGTAAAATGGGCCGCGGCGGGGGTCCTCCCGCGGAGGGGGGCGCCGGGGGAGGGGCAGGGCCCGGGAGCCGCGAGGGAACCGAGGCGGGGGTCCTCCCGCGGAGGGGGGCGCCGGGGGAGAGGCAGGGCCCGGGAGCCCCGAGGGAATCGAGGCGGGGGTCCTCCCGCGGGAGGGGGCGCCGGGGGAGGGGCAGGGCCCGGGAGCCCCGAGGGAATCGAGGCGGGGGTCCTCCCGCGGGAGGGGGCGCCGGGGGAGGGGCAGGGCCCGGGAGCCGCGAGGGAACCGAGGCGGGGGTCCTCCCGCGGGAGGGGGCGCCGGGGGAGGGGCGGGGCCCGGGAGCCCCGAGGGAATCGAGGCGGGGGTCCTCCCGCGGGAGGGGGCGCCGGGGGAGGGGCGGGGCCCGGGAGCCCCGAGGGAACCGAGGCGGGGGTCCTCCCGCGGGAGGGGTCGCGGGGCGGAAGGGCAGGGTCTGGGGACGGCTCACCCGCGGAGGGGGGCGGCTCTCCCGCGTCGCCGGCGGCGGGCGCCAGGGTGACTTCGCCGTCCCTCCAGACGCGGATCTGCGCGGCCGAGCGCACCCGGCGGCGGGGCTGGCGGCCGGCGTCCGCGGCGCGCAGGGAGCCGCAGCACTGGTAGCACACGGCCCACGCCTGCTCCTCGTTGATGGGCTGGTTGTAGAGCCGCAGGATCTCCTCCAGGCTCAGCGCGTCCGGCGAGCCCCCAGTCGCGCCCGCGGCCTCCCCGGGCTCCGGCGGCCCCTCGCCGCCCGCCGCCTCCGCCCGCGGCTCTCCGCCGCCCCCCGGGCCGGCGGGCTGAGCCATCCCGCGGGTCGGCGCTGCGCTCGGCCGCCGCGCCGTGTGTCCGCGTCTCTTCAGCTCCAGAGCATCGTCCTGGCGCGCCGCCGCCACCGCCTCCTCATCCCCGAACGGCTCCGCCCAACCCGGCCGCGCGCGCCGCCGCGAGGGACCAGGCTGGGGAGCCGGCGAGGGCCTGGGCAGCTGTGGGCGAGCGGAGGGCGGCGAGAACGCCGCGACGGTCCGCACCAGGCCCGCCGCCGCCTGCCCGCCCGTGCCAGCGCGATGGCGTCCGCCGGCCCCGCCCCCACCGCCCTGCGCCGGGAGCGGGGGCGGCGGCGCTGCTGGGTCCGCGGTCCGCGCGGCCCGGGGCTCTCGCTGACGCAGCGCCGCGGCCGACGGTGCCACCCGTCACCCGCCCCAGCAAAACGGGGAGGTCACTGGCACTGCGTGCCGCTCGGGGACGGTGCGCAGAAAGTCTGCCGAGGAGCTCGAGCCCAGCCTGGGGTTAATTCCTCAGAAAATAAAGGTCTGCGGAGCCGCCCGGCCTCGGCCGCTCCGGCTGCCCGGCCTCCCGCTGGGACCCCTCCCGAGCGCCTCCCTCAACCCCGGAGGCTGTTTCTGCGGACCTGGGCCTCGCCGCCTCCTCATCCTTGTTCCCCGCTCTGCTCTTTTGAGTAGCTATCGCCACCAGCCAACCATATAACTTAGATATCTTGTTTACTGAATGCCTCCCTCTCCACTCGCAACTCCAGTGTAAGCTCCTTGAGGACAAGGATCTGTATGGGTTTTGCTTACAGACTTCTCCCAAACGCATGGACCAGGGCCTGGGATGTAAGCATGTTGTAAATAATTTGCAGACGTTGGTATCAGCCTCCTTCCAGATTCATTTGTAGTGTTTGTACAGCTCCTCGCTAAATGATAATGTCTGCAATGACCACGGTCATCAAAGGCCAGTTAACCTAGTATGTTCACATGATGTGGAAATATCACAGTGGCAAAACTCAACGGAGGGCAATTAGCCATAGAATGAAAGAAATACCCTGGGCCTTGCTGAACTCATTAACTATGCAATAAAATATAATTCTTCGATAAAACAATCACTCATTGGTAAAAGTTTAATTGGCAACATTCCACTCTGAGGATAGTCCTGTGTGAGAACCTTACAGAGTTGAAAGCATCAAACAAGTAAGAAATTTATTCATAGTTAAGTACCAATAAATCTTTTAAAGGCAGTTTTATGTGCAATACTAGACCTCACACACTCAACAGTATCATATTGCAGTAGAAATTACAACGGTCTATTAATGCTTAAGATACCACAATACATACAGCAGGAGTGGGGAGAAGAAAGAAAAGCAAAAGGATATAAAAGAAGGGTAAGAAATTTAAAGAGGGAGAAAAAAAGCTTCTCTCTGGGCACCTTATTATAATGTCACCACAAGAGATACAAAACAACCCTTTAAAATTAACATCACTTAGTTAAGGATTCATAATCCTGTCTAAAAATGCACTATCTATGCATGCCAAAGCCCTGAAAGGTCTAATTCCTTATATGATATAGAAAGGATAGATTTATAAAACCTTTTGATTAAAAACATTTCCCCAAATCCCTATTTTAAAAGTTTAGATCATGTGTGAATTTTGAAAATACAGGGGGCTTTAAAATAGTTTCAACAATGGAGAAAATTATTGAAATTGTCTACTTTTATGGACAACATCACCATCTTCTGGCCTTAGAGGATATTGCTCCCATGTTGCACTGATAGCTACAGCCAAAAATCTATTGCATTTTTGTCTTTACCTTACCCCTCACCCCTACCCCTACCCCCAAACAAGTTCAAAGAATTGATCAACTGAAAAATCCATGAGCCAATCATTTGCTACCCTGGCATAGGCCAGTAAATAAATCTCCAAGTAAAGATAACAACAAAGGTAAGAAGGAAAAGAGTGGAAGTGAAAAGAAAATCCAAACCTTATCTTTAAAAGATGGGCTTTCCCCCCCAAAAACAAATTTATGAAAGCCTTTCTATTGCATATAACCTTCCTGTGATTTAGTGCCGTAATGTTTTTCTTCCCAAAATGTACTTATATTTTTAAAAATTATCACTTATTGGGGTGAACACCTGAAACTAATATTATTGTATGTCAACTATAATTGAAAAAGAAAAAAAAAAGATCACTTAGGAAAGGGAAAAAAATCTTTATTCTTTAAAACAAATTCACAACAGAAGATTTTTTTTCTAAGTAAATTTCTTGCCTTTGTGAGCTTACATGGAATTAAGTTGAGGCAAGATGACAAGCAGAATGTTGATGTTTCTTCTGTATGAAGGAAAAATAAAAGGTAGACTTTAAAAATCCTAGCTATCTTCTATTAAAAATCTAGTTGTTACAAACCTAAACATGAAAAAACAAATGCAGAGATGCCAAGAAAAAACAAAAAAACCTAAACACGATGCTTTTTTGTATAAAGACAGCATAATTGCAGTATTTTTGTGTGATTATCATAACCCTTTGAAATTTTAATAAGTTCTAACATCCATCATCATAGGACTAATCTTAGGAATGGACTGCTGACAAAGGCTATCAGAAATCGATATATTTTAAGGGTAAAGTAATAATATGGAATAAACTTGGCACCTTTCCACTTTCTCAATTTCAATTCAGATTCAAATCCCTTTATGTACAGTATATTTTGTCCCAACTTCCATCATTGATTTTATTTTATTCTGTGCATCACTACTTTTAAGTAATTGTTCTATATAGTTAAAATGTCTGAACTCAAATCAACATTTAAATGTCTTTTTCAAAGTGCTGTGACATCTGTGAAAAATGGTGGCATGTGTTATGCTGAATATGATTTTAGTTTTCATTGATTTTGTTGTACTTATTTAAAAAAATGGAATCCTTGAAATTTTTTTATCTCATATTTACTTATCATTTTTGCAGAATAAATGTACTTCATGCTTCATACTCTGGACGTGCTGGCTGAGCTGCTCTGAGTCTTTCAGGGAGCACGGCCTTCAGGAAACATAATATGCCTATGCAGCCCAAGCTTATCCCAGACACTCCCAGACAATTGCTCCTAAGAGGCACATTCACCTAGAAAAGTGCACCAGAAAGGAAAAAAATAGAACAGCATATTTTTTTCAGTATCATAACCTAAATTTTCATTGCCCACAATTATAATACCTTATAATTTCATAGTGATATTTTATATTTTCAAAGTGCATTCTTTAGTTATACAACTTGAAGATCAGATATTATTACTCCCATCTTACAGATTACAAAATACAGGACTAGTAAATAAAAGAGGTGGGACGAATCCAAGCCTCTGACCAGCTCAGCTCTTTCTGCTGTGTTACGACATCTATCCAAACTTGCACAGAGCAAGGAAAAGGTCCTCACACTTCATCCTTCAGTCTACCAAACATGAGTAGAGGACAAGCAGATGCTTTAAAATTTGTATATACCAATATGAATGATTAACTTTTGATATTTTAAACACTTTCAATGATGTGATATCCCATATCCCTTGATTGGTCCTTGTGAATTCATTGCCAATTTAAGTTTCACCATAGCAGTTATTTCCCCAAAGCAATTATCTTCAAAGTGATCTGTAGGACTCCATCCCATCAAAACATTATAAATGATCATTCCCCTAAGGCTAATTCCACCAACAATCTGAAATGCAATTTGAAATTTCTCTCATAATTTTGGTAATCAGTTTGATTAACCAAAAATCTTTATAAAATTAGTCACGAAAACTTGCATGTGGCCTTATATGCAGAACTAGAAGTACATAGGCCAGGTAAGAACACAACAAAATTGGTTTCCTCTGGCCTATAAACTTGTAAAGAATTAACTTGTTCTTTCCTCTGGCAAAGATATACATTTATTGGAAAATGACCATTAATGCCCTTTTGCTAAGTTATATCCTAAGCCAGTGTTTTTCACATTTTCATTCTGTAAGTTTATAAATTTACCTATTCTACCTTGATGAAATCAAGTTACATACCCAACTGATAAAAACTGAGGAAAAGTTAGAGGAACAAGGTAAAGTATATGAATAGTGCAGCGTATTCATGAGGGACTCTGGAAAATACTAGGCCAAACAAGTCACGTTTCACATTAATGTGATTCTCCTTTGAAACAATTATTTTCAAACCAATAAGAAGAGATGATATTCTGATTCTGAATGTAAGTGAAATTATTAGCTTCAACTAATTAAGATTCAATTTGGAAAAGACCTCATATAGATCTAAATTTTAGGCCAAGTCACTATTTCACACTTATGAAAATTTGAGTCTCCAGAGGATAAGTGACTTACCCCAAATTACTGCTAGTTGCCAAAAGTAATTCAAATATACTTCCTGTAACATAAGCTTTTCAGATCCTTTTTTAAAGCCATATTACCTAGTTCTTATGAGATATCAAAAGTTAGAACAACTTTTACTTATTAATTCCAGTAGGAAACAGGAAACAATAGGAAGAACAAATATATATTTGACAGCAAAATTTTCATGTTTGACATTTAACTGCTTGAAAACACAGAATTCTCAGTAAAACTTTTAAGTAACCAGAGTTTTGGGTTGTGTAAATTAAAAAGAAATAATTCATTTTCAGATTGAAGTCTCATTTTACTGATGAGACAAAGCTAAAATATTTTTTCAAACCTCCATCATTTAATTTTGGCTGATTCTCATTCAAAAAATGTGACCCCTTTCCCTGGCCTTGTAGCTCAGTCGGTTAAGAGTGTTGTCATGATACAAGAAGATTGTGGGTTCAGTCCCTGGTCAGGGAACATGCAAGAAGTAACCAATGAACGCATAAATAAGTGAAACAACAAATCGATGTTTCTCTCTCTCTCAAATCAATAAATAAAAAAATCAATAAAAGTAGAAAAACAATACAAAGTATATTTCCAGATCACAAGAGAGTGAAATTAGAAATCAATACCAGGGAAGGAAATTGGGTAACTCATAAAGGTATGGAAATTAACACAACTAATTTGTAAATAAATGGATTTCAGAATTCTCAGAATACAGACTATGACTCAAGTATTTTCTAAATGCCTATTGGTGGGCACTATCCAAGTACCTCATTTACTGAATCTTTACCCAAACAAATGGTAGAATTCTACATCTTTATATAATTGACATACCACAAGAACCCTCACTCACTGCCTCTCAGGCCCTCAGCTTCCCCAGTCATCCTCCTTAAATAATTATTCTGGCCTCATCTGTCAATGACTTGATACCGTATATATTACTGTAAATTTTTTTTAGGTTATGTGACAGATACCATAAGAGACAGATGCCTTCCATATTCCTACCTCTTAGAACGACTAATATGAGAAATGGAAAATTGGATTAAAATGGTGGCTCAAGGAGTGAACAGCATCTTCTTTGTTTTATTAATGGAGGAGACAGCACTATGGCAAAATATTTCCATACTATATGCTGAATGGTCATACCCAATGGTCCCATCCCCACAGAGAGAAAAACTCACGTGTGTTCACAGAAATACAGCAAAAAAAAAAAAAAAAAAGGTAAACTCAAATTCAGAACTTAGTTCTAGAAATAATCTTCTACTAGAGATATGTATGTTTGGACAGGGAACTTAACTTCTCTATAAAGTAAGTGGATCAGAAGACCTAAGTAAGATTCCTATCAAGTCCAAAACCCTGTGATTCCAGGCCACGAAATAGTAAATCATGTGTAAAAATAGCATAAATATTAAAGCAGTTAAAACTCTAGTTTTGATCAAACTAGCTACCTTCAAACACACTAGAAAACATGTTTTGGAATATTAGTGCAAGTCTAAATTCAGTAGAATCAGAGAAAGAAATCTTTCGTTTCATAAGAATGTATGTGAACCACCTACCAGCTAATAACCTCCTTCTCTCCTTTCCTTCTAATATCCATGACTATTTCAACACTGGTGCCAAGTAGTTAATCCACAAACCAATTTTACAAATCAAATGTAATTACAATGACTATGCCAACCAAATCTTAGAAAATATTAAACATTTAATACCAACATTTAATGCATTAATGATTACAACTGAAGTTGTTTTAAATGTAGACTGTGCTATGCTATATAAACAGTCTGTTAAGGTTCTTCAGAATCGGATGGCTTTGCCGCGGCTGGGTGGCTCAGTTGGTTGCAGGGTGATCCTGTACACCAAAAGGTTGCAGGCTCAATTCTGTCAGGGCACATACCTAGGTTGTGGGTTTGACCCCCAGTCCAGGCATATATGGGAGGCAACTGATCAATGTTTCTCTCTCACATCAATGTTTCTCTCTCCCTTTTCCTGCCTTCCTCTCTCTCTAAAAATCAATAAAAACATATCCTTGGGGAAACATTTAAAAAAAATTTTTTTGGATGGCTTCTAGTTTATGTGTTTGTGTGGGGAGCCGGCGGGACTCCCCCCGGGAGGACCCGCCGGGCGAGGTGCTGCCCAGGGAGAAAGACCCGGGAGGCCCGCTTGCCCTAGTGCCATCAAGAGAGAAATCTCTGAGGCATTGACCCGAGTGGTGGGCAGCGGTGCTAGCACTCGCCCTGCTCCCCCCGCTCCCCCTCCATCCGAGGGACAGGGAACGGTTTGCATTCAGTGTCCCAGCTATCAATTTGCAGAGACCCATGCAACGGTATCAGTGGAAAATGCTTCCCCAGGGAGATGTGGATGAGTTAGTGGCCCCAGGCACAGAGGAGCTGCCTGGGTGAGCTGCAGAGGTGCCCTCCTGCTCCCTGACCCAGTCCTTGAGGCACCAAAGCAACACTAAATTCTAGAAAGGCTAATTAGGAAGCTGGCCCCGGCCTGAAGGGTTAAAGGATAGTTAAGCCACATACCAAGCCAAGGACTCTATCCTCCCCAAAAGTTCCCATTAGAAGCCAAGATAAGGATACTTTCCAAGGCCTGAGCTCCTGCAGGAGGCAGGGTGTTTACTCTGAAAAGGCATTCGTAAGGCCTTGGAGGAATTACTTAGTATCGGGCTAAGGGAAGAAATGTGGGGCAGGGTGCTATTCAGCACAATCAACAGTGCCTGTATATATTGAGCGGAGAAAATAAACTCGGGGCTGGCAGCTGACAACAGGAATGAGCTGCAGCCCTCCCGATCCCATCCTGTCTCTTGTCTTTCTTTTCCAATCCTCACCCCCTCAATCAGGTTCCCGTTCGACTGCCGGCAGGCTCCGGCAAGTGGCGCCCGAACAGGGACCTGAAAACCTGGGAACACGGTAGAGGACACCGCTCGGGGCCGCGCGGATAGCTATCGGGTAAGTGATAGCTGGAGGGAGCGGTCAGTATATCGGGAGTAAGAAATCATGGGCCAGGAGAACAGCAAGGTGCTGTTTGCACAGGTCTTGAAGGCAATGCTCCGTTCTAGGGGCGCTAAGGTTAGTACCACCCAGCTGCGTAATTTTTTGCAGTTTATGGAGGTGTGCCCTTGGTTTCCTGAAGAGGGCACTGTTAATCTAGAAACTTGGAATAAAGTGGGAGAGCGTATACAGGCTTTTTTCCAGGCACACGGCCCTCAGAAGGTGCCTGTAGAGGCTTTTTCACTCTGGACCTTGGTCCGAGATTGCCTTGATCCCCGGCATGAAGGGGTGCGCATGGAGCCACCCCCTGCAGAGGCACCAGTCGAGCCTGTGAAGGGTTCGCAACTGGGGGGCGAGGCTTCCGCGGTGGAGCTACTCAGTGTCCGGTCAGACAAATTAAGCCCCAAGGAGGAACAAGATTCAGATGAGACTGCGGCAGCTTATGAAAGGGACAGGTATGGGGAATTGGTGTTCCTGTCGCAGGAAAGCACAAACAAGCGCAGTCTCCTGGCCCCTGACCTCACAGTTGAAGGGTTGCAAAAGCAGATGCAGACCATGATGAGCCAAGTACGAGCCTTGCGGGAGGTCATGAAGGAAACTCCACCTGAGAACCCACAGGGCGGGGGTCGTGCTGGCCCCGGGCCGCCCTTTGGGAAACCTATGGCGGCCGGCCCTCTGCTCATAGATTTAGTAGAAGACCCTCCAGGCTATCCTGGTGAGGAAGGGGGCATCCCAGCTGAGGGGAGTGGAGTGGGGGTAGGGACTCCCGTCGGGGTCCGGGTTCTCGATCCTCGGGAGAGGGCCATGATTGCCCTGGCCCAGAAGAGCCCAGGTCAGGCTCGGGACCCTGGCTGGGGAAAGGTGCGCACAGACGCCACCCCAATGTCCCCCTTTCAGATGGCACTTAGCCAGGCTCGGCTAAGAGGGGAAGACCTGGAAGGGTTTGATTCTGAGTCAACGATGTGTTGTCCGGTGTTTGAACAGCCTGGCCAGGGTAATAATCCCCCCCAGAAATTTTATAGCCCTATGGATTTCAAGAAATTAAAAGAGCTTAAAATGGCGTGTGCACAATATGGGCCTACGGCTCCGTATACGGAGGCCATTTTAGAGGCGTTGGACACGGAATACAACATGTACCCCAACGATTGGAAACAGCTAGCTCAAGCTTGCCTGTCTGGAGGGGATTACTTACTGTGGAAATCTGAGTATACAGATCAATGTGAGAAAGTCCATCGATTGAATATGAGGAATAACATACCCTCTGACCTTCAGGGTCTGCTGGGGGAAGGGCCGTATGCGGACACCCCGGCTCAGTTACAATTTGGGGTAGGGACCTATGCCCAGGTCTCTGCCGCGGCCAGGAAGGCCTGGAAGAAATTACCTACTACTAAAAATGTAACTATGGATCTGACCAAGATCAGACAGGGCCCAGATGAGCTCTACCAGGAGTTTGTCTCCCGGCTCCTTGATGCCGCAGGGAAACTGATAGGGGACGGGGAGGCTGGGGTAATCATTGTGAGGCAATTAGCTTTTGAAAATGCTAATACTGCATGCCAGGCAGCCCTGCGACCCTATCGCCACAAGGGGTCCCTCAATGATTACATTAGGCTTTGCCAAGATATTGGGCCCTCCTACACGACGGGAGTCACCCTCGCTGCTGCCCTCCGGGGACAAACAATGCAGCAATTTCTACAGCAACAGGGAAAGGGGCGCGGCAAGGGACGGCGAGTCCCTGGGCCCCCCGGCAGTTGTTTTTCCTGTGGCCAATTGGGCCATTTCACCAGAAATTGCCCGCAAAGGCCTCCTTCTGCCGCTCCAGGGGCTCCTGCGGGGCCTCCCCGTGGGGCGCCTCCAGGGCTCTGCCCAAGATGTAAAAAGGGGAATCACTGGGCCCGTGATTGTAGGTCCAAGCTTGATCTGCAAGGGCGGCCTCTTAGCTTTCCCTCTCAGTCGGGAAACTGGCAGAGGGGCCGGCCCCAGGCCCCGCAAACATATGGGGCTCTACAGGGGGAAACCTGGGGGAAGCCCCCCGAAAACAATCCATTTGTGACCTCTTCCGAGCCACCCCAGGGAGCGCCGGACTGGACCTCAGTTCCGCCGCCTACACAGTACTGACCCCGGCCATGGGAATACAGGCTCTGCCTACTGGGGTCTACGGCCCCCCGCCCGCAGGAACTATGGGACTCCTCTTAGGACGTAGCAGTAGTACCCTGAGAGGATTGTTAGTGGCCCCTGGAGTCATAGATCAGGATTATACCGGAGAGGTGAAGGTTATGGCTCATGCTCCTCACAATGTGGTGACAGTAGATAAAAGTCAGAGAATTGCCCAGCTTATTTTGTTGCCGCTGGTAGAACAGGGAAAAGTCAGGACGAATAAGGCTCGCGGGTCCCAGGGTTTCGAATCTTCTGATGCTCACTGGGTACAGCCCATTAAGAAAGATCGGCCGGAGATGACACTTTGGATCAATGAGAAGGCTTTTAGGGGTATACTAGATACTGGGGCGGATGTCTCAGTTATTTCCTTGAAACATTGGCCTGCCAACTGGCCTATTCAACCAGCAATGACCGACCTGCAAGGTATCGGTCAAAGTCGGACTCCGAAGATTAGCTCGGCGGTCTTAAGCTGGCGAAATGATGAGGGACATCAAGGAGAGTTTCAGCCCTATGTCTTATCTGACTTGCCTGTGAATCTGGGGAAGAGGGCCCCTGACTACTGAAAAAATAAAGGCTGCCCAGGAGCTGGTGCAGGAGCAGCTCCAACAGGGCCACATTGAGCCGTCTAATTCTCCCTGAAATTCACCTATATTTGTGATCAAGAAGAAGTCAGGGAAATGGAGATTACTCCAGGATCTTAGGAAGGTGAATGAGACCATGGAGCTCATGGGGGCCCTCCAGCCAGGCTTGCCTTCACCTACGGCCATACCCCGTGATACATATAAGATTATTATTGACCTGAAAGACTGTTTTTATACTATTCCCCTTGATCCCCGGGACTGTCCACGGTTTGCCTTTAGCGTACCATCAGTAAATTTTCAGGAGCCTATGCAGCGATATCACTGGAAAGTGCTGCCTCAGGGAATGGCCAATAGCCCGACCCTGTGTCAAAAATTTGTGGCAACGGCCCTAGCTCGGGTAAGGCGTGAGTACCCAGCAGTGTACGTCTGTCACTACATGGATGACATCCTCATTGCCACTCACCATGAGGGACTGCTCCTCCGGGCATTTGCGAAAATGGAATCTGACTTGCAAAAACAAGGCCTGGTCATAGCCCCAGAAAAGGTCCAGAGGCAGCCCCCGTTTTCTTATCTTGGTTTTCATCTAGAGCCTGACCGATTTTTCTGTCAGAAAGTTCACCTTCGGCTAGACAAGCTCCAGACCTTGAATGATTTTCAAAAGTTACTGGGGGATATCAACTGGATTAGACCTTATCTGGGGTTGACTACAGGGGAGCTCAAACCATTGTTTGACATTCTCAAGGGGGATGCAGATCCTGCATCCGCTAGACAGCTGACCCCGAAGGGACGTGAAGCCCTTAGGAGGGTGGAGCAAGCTATCCGCAGGCAGCAGGCAACATTTTGTGACTATAGTAGACCTTGGCAGGCCTGCGTTTTGGCCACGGGCCATTCCCCTACTGCTGTCTTATGGCAAGACCGGCCACTACGGTGAGTGCACCTCCCTGCTTCCCCTGCCCGGGTCCTTGCTCCTTATTATGAACTTGTTGCTGTCCTTATTCAACAGGCTCGGGAAGAGTCCCGCCGCTACTTTGGCAGGGACCCTGCAAGCATTCTGGTGCCATATACACGAAAACAGGTCACCTGGTTATTCCAAACTTGTGATCCCTGGGGAATAGCCTTGGCTGGCTTTCCTGGGAACATTGATAATCATTATCCCCAAGACAAGCTTCTGCAATTCTTTCTGAAACATTCGGTTATCTTTCCAAGGATGGTATCTGCTACTCCACTGCCCGGGGCCGCTACTGTATTCACTGATGGGTCATCCACTGGCCTTGCGACCTATGTCTATCAGGGCCAGACTACCCGATGGGAGACCCCATATTCTTCCGCCCAAGAGGTGGAGTTGGCGGCCGTCCACCGGGTACTTTCAGATTTTGCTAATGAACCTTTGAATATTTTTTCCGACAGTCAATATGTGGTTCGGAGCCTCTCGGTCATCGAGACTGTCCCTTTTATTGGCACGATCAATTCTACTGTCCAGCAACTTTTTATGGCCATTCAAACGGCCATCCAAAATAAAGATCATCATTGCTACTTCGGACATATTAGAGCTCACACTAATCTGCCCAGACCCTTATCTCAGGGAAATCATCAGGCAGACCTAGCCACCAGAGCATACTTAATCGGAGTGCCTGCCGCACGGGCCTCACACGCCCTCCACCATCAGAATGCTCAGACACTCCAATTACAATTTCAAATCCCCCGAGAAACCGCAAGGCAAATCATAAAAGAATGTCACACATGTCCTACTTTAACCAGCGTGCCTAGCTATGGAGTCAATCCTCGAGGGCTCCTTCCTAACCATCTCTGGCAGATGGACATTACTCATATCCCTAATTTTGGAAAACAACGATATGTTCACGTTACTATTGACACCTACTCAAAGTTTCTTGTTGCCTCTACCCTCACAGGGGAGTCCAGTTCTCACGTCATTGCCCATTGCTTGCGCAGCATGTCTGTCCTAGGACAGCCCCGGGTTATTAAAACAGATAATGGACCGGGCTACACAGGCAAAAAATTTCAAGCCTTTTGTATGCAATTGGGCATTCAGAGTAAGACAGGCATTCCTTATAACCCTCAAGGACAGGATATTGTTGAACGAGCCCATGACACGCTAAAAAATCAATTGCAAAAAATTAAAAAGGGGGAGCTGTACCCCTTAATCCCGCAAAATCAACTTAACCATGCTTTATTTATTCTTAATTTCTTAATTTTGGACGAGAAAGGTCATTCTGCTGCGCAAAGGTTTTGGCAGCAGGCTGTTCCCCAAGATAAAGCCATGGTCAGGTGGAAGGACCCCCTTGAGGGTACGTGGCACGGGCCAGATCCGATACTAATCTGGGGAAGAGGGCATGTTTGTGTTTTCCCGCAGGATGCCGAGACGCCGAGGTGGCTCCCGGAGAGGCTGGTACGACACGCGGCCCAAGACGCTAGAGGAACGGATGCAGGAGCTAACAATAAACCCTGAGCGTCAGTCGCGAAGAGCCCGGCGAAGAGCCTGGCGGGCACAACAACGCGCAGAACAACTCATCAGAGGGCAAGGCATGACTGTCACGCCCGAAACTCTATTCCTGGCAATGCTGGCTCTGCTTGCCGCGGCCCCTGGGGCTAGAGCAGAAACTCACTGGGCCTACCTGCCTAACCCACCTCTGCTGCAGCCAGTGACGTGGCAGCATGGAGAGGTACCTGTGTACACCAACGACACATGGACCATGGGGGGCCATTCCAGCAGGCACCTGCGAGCAGCGCGCGCTCCGGACTTTTCTTATTCAGGACACGCTAGTGACCAGCCTATTTGTTTCTCACGAACTGACCAGGTAGCCGGTTGTTTTTTGCTTAAAACTACTAAAATCGAGTCGCTCCTGCCAACTACGACAGGGGTTTTTTATGTCAACGGGACGGCGAGGACCTGGGTTCAATCAGCTCTGGACTGGACGCGGTGGTACGTGGACATCTGGTACCCTACTGGGAATGCCGCAGGCCATCCTTCTGGAGCCCCCCCTGGGGAGATCTCCATATGTGAGGCTGACGTTGTCAACCGCACCCAGCAGCCGCATTGGTTGAGCTGCCGGGGGAAAAATAGTATATTGATTAATGTGACAAGGGGATACCCGCTACAGGACTGGTCAGCTAAGGACCCAAAATGAAAGGCGCTGGCCGAGTCCTTTTGGTCCGTACAGAAAGGACCAATGCAATCTCAGCTATGGAGACTTACGGCAGCAATGGGAGGGGACATCATGGTGAATGAAGAACGGGGCAATGCAGCTGTACAAAAGGGCACCACACAATTCTACCGAAAGGTACAGGCCTGCGTTCCCGAGCCTTATGCTCTTCTTGTGGGGTCACTTAATATTTCACGGAGTGAATCCTGGTGGACTATTGCATGCCATAACTGTACCCTTAGCACTTGTGTATATAACATATCTCAGGATGAGCAACTCCTAATTCTGTATCAGCCCTCATTTGTAATGATCCCTGTCAAAGTCTCAGGGGAATGGTACAATGACCGAGGCTTGCAAGTAATCCGGCAGGTCACTGAGATGATGCTAAGAGGAAAGAAATTTATTGGGCTGCTTATCGCTGGCATAGCTACCCTTATTTCAGTGATAGCAGCCAGCGTCACTGCGGCCGGATCCCTCTCCCAAAGTATTCAAACTGCTCACCATGTCAATCAGCTCAGCGCTAATATCACCCAAGCGCTGGAAACACAAGAGGCCATTGACTTAAAAGTAGAAGAAAGGTTGAATGCCTTATACGACACTGTGTCGATCTTGGGAAGAGAGGTACAGAGTTTGAAGCTACGGTTAGATCTTGACTGCCATGCAGATTATAAGCACATATGTGTTACCCGCAAGAAGTACAATGAGTCCACCCACCCCTGGGATCGAGTGCAGAGACACCTGGAGGGGATATGGCATGATGGAAATGTCTCCTTAGACTTAATGCAGCTACATCAGGAGATTCTCGCTCTGAGAGAAGCCCCGAAAATAGATACCTCCACAGCGGAGTTGGCTCAGTCTTGGGTGGAAGGGTTGAGGAAAGAATTTCCCTCAGCCAGTGACTGGAGACATGGTATAATAGGAATGGCGGGTCTGGCTGCCATCGTCCTGTTAGGTTTTCTGCTTACCCCATGCATTCTTAGAGCATTGCTGAAAGATGTACAAAATCTTAGAGTAGGACTCCACGCCTTGCAACTACGCACCCGTCCTGCCCCGCTTGAGCCTAGTCCTTATATTTAAAAAATAAAAAAGGGGGAGATGTGGGGAGCCGGCGGGACTCCCCCCGGGAGGACCCGCCGGGCGAGGTGCTGCCCAGGGAGAAAGACCCGGGAGGCCCGCTTGCCCTAGTGCCATCAAGAGAGAAATCTCTGAGGCATTGACCCGAGTGGTGGGCAGCGGTGCTAGCACTCGCCCTGCTCCCCCCGCTCCCCCTCCATCCGAGGGACAGGGAACGGTTTGCATTCAGTGTCCCAGCTATCAATTTGCAGAGACCCATGCAACGGTATCAGTGGAAAATGCTTCCCCAGGGAGATGTGGATGAGTTAGTGGCCCCAGGCACAGAGGAGCTGCCTGGGTGAGCTGCAGAGGTGCCCTCCTGCTCCCTGACCCAGTCCTTGAGGCACCAAAGCAACACTAAATTCTAGAAAGGCTAATTAGGAAGCTGGCCCCGGCCTGAAGGGTTAAAGGATAGTTAAGCCACATACCAAGCCAAGGACTCTATCCTCCCCAAAAGTTCCCATTAGAAGCCAAGATAAGGATACTTTCCAAGGCCTGAGCTCCTGCAGGAGGCAGGGTGTTTACTCTGAAAAGGCATTCGTAAGGCCTTGGAGAAATTACTTAGTATCGGGCTAAGGGAAGAAATGTGGGGCAGGGTGCTATTCAGCACAATCAACAGTGCCTGTATATATTGAGCGGAGAAAATAAACTCGGGGCTGGCAGCTGACAACAGGAATGAGCTGCAGCCCTCCCGATCCCATCCTGTCTCTTGTCTTTCTTTTCCAATCCTCACCCCCTCAATCAGGTTCCCGTTCGACTGCCGGCAGGCTCCGGCATGTTTGACTATTTTGTTTTTAAGATTGGCTTTGGCCAATCTGTTTCTTAACTACCAATAGCTCGAAAGCAGTGCTAATTTCATTGGTTAAAAAGTTATACAATGACCTCTTTAAGTAGGAGCATGTTAAAGAGATCATTTAATTCCTATACTTATCTACTTAAGTAGAAAGTACGAAATTGAGAGTAAAAGAAAAAATTATGCAACTGCAAACTCTAGTCTAACCTATTTTCTTGTTTAGTAAAGCATGAAATCAGAAGTGTAAATGAGTTAGTTTAAGCAACTGATAGTTCATAAACAACACGTCAAATATCTGGCACAGAATACTACTTTATGAGCAATATTCTTTTCAAATATAAAAGCCTATACTTGATTTGGCTCAAATCTTCTTTGTTAAGAAGTGGTAAATACGTTTTCAAATGTGTGTACTTTCCACAACTGTTAGGTTATAGGTATATTTTTGCAGATCTAAAAATGTACACTCAATACTAGAAAAAATTTTAAAGGCACTGGGAGTGTTCAGTTATTTGGAACTAAATTTAATAAATTTTATTCAACAGGTTCATGTTAGAATAACGAAGTTTCTAGGTTTCTGCTATTCTTCTACTAAATAAATATAACTATATACTACATATAGAAAACTATGAAAGTGCACATATTTTCAAAAAGAACACATTAGAAACATTATATAAAAATATTTTGTTTTTAATAGAAAAAACTTTTATGACAGAGCTAAATACACAAAGTAAATTTAAATTTTAAAAAGAAAAATTATTCTAAGAGTAGTGGAATCTTAGTGTTAAAGACACTGAAATATGAAGTCTTTTGAAATAAACCATCTTTAGAGAAAAACATCAATTTATGCCTGACCTTATTAAAGTGCATAAAAAGGAAATTTATATCAAAGGAGCACTTATAAATACATGAAGCCGAGCCTCAATGATAATATAGTCTTGATCTTAATATAGCCTGCCTATTAGTATGTGTCTCATAATCGTTTGTTCCCAAAGATGAAAATTCCTAGACCTAACAAGCAATTTTCTCTATTGATAGCTTTATGAGTAATTTTGGCAACAGAATAAAAAGTCTTAATTCTTATTTTGCTAATTTTCTAAAGTCACGTCAGTTTCACAAGAAACATCTAATTATTGTTTTCAATGAAAACTGACAGAACAGGGATATTCTCAGACTTTTAAAACAAGTTATACCATAAATATTTATCATATGCAAAATAAAACAAAACATAAATTTTAAGATATGTTTAGATTTTAATTTTTTTAAAAACATTAAATCATTGTATTCACAATGGTAAATTAAAGTAATGAAAAGAATAACTTGCAGAGCCAACCGGTACACAATTACTTTCTTAAGGACAATGGTAGAACCTATACACAGAGATGCTGAGTGACAGCCAAACCTATCACTTACATTATGCAGCTTCTTACAAAACAGTCAAACTGCTATAGTCTTTTTTTAATGCTCGCTTTTAAAACTTGCTCAGTTTTAAAACAAACATCAACATGGAGTCACTCATATATGCTTGTTTTTAAGTAACCTCACACAATGGTTCTCTGATTTAAATTAGTCACATGTACACTGATGTTTTCATCATAATGAAATAAAAAAATAAAGAAAATGTGTTTTCAGAAGATAGAATCCATGAAAAGACCAGTAATGAATCCTTTGACGGCAGAAAATCAGCAACAGAATGCCAATATTAATTACAGAAAACAATTTGTCGGTATCACAACAAAAGGGTATAATGAATTTTTTCTAAAATACCTAATTCATTTTTATAATGAATAAAACTAACAAATACTTACAAATTATTCATGTACTTTCATGTGAGGTTTGTTTTGTTATTAATATTTGTGCTTTTCCGGCACTAGTTTTTTCCTACTCTTGCATCAAGTCTTCCCATAAATCTCTGGAAAGTCACAAATATCCCTATGGCCATGGGTAAACCATAAAAGTGATAATTCATCAAAATGTCTTTTAACCTATGTAATAAATAAATCTGTTGTGAGGTTAATTTCTCCTAATGTACATAAAATAATCCCATTAATCAAATAATAATAATGATCATATCAATTTTACTATGGCTAAAACCCTCAAATATCTTTCTGATTACTTATTAATGTAAACAAAACTGAGTAAATTTTATATTCATATTTAAACTACTGAATACCTATAAACAAAACAGTATTTATTAAAATAGAATATGCACTTAATTTATACTAAATTCCACTCAAATTTATACAAGTTTTCATCCTTAATTTTTAAATACACACATCATAATTTTTTTCAAACACTACAGGTATACACATAACTGAAATATGACATCCAAACCAGATTGTGATTTTTAAAGTAACTTCTAAACAGGTAGTAATAATACAATGTGTAAAATTCCAATAAAATACAGGTATATTCTTATAGAAATGTTAGTCCTATAATACCGAGCGATATTTACAAGCAAACATGATCCAAACAGCACATGCAGATTCAGGGTAAGTAAACACTCGGACACGAACTGCCAGTCGCACCTGGTCTCCACGGCAACAGATTATTTCTTCACAGAAAGGAGACCTACAGAAGGAAGAAAATTTACTTATTTAAGAAGTAAACATAAGACTTTATTTTCTTATTTCCAAGTAAGTCAGTATTTTATTTTATTTATTTCATTTTTTTAAATATATCTTTATTGATTTCAGAGAGAGGAAAGGAGGGGAGAGAGAGAGATAGAAACATCAATGATGAGAGAGTCATTGATCAAGCCCACAACTGGGCATGTGCCCTGACTGGGAACCGAACTCCAATCGCCTGGATCCTAGGTCGATGCTCAACCGCTGAGCCACACCCGGCCGGGCATTATTTTAAATAATATTTTAAAATCCTTGTCCAGCAGAGCATGGCTCAGTGCTTGAGCATCAACCTAGGATCCAAGAGATCAGGGTTCGATTCCTGGTCAGGGCACATGCCCGGGTTGCGGGCTAGGCAGCCAATCAATGACTCTCTCATCATTGGTGTTTCTCTCTCTCTCTCCCCCTCTCCTTTCCTCTCTCTGAAATCAATAAAGATATGTAAAAAAAAAATCCTGCCTTTGCTACCAATGGCTCTGTAATTTAAAATTGAGCTAATCAAATTATAGACTATTTTCTCATAATCAATACATTTAAAAAATTACACTAGTCAAGATCAGAGATCCTCACCAAAATCATTGGTAAAATTATCCCAAACTATCAAAAGCTACCTTTCAGACTTAATGAATCACAATCTGTGAAGAGGACGGTATAAGTCTTAATTATAAAAGTTCTCCATGTGATTCTAAAGTCATTTTCTAAATAACTACCAAACTAACTGATTTCTAAGAGTCCTACCCAAAAACATTTATGAATTCATAAATTCCACCTTACCGAAGACATGTGGCAAATGCACGCCTTGCATTTCTATACACAAAATGTATTGGGAACCCTTTAAATGTGTGACCATCAGGTACAGCCCTCCTTATGGCATCTTGAAATTCTTCATTGCCTGCAGATATACTTGTTGTACGCTCAAATTCATAAGAAGCCAAAGCTGGTGATAAGAGGTAGGAAAGCTGGTCTTCCCAAACAGTAGTGAGGCCAAGATCCTATAGCAATCAAGAGAAAAAGTAAAACACATTAATATTTTAAAAAACAATTACAATAGAAAGTTGCTTATTTTAATATAGGCCAAGATTTTTAAGGCCTGTCAATTTTTTAAACTTCCTATTAATTATTATAAAAATACATAAACATAAACTATAGGTATCAGATTTTAATTGCTTAAAAAAAAAACAACATTCAATATAATGATGTTAGTACAGATTCCAAATTCTATACTTCATTAATATCCACTAGAAAAGATCATATGGAATAGTCCTACTATAGAAGACAGTGTCAGTAAATTTTCAAGTCACATTTTATTTAACTTTATAGTTTAATAAGATTGAATCTGCTTAATTTGATTGCTCCTACCATAAATTCAACTATAGGAGGGGAGAAAAATCAGCAAACTAACTGCATACATAAGTAAACTCAAAATATTTACTGAGCATTTACTCTTATTTCTAGAAGGAAGTAATAAATTCTAGAAGTACTGGTGAATTTAGAAATTTCTGAGTCTCAGAACTTAACTCTCACGACCTTTAAAACTATAAGCTTCATAAAGGTAGGGACTTTATTTGCTTTGTTCAGGGCTAGAATAGTGACTGGCACTATCATATACACACCCCAAAAACTGTTTATACACAAATGAAAAAAAAAGCACGAAACTACAAATTTCAGTGTTAATTACCTTCCTGTGTTCTGATACTAGTAACCTTAGCTGCATTTCTATTTCATTACTTGTTACTGAAGCATCAATTGTGGATGCACAAAGAGGTGGAAAGGGAGGAAGGGATGTTGTAGCTCCTGGAGCGCACACAGATTTAACTGCTTCTTCACTCATGGGTTTCCATTTAGATTCATCATTCAAATCAAATACACAGGTTTCTACTGAGTCAGAAGGCTGACAATTTCCCAGAAACATCTGATGATTGAAAACACAACCAATTGTTCGATATGGGTACAATGGTTTGGGCTGTTCAGCAACTGGAGGTTCATCAGGATTGGTAGATTTGTGGATGTACCTAAAAAAGGTAAATCGTAACTTTATATAATAAGAACTTAAACATTAGGAAGGCAGCATCTTACTGAGGACACTTAAAGCCCTAACTATTTCCCAGGACTAGAGTTTTAATACTTGATTTTCCTTCTTATATTTCTATAATTTGGTTATATTAATTATATAGCATATCTTATGCTATAGAAACCAACTTTACTCCTTTAACATGAGAACATATTCTATGCATATTGTTAAAGTAAAAAACATCTATATCTAAGATAACATGATTAAAGTAATTTAGCTATATGTATGAGGTACGATTAACCAAAATGATAATCAACTTGGGAAAAAAAGAACCCCCCAAAAATGAGAAGAGGGCCCAGGACTATGCCTTTAGGATCTCCAATATTTAAAGACATAATAAAGAAAAACTGAGAAAAGCCAGAGAAAAATAATGAAAACTGCAAGATAGTGCTATGCGAGAGGAAAGAGAATGTTCCGGGAAGGAAGAAGCATTTAACTCTGAAAATCTGATGACAGACCAAAAGACTAAAAACCCTGGCTGGGCAGTTCAGTTGGTTAGGGCATCATCCCAATATGCCAAGGTTTGGGGTTTGATCCCCCATCAGGACACATACAAGAATCAACCAAGGAATGCATAAATAAGTGGAAGAACAAATCATTGTTTCTCTCTTTCCCCCTTCCTCTCTCTCTAAAATCAATAAATCAAAAAATTAGAAGAAAAAAAAAAAAATGACTGAAAAATGTCCAGTGAATTTATCAGCATTGAGTTGGTGACCACATCAAATTTTCAAAAGAAATCATGACTTCAACTTGAGTCTATTTTCAGGCTTAGAGATGATCATCAGAAAAGCATATGCCAATTATATAAAATTGAAAGTAAATATAATTTATATTTTTACCAATATTATGTTGGTAAATTTTATGTGTACAAATTTTCTTAGAGTTTAATTACACAGCTATTTTAATTGAAGTACTTTTTTACATAAGCCCTGAAAAGGCTGTAATAACTAAAACTGTCAACATGTACCTTTGAGTACGAGCAATATAAATAAAGAACCGATAATATAAAACATCTGCATCTTCATTTTAATATCTTTGTAAACTTAGTTGGCTAACCTGTGTCCTGTTAAACTCTCCCAAAAAGTGATGGTTCCATCAGTTCCACAAGTCATAACCCAAGCATGAGGTACTCCTTTTGCTTTAGTCCCAACACAGACAAAGGCTTCTAATCCATATCCAAGAAGAAGGCTGCACAGGAGGTTAGCATGATCTTCACAGTCACCCTAGAAAATACAATTAATTAAAAAATTAAGTATCTGTTCCTTCATATTGTCTCCTCATTAAATATAGAAATACAAAATGACAATAAAACATATTATTAAAGTTTTCCCTTTTAATCATAAGTCCAGTGTTAAGCTGAAACAATAGGGGTGGGAAGATATAAAAAATTTAGAAGAGAGCCTAAATTATTTTACAAAGTCAGAGCTCACAAATCTAACAGTTTATAACTTGTATACTTTAAGAGGGGACAGTCAGATTCAAAAGTTTATAAAGAATTCATACAACATAGAAAGAAAAGCAATAAAATTTTTTAAATGAGTAGCTAACGAACATGAACAGAGAAGCTAACAAATCATAGGGCAGAAAATGCATATAAGTGGAAAAACACACAAACTGAAAACAATGAGTTACACTATCTATATATATGTATGATCATTTTAAGGAATAAATACATAGGAATCAGGGTGGAATAAAACAAAATGCCAACAACAGCTATAATTAGGGTGGTTGTATATAATTTTCCCTGGTATTTTCTTTTTTAAAAAATACGTTTATTTTGAAATCTAATTAAAATACAACTTTTAGTATATGGCTAATACAATGTCCAATGTACTTATTCACTCACACACAATTTTTTTTTTAATTGATTATTGTTAATCCTTACCCGAGGATATTTTTTCCATTGACTTTTGAGAGACAATGCAAGGGGGAAGGGAAACATCTATTTGTTCTTCCATTTATCTATATGCATTCATTGGTTGATTCTTGCATGTGCCCGGACCGGGAATCAAACCACAACCTTGGCATATCAGGATGACGCTCTAACCAACTTAGCTACACAGCCAGGGCTCCCCTCTATTTTCTAAATTCCCTTTGATATTACATTACTTTCACAATTTTAAAAACTTATAAAAACTTTAAAAATAATAAAAAATATCTGATATGTTCTGTGAAAAAAAATTATTAAAATATTAAACAGTAAGGCTACAATTACATGAAGATATGTATTTAAGCACAGGAATACAGATAATATGCAAAAGTAAAAGTAACTTTTGAGTTCAGTTTTACAATGGATGATATATCTTCACCCCCAAAATTCTGCACTAGTGGTTCTCCACTGTTGCTTTTTAATTAACTGTAATAAAACAAATAGCATTTTATAATCATTAAGTTGACTTTAGAAAAATATAATATCCAACCTTTTAGACCCAGTAATTTGTATGTTGAGATTTTATACTAAATTTTTTTTCAAAAACCCCAACAATACAACCAAAGATGTTCAACGCAAAATATCATTCTCAATGATATCAAGTAAATCTAAGGCAGTCAAAAGAAGCAGTGCCTACAATGGGGAAATAGTTGAGTAGATTTTATATATCAACTCAAGAAAACTTTATACAGCCATTAAAAGACAGAGATCATAAAGACTAGCAACACAGAGGTAAAAGTTAGCCTAATGCTAAGTTATGAAGCAGGACACAAAATTTTATTTATCTTAATTATAATTATGGAAAAAATGATACATAAGAGGAGGAAAACATAAAAATATAAAAAGACATAATAAACTGGTATTAGGATTATGGGTGAAATTTCACTTTCACTGTTGTAATCCTATTGTTTGTGCCAGAAAAATATTTTTAAAAATTTTCAAATTTCTAATTTAAGATGTACTTTTTCTTTAAACAAACAAACAAAATAAAATAGTGAATCAAATGGGTGATTATTTGCTTTACAAAAATATTATTTACATAATTTTAAATATGTATCACTCCAATGTTTGAAATAAAAATGTTTAAATCCATACACACAACTTTGGGGAACTACAGCTTGAGAATAAACTAAAACAATTTTGAAGTAATGTTTAACCATTTTCAACTGTCATTAAGACAAAATCGTTCTGACAAATCAGTCTTTAATATAGTTTCTTCCATTGCATAAGCTTGCCTTGTGAATACCTACAATATTTACACAGCTTCAAACTAAAAAAAATTGTTTCAAAACAACAATACAATAAATTTCTTTTTTCCTGTTCTGTTTCAACAGAATTGGAATGCTAAAGACAGTCTGACTTGTTTTTATATTATCGACATTTTTGGAACACATGAAATTAGGAAATATCCCATAATCTATAAAATTAGTTTACTGAAATCAATTCATTTCAGTTTAACATCAATAAATTTACACAAATTCTTAAATATATACTTATATTTGATACTAATCAAAATACCAATGAATGCAAGAATTTTTTCCATATTCATTTTGTACTTCCATTTTCTCTTTTAAAAAATACATCATCGAAACAAATTTTAATACATGAATAGTACTAGACCACCACCATAGGGGTCCTGGTGCTCCCTCTAATTCACTGTTTCATTTACCTCTGTAGCTTGGTTTCTAACATAATAGTACTTATAGATCCCTACCTCATAGAAATCACATTACATTAAACAATAAACTACATGAGAAAATAAAGATGCTAATTTTTTCTTTATGTATTGACATTTAAATGTTAAGAAAAATGGTGAAAAGATTATGACTTGTTCAAGTTGATAATATGTATATTTTTTCCAAGTTAATTCTTTTACAAATGCACCACACATTCACAATTATGATGTGCTGCTTTTTAATTCTATTATGTGTGTAGGATACCTTGTTTCTACAGAGAAAGGCCAGCAGAGTGCACCACTGTTCCTGTTTACCTCCTCCTCCAATAACAGGGGCTCTTTCATAACCAAGGACATTAACAAATCTTGCTGCTTGCCTTGGTGTATCCAGAAGCCGCCCAGCTCGAAGTGGTTTAACATAGGAACACACTGGTCTATTTATCCCATTTTCATCCTGGAGGAAGAGGGGGAAAACATTATCTGTAACGATAGCTTAACCATTTCCAATTTTAACACTTCTTCTCAGAGTACATTAACGTAAAATAAAATAATTCTGGATATCACTAAGTGCTTACCTTGTACCCAGCACTAGGATTGCTGAGTGCTATGCATACAATTTCTCTTTTAATCCTCATAACATCTCTATTACTTTCATTTCATAGATGAAGAAACTGAAGCTACAGCCATTATGCAACAGGGCCAGGATCCAAACACTGAGCTAACTCCAAAGCCTCTGACAGTAAGAAAATGAACTATCCTATGATCCAGCAATCCCACTCCTGGATATATATCCAAAGTAATTGAAATCAGTATCTCAAAGAGATCTTTGCACACCCGTGTTCACTGCAGCATTATTCACAATAGCCAAGATATGCAAACAACCAAAATGTCCTTTAATGAATGAATGGATAAACAAAATGTGGTGTACATATACCATGGAATATCATTCAGCCATTAAAAAAGGAGGCGGTCCTGCAATTTGCAGTATGGATGAGCCTGAGAGCATTATGAGTGAAATAAGCCAGACAGAAAAACACAAATGCTGTATGGAATCACTTACTTGTGAAATCATAGAAACAGAGTATAGAACAGTAGTTGCCAGGAGCTAGGGGTGGGGGTATGAGTAATGCAGGTCAAAAGGTACAAATTTTCAGTTATACATTCTCACCACAAACAAAAAAAGAATTAACTATGTGAAGTGATAGATGTGTTCATTATCTTGATCTTGATAATCATTCCACAATGTATATGTGTAACAAATCATCACACTGTACACTTACATATATCATATGTTTGTCATTTATTCCTCAATAAAGTTAAAAAAACACAATAAAAACCTCCTCTAAGAAAAGGATAAGCAGGTGGGTGGGGAATGGAGAGGGGATATAAGCCAAAGTATCCTTTCATATTATCATACATAATTTAATAATATATATCCAGACAGAATGAATAAGTTTTCTGATTAGCTGATAAAACAATGACCAGAGTTCATTTTTAACTTGTTTCCACTATACTTGGAGATCCCCAGGAAACAATGATTTGTTATAACCAAGTCAACTGAAAACAGAGTTTTGAAAATCATTTTAGGAAAGCATCTTACATTTTAATATGATGGGGGTTTTTTATTGATTTTAGAGAGAGAGGGAGAGAGAGAAACATCAATGTGAAAAAGAACCTTGAGTAACGGTTGCCTCCCATAACCACCCCGACCAGGGATGGGGACTGAACTCGCAACCTGGGTATGTGCCCTGAGTGGAAATCAAACCGGCAACCTTTTGGTGCAAAGGACAATGCTCAACCGAGCCACACCGGATAGGACGTCTTACGTTTTAAACCCAGAATGTATCCTGGCATTTGAACTGAATACTATGCAACAAGAATCTCTGATAACTATCCACCACTGTGTTTTTAGAGTTAATATTACCAAAGTCCTTATTTCCCTTAACTTTATGATTACTGAGATGACAAACTCAAAAGGCCACTTTTTATTCAAAGTCAGAGATGACTTAAAACTCTTTATTATGGCAAGGCTCTTCAGAAATATTACCTAACTCGACCAACAGAAACACCATCTGTTTGAATGATCAGAACCATTGATGTCTTTCTAAACCACAACAACATTGCTTTTCCAATATAATCCCACACCTTAGCAAGAAAAACAACTCACTTATTATTTGATTATACTAAGACTGTGAATTTTTATATTATGCAGAGCAAAATGACCATCATGATTTTCACTCATGACTACGGTTCTCAACTCTAAAAGGCACTGATTTTTTTCCCCATCCTCTCTTACCCCACTCACTCCAACACCTTCACAGTGGTCTCTTAGTCTCCATCTCCCTATGCTATCTTAGGGGTCAGAAATAGAGGTAAAATGAAAGGTTCAACTAGAAGAGCTCCAATAGAATAAAGAGCCAAGGACAGGTAAGGAAACTAAGGAACAGAGAAAGGAGAAGAAATGAAATTTAGGCATAGAGTGTTTTAAAGTACTGATTACTTTTTTTTTTAATGTTTTTATTGATTTTAGAGAGAGGAAGGGAGAGAGAGAGAGAGAAACATCAATGATGAGAGAGTCATTGATCAGCGGCCTCCTGCATGCCCCCTCCTCTGCTGGGGATCGAGCCCGCAACCTGGGCATGTGCCCTGACTGGGAATCAAACAGTGACTGCCTGGTCCATGGGTCAACACTCAACCACTGAGCCAACACAAGCTGGACTGAAACTGCAATTTAATAGTCTACCATGACTGAGGTGCTGTCTGAGCTTAGAATAAGGACTCCACTTCTCAATCCTTCAAGCTGTTTGCAAACAGTAGCAATGCCTGGCTACTCGACAATCTCATCCAGTTACCATGAGACTCAATGACCTTATGTGGTTCAAATCTTCTTACAATGAATTCTGAGACAGGAACTTAAGTAATATTTCCTAAAAGATAGCCTCAGCTCCTTGATTCCCTTACCTGTATGTCTCACCCTTTTCCTCCTCCTCTTCCACTTGCCATTTCTCTGATCTACTTCCTCCCTTTACCCCACCAACCACCCCAGTCCCTCCGGTCTGATTCCACATGGCAATGAATAACCTCACCTCAGACTAAATAGACAGCAGAAAACCAGTTGTATTTTGATTGGTTTCTCTTTGTCCTTGATCTGACATCACTGCTTCCTTGCCTGCCCAGTCATTCAATGTATAGATAATGCTACTATAAAGTCAGAAGCCATTTCCTTCATTTCCACCACTAGTCAACTAGGGTTTCCCATTCCCAAGTTCCTCATCTAGGAATTGAAACACTTTTAGCCTGTCCCAAAAATCTAGGAAATGTAGGGGTAAAGCTAGACGAATGCACAGGATCTGAGACATATAATCCAAAATAATACTACATTATATTCACATAAATACATCTATATAAGGCTAAATATATATGAAGTATTTGAATAGTTCATGAGTTACAAAAAGCTATGGATCTAATCACATATTTTCTGTTGGTTTGTTAATGAAAGAAAATGGGCTCAGGATACAAGAAAAATAGAGGCAAAGATATATAGTTGAAATGCTGCAGTTAAATATTATTGGTCATTGGCTTAGGGATCTTGGTTATATAGAATTATTACACATAATATAGTTTGTATTTAAAAAAATAAAAAACCCTAACCAGGAAAAATATATATGTGGAACCCCACTTCTGCACACAAAAGTTGAATTTACATATAAATTGCAAAATGTCCTAGTAGTTAATTTTTATTACTAAGTATCAATCAAGGACACACTCAAAGCTAAACAAAAGGGTTTTCAACTACTTTAAATAAAATACATTCAAAAAGGGTTTAAAAAACAATTAAAAATGAAAAGCAAAATAAAGCAAAGATTGTATGATATCACTCACTCAGTGAAAGACAGTATTACAAAAGTAGCATTGTATTTTACAAATAAATTTTCATTTTTCTGGAATAATTACATTTTACAAATTCAAGTTAAATAAAATGTACATTAAAAAAAACAGTAAATATCAAATACAGGTGTGAAGCTTTTATAATACAATTTACAAACCTGAGCAAAAATCTTAACCAGCCGTGAGTTGTGTGAGGGTCGAATTTGCAAATATTCTCTCCACCACTGCTTAGCATATACAAGAAATAATCGCTCTTTCTCTGCAGTTTTCTGACGTTCCAAAGCAAGCTTGAAATTAAAAAAAATTTTTTCAATTTCTATTCATTCTCCTTAATTACTATAAATTATGTAACAAATCTGTGCACTTCTCTCCATCTCTACCACTACCCTAATTAATCTAAGCCACCATCATCTCACCTGTAAGAGCCTCCCGATTTCCCTATTTCTACACTTCCTCTAATACAACCCAGTCTCCACAACATCAGAGTAATCTTTTTCCCCCAAGACATTTTTAAGTATTAAATCATACTGTCATTCTCTTGTTTAAAACTAACAAATTGTAATTTTCTAAAAAGAGTGCTTTCTAGAATCAACAGGTAAACATACTACTATGAAAACAATTATACAACGACAAAAAATTCAGAATTATTTACCTGTGTGTTCACTACTTCTTGAGATAATGTTTGATTGAGTGGTGGGTACATCTCAAGTTTTATATTTAAAATTCCCACAGAAACTTTTGATTCTGTGCCTATAAGTATAAGTAAATATTTAGAACTTCAGAGGTTTCAACGCCATGCATATTTAGTCAACCAAAGTCTATCCAAAATAACAAGAATTTTGTGCTTTACCACTTACATGGAATAAATATTCAATATCACCTTTAATACTCATATTAAAAGTGAACCAAATAAAAAAAAGCTTTTATTTAGTACAAAAGCCTTCATCTAATTTTAAGGAGATCACCTATTTTCTTAGCTTCTTAATCACATTTTAAGTGACTTTTCAGACCTAAAGGATTTGGAAATCTTAATTTTTATATTAATTAAATATAAAATGCCAACCAGGCTTACATTTAAAACCAAAGTCAAAGCAATTGTTAACACTTCATTCTCAGAAATATACTTATACTCTTAGTCACATATAGTAATTCCCACTTATCCCTCCCCATTTTTCACATCACATGTGAATACAAATTTTCAATTCATGCCTGTATTTAAAGAATTAGAAAACAAATAATGGGTATCACAGTTGAAAATAAACATCCTACCTAAAACTTTTTTCTCTACTTCTTATTTAAGTAAAAACACACTCAGGGTCTAAATTACCAAAATCTAAATTACTAAGCTCTACTGTCCAATGGCCAGATTTAACTCTGTGACTAAGTTTCAATACCAAAGTACTTCCATTATGTTATGCATAAAACACTGGTAGCTTTTATTATTCATTGTATTAGTAAACATATTACATATTAAGTAGTATGCAAGTGCCCAAGGAAACAATGGTGAATAAGACAGGCACCATCTCTGTCCTCAAAGGGTACTATTTATTGATACTGACATTGAGCAAGTTAGCACCTCTGGGTGCCACTTTTCCACATGTAAAGGGGTAGAAGAAAACTTGCTCCATATTCCACAAGAACAGCTGCTGCAGGAAGCCACTAGTACTAATGGGTATGCACTATATCCTGGGGAGTGCCAGAATGGAGGTATTCTGCGTATGTGTTTAGAATCTTAATTTTCTTTACAGCCTTATATATAAATTTGAAAAGGAAAAATCTCAAAATTTCTTTATTCATTTCCCAGAAAAACAATTTTCTTTGTAAGACAAGGCCAGAATGACTGTGAAGTTCTACACTCATACTATTCTTCAAGACATTTCCCAAGATTACAACACTGGAGTCCAACTATAATTCTAAAGAAATTGTTTAGAAAAAAAAAATTTTTAATTTTAAAAAAATAAAGAAATGCTTTTTACGTTTGCCTCTTGGTTAACAAAGGCATTTTAAAAATATAAAATGTATTTACAAATGAATTGGGACTATAAAAAGGTAACATAATATTAATCATCATACCTACACCCATAAGTTCCACAGTAAGACTGGTCACTCCATTTTCTGAGCCCAAAACTGATCGCCATTCGAGAAAATAGGATGCAACTAAAGTGGTCTCACCAAATATATCTGTTTTGATTAGCACCATATGAACTGGATCACTTATTGATAACATTGTTGTTGAATCAGCCATTCTAGTTCCATCACCTACCAACATAAACCAAAAAAAATTACACCAAATTACATATTCAGTTAGGCCAACATAAAATACTTTTACTGAAAAGTATTAAAAACTTATGTAAAACCAAATAGAATAATTTGGTAATGCCTCAAAAAGCATGCAATAGACTTGGAACAAAAGTACAGTCGTATTTCTCACAACTTTTAAGAGAACTGGTAGAATTGTGGTAAGTTATTTTGTCACTTAATGCATATCTATATTTTCTGATATCTAAGAGATAAGTCTATTCATTAAAAGTACTTACTAAACTATATGCTACTAAGACAATTCAAATATGTCAACATTAATTCCAAAACTACCTTTATCCTTAAAACTCCAGAAATAATCACTATATTATCCACCCCAAACTGAAAGATACAGCACCTTGGAGCTAGCAATTTAAGCCATTATTTTTCACAGGGAAAAAAATAATAATAAATTTTAGTACTGCATTAGTAATCTAAAATTCTGAAGGTATAATTCTACAACTTTGCTAAGTTTATAAATATATTGTAAAAATTTCTACACTGACAACTAAAATGTACAAAATAACTTTTATAGGAAAAAACAGTATAAAACAATTATAGAAATCAAGTATCATAATTTTAAAGTTCCAAAAATGAATTACAGATTCATGTCTAAACTCTGATTTTTAAAAGTTAGATAATATCATAAATGAAGTTATCTTTCACAAATGAAAAGGATAATGTCTCATTCTCCACTATATCCCCAGGACTTGCCTAGCATAGTACCATGCACCTAATATGTCTATTACTAAAACAACCATTAAAACAGTCATAAAATTATCTTCAGGATAAATTAATTAGCAGGAAAAAAAGCAAGAAGGTGGTTACTAGTAGTTTATATAGAAAAGAGCAGTGGGGGTAAAAAATAAAACAAAAGGCTAGGGAGGGAGGAACTTCCATTATAAATCTCCCCGTACAGCAGAAGTTACCGTTGTTCTGCAATGAAACCTCACAAAGATTTCCTCAATTAAATGACAATTTATTGTTGTTCCTTACCTAAGCTTTCTCTGTGTACTTCAAGTAAAAAGCCATCATGAAAATCTGGTTCACAGGCACATGGAACAGGTTTAGAACGAAAACGTTGATTTCGAAAATGCAAACATAAAGTAAAAGTTGAACAAACTTGTCCTGGTAAAGGCTCGGGTTCTTGCAGATGTTCCAAGAAAGCTTTTCCACCCAAAACCTGAAGGTAAAGATACCTCCGTGTTGGATCAATATTAGCTGTAAAGTGTAGCAATATATATGAGGAAACTGCCAAATAACTTAAGAAATGTGATCAAGACAATAGAAAATAACTTGAAAGAAATAAAACCAAAGACCTGGGGGGGTGGGAGTGAGGGAGTAACACATTTACTGTATACCAGGACCATTTGCACTCAGGGAAGAAAAGATAGATAATATGATACCTTTTTCTGAGTTTACATTCTGGCTACTTTCTCCCAGCTAGAAAGGAGTTAGAGCTAAGGTTTAGGATACCTTTGCTGTTAGTTGCTTATCCAACATTCCTTCAGTTCCATAAACCAATTCAATTACCTCAACTCAGCAGTGTACTTGTGAGATAATTAATTACCATTAAAAAAACAAGGCTATACAATTTTTATAAAATATATTATTAAAACATGAGAAACAGGTGGTCCTGTTTTTGCTTCCACTGTGCTATACATTAAATCTTCTGCTATACTTCATGGAAAACAGAATCTAAGTTTTTTTGGATGATCGCTCACAAAAATGTATTTAATTCTGGGGGGGAGGGGAATTGAAATGTTTTCTATCAAATACCAAACACTATAGCACATCTATCTTCAGTACTATCCACAATGAAATTAATGTTTAAAAAAATAAAATACACATACTTTTTTTCAACGTTGATTGTCTATCAGTAAAACAAACTGGTTGTTTTGGAGAGGGAGGGAGTTCTTGATCAACACTGTCCTAGAAAAGCAAAAAGAAAATCAAAACAAATTAGAAACAAAAACTATAGTTAAGAAAATACCAATAAGGGAACTAAGAACTGAACCAAAAGTAAATACGAAAAAGTCCCATCAAAAGACCCCTATTTACCTTGTATAATTAAAATAATGAAAAGCCTGCAAAAGAGGTGATGCAACTGGTCACTTCTAAAGTCTACTATTAAGAAATTAAACTGTCCTCAAGCAATGGCCACAGAATGCTGAAAACAAATCCCTACTACCTTAAAGTTAAACGTTCTCGAAACCTCATGTAACATTTGACTTATGATTCTACCATGAACTGATTTTAATAAGTACATTCACACAGCAAAAGCTGTTATTAGGTCAACTGTTATACCAAATGAATTTACAAACCTCAAATACCAAAAAAGGATGCTGTATTAAAATACTTATTCCCTGGTGTATTATGAAGTCCATCCAATTTTTACATTATGTTACCCAGTATTGAGGTCACAGTTTCTCATTATTGCCTCATTTCCAAAAGGCCTACTTACTAATTTGTGCACAGAGAGGCTATCATCCCACTACTGACCTATTTGTATGAAAAGATTTGAAGGTTCCTACGCAGAACAACTATTTTTTTTAATTGATAAATTCTTAATCACAGAGAATATTGTCCCAAAACAGTGTGTTTATTTTAAAAATAAGCCTAATCTTTAAATATATATATATATATATAAAAAACAGTATCAGTGAAAAAGAACCAGGTTATGAAAAACTACTTTGAATAAAACATACATACTTAAAGTTACAGACCTAGAGAAGTAATAAGAGCAAATTCTGTCATTGTAGAGAGAAATATGGCATATAACTCCAATTTCATTGATACATAATCCTACCTGTTACGTTAGCTTATACTTTCTTTTTAAATGTTTTTATTGATTTTAGAGAGGGAAATGGGGAGACAGAGAAACATCGATCAGGTGTCTCCCCACATACCCGGATCAGGCATCGAACCTGAATCCTGGGCATGTGCCCCGACCAGGAATTGAACTGGTGACCTTTCGGTGCATGGGACGTCGCTCAACCAGCTGAGACACACAGGCACGGGCGCATTTGCTTATACTTGAAACAAGGATATTGCTAGACAAAATGATCTTATTTTAAAGTGGTTTTACTAGAAGGAGAGGCCTCCAATATATTTATACTCTCTAATGTTTTCCCCTAAAAGATTACTCACAGTAGCAAAATTAAGTTCTTTCATCACATCATCAATGATTCCCCGACGTCTAAGAGCTTTGATCAAATCTTCTGTTGATAACTGTTGTTGATCAGGAGCTAATTCTTCCCGTATCGTCTCAGCAAGGATTTCTCTTATTCTGCCATGGACGTCCATCTACGTAGAAAACTCCCATTACAATTTACAACATTACAAAGCGCTCAAATATTGCCACTCAGTTAATTTCTTTTCAAAATACTAACAAAAAAATTAATGACAGTTGCACCTTAGTCAATTTCTTTCTAAAACACTGACAAAGAAAAAATAATGCCGGAATAGACAGGCTCAATTTGGGAAGGCTTCTCCAGCTAATAGTAAATGTAAAATTGTTACCAGAATTCAATGAAAATACAGTTTTTCAGAAGGAAAAAGTAACAATAAATTTAAGATAAAAATTTTTAGTGCAAATTCTAGAAATAATCTCTATTGGTTATCTACTACTTTTGTCACTATTTCCCTACAAATAACACTCAACCAAAACAATCTTTCGAGAATAAAGTTTAATCAAAAGAACAGAGACCTAGAGGCGGCGGCAAAGTTTGAATTTCAGCTTTCACCTTCCTAGGTGTGACCTAGAGGTAGCTTATTTACCTTTTATGAATCTGGAAAAAGGGCTGCCCGGTCAAGGCTGTGAGGCTCAGACAGAAGCCGCTAAAGAGCACAAAGCCAGGCACACGACCGCGCAATAAACGGCAGCTTTTATTACTTCAGCGCTCAGGGCAGCACCTCCGACGCGATGTTCTTCGTTAGCTCTCAGGTAGCACAAATACCTTCATTACAAATCCTTTAAGGGCTGCTTTAAGAATCGATGATTCGGTTTAACATCAACGACACCTGTTTCATCCTTAAAGTAATTCCAGTTCCTGACCCCTGAATATAAACCTGCTCCAAACACAACTTATACCCGATTGCCTTCCCCAACTCGCTGGATAAACGCGACGTTTCCCAACCGTCCTACAGGACTACCGCCGTCCTATCACCTGAGGCTCTTCCAGGCTCTTTCTTTTGAGCTTGTTCTCTTTTACCGAGACTAGAAAGTTCCTCTGGCTTCAAACCCGAAGCTTCGCCCACCCCGCGCTCCGGCTCTCACAGCCTCTGCTCGAGTCCCCGGCACACAGGTGCCACAGCCGGCCGGGCCAAGGGGCGCAGACTGGACACTCGGGGCCACAAGGTGGGCAGAAGCGCGCCCGCGGCGCCCCTCACCTTGCTCAGCTGCTGATGGATGAGCTGCTTCAGCTCGGAGGCTTTCTCCGGAGGCAGCGACATGCTGGGGCCGGCGCCTCGCCGCCGAGTCTCTCCGCTTCAGGCGCCCCAACCGCGCGGCGCGCCCCAGCCACCCCGGAGCCTAAGTCGCGGCTGAGCACGGAGCCCGCGCGACAGCTCCCCTCGCACAGCTCCCGGGGGACGCGGGGACGCAGCAGCGCGTCAGCGCGGGGCCGGGCGGGAGGCGAGGCTGCCAGCTGCCGAGGCGCCCAACTGTTGTTTTGAAACGGCGGCGGGCAGCCAGGCGGCGGGGCTGTCCCCCGCCCTGCCTGCGCCCCTCCACCTGCCTCTCCCCCTCCCTCACGGTTCCCACCTCACGCCTGGCCGGTGTCTCCGGATGCGCTATCCGCCCCCATATCGCTCTCCCTCGCGTTCCCTTTCGACCCTCCGGACCGGCAGGTAGCTGGACGGACCCCTCAGGACCCCGCGCCGGGGGACTCGAAGGACCCCGTCGGCCTGGTCGCGCTGCGCCTGCGCCGTGCGGAGCTCTAGGCTCTGAGTTCGCGGACGGGTGCGGAGCTCGCGATTTTCGCCTTCCCGCCTCGTTCTCTGGCCCGCGCTTACCTCGGTCCTCCGATCTCAGTGCGACCATGTTTGTTCCCTGCGGAGAGTCGGTCTGCGACCTCGCGGGTTTCACCCTCCTGATGGTGAGTCCCCGCGTTTACGAGCTCTCCGCAGCCCGACTGAGGCTGCTGCCTCCCGGCCGGCGCCTGCAGAGCCGCCGCCCCAGTCGGGGTGTCACCGGCCGTGGCAGAGGGTACTTGTTTCTATTTGAGGTGTCCAGCCCGCGCTGAAAATGTGGCGGTGCACATCGAACCTTTGTTGGCGCTATCCCCAAGCCTGGTATCTGCGTCTACAGTTTGTAGTCTTTGTTAACTGCACATCGTAATGTGTTTGGATATTACAGATACGTTGTACGTATGTTGTGCGGGACATTGTCTTTACATTTTATCCTAGAAAAATCGTTTCTCAACTAGTTTTAGAGTCGTTTTTAAGCAAGTCATTGTCATTAACCGGAAAAACTACCGATGGGGGTTATAAAAGCAGCTTTGCCAGTAGCTAAGTCGGTTTTATCGCTGTTACAGTTGCCCATGCTCATTCATTGTTTCAGTACACATTCTGTTATGTGAAAATATTAGAATAAGACTAGGCCCTTGTCCTCAAGGAGTTTTACAGTCTAGTTGGAAATACGAAGATCAACAAAGGCAATAAATGCTGGGACAGAAGTTTTTAAAAGCTATAGAAAGGCCCAAGGATTTATTGGGAGGGGGCGGGACACAAGGACCTGTTAAGAAAAGCTTCATATGTGGAAACTGGGAAGGAAGGAAGCGGGGGAGGAAGGTAGAAACCCCAATTAAACTCATAGCTGCAGAGAACTAGAACTCACTGATGGAGCGGTGGGTGGAGTGGAGGGGTGGTTGAGTGAAATGGGTGAAAGTAGTCAGAAGGTACAAACTTCAGTTAGAAGGTAAGTCCTTGGGGGTGCGATGCACAGCATGGTAACTATAGTTAACAATACTGTATTCTACATTTGAAAGTTGCTAAGAAGAGAGTAAATATTTTAAGTTCTCATCACAAGGGAAAAAATTGTAACTGTGGTTATGGATCTTAAAACAACATATTTGGTAATAATTTTACAATATATAGGGGTAGGCAAAAGTAGGTTTACAGTGGTGAGTAGGGAAACTGTTTATTCTTGTATTATTTGTTATTGTATTATTTATTTGTATTACAACTGTAACCCTACTTTTGCCCACCTTGTATACATATATCAATCATGTTGTATATCTAAAATTGATACAGTGTTATGTGTCAATTAAAAAAGAATGATGGTGCCTGGCCAGGGGGCCCAGTGTTGGGCATCGACCTATGATCCAGGAGATCGTGGCTCACTCCTTGTCAGGGCACATGCCGGGGTTGTGGGGTCTATCCCTGGTAGGGAATGTGCCAGGGAGGCAGCCAATCAGTGACTCTCGTCACTGATGTTTCTCTCTCTCTCCCCCTCTCCCTTCCTCTCTCTGAAATCAATAAAGATATAAATATATTTTTAAAAGAATGTAATAGAAAACTTTTAGGCAATTTTCATTATGCATGCAAGAAATATCAATGCTAAAATTAGCGTGTGATAGTGTTCTGAGGAAGGAAATTTTACATAATTTCAAAGCAACTCCCTGAAAAATACTTGTTAAACACAAAAGGGAAAAAGTATCTTTGCAGGAAATACCTGGGGGAGGGGGGTAAAAGAAAAGCTTTATAGAGAAAATAATGTCTAAGAGATTATTGGTGATAACTTGACAAACTTCCCAGTGGAGTGGTGAAGATGGAAGTCATATTAGAGTGGGTTACATAAATGGGAGAAAAGGTGGAGATGTAGATATCTATGTATTTTGTTCATTAATTTAGAAATAAAGTTCCTGTTGATGCTTTAGTGAACAACTGTGGGAAATTGGGACTGTGGAGGGACACCCTAGAAGCGAGGTAGTGTCTAGGGGCATATATGGGACCAAAGGATGGTTATTTAGAATGAAAGATATTAGACCATGTGTATATGCCCATGGGAAGAATCCAGTAGTGAGGAAAGGATGGATCATACAGGAAGAGTGAGGGTCTAACCAAACTAGCAGAATCTTTGAGAAGAGGAAAGGGAATTACAGGAGATAACCAGGGAATTAATAGATGAAAGCAATGAAAAGTGGGAGACCACTCTGAAGGACCCCAAAATATATGACAAAGTAAAAAAAAATAAAATCAATGAAAATTAGTCATGTGTTATGTGTGGTTGGTAAAAGAAAGGGAAGTTTCCTGATTTTAGTAATTGGCTCAATAATTGTTGCTCTTTTCTGAAATACAAAATATGGGGACAAGTTTGGGCAAAAGTTTAATATTGTACATATTGAATGTGAGTTACCTGTGACATAACCATGGGGAAGTATCTGTTAGGCTCTGGAGTTCAGATAAGTGTTCTGGGCTATAGCGAGAGATTTGGCAGTTGAACTATTAGTCATGGGGATAAGTGTGTGTCCGGCGGAGAGGGGTTAATGTGAAAATGAGCTCACTCCAACCTCTAGGCACTAACAAAGCAAATAGAATACCCAAGGGCACTTTTGTTCATACCTCAGCCTTTACACTTGCTTTCCCACTACCTGAAATATTCTTTCCCTGTCTGCGCTGCTCTCTTTCTAACCTCTTTCAGGTCTATGGTTTCTTGTCACCTAAAGTGATTCTTTCCTTGACCAACCTGTTTAAAATTGTAGCCAAATAAATATACACACACTCACAGTCAATTTTTGTTGATAGCACTGTATATTTTACTATTTATTTTATTGCAGGTAAATTGCTCTCTCACTACAATGGAAGCTCCACCAGGGCAGGAACTTTTGTTGATTTGTTTTACTGCATTCCCACTGCCTAGAATAATGATTGACAACAGGTGTTCCGTAAGGGTTAACTCAATAGTCTCAAAGGTGGAGGAGGCCCCCTGCTAACACCTCACTTGCAATTAATGAAAGAATCCATATGTAGCAATGATATACCTGAGCATAAACATTCAGTACTAGTGCTGTGATTATTGTCTTCTGTCTAATGTTGATGCCTTAATGAATTTTTTTTTTTAACTTCAGCCAGCAGTATCTGTTGGAAATGTTGGCCAGCTTGCAATAGATCTGATTATTTCTACACTGAATATGTGTAAGATTGGTTACTTCTATACTGATTGTCTTGTACCAATGGTTGGAAACAATCCATATGCAACATCAAAAGAAAATTCATCAGAACTCAGTATAAATGCTGAAGGTATGTAAGATTTCGGCATATTTTATTCTATTACAAGGTAGAGTTGTTTTAAATTAAAATAGACTCTACAGACACTGTTTTGTAGCACATGTTTTTCTTGATGTCAGCGTTGTGCAGAATGGACTACCCAGTCACGTTGTCCTATTCTCTTATATCCTGGTTTTAGTTCTTAGCCTTTTCTAAATGGCAACTCCTATGAGAGATGTACTTGTGTCCTTGGATAGAATTTGAGATTTCTGTTTTTTTAACCTGGGTTTTTTATTGTTTTTTTCCTTTTATCAGTTTTATTTTCTGTTCTTACTGACATGTGTAAGCATCAGTAATACCAGGAGAGGAGAAAAGAGTATTCTACTGGGCTCAGTCCTCAGTATGTTTAGTATATGCTATCTCATCTAAGCCTCAGTCATCCTCTCACATTATTATAGAATTCATAATAATATGGTATCAATATGGTTCGGAAAGATTGAGTTGCCTAATACTGCTAGTAGATGTAGGCCTTTCCCATGCCATAAATCTCCGTAATTTCTCATTGGACTATCAGGTTTAATCAGGGAACACAGTTTATATTGCACTGACCACTGTTTGTTTATAATGGGGAACTGCAGTGGGTGAGGAAGGGAAAAGCTGTTGATCATGAAGTACAGGAGCATCCAGTTACTTTGTTTGATGACTAGTTCCTCTGTTGGCCTCTCAGTCCTCTTTTACCATTTTAAGGTCAAAGTCAAGATGTGATAGAAGACCATGAAAGACCGGTGGTGGATTGAAAAACAAATGAAAAAGCATTTTGGTTTTTGTCAGTCTTACTGCTCATATCATTAGCTTGTGATAATGAAAAACACTTTAAAAAAATAATCTTAATACTGAAATTCCTGCAGGAAAGATGGAATTTCAGTTATTGTCTGAAAGGATAAAAGACTATAAATGTTAGAACTAGAATTTTTATACTTCCACTGATGATAACAACTATCATTCTTTTTTTTTTTAATTATTCAAAATACTACAAATGTCCCCCTTTTTCCCTATAGACCACTTTCATCCCACACCCACTCCCCCCCCCCCCAGGCCTTCACCACACTATTGTCCATGGCCATGGGTTATGCATATATGCATGTAACTCTTTGGTTAATCTCTCCCCACCCACCCATCCCTACCTTCCCTCTCAAATTCGTGAGTCTGATCCATGCTTCTGTGTCACTGAATCTATTTTGTTCAGTTTATTAAGTTCTTGAGATTCCACATATAAGTGAGATCATGTGATGTTTGTCTTTCTCTGCCTGGCTTATTTCACTTAGCATAAGATTCTGCAGGTCCATCCATACTGTCCCAAGGGGTAGGAGATCCTTCTTCTTTATAGCTGTACAGTATTCCATGGTATAAATGTCCCACAGCTTTTTTATCCACTCATTTACTGATGGGCACTTGGGCTGTTTCCAGATCTTAGCTATTGTAAATTGTGCTGCTATGAACATAAGGGTGCATATATTCTTTCTGATTAGTGTTTCAGGATTCCTAGGATACATTCCCAGAAGTGGGATCACTGGGTCAAAAGGAAGTTCCATTTTTAATTTTTTGAGGAACTTCCATACTGTTTTCCATAGTGGCTGCACTGGTCTGCATTCCCACCAGCAGTGTACCAGGATTCCCCTTTCTCCACACCCTCGCCAGCGCATGTCATTTGTTGAACAGTGTGCATGTACATGTGTTAACTCATTTAATCCTCTCAATTATTCCATAGGTAGTTTTATAGATGAGGAAACCATTGCACAGAGAAATTAAAGTCACATGATTAATGACTGGTGTAGCTGAACTTATCAGGGCACTCTGGTCCCTGAGACCTGATTCAGGCACCATACCACCCTGCTAATGCACCTTCATTCCAGTGGCGGACCCACTGGTTTTCCATTGACACAAACTGGCAGCAAGTCAATTGGATATAGTTCTTTAATCACTTTATTTTCTTTAAGATGAGGTATTTTGAAATAAATTATAGACATTATGACATTTCACCCCCAAATATATAAGTATGCATCTCTTGTCTTCTAAAAACATTTTCTTACATAGCTAAATACCATCACATTTAACAAAATTAGCAATAGCAGTTTCTTAACTTTCTATACCCTATCTATATTCAAATTGGCCCACTTTACCCCGAAATGTTCTTTAAAGTTAGTTTGCCCAAACTAGGACCCAAATTACATCTGATTGTTGTACCTTTGAAAACTCTTTTATTCTAGAGTAGTCTTTTTTCCCCTTCTTCATGAAACTGATTTATTGAAGGAAAAACTGGACTCACTGTCCTTATAGAATGTCCTATCTACATTTATCTTATTACTCCTTTGTGATGTCACCTGGCCTTTTCCTCTAGTCTCTGTGTTTTCTGTTACTGGGGTTAGGTCTAAAGGCTTGGTTAGATAAAAGCAAAATATTTTTGGACAGAATACATGAAAGGTGATGTTGCTTTCATATTGCATCAGAAGGAAAACGGGGGGAAAAGAAGGAAAACAGGATCTTCTCAAAAAAGATTTGCATGACACACTGATGGAGAACTTTAGTTTTGTTATATGGAAGGTAGCATATCTTACATCTTAAAGTTTAGCCTGCAAACTCCCTGTAGATACACCTCTTCCCAGTAGGTTTGTTGCATTGCACTATATATGTACATCAGAGAAAAATTAGAGGCCTGAGTGGCCTATGCCTTAATCCCCTTTCCCTAAATTTATGCCCTTTTCCCTAATTTCTGAACTTCCTGCTTTAGCTGCCTTTGCCCTGAACATACCTAATGGTTACTAGACTTGCTGATTCAAGTCCCCGATCACACCACACCAGTCCAATGACACAATCCCCAAAAGACCTGTAACAGAAGAGACATGATCCACCAAAGGATTTGCCCAAGTCTAGGGTTATTCTTAATCTTTTTTATAGTGAGTAAAAGCTTACCTCTTAGCATAATCATATATCCTTGGAGACTATATTTTGTCTTTGGTTCATATCAGAGCTTTTCATTCATAGAGGTGAAGTTGACAGGGACATTTTAGGCGTTCAGTGAAGATGACCCTTTGTAGAATCTGTTGGAAGTTATGCATCCTTTTCCCAGAAAAGCTCACACATTGACTCACAGAAAATTTTGCAGGTTATTTCAGGACTTTCAAAACTCATAAAAAACACAAATGTACTTACTCCAGGGATTTTGTTACATGGCCAAAACAATCTTCATTTTATTCTGTTAACCCAATGAGTGTTGCTGTTCTCTAAAGAGAAGGAAGAATATCAGAAACTGAAAACATTCTTAAGAATTATTTTATTTGTGGTAATGCCAGAAATTTCTAGAGGAATGCTTCTTTGGGTGTTTTGTTGTTTTAATTTTAGAGAGAAAGTAAGGGAGAAGGGGTGGGGGAGAAACAGAAACATCATCTATGTGAAAAAGAAACATCGATCGGTTGCCTCTGGAACACTCCCTGACTGGTGATCGAACCCACAACCTGGGTATGTGCCCTGACCGGGAATCGAACCTACAACCCTTCGGTACACGGGACAGCGCTCCAAATGAGCCTCACCTGCCAGGGCTACTTCTTTGGTTTGATAATCAAAGTCAGAAGAAAAATAATTTTGATATTTTCTTACAGTTAAGCTTTTAGAAATAAATGTATTCTATAGAATAAAACCCATAGGTGCATTTTAAGCTACTTCTAAAATGCTTTACTTTAACCAAGTGTTAGAGTGCATTTCTTCTATATTTTAATTATTGAAAATGTGTAGACATGAAAGTTCTTACAATTCAATTTTAATATTTTTATTTTTTTAATTTTATTTTTCAATTACAGTTTATATTCAATATTACTTGGTATTAATTTCAGGTATACAGCATAGTGGTTAGTCAATCATAAACTTTACAAAGTGGTTCCCCCAATATTTCAAGTACCTACCTGGCACTATACACAGTTATTACAGTTTTATAGACTATATTCCCTAGGCTGTACTTTACATTCCTGGTACTGTTTTGTGACAACCAATCTGTAGTTCTTAATCCCTTCACTTTTTTCACCCAGCCCCCAGACCCTTCTCCTCTCTGGCAACTGTCAATCTATTCTCTGTACCTATGAGTCTGTTTCTGTTTTGTTTGTTTATTTTGCTCTTTAGAGTCCACTTATAAATGAAATCATATGGTATTTGTCCTTCTCTGTCTGACTTACTCCACTTAACATAATACTTTGCGTCCATCCGTGCTGTCACAAATGGTATGATTTTATTTTTTTTATTCCTGAGTAATATTCCATTGTGTATATGTACCACAACTTTTTTATCCCTTTGTCCATTGATGGGCACTTGGGTGGCTAATAATTTTATTTCTATAACTCCTTCATTTCAACTCTTGTTTGATTTCATTCTCTTCTTGTCTTTACAGTATATTCATTGCCTTCAAAGAAGCTAGTGGTTCTTCAGTTAAGATCCATTTTTATTAAGGTATGTTATATTTGCCTTTTAAAATTTATTTTAGTAAAATATAATGAGAAAATACTAAGTATCATTAAGAATTAAGAGTCAAAAGTCATTCCTGATCTTTTTACTGTATGTACAGTTAAGAAAGGCCTGAATCTGTAGTGAAAATCTCATAAAATTTCAGAGGTGCTACCATTATTTTATGATTATATTGAAAGGAATTGGGACATGTAGCCTGGGTCTTACATATTCCCGATTCAGGTAGCATTTAATGAAAAAATTTAAGCATGTGAATATAGGTTTATTTTATATGTATTAAGTTTCAACCAGTGTCATCTATGTATAAATTATGTATATATCAAAATGTGTTCTGCATCCAGCTGCTACCACTGTAGTCCAAACCACTGTCATCTCTCACACCCCTTATTCTATTCTTGCACCACCCACTTCCCACAAACACTTAATAGTCTCTTTGCAAACAGCACCGTCAATAATCCGTTAAGCCTAAATCAAATCACATCACTTCTGTCTTCAAGAAGCCTTTTAAATGGCTTCCTATCTTACTCAGACTGAATTCACAGCCCTTACCATGGTCTATCAGGCCCTGAGTTTGCATTGATATGGTAGCCACTGGCCACATGTAGCTGTTTAAATTTTGATTCATTAATTAAAAGTGAATAAAATTAAAAATTTAGTTTCTCCATCATTCTAGCCACATTTCAAGTTCCCCATAGCCACATGTGGCAAGCATTTGCCATAAAGAGCAGTTCCATTACTGCAGAGTTTTGTTGGCCAGCTGCTGTACCTAATCTAATCTCCATTCATTCCCCTGTGCTCTTTGCCTGTTTCCCCCTTTTGCTCACCCTGCCTGCTTCAGCCACACTGGCCTCCCTGTATTGTTCAGACAGATTGAGCTCATTCCTGTCTCAGCGTCTTTACACTAATTTCTGTGCCTGAATACTTTTCCCCTCGATACCTAAAAACGGCTCACTTCCTTTAGTCTTTGCTTAAATGTTACCTCATCAGAAAGGCCTTCCCTGACCACCGGTTCTATCTTATCCTGTGCTGGTTTTCTTCACAACTCATCACCACCCGGCATGTCATATATATGTTTATTATCTAATTCTAATGGAAAGTAAGTTTCCTGAGAGAAGTGATGATGTGTCATTCACTGTCAATATCCCCAGCTTCTAAAATAGTGCTTTGCATGTGGAGAAGCTCTCAATAAATGTTGAGTGGATTAAGGTACCATCTGTTTAGGAGGTCAGAAATTTATCAACCTTCTAGAGGCCCTCCCCCGTGCCCCATCCTAGTTGTTATATTATTACATGAATGGACTCTTACTGTGTGTACTTCTTTGTGTCTAGTTTCCTTTACCCAGCATTCTATTTGTGAGGTTCATTTATGTTGTTGCAAGTAGAGGTAGTTTGTTTATTCTCACCTCTATGTAGGATTCTGCTATGTAAATAAATCATAATTTATTCATTGTACTGTTAATGGAGCGTTTGATATTTTCTAGTTTCAGGCTATCATGAATAGCATTATGATTGTTTTAATATTTATACCAGAGTCACTCATTTTCTTTAATTAACAATATCATACTCAAAGTTTTGCAGTAAGAGTTGCTAACATTTTTACATTTTGTCACATGGATTTTTGGTTCACTTTTTTGTTCACACTAACATCAGTTAAGTTCAAGAATTAAGATAGTTCAAACACTTTCAATGAAATTTTTGGTATATGTAAAGAGTGACTTCAAAGCAGCAAACATTGAGCATTGATACTTTGCATCAATACTGTTCTGAGTACTCTATATATGTATTACTCTACTTAATCCTCATAATAATTGTATGAGGCAGGTACTAACATTATCCTCATTTTACAAATGTGAGAACTGAAACACAGAAAGATAAAGCAGTTTGGCTGAGACATACCGTGTTTAGGAAGCGGAGCCGGCATTCTGGACCAGGCAGCCTGTCCAGAGTCTGCCTCTCTTAACCAGTATTCTACCCAGGACTCCTGTTTTTGAAGATTAGCCATTTCTTATCTGCATTCTGAATTTTATTGAATAATTATTAACAGTCTGTGAAGAGTTTCCATAAAGTAAGTTCTCCCCCTCATAATTTTATAACCTACATTCCACATTAACCAAGACGTTAGTATCTTGCCACACTTGCTTGATTCTCTCTCTATGCATGTGCATGCATTGTTTTCTTTTGTCAAACAATCCAAAAATAGGCCAGCAACGTCATATTTCACACCCAAAATACTTGAGTATATATATCTTTCCAGAACAAGGACATTATTCTTCACAACCTCAACACCATTACCACACCTAAGAAAATGAGCACTTAATGAATTTTTCAGTAGTATCATCCAGCATATTCAAATTTCCCTAATTGTCTCCAAAATGTCCTTCAATTCTGGATCCATTCAGGGGTCATATTTTGCACATGGGCGTTACATCTTTTTAGTTGGTATCCTTCAGTGTAGAACTGGCTCCCCTCCTCTTTCAGGTCTTTACAATATTGACTCTTTTGAGAAAGCAAGACCAGATATTGGGCATTCTGAATTCACCTAATTGTTTCTTCATGATCAGATTCAGGTCAGAAATTTCTGGCAAGAACACCTCATAGATGACCATGTGGTAGTTTTTAAGTAATAATGGATTACTTAATTAGAGTACTGGGAAATTTTCCTTTGTCAGTCAAAATGGAATTTCTTAAAAATCTAGATTCCTCACAGTTTATTTCTAAATTGTAAAGATGTAATAGATAATTCATTGCTCTTCATTTTTCACCTTCAGTTTTAGGACAGTAAGTGGATCTAAAAATAATTCTAATTTTAGTATATTTAAATTATATTAACATCACAGAATTGATGAAATATTATATAGAATACTCTTATTATACTCTAAGATCTGATTTTAGATTTTCTTTTTTTCCCAATGTATACAAAGTATAAATCAAAGCCATTCTGTGAAAAGCTGCTTTCCTGGGTGAAAAGTAGTAACTGTGCCAGAGTTATTGTTCTTTCAAGCAGTCATTCATATCACTGTAATGATCTACAGCTTCGCAGGTATGTTTTTGCCTTTGAAAAAATATTTTATGATTATGCATTACTATGATGATTTATCTATTTAAAAGTTAAAATAAGTTTTACAAGCCATGTATATCCTTACCTCTCCTCCCTGAAATTTAGAAAGAAGATGGTAAAAGAAATTCAAGAGATAGGAGGGAGCACAGTTAGGTAGACCCTTTTAATTCTGTAATTGGGGCACAAGGAAAGCTTTGGTGTAAAGACAGATGGTTCTGGAGCTGTGCTTTGATTGTGTGGTATTGTGCATGGCAACCTCACAGAGCTCAGCTATGAAGAGAAAGAGGAGAAAGGGTACCTAGATTTATTGGTTGATAATTTTTGAAAAATTGGATTGATATTTGCAGAAATTCAGTTGCCTTTAAGTATAGCTTCTAGGCATGTCAAATTGAAATATTAAGTATAAGACAAAGTATCCAAGAGATAGCAGTATAATCTGTTTCATTGCATTATCATTTTTGCACCTATAAAATCATAATGAAAATATCAGCCAAGAGTAAGGTTTCAAAACTGTAACTAATTTCTAGGAATCTCAATAGGCCTCATGGCCAGAAGGGAGTATAGCTGTGGGAAATAGAGATATCTTCATGATGGTCTTGCCTTAGTTTAAGTTTCCCTATCTCTTTACCATCTCTCTGTAAATAACGAATCAGAGCAATATTTTTTACATGTTATTCTTCCATAAATTGCTAAAACTTAGGTTTGTCTTGTGCAATAGAATAGAGAACAAGGTAATTTTTGCTAAAAACTGATTTTTGCTTTGATGTTTATATTTGTGAGTTTTTAGGAAGTTAATTATGTAATTGTTTCTAGTTCTCCCTTTAGGTACCTACTTACACCTTCCCTGCAAAAAAGTGTACAAAATAAAATAAACAGCCTTCACTGGGAAGAAATGGAAAAAAGCCCATGCATTCCTGAAATAAGCGATTCTGAGTTTTGCATCCGTATACCTGGAGGAGGTATCACAAAAACACTCTATGATGAAGGGTGAGGTTGTTTGCCTCTTTGTTCATTCATTCCCTACCTTATTTTAAAATGAAAGTAAGATAATAGGGAGAATGTGTTGGATTACTTATTGGAACTTTGAAAATATATTTATAAAATAGAAATTACATTCAGGGGAAAGACTGAAATTTGGTTATAAGAGAATAGGTTCCTGAAAAGCCTTATTTAATACTTTATTATGTGTGGCATGTTAGGAATTCTGGAACTTGTTATGCAACCTCTATAATCTTTTTTTAATTGTGGTAAAATATAAATAACATTAACCATTTTAAGTGTATAATTAAGTGGTATTAAATACATTCACAGTGTGTATACCCATCACCACTTTCAGAACACTGTCATCATTTTAAATAGAAAATCTGGCCCTAGCCGGTTTTGCTCAGTGTTTAGAGTGTTGGCCTGTGCACTGAAGGGTCGAGAGCTCAATTCCTGGCCAAGGGCACAAACCTCGGTTACCGGTTCGCCCCCTGCCCCCAGTCAGGGCACATACCAGAGGCAACCAGTAGATGTGTCTTTCTCATATTGATGTTTCCGTCTCTCTCCCCTCCTTCCCCTCTATGCCTCCATCTCCCCTCTCCCACTCTCCCTTCTACACTCTCTGAAAAGCAATGGAAAAAATATCCTCAGGTGAAGATTAACAAAAAAACAACAAAAAGTCATTTCCGGCCCTGGCCGATGTGGCTCAGTTGGTTGGAGCATCATCTGTACACTAGAAAGTTGTGGGTTCGATTTCCGGTCAGGGCACAAGCCTAAGTTGTGGGTTCAATCACCGGCTTGGGTGTATATGGGAGGCAACTGATCGAAGTTTCTCTCACATCGATGTCTCTCTCTCTCCCACCCCTCTCTAAAATCAATGAAAATGTACTGGATGAAGGTTAATCCAGGTACTCTGTCCTTGTTCCCATTATTCCAAACTGATTCATTAATGAAATGGATATAATTATAAGTTTCTCAAGGATTGTTGTAAGGATTAAATCATAAAATATGCAGACGCTGCTTAGCACCTAATAATCACTCAATAAACGCAAGAAGTAATAGTAAAGGGTCTTTTCCCCTTTATTCCACAGTTTTCTTTTTTTTTTTTTTCAATCCTCATCCGAGGTTTTTTTTTTCCATTGCTTTTCAGGGTGGGGTGGGGAAGAACATTGATGTGAGAGAGACACATTTATTGGTCGCCTCCTGCTCAAGCACTGACCAGGGCCAGGGATTGAGCCTGCAACGGAGGCACATGCCCTTGGCCAGAACCAAACCTGGGACCCTTCAGTCCACGGGCTGATGCCCTCACCACTGAACCAAACTGGCTACGAATTTCAGTTTTCAAGTAATGAGGTATTAGAATCTTTCAGTCTGTTTGCTATGGTGCTTCTGAAAATAGCTGTTTCTACAGTAGGTTTTGGGAGTAGATCAGAACATATTTCATGTTCTATAACCAAGTATAGAGGGGTGGTTTTTCATGTAGCCTTGGTGTAAAGCACAAACTCGCATATGCCTAGGTGTGCATTACATGGGTCCTAGTTCTGTCCCCACAAACAGAAGAATGTATCTGGGGCAAAGGGAGATAAATAAGTGATCTCATGATGGGTCATCTTCTCCTTGTGCAAAACCTGGAAGATTAGCTTAGCTATAAACACAGGCACACTGGAATCAGCGTCTTGTATCAGTAGAATACTTAATTTTTTTTTTAATTTGTTGTAGCTGTTCTAAAGAAATCCCAATGGCTGTTCTGCTGAAATTTGTTTCAGAAGGAGACAATATCCCAGATGCATTAGGTCTTGTTGAGTATCTTAATGAATGGCTTCACATAATCAAACCACATGTAAGTTTTGCTACAGCTTAAACCTGTGATTTCTCTGGTTATGTATTCATAAACTTGTATTTTATATGCTATATAAGTAGACCAAATAAGTAAAAGTTTATGTTGAATATAATCATATCTCTACATAAAATTTATTTTTGCTGAACTTTTGAAAGGAGGGCAGTTAACCAACCTGCTGTCTACAGTTGTTTCATTAAGGCTGATTTTCCAAAAGTATATCTTAAGTACCTCATTGTATTCATTTTTCATGTTGCATTTATTCCAGACAGCTTCTTACAAGAATAAATAAGTTCTTTTTGGAATTCAGGATTTTTGGTTTTTTTAGGAAGCAAAAGGTATTACTATGTGAGCACTGCAGTAGCTATTGAATATGCATTATAATTATTTTTCTCTATTATGAAATAAGAACATCACACCTAGGAAAATCAGTTAGCCTTTAGGCATAACAGAAGTGCCATAAGGCTGTTTTGTATGGTAGATAACTGTCTTTTTAACTTATGCTTTTGCTAAGAACAGATTGATACACTCACATAGTACTGTTTTTTTTTTTTTAAATGCCTATTCCTTTTGAATTTGATTTACTTGATAGAATCTATCCACAACCTTTCTGGCATATCTTGATGATTCGAAACTTGAGAACATTTATCTTAAGTTGACATAAAGACATAGAAACGTATTACTTTGTTTTTGCTTACAATAAGATCCAGCTAAAAGTGTCAAAACCAAAAGGAACCAAAAAACTAGAGAAGGGGGAGTTTTGTAATACTTACATGTTAAAAGGCCATTTGCTGGTAAAGATGAAGAATTAAAATATTTTTTTCTTCAGTTACAGTGTGATGGCCCCACAACATCTGCCTTGCCATGGAAAATGCCAAGTTCTTGGAGATTACTCTTTGGCAGTGGTCTTCCCCCTGCGCTTTTTTGATCTGTTTTCAGTTTTATACCTGTGTTCCAAGACACTTGTTACCAACACAACTATTAAACAACTGTATAAAAAGCTGTATTATTTAATGTATTAGAAAATAAATTTTTGCTTTTTACAGAAAAAATGGATTAGCAAAAGATTGGTTTTGCTATACTTTTCATCATATGCAACAAATGTAAATTTTGTACAATAAAATATTTCCTAAGTAATTTCATGAAATGTGTCTTAGTCTTTTAAACTCAGACTTCTGTATTAGTTTCCTGTTTGTGCTGTAACAAATTACCACAAACTTAGTGGCTTAAAACAACCCAAATTACAATTCATTACAATTCTGGAAGTCAGAAGTCCAAAAATAGGTCTTACTGTACTAAAAGTGTTAGCAGGTCTCCCCTGGCCGGTTTGACCCTGGTTAGAGCTTCGGCCCGTGGACTGAAGGGTCTAGGGTTCAGTTACAGCCAAGGGCATGTACCTCACTTGCAGGCTGGATCCCCGAGTGCAGGAGGCAACCGGCCCATGTCTCTCTCTCTCTCCCAGTCTCTGAAAAGCAATGGAAAAAATATCCTCAGGTGTTAGCAGGTCTGTGTTTCCTACGGAGGCTCCAGGGGAGAATCATTTCCTCCCCGTTCCAGCTTATAGAAGCTGCATTCATTGGCTCGTGTCCCCTTTCTGCCTCTTTTACTTAGTATCATTGTGATCACATTGGGCACAATACGATAATCTAGAATAATTTCCCCATCTCAAAAGAATTTTAATAAAAAAGAAATAATAAAAATAGTTTTCATTTTTAAGTGTTTACTACATACCAGTCACTTTTTACACATGATGTTACATACCTGCTATTTGGCTGTTAAACCTCTGCATTGGCTTTCTCATCTGTAAAACAAGGGCTTATAATGCTAAGGGATACACCCTACTCCGTAGTACTTAGTAAATGATTTATTTGTGATACATCAATCATTCTGGGTTCTATAGACTTTGTTTCCCTTGGTAAAATTTTAAGGGGAGGTAACATCAACCAGATGGTGGGATAGGAAGTCCCAGCCCTCATTCCCCACACATACACCTTATCAATATATAGACCAGAATGCCTTTATGAGAAATCCAGAAACCAGTTAAAAAGTTGTATTTTCCCAAGGGAGCACAGAGTTGAGAACAGCTGCAATGAAATGGGTAAGAGCTATTTCATTTTACTCACAATTGCCCCTCCCCCAAGTACAAATACCAGCATGATTGGGCGAAAACCACCAGCTCATGGCTTGAGGTGGGGGGAGCAGAAAAGAATGGAATGGAATTCAATATTCCAGCTTTTTAGAAGGCTCCTGGCTGTCTTGACTGACTTGGAGTGCCGACAAAACTGGCATATATTAGACATCTGAGGGCCACTGAAAGCAAGGGAGAGCGGAAATGTCTGCCTGCAGTGCCACAGGCCAGCGCAGCTCTGCACAGTCAGGAGAAGGCACCCAACTTGGAGCTCCAACAGGAGGGAAAGAAGAAGAAAATGTGAGTTCAACATTCCAGCTACTCAGAGCTTTGGCCGAGGTGCTGGTATCTCACCTCACTTGGTGCTGACAGGGAGCCAGCATACTTTGGATGCCTGGAAATCACTGAGAACAAAGGAGAAAGTGACTCCTGGCTGCAGCACTGGAGAACCAACCAGTCCCACAGAGTTTCAGGGAACCCCAGGACCTCCAGCTAGGCTTTGGTGAAGGTCTTCCCTGTAAGAAGACTGGTAGAGGGAGCTTTTTTATCAATGGGTAAAACAGCAAAACAATCACAAGGCACAAGAAGAGACAGAAACATAGCTCAATTAAAGAAACAAATCTCCAGAAACCAATCCCAAGGAAATGGAGATCTATAAATTACATGACAAAAAAATTGTCTTATTCAACACATTGATTTACATGAGAGCACAGGCGATTAAATGAAATCAGAACAACAATGTATGAACAAAATAAGAATATCAACAAAGAGAAGCTATATTTTAAAATACAGAAATTCTGAAACTAAATACAGTAACTGAATTGAAAAGTTCGTTAGAGGGGCTTAACAGCAGACTTGATCAAACAGAAGAATCAGCAATTCTAATTGAAATTACCAAGTCAGCCTTAGCTGGTTTGGCTCTGTGGTTAGAGGATCTGCCCTCGGACTGAACGGTCTTGGGTTCGATTCCGGCCAAGGGCACATGCTTCGGTTGTGAGCTCAATTCTCAGCCCTGGTCAGGGCATATGTATGTGGGAGGCAACCAATGGATGTGTCTCTCACACCCATGTTTCTCTCTCTCCCACTGTCTCTGAAAAGCAATGGGAAAAAAAATCCTAGAAAATAGTTTTGGTGAGGATTCAGAGAAATTGGAATACTCTTGCAATGGGGCTTTATTATTTTTTAAATATATCTTTATTGATTTCAGAGAGAGGAAAGGAGAGGGAGAGAGAGAGAGAAACATCAATAATGAGAGAGTCACTGATCAAGCCTTCAACCCGGGCATGTGCCCTGACTGGGAATCGAACCCCGATCGCCTGGATCTCAGGTCGACGCTCTACCCCTGAGCCACGCCCAGCCGGGCGCAATGGGACTTTAAAGTGGTGCAGCCACTATGGAAAATAGTATGGGTTTTCCTAAAAATATTAAAGAGAACCATTGTATGATCCAGCAATTTCATTTCTGAGTACCTATCTAAAAGAATTGCAAACAGGATCTCATAGATATTTGCATACCCATGTTTATACAACATTACTCACGATAGCCAAGATGTTGAAGCAACCTATCAATAGATGGATGAATGAATTTGGAAAATACAATCTATAGATACACTGGAATATTATTCAGCCTTAAAAAAGAAGGAAATCCTGTCATAAGGCTCCAACCAACTGAGCCACTCAGCCAGGTTGCACAGTATTTTTTTTTTTATTAATATGTTTTTATTGACTTTAGAGAGAGAGGAAGGGAGAGGGAGAGAGAAACATGGATGGGCATCCTCCTGCACACCCCCTCCTGGCGATCGAGCCTGCAGCCTGGGCATGTGCCCTGGTTGGGAGTTGAACTGGCAACCTTGGGGCATGGGATGATGCTCAACCAACTGAGCCACACTGGCCAGGGCTCTTGTTTAAAAATGTTTTAAATTATATAAGTGATGAATCTGTTACCACCATAAAAAATGCAAAGAATACAGACATCAAATGCTCTGTCAGCTCTTCCTTCCTGCCATGTCCCTTCTCCCCACAGAGACCACCATCCAGATTTGTCCTGTGTCCCCAGTTGCTGTGCATTCCATTAGCAAGGAATCAGCATGTCTAGCTTTCTATTAAAACATCCGGTAGAGGGAGCTGTTGGACTATTTTTCTCTTGATATGTCAGTTATACTTTTTTCTTTATAAAACTCTAAGTGTCTTGGATGTCATTTACACAATGCACAATGGTGTATCGATTTATAAATATAGTAGTTCTACTGACTAGCTTCTAATCTAAATAAAAATTCAAAATCTTATTTTCTTCCTTCCTACAATCTCAATTTGGGAGGAGGAAAAATGTGTATATGTAGCAAAAAGATACCAAAATGTTAGCAATTACTTATGGGTAAATTTTTATGTTCTCCTGTTTGTTTGCCTGCAAGACTAAATTTTCTCCAGTTAACATATTGTTCTTTTGAAGTAAGAGGAAGAAGTGTTTTATTTCAGAATACTTTGCTTCAGAGCAGTTTGGTGCCTGAGACATAGGGGGCGCCCTCGACCCTGGCAGCAGGCTCCCAAAGCCCTGCCAGCACTCTCACAAAATAACAATGTTCTTAAAAGCAGCAGTTTGTTGAAATCAGGTGATTTTCTCAGTTTTCAATATTGTTCAGTAAGTGGCAAAATTTCCTCGTGCTTTCCATATTTCTTTCTTGGGTTCAGCTACTGAATCCTCATTTATATTCAAAAGAAGGGGGAAAATTTCCTAAGCGAATTGATATTTCAAGGGAACAAGGCAGGCCAATTTCAATGAAAGTAATGACAATTTAGGGGAAAGAATGTAACCGTAAATTCACTCACCATCTTAGGTAAAACGACTGAAAGAAGATAGTACAAGGCCGTCAGTACGGCAAACTGAGCAGCTTGGTGTGAGTTTCTACTTACAAGTAAATAATTTTGGATACTTTGAATTGTGAATAGGACTTAGAACTGTTAATATTTATCAATTTGTATTTGAAGTGAGATTTTAAAAATTCAATATTTCACATCCTCAGTCTCATGGCTTAAAATTCCATCTACATGCTGATGGTTCTCAAATTTGTAGGTCTAGTTCAGCTTCTTCCCTGAACCCTAGACTAGAACATCTAAGTGCCTACTCAACGTCTGAATCTGGGCGTCTAGGAGGTATCTCGACTTTACCACATGTAAGACCAAACTCCTGCCGTCCTTGCCAAACCTGTTCCTTCACACGCTCCCGTCTCCACCACTGCCACTCTCTCCTTCCAGTTGCTAAGGCCAGAGCCTGGACGGCCTGCCTTTCTCTTGCTTTTCACAAATACAGATCCTGTCTGCAAATCCTCTAGGCTCTGCTGTCACCGTGCCCGGAATTTGACCAGGGCTCACCACCTTCACCATCACCTGGGCCCATCCATCCACCATCACCTCTTAGCAGAAGAATTGTCTCCGTGTCCGGAGTCACCTCTCCATCTTCCAGTCTCTTGCTGAGGACCCCCAAAGACCAGCCCCCTTGGAAAGGAGTAGGCAATGGAGCCTGCAGACGTGGTCCAGTCAGGGCATCGTCTGGGGGAGAAACAGGGCAGCAAAGGGTGGACAGGGGACCTGTGGCGCCAACACGCAGGGGGCTGGGCGCTTCATACTTGGCCCACTGTGTGGGATTTTCAATGTACAAAGTACTGCAGGGGAGAAAAAACTATTTTCCCTCTCCCCTTCTAGTTTCTTGGCTGAGAACTCCTCTGTCCCCAGAATAAAAGACAGATTAAACAAGAAAAAAAAAATAAGCAATTTTAATTCTGTATAAATCTATGTACATACGAGAGCCCCACAAATATATAAGACTCAACGAAATGACCCGAGCAGGAAGCTGTCCACCGTGCAGACAGGGAAACAATGCCCGCGTGAGGAGCTGACAAACAGGCCTGGGCCAGGGCATTCATGTGGTAAAGAAGTAGAAGGTTTGTTTCCACAGGCCTCTGGGCCCTGCATGCCGTGTCTGATGACAGCTGTGCCCTCTACCCTCCTGGTACAGGAAGGGCACCTTTAACATGGGCGATTCATCTCCTGTTTCAGGGGGACAAAGGACGGTCAGTGTCCTTCTTACAATGGCTGTTTCTCAAGTACCTTTAATTCAAAATAATCAATATGCCAAAGTGGCATATTTTGGGGGAACATATTCTGAACCCCTATAGTGCTACCCGCAGTCAGGCTCTTACTGTGTTATTTAGAAAATTTAAATTATACTACACATTTGAGGTGTACAAGCCCATTTCCCACGTGATAGGATGCTGGGCAGATGGTGACATTACAGACATACTTAAGGTACTAAATGTACGGTGGCATCGGGGGAAGGGGAGAAGTTGGTGGGAAGAGGTGGGCCCGGTGCCCAGCGATGACGAGGTGAGTGGAGGCAGCTTTCTTACAAATTCACAGCGGATGTGCGAGGGCCGGCACAGGACGCCCAGGGCCAGGCTGGAAAGGCGAGTGCATAGCCCACAGGCGGCGATGAGCAGCAGATCTGTACGTAGGCAGACTGCAGGTTACACTAATGTGTGCTTTTGTGTGAACATGTGCACACACACACTTAGAGTTTAAATGTAAGATGATGCACTTAATTTTTCGTATTTAAGCATGTTTTAAGGCTGTGTTACACTGTGCTGAATGACCAGTGCTTGCAACTAAATTCAACATGCTGAGTGGCCATTCTTCCCTGAACTTTTATTTAGGGGAAAAATAATTAGTGGTTCCTGCATAGAAGCCAACACTGTGGTCTTTTCCAGCTCCTACTTAGTCCCACCCCCAGTATGGTTTCCCACTTCCCCTTCAGGGTAAAACCATTCCTCCCAATACTGCTGTGGCCAGCAGTTTCCCACCAAATCATTCTTTTCTCTGTCAGGGCCTTTAAAAAAAAACCAGGCAGCTGAGTTTCAGCAGAGAGAAATTCAGTTACTTTTCAATATCTCACTTTTAAGGATTTGACATTTTCCACATTTTTGGTTCTTGAGACAAATTTGAAAAAAGCAATTATTCAGCAAATATTTATTGAGCGCCTACTATGTGCCAGGCACTATTCTAGATACTGCAGATCCTTACCCTCTCGGGGAGCTAACATTCTAACAGGCAATAAACAAGAAGTATAATAAAAATGTACTCTGCCTAACATGTTATAAGGTAGTAAGTACTATAGGAAATGTAGATGAGTCTGGGATATAGTCCCCATTGCCAGATTGTTCTTTTACGTTACTGTCTTGCTGAAAATGTCTAATGCTTTCCTAAGTGTGTGACTCAAGCATTTCTCTCTGCTCCTAGGCTAGTCTCCCACCTGCTACTGGGCCATCTATATAAACTCAGGCCTGGACCCTCACTGCATCCCAGCCTCCTTCCCAGGCTCAAACTTTGCTCATACTGTTTTCTGACCCTTAGAATGTGCTCCCACCCTGTGCATATGGCCCATAAGAAACGTTGGTCCTTTCTCCAAGGTCATTTGTGGCCTCTGCAGAGCTCATCAACCGACCTTCAAGTCCCCTAGTGTTTGCCATCTGCCTCCCACATTCAGGTCCTTAAGCAAATTCCTCTTTGAATTTTTACCTAATGATTTCTGAACGCTGGGTATCGATAATATCCCTGTGCAAAAGATCAACTCCTGGAGGGCAGGCATCAACCTCAGTATGTAACTCGACTGCTTGCTATAGGCCCTCAGAAAACTTCCTGTTGTTGAACATCACGGATAAACCAGTAAGTGGAGACACTTGTATAGTTTCTAAATTGATGTGCCGGACCGCTTTCCCACTTCTTAGAGGACGTAAACACGAGAAGATGCGTGCTGATTTTGTCATTCTATCTGCCAAAAACCAGTTTTTTAATCTTTGAGCAATTGTTTGTAAAACTGATTTGATGTAAGACATGGTATCTTCAAACCACTTGTATTTTCTATTACTACTCTTTGGAAGCATTCTGTAATGGATTTTTGGTTGCTTGTGTCTAAAATTCTAAATAATAGCTTGCTTCACTGTTAAGTACAGGTAATTAAAGTCTCATTCAATCAAATCCTTATCATGGCTGTCAAGTAAGTATAGTTTAACTCTGTTTACCATGCACAGCCACACCAAGGCCACAGCAAGAAATGCCAAACCTGGTCACAAAAATTCAGAACCTGAGCTCTTTTTCAAAAGGCAGTAAACATCAACAGACATCTTTGAAAGCATCTCTTCCAGGATTTGCTTTTCAGTGACTGTGCACACAAAGGACAGAGACAGAGACTGAGAAAGCAGCAGGTGTCTTGGCAAAGTAGGCAGCCTACTCTGGGGGACCTAGGGGTTTGCACAAGGAAAACCCAGCCACACTTGTAAGGGTTTATTTATAGCAACCGCTTAAAACTCCTCTGGCCCGGCCAGCGTAGCTCAATGGTTGAGTATCGACCTAGGATCCGGGAGGTCGCAGTTTGATTCCGGGTCAGGGCACATGCCCAGGTTGCGGGCTCAATCCCCAGTGGGGGGCGTGCAGGAGGCAGCCGATCAGTGACTGTCTCATCACTGATGCTCTCTCTCTCCCTTCCTCTCTCTGAAATCAATAAAGATTAAAAAAAAACAAAAAACCAAAACTCTTCTGAACTTGAACGCACAAGCCAAATATAATGAAAGCATCAAAGGATGAGGTGTTTTGCTTTTTTAAAGGCTTAAACATGATCCTTTGGAAGCTCTAGGAGCCAAGTGGACAGAGTAGAGCAAAGCTCTCTCATACCCTAGATGAGTCACCTGAAAGAAAAGCTGCTAAGTTCTTAATTTTCAACTCTAGTAAATGAAGGTCCCTATACAAAACTGAAAGCCTCCCGGTTTCTGCTATTACTGCAATGAGCCAGCTCGCTGGAAAAGGGGTTGTAACAAACTTGAGTGCTTCTGTCCCTCCGGCCTTCTAACCGGCACTTCCACCGTCTTCCTAATTCCCAGTGAGGCTGCTCTGAAGAGCTACAGGGGCTCTTGCCAACCCTCCCTCTTAAAATGCTTGGAGAACCACTCTCCAGACTGGGAAGGCATTTGTGTCTGTCCTGAGCCACACTCCCGGTGCTCAACCCCACTGCTATAAAGCCCCGGTCCCGGAGAACTTAAAACAATTCAAATAGTGGGTCTCCAATAAACCTCAACAGGTTCCTATCCCTGCGTGGCTGGGCCTTTTGAGAGATACCCACTCCTTTCTCCTTAGTTCCACCTGTATTCGTTTTTTAGGCTGAAACTTTTTATAAAATTATCCTGTTGGAATTTCTTCCTCCCAAAAGGGGGAAATAATTCTAGAATTTGACAGTAGCCATCAAATAGTCAATCGGGTAAATTAAACGACCCTTTGACATCTTTTATTGGCTCCATTTCTGATGGTACTTGGTACTATAGCTGAAGCTGGCTCCTTTGTCCCTATCGGCTACCATCCTCTTACTGGATATTGGAAAAGTCCCCAGTGTACCCCCTCTCAAGATTCAAAGACTCCTCAGAACCCCTTCCCAGAATCAATCAAAACCCCATAAATATAGAAGCCCTTCAAGGTATAAAGTCCATAATAGATTACAAGCTTCAGGGCCTCATGATCCCTGTAATATTCCTCTTAGCTGTGAGGAAACCTAGGGGCCAAAGGGTGCTCGACACAGGCCTGCACCCCAGCCAAGGGCAAAACTGCCCGCATTTATATTGATAGCAGATATGCCTTTGGAATAGTTTATGATTTCCCACTGCTGTGGAAGCAACGTGGCTTCCTTACTTCCAGTAGAAATAAAATGAAAAATGGCCTGTACATTCAGAAAGTATCGGATGCTATACTTTGTTGTTGTTTTTAAAGTTGAGGTGTTTTATAAATTGAGAGCGAGGAACATCGATGTGAAAGAGACACACTGACTGGTTGCTTGGTTGTCTCCCCCAGGTGCCCTGATCAGGGCCGGGGATCTAACCTGCAACCCAGGTACCTGCCCTTCAATTTTACCTTCTGCTTTAGCTATTAAGATCCCAGGGGATTCTAAACTTGACTCCTTATGTATTTTGGAGACTAGCCCTTTATCAGATATTATGGTTTGCAAATATTTTCTCCCATGCAGTAGGTTGCCTTTTCACTGTTTTTTTCTCCTGCCTGACTCTAGAATGTTGGAATTACAAGATTCCATCTTTGGGCCTTTGATTTTAATTTTAATGAACTTAACCTTGAATGACCTCTTCTTTGCCAAAGTCTTTATTTAAATACCCCTGTGCTATTATATGCAATTTCTTCAACTCCCAGAGAGAGGTCTGAGTCTTAAGAAGAAAGCTTCAAAGTTCTCAGCATCACCATCAAGTCATATAAGGTATAAATGAAGAGATTCAACTGTATTTGGCTACATTATGAGCTAAGATGACCTTGCTGGGTCATTTCTGGAGTGATACAAGAGACAGTCAGATGCTAGCGGGGTAAATATGGGAAGTGAGGAAACTGAAGTAGTTGAGTGCAGATAACTCTTTCAAGCTTTGTTGGAACAATGGATTATTCTTGCTGTGCTACTCTGTGGTATAATAAACTTTCATGCATTCTTTAGGAAAGATTTAGCAGGGATTAATAGTTTGCTTACTCCTAAAGTAGACCTAAGAACCCTGGAAAACAAGGTAAAAAGAGCATAAGGTTACTAAATTTTTAAAAGATGAAATAGATATATTCAATGAACAGTATCATAAAACTTTCACAGTTGGCCAAACAAAAACAATTACGAGTTGATGCTTATGTGATGCAGAGGCATGAGAATCTGGACAAGATATCACCAATAACTTGACAACTGACTGAATACATAGCCTAAACCCATTACTTAGTTGGGAAATTGGATGGTAAAGAAGTCAAAAGCATCACTCAGGAAAGAATTGTTGGTCTCTTTACAACAGGAAATGTTTGGGGAAAACACATCTAACCCAATACTGTGTTAGATAAATAACACTGTGATTTTTCAAAACTGCATTGAGTTGCTGTACTTATTTGAAATTAGTACCGTTATCCATATTAATATTTTTCCAAGCAACAAAAATATATAACTTTTCTTTTATTACCTAATCTATATTAATAGACTACTGAGGGATAACTAAAATAAAAAATCTTAAGAAGCAAGTAACCAGTGTTATGAACCAATTTCAATTTAAATGTCAACTGTCTGTTAGTTGTAAAAATTTGAGAGTAAATCCTTAACATTATTTGAAGTAGAGCTGTCCTAACATAATGCACACAAACCAACGGTCTATTTAATAAAAATATTTAATGCTGCCAAAAAGTATAAAAATACAGTAGGAATGGCAGTACAATACAAAGTAGTCTCTCCTAATTTATTTCTTTGACATCTTTCCACATCTCAAACACACATTAAAAAACTTAACAATACATCAAATTAGAGGGTTCTGCAAAGTCTTCTGCTGGTGGTGCTCTTCTTTCCCTGGATGTAAAGTTTACTTTGTAAACAGACAAATGTGAGGCAATCTACAGGTTTATCAAGCCTCACATTAGTTTCCGGAGTGGGCTTCAGGTCTTGCTTTGCACATCAATGGTTCAAAATTTATAGCTGCAGAATATTCTCAAGTCATGAATATTTAGGTGTCTGTCAATCTTGGCCTAAAACATAAAATAAGAAGTCATCTAATCAATTCATATTTACCAAACACACAGACGTACAGAGATACACACAAACATAAAAGGACTAAAAATGAACTAAAAAAGCAGCCAAAAACCATTCCGACACATCACATTCAACCACACTAAGTGTTTCACCGTTATCTCGGTAAAACTGCTTACACACTAGGTTTTCAAACAGAATTGGTGGTATGAGGCAGACTCATGTTAAAGCACCATAACTCACATTGTTTTTTCAAGAATTACTAACTATGAATTTTGTAGGTCATCCTGTATTACTCAAGAAATGACCTCCATGTGAGATATTGACAGACAGACAGGTTTAAAAAAAATGTACCCACAACAGTTTAGCAAGATTATAGGTATGTGCTAGACTTACCAATCAATACTTTGGCATTCAATTCAAAAGTCTAATCCAATTTGGACCTCCACTGAATCATACTGCTAAAAATATTATAAATGTAATGTCTGAGCATAAAGTTGGCTTCTATCTTTAAATCATGGACCGTTAGCAGCATGCTTTTTATCCTGAAGGTAATACTAATGATTATAGCAACACAGAACTGGTGACACAATTTAGTTACTATCCATGTAAAAGAAAACACAGACATAAAGTAATTGATTTATTGTATTTTAATGCCAAACAGTAAAGATAAATGAGAGTTTAAACAAGCAATAGACAGAAGAAATAACTATTTTAAGGGCAGCTGAGTTTTTGATGTTTTTTCACAATGTTTGCAAATAGCACAACTTCTGAGATAAATGGTATTTCCATTCTTCCCCCAACTTCCCTCACTGTAACAACAAAAACCCAAAGCTAAGTACTTGTCATTATTGTATCCCCACATATATAAACAGGAAACATAAACCGCACCCACATATTTATCCAAAACATTTAGTCAAAACCCCCAAAATACCACGAGTGGAGCCTCTCCTGACTACTGGCTCCTCCCAAGCACCTTGGTGCTCTGAACACCCGTTGCCTCTGGTTTTCCAGCACTGACAGGGAAATGTCATCAGGATACATTCTCATTAGATGTCTGCTGATCACAAAAACTATGGCCACTTACTGCCGGGTATGACAGAATCCTGAACCCAAGGGGCTGAAGTAAGGAAAGGTACTCATTGATTCTGACGGCGGCAAAATACATATTTATTTCTTGCGCATTCAGAAAAGTGTTCATTGAAACGAACTTAATCCAACCAAAGTGCATGAAATAACGGTTTAGAGAATATTTTGATGTTCCAGTATTTCTCCGCTCCAGTGGCATTTCAAACTGTTTCACAATTTTGGAGGGGAAAATTTTGTTTCACTTAAGAAACAGTTACTTTAAATTTTAAGAAGTAAAAGTAGTTGCCTAATGTTTTTCCATCTAAATACCAGGTTTAAATATTGCATAAAAGCAGAGTCAGTGTGACATAATGGAAAAAGTATGAGGTCCGGAGTTAATGGGATTCTGAAGACTGGTGTCTGAATCTCAGCTCTGTCGCGTACTAGCTGTGCAATCTTAAACAAGGAACTTAGCCTCTTATTACCTCAAAATAGGGATAATGCAATGTATCTAGAAGAGGTATTACGGGGGTTAAATTTAGGTATGTATTTAAACTGACTGACAGAACTGTAGGTATTCAGCATACAGTATTGTCTTCCCAACAGGGTATTAAAGACACTTCCCAAGGAAAACTACTATTTCCAACAACTAAAGGAAACTGACAGTTTTTAAAAATTCACTTATGGGCTTCCTTTTAGAGAAAGAAAAAAGAAGTTCACCTGAATCATTTTTTGCTGTTTTATTTAATAAGACAAAAGTAAAATCGGTTCAAACAAATCAAGTGGAATTAGCCGAGCTTGGTGCTTCCTTTGGAGAAGCAGCCCTCACTTACTGCCACCGGTCCTAGTGCTGGAACGGGCACGGGGGCTGGGTTTACAGACAGAGCAAAATCTTCCTGCGCTGGCTCCACGCCTGAAGCCATAGAAAATCAAAGCTGCACCCAAAATAGTTTTTGCCACCAGAATAATAAAAACTTCTCTAAGGTGAGCAAAGCACTGCCTTATAAACAAAATTAACTTACTTAGTTTCCCTCTCCTGATTTCGCCAAACTCAAAATAACTTTTTTTAGAGTTGAAACTTGAAATATCAACACCATCACATGTCTAAAACATCTATGCCAACTGAGAGCACCAATAAAATATTTGGTTTTAAGAAATGGTCTCTATAAAGAAAAAAATTCCTAAGCAATGTTCCTTATAGCTCCCCAAACATACTACTATGTCATGGAAAACCAGACAGTATTCAAACTGACTGTAATATCCTGACTAAATCCCGTAATCCTCATCTTCCACTCAAAATTATAAAACCAAAATAGAAAGCGCTCAAGAGACTGAACTTTTCATTCTAAGGGACTGCGCACAGATGGTCAGAGCTCTTTCAGATGTTCTCACTGTCCGTTGTTCAGGCTGTTACCGATCTAGACAAAGCCTCTCCCGCCCAGCAGCGGCCCGTCCGACCCGCTGCTTACACCCGGCAACACTGTGATGGAGTGAACGGCAGGGGACACGAGGAAAGGGTCGGCGTTGACTGTGAGGGACAATCCCCCCCAAAGAAGTTTCTAGAATCCAGTAGCCAAAGGAGAGAACTCTTTCTCTGAAGAGTGGAGAGAACACTTGTGCAGCACTGCTCAGTGCCGTTCCTGGAGCGACCTGAACGTGGTGAATATTCCTACTCTTGGGGGAAAATGGGGCGGCCAAACGCAGGCCATCTCCCTCGCAGTTTTTCTTCAGCACGCTACCTAACAAAGCGGGCAGCGTAACATTTCCACATCTTAAAGCTTCAATTCCCAAGTGTGGACGAGCAATGAAATGGCTTCCTCATGCCAGGTACATGGAACAGGGCGGGTAAGTACACAGGGTCGGACTGAGGATTCCTGGGGAGAACGGGCACTGCGGCGCCTACGCCCTGAGCTTCTTCCCACCCAGGCGTGTTCCATTTCCACAGTCAAGGGAACAACGGATGCTGGACTTTCTAACACACCCATTGTTGTAGGGGCTGTTGGTGCTGCTGGCCCATAAGCAGTGTTTTGAAGAGGGGTATAAGGCAAAATGGAATCAAATCCAACAAATGGACTAGGGAAAAAAGATGAAAGAAACAGGTCAACTCCAGAATCAATTACCCAAAGAATGACCAAGACCTGTATTTTAAGTCGGGAGAATTAAATTTTATTATGTGGAACACTAGTACATTTCTATTTTTGAGGATTTTGTGATCCTACCATCTAAGTAAGTGAAAGCCAAACAAGAGTTTCTTACAGTAAAAGAAACTTAATCAGCTGCTGATGTAGAAATGAGACAGGAACACAGAACAGACATTTCTGCTACCAGGTGGGGAACATACAGCCCTCAGGGTATATAGGTCTGGCCCTGCCAAGGCAACCATAGGCAGGACTCGAAATTCAATAAATCTAGGAGCCTTTTTCATCGCTAATTTTGAAGTTGATCATTTTGTATGGCCCTTGAATGATGTTATAAATACCCAAATGGCCCTTGGCAAAAAAAAGGTTCCCCACCCCTGTATGCACTTAGTTCCATACCAGGATCCATGCACCAAGTTCTAACCTCAGCCCCCCTCCATCCTCTGCTAGTGTGCAGCCGATTGAGAGATCCACACTCTCTACCCCACTGACAAACCCACGTGGACCTACTGGAAGGAAAAATAAATTGATGTTGACAGAAGGTGTAACTCCTAGACTCTTGTCTGAACACAGAAAGAAATAGATGATAGACATAATAAGCATTGGGCTTACAACAGACATTAAAAAATATATAAGATTTGTATCTGAAAGTAAATATCAAGGACAGCTAGATGTAAAAATCTGTATAATAACCAGAAAAATGTAGGTGTATAAGAGTGTATTAAAATAAGAGCATTTAATGGTCAATATAAATATTTCTAATACAATCAGGTTCTGACCTCTGTCTATACAGAATCTAACCAGGGATATTTTTCTAAGAGGGAAATGACTTGCACAAGGCTAAGTTTTTCTTTGAGAGTTATCTAATTCTAAAATAAACCATATACATGAGACTTTTCAAAGACAGCACCATAGGAGAATGTAGAAATGTTGAGTCTCAGGCTGATTATGGCTTAATAATGACACCACCTACCTCAAAAGCCTATTGTGAGGATTAAATAGGATAATGTAACATATGAAAAGTGCTTAGCACAGTGTTTGGCACACAGTAAACTATCAACAAACGGTAGCAACCACCACTTTGAATTGATGCTGAAAACAAAGAAGGAATTGACATTAAAACTGAAGGGCTACTCCATGTCATAGACTACTTTTTAAACAAATATGTATTTTCTGATTCACACCATCAATTCTAGTTTATATAAAACACGTGTACATAAAATTAATCTTAAGAGTTACAATTCCTTCCTCTGACATACCTGTTAAGCAGAGCTACTTTTTTTTTTTTTTTAAATCAGCAAGTTTTTTACTCTCTTTTCTTGTTCATTCCTTGGTAGATATATTAATACATAGTGAAATGGACCAAAAAGATAAAAAAGGACAGGGCAAATATATAAAATATTCTCTAAACATGAGAAATGGTCTCCATATCATCCTAAAGTTCTTTATTGCATTTTTTAACCCTCTAAGATTCAGGAAAAGGGTATTATTTTAATTTTATAGATGAATAAATTATATATGGAGAACTATATTTTTACATATTATGTATGTGCGAGCATAAATAAAAATCAGTATAAGATAGCATACAGTACTTGGCTAAACTTGGAAACAAGTATATATCCAGTTTGTGTAGCCAGAGAAGGTGGCATTAAATCAAAGGCTGCTGTCAGTTTATTAGCAGGGATAAATACAAAAACACAAACAAACGATATTATTGTAAATGTTTTTTCCTTAATGTAAATAATAAAGCCTGCGGCTTCAAAAATATCTTTTTTTCTTCCTTAACGTATTAAAAATACTAGTACTTCATTAAAGTCAAGCTACACAACTGACTTTGAAAATCTGTTATAATTAGAAACTATTATGAAGACCTAAAGATACACAAATTTTGTAAAGATGTAGAACCCGTCATAGATTAGTAACTTTTCCCTCTGGCTGTCACCTGAGAAGGCAGGAGCCATGTCTGTGCCCTTCTCTCTGACTAGCACGTATCATTTAATAAAGGGTCAGTTTGACGGCCACAGACACCACAGCGCATTGCCATATATTTTCAATAATTAGCACATGGCATCCACCAAAAATATTATTACTGGTAAAAAGTTAACACGCTATCCTCAAGGACCTGCTTGGAGGAGGTAAGATGACTAAGCTCAACAAATGTTTACTAAACTGACTATAATTTTAAAAATATGTTACAACAAATGCCATCCAGGACAGAAAGCAGACAAAAAGCAAAGCTGCAATACTGAATCCAATGAAGCTCACTCTCCTGCAGTGGGGCAGTGTGCACCATTATCAGCATTTGTTTTCCATAAGAAGTCTTGACATTTTGTTTAAAGCAAGGCTATCTTCAACTGGAAATTTAATATGGTCTAGCCATATTTGAGTTGCAGAATAACATACTGTATTTTAGCAAAGCAAGGCAAGTTGGAAAGAATGAACTAAACCAGTAACGAACTAAAACGTAAGGGTCTTGGTACCTGAACACAGATTTAATGCAGACAAACATAAGAAAACGTCTCCCTTACCTCCTTTCCATTTAACGGTTACAGGACACAGTAATACTGAATTAGGACACAGGCAGAAGTTTATTTAATATGTAGTACCACCTACATCCTGCTTTCATACTTGCAGCACAATTTAACACATTCAAAGAGGCTACTCAAATCAATTCAAAACATCTATCTGTATCAACAGTTTTCAAACTGTTTTTTAAATTAAAACTGGCCCCTTAAAATAATTAAGCTTCATGCAGAAATTTTATGTAGTATATAGAAGAGAGAAAAAGAGAGAGATGGTTGGTTGGAAGTAAAGTCTGGTAGCTTGGAGTCTTTCCTACCACTTCTTAGTGACCCCTTAGAAATCAAATGAGCATAGTTTGAAAACCAGTGAAATAATGTTACTTCAGCAATTAAATTTATAACAACTACATAAAGTTAAATAAGTTGAACACGTAATGGAATGTTGGGGTCTGAAGAAAGCTACCATTCAAGCAGCAGTTAAATTCATTAAACAATATACTTTTAAAAATACCCATTAAGAAGTTAAAAAGACAGCCCGGCTGGGCATGGCTCAGCGGTTGAGCATTGACCTAGGATCAGGAGATCGCAGATGGATTCCCGGTCAGGGCACGTGCCTGGGTTGTGGGCTCGATCAAGGACTCTCTCATCATTGATGTTTCTATCTCTCTCTCTCCCCCTTCCTCTCTCTGAAATCAATAAAGATATATTTAAAAAAAAAAAAAAGAAGTTAAAGGGACAATGTAAGGTTTGTACATTCACCATACTATTTATTCAAGTAGAAAGAACTTAATATTTTATTTCAAAACTTCAGTCTACCATGAGATCATGGTAGTAAAATGCTGCTCCTTATTTTTATTTCCTAAATCATGATTTACCCCAATTATAAATTAGGGTGGTTACATTGAAAATTCGTGAAAAATCAAAAGTATTAATACTGGGCTTTACAGAAACCAATTTCTTTACAAAGACTTGACCAACTGTGTTAGCTGACTATGTCAGTAAGGAGAATTTTCTTTCAAAGGTATTTTTAGGGAAAATTTTTCTTTTTCTTTTTAAAATTGGAAAAACTGTAAAACATAAAAGAAATGCATACATATGGTAAAAAATTGCTTACTCAGAGTTCTAACTGCTCAAATTTCTCTTTATGAAAATGTATCCAGTACAATTGAACCAACACACAATTTTTTTTTTATGGTAACAAATTTTTCAAATTTATCTTTCTAAAAAAGTACATTTAACTACAAAAGTAAGATTAAATAGATACTTATAAAATATATTTACCCTGAAATGGTTAAGAATATAAATTATTGATGCTCACGTCAATAGTACATTATACATTACACGCATTATTTAAAGGTCATTTTCTTTTCAGTAATAATGTAGATAAAAATCACGATATTTATTGCTTGTATCAAGTGCAGATTAAAATCCAGATAGGCTCAAAAACAAATCCTTGTGATAAAGGATATTTCTCAATTTGGTCAGGTGAAAAACTACGCCTAACAAGTACGAATACAGTTGCAAAATATATCAGTTTTTAACAGGCATTGAAGTCTTTATTTTAGATTGCCACTTACAATTTGGGGCAGCGCCCTGAGATGTTGGGCTGAAGACTGAATATATCATTTATCTGGTGGTGCCTATTCTACCGCTCCGTTTTTGGGGTAGGAGGAGTTTGCTAACAGAAAAACCTTTGTGATTAATGCAACACTGCCAGCTATTAGTGCAGAAGCTTGCTGGGCAAAATTGTTTTATTTATAGGACATTTTGCTGAATAAACAGTGTCCAGCCAACAAAAGCGCCAACCAAAATGACTGACACAAACCCCATCTTAGTGAGAATAGGTTGCCAATATAACCACCTTTTTCTTTTTCGTTCAGTCTCATTTAGCCTCTGTTTCATCTGCTGCACCTTCTGAGCCGTGTTAGCTTTTCTGTCTTCTCGAATTCGTTTCCGTAGAACACTATGAGTAAATAAAAACAAATGATAAAGAAGTGCTTGGCAGAACTTAATTGCTCTAATACAGAGAACCTACACTCAAATATCCACCCTCAACACACACATTTTTCAATTCATTCAAACACTGAAATTTTTTTTAAGAAAGGAAAAAATTTGGCTCAAATAAACTCTTACATAAATTCTCAAAAACAAAACAACAACAAAAAGGGATATAAAAAGCCTCAGCATTCTAAACGGTCCAGAGATGTATTCTGATAATTCAGTGACAATTTATGGTTCTGTTTTATATTAATAAATACTCTTAGGACCTGCTAATAAGCATGAAACTTGCTTTCTTGAAACATGAACTGGTGACTATCAGCTTTCTTTCTTTCTCTCTTTCGCTCTCTCTCTCTCGCTCTCTCTCCTTCCTTCCTTCCTTCCTTCCTTCCTTCCTTCCTTCCTTCCTTCCTTCCTTCCTTCCTTCCTTCCTTCCTTCCTTCCTTCCTCCCTTCCTCCCTCCCTCCCTCCCTCTCTCTTTCTTTCTCTTTCTTTCCTTTCTCTCTCTGTCTCTGTCTCTCTTTCCCTCCCTTCCCTCCCTTCCCTCCCTCCCTCCCTCCCTTCCCTCCCTTCCCTCCCTCCCTCCCTCCCTCCCTTCCTTCCCTAACCAGCCAAAAGTGAAAGAAAAGCAGGTTCCCTAGCACCTGATCCCCTTTTGTGTTTATATTTGATTGACAAAGGCCTTGATAAAAGCCATCAACTTAATATGTCCATGAGTATTCTGTTGTGGGAGTGCCTATTACTCTGTCCATACAGATTTCTAGCTCCCATTTGCCTATTCAATACAGAATTTTTGTTCCAGAAGAAGTTTTTTGATTTGGAAGATACACAGTCCTAGGACTACATAAGGAAGAACAGAAAATGGCAACATGTAAGTTACTATTGCCTATAGTACAGCAAAAACCTAACCGGTCTCCCTGCCTCCAAATTAAACACTGACATAGCAATTTTCCTAAAGCATAGCTCTGATCATATAGTTTGATTAAAAATCTGGAATGCCTTTTCAGTGTCTACTATATTAAGTGCCAACTTTTTCCTAGCCAAAATCTTTAACCTGAATCTAATAATGAGAAACAGAAGAACCCAGATTGTGGGGCATTCTAAAAGGCAAACTGGTCTAGAAACTGCAAAAATGCCAATTGCCAAGCAAGGAAAAAAAGTGTGAACAGTACCAGATTAAAGGAGACTAAAGAATCATGTTAACCAAATACAATGCATAATCCTCAATTAGATGTTGATTTCTTTTTAATAGCTATAGAGATTGGGATCATGAAAATGTTCCAAAATTAGATTATGGTGATGGCTAGAACTGTACCCTTTAAATTAATAAACTTAATGGCATGTAGATTTTATCTAGAAGTTATGTGGATTTTTTTGACAACTAGAAAAACGTGAATATAGACTGTATGTTAGATTATTTTATCAATGTTGAATTTCTTTGAATATTGGAACCTTCAGACATTGCTGGTGGGAATGTAAAATGATGTTGCTGCTGTGGAAAACTATTTGACAGTTCCTAAAATGTTAAATATAGTTACCATAAGACCCAGCAATTGCCCTCCTAGGTGTATACCCAAGGGAACTGACAACACATGTCCACGCAAAAACTTTCTAATATTCTCCTACTATAAACAATACTGTTTTTGCACAAATGATTTTTTGCTATTCTTCAAATTTGTTCCCCTCTAACCTAGACACCTTCTCTTCTCTCTGGTCCTCTAATTTCAATTCTATTCTTCAGTCCGCCCTCCTCTCATTCCCTAGAGCCCTTCTATTTATCTTATGGCATTTAACTTATAGCAAATAATTTATGCTGCTATTTTGGATTCTGGTTTTATAATGTATTAGCAACTTTGAGACTTTATTTTGCTTATCTCTGTATGTCCTGTGGTTATTTCTAATGTCTTTAACTTTTACTTATTATAAACAGAGGTATCTCTGGCTATATGAATCTATCTGAATATCTGCTACAATGACATGGAAAAATTATTACCCAGAATTCACACTCTGAGTTGAAAATTCACTGTAACAGATATGTGTGCACCTGCCAGTGAAGAAATTTAAGTTGTATTTAAGAGCAGGCAAAACATACATAAGAACATATGAAGGAATACAGAGCATCCACCCAAGGGGATAGCCTTTCACGCGTTCCTACATCTGCTTCTGCCAGGAGCCTGAGGCCACCAGCAACCAGGTTCTGATTTTGATGAAATCTAAATTTAATACTGCAGTACAAAAATAATTACAATTTTTATCCAGTGTTGTCATTTACCATATAAACCCAAAAGGGGCTCACACAGTGTTACATGATTATATAATTATGCTTTAAATACTTTGTTATACAGATGTTTAAGAGGATTTTTATGATTTTGGGGAAATCAGTTACGGTTTTGGCTGGGTTCAGAACACATTTAAAATAACAAAATAGAGGCTCTGGCTGTTCAAAAATGCACCATAGGTATGATTCCAGGAATGGAATGAGTACAAATACCAAGGGATGCCATTACTTATTTTAAGAATGCAATCCGAGAGAGGTAGGGACTATTCTTAACTTGATTCAATAAAATCTCTTTTTACACAGTTGGGCCTAAGGAAATTATGTTCATGAAATAACATGCCAAATGGAACCTGGCCAGGCTTTCCTAGATGTTTATATAATGCAGGCCATAAACTGTCAGGGAATGCCTCCTATGGATCCTGGTCTACAAAAGACCACGTGAAATTCCTCACGGTGGCACACACAGCAGGCTACTGCCAATACACTTCTCCACAAGTGTCCTTTACACTAGGGAAATATATAGGGGAAGGGTCCAAATAATGTGACTTTTCATTTATCCAAATTGTTCTCCACTCTCAGTGATCTAGGTTTATGGGCTGCACAATAATTGAGACCACTGGCTTTCAAAACTTGATGGCAACCTACAGTGAGAAATATCTTACCATCACAACAGAGCACACACCTTTAAATAGGTAATATATACATATATTAAATATATAGAATTTACATATAACATGTACATATGTAAAATGTTAAAATACTTAGTGACTATCTGTGATACTCTTGACGTATTTTATTCTGTAGTTTAATTCTAATTTCAATTGTACTGTACTCTATCGTTTTAAAAATGCTTTTTATCACTCACAAAACTGATTTCATGACTATGAAAATGTGACCTTCAATATAAAAAACAGATTTGGAGGATATTTAATAATAAAGATTTAAAAAACTAAAGTATAGGGTTCTATTCCTTGAAACTGAAATCCTTTTGATAAGATTTTGATTTATTTTATTAGCATCTCTAATGCAAAGCTGTAGATCAGTTTTAACATTTATTAGGAATAAACAAAATTTTTCAGGGTAATCTTATGCCTTTTTACTTTTCTATAGCCTTGCTCCTTCAGTGAGCATCTTTCCCATTGGGATGGTCCCTCTGGTTTCAAACATGCTCAGGGCTCATCTATCCCAAAAGGAAGAAAATAACAACATATGTGCACACTGCTTCCCCCTCCCTCGCACTCCCCAGAAAGCCACCTCTACAGTTGCTCTCTGACTCCTGAGTGGTTTTCCTGTCTACTCTGTACTGTCAAACTTGGACAGGTGATTCACCTTGTTGCAACTGTTGATATGGCTGGGCTGTGTCTTTCAAGATTAAAACTCAACATCTTTGAAACACTAAGGGCACTGATTCTACCATCAAGCCTGTTTTCCATTTAATTTTGCAGTGAGTACTAGCCAAAACTACAACATCATCAAGCATCTGAGACCCATATTATTAAAAAAGATAAGGTAATTTAAAACAATATTATTTCTCGATATAAAAGTATATTTAAGGTGAAAGAAAAATAAACAACTTTATGCTTTAACTTGTAGTCTAAAACCTCTAAAGCCATAAATAAGTAGTGCTGCTAAGTCATAATAAACTTCAATATATGATAACACATATACTATGTATTGCAATTTACCTTTTATAAAATTTCAAGTAATTTTTATATTGGGGAAATATAGAAGTGAAGCCATAGTATAGGAGACCTTAATTTTCACGGCGCATCCCAAGCTTCTAATGCAACTACAACATACGATTCCCCACAATAAAAAGAGACACCAGAGAGATAAGGAGAAAAGCTCATACCGCGGGCTAACGGGACAGCTTCCTAACGTATATGAGACAATTAGAGCCTTTGGAAAAAATTTTAAATTTTAAAAAATATGAATAGTTTGTACATTCATATGGATTCAAAACTCAGAAAGTATAAAAGGGCAATTTATGTGATTTTAAAAAAATAAAACAAAACCTTTTTCTTTTTCCAATAATGGAATTAAGCTTTAATATTCAATTAAATACTTTATAATTTTATAAAAGCCATATTACCAGTTACATTATAACTATAGTACAAACACTACATAATTGTATAAATGACAGGTATTCATACCATTTATTTTCTGTACCATGCTATATATTTTAGCATCCAATTATATATATTAACTTTAATACTCAGTATTTTGTTAAATCATTTTCAGCTGGTGTCTGTCTATAATTACTGGCTTCTTATTAGAACTGAAGGCTCACCCGGCCGGGCGTGGCTCAGCGGTTGAGCATCAACCTAGGATCCAGAAGATCTCGGTTCAATTCCTGATGAGGGCACATGCCCGAGTTTCGGGCTCGATCTCTGGTTGGGGGCGTGCAGGAGGCAGCTGATCAATGACGACTCTCTCATCATTGATGTTTCTCTCTCTCCCTCTCCCTCCCTCTCTCTGAAATCAATAAAGATATATTTTAAAATACCCAAAAAACTGAAGGCTCTTTGAGATCAATGTCATCATATACTATTTAAATACCCTCAGGTAATAAATAAATGGCTATATTAATTCAATAAACAAAGAGCCTATATTAGTTCACATCTACTGACCTTTTTAAAATACAGTCTCATCTTTTTAAGCATGTTATTCTTACCTCTCACTGTTCTCCTCCATAGTATCTTGCATTCTGGAGGACAGTCCTGTATATCTGTCACCTGTCAGTTTTTCTTCTTCTAGCCCTATCCTGTTCCCATTGTATTTTTCCGTCATTATTTTCGTTGGTGAATGATCAAAAGCAGGACATAAGTCTTCTTTAGAAAGTTCTTTCCACCGTTTCTAGGTAAGGAAGAGAAAAAACAAATCCAAACACTTACATTTTGGTCTTCTTAATATTGAAAGAGTTTAACTGAAATTCTATAGTCAATTTAAGAAAACTCTGTAATGCTAACAGACAAATAAAAAAAGACCTCATTAAAATTTTTTCATAGTAAAAAGATTTTAGCCAAAGTCACCAACCTAAGAAAATATAACATTCTACTGGACTTTTACTATATCTGCCATAAGTACTCAAGTTGCTCATTGTTGTAAAATGAAATATCTATTACATAAACTAAGTATTCTATAATCCCAGGTCAAGTTTTTAATGAGTAAAAGTACCTAAATTTTCTGGTTTATTTTAAATGCTTAAACTCTACTTACATAAAAATTTTATTTTCTTTAATGAAATGTTGTTCCCAGTAGGGCTTTTGAGTGACAAGTACGATTTCACATGAGGCTGAGGTATATATGAGGAGTGAGCTTAAATTTTATAACTTTAAGATGGCCAGCTGGATTTACTACATTAATGTAAATATGCTACTTGGAAGGGAGGGAGAATATAAGTGCAATTAAGTGCAATGATATGATGCTAATCATATTTATTACACAGGTACTATTTTTCCCCTGAAAAAGCTCACCTGTATATTTGAATCCCCCTTTATAAATTTTGCTCCTTCTATTATAGTCATATATGAAAATCTGAGTTGATCTGGTGTTTGAATAAGTCCCATTCTATATTTTCTCATATTCAGTAATAGTTGTTTAATGTTAATATCATCTCCTTTTTCCATCTGCAAGAAAGGTAGAAAGTAAATTATTCAATGAGTTCAGGAAAGAGAAGCAATACAGGATAATTGCTAAGAGTTTTGTTATGTCCTATGCTCTTCCTCAAAAACAAGAATAAGTTATCACCAAAGCTGTAATTCTATGTACAAAACTGCCATCACCAGACATCCATCCTCCCCCAAGCTCAACTGTTCAAGCAGTAGGCGGATGGCTTTTGGTCCTTTAGCTGATTCACAACTAATTCTAAACCAATCATAGTAACCTCACTCACTTTGGCTGATCTCCAGCAGGGGGCGTGCAGGAGGCAGCCAATCAATGACTCTTGTCAGTGGTTTCTAGCTCTCTTCCCCCTCCCTTCCTCTCTCTGAAATCAATAATAAGAAAATTATATATATGTATATATTTCAAAGAAAAGGAAAACCCACTGAGTTTACTAGAGCTCATCTTTTTTTTTATAAAGAAGATCTTGGAGGGAGTAAAACTTTTTGCCCAGTGCCCTTCCGCCTTCATGTCTGTGTACAGCAGCCATGTGGAGATGGTGAAGGAGGAAGACAGAAAGAACCCAGATCCACAGTGACACTAGTGAGCCACTGCACCAGCCCTGGACTACTGATCTGCTATTATAACCACCATACTCCTCCCCCCACAACTGAAAAAGAAAAAAGTTGTTGAAATTACATTTGGCAGGGAACGGGCCCAAATATGATTCAGTTTTAATATTCACCATTAACAGAATTGACATTGGAGTTTTAAATGTAGCAAAGTTCACTTTGATGTACCAATCCAGTTTTTTTTTGCAGAGGAATTTATTTCAAAATTCAGCCTCTGATGTTATAACCACAAGATATTTTAAATCAATAGTTTATAAGCATACTATCACATTTTTATCACCTCTTCATAATCTTGTGGTTTCTACAGTCTTTGTTTTATGGATGCTGTGATAATTAATGGAATGGGCTTAGTTTCCCATTCTTTCTTCCTCAGTTCATTTCTTTTTATCTCCCCACTGATAGTCTTTGGCAGCTCTTGAACAAATTCTACCTTCCTAGGATATTTGTAAGGTGCTGTAGTTTTTTTCATGCTCCTGAATTTCCTTTTTTAGTGGTTTTTGGCCCTGTGACTCGTAATTGGGGTTCAGCCTTTACTACCTCTCCTCTGATGGGGTCTGGGCACTGACCACAGCCGACTCTGCCACCATGGGGAGCTCAGCCAGGACACCACCTCAAATGGTCCAATTCGGTAACTAGAGAATAATATGACATCATCCGATCTTGCAACAAACCAGAAATATCCATCTTCATCTACATGGCCTCTGTTCCCGGTGATGTAGAAGTTACCTGGTAGAGTTGAAGCTGTTTTTGTAGGATTATCTACATAATGAGTGAAAACACCAAATGGTAGGTTAGGTAGAACTTGAAGGTCAAAATCTCCTTCTTGTCCAGGAGGTAGAACACTGCCATTTGCATCTAAAATCTTAACATCAAAAGCAGAAGGCTTTCCCACTGAGCCAGGCTTAATTTTCATACCCTTAAAATTCCCACAGATTAGCACCATTTCCATCTGTCCACATCCTTTGCAGATGTCCAGCCCTGTGCTTCACTGCTCAGTCACTTCAGGGCCGATGGGCTCCCCAGCACTCACACAGTGTTTTAAACTTTTGAATTTATAGCTGGTCGTATCATTCTGTAGAAGCATTTGGTATGCAGTTGGCACTGAACAGAAGTCTGTGATCGGAAACTTGGTGAGAATCTGCAAGATGAAAGCTGGCTCAAACAGCAGCAAACGATGTGGAAATACACATGCTCCCCGGATCCATGGAGGAAACACGCGGCTCCATGCAGACTTTGCCCAGCCTGTGTGAGAGGTATTCCACATCACATTCCAAGGTGTCAAATCCAGCCAGAACCTTCTGTTTACAGACAATCCTAAACTGAAACTGCTGTGGGTATGTGCAGTCATTTTAGGAGATCTGGTCATCCCGCTGGTGAAATAAATGGCCATTATCTTACTGTGTTTTGTCTCCACACAGGTGTGGTTGTCAGTGGCATGTTTCATCATCTACTTGGGATCCCCCCATCCCTCTCTGGGGTGCTGAGACACAATTAGCTTGGAGTGCAGGTTTTCACATTTAGATGCCACAGCATCTACTGCTGAGGCTACAACTTCGTTGGTAATAATGCACTTCATTTTTGAAGACTGGTCTATAGAGGATGTCTTTCGGGATCAGCTGAGTGGTTCCTGGAATTAAAACTGCATCTGCAACATGAACAAGTGCAAGTGCATGGAGGAGGCCTACAGCGGGCTCATGAGTACAGTGACGACCTGTATGGGCCAGAAAAGGTATTGGCCCAGGGCGAGCAAGAGGTATCAGCCTTGGAGGGAGGTGGGAAGGCCACCTGCCCCAATCCAGTTTTTGATAGTTAAGACTCAACTGTTCTTATACCCTAAAAGTACAACTGAAAGAGTGAAAATGAGATTTTTAGGTTTTTCCAAAAAAGGGCAGAAGTTTAAGTTTGAAAAACATAGTTCTAGGATGCTGACATTAGAGCTTACTTCTGCCAATGAAAACAATACAAAAATAAACAAGCCTAAAATAAGATCATAAGAAGCACTTACCAGAACAAGACAGGTATCTACTAGAGAAAAGGTGCCTGACCGCCCAATGCCTGCACTACAGTGGATCACTGCAGGCCCATGCTCAGGATTCAAGGAACCAGATTCTCTCACTTTAAATAAAAAATTGAGAAATGAAGCTGGTGATTCAGGGACTCCAAAATCTGGCCAGGTAGTATAATGAAAGTGAGATATTGTTCTGGTTTCACCATTCTAAAAGGTAAAAATCAAGGGGGAAAAGTTAGTTCTAATTTTTTTCTTTTAAAAAACTACTTCAGAAAGACTATGTGTTTGTGTAATGCTTTTAATCCTATGAACTTTTTGTACTATGATTTTTCCTGTGGTTTCTGATCACCAATTACACAAGTTTGGAGAGATTTTCTTTAGAATATATTAATAATAGCTAACATAATTTTGCAGGTATGTTCTAAGCTTTTCATGCATTGATCATACAACAATCCTATTAAAAACCATTTTCCAGATGAGAAAACTGAGCCAAGAGGTTAAGTTATATATCCAAGGTACACATGTAGAAAATGGCAGAGCCAGAATTTGAAGAAGCAGTCTGATGCACCATTCAGGTTCTTAAACACTAACCTGAATGATATGTGTTGTGAATCATTTTCTTTAATTCATAGATGATAAGTGGATTCTTTTCTTCCTATTTTTCAAAATTTCTACCAGTATGATTTTACGTTCTTTAATGGTTTCCCTTTTAAGAATTCCAAAAACTTTTTAGATATAACCTTCTCCAGTCTATGAATCACCACTTAGATTCTGCCACAGAGGCATAGAAGACCAACTCAAGAATTAATTTTCAAAAGCAACCTTCACATTTTAATTGAAACTGCTCTTCTAATTGCTGCTTTCCCCCAGGGTAATAACTTCCAGTTCTAAAACTGTTTATATGCCTTTGCTGATATGCTAAAATGGTTTACCAACATGCTAAATGTTTCCTGTCTCTTAAAGCCTGCCTGGCATTCACTATCACTTCCTGGATATTCCTGATGATCTTATATTTCTGACCAACTCATTATGAAAATGTTCCTTAGCTTCTGCCAATTGCCTTTTGCCCCAAGGAGCACTTATGTGCCTTATACTTTTCATTTCTGTAAACAAAGCAATAATCCTCTAACATGTCTTTGCACAATTTTTCAGTTTTATTATAAAACTTTTTTGGAAGGAGAAGCCATAGAAGCAACATAAAAAGCCACAATACTTTTAATGCTTAGCTGCTAAACATTATTATTACAGCATCCTGCTTTCAATACAAATTTTCAAAACTAAAGCCAGCTTTCACTTAAAAAACATAAAATTTCCCTTTTCAGTAAAAATTAAGAGTCCTAAGTCCTAGACTAAGTTACATCAGGTGCGAAACAGTGTAGAAATTTTAAAAATATATTTTAAAAAGTTTAATTATATAGCCCGGCCGGTGTGGCTCGGTGGTTGAGCGTCGACCTATGATCCAGATTGAGGTTTGATTCTTGGTCAGGGCACATGCCTGGGTTGCAGTCTCAATCTCCAGTAGGGGGCATACAGGAGGCAGCCGATCAATGACTCATCACTGATGTTTCTCTCTCTCTCTCTCTCTCCCTCTTCCTTCCTCACTCTGAGATTAATAAAGACATATTTTTTAAAAAAGTTTAATTACATAGTTTTAGTGACCAATTTTTTTTTTAATATCCAGCTTTCATAATTCCAAATACACCATGATTCCACAGGGTCTCAATATACTGGGGCAGTAGATTTCCCTATTACTAATAAAAATGATTACTGTGGTTATCAGACATCAAAACATTTCCAAATTTATGGGAATTAAAAGAAGCCAGACTCTAAAAGATACATACTGTATGATTCCACTTATACATGACAGTTTGGAAAGGGCAAAATTATAGGAATAGAAGTAGCTTAGTGGCTGTGAGGAGCTGGGAGTGGGGGGTAGGCCTGACTGTACACAGGCAGCATGAGAACATTTTGGGGAAGGATGTTGGTGGTGCTAGAACTGTTCTGTATCTTGATGGGGGGGTGTTACACGAAACTGAATACATTGTTAAAATTCAGAACTGTACACCAAAAAGACTGTATCTTACTGTATGTAAAAAAGAGAATTAAATTTACTGTATTAAAGAAAGATATTTAAAACATTCCAAATTAAGAAGGTTTTTACAAAATCACAGATGGAGAGGTAACAACGTGACAACTGCCTGCTGTGATCATCAGCCACCAAGCCATGCTGACCATGCACAGCAGAGCCAGACTTGGTCCATGTGAGCCTAAACCAGGTACAGTATGAACCTGCTGGATCTCCCAGGTCTTGGGGAGGGGAGAGGGGTGGCCCCAGGACTTTGCTTTCATAAGAGCTGTGCTCCATAGGGTGTGGCCCAGTGTTCCTAAGTGCGCGTGCGCTCAATTATTGCATCACCTCCTGGCTCAAAACCTATGGTTACCTCACAGTCCTGAACAACTGCTTGCTTGTTCTCTGCTTGTATGATTTTGGCTCAAGACTAGTGGTCCCTTGTTGTTTTTTCAAATTAAGGTCATGCTGTTTGAGATACTCAAAGCCAGTTCCCAGAAATGCTCACAACTATCTGTATAACACGGTCTTCTCCACTAATAGATTCTTGAAGATCAGTCTTTTTCTTCTCCTACCAGATTAGACTAACAAACTTTTTTATTACTTAATCCTACTGAAAAAAAGATTCAAAAACACAGCTCACAAAACCATATAAATCCCAAAAGACCACATACAGCAAAAAAAGCAATCCTTATTCCAAACAAGCTCTACATTTAGACTTTAGAATATCTGACAAACTCCTTATTTCAAAACTGTGAAGCATCCTTTCCTTCTCCTAAGTCACCAAGTCACACCAGTTTTCCTTCGGTGGTACAAGTTGGTCCCTCCCATCCCTTTCCCACTGCTGCATCTCACACCCACACATACCTGGTTTGCCCCCACAACTGCATAGCTGTCCCCTGCTCTAGTTGCTCCTTACACGCCTGTCAAGTTTTCTCTGTAAAATGTTGCATTATGTATACCACACTCTACATAAAAATGCCAGTGGTTTACTGTTCTTTTTAAGGCAAAAATCTCAGTTACATTTTTTGAAGGAGAATTCTAAATTTAAAGTCTTTGAGTGAGGATATCAAAATCATACAGGGTAGGGTAAAAGTAGGTTTACAGTTGTTTGTATGGAAAATAATACAATAATTAATAAATCATACAAGAATAAACTCTGTTTCAAGTACTCACAACTGTAAATCTACTTCTGCCCCACCCTGTATATGGAGACCAGAAAGATAATCTATGAACTGAGTAGGTTTAAGACAATGGGACGCTGACAGGCTCATGGCAATGGCAATTTAAGTGTATGCCATCTGAAGCCACTCAAGTTAATTATTATTTCTATCATCAATATATGTAAGATTATGTATCTTCTAATTAATATAAAAAAATCTATACAGCTCTATGGTTCCAGGCCTAATTATTTTTACACTTTTAACACACATAGAAGGTACCAAGATTATGATTCCAAGACGTACTTAAGCCCAAATTTCATCATCTATAAATGGTGTTAAAAATAGTACTTACCTTAGAAGTCTATTGTGAGAAATAATGAATGCAAAGTACCTAACATACGCTTGCACATGATAAATGCTTAACAAATACTATTTCTGAAACTATTATACTCACTAATTGCCTTTATTGTAGCCCCTAACAAGCTCCAGTCAACTGTAAAACTCTCCACACTTTCAATCTCTTCACTTAATATTTCCTCTGCACCTGAAGAGTAGCAAAGTTTGTTAACTCTATCTCCTAAATACTGATTTAATATAGCAAATCTGTACCCTCATTGTCATTGCCTTAGTTCAGTCTCTCATTATTTTTGCCAGGAGCACTATATTGTCCACGTTAAATAGTTACTTTGATTTATTTTGAAAAATTAATAGAACTCACCAGATCTGAAGGAGAGAGTGACAGGAATAGTTAGGCATGGGGTTTTCATTCTAAGCAAAGAAAAAAGCAATATGCAGAGGCATGAGCCCCCAAGGAAAAACCTGTGTGAGGAGTATAAGTCTTTTAGCAAGAACAAATCCTGAGTGCCTGAGGAGATGAAGTAGACAAGTAGGCAAGGACTAGGTTGCGCTGGGTCATAGACTTCTGCACTGCCCACGAGAGGTTTTTAGAGCACGGTGAAAGGATCACACCTGTGTTTGAGTAAACACTCAGGTGTAGTATGGTTAACAATGTACTCAGTTCAATGGCAGAGAGGAGTTGAAAGGTGACAGATAAGGACCATGCCCATGGAGAGCTGAAAACTCTGAAACATGGGGTCAAAATAATATAACACACATACAGAAGTAGTGGGCAAGCCAGTAAAATGGTAAAGTTTAAATTATGGAGAAAAGTTTGTGGCTGTTAGAAATAAATGCATCACAGGTATATTAAGACCTAAGTAAGGAATGGGGCACAAGTGATAGTGCTTGAAGCTATTAATAGGCAGAGAAGAGGAGGAAATTCCAGGTGGGATAAACCTTTAAGCTATTTTGACTCAAATCTCAGCTACACATCATAATACGTAGGCACTCATCTGTTTTGGGCAAATCTACATGAACAGAGAAATAGAAGGCCAGCCATCGGCATTACAATAGTATTCCTGGAACTTGATAAACATAAAGCTGGCCAACAATATTATGGAAAATAGTGAAGGGCAACTAAAGAGAAAAACCTAAGAGACAAATAAGTACTCTTGATGACCTTATATTTTAAAAGGCCCTCAAAACTATCTTTATAGCTTAAGCCACAGGGCCACTTTAAAAGCAGAGATGGAATCTCTTCATTCAGGGGCAAAAGTTCAAACTCTTAGCTCTAATCAAGATTCTGGAAAAAACTGCTGGTATGTAGTTTTACTGCTCCATTAGACAAGAGGTCTGTAAAAGAGGAGGGCGTGCACAGACAGCTTTGGCCCTGGGTCTGATAATAGATACAAGCCAGACTCCTTTAGAAGCCAACAGGTTCTCTGAAGCTCAGCAATCTCAACAAAGATCTGCAGATGAGGTTTGCTATCACTTCCCTACCTCATCACCTCTAGCTCCTTTGTTCTTTCTTTCTCCCTCAACTTGTTCTTTTCAATTACCCTTGCTCCTGCAGTCCTTTCCAATTCATTAATATTACAAAGGAAACAGATATAGACAACTAAAGCTAATAACTGTGGATCCTGCACTGAGTCTTAGACACTGTTATAGTATTACCTCACTTGATCCTTAACAACCCCATGAGATAGGTACATCAATAGCCTCATTTTGTAGATGAGAAAGCTGACGCACAGAGGTTAAGTAATGAGACCAATCACACAACCAGGAGCAGTGAACTGGGGCTTATACTCAGGCAATCTGGTTCCAGAGTCTAAATATTTAACCAAATGCAATTCTATCTCTCATACTGAAATGCTACTTTATTCTTCTAACATTCCTATTTCTTACTAAAGATCGTAAAATAGAATATAAACAAATTGTTGCTATTTAATTATGATAGGCTGAATCCAGTCCCTAGCAACGAAAACATAGTGGTTAACCAGCTCACACGGTGACCTCAAATTCAGAAAGATGCTTTATAACCAATAATCTTCCTTTACAACAATTAGCATCTTTTTCAAAAGACTTAACCCCATGTCATTAGAAGTTAGGAGATCTAGATTTGAGTTCTGGTCTGTCACATATTAACTGAGTAAACTATTTATGGGAGAAAAAAAATCCAAATGAATTTTAACCTAATGGATTATAGTTGTTTTGGGTTTTGTTTTTTTTTAAGTATAAAATACAAGGATATTAAGAATATTTACTCTATCCACAATCGAGGAAGACTGTGGGTCAAATGATATATGTATGAAAGTGCTTTGCAAACTGATAAACAAAATACAAAGTACAAAAGTCATTCTAATTATTTGAGATATAATCAATTTTCAATTCGGTTTCAGAAACAGGGAAAAACATCTATGCTCTTCTTCATTTTAATGCCATAAGCAGATGAGGTACCTGGGATAAATACCAAGAGAAGATGACTCAGAGAACCATGAGAAGTTTATGGAAATGCAGTTCTGTTTCTGGGAATAGCACTGTACAATCCAGTATCAAATAGCTGTTGATATATCTCAATGAAGCTCAAGACATATGTAAATGAAATAAATAGCTGGTGCAGAATAAATACACTAAGGGAAATTTAAAAATAAGTCTAAGCCTTATAATTCCCAACCCTGAGCTTTCTTAGATGACCTAAAGAGATCACAGAATAAGATTAGTTTTGGATGTCATGGGAAACTGGACCTGAGGCTTAAGCACATAGTATGCACCTGTGCTTACAGTATGCAATAAAAACAGAAGTGTTCCAAGGGATCAACCATAAAATGTATTTCTACGTATCTAAAAAGTAATTTTATGAACATCCCTTCTGTTCTCTGTAAAGCTTTTTTTGTTAATAATCATGTTAATAAATAAATCTACTTAATGGTTTAACTAAAACAGTATCTCACGTTATAGACTAGATACATTCTTAAAGTCATTTTGTGGCAGGCAAGCATTTTCCTATTTTCTAGTTTTCTTAGTTTCTAATTGCATTTCAGAATCACTCTCACTTCATATTTTCTAGTTATTCTAATTATAACACAAAGAAGGCAAAAGAAGTAAGTGCAAAAAGAGGAGAAAGGTCTTGATTCTCAGCTTGACAACAGCAGGCTCACAATCCACTATTTACATGTAAGTCAACCAAGTACCAAGGAACAATTCTTATATTTCTGAAAAAAAATCCAAGTATATATTCTTGAGACCACATGCTCAATTTATCTCACCATTTCTCCCAATTCAATAATGACAAATTTCTGTGTGGTGAATCACTTGAATTAATAACATTCCAGTAAGTTATTTTCTTAAATAGCTTGCTACTCTGCACATTGGCAAGTACCGGGAGCTGTTGTTTATTGGGTTCCTATTCTTCATCGGGTGTTTTGCATACACATCTTCATTTGATCTCAACAACAGTCCATAAAGGGAAGTAGTATGATCAAAATGTATGTGCTGCTCCAAACTTCAAACCTAGTAACAAACAATACCTGAAACTAATATAATACTGTGTGTCAACTATAATTTTTTAAAAAAATCTAATGAAGAATAATTCTTTAAATCTTCCTATAAAATCCAATCTTTGGGGCATGAAAAGTCTTACATTGATATTTTCTACTTGCAGTAGATGTACTGTATAATATGACTTCACATCTTCTGACAAGAACTTCACACTGAATCCTGTTTCTTTAAACAGCATCTCCCGGTCGTCTTTTGTTGGCCAGTACTGAGCACATTTAACCTAAATTTAAGAATATGTATATATATTTTTAGTATACATACACGATAAAACAATAAAAAGTTGGGGGGAGAGGGGAACCCACATACATAAATGCTATTTTTTTCAACTACCCAAATCTAAGAACAGTCACTTAATATTTGATGTCTATTTTAATCAGATGGGCATTTTATAAGGGCAAGTTTGTAAAATGTCCCTATAACTTATACACTAAAAGCCATAAACAGATATCATGTTCATAAAATAGAAATGAATTTGTCATTTCTAAAGCATGATAACCTATAATTTAACATCATACTGGAATTCATTTTGTTTCCAAAAGTATCAAACACTTGCAAGACTCTTATATTCAAACAATAATCTACTACTAAATGCTACATATCTAGAAATAACACTGCATATTTATTTACTAAAATTAAGTCAGGGAAGAGAATCAGAAGTTAAGCCCCTTTTACCTAGAGCTGTTGCATTTTGACAGAACTACTAATATGGAATTCAGTGTGTGACAATAAAAGCATCTTCCCAAAAGCCAAATTATGAAGCCAGTAGACTGAGACAAAGTTAGATAGAGTCATTTCATTAATAGACCACATCATTTTAGAAAATAAGACTAGCCCGGCTGGCACGGCTCAGTGCTTGAGCATCAACCTATGATCCAGGAGATCATGATTCATTCCCTGTCAGGGCACAGTGGGGGGCGTGCAGGAGGCAAATGATCAATGACGCTCATCATTGATGTTTCTATCTCTCTCTCTCCGTCTCCCTTCCTCTCTCCTAAATCAATAAAGATATATTAAAAGAAAGAAAATAAGACTATTTCAACTAAAAGGAACAGAGGCATGAACAAACAGAATAGATCATATTTTAAGAGGAAAGAGGAAAAGGAGAAAATTTAAAAGAAAAAAGAAGAAAGAAATGAAAAGAGTGATAAATAGAATTAGACATTGTGATAAATATAAAAATAGGCAAAGAAAATCTAACATATGTATAATAGAAGGGCCCAAAGAACACCAAAACAAGCAAAGGAACAACAAATACTAAAAGTGTGATTAAATAAATTTTTCTTAAAAAGGGGGGAAAAATGTTTCAAATCACATATTGAAAGAATACACTATGTACCTGGAGAAAATGACCCAGAATGACCAACACTAAGACATACTTGGGTAAAAATAATAGAATTTGAAAACAAAAATCCTTTGGGTAACCTAGGTTAAAAATAAAAGTGACTTATAAAGGAAAAGAAATAAGATTTCCATTTGACTTTGACAGTAATTTGTAATGCCAGAAAGAAACGGAGTAATATATTTAAGTTGCTCAAAGAAAAGCAAATGTAACACAAGGATTTTATGTCCTGCGAAACTGACTTTTAAGCATTAAGTCAGCAGCTAAACTGTCATCAACATGTAAGAAATCAGGGACTTTAATGCCCATGAGTCCTTCCTTAGTACTCACCAGAGAATGACTATAGACAGAACTGGAGAGACATCAACAAAGACTGGTGATGAGTATTAAATACACACTTACATGTAGAACTAAGATTTTAAAAGAGATATGAGAGAGACTCTGGTATGCTATATACTCTGGCAATGTAGGTAAAATACAAGTAAAAAAAACCAAACAAACAGAAAGAAAATGGGGAAAACAAAAACTTTTAAATTTTTTTCAGTAATTATTTTGGTGATGAAGTTGATACTGTTTTTAAGAATAATCTTTGTGTGTAATTTGGGACAAAGTAAATGAATCATTATAAGATATTCTACATCCCTAGTATCTTTTGAGAACCAGGATTTATGGAACAAAAGAAGGTAACAAATATATAGTAGAAAGTGTTAAGCCAACCCCCAGAGTCCTAAATTTGAATTGGAAATATCAGTATGAATTCTTGGGGTAATGTTATCTTAACACACAAACAAATTTTTCTCCAGCTCTATTCACTGAAAAGCTTTAAAAACAATGACCAACGCAGTAGTAAGGCTCCTTAAAGAAATGCCTGATTCTATGAAGAAGAGTTTAAGATGAGCAAGAAGGCATTAAGGACTCTTAGGTTTGTGTTAAAAGGACTTAGGACCAAACTTGAAGAGATTCCTGCTAGCCAACAAAGTGAAATGAATCAAATGTTTTTAAATCTATGAGTTCACAGTAATTGATACTGCCCCTCCCTCACACCAAAAAAACCCTAATTGGTCATCTGTTGAGGACACTAGGGAATCAACTCTGTTTTAAAAACTGCTTTTTCTATATAAAAGTGGTCAAGTAACTAGAATGGGAAATTTTTTAAAAGAAGTATTTCAAAATAAACTCAAGAAGGAATGATAAAATTGAAATATCACTCTTTTGTAACCCCTAACTAAGGAACTAAGGACTGAACAATAATGACTGCTAACATCATAAAAAGAAAGATAATCAGACATTATAGGCCTCTTGATAAAATAACACTACACCACCTATGAAGTAATTATCCCCCAATAATTAAACCTGAATCTTATTAAAGTATCTAGATCCAACCACCATAAATATGATCTCCAATTTCTGGTGGCAATCTTACTCTATTAATAGAGTAATAATACACAGAAGTGAGAGATAAAACTAATAAATCATCTAGTTTGCAATGTTGCTCAAACTGTTCAAACTGACAATGTAAGCATCACTTAATTTTTAAATCACATTGGAAACCATGAAAACCCATTGTAAATGACTTTTGGACATTTTGGTATGTCAATGCCACTTCAGATTAGAAATAAATTAGAAAAATTTTCACCACCATAGAAAACCAGCAACTATAAATTTAGATAACAGTAAGAATCAGGAATCTGGCCTGGCCGGGCATGGCTCAGCGGCTGAGTGTCGACCTAGGATCCAGGTGATCGAGGTTCGATTCCCGGTCAGGGCACATGCCTGGATTGCGGGCTCGATCAATGACTCTCTCATCGATGTTTCTATCTCTCTCTCTCCCTCTCCTTTCCTCTCTCTGAAATCAATAAAGATATATTTAAAAAAAAAAAAAGAATCAGGAATCTGAAGTGGAATAGTCGACCATCTTAAGTCTGGAAGAGACCTTAAAGATAATACTTTCCAATTTGCTGGTTTGACAGAAAATCAATCTAAAGCTGCAGAAGTTAAAAGACTTAACTAAAGTTATACTACTAACTAGCATTGTGTTTAGATTGCACTTCACATTTCAAAAATTTCCTACTTACTATCTCATGACCTAAGAGTTAATAATTTATAAAGATATTTAAAATCCTGTTACTTTAATCTTTTATAAAATTTTCAAGATTTTGATAATAAATTGTGAAGATTCTAATAAAGCCTAGGTGTTTGAAAGTTCTATGTATGCTACTAGTTCGTATTTGTTCCATTATATTTATTTCTTTGAGGGTAATGGTCACAATTGCTACTTAAATATTTAAGCTGAGAAAGGAAAAGGACACATTAGTTTTTTTGGGCAGAAACACCCTGACTACGAGCCTTTAGCAATTCAAGGACAAAAGTTATGAATGACAGAATGTCCCCAAAGAAATATGAAAACATTTATAAGCGAATGATCACAAGCAGTACAGTAAGTTGTAAATAATAAGTATTACTCACCGATTCTTTCTCTACAACTCGGTTTAGCATGACAACTGCTTTCGTCTTTTGCTGCCAAACCATGAGCCAGAAATGACAGCCTGTGTTAGGAAGTGGACCCTATAAGAACAGCAAAGAAAAAGTAGGTAAGAGAAAGGTGATGGAGTAAGGCTAAAGGAAAACTCCTTCAAACCTTCTGGTTTGAGAACAATGTATTGGATCATAATTGGTAAATTAACACTTTAAATCTACTTGAATTAAGAAATATGTCTGTACTAGTCAGGATTATTAGTTATAAATGATCAAAACTGACTTTTATTCACTTAGGCAGAAAAAGAATGTTTCAGGCTATCAGGTCACTTTCAGAGTTGAGGACTAGAGAACCAGGCTTGGCTAGGAACAAATGTCAATGCAAGATTCTGCCCAAAGAAGAGTGAGCCTGGAACAATGTTCCTGATATAGTCATGTCTATCACCTTGCTTTGCTGGCACTGCCATACAAAGGTGTCTGTAGCATTCACACATAACCTACAAGCAAACCAGAGTCAAAATCATAGGTGAGAATATCTGATTGCTCATGTTCTAGCTGCAAAGGAGGTAGGTAAAAGGAATTTCTGTCTTTCAGTTTCCACAGCAGAAAGACAGGGGGCAGCTGCCCACAGATCAGGAGTCCAGCAAAAGAGGGAGTCTGTGCCATCACTAGCTAGGCCAGCCAACTAACCCAAGTTAACTACAAAAATATTTCCAGAAAAAGCAGATATTTCAAAGTACCCAAACCACTATAAAACTGTTCATCTACAAAACTACAGCATGTGTGACCTCAATAGAAGACTTAAAAGGGGCAACATATTACAATACTGTCACGGGGGGGGGGGGATCAAACCATATTATGTACTTCCAATTATCTTCACATTGTGTTTAATGGTAGCATAGGGCAGAAGAAAGGGCAAATAAGAGATGAAAGGCCATGCCCAAATTATGACTAATTTTAAATAACTGAAAGTTAAAATAAATGAGGTTTTAATGTACCTAAAGTAACTCAGCATGCATTCACCTCATAGAGCAGGGTGGTAGAGTGGTGAGTGAGAGGCAGAGTAAGGACACTGGGGCCAGGGCAGCCTGGAGCTTCAGCCTCACAAGGTGATTCAAATGGTACCAGACTGAAAGCAGCGTGTCCCCAGGCCCGGCACTACAGCAGATGGCCTTGGTTTGCAGCTTGGCCTCACCTGGGCACCTCCAAGCCCAGCACAAGTAGCAACCATCTACAGGTCCTTTTGTAGTTCATGGTGGGTGGCCCCAGGCAGAACACAGGCAGTGGCTGACCTTGGCCTGCACCTCCCGGAAAGCCCCAGAGCCAGTGTGCCCAGTGGATAGCTTAAGACCACAGTGAAGCACCACCACCCAACCACCTCCACAAACGACACACTCAAGGGGCAGAGTCATAGTGGGCATTGAAGTAAGTCCTGCTCTGTGAGGTGGGCCCCTGCACAGCTGATCCTCTATGGTGGTCATAGGTCAGTGATCAGTGGTTCACAGCCAGTCCTAGCAGCTGATTGGCCTGGGGGGCAAATCCCTCCCATTGATGTGCCAACAGCAATCAGGCCAAAACTATAAGAGGAAGGTGTACACAGCCCACATGGAGGGTGCACCTCAAGGGCTGGGCTTGGGTGATTGGGGAGGCTGTGCCACTGAACCCTACAGAACACCTACTACATTAGGCCACTCTACTAAGCCTGGGAGATGTGGCAACTCTAATATATAGAAACAAACACGGGGAGGCTGCCAAAATGAGGAGACAAAGAAACACGTCCCAAATGAAAGAACAAAATAAAACTCCAGAAATAGAACTAAACAAAATGGAGACAAGCAACTTATGAGATACAGAGATCAAAACACTGGTTATTAGGATGCTCAATGAACTTAGTGAGAATATCAACAGCATAAAAAAGGACAAGTCAGAAATTAAGGATACACTAGCTGAAATGAAGAATAATTTATAGAGAATCAACAGTAGAGTACATGCAGCCAAAAATCAAATCAGCGATTTGGAACACAGGCAAAAAAACACCAAATCAGCCCTGGCCAGTGTGGCTCAGTTGGTTGGAACATCGTCCCATACACCAAAACGTTCCATGTTCGATTCCTGGTCAGAGCGCATACCTATGTTGTGGGTTCAATCCCCAGTCGGGGCACACAGGGGAAGGCAACCAACCAATGTTTCTCTCTCTCCCATCCCCTCTCTCTGAAGTCAATAGGTGTGTCCTGGGGTGAGGACTGAAGGGAAAAAACACACAATAAGAACAGCAAAAAGAAAAAGAACACCCCCCAAATGAGGACAGTGTATGGAGCCTTTCGGACAGGTGCCAGGAGAAAAGAGAGAGCAATAAATTAAAAACCTACTTGAAAATATGACAGAAAACTTCCCTAACCTGATAAAGGAAACAGACATACACATTCAGGAAGCCCAGAGAGTCCCAAACAAGATCAACACAAAGAGACCCACACCAAGACACATCATAATTAAAACACCAAAGGTTAAAGACAAAAAATCTTAAAAGCAGCAAGAGAAAGCAGTTAGTCACCTATAAGGGAGCTCCCATAAGACTGTCAGCTAATTTCTCAACAGAAACTTTGCAGACCAGAAGAGATTGGCAAGAAATATTCAAAGTGATGAAAAGCAAGGACCTACAACCAAGATTACTCTACCCAACAAAGCTATCATTTGGAATTGGACAGATAGAGGTTCACAGACAAAAAACACAGAAAGAGTTGATCACCACCAAATCAGTATTATATGAATGTTAAAGGGTCTTCTTTAAGAAGAAGAAGAAGAAGAAAAAAGATAAAAAAATATGAAGAATAAAATGGAAATAAATACATATCTATCAACAACTGAATCTAAAAACCAAAATAAATGAACAAGCAGAACAGAAACAGACTCACAGATCTAGAGAACATTTTGATGGTTGCCAGATGAGGAGTAACAGTAAATAAATAAATAAATAGGCAGACCCACTTCAGATTAAAAGACAAACACAGATTGAATATAAAGAGATGGAAAAAGACATTTCATGAAAATGAAAGATAAAAAAGCAGGGATACCAATACTTAGTATCAGACAAAATAGACTTTAAAACAAAGGCCATAACAGGCCCGGCTGGGCGTGGCTCAGCGGTTGAGCGTTGACCTAGGATCCAGACGATCGGGGTTTGATTCCCGGTCAGGGCACATGCCCGGGTTGCGGCTCCATCCCCAGTCGGGGGCGTGCAGGAGGCAACCGATCAATGACGACTCTCTCATCATTGATGTTTCTATCTCTCTCTCTCCCTCTCCTTTCCTCTCTCTGAAATCAATAAAGATATATTAAAAATAAAATAAAATTAAAAAAAAAAAAATAAAATAAAATAAAATAATAAAATAAAATAAAATAAAATAAAATAAAATAATAAAATAAAATAAAATAAAATAAAATAAAATAAAATAAAATAAAGGCCATAACAAGAGACAAAGAAAGACTCAGCAATTCCACTTCTGGTTATTTATCCGAAGGTTATTTAACACTAAATCAGAAAGATATATGCATCTATATATCTTTGTTCACTGCAGCATTACTTACAATAGCCAAGATATGGAAGCAACCTAAGTGTTCACTGACAAACAAATGAATACTATATACAACAGAATATTACTTAGCCATAAAACAAGAATGAAACCTTGCCATATGTGACAACATGGATGGACCTAGGAGGTATTATGCTAAGTGAAATAAGTCAGACATAGCAAGACAAATGCCAGATGATTTCACTTATATGTGGAATCTAAAAAACAAAATAAACAAACAATAAAACAGAAACGAACTCCATAGACACAGAGAACATCCTGATGGTTGTCAGATGGGTAGGGGGTTTGGGGGATAGGTGGAAAAGAAGAACAGATTAAGAGGTACAAATTGCCAGTTTTAGAAACTGTCACAGGGATATAAAATACAGCATAGTCAATAATATTGTAATAACTATGTCAGTGTCAGATGGGCACTAGACTTACTAGATCACTTTGTAAGTTATATAAACATCTCATCTTATGTTGTACACTTGAAACTAATGTAATATTGTATGTTAACTGTAATACATGAGAATTTAAAAACTACTTTTTAAAAAGAATCTGGGGTAATTATTCTTTTCTATTTTTTAACATTATAGTTTTTCCAAATAGAAATAAAATGTTCAACTCTAAAAATGAGTTTATTAAAAATGTCATTATGCTCATAAGAAATACTTCAAATATTACAGAAAGGTAGAAAATGGCAAATAAAAATCTCTATTCATAATTCCCAGAAACTAATGGTATATGTATAATTTATTTAGCCAGTTCCTTATAGATCATTTCAATCCTATTATTCCTGGTCCTATGCTATCAAAATTAAGTTGCAGTAAACACCCTCACATATATGTTTACATCTGTACATATTTGACTACTGAGTACTATAAACTTTTAAGTCTCTATTGTTCTGACAGGTGAAAAGTGGTAACTGGTTTAAATTTGTATTCCCTAATTACTGGAAAAGTTGAGGATCTTTTCATATTCATATTACCTACTTTTCTCTTTTTCTTTAAACTGAATTTATGGTCTTAACGAGTTTTTTCAGATTGTTTCTCCCTTCCTTTTTGATGAACAGGAACTGTTTTACTTCAAGCAAAATAATTAATTTTTGCCCAGCCAGGTGTGGCTCAGCGGTTGAGCATCTCGACCTAGGATCCAGGAGATCAGGGTTGATTCCTGGTCAGGGCACATGATCAGGTTGCAGGCTGCAGCCAATCAATGACTCTCTCATCATTGATGTTTCTATCTCTCTCTCTCCGTTTCCCTTCCTCTCTCTGAAAATAAAGATATTTTTAAAAAATTAATTTTCATTTCCTGTGAATTATAAATAATCTAATAGCTTACAGTTACATTCATTTTAACATCTTTTTACCATATTTTGATCCAAATTGAGCTTTGAAAAATCTTGATATTATGAATATACAACTTATTTTTGGAATATTTAAAAATCGTTAACGGGAGGAAACAAAATCACTGTTAATTAAGTCTCTGTTATCTGATAAAGGGTAGCTGGTATAGATAAACCAAAGTAATTTCTATTATTTCAGAATGAACAAAAAGTAGTACTGTAATATGGGTGCAGCCAATGTTCCAAGAAGCAATCAGGCAAAATGCCAAGGGAGCCACCAGGCTCTCTGGTCTCCTAGCCAGCCCTCTGGGCACCTGATCTCAGCATCCCCACTCTGCCCTGAACAAAGGCCCAAAGGCCGGACACCATCTAGGGCGTGTCTATATTCTCAAAACATATATGCCAGAGAGGGGAGTAGAGAAGAGCTTTCAAAGGATCTCTGGTTATAACACAGATTATATGAAGAGAGATGGAAGAAGTTGACAAAAGATTAACAAAGGCTATGTATCAAGTATAAAGCAAGGAAAATAATTTGCCTGAAAAGAATTGGCCTGAGCCATTTCATTAAAAATTTTTCCTTCACAGAATATATAACATTAAAATTAACTTTACTTTTATCTTAAATACACAAGGCTGCAAAACATCATAATTTCTACACTCATTACATACCATAGCAACAGAAGAAACTGAAATAGCATTGCATTTACAAAAAAAGTCAAAACATACTTTTAGCTATGTTTTAAAGTAGACAATCACAAAAACTGCATTGTCAGGTATCTGCTCAACCTCAAACCACTTGCCTGTGTTAAGATGTAACTCCTCTGCGCCTCTTCTATGTCAACTAAGCTGGCATTAATATAATCATTTTCAGCATTCTGCAGTTTAACACGACTGTGATCATCTGAAAAAGAGAATGACATGCCATAACTGTCATTTCAAACTTCTCATTTCCTTTTTAATTTCTAGGTATTTATAAAATGAAAGAAGAGAGCCCTAAACAGTCCACCAAAATACATCCTAGAACTGATAAGTGAATTTAGTAAAGGAGCAGGATACAAAATAAATATTCAGAAATTGGTTGCATACACCAATAATGAACTATCAGAAAGGTAAACTAAGCAAACAATCCCATTTACTAATGTATCAAAGAAAATCCTACGAATAAATTCAACCAAGGAGGTTAAAAGACCTGCACTCAAAAAATTTTAAGACACTGAAGAAAGAAATGGAAGAAGATATAAATAAATGAAAGCATATACTGTGTTCATGGATTGGAAAAATTAACATTATTAAAACGTCCATACTACCAAAGCAATCTATAGATACAATGCAATTCCTATCAAAATACCAGTGGTGTATTTCACATAACTAGAACAAATAATCCTAAAATTTATATGGAGCCACAAAAAATTCCCAATAGCCACAGCAATCTTGAAATAGAAACATGAAGTAGGAGGTATCATGCTACCTGATAGCAAGCTATACAACAAGGCGATAGTAATCAAAACAGCATATGGTACTAGCATAAAACCAGACATACAGATCAATGGAAGAGAATAGAGAGCCCAGAAATAAACCCACACCTATATGGTCAATTAATATTTGACAAAGGAGACAAGAACATACAATAGGGTAAAGGCAGTCTATTCAATAAATGGTTCTGGGAAAATTGGACAGATACACGCAAAATAAAAAATGAAACTAGACCACCTTCTTACACCATATCAGAATAAAGTCAAAATGGATTAAAGACTAAATATTAAGACTCAAAACCATAAAATTCCTAGAAGAAAACACGGGCAGTAAAATCTTGTACATTTCTCTTAGGAATATTTTTTCTGATATATCTCCTTAGGCAAGGGAAACAGAAGGAAAAATAAAGAAATGGGACTCCATCAAACTAAAAAGTTTTTGCACAGTAAAGGAAACCATCACCAAAATTAAAAGACAACCTACTGAATGAAAAAGATATTCACCAATGATACATCTGATAAGGGTTAATGTCTAAAATTTATAAAGAATTCATATTACTCAACACCAAAAAAACAAACAATTCAGCCCTGGCTATGTAGGTCAGTTGGCTAGAGTGTTGTCCCAGTTCACCAAGGTTGTGGGTTCAATACCCAGTCAGGGCACATAGAAGAATCAACTAATGAATGCATAAATAAGTGCACAAACAAACTGATGCATAAACAAATGCATAAACAAATACATGTTTCTCTCTCCTTTTCTCTCTAAAATCAATAAATTTTTTAAAAAAATAAACAACAATCCAATTTATTTATTTATTTATTTTAAATATATCTTCATTGATTTCAGAGAAAGGAAGGAAGAGGGAGAGAGAAAGAAACATCAATGATGAGAGAGTCACTGATTGGCTGCCTCCTGCATGCCCCCGACTGGGTATTGAGCCCACAACCCGGCATGTGCCCTGACCAGGAATCGAACCATGATCTCCTGGATCCTAGTCCGACGCTCAACCGCTGAGCCACGCCCGGCCAGGCAACAATCCAATATAAAAAATGAGAAGAGGGCTTAAACAGACACTTCTCCAAAAACGACAGATGGCCATTAGACATATAAAAAGATGCTCAACATCACTAATTGTCAGATAAATGCAAATTTTAACCACAATGAGATATCACCTCACACCTGTCAGAATGGCTCTCAGAAACTCCACAAGCACAAGTATTGGTAAAGAGGTGGAAAGGGAACCCTCATACACTGTTGGTGAAAATGCAGAATGGTGCGGCCACTGTGAAAAACAGTACGGAGATTACTCAAAAAATTAAAAATAGAAGTGCCTTATGATCCAGTGACTCCACTTCAGGGTATTTATATATCTGAAGAAACCCAAAACACTAATTCAAAAGAATATATGCACCCCTATGTCCACTGCAACATTGTTTACAAAAGCCAAGATATAGAAGCAGCCCATGTGCCCATCAATAGACAAGTGGATAAAAAAGTGGTGGTATAGTCCTCGCAACTGTGGCTCAGTGGTTAGAGCATCACCCCATGCACCTGAAGGGTCTTGGGCTCGATTCCCGGTCAAGGGCATATATCTGGGTTGCAGGCTCCATCCCCGGCCCGTCATGACATGTATGGGAGGCAGCCAATCCATGAGGCAGCCAATCCACGAGGCAGCCAATCCATGTGTCTCTCTCTCATCAATTCCACCCCTCAGGTGAGGATTAACAACAACAAAAGTTGTGGTACATATATACAATGGAATTCTTATTCAGCCTTTAAAAAAATAATGAAATCTTACCATTTGTGAAAGCATGGAGAGACCTAGAGGGTATTATGCTAAGTGATATAAGCCAGAGAAAAACAAATATCATATGATTTCACTTATATGAGGAATCTAAAGAACAAAATAAACAGAAAAAACAAAAACAGGCTGATAGATACAGAAAACAGACTGATGGTTGCCAGAGGGGTGGGGGATTACGGGTGCTGGGTGAAAAGGGTGAAGGGATTAAGATATACAAATTGGTAGTTACAAAATAGCCACACTAAAGAAAAATACATCATAGGGAATATAGTCAATAATACTGTAATAACTGTATGGTGCCAGGTGGTACCGGAAATATAAGGGGGAATACTTTGTAAAGTATATGATTGTCTAACTATTATGCTGAACACCCGAAACTAGCACAAAATAATATTGAATATGAACTACAAATGAAAAATAAAAATTTTAAAATAATAAAATGATAGAAGAAACAAAACAAAGAAAAAACTAATTAGTACCACAGGAGAGTGGAGCCAAATTTCAAATTATTCCTTTTTTAAAGGAAGTACAGAAATGTAATCCTTCTGTTTGTTACTGTGGTGTTGGAAGGTAAGTGCTTTTGTTTTTAGATTAACTATTATAACTTCAAAAATGACCAAAGTGTAAAATACAGTAAAAGGAATAAAGTACCTGCCTTCCTAAATGTAAAAGGATCATTTAGATTCTTGGTGCCTACGACCTGATAGGTCTACCTACAAAAAAAAAAAGAAAGAAAGAGGGAAAACTGGCCTCAGATTGATGAGACTAGATTTCTACACTAACTACATTTCCTTTTCTTCATTCCTCAATGGACGTGCACTGAACTACTGTAATCCCCACTTGTCTGTTGGGAATACACTGCAAGTGCCCCCAGTGGATGCCTGACACTGCAGCTAGTACTGAACCCTACATATATTATGGTTTTTCCTGTACATACCTATGAAAAAGTTTAATCTATAAATTAGGCACAGCGAGAGATTAATAACTAATAATAAAATAGAGCAATTATAACTATGTACTGTAATAAAAGTTATGTGAACATGGTGTCTCTCTGATAACCGGGAGGGCTACTAAGTGACTAAAGGGTGGATAGCATCTACAGAGTGGAGACGCTGGACAAAGGGATGAGCTCTGTCCCAGATGGAGCAGAACAAATCGAATTTCATCAAACTACTCAGGAGGGTACAAAATTTAAAACCTATGAATAGTTTATTTCTGGAATTGTCCATTTAATATTTTCAGAATGAGGTTGACCATGGGTAACTGAAACCTCAAAGTGAAACTGGAGAAGGGGGGACTACTGTATATTTAAATAATTTTTAGCATTTAACTATATTTAGATTAAATGCTAAAAAAATTGAAATATAGTTGTAACATTACAATTCTTTCAAAGACAACTAAAGATGCTTCATTACTTAGGTTGTGTTATAGTAGTTTATGTATGTTTCTAGTTTTTTAAAGTAAAAAATCTCATAGATTTAGAATTTATGCCAATTTAAGTAGGTAGAGTACAAAACTATTCCTGGTATCATCTGAATGGAAAAGAAAGAGAAGCAGGACACAGGTAGAGCAAGCAAGCACATGCGCAAGAACAGAACTTACATTAATTTAGAACCCTAAACATACAGCTTTCTGAAGCATATAACTGACTTATAAACTGAATACATGCTTGATCTTTAACTCTGGAGGATATGTACTATTATAAGCTGCTTCCCTCAAAGAAATCTATACTAAGTATCTATTCTCAAATATATATATGTACACATATATATGTATGTACACACACACACATATATTCTCTTCCTACTTTTAAACTAAAAACTGTTTACATTATGTCCATGTGAAAGAAAATATTCAGTGGCTTTAGTTTCACACATCAATTTATCTGAGATATTTCTGCTGGACTGAACCCAAGACCTATGTAAATATTACATGTCATTTGCCAACAGGAAAAACTAAGATCTTGTTATAGTAAATCACTTATACTAGTGTTCTCGGAAAGATGATGTCAGTAAGCACTTTTTTTTAAACAGTAACTTTTTTTTTTAACAGTTTCATCACCCTTTAACTGTTCTATTATGTGAGATAGAAAAAGGGTCAGCAACCTAATTAATAAAAAATAGAGACCATATATCTCCTACATAACACGCATTGGGAGAATAAAACCTACTTTCAGAACGTGACATGATTTCTAAAATTCAAGATCCACTAAAATATAATACCAAAGGAATACATTTCCTCATGTTGTAATCACAGAAAGAACACAAACCCCAAAGGTTAATAATATCTATTGCACAACAACAGAAACAATTTGGCCAACAGAAGCAAGAGTCCATAAAAACTGGGAAGGTTCTCTCTAGGGTGCTGGGAATTCGGTTCCTGCACGGCACTGCCCCAGACCCTTCAACAGCTTTGGGAGGGGGAAAAAAACAAAGACCTTTAACAGTCTATTTTTAAGTACTTGATAACCTGCCTTCAGGACTCTGAAGAATTTACTGTTATTTTCTAGAATTTACTAGAAAACTCTTCTAGAATTTACTGTTATTTTCTCTCTAGCTTTATTATTATTATTATTATTTCCTCCAGCTTTATAATCTATACCAGGTGTCACTCCAATTCATTAAAAACACCAGAACCACACACGGTTAAAACATAGATCTAGACAAATGTCAGAAGGTAGCAGGGTCGGGAGGGACTGGATAAAGGAAGGTGAGGGGATTAACTAAAGAACATGTACGCATAGCTCATGAACACAGACAACAGTGTGGTGAGGGCCGGAGGGGGGGGGGCTGGAAGGAGAGAGGCAAATGGGAGACATCTGCAATAGTGTCAACAATAAAATTTAAATGAAAAACAACAACAAAAAAATCAGCCCTGGCCGATTTGGCTCAATGGTCAGAGCACTGGCCATGGACAGAAGGGTTTCAGTTCGATTCCTGGTCAAGGGCCCATTCCTGGGTTGTAGGTTCAAGCCCGTAGCGTGCAGGAGGTAACCAACCAATCCATGTGTCTCTCTCATATTATCTATGCTTCTCTCTTTCTCCCCCCTCCTCCTCCCTCCCTCCCACTTTCTCTAAAAATCAATGGAAAAATGGAGCCTCGGTGTCTGACCAATGGGGAGTAGGGGCTACCTGAAAGGCACCCAGGGTAATGCGGAGCCTGGGCCCAGGCAGTGGCTCTGCTTCCTGTAACATTTAGTCATACAGAGTCAGTAGAAGGGAAAGAACACTGACTTTTCTGGGGGGGGGGGGGGAATATTTTTTAAAAATTCTGTTAGCAGAAAAGACTAAAAAAAGGTAATCCTTTGGAAACCTGTATGGCTATTTAGAACAGTTTATAAATGTTGCTTGAACCTGTATTTTCTCTTCAGGGCTGATTAAAAACAAAACTTTGAAATACACCTACATTGTTATATATTTATTTTAATTCTTCTGTTCTAGTAATATTAATAATACTTAAAAGTATATACAACTTTTTAATTCAGAAGAGAATCTGTGTAGAGAAAAAGCATAAGAGAGCTTCTGGTGTTAAACATATCACTTTAAAACTATTACAAGGATGGTAAGCATACACATTTTAGAAAGTAAAACTACTAAAGCCTTTTATGAGAAACTGTAACTTTACGATTTATATTCTCTAGCAAAGAAAACAAAAGGAACAGTGCTTCTTTTCCAATTATATGTGAATGGACATGGTCGTCCCCTACAATCTGGGAGTCAAGTCTGCTTTCCCTGCCCCATTATTATCAGTCAGTCCCAAAATTTGTAAACCAAACTTTTGACTTCAGAATTGGAAAGAAAAACACCCACTAAGTTACATGCTTTCTTCTCTCCCATTGTCTACTTTGCCCAGGAACCTCTGAAATGTGATTATCAAAATGACAGAGTCCTATACCTCTAGGCTATAAATAAGTACCAAGGCTCGCAGCATTTTATCATTATTTAAGTATATGGCCATCTTTCCTATCTTTTATTTTATTAATTTTATTTTTAAAATATGCGTTTATTGATTTCAGAGAGAGGAATGGAGATAGAGAGAAAAACATCAATGATGAGAGGGTCACTGATCGGCTGCCTCCTGCACACCCCCTACTGGGGATCGAGCCTGCAACCCAGGCACGTGCCCTGACCAGGAATCGAACTGTGATCTCCTGGATCATAGGTCAATGCTCAACCGCTGAGCCACTCCTGGCTGGGCATCTTTCCTATCTTTTAAAGGATCCAGCAAAGGAGAAAAATGAAGATATTTCAAACTAGACTGCATGATATACCACAAAAGCAACAAACCACACTTCACAGGAAATCTCATTTCTCAACATCTAATAACACCAACAGCAGAACTACCAAGAACATATACTTTTTTCTATGGGGGCACAATCTACTCTTAAGTCTTGTCACTGGGTACATGAAGAAATGCAATACCCAATAGAATTGTGCCATATAAACTGGATACAAATTAAACAAATTTCTGAAGAAGATTCCCTCACCTCCCACAGTATGTTTTCTGAGAAATGGTTTCATTTGTCAAGAAATGACTAGCTCTAGCTGTGGCCTGAGCTGACAATACAGATTTGCTTCCTCTTTCAGTACTGTCATAATAAACTTAAAAAAAAAAAAAAAAAGAACTAAAAAAAACCCACCTCTCTCCCTCAGTTTCACCTCGTTTGTCATTATTGTAAGACATCTCCTTTTGGAAAGTCAACCACATCAAATAGGATGGAGGATTCACATTCATCATAACCACCCTCAACAGCTTACACCACGGCAGAGATCAAGAACAATTAACATAAATTGGGCAAGGAGAAGACCTAGGTTTGTGCGACTTAAGAGACTACATATTTCCCCCACTACCTGGTCTCTCTTGGATACATCCAAGTTGGTTCTTTTACCATCCTGCCCACATACCCTAAGCTCTTTCTGGCATTGCCTTTCATACTGTTCTTTACCTCAGGTATGATTTCCATCTTTATCTCTGTCACACAAACCTCACTTCCTTGAAGATCCAGCTCATGACCTATTTTCTCTATACAGTTTCTTTGATGGAACCCCCACTGTGATGGTTTGTTCTTTTTTTTGAAACCACCAATAAACAAGAATTTATTTGAAAAATTCCGAACCTGAAAGAGGTAGCACTTTTTAAGCCCGAAGCCTGACCCACCTTACCAAGCTCCAAGGGACAATGAGTTCTAACTCCCCCTGCCCTCCACCAAGCTTTACACCCATACCTCAGGCCATGCTAGAAAACTCTAGTGTCCCCTTCTAGGAGGCTTTACAGGGCCAAAGAGCAGGGGTGTCAGCCCTCTGGCATCCCAGAAGATAACAGTGGCCAGAGCCGCTTACATAGATTGAGAAAAGATAATAAGGGAGGAGGCACCAAATAGGGTTTCCTGAAAAACAACAATGTACCCCTTATACAAAAAAGTGGCTCCCACATAGAAAAACCTGCTCCCCAAATAGTGCAAATAGCCAGAGGAAAGAAAAAACCAGCAGCAAGGCTGGGCTGGTAGGAATGGCAGAACTTTGGTTTAGAAAAGCTAGGAAGAGTGTGAGCTATGCCCCTCTTCCTTGCCCAGCTCCCAAGAGCCAGCTAAGACACTGGCCCCAAGGGGGAGTCTGAAAACAAGCAAAGCAAGGGGACTTTGGTTCTGAAAACATCTCCATTACAATGGCAAAGCACAGCCTCCAGAGTCCTACTTGGGCCTGCACAGGGCAGAAGCATCCGTTATGAACCTAATTAAAGCCAACGCATAAGGTATGTAATAAGGCTTTGGAGATCAAGCAATAAGGAATCCTATCACTACATTTATGAAACTAAAGCAGGGGAGCAGACAGTGATACCCCTCACCCCATCCTTACCCTACGGCCCCAGATGGTGGTCCCTTTTAGGCTGAGGGGGGTGGTTTCAGGGCTGGGAAGAAAGGACAGGATCCCTGAGCAGTCAGGGCAGGCGAATTCAGGATGATCTGTTCTTTACATTTAATATCTTCAACACTCATGTAGCATTTTCAGTCAACAAATATATTTTAGGAGCCAGGCAAGAAGGACATAAAGATAAAACATAATTTGTTTAGAACTTTTTACAAGAAAAAAATTATATTAAGTAGTAACTCCCAGTACTTTATTGCATTGCGTTGTGGGAAGAGAGCTGACCAACTGATGCCTGCCTGAGTGAGTAGGCCTAGTGAGATGAGCAGGCTTTGCTACACAGGTGAAGGAAAGGATGAATTCCAGCAGAAGGAGCACACAAAGAGAGGAATGAAAGGAAATGGCAGATCATGAAGGACTGGCAAATTCAAAAAGGCTAGAGATCTGAGTAGATGAGGGAGGTCCCAAAGTATGTTGAGGCCAGGCTCTGAAGGCCTTGTATGCTGTGCCACAGGCACAGGCAACCTCAATGAAGCTCTTTAAGGGATTGACACAAGCACATTTGCTTTTCAAGAAAATAACTACTAGCAATACAGAGGATGGAATGAAACAGGAGGAAGACAACTTAAAAACACTGATGCATTAACAGTTTAACCAAGAGGTGATGGGTACTGAACCTAGCAGTGGCAGTGAGAATGAAAAGCACTGCTAATGAAGCATTTCCCAGGTACACACCATCATGGACTTGCCAATAAAGTGTATGTTTTGGAATCATCTGATAGACTCAACCTTTTCCAAAAATAGGTTGACTGTCTTTGATGACTTCAACCTCTTTCAATCCATCATGATTTCAAGTTCCTAAATGTCACAGGACAATGTTAATGGATTAAATTGTTTCCACACATCTCCAAATTGAAAAGGGCCTCTTTAATCTATTCCCAAGAGTCTCTGCAATGGAAAGAATACCTGGGAAGTCTCCTTACAAAATAGGTAAAATTCATTAATGTAGTGTTGTACAAGGATACCCTTCTCTTTGATAGATTGCATAAAATAAGACATACTAAGCTTCAGTCAGGTTAATATAATCAGTAAGCATCTCAACATTCTCCTAGAAACTCAGAATCTTTCCTTCTAGGAGAGAACCTAAAAAATTGAGGGTAGAGGGAGTGGAGGGAAAGAATGTTACTTTCATCCAAAAGTCCATGGATACCATATAAACATTGTAGACCAAATATTTATTAAATACCTTCTATGTTCCAGGCGCTGTTCTAGTCACTTGGGACCCATCCATACCCTTGTGGGGCTCACCTTTTCAAAAAGGGAAGTTAGCTGTCCTCGCTAATCCCACTGTTATTCTACTCTGGCTCTTCCCTGAGTAAACCATCACTCAGACCCCACCCACACCCTCCCACCACTCTCAGACTATGATCTCAGACTATAATTCTGCAGAACAAAATTTTAGATCAGGAAAGAACTCTTCAACTTCACGTCCTACCGCCTGAAACTTATTTCTGTTTGCACTCATCTTTTCCTGAAGTCCCAGGAGAAAAGGCTTTCCTCCTCCTGTCTAGGTTTGTATCCTGATTCCTCCTTCCTCCCTCCTCACGGACCTCACTCTGTCATCACCACTCTTCATAACATATGAGCAGACAGAATCTTAAAAGAATACACTATTTGTCTTTCCATCCTTGGTTCTACCCCAGACTCCCCACTTTTAACTTTTATTCTAAAGTACTAGTAGCTTTCAAATTTTCATATGCAATGAGGGACTCTCCATTGCTTTCTTTACTTATCCCTCTGACTTTTGACATTGTTGACCATGCCTTCCTTCTGCAACACCGTATTTTTTTAATTTTGCTATTGCTTCTCTGGCTGATCACCCAATCTCAGAACTTCTCTTCCTCAGTTTGCCACTGTCTTCTTCAGGGTTCTGTCTCTGTCTTTCCCTTCTTCTCACTCTGACACATGTATGAATGATCTCATCTTCTGTGCATTCAGTTACCACCCCTCTTGCTTGTGACCCCAAGTCACATCCACAGCCTAAGTCTCTCCTTTTAAGCTATAGACCCATTTATGCAAGTCACCCACCTTTGTCTGGACTCAGTATGTCTAGATACTGAGCTGGCATTCCTCACATAATGCATCAGTCCCACTATCAAAGCCATTGAAAAGACTATGTTTATGACAGAAAAATGTTTAAGTAGGAAAAGAGCTACAATTAGTATAGGCAAGATTCTAATTTTGAATTTTGGAGAATATATGTACACATTTATACAGAGAAAATATGAATAGAATATAAACCCGAAAAATTTTGTTTTTAGATTGTGAGGCTTTTTTCCTTTACACATTTCCATGTTTTAAAAGTTTTCTGCAATGAGTACTTAATACTTTTGTAATATGGAGAAAAGAAAGCAACTACACCGATAAATATTTTAGGTAATACCAATCAAGTCTACGGGACAATATTAAAAGGAAGTATGTATACATGTATACACATATACATATATAAGATTAAAATTATTTTAAAGAAAGAAAAATTATGCATAAGAAAAGAAAAAAGACTGGTAGGAAATACATCAAAATAATGGCAGCTGTGTGGATGAAATAATTATGGGCAATTTTCCTTCCTTCTACAATTCTATGCCTTGAAATTTTTCTTTCAAGAACATATATTATATTAATACTGAAAAATTACTGTACTTATTAACGCTGACCAAACCTTCTTTTTCACTGTATCCTGCCTCCTGAAACAAACCAACAACACTAATATGCACACAAACCCACAGGTACTTACATGGGCTTACATCTCTGTATCTGTTTCGATTTCTGTTTTCTGGAAACTTGGCCACTCTATGAGGATAGTCATGGGACTCATTGCGAATTTCCTTAAAATAACAAAAATATATTTTAATATTCTTCTTAAATTTTATATAGCAAAACAGACACTTTCCCAGCCAGTATAAAATAACACTTATTGAGCACTTATGATGTGCCAATTACTATGCAAAGCACACTATCTACATTATTTCATTCAGTTCTCACACCAATGGGAATGATTATCTTCTCCATTTTATATTCAAGGGCTGATAGGCTTTGAGAGGTAAAACGACCTACCACAGGTCACAAAGCTAATAAGTGGCAGACCCCAAGACTGAACCAAGGTCCATCAGACACCAAAGACTTTGCTCTTCATATATTTATTTACTGCCATGCTATATTCAACAGCTACAATGCAACATCAAACAATTTATGTCACAAAGAATTAATGCAATGGAGGTATCTAAGATTACATCATACTCAAATTTCTGACTAAACTTTCTTAATATTATCTACCTATATTTCAGAGTTTCTATCTTCAAATCGTAATCTATTTTTCCTTCATATAACTTTTATTTCATTTTGAGTCCAGAAATATCCTTAAAATTTTGTTTCTAGAGCTTAGCAATAACTACTAGGCCTGAGGCTCAATTTAGGTAGGACCTTTGCGGTTCTCTGTATTCCACTAGAGTTGAAATTCTGTGAGGTTATGTCTGCATTAGGCACTCACCTACTTATATTCAACACCAGCAGGTTTTTTTCTCTCATATGAAATATAATTCTAAGAATTCAGGTAAAAACAGAAATATAACCCCAAAAGAGTATGCATTAACAGCAAAACTTAATTTGGGCTTTTGTTCACACTACCACATGTGAGAAAAAGCATTTTAAAAGTTAAGTACCAGATAGTTCTAGAAATTAAGCAAGAATAAATTCTTCAAGTCATTTCTTGATGAAAATCCTTACTGTGGGTTCCCTTGCCTGCTACCATTCTTGGCCTTCCAAGATGCAAGAGAAGGGAACACATACCCAACCAATGTGGCTCAGCAGTTGAGCATCAACCTATAATCCAGAAGATTGAGGTTTGATTCCCCATCAGGGCATATGTCCGGGCTTCAGGCTCTTGCAGGCTCGATCCCCATTAGGGGATGTGCAGGAGGCAGGCAATCAATGACTCTCTCATCATTGATCTTTCTATCTCTCTCTCTCTCCCTCTCCCTTCCTCTCTCTGAAATCAATAAAGAACATATTTAAAAAATTGAGAGAGAGAGAGAGAGAGAGGGAGAAAGAGAAGGGAACACAAACCACCTTTCAATGGGAGGAATCAGTCACATTGTGCAAAGAGCACGTGGGATGCAAAATATGTTGGTACAGCCATTTTGGAAAATGCATTTTTTCACACAGAGAAACAGAAACACACACTGTACACAAGTTACAATTGTTGCTGTTGACTTTTTAATGCTACTGTCACATCCAGCAATCTTGCTGAGCTCTCTAGTATTTTATAGCTGGTTCTGAATTTTTCAGTATCAATAGTGATAATTCTGACTCTTCCTTATACTTCGTATTTCTTATTTATTCATACCTCTTGTTTCTTTTTCTAATCTAATTACATTGTCTAGGACCTCCTATTCATAGTCAAATAGGAATATTTTTCCCCCCTGATTTTGAATGAATTGCTTCTAAGGTTTAACCACTAAATGTAATACTGCTTTAGGTTTCTAGTGGATACACTTTTCAGGTTAAGAAGTTTCTCTTCAATTTCCAGTTTGATCATTTTTTTAAATCATGAATGGGTACTGAATTTTATTCAGTGTTTTCCCTGTATTCATAGAGATGATCATATAATATTTCTCCTTTAATCTGGTAATGTGTTAAATTATAATAGTAGATTGATTTTCACTTAATAATAGACATTTAAGATTTTTCCAAATGTCTTCTCATGGCTTGATAGCTCATTTCTTTTTAGTGTTGAATAACATTCCATTGTCTCCACCATTATTTTATTTAACATGTATGCATACATGTTTTTAAGTTGAACTGACCTCTAATTTTCTTTTCTCATATGATTTATTCAGTTTTAGTATCAAAGTTATACCTGCCTCATATAATAAGTTGATAAAAAATATGACCTTTCCAGTTTCAAATACTATTCCATGAAATCACATTATAACAAATTATTGTGACTGGCTGAAAAGCAAAAAAGGCTTCAACCATTTCCACAGATTAATTATAAAAGTTTTTAAATGTCAAATAATAAACTTTACATATAAAATTAAACATATTCAGGTACAGGCTTATATTTGTTTGCATAACCTCAAACACTATATGAACAGTTAAAACACTACAAAGTGGTATCATAGGTAATTTTATATTGCAAGTTAGTAACTGATATAAAAGGGAAATATTAAAATAATACTAAAACATAATTTTTCTTTTGACAGCTCTTCTGTATCAAGTGCAGAGAAAACAGATTGGCAAGAATAAAAAATTCTAATTGATGCTATGTAGATGAGAGTGAAAAAAGAGCCTCATACATTACTGAGAGAATGTATACCAATATATTTTTGTGAGAATAATTTGATAAGATCATAAATTTGGCTCAATAATTTCAATGCCAGAAATTTATATCACATATAGTCATATACTTGTATGCAAATAATTATGCACAAGGATGTTCACTCTATTGTGAAAAACTGACAACCTAAATGTCCTTCAGTAATGAACTGGTGATATAAGTTATAATGCACCAATGCAGTGGAATACATGGGAACCATAAAAATACATGGATATGGTACAATTTCAAAGACATATACTGTGTAGTGGGGAAAAAGGTACAAAATATATGTTTAATTCAAAGGGGGCAGGGACTCCACTCAAACATAAAAAGCCTGAGAATACAATGAATACTTCTAGAAGGAGACAAGAAATTAGTAAATTCTGGGGATGAAAACTGCGGGACTGGACATCTACGGAAGTGTAGAGATTTATGTAACTAAAAATTTGTTTTACTTATGAAATATTTCTAACAGAAAAATACAGATAATATGACATCCATGTTCCCACCAATGAGATTAAACACTGATTAACAATTTTGGTTTTATTTGGGTTTTTCTAATTAACACTTTTGGCATATCTAAATACAACATCAGATACAGCTAAAGGATTTTCCCTACCCTGTCCCTCTTTCTTTCCAACGTAAACTTCCGTCCTTTTAACTGCTTTTTTATTGGAGACCTTTTGTGCCATTTGAATTTTAAACTATATATTCATATATGCTTTAGTTCATGTATTATTTTAAAATAAACTAGCTTAAATACTAATATAATATCAGTCCTAATGCTAATATATAGTTTTTAAATCACATCAAAAAGTTGTTGACCCTGGCCAGGTATGGCTCAGCAGTTGAGCGTCAACCTAGGATCCAGGCGATCGGGGTTCGATTCCCAGTCCGGCCACATGCCCAGTGCTTGACCAATGACTCATCATTGATGTTTCTATCTCTCTCTCTCCCCTCCTTTCCTCTCTCTGAAATCAATAAAGATATAATTTAAAAAAAAAAAAAAAAAAAGCCCGCAACCCAAGCATGTGCCCTGATCGGGAATCGAACCATGATCTCCTGGATCATAGGTTGATGCTCCACTGCTTAGCCACACCAGCTGGGCAGAATATATATATATATATATTTTTTCTTTTTTTTTCTTTTATTTTTGTTTAAATTACAGATGTCCCTTTTTCTCCCCAATGAGAATATATATATATTTTAATTAAAACAATTAGCAAAGGAGATAGAACTCCATTATACCAGGCCTTCTTCAATACTTCTGTTATGCATATACACCTATTTCCACAGTTAAGTACATCTGTCAGTTGATTCCAATTTTTAACCTAAAGAAATACATTTATTTGTGTACACTATAACAAATTATAACAAATCATAATTGATGTTGCAAAAATATAACATAAATAGAGTGGGATCCAAAGTGTAGGGTTAGGGAAGGGATTTTAATTTATAAATTTATTTAAAATTTATAAAACACCTTAAAACAGCCATTTCTCAACTTGGGTTAAGAAATACATTTTGTTTTCTCAATTAATTACCAAAAACAGAAACTCTTGCAGAGTCCATTCTCTCAAATCTCCAATGTTATTTGTTCTCAATTACCATTCTTTAATTCCAGTGCATTTTAGGAAGACAAGAACCCCCAATACTTTATAAAGTGGCTCCAAACATACATATTAGTTTTGCCTATTCCAATATCCATTCTTTCTAACTATAGGTTTCTGGTTTTATTTCTGACTTAAATAAGCCCAACTAAAAACCTGTACTGCCCAGTTTCCTAGACAGCTAAGAATGGTCATGGAACACAGTTCTGGCCAATGGGAAAAGGCAGGTATCACTGGGCTGGGTTGTAAGAAAACTCGTATAGAAAGGACTGGCTCAGTCAACTCGTGTCCTTCTCACTTCTGCCCGTCTACAGTACAGGTTTTGATGTGGGGGTGAGGGGTGGAAATGGGCAGAGTCTATCCTGTGACCATAAGGTAAAAAGCATATTCTAAGAAAGGCTTAGCAGAAAGAGAAGAGAATGGGTTCATCAGTGACATCATGGAGACACAGTAACAGCTCTGAACTCCTATCTCTAGAATTTTCATTACATAAGAAAAATAAGTCCCTATTTATTAAGTCAGATATTAAGCTTGATTTTCTTTCCCATGTAGCTAGATGTGCATTATACACACAATATAGCCAAACCTCAACAATAGCCAGACCTGACACTGATAAAGCATTTTCAAGAATACCCAAGACACAGAAATAAATAATTTTATTAGCATAGCACATAAACAATAAAATACATAGTGTTTCTCAAAATGGTTATGGGAAGGCAGGCATTGCTATTCACTAGGTCTCTATTTGGAAAAAACCAACCTCTACTGATCTTCTGATGCTAAAATGTTCCCCTCCTATAGCAGAGAGGACCCAGTCTACAGTGGCGCTAAATACTACATCAAGAATGTTTCCTGGCCCTAGGGCCCCAGCCAATTTGGCTCAGTGGTTAGAGCACTGGCTTGTGGACTGAAGGGTCCTGGGTTCGATCCTGGCCAAAGGCATATGCCTCAGTTGAAGGCTCCATCCCCAGCCTTGGTCCGGGCGAGTGAGGGAGGCAACCAATTGATGTGTCTCTCTCACATCAATGTTTCTCTCTCTCCCCCCCCTTCTACTCTCTCTGAAAAGCGATGGAAAAATATCCTCAGGTGAGCATTAAAAAAAAAAGAATGTTTCCTGCCCTGGCCGGGTAGCTCAGTTGGTTAGGGCATCATCCTAATATGCCAAGGTTGCAGGTTTGAACCCTGGTCAGGACACGTACAAGAATAAAAAATGAGAACAACAAACTGATTTCTCGAAAATCAATACATAAATTAAAATTTTTTTAAAAAACAATGTTTCCTGTCAGTAGTAAAGTCTGCTAACCCAAGGTTTCCAACCTCAGCACTAATGACATTTTAGGCTGAATAATTCTTTGTTTTGGGGGCTGTTCTGTGCATCACAGGATGTTAGAAAGCATTCCTGGCCTTCACTCATTAGACATCAATTGTACCCCTCTTCCCAGCTATGACCACCAAAAGTCTCTTCAGGAATCGCCAAATATCCCTGGACAGCAAAATCCACCACAAATATACCCCACCAACATCCAGTTGAGAACCACTGTTCTAATCTAATACCAACTCTTACCTTTAATGAAAGCTAAATTTAAGTGGAAAGGATCTTTGTTTTAAAGAATAATTTAACCAAAAATTTTTTAAATCTAATTTATTTTTATATGATTTTTGCTTGAATAAAGCTAGGAATAATTGACTCACTAGTTATTTCTTTTTGTAGCAATGACCCAAAATGTAGGTAATTCATGCACAAAGATATCTTTCATGGAATTATTTATTTGTAGCAATGATCCAAAATGTAGGTAACTCATGCGCACAGATCTTTCATGGAACTATTTATACTGTTATAATTATTTATAATGTTGCAAGAAATAACATAACTAATGACAGGGAAAAGACTGATTGAATAAATCATGGTACACCCAAACAGATATTATGCAGCTATTTAAATAAAGGTACTCATGTCATCCATTGGTAGCAAACTCACAGTCTCTTGGAATGATAGGAATGATAATACATGATAAATACAAAGGAATAACAACACAATAAACAGAACTGAGCCACTATTTGCTATCTGGGAGAAAATTTCATTTAGCTCCTTAGCTGTACTTGAAATTTATATACACATGTGAATTAACTACATTAAGACTGCCTATCATCTCCTTTTCCAAAGAAGCCTAACTTTTATTTATTTTTTTTAAGAAGTCTAATATTTAGAACATTATAAAATAATCCACACTAACAAATGGCCTTATAATTAATTTATCTCCAGGCAGAAGATTATAATTTTAAATTCTGAACATATTTACTTTCAATGTATCTACTCTCTCCAACTATTTCATCTCTTTAAAATTTTTATACCCATAACATTTAATTTCTCATGAAGTTTATTTTGACATATGGTTTGAAGTAAGAAGCTAAACTGAAAAACAAATTTGCTGAGGCTCAAATAATACTAGGCTAAAATGCAAGAATAAGACACTTTCTTCTTAAGCATCCAGCCACTCTTCATTTCATAAGAAACAATCATGTCTATTTTTGACATCCTTGAATGCCATTCACAGCAATTAATAGTAAAACTATGGCTCATATTTCAACAGAAGCTTGAATGGCAAGTTTTTACAAGTCCCAATGAAACCAGCTAAATTCAAGTTTACTCTCCTGGATATAAAACACTAACAAGTTTTGGACAAAAAGGGGGAAAGTGGTTTTAAAAACTAATAATTTTGTAAAATAAAGAATAGGAGATTGAGAAATTCTTAAATGTAAGACAAAGCAGTGTTTAATATACATTTATTTCTTTTGGAGACAGCTCTTATAAACTAACTAACCACATTACAAGTGGTCTGAATTACAAACTCTTTGAAAAAACTTTTCATTATACTACACAGTTACTGGAAGTGAAAGAAATAGTTTCTGTTAAATATCTTTATTATTTAAATTATATATTTTAAAATATAAATGTTTAGTTTTAAATGGATATGCCTAGAAAAATGTTAGTCTCTTAAATGACTGAAAAATTTCCCTTTCAATCTTATTAACCCTAATGGGCTAAGATTTTATTCAGCTAACCTTATCAAGTATTCTTTCAAAAGTAAAATTTCCAATAACTGATACTTATTTTTAAAAGTATAAAATATTTAAATTTTAATGAAAATATTTCTAAAATGCAGTACGTGTTTGTTTCCTAAAACAAGAATATACAGAATGTCATCTAACCTTTCCATGAGTCATCACACACATTAATTTACTGGGCAATAACACAATTACAGTGTCAGGGGATTACCTAAGTAAATACAGCTGTTTGTCTCTATACTAAGTGGCCACAGAGTGCTTTACTTGGAGTTTTTATATGTGGTCTGCTAGAAGAGAAAAAAATATTTTAATATATATTCACTGTCAGAACTTAGGAATCCATAGATCAACAAAAAGGAAAATGAACCATTACCACACAATTAAGAGATAATCTAAAATTTTGGACATTTTTACTTTATAGATAAGTAGACATTAATATACATCTTAATTTTGAAAATTTTAATAAAAATAGACTACACAGGCACGGCCAACGCGGCTCAGTGGTTGAGTGTCAACCTATGAACCAGGAGGTCACAGTTTGATTCCCAGTCAGAGTACATGCCTGGGTTGCAGGCTCAGTACCCAGTAGGGGGCGTGCAGGAGGCAGCCGATCAATGACTCTCACCATTGATAATTCTATCTCTCCCTCTCTCTGAAATCAATAAAAACATATTTTTTATAAAAAGGCTATACCGCCCAGCCAGGCGTGGCTCAGTGGTTGAGAGTCAACCTAGGATCCAGGCGATTGGGGTTCGATTCCCGGTTGGGGCACATGCCTGGGTTGTGGGCTGCAGCTGATCAATGACTTTCTCATCATTGATTTTCTATCTCTCTCTCTCCCTGTCCTTTCCTCTCTCTGAAATCAATAAAGATATATTAAAAAAAAAAAAAAAGGCTATACAGGCACACTGTTTATATATCTGCTTTAATCTCTTAAAATAGCATGTTATTTTTCCCTGTCAGTATACTCCCAGCATCATTTTAAATGACTACTGAACGTAGAACCTTTTGATACAGGATATACCATACCGTAATTTATTTTGCCCCAATCAGATTTCCAAAACTTCACAATTATTCAAAACGATGTGATGTATTTCTTTAATTATGACCTTACAGAAATTTCAAAGACTTTCTTGCTAACCCTCTAAAAATGAAACTCTTGGATCAAGAAACATATTTTGTCAATATTTCACAAGAAAGGGTGGGAGTGAGGCTTTGCCTCCATTCTCAACAATACCAGTTGGACTACAGTCCTATCTTTATTTTGTCCTCAAAAGTGGTCTTGATTTTTCTAGGGTGTTTACTCTTTCAGATGAACCTGAAATTTAATCTTCTTTAAACTGATATTTTTAAAAAAATACATACACAATTTAGGGAGAACTGACACTTTTTTCTTTCTCCTTCCTTCCTTCCTTCCTTCCTTCCTTCCTTCCTTCCTTCCTTCCTTCCTTCCTTCCTTCCTTCCTTCCTTCCTTCCTCCCTCCCTCCCCTCCCCTCCCCTCCCCTCCCCTCCCCTCCCCTCCCCTCCCTTTCCTTCCTTCCTCCCTCCCTTCCTCCTTCCCTCCCTTCCTTCCTTCTTGTTGTTTTTGAGAACTGACATCTTTAAAATACCAACTCTTCCATCAGAAACTGGGCATGTTCCTCCATTAAGTCTTCAGTGCACAGGACAATGCTCAACCAACTCAGCCACTCCGGCCAGGCCCCTTTGATCTTTAACTTCAAGGTTTTCTTCAGTTCAGAGATATTCTTCCATCAATTCATCTTAGTGTCCTCTGTTCTCTCAGGAACTCTTGTAACAGAGATTTGAGACTGTCATGTGTTTTAAATGCTCTCATAATATTCATTAATAATATCTTTTTTCCTGAACTCTGAGATATTTTTCTCAAGCTAACGTGGTGTTCTGCACTATTTTCCTAGCGACGCCTGAATTTTTTAACAATTATGTTTTATAACTTTAAGAACTCTTTCCTATTCTCAGATGATTTTCTTTTTATAACCTGCTCTTGTTATTTGGGGAATCTGAATTGCAGTTTTCTCTATTTCTTATACTATTTCACATGCTTTAAGTGATCCAATTAATATCATTTTCTTGTGCTAAATTTTTCATGTCTAACATTGTTTGTTCATCTTTACAGAAAGAAAGTGTATGCATCAGCCCTTAACCAAGCCTTTGTGTATGCTCATACTGTTTACTATCAAAATTCCCTAAGCCTCAAACATGTGGGTGAAACCCTTCTCTAGTGTTAAATAATAATGCAGGTTTTTTCTTATCACTGTGTTTTAGATAGTTCAATGAAAAATAAAAACAACAAAAAAAGCTTCTACTGAATGGGATTAAGGACCTAGAAAATTATACCCATTTCTCATTTTCTGTAACTATTCTTACTGTCATTTTTTTTATTGCTATTTGTATATTTGTGTCTGACAACTTTTTTAAAAAAATATTTTTATTGATTTTTAGAGAGGAAAACATCAACCTTGACAACATTATGGTAAATTAAGCCAGACACAAAGAGACAAATATTGTATAATTCCACTTGTATAAAGTACCTGGAATAGGCAAATTCATAGAGATATAGTGTAGAAGTTACCAGGGGCTAGGGGTAGATAGAAATATAGAGTCACTGCACAGAGTTTTTGTTTGGGGTGCTGAAAGGGTTTTGGAAATAGTGGTGATGGTTGCACAACACTGTAAATGGAATTAATGACATTGGAGTGTACTCTTAAAAATGTCAGGCTTTGTTATATATATTTTACCGCAAAAATTTTAATTGAATGTCTACCTCAATCCTTATACCAAAATAAAGTCCTGTTTGAGCAATGATTTCAACATAAAAGAAATGTAACCACAAAACTGTATAAGAAAACACTGGAGAAAAAATTTTGTTATCATAGACTAAAGAGGGCATTTCTAAGTCATGGCACAAAAAAAAAAACTAGAAAAGGCTAATAAATATGATTTCATAAAAATTTAAATTTTCTTCATGAAAAACATTCCATAAACAAGGTAAAAAGATAATAAATTTTAAACATATTTGCAATATATGACAAAGACTTAACTTTCTTAATATGTAAAGAGCTCCTACATATCAAAAAGAGAAAAAAACACAAATGGCTTTTAAAAATAAGAAAAACTGTCCAACTTTATTCATGACAGAACTGCAAATTTTAACTACAGTAAGACCATTTTTCATCTATCAGACTAAGGTCAAAAGTTTGAACCCTGGAGGAGAGGATCAAAGTTAGAGTGTCGTCCCAATACAACAAAGCTGTAGGTTCCATCTCCAATTAGCACATACAAGAATCAGCAACAAATGCATAAATAAGTGGAACAAACTGATATTTCTCTCTCTCTCTCAAACCAATTTTTAAAAAAGTTTGAAAACATAATTGGGTAGATGAAAGTAGGAAAACAGGCAGTTTCTTAAACTACTGATGGAAGTCCCCTACATGCCCATTTTAGATGAGTGGTTAAATAATACTATTTAACTGTTAAAATGAACACAAGATCTATATGGAAGGATTTCCTATACACATTAAGTGACAAAAGCAAGGTGCAAAACAGTATGCTAATGTTTGTTTCACAGGGGTGGGACAGAGAGACGGAGAGAGAGAAAAGGAGGCAGGCAGGACACAGCTTACACAGGGTGTCCCCCCCAAAAAATATACACACTGTAACAGCTGACAGCTCAATTTTTAAAATGAAATGTATTTTAATAAACAAAGCCATTATAATTATTCAAAGTGTGTATATACATTTTTTGGGGACACCCTATATAGTGCATAAAGATACACAAGAAAACTGGTTATAGTGATCGCCTATAGAAAAGGAACTAGAGAGGACAGGGACAGTGAGTAATTTTCCACTGCATATCCTTCTGTACTGTTTTAATTTTTGCCATGTTCATGTAATCCTAACCAAATTATTTAGTTATTTCTCAAAACACAGACTCTAAAGTTTGCACTGGCTGGGTGGCTCAGTTGGAGCATCATTCTGTACACCAAGAGGTTGTGGGTTTGATTCCCAGTCACGGTGCGTGCCTGAGGCAGGCAGCCAAATGAAGCTTCTCTCTCACATCAATGTCTCCCCCTCCCACTCACTATCTCTCTCCATTTCTCTCTCTCTAATCAATAAAAAGAATATCCTCAGGTGAGAATTAAAAAACAACCACCACCACCCCAGACTCTAAAGTTAAATTCTGGCCCGGCCGGGCGTGGCTCAGCCGTTGAGCATCGACCTAGGATCCAGGTGATCCGGGTTCGATTCCCAGTCAGGGCACATGCCTGGGTTGCGGGCTTGATCAATGACTCTCTTATCATTGATGTTTCTGTCTCTCTCTCCCTCTCCTTTCCTCTCTGTGAAATCAATAAACATATATTTAAAAAAATAAAAATAAATAAAGACATATTTTAAAAAAACAAAATAAAATAAAAAAATAAAGTCCTGGATTCCTACCTTGATCTACCACTCAACTGCAGTATAAATTTGGAAAAACTGAGTTTCAGTGTTCTCATTTGTAGCCACCTCTTACATAATCCACATAAACTATACAGCATATGCCTAATACAAACCAGGAAATCAGTCAAGATTAGTTATTTTATTCTTGTTAAACTCTCTCAAAGAGGAGAGCTTCCAGCCCTCGCTGGTGTGGCTCAATGGACAGACTGTCAGCTTGTGCACCAAAGGGTTGTGGGTTCAATTCCCAGTCAAGGGCACGTAGCTGGGCTGCAGGTTCAATCCCCAGCCCTGGTCGGACCTAGTGTGGGAGGTAACCAATCAACTTGTCTCTCTCACATCGATGATTCTCTCTCTCTTTCTCTGTCTCTCTCCCCATCCCTTCCACTCTCTCTAAAAATCAATGGAAAAAATATCCTTGGGTGAGAATTAACAACAACAAAAAATTAAAAGAAGAGCTTCTTGAAGAGAAGTGGGATGCATAGCAGAACTTATTCCATCAGGAATCTTATCTCCCCAACCAGTGATAGACATATTAAGGGCCATACTCAAGCCTGAACAATCTAAAATAATGGTTTTTGAAGTATGCAAGGTATTTAGCTTCATACTTGTGTTCATCCACAATATCTTTAGACAGAGTGTATGCACAAACATTTGACTAATAAAAGAAAGCAAACAATGTCCTTGCCAATGTGGCTCAGTTGGTTGGAGCATCATCCCGTGCACCAAAAGGTGGCCAGTTTGATTCCCAGTCAGGGCATACCCAGGCTGTGGGTTCGATCCCTGGTCAGGGAGCATGTAGGAGGCAACCAATCAATTTTTCACATTGATGTTTCTCTTTCTTCCTGCTTCTCTTGGAAATCAATAATAAAAAATAGTAATAAAAGAAAATGACCGCTTAACCATCATATAATTCAGGATTCACTTAGGGCCCTTAAATATAAAGAAAGAAATTTAGGTATGTTCTCCCACGAGTAGAAAATCTACTTAGGATTATCTTAAAGTCCTATTTTTTTCTAATAAAATTAATAGATTACTCTTTTCCAATTTCCTAATTCTTATTTGTTTCTCCATCACAACAGTTCAAGGTAGAATGCTCCACAATACAACAAGGATATAAAGTTTTCTGTGCACTATATAGAACAAAGATATGTACCAAGTACAAAAATATTATTTAATATTATATAATAAAGTATTATAAAATAACTATTTCACCCTAACAATGATGGAAATTAAGTTATAGCAATAGAAATTTAAAAAATAAAAAACTGCAGATTTGAAATATGAACCTGTTTAAAAACTTCACTGCTTAAAACATGAATCAGCACAGAAATAATTCCTATAGTCATTAAATGACTACAATTTTCTAAGGTTACACCAGCGTACCAGCCCTTGACTAGGAACAGAGTGGTACACACTCTAGGAGCCATATGACCTTATTCCAACCCACTTAAGGAATTCCTAGAAGCACTATTAAGTAAACTGTTAAGAGGAACTGATAGCTTTCAGAGTATAAAACTGTTCAAAAATAGTGAAAGAAGAAACAAAATAATTCAGTATGAGATTTTTCTTCAGAGGAATGAAAGCAGTTTGAATTAAAGTTACAAATGAATGACATGGACCAAATGAAACTGACAGAATGAAGAGTATATTAAATCAGACATACTGGATTGTCAAAGAACAAGAAGATATGAAACTATCACACTGAAAAAGATACGAAAAATCCATAGATAGAAGTATCTAATCTTAAATCAGTTTCTTGACCAGGACTTCTTTCCTGTAGGTAATCAACCTCAAACAGTCTTTAGGGGGCCTATAAAACCCCTGAAGTCAGATGGTAATTTTGGAGGACTCTGACATTTTTTTCTTTCACAGATTTCACCTTAAACGTGTCAAAAGGTGTTTATGACCTAAAACCATTACTATTACTCTACCATAAATAAAACATTAAATTAACATTACATTAAATACATTTAAAATAGCACTACATTCACTTTGTAATAACCATTTCAGACAATGGCCTGGCAAGGTAGAACATCAGTACAATGAACAATGTAACAGAAAAGTTTAGTATTCTACTCAGAACAGCAGAATCTGAAGTTACAGTCTTCAAAATTAACCTGCTGAACTGTATCTCTTCCTCAGCTATCAGCTGCTATGTTTTTAATTTTATATACTAAACTGACTTAGTATATGGCTATGCACTATTACCCAAAGTAATGGAGGGTACCATCAAAAGTTCTAATTTACTGTTTAAATATTCTCTGCCCCTAAAAGCTTACCAACATGAAATAACAACTTTAATGGAGCATTAAGTGGAACTACCACAGGGAACAGAGCACAGAGAATCTAGACAGGAATTTCCAAGGGAAACAAATCATAGGTATACTTATTTGATAAAGTGAAGAGCACACTTATGTTAACTGTAATTTTGCTTTTCTAGATATTATCTATCCATATCTCTAGTTTACTCTCTGGAAGAAAATGAGCAGAATAAGAGAACAAAGAGAATAGGCAGGAAGACAGACAACAGGAGGCTGCAAGAGTTATAATAATCCTCCAACTGCAAATACAGAATTCTGTGGATAGTAATGATCTGGGAGAAGCCAAAAAAAAAAAGGTTGTTGGAGATTCTGTTAAAATCAAGTATTAAACAAGAGGCAAACCAGAAAGGTTAGGGTACAAATGCAACTATATGGATTTTCATAACTAAATAACAAAGAGTTTGTGTGCAGTTGGTGCCACCCCCAAAAGGCTTGGCTTTCTTTATCTGTTTGCCCAAGTCCCAGTAACCCCATCCTGTCCTGCCAAGCTTGCTCCTGCAGTTAGGACAATTGGCTACACTCAACCTGAACCTGCAGTGTCCTCCTCCTGAGGCAGCTAGAGCTGGAAACTTGGGCAGAGACTGAATGATATGGCTCTGGAGCAGGGGCCATGTTCTCCCCACTGAGTGCCAAACCACGCTGTCCCAAACTAAGGGGCTCACTAGCCCTGTGCCTGCCCTACCTGGTAGCCCTGACATACTGAGTTTGAGCCCTGTGGAAAGGTCAGTGGGGCACGGCCAGCTTGGGCCCACTCCACAATTTTTCTGCGTAAGACTCTAGAGGAAATCCAGGCAACCTCTGGGGAGAGAAGAGTAGCTGACAGATGGACACTGACCTCAGTGAGCCTTAGTCTTTTTTTTATCTGACCCCAGTTCAGAGCTCTAGGAAGACAACCCATCTACACAGATTGGTCCCTCCCATGCACACTCAGGTCCAGTAGATGCAGACACAAACAGTGAACAGTGTGGTAGCTCCAGACAGGTAGCCCAAAACCGGTTACACACAACATCTGACAGCGACCAGTAACGGAACCCCACCCAAGTGGACCCAGAACCAACACAACCAGTGGTGGGCTTCAGACTACACCAAAGCTCAACCCAACCAGCTACACAAAAAACACACCCAAAGGAAGATTCCGGGAGATACCAGATCCTGCTGAGAACAACTCTGTCTGAGTGGGCAGCCCCTGTACAGCGTCTCACACGGTGATTGAGGTTTAACCTTATAGCCACCCACCTGAAATGTTAACTCCAACCATGAAAGGGCAAACAGCATTCATCAGGACACAACTACAAAGGGGGGGGAGGGGGGCACATAACCTACAAGCACAGGTGATCTGGTAGATTGTGCCATCGAGCCCAACAAGACACCTCAAGACTGCACCTGCACAGCAGCTTGCACACTGTGGTCAGTGTTGAGCCTCAGTCAGCCAGCCTGAGGGTTGATCCAACCCAGGAACAGGCCAACAGCAACCAAGACCCAATTACAACAGGAGGGCCCAAATAACCCACACAAGAGACATTCCTAGAGCACCCGGCTCAGGAGAGCTAGGAGACTGCACCATTGGATCCCACAGGACACCTACTACAGAACGTCACCCCACCAAGTGTGGGAGTCATAGCAGTTCTATATAGTACACAGAAACAAACACAAAGTGACAGACAAAATGGGGAAACAAAGAAACAGGCCCAAATGAAAGAACAGGAAGAATCTCCAGAAAAATAAGAGATAAATGAAATGGAGGCAAGCAATTTATCAGAAACAGAGGTCAAAGTAGTGGTTATAAGGATGCTCAACAGCATGAAAAAGGACATAGAAACCATGAAAAATAATCAGGCAAAATGAAGAATACCATAGGTGATATAAAGAATACACTGGGCCTTGGCCAGTTTGGTTCAGTGGTTAGAGCATCGGCCAGCGCACTTAAGGGTTGAGGGTTCAATTCCCAGTCAAGGGCATGTAGCTGGACTGCAGGTTGATCCCCAGCCCTAGTTGGGGTGCATGCAGGAGGCAACCAATGGATCTGTGCCTCTCATATCGATGTTTCTCTCTCTCTCTCTCTTTCTCTCTCTCCCTCTCCCTCCCCTTCCTTCCTCTCTCTCTAAAAAATGTCAGTGGAGCCCGGCCTGGCGTGGCACAGTGGTTGAGTGTCAACCTAGGATCCAGGCAATTGGGGTTTGATTCCCAGTCACGGCACATGCCCAGTGTGGGCTCAATCAATGACTCTCTCACCATTGATGTTTCTATCTCTCTCTCCCTCTCCCTTCCTCTCTCTGAAATCAATAAAGATATATTTAAAAATAAATAAATAAAAAATAAAAAAAGTTAAAAATGGCAATGGAAAAAATATCCTCGGGTGAGGATTAACAACAACAACAACAAAATACACTGGAAAGAATAAGCAGTAAGCTCAACAAAGCAAAGGATTGAACCAGCGCTTTGGAAGACAAGGTAGAAAAAAATCACCCAATCAGAGCAGCCAAAAAAAAAAAAAAAAGAATTAAAAAGAACAAAGATAGTTTAAGGGAACTTTGGGAAACATGAAATGTAATAACATCTGCATCATAGGGGTGAAAGAAGGAGAAGAAAGTGAGCAAGGGATAGAGAACCCATTTGAAAAAATGACAGAAAACTTCCCTAATTAGTGAAAGAAAGTCACGCAAGTTCAGGAAGTAGGGAGAATCCCAATCAAGGTGAACCCAAACTAGACCCACACCAAGACACATAATGAAAACGGTCAAGGTTAAAGACAAAGAGAGAATCTTAAAGGCGGCAAGAGAGAAAGTTAGTTACCTACAAGGGAGCTCCCACAAGACTTTTAGCTGATTTCTCAACAGAAACTTTGCAAGCCAGAAGGGGTTGGCATAAAATATTCAAAGTGATAATAGCAAGGACTTATAACCAGATTATTCTACCCAGCAAAGCTATCATTTAGAATTACAGATAGAGCTTCCCAGACAAGAAAAAGCTGAAGGAATTCATCACCACCAAACCAGTATTACAAGCAATGTTAAAGGTTCTTCTTTAAGAAGAAGGAAAAAAAGTTAAAAGAATATGAATAAAATACAATAAATATATATCCATCAACAATTACTTTAAATGCAAATGGATTAAATGCTCCAATCAAAAGACATATGGAGGCCTGGCTGGAGTGGCTCAGTTGGTTGAGCATCATCCTGTGCACGGAAAGGTTGCAGGTTTGATTTCCAGTCAGAGCACATACCTGGGTTGCAGGTTTGATCCCCAATTGGGGCATGTACGGAAGGCAACTGATCAATGTTTCTCTCTCTCTCTCTCTCTCTCTCCCCCTTCCTTTCCAAGCATGTCCCTCTTTAAGCATGTCCTCATGTGAGGATTAAAAAAGAAACAAGAAAAAAGGACATATGGAGGCTGAATGGATAACAAAACAAGGCCCTTACATATGCTGTCTACAGGAGACTCCAGATCGAAAGACACAAACAGACTGCCCTGACTAGGTAGTTCAGATGGTTAGAGCATCATCCCAATATGCCAAGGCTGTGGGTTTGACCTCCTGTCAGGGCACATACGAGAAGCAACCAATGAATGCATAAATAAGTGGAAGAACAAATTGATATTTATTTATTTATTTCTGTTTGTTTATTATCTTTCCTTCTCCCTCTCTCCCTCACACACTACCTTCCTTTTTCTCTCTAAAATCAATTTTAAAAATTAAAAAAAAGACACACAGACTAAAAGTAAAGAAATGGAAAAAGATATTTCATTAAAATAAAAACAAACAAAAAAAATGGGGTAACAATACTTATACCAGACATCACAAGCTTTAAAACAAAAACTATGTAACTAAAGGTAACCACTTCTGGGTATTTATTCGAACAACCTCAAAACACTATATTGAAAAGACATATACATCCATATGTTCACTACAGCTCTATTTACAATAACAAAGATATGAAAGCAACCTAAGTGCCCATCAATAGATGAATGGATAAAGGAGTGGCACATATATACAATGGTGTATGACTGAGTCATTAAAAAAATGAAATCTTGCCATCTACAACAACATGAATGGACTTAAGAGGGTATTGTGATGAGCGAAGTAAGTCAGAGGAAGATAAATGACATGATTTCACTTATATGTGGAATCTAAAGAACAAAATAAATGAATAAGCAGACCAGAAACAGGCTCTCAGATACCGAGAACATTTTGAAGTCTGCCAGATGGGAAGGAGGTTGGGAATGGGTGAAAAAGATGAAGGGATTAACAAGTACAAGTTGGTAATTACAGAACAGTCATAGGGATGTAAAGTACAGCACAGGGAATATAGTCAACAATATTGTAGTAACTATGTATAGTGTCACATGGGTACTAGATTTATTGAGGCAATCACTTCCTAAGTTATACAAAGGTCTAATCACTAGGTTGTACACCTGAAACTAATTTAATATTATATGTCAACTGCAATTGAAAAATAAAAGATTAAAGTAAAAAAAAAAGAGTAAAGCCTTTCTCATCCAGTTAGCATTGCTAAAAAAAGCACAACTCTCCTGAAACATCATGATAAATAATGAGTAATCTGGTTATAAGGCCTTCCTAAGAAAATCCACTTAAACATCTTTTCCCTATTCAAGAAGAGTGGTTTGCTAAATGCAAATTATGTTCCCTAAATAATGTGCTGCTACATTAGATCCAATGCACTGCTACAAAAGGGGAAGTTGTGGGATACTAGAGAAATATTTAACAGATCATATCCTGCACGGAACGGTCATGAAGGCACTCCCTAAGGAAGTGAGATTTCAGGGATAAGTAGGAGGTAGTTGAGCAAAAAGGGAAAGAAAAGGGGAAAAAGTTGTGCCAATGCAAAAACTACATTTATAAAGGCCCAAGGGGAGAATGGACGTGCACATTTAAAGGAACAGATTCTAGTCATAGTGGGAGGTAGGACACGTGGCCTTGTGAGCTATTGGACGGTTTGAATTTTACATTACAAGCAATGGAAACCATCAAAGGTTTTAAGGAGAGAAGTCACATAATCTTGTTTCATTTCAGCTACATTTCCCCACTCCATCTCATTAAATTGGGCTTCTTAAAGAGAGGTGTACACTCGCTCATTTGTACTTCTTCCCACCTTCTCTTCTCAACACCCGAAATCTGACTTCTGTATTCCACTGAAATTGCTCTTTAAGGTATCTGTTGATCTAGTCCTAAATTCCATGGGTCCTTTCAGTTTTGACCTTAGTTGTCCCATCTGCAGCATGTGGCCCTGCTGATCCTGCCACCTATTTTCTCCCATTTCTATGGCCACTCCTCTCCAGTCTTTTTTTGCAAGCATCTTTTTCTCTATCTATGCTCTTAAATATTGTCTGTCAAGATTCTATCCTAGCCTTCAGCATTCCAAACCCCCTATATTTTCCCCAGATGAATTCCCCCACATCTAGGATCTCAAACACCACCTATTTGCTCATGATTTCCAAAATCATATTTCCAGCTCAGACTTTTCCTGAACTCCAAATTTATATATTAAACGATTTCCATTTCTATATCTTACAGGTACTTCAAATGAAACAGTTTCAAAACCAAACACATCTGACTCCTTAACATTTCAAATCTGTTATCTCCCCTTCATTCCTACTGCCACTGCCTTAGTTCAGGAGCTCAACATTTCTCTTCAGGTTTACTCCAACAGACTACTTCCCTGTGCTACCTGCCTACAATTAGCCCCATCCAACATGCTGGTTCAATGATCTTGCTGAAAAGTAAATGTAATGTGACCATGTATTTCCAGGCTTAAAATTCTTCACTGATACCTATCAACTGGCTCAAATTCCTTAGTTTGATTTACAAGAGCTTCACGGGCTCTTACTCTTGGGCACCTCCAGTTCACACCACACTCCTCATGAGGCTAAATTGTTGGTGGTTCTCTTGGCACTCTATGCTCTGTGCCTTTGCACACCTTTCTTCCTTTTCTGGAACACTAATTCTCTCCTCCTCCCTTATTCCCTTCACCTGGTCATCTTGTCCATCAAGACTTAGGTAAGGTCCCTCCTCCTCCAGGAAGCTTCACCAGAACTTCCAGTGCACCCCTTTGGGGGATATATAGCACCCTGTGCTTAACACTAGCTTTTGCACTTATTACTTTTACACTTTCATCTGCTTACCTATTTACTGTTCCCTACTAGATGGTATCCTTAAGAGCAGGGATTCGTCTAACACATATAACAGATACAAGTGAATAAAAGAAAATACGGAATTTCAATGAGGCCCTCAAGAGAACAAATCCTAAAATGTGAGGTCCTCAAGAACAGGAACTTTGCCCTGACTGGGTGGCTCAGTTGGTTGGAGCATTGTCCTGTACGCCAAAAAGCTGTGGGTTCAATTCTCAGTCAGGTCACATACCTGGGTTTCCAGTTCTATCCCCAGTCGGGGCATATATGGGAGGCAGCTGACTGATGTTTCTCTCTCACATCGATGTTTCTTTCTTTCTCTCTCTCTCTCTCAAATCAGTAAAACATATCCTAGGATAAGGATCACACACACACACACACACAGAGAAAACCAACCAACCAACCAACCAACCAACCAACCAACCAACCAACCAACCAACCAACCAGGAACTTTGTTAGTGGCATTCTCTGCTGAATCTCCAAGGTCCAGAGCAGGAGCTGGCACACCGCTGGTGCTCAGCAGGTATTGGTAGAATGGCTGAATGGATATTCTAGAGTCCAAGGAAAACACTAAACTCCTAGGCTTGCTTTCCATTGCTGACTTTCTCGGTGTGTGATCTACTTTTACTATAACACCAGTGTGTAATACATGATTTCTCCTGACCACACTAATACAGGTGTTCTTCCATTAGGAATAAATCATAAGAGTACTGACCAATCCAATAAACTAAAGGACACCTAGGCAGGAGTCCACAGAAGGGTTTCCTGAACTCCTTGAAACTAAATATGAAATTTTCAGTGGATATAAGTGCATTTTTTCTGATGAGAGATTATAATTTTCACTGAATTTTCAAGGAATGTATCAAGCTGCCTAACCAAAATATCAAACTGAATTAACCTGTAGTATTCACCTTTCTCTTCTCAAATCTGTATTTTGATATATGACTAGCAACTTGGAGACAGCAGCCTCTGCTAAAACAAATATAACTGGAGAAGACACAGCTGGCAGGCTCTAACAGATTCCTACTAGAATTTGCATTTAAAATTTTCTATATTTGGAAAAGTCCTTACCAGCATTCTTTAAAGTTAGTGCCCTATCTTAATATACTCTGTACCCATGTGAATTAGGGTATTTATTACACTTACCGCTATTGTGTTCAAGGAGAAAATGTTACATTCTGAACATAATGATAAAACATTTTTTTACTGTCATCTAATTAAATGGAATGGGGAAAAACCCAGGACCATCAAGATTTACAGGAAAGCCTTTTTTTTTTTTTTTTTACTGCATACAGAGTGAACCGACCAGCAGAAGCATTTAACTCACAACCACTCAAGTCAATCTTGGGAATAATATGCTAATAATTAAACAGCAGAGAACAGGCAATTAAGTCATTTTAAAGATAAAATCAAGTTCTATTTAAATTAAAAGGTTCTCTAGTTGAGCTAAAGAAGCTAATCACAAGAATTCAACTATGAGTCCATCTACATGAGTTCGAGAACAGGCGCGATTATTCTATGGTGATAAGAAATCAGAATAGTGATGCCAATGGGGTGGAGGAAGGGGCATGACAGCACCTTCTGGGGTGATGGAAAGGTTATTTTGATTTGAGTGGTGCTTGCACAGGTGTATACATTTGGCACTCGTTTAACCACATACATGTTCATGTAAAGCGAGCCGCAGTAGAGAAAACTGAAAAGAGGATGACATCCTTATAATTCGCTAGTACGACCACAGCCTGTTCATTCCCGGAAGCTCTGCGGAGGGCGACCCACACGCTGAGATACCGGGCGCTCTGAGAAAACCAAGGACTGCTGATCGCCAGGAGCTCCTGCCACCACTGCGGTTTAGGCACTGCCACTCCGAGAGGTCCAGGGACCACCACACAGCCGAGGCAAGGGCCGGCAGCACCTTCGGAAAGGGGTGTCACGTCCGCGGACTGCCCGCGCGGCCACGGACACCAGGCCAGCGAAAACGGTGTCCGGGAACAGAACTAGGCACAGGGGCCGGCCAGGGCCGGCAAAGCCCAAACCGGAGCCAAAGCCGCGGCCGCTCCCCGCTGCGCGCTCCCCAGGCCGGGCCGTGCCCCCTCATCCTCCCACCCCGACCCTCCCCACAGTTCCCGCGGCCTCTCAGACCGCCTGCTGGTCTCACAGGCCCTCCCACCCACCACCAAACACTACGGGCCTCACAGCCACCCGGGTCCCCACCCAAACCGACCCGACCCAGGGCCGACAAGAACCACCTCCACGCCCGCCACAAGGCGCCGCTATGGCGCCGCCTTCAAGAACTAATTCTGCGCTTGCGCTAACGATAGATCACCCCCCCACACACACACCCCTCATTTAAAGTCTTTTTTTCCCCCCCCAAAAGGAAACGGAGACTCGGTCGGCGCAGGCGCAGCCCTGACGCGGCCCGCGCGCCGGCACTTCCGCCCTGAGCGAGAGGCGGGGGAGGCGAGAGGGAGCCGGCGGGCGCGAGCCTGGGTCCGCGGAGCAGCACAGCGCCCGCTGCGCGAGCCACTGACTCACCAAGTACAGCTGCTGCCAACGATTTTGAGCATCCAACTCCTCAAACTCCCGCTCGATGGTGGTAGACATGGCCGCCGGAGCGAGCTAGCGCGAGCGGAGCCTGTGCCGGCGGAGAGGCTCAGGCCCCCGCGCGATCCGGGGAGAGTGCTGGCGCTGTGGCGCATGCGTGCTCCGCGCGCCGCCCCGCCCCCACGCCAAGCCTGACCGGCCTCGGGGAAAGTACCTGGAGCGTCGGACGTCAGCGCGCAGGCTCTCGCGCCGCGGAGTCGGGCGGCTGCGGGGCGGGCCGCTGAGGGCTCACGGGGAGGCGTGGTCCAGGGTGGGTGCGAGGTGGAGAGGGGCGGGGCCGAGGGGACCACCCAGAGGCTGCCGCCCGGGTCCGCAGACCAGAGGTGCCGGCGCCCTGAGCTCGCTAGGAACGATCCCAGGAAGGGGCGGGCTACGGCGAGGTTCGCATGAAGAGCAGGCCAAGGAAGTGCCCTACGACCCCCTACCTTCTTACTTTCCCGTTGTTTTATTTTAAACATCATCTAGATCAATTTAGAGGCCTGTGTCCAACTTTGGAAGACATTCCTCAGCCCTCTTGGAGAATGTTAATCCGCCCTGATGCCAGTTCTCTAACGCCTGAGGGTTTTGTGACAGATCACTAAGCACCAGGAGAGGCCACCTCTCCTGGAATTAGGGAGAATACAGATTGTGTTACACAATTTAAAAGTCAGTATTACCTGTAGGTAAACTGGTGCTTGTAGTATTTTATATTATCTCCATAAGAAATGTGAAGGGTTTGTTAATTCAACTAAGTAAATTTGAAGATCTAAAGTGGCTTTATTAAACAATGAATTGGGCATCATCCCAACTAGCAATTAGAAGGGCGGTATGAGAGGTTGTACAAAATAGTTTTATTGTTTTGGAAGTAAAGTGGGGGAAGGGAGCTATTAACAAACGAAAAGAAAAGATTATTTTCACAGCAGGGCACCTTTTTCTGGAGGTAAGGGAGAGGGAAGGGGTTTTATCCTGCAGATTTGCCTCTTTCAGGGAGGGGGGTGTTTGGAGAGGGCCCACTTGACATTACCCCATTGATACTGATCAGAAAAATTCCAGACTGGTTGATTACCTTTCTGGAATAGGTTGAGACAGAAAAGGTTAAGATATTAAATCTGGGTTTGGTGTCTTGGGTTTTGGCACAAGTAACACCGTTTTAGTTAGACAGACATGAGCAGAACAAGGCCAAGCCAGGTACAAAAACCCACCAGGGCATTAAGCCCCGGATGCCTACCAAGGGGCAAAACTGGGAAAATAAGAACCTTGTCCCCAGGGAAACTTATCCTCGCCCCGCATATGGCTGGTCATGTTGATGGCTAAATAGCCATTTCAGACGGTTGGTAAAGAAAAACTGAATTTATTTAAGGAAAGGGGGATGGGGGAGAGGGATATCCAAAGGGAAGGACTCCACAGCACTGAGACCCAGTTGTCAGTCTCCTAGGAAAGATTTCAAGGGAGTGACACCAGACAGCAGCATTGTATGTAGTAAAACAAATGAATTTATTAAGGAAGCAAAGCAAGCCCATTTATTAAGGAAGCAAGGCAAGAAAATTTATACTCTTGGCATATAGCAAAAGGGGGCACTTAGCCTGAGTGTGTGTCAAGTGGGGTTCAAGGGGTTTCATACCCTTCTCCCTATAGGTTTCACAGTTCCTCTGCTGGGTATCTTGGGCACAGACTAGATTTCAAGATTCTCCTTTTACTTTGTTGTGGCTTTCCCAGAATTTATGAGAACATCTGGCAAGTCCCAAGACTGCTGACTTCTTTGTTTAGTGAGATAAAACGCCCCCCCCCCCCCCACCTTAACAGTTACAGGGTAATTTAAGCTACTTATGCTCTGGTTAGGGAGGAGAGGTATTAACCATTTGCTCTCAAGGGTCCTTGGTCGAGGAATATAAGGTCTTGCAATTCACAAGCTGGCTGCAAGCTGCCCAAACTTTGGCCCAAGTTTTCTTGTCTCAGTTTATCTATTCCACTTGCCCAGGAATTTTCCTAGCTTTTTAAATTTTTTTAAAAAATTTTAAATATATCTTTATTGATTTCAGAGAGAGGAAAGGAGAGGGAGAGAGAGAGATAGAAACATCAATGATGAGAGAGACATTGATCGGCTGCCTCCTGCACACCCCCGACTGGGGATCGAGCTCACAACCCTGGGCATGTGCCCTGACTGGAAATCGAACCCTGATCGCCTGGATCCTAGGTGGACGCTCAACCACTGAGCCACGCCCGGCTGGGCTGGCTTCTTTTTTTAAAAAAATGTGTTTTTACTGATTTTAGAGAGGGCAAGGGAGAGAGAGAGAAACATGGATGAGAGAGAGGCATGGTTCAGCTGCCTCCTACACGCTCCTTACTGGGGGATCAAGGCCACAACCTGGGCATGTGCCAGGTTGGAATCAGTGAACTCTTGGTTCATGGGTCAACACTCAACCACTGAGACACCAGCTGGGCTTTCCTAGCTTCTTGATACACTGTTACACTATGTTCAATAATTAATGTTTCGGTATTTTCAGTATTTTATTTTATTTCAGTTATTTAGTACATTTCAGTTATTCAGTTCTTTTTATCATTTAACAGTAAAACTTTAAGGTTTTAGGTTACCAAAAATACTTGGGAAAATTATTTGAAAAGTGGACCTAAAACATTCTATTCCACTTATATTTATTTGATTTACTTACTTTGAAATTATGTCTAGGTTACCTATGAAAATTTCATCTGTCAATGTAAGAAACATCCAAACCTGTAGAGAACTTTTATGAACTTATTTGAGCCAAACTGACGGCATGCTGAAGAACAAGATCTCAAATGCTCCTGAGAATAACAGTTTTGCAGCTTCTTTTATGAATTTGGAATAAAGGAGGGCATGTAAGAAATATTGGAGAAAACAAGGCCAGAATTGAATGACAGGATAGTTAAAAAGATTATGTGCTCTCGAGGGTTAATACCCCCTTCCAAGGGGTATTTCTTCTGGTATTTGAAAGGTGTATTAACCTAGATGCACAAGAACAATGGACAGGGCTGGCTTAAAACCTTTCACTAAAGAAGTTATAGGACTGGGGCATGACAACCACCATGACCTGCTCAGTTAGGAATTTATGATCATATCGCTCTGTGAGGTTACTTTCCATAGACTTCCCCCCACCCTCGTTTTTGTCTACACATCATGCAAGGTTAATTTTTTAATGACAATTTTTGTAACAGAGAACATGAACTTATTTGACTAGTAAACCCAGGAGAATTAAGTTGTTTATCTGCATTGTATTCAATGTTATGAACTCTAAAGACACATCTATTTTAGTCAAACAAACTTAACCTAGCTTTTATTATTAAAGATTAATCCTAGATCATGTAAATTAAAAAATATTTGGGTTAGACTCTATATTTCTGAGTTTTAGAATACCCAATCCTAACAAGCACTTGCTTTCAAATCAATTAATTTTAATTTATTATATTAATTTTAACATGACAGGTTAAAAAAATTCTCACATTTAAAACATACATATATAGACACACACAGACTCAGAGAACTTTTGTCATGAGATAGGTGCAAAAATAAAAAACTGGTTTATAAAAGAATAATTGAAGGCAAAGTGTTTTTGGTGGTTGAAATATTTTAAATTTATCTGCTCAGACGGCTAAGGCTTTTACTGATACCTGTGAAGAAGACAGTGTAGGTCTGTATATTTGTTTTTGACAAATCAGCTTCCAAAATTAATCTTCCCCCTTTTTTTTCTTTTAATAAGTATTACCTTCCTAAAATTTACAGTTTAAAAGATAACCTCAATATGAGTTTCTAAATGAGACTATATATTTTACCCCAAAGTTTAAGACAACTTATAAAGTTGTGGACAAGATTAAAAGAAATTAGTAAAGCAGGGTGAAACACCCTAAGTTAGCAACCCTTACAGGTATAAAGGTACAGGGAAGAAGCAGTTATTAAAACTCAGAGAGTGGGCAGGAGAGGGCTGCCAGATGGATGTTGTGGCTTTCTTTAGAGAAATACATCCACTGTAATCTTTAAAAAAAAAATCTTTATTGATTTCAGAGAGAGGAAGGGAGAGAGAGAAACATAAATGATGAGAGTCATCATTGATCAGCTGCCTCCTGCAAGTGCCCTCCCAGGGATCGAGCCTGCAACCCAGGCATGCCCTCTGACTGGGCATCGAATCGAGATCTCCTGGATTGTAGGTTGATGCTCAACCACTGCGCCACGCTGTCTGGGCCACTGTGATCTTTTGACTTCTGCAAGAATACATACTGTATTAGTTTCCTACTGTTGCTGTAACAAATTACCACAAATTCTGTGGATTAGAACAATACAAATTTATTATTGTACAGTTCTGGAGATCAGAAGTCTGAAAACATGTTTTTACAGGTTTAAAATCAAGGTGTTGGCAGGGCTGCATTCCTTCTGTAGGCTTGGAGTGGGGTGGGGGCGAGGAATACAATCTTTTCTCTTCTAGTTTCTAAAGTTTCCCACAAACCTTGGCTTGTGGCCCCTTCCGTGAATGGCATCACTGTAACCAGTCTGTATCAGGAATTATAGGGTGTCCCCAAAAATGTATACACATGTTTTGAATAATTATAAAGACAGTATTTATTAAAATACATTTAATTTTCAAAATTGAGCTATCACATTTGTTAAAATGCATACATTTTGCGGAGGACACCCTGTATAACGATGGGTAGAGAATTTACTGATATAGGAACACACATGATTTGGGAGTCCTGGTGAAGGCATCTGAATCCACTTATAATTCACTGCTGGCATAGTTTGGTATTTTGGTGTTTTAAAAAAAAATTTATTTATTTGAGAGAGAGGAAGGGAGAGGGAGAGAGAGAGAAACATCAATAATGAGAATCATTGATCAGCTGCCTCCGGCAAGCCCCCTGCTGGGGATCAAGCTGCAATCGGGCATATGCCCTGACCCGTAATCAAACCGAGATCTCCTGGATCATAGGTCGATGCTCAATCGCTAAGCTATGCTGGCCAGGCTGGGATAGTTTCTTAAAGTGTGGACAGGATGATGACCTACAGTGAATATATTCTGCAGAGTACTAGAAAAATTCAGAGAGGTTGGGTGTTAGAATGGATCCACTATGTGGGAGCAGAGAACTTGCCACTTGGCTATGTTCCTTGGGAGAATTCAGTGGACACTCCCTTCAGAAAGCACAAGGATTGCAGTGGTTTGGGAGATATGGGCATCTTTGAGAGGCTTAGTAGGACACACCATTTTTAGGCCAGCGCTGACCAGTGGGAGATGCTGCCAATGGGCTGTCCAATATCAATGGGGATGATAGGATTCTGAAATAGCAGAGGGTAGGCTGTTGCACACGGAGGGTGAAATTGCCGAAATGGGAAGCAAGGCCAGATGGTAGAGAGCCTTGACCTGCAAAGATCTGTGGTGGTGACTAATACATCATGGTGCTCTGTTCTAGGGAGTGAGAGGCATGGCAGCTAAGTAGGGTGTGAATTGATTTGGATAATTTAAAAAAAGAAAAAAATCAAGTGACGGAAAGTTGAAGTTTTAAATTAACCACAGCAATGGAAAATCACAATCCCTAATTCAATTTCTAAAGCTAAATCAATTCACAGACCTAAATGCACATTGATTGAAGGGAAGTCTGCCAGTTCCCCTTGATGAAGGACTGTGCAACATTGCTAAAAGTATAAGTCATAAATATTACCCAGTCCTTCCCCAAAGGAAGTGACAGCCATATATCAGGGTAATGGTGCCTAAGGAAATGAGTAGAGAATCTGGGTTGACACAGATACCGCAGGATATGAAATACCATTATGTTCCTCCAGCTAGAGTTGGGGCTTATGAAGGCAGATGATAAAATGTAATTCCAATCTAAGTACACCGTACAATGAGCCCACTGGGTCCATGGACTTGTCCTGTGGTTATTTTCCCAGTCCCCACATGTATAATTGGGATAGTTTGCAGAACCCTTGAAATGATTTTCTGACATGTTGAATAAAAGAAAAGGAAGAAGTCACTGAAACTGCCTCCCAGTCAGCCAAAATAAAAACTAGAAGCACTCCTAGGAGGAACTGCAGAGATTAGCACCACGGTAAGAGACTTCAGGGTTGGAGGGTGGTGGTCCCATCAGTTTACCTGATGCCCTTACAAAAATCAGATGGATGATGGTAGATAAGGATGGGCTGCTACAAATTTAACTAAATAGTAGCCCCAATCATTGGTGTCACGCTCAGTGTGGTAAGGACCGAACAGTTTCCAGAACTTAAGTGGCAATTGAACTGTTAATACTGTTCTTCTCCATACCCACCAATGAAGAAGGTCAGAAGTATGTAGTTAGCTTTCAGTGGGAATGAACAGCCATACACATTCACTGTCTTGCTCCAGGACTTTTACTTTCTGTCAAAATATAGTCCTCTGGGATCTTTATCTTCTTGGCACGTGCAGAATATGACATTAGCTCACACTCTGAGCTGTTCATTCCAGGTGAAAGCTAACTGCTTTTGATCCTTTTGATTGCTGGCCTCCTCATTTGCATAAATGGTCTTACTTTGGAATGTGAGACTCATTTTCATATATTTTCATATATTTCCAGTGAAGGCTTTGGTTTCACTTTTTAAATTGCTAATAGTTTACTTTTAAACTTTACATAAAATAAAATAAGACACAATATTAATACGCATTCATTCCAGGTAGTAGTTACCTGGGTATTTGTCTTATAATCATTTTTTTCTTTTTTGGTATTAGTTATGTTTTTACTATTGTCAAATACACATAGCAAAATTTATCATTTTACTGTGTACAGTTTGGCCGGGCATGGCTCAGTGGTTGAACATCGACCTAGGATCCAGGAGATCAGGGTTCGATTCCTGGTCAGGGCACATGCCCGGGTTGCGGGCTAGGCCGCCGATCAGTGACTCTCATCATTGATGTTTCTCTCTCTCTCTCTCCCCCTCCTTTCCTCTCTCTGAAATCAATAAAGATATGTTTAAAAAAAAAAGAAGAAGAATGTTCACAGTGCATCAAACACAATTTTGCAATGCTCAGTAAAGTACACTGGGACAGAGAGACCACAGCACGGCACCCAGTGTCGCCACCTGAATCACACTGACTGAAATCTGAGCCCCTGAATGAATTCCCTCTTCTCCTCATCAGCTGGCTACTACACTCATCCTTCAGGTCTCAATTTAGACATTGTTTTTTCCAGGAATTCTTTCTGATTCCTTAAGACTGAGTTGTGTTTTTCTCCTTTGAATAGAAATGCTACCTCATAGCATCACTGTATTATAATTTCCTGCTTGTTCCTCTCACTTCCTGGATTGTCAGCTCCTTGAGGACAGGGGCTGTGTGGAGTCCATTTTTTTTTTTAATTTAAAGATTTTTTTTTATTGATGTTGAGAGAGACGGGAAGAGGGGGGAGAGAGAAAAAAACATAGATGCGAGAGCGGAACATCTATCTGCTGCCTACTGCACGCCCCCTACTGGGGATTGAGCCAAAACCCGGGCATGTGCCCTGACTTCAAATCCAACCAGCAACCCTTTGGTCCATGGGTCCATGTCTAACCAACTGACCCACACTGGCTAGGGCACGGAGTCCATTTTTACAGCTCCCACCCTGCACAGTTTCCAGCCTTGACTACATCCTTCATACATTTTTTTTTTAATATATCTTTATTGATTCCAGAGAGAGGAAAGGAGAGGGAGAGAGAGAGATAGAAACATCAATGATGAGAGAGTCACTGATCAAGCCCACAACCCGGGCATGTGCCCTGACCGGGAATCGAACCCCGATCGCCTGGATCCTAGGTTGATGCTCAACTGCTGAGCCACGCCCGGCCGGGCTCCTTCATACATTTTTGAATTGCACAGATTCTTGGTCCAGGCAGGGTGCTACAGTGGGAATCTATACTGGCAGAGGAGCAGAATGAGGGTATTGAATGCCCTCACTGAATGGTAGGAAATATTCAAGACAACCACCTACTAGAAATCGTAGCACTTTATGCTGGTTATCATGCAAAGAAAGTAAACACACTAACTTTTAATTTAAAAAAATGCAATAGCTGATCTTCAGCTGATATTCAGTTTTATCTTAATAGTTCCATTCAAATGTCCCATTACAATTTATTTAATCAGTCCTCTATTGTTGGACATTCAGATTGTTTCCAACTTTTTACTATTACAAATAACAGTAAAATAAAGAGCATTTTGATGCATGTTGCCAAATTTCCCTCTAGAGAAGCTGTACTAATTCACATCCAGTTAGCAGTGTACTCTCTGTGACTGAGACACTTTAACCTGGAAATACTGATTTGCCAAAAAAAATCCAGGACTGCCTCTTGGGTGTGCAGTGTCCTAGACAAATGCACACAACTTGTTTTAACACAAATATATATACATTTGTTTTAAGTATGTATTACAAAATTCATAGCCCTGTGTGATTATATGAATTTATTGGTAAAGATTTAGAATGGATAAAGAGATACTTACATATTTATTCATCGTCAATCAGTGCTTGTAAAGATTCTTTGTGGTGTTTTGGCACCAACTCTTGCTTTTCTTTATTATCAAGTTACCATTCTGGATAATGTCATAGCTCCCGTTTTGAGAAGAAATAGCTCACGTGGTCATTACTCTCCATGCCATGGTTCTGGCACCTGTTTGTGCTGTCACAATGGAGATGATCTTGCCTCTGCAGCCTTCTGGGACCATTTCTGTGATGTTGCTGCATCATTGCTCAGGAGTCTGGCCTGCCTGCTGCCATGGGCATTGGCTTCCACAGACTCTCTCCAAGTTGTTTCTGCGTTTGGCTGATGTGGTCACCAAGACAACCCAGAGGGTGCAGGAAGATGCAAATGAAGGTTCATTCTTCTGGTTATGATAAAGGCACTGTTTGGAATTTTATAACATAAAGGCAAAACAATAACCTCCAACCATGCCTTTCCTTGACCTCCTTTAGTCTATAATCACTGCACTCTTAGAATATGATCTCTTTCATTGTTGACCCCCACCCTGCATTCTATACCCTGTCACCAGCTGGGGTGGGGGTGAGGGGTCAGGCATATAGCCCTTGACTGAGAGATAAACTCACCCCAAAGGACTTACAACTGACTAGGTAAAGTAAGACATCATCACATTCATTGTAGGTAAAAGAGGGAGATCCTGTTGGAGTTGAATAGCAAAGGTCATGCAGGCCCACAGAGGAAGATGACATGTGGCATGAAAACTGCAGAGGGGCTGAGGTCACCACTTTGTTTACCAGAGCTAAGAGAGTAGGGTGACACCTGCTGCCAGCATTGCTGCCCTAGGATGCTGTTGGCTGCAGGCAGGATCAACCCAGATGGATCCTGCAACTCAGAGCCTTGAACTTCTCATGTGCCCAAGGTAACTGAGAGTTACCACAACCTGTGTGTTAGCACCACTGTTTTGACCCAATCTCTTGAGATTCTGTGAAAGAAACACTGTACAAGTAAGGGGCTGTGACCTACTCCTGGCCCTCCTGGACCTGCCTTGGTTATGACACCCTGGAGCTACCTCATGGACAGAGAGTCCTCAGTCCCACCCTCCTCTCTCCCTTCTACCCCTGCCTAGCTCATGGGAAGGGGAATAGAATATCAGAGAGTGCCCTGAAGGACAGAGATGGGTTCTGAGATTGTGAGAGACCTGGTTTGTGACTGGATGCCCATCCAGATGGCCTGGCTGCCGGGGGAGACAGAAGTGTTGAGAAAGGCAATACACAGTGTACTTCTGGCCACTGGTCTGCATCTAAAGGCAGAAGTGAGACTACCAACCACAGAGATAATTGAATGATGGCTTTTGCAATATATTCACCGAGAAAGAGGATTATTTTTATTGCCACCATTGGTGGTGAGTTTAACACCAGTATTGAACAAATGTAGAAAGGCTTATGCCCAGCAGCCAGCGGCAAGCCAGTGCTCTGTTTAGCTGGATTGTTGGCAAATGTACAGGAATTGCTTATAAAATAAAGAAGGGGCCGTAGCCGTTTTGGCTCAGTGGTTAGAGCATCAGCCAGTGGACTGAAGGGTTTCAGGTTCGATTCCAGTCGAGGGCATGTACCTCTATTGCAGGCCCAATCCCAGCCTGGGTCGGGGAGCTTGCAGGAGAAACCAATCAATGTGTCCCTCTTTCATAGATGTTTTTCTCTCTCTCTCTCCCCCACTTCCACTCTCTCTGAAAAGCAATGGAAAAAATATCCTCGGGTGAGGAAAAATAAAATAAAATAAAATAATAAAATAAAATAAAATAAAATAAAATAAAATAAAATAAAATAAAAAATAAAATAAAATAAAATAAAGAAGGGGAAGTATGAGAACACATAGTTCTCACCAACTAAAAATAACTTTTAATGGTTTTTTTTTTTGTTTTTTTTTTTTTTAGTTATACTCTCTCAGCTATAAATTTGCTTCATAGGCTATTGGATCATTTACTCTCCTTAGCTAAGCTTTGAGACTAACTTTTGTTAAAGTGGTGTTGCAAAGAAGGCTAATGCTTTCATAGAGCCTGCCAAAATAGATAGGAATGACTTTTTTTAAAACACACACACACACACACACACACACAAAACAGTTCCGGGAAATATGTAATGACTTTTTTAAAACAAAGAATTCAGAATCTAGACTTGTAAGAAATGCTGTATTGATGCTCCCTAAGGGTTTTGGGATTTTTAAAGCAAAAGTAATGGTTTAATTAACAAAAATATGTGGTGGTTCAAAGGACTGTTTGTGGGGTTGTTAGAATTTTTAAAACTAATTTTTTTCTTTTACAGGCTAGTAAGAACTTTTCCTTATATTTGGAGAGTGAATGATAATAGTTTCTTCATTATACAGATTTTAAACTTGGTAAAAGTTTTAGTCTTTAACTTGTGTTCTTTTTTATAATTAAATTTTTTAAAAAATTGATTTTAGAGAGAAAGGGAGTGTGAGAGAGAAACAAACATTGATCTGCTGCCTCCTGCACGCCCTCTACTGGGGATTGAGCCCACAACCTAGGCATGAGACCCTACCAGGAAATGAACTGGCAACCCTTTGGTGCACAGGATGATGTCCAGCCAACTGAGCCACACAGGCCAGGGCTAACCTGTGTTCTTTAGGGTCTAGCATCAGTTTTTAATTGAACACTTTATATAAGTAGTTCTATCCTTCTGATTTTCTCCCATGCAAAAAACAAAAGAAAGGGAGGGAAGCAAAAAGGAAAGGGGAGAGAGAGAGAGAGAGAGAGAGAGAAAGGGAGGGAGGGAGGGAGGGAGGCAATAGAAAAAATCTAGGAACTTCTGGATCTGTAGTTAATGAACCACCAGTCTAAGGGCATGCTTTTTGTGTCTGTTTGAATGACATTTCCAGCAGATGATCCCTTCAACCTGAACTCTCAGCAGTGTCCCCTTGCAAGACTACTTGTATTTCTCTCTGGTCTACACTAGGTTTTGGGGGAACAGGAGTTGATGAGAATTATTTTGGAATGCTGACTTCTCTCATTCAGACAATTTTTCCGGACCAGAGTATTTTCGGAACATTTACTGGCAGCATAACATAGATGATATCACAGAAGTAATTCCCGCACTGCTGAGCTGCTTAATTCCCCGGTTAAACACTGAACTGATGTCAACAGTCTCACAGCCAGGAGGACTGCCAAAGTCATGTTGCACTTAAAGCCTTCCCACTAATCCAGGAATGCCACTTTTCACTAATATTAATTTCTAATAATGTTCCTTTTCCTAATTAACATTTGATTTTTTTTAGGTACATAGAATGAAACATACTTTATTTGGTTGAAGAGATTTGAAAAATTTTAACCAAAATTTAAAATTTCAGTGATTGAGCCTTTTCCTCTCACTACATCAATGTCAGTGAAAAGACCTGAGGTTGTGCTTTTGTATGTTTGCTATACCTCTGTCCCAGGTAATATGTTATGTAAAAATATGGAAGAATCAAGAATATTGGCATTTAAAAAAATGTGTTTATTGATTTCAAAGAGAGAGAAAGGGAGAGGGAGGGGGAGGGGAGAGGGGAGGGGAGGGGGAGGGGAGGGGGAGGGGGAGAGGGAGAGGGAGAGAAACATCAATGATGAGAGAGAATCATCCATCGGCTGCCTCCTACTGGTGATTGTGCCCAAACCCTGGCATGTGCCCTGACAGGGAATTGAACCAGTGACATCTTGATTCAACCACTTAGCCACACCAGCCAGAACAGCCAAGGGCAGGAAATGTCTACCAGTTCCATCCTGTGGGACAGAAGTTTACCTCACAGGGAGTTATCACCCCCATACTCCTGGGTTGTGCATGCATGTGTGCTGAGGGGGTGAGTCCACTCCTCCTTAGCCTCATTATCAACTGAGATCCCTGGGCAGGGGGCTAGAGGGGCAGACAGAGGCCAAGTGCTGTCCTGTTGCACCTGAGTGAGGTCAGCTGGAACACACACACAGTTGATCCCTGCAGAGGTAGCTGGAACCAGGTATAAGCATGTGGAGAAGAGCAGAGGTGTCTGGCAGCTGTTGATCTAGATCTGTAACTTGTTCTGGATTTTCTACGGTGTCTGGATAATGGGTATGTACACAAAAGTAAAGAGGGTGGTAGTTAAGTTAAAGCCCAGACTGTAGATATCCCAAGAACTTGGGGGACTTATTTAATTAACGAGAATCCCAGGAATATTTTTAGTGTAATGTAGGACTTTCCATGAGTCTTATAAGTCTTTGTCTTATAGGCAGAAACTGTATAAATTGTCCACATATATGAATACAATTAAAATTTTTTTTTAATTTTAGTTTTTTATTTTATTTTAAATCCTCACCAGAGGATATTTTTCCCATTGCTTTTCAGAGAGAGTGGGAGGGGGAGGGGGAAGAGGGGGAGAGAGAGAGAGAGAGAGAGAGAGAGAGAGAGAGAGAGAGAGGTAAGAGACACATTCATTGGTTGCCTCCCACACATTGGGGATCGAGCCTGCAACCCGAGGTACATGCGCTTACCAGAATGGAACCAGAGACCCTTCAGTCTGAGGGCTGATGCTCTAACCACTGAGAAAACCAGCTAGGGCACAATTTAAAATTTTAACATGAGAGAATAAATGAAGCTTTCATTAATTTATGATTTGAACAAATACACTTGTCAAAATGTTAATAATCATTCATTCTAGTTAGATACAACTATGACCTAGATATGGTGAGTAATAAAAAACTTTGGCAGTAATTGCTTTCATGTTTCCTAGAGATGGGAAAATTGCTTCTAAATCAGAGTTCCTTATTCAAAACCTCTCACTGGAAGTAAACTTCAGTGGATGACAAAATTCCCCTTTTCACATCTGTCTTCCACCCATATATAAATAGGGCTTCCGCATTAAAAAACACTATTCATGTAGATACAATGTGAGAAATGGAATCAATGTGATGATGGATGAATCACAAAAATATATGCAGACTGAAGTTTATTTTTGAATTTAATTTGATTGTTATTGCAGATTACTCAATGAATATTGAGTTATTATTAGCAAGTTCTATCAGATGCCTGGAAAACATCCATCACTATGTGGTGCAGCCACTAGCCGGCAGGAACAGATGCTGTATGGAAGAACCCATTACATCGTCCTCAGCGTCACTGGAGAGAAATGACTATATGGTAATTCATTGCAAAGGCCTGCACTCTACAAGAACTTCATAAATAACAATGTCAGCATAACCATTTATCACAGATAGTGGCTAATATGTATTTTTCATGCAACTTTCTAAGAATTAGAATTTACTCAGATAAAAATATCTGTCATTTACTTTTGTTGGAGTTCTAACTTATAATCATGAAAATCAGTAATTTAATTTTACTTGCTCTTGTTACCATAATCTGAATCATTATTAAATGAAACCAAATGATATGCTTTTCTTTATCTCTAAATGGAAGTGCACATTCAATTTATTTTAAAACATTTTGCAAAGCAGCAAACACTTGATAACTTTCAGAAAACACTTGATAATTGCCTGGCAAGTTGTTCTCTGATGGCCCAGTGCTATTCTTACCATATTAGGAGCATCTTGATGAAGGAAAACCTCAGGGGATTGAATAAGCGACAGCAGTCTGCTCTAAAGATGGGCCATAAGGAAAGAAGCTTAGACTCCTTACTCTCTCTGAAAATTTAGACATTAAATTCGCTCAGTTTAGCCATCCTGGCTCTCTATATCTGCTCCCATCTCTCTGTTCCACTTGGAGCCTGTGCCTTCACATGCAGCATAGATAGACACAGAGCAGCAAATGGGGAGCAGGGCACCCAGCTGTAGGAGCATCTTAGGTTATAGTACTGTCTGCAAAGCTGGCGCTCAGCATGATCTCCCTAGTTCCACACAGGAGCTGCTTGCACTTCTTCTGTACCCCCAAACCTAGGGGAGATATTACAAATATGGGAGGGCCAAGAGAGCAAGGGTACTGACAAATGAGAAGAGATAGATTCCTGTTAACAGGCTGAACTGGGGCTTCTCGGCTAGTGATCAGTCCTGCTGAAATCCCGACCTGTCTCCTTAAGCCTTCATTCATCCAGCTCCTTGATTGCATTTCTACATATAAAAGAGTAGCCAGAATACTTCAGAAGACATGGCATGGCCTTGGGAAAGAAATGTGGAAGCAGTATTCTGATCTGGACAAATAACAGGACAGGAGAAGCCTCAAGGAAGATGGGAGGAGAAATGAAAACTGTCAAAGAAAGGAATACGAAAGCCCTGGCCAGTTTAGCTTAGTGGATAGACTGTTGTCCTGTGGACTGAAGGGTCCTGGATTCGATTCCAGCCAAGGGCACGTACCTCGGTTGCAGGTTTGATCCCTGGACCCAGTCTGGGCAAGTACAAGAAGCAACCAATCAAGGTGTCTATCTCATATCCATGTTTCTCTCTCTCTCTTTCTCTCTCTCCCTTCCACTCTCTCTTAAAAGCAAGGGAAAAAATATCCTCAGGATAATTAAAAGAAAAAAAAAAAAAGGAGTATGAAAAAGAGACACGTGCACACACACATACACATACACACACCTCTGACACAGTGACACACAGTGGTGGGATGGGCCCTCAGGGACTCCCAGGATCTGGACTCCCTCGCCAGCAGTGAACAGGCAGGAAGGGCTGCTGGGCTGGGCTGCACACATGCACCTGGCAGGCATAGTTTCTAGGAACAGCCAGGAGGGGTGAAGAGGGTGTAGAATGTCCATGGGGTGCTTCCCAGACCTGGCAATACTCATTCAAAGTACACTAAGTCCTCACTCAATGTCGTTGATAGGTTCTGCAACTTTAAGCAAAAGGATGCATAACATAACCAATTTTACCATAGGCTAATTGACATAAACAAGAGTTAAGTTTCTACAGCATCTGATCAACATTATAACGAAATGACAGTGAATGAAATGACATTATTCAAGGACCTGCTGGATGGTCCATGGGTCCGTATCAGCATTACCTGCAAGCTTATCTGAAACACAAGGATTTAGGCCCATTCCAGACCCACTGAGTCAGAATCTGCATTTTTACAGATCCCCCAGGTGATGTATATTAGAATTTGAGAAGTCCTGGTGTAGTGGGCAAGGCCCTGGGCTTGGAGCTGGAAAATATGACGTCTTGGGTCAGTCCTGAGGTTTACCAGCTGTGCAAGCTCTGAATCCCAGCTTCTTCATCTTTTCCATTTCTTCCTCACAAAATTATAAGGTAAATGAACCTAAAATAAATATATAAAAGTGACGTAAACTGTACATCACTCTGACTAAAGCACTATGATAATAAGGACAGGCTGCGTTTAACATGGATTCAATTCCTGTGCTGATGTGTTACCTAGAACTGGCTTATACAGTTGTCTTATCTACATGAGCCTTGATCACAAAAAAGCCAGGTATGAGAGTGAGCTGGTTTAGCACCACTGAAGAATTGACATACCTAGTGCCAGCTTTAGTCTCAAATTTTTGCGTTTAGAAAATCTGCAATGCCAGACTCAGTGTTACTATCAGCCAATATCACCCACCCTATATTTCTTCCCTCCTACCTCTTTCTTTTGTTAACTGAAGACAATATGAGGCACAAGGTATTTAAAAAAAAACAAAACAAATAAATACCCAATGGAGATATTTCCAAAGACTTCCTTATATGTCTAAAGCATTATAATTGTCCTCCTCTTAGCACCTCACTCTTTTATATAGGGCAAATTTTGGTGACCTAAAATTTTTGCCTAAAATAGAAGATTCTATATAAATTTGAGAAATTTTAATTTGAAAAGTTTATACTGTTCTGAAGGTACCATAATCCATGCATGTAGTGTCAGTTACCATACTAAGCCTTCTGCACTTGATGTCCTCTAATTATTACAACACTCTTCATTGTACTAATATTAACTCTATTTTAGAGATAAGAAAATAAGGTACAGAGCTATTAAGCAACTGATAAAGTAATGAAACAAGGACTTTGTTAGACTGGGCTGGCTCTAATGCCTCGGTAGCCTACATAAGCCAGAGTGAATACACTAGAATCCAAGACAATAAAATTTAAGAACAATTGCAAAGAGCCAACTGTGCTGTCCCAAAGAAGGCAACCACGTAAGCTGTAGCCAGTCATATAATTTCCTTGCTTTGATTCCACATCTTAGCTATAAAAACTTCTTCCCCTTGCTCCTGCTGTGGAGCACTCTAACCACATTTGACTTGGCCAATTCGAATAGATGTTTGCTCAAATGTACTCTCAAAAAGTTTAATATGCCATGTTTTATCTTTTAACATGACTTGCTAAAGGTCACTCAGGAGGCAAGTGTGTAATCCACATCAATACTAGGCAGCCTGACTCCGGGTCCCACACAGTGAACCCCAGTTTTGCCCTCCAGGAAAAGGAAATGAGCACTAGGTCAGTGGTCTTAACCTTGGCTACACCTTGGAACACCCTAGGAAGCTTTAAAAAATTCTGTGACATAGACTGGGGAAAAATATTCACAGTTCATATATCTGACCCAACTGGTGTATTCAGAATGTACTAAGAATTCTCATGAATGAACAGTAAAAAGACAAATAACCCAGTGTTTAAAAAGAGGCAAAGGACTTAAACAGATGCCTCATAAATGAAGATCTAAGAATGGTCAATAAGCACATGAGAAGGTGCTCAACATCATTAATAACAGAGGACTGAAAATAAAAGGACTAATGGGATGTCCTTTCACACCCACCAGGGTGGCTAACTTTTAAGACTGATAGCACCAATGTTGGCAAAATTTAGAGCAATTAAAACCCTCATATGTAGCTGTTGGGTATATAAGACAGTATAACTACATTGTAGAACTGTGGCAAATTAATATGAAGTCAAAACACATCTAATCTTCAACCTAGCAATTCTAATTCTATGTACTTAACAGAAAGGAATAGTTTCACAAAAAAGAGTTGTCCAAGAATGCCCATAGCAGCATTGTTCCAGTTATCCAGTGTTACTAAAAAACTTCTTCAAAGTCAGTGGCATACAATTATCATTTTTCATACTTACAGATTCCGTAGTCAGGAATTGAGAAGGGGCACATTGGAGCAGCTCCTCTCTGCCCCACCATGGCCAGTATCTGACACAGCCATTCCCAAATGGCTGGCTCACTTACCTCTGGCCTCTGGGCCGGCAGCTTGAAGTCCAGACTTGGTGGGTACTTTCAACCAGAATGTCTACAGTAGCCTTTCTGGCATGGTGTTTCACGGTAGCCAGATTTCTTCCAGGGCTCTAAGGCAAGTGTTCCCAAGAACTTCCCAGCTTTGGGAAGCTGCATGGCCTTTTATATTATAGACTCACAAACATCATACTGTCTGTATTAGTCCACTACAGTTGCCATAACAAAACCCCCCAGACTAGGGGCTTAAACAACAGACATTTATTTTTTCACATTTCTGGAGGCTGGGAAGTTCAAGATCAAGGGCTGGTGTTTGGTGTGGACACTCCTCCTGGCTTGCAGATGGTCAACTTCTCACTGTGTTCTCTCACATGGCCTTTCTTCTGTATGTATGTGCAGAGAGAGAGAACTCTGGTCTCTCTTTCTTTTCTTCTAAGGACACCAGCTTTATTTGGAATAGGGCCCCTCCCTAGTGACCTCACTTAACCTCAATTACCTTCCTAAAGGTCCTGTCTCCAAATACAGTCACATAGGGGTTAGGGCTTTAACATACAAATTTTGGGGGCACAATTCGGTCCAAACACTATCACTTCCACAATTCTACAATGTGAGGCAGTCACAAGCCTGCCCAGCTCCAGCAGGAGGGGATGTGGAGACCATTTTTGATAAAGGAGTGTCAAAGATTTTGTGGCCATGTTTTAAAATCAGAGCATAGCTTGGGGGTAGAGAGATTGAATTTAAAAAAAAAAGGAAAAAACTCATGAACACGAACAATAGTGTAGCGATTGTCAGGGGTTGAGGGGAGGTAGAGGAGGGCATGGGGGGATAAAGGGTGATGGATGGAGACTTGACTTGGGTTGGTGAACACACAATATAGTGTACAGATGATGTGTTGTAGAATTGTGCACCTGAAACCTGCATAATTTTGTTAACCAGTGTCACCCCAATAAATTCAATAAAAAATCACTATCACTACTTAGCCTTATTCACAACAGCCCCAAACTGTAAACAAGCCAAAATTCCATCAACATAAAAATGAACAAATAATTGAATTATATTATATTCATATAATCAAATACTACTCAGCAATTAAAAGGAATATACAACACTAGGGGTGAATCTCAAAAACTCTCTGTTGTGATGGAAATGTTCTGTATTTTGTTTTGGATGGTGGTCACATAGGTGTATATAATTGTGAAAACCTTTGAACTGAACACCTAAGAAATGGACATTTTATTTTCATGTGGATTATTTCTCTCTATTTGTACACACACAAAAATAAAGATTCCTCTTGCTACTCCCAACGATTCTGGTTCAATTAATTTGGGGTATATCCTGGGCAAGGAGATCTTCAAAAGTTCTCTTTATGACTCCAAAGTAAAACAAAGGTTGAGGCCCTCTGCACTAGGCTGGTACAAAATGTTTGGGTGGAGGGACAGGTCTATGTAACATCCTTCCATAGAACCCAGTGCTTGTTGTATGTATGAGTTTCCTACTGCTGCTGTAACAAATTACCATAAATTTAGTAGTTTAAAACAACCCAAGTTTATTTTCTTATAATTCTAGAGATCAGAAGTTCAAAATGGATCTTAAGGGGATAAAATCAAGATGTTAGAAGGTCCATATTTCTTCTGGAGGCTCCAGGTGCCTGTTCCTTGTCTCTTCTAGTTCTAGAGGCCATCCACATCTTTTGTCTTATAGCCAATTCACTCTGATCTCTGCTTCCTGTCACATCACCTTTTCCTCTGACCCTTACTCTCCTGCATCCCCCGTATAGGGACTGTTGTGATGACATTGGGCTCGCCTGGATAATCCAAGATAATTTTCCCATCTCAAGAACTTTAACTTAATTACAGCTGCCCAGTGCCTTCACCATGAACAGAAACTTATTCAGAGGTTCTAGGAATTGAGTTGTGGACATATTTGAGGGGCCTGCCACATTGTGCTATTTAAAATGCAGTTTTGAGATGTCAGAAGACTGAGTCCTCATCTAGAATACTTAGGAAGTTTCCACAGCTATCTCAAGCTATTTCTTAAAAATGACCTGTAAAAATATGTTTTGTATGTCCCTAGACTATAGCACTGCACGTCAGCTGTCCCAAATAACCAGGCCCTAGGGTAGTGATCGCATTAAAGGAAAACTCAATATCCTTTCTCAGGTCCCAGTACAACAAGCCCCATTACAATGCGAGAACGTAAGAATAGCAACTGCCCTCTGTTATAAGGAAAAGAGGAAATGCAAATGTTGCTCAAAGTAGCAGTGAAGGATATTTCTAGGGGCATGTGTTCTCACTTCTCCCTTTACATAAAGATTGGAAGTGACCACCGCTCATTCTTAAAACAATGTCCGTTGATAGGACCCATCATAATGCCCTTATGATGGGTTTTCTCTCTCTCTCCCCTGCCTCCCTCTGCCTCCCCAAATGTTTCTGAGGGCTTACTCTGTGCCAGGCAAAATATGGTCTGAAATAAAGAGTTCTTCCTTTACTACTCTTTCATTCTTCCAATTTCCTCCAGATGAATATTCCTAAAATACCACTTTTCTATGTTGTTTCCCACTGTCACCTGGGGTCCTGTCTTGTCTACGCAGAGTTTCCCCCCATGACTCACAACATAAACCTCAAACTCTAGCCAAACCAATCTAAATAGAGATACTTAACTGTTTTCTATTTTGTTGCTTAAATTCTTAGCATAAAATATCATAAAGTGTTCTTCCTGCATGTCACGATTGAGGACACCTAGTCTTCCAGTCACTCCTGGACACCCACATTGCACAGTGCCTCATCCCTCATCCTGCTCAAGGCCACGACCTCCACCTTCCAGCCCAGCTATGCCACACCACACCTACCTCTTCTTACCCAAACTCCAAGACAGGTCTGTTCTGTTTGATTCCTAGTCAAATGACAACCATCCAGAGGGTCAAATGTGTCATGCTAGGAGAAGGTTGGACCCCTGATGCTCATTCATGGAAGTCTGAGCAGTCCCAGGATTTCAGTTAAGAAACTGTTGTACTAGGTCACCTTTGAGGTCCTTTCAACAAATAAAAGTCCACTATCCTATCGTTTTACCCCTATTGTGTCCTTTTAATATACAATACAAATTATAGCAGGAAGTAAAGTAACCATGGAAGAGCTATTCTTCCCTTATACTCAACAACTAAGGCATCCCAGTACTGAAACCCAGACTTTCTTGGAATCCAAAGCTGCCCTCTAAACCTTTGCAGGAAAGAGACTAGGTTCTTCATTCCAGCCCTTAATGCTGTTGTTTATACACTAAGAGAGAGGCTAGAATAGCAAAGGTTTCTCTCAAAAACCTAGCCAGTGTTCTCTGGAAACAATCTCTTTTCACCAAGCCTTAGTTGGACCTGCACAGGAAGGTGGCCCTTCTGGGTTTCTGCCATACCTCTGCCCTTCTCAGCACCACTACTGCTTCCTCTGGAGACATAATCCACAATGCACCATCATCTTTCTCTTCTGCCCCAACCAGAAAGGAAAACTTGCCCTGGGCTCTTAGAGGGGCTGCCCCTTTCAAAGCTCAGGAGCAGAGAACAAAGGAAGTCTAGACGACCATCTTCTCGGTAACCTGCTCCAGGGAGATAAGACAGAGAATATCACCTTCTCAAAAGTTCAGGAGTGGGTGCCACAAAGGCCTACAGACTCCAGGCTAGTCTCTCACTTCCCAGACTGCAACCTTTTGGCACCAAGGACTGATGTCAATGCTTAGAAGGCACAGATGCAACTCTGCTGCCATCTTTCCAATTCTAGAGGTGCATCTCCTCCTTCACCAAACCTTCAGATGGGAGAGAACCTCCCTCGCCCACCATACTCCTCTTGTTGCAGGATGACTGTCCATGGGTCTCTCACTTTTCTGTATGTTTTGTAAGCAAGGCAGTGGCTTTCGAATGTCCCGGGTTATCTTCAAGAATATTTGTGTAGTGAACAGCCTTAGAAGACAGGGATTAAGTGTTTTTCTCCTGAGCAAAGGGCAGTTTGCTTACACCCTTGGAAGACAGAGTGTCTCCCACCAGAACAAAGGGGTAGGCAGGCTTACTGCCCACTATCAAAATTCAGGGTCTCTATACTGAGATGCTTCTGAATTACAGTCCCCTGCGTGTGCTGGTGTTACCTGGCCTGCTTATATTGGGTGGCAAGGAAACGGCTCAAGAAAAAAATGTGGGTGTTCTTGCTACTGCTATGGTTGTAAGTAATAACATTGCTTCTGCTGCCATCCATGATACATTGGGACATTCTAACTTGTTAGCTTGCAAGTATGGTGAATTCTAAGACCAGACCCTTCCCTGTCACAGACACTCCCTAGACCTGGACTCAGGGCAAACCACCCCACAGTCTACTCTGTCAAAGTCTCTGAACCTTGAGCACTTCAAGTGTATTGAGTCAATCAGCACTGAATTTGGAAACTTAAAGATTTAATTTCCAACTTGATGATATGCTTTCTGCTCTGTTATAGACCATGGAAAATTTCAGATGTTGTTGACATGGAATCTGCACAGTTACAGGACATTTCCAAGTTCCATATGAGATGTTTTAGTGCCACCTACAGGCTACTGTCTAACAAGGACCTCTAAATGGCACAGATGGTCTGCTCCAGAAGTTCATCCACAGTGGGATGGAGTGATCCATGCAAAGTAGGGGTGAATCTCACAAATATAATGAGGAGTGAAAGAAGCTAGATGGGGAAAGTATATATTGTATCATTTACAGAAAGTACAAGACCAGGTGAAACTAATTTACCAGGCTTTTCCAGAGAAACAGAACTAATAGAACATGCATATTATTTAAATTCCTTAAAATAAATCTCTTTAAATATATATTTAAATATCTTTATATACAAATTTGTAAATATGTAAGAATGCATATAAGTACATATATTTTAAAAGATATATATTTAAAGGGATTAAGGAATTGGTTCATGTGATTGTGGGGTCTGGCAAGTCTGAAATCTGTAGGTCAGGCTGGTAGGCTAGCAACTCAGGCAGGACTTTTATGTTGCAGTCTGGAGGCAGATTTTCTATTTTTCCCTTGGAAAACTTTAGCCTTTGCTCTTAAGGCTTTCAAATGAATAGATGAGGTCCATCCACACCATCAAAGGTAATCTCCTTTAAAGTGAATTGATCATAGATGCTAATCACATCTACAAAATATTTTCACAGCAACATCTAGACTGAGCTCTATAGCCTAGCTAAGTTGACACACAACTTGGCATCTATATATACCTCCTTAACCCTTTCCCCAGGAGAGATGCAAAGTCCTTGAGTGATGTTTACTCTTTGCCTTGATATTCCATGACTTAAATATTACAAGGTGAAATTAACAATATGTAAATACCAGCATATAAAGTTAATACATCGTATGCTATATAATAAGGGAATAAGGGGGGAAGACAAAGATATTTGCTATACATGCACACACACACACATTTATATAAGGGAGAAATACTCAATTACTGTTTTTATTTCTAGAATTGATCATGTGGTTGTAGCTGGTATTTATAGCTACCTTCTTCTACTACCTATTCTATATTCCCTTTGCCTTTAGCAAGTATCTCAGCTGAAAGTGGTTCTTTGCCTTGTGGGTGACCCAAACCTTCATTCCTGGCATTTAGTAGTCCTGACTGCATTGGATTGTTGAAGTTTTCACTGTTAATGCCAGTATATGTTAATACAAAGAGGGATCTTCTATGTTCCAAACATGCTCTTCCTCACTTCCACTGTGGAGTAGCAGCCCAATTTTTCCTTAGTAGTCAGGAGCAATCACCCCAGACAGCATAGTAACTGCTGACTCAGACACGTGAGGAGCCTAAAGTGGTTGGACAGCAGTCTGCACTTCCAATTCAATGGAACTGTCATGTCTCTGGGTGAGAGCATTCCTCCCTTTGAAACAAAGACTTCTAGACCAGCAGTGCATAAGGCCCTGGGACAGGAAGCAAACTTTTGCTAGTGGGTTAAGATTGAGTCGTGCTCCTTTTGTATCCACCCCAATGATTCCTGCCTGTAGGAAAAACAGCAGCATATATTGGACACTGACTCAGAGCTTATACAGCCTCCTGGAGAACACTGTCCCAGCCCAGCAGTGTATTGGCCCCTGGCTGGTACTGTAACTGAACCTTTCAAAAAGCCATTTCACCATGCCCAGCTGGGCGTGGCTCAGCAGTTGAGCATCGACCTAGGATCCAGGAGATCATGGTTTGATTTTTGGTCAGGGCACATGCCCAGGTTTCAGGCTCGATTCCTGGTCGGGGAGTGTGCAGGAGGCAGCCGATCAATGACGACTCTCATCATGGATATTTCTCTTTCTCTCCCTTTCCCTTCCTCTCTCTGAAATCAATAAAGATGATTTAAAAAAAAAAAAAAGAAGAGAAAAAAAGCCATCCCACTATTTGATCAAGACTGCTGCTCCAGTATGGTGGGGAACATAGTAAGACTGAGGCAGGATAGTAAGAAGCTAGGAAAATTCCTGGGCAAGTAGAATGGGGAATCTGAGACAGATGGCTGAACAAACTGGCTGAGTAATTTATAGCCAGAATATAGGCCACCTCCCTAGAGATAACATCTAGGCCTCAGTTTTATTTCAGCTCCAGGCCCAGAAAAGCAGCAAAACCAGGACCAGCTGCAATGACTAATGACTCCTGGCCCTGGAGCACACAAATTAGTAGAGGCTGGGACCCTTAAAGCGCACATATGGAAAACTGATGAATATTCTGCTGAAACCCTCCCATGAGACATCCTCTAAGATTCCCACCTGCAAGAGCGAGCTAAAGGCCCTGGCTGAGTAGCTCAGTTGGTTAGTATATCACCCGACGTGCCAAGGTTGTGGGTTTGATCCCCAATCAGGGCACATACAAGAACCAACCAATAAATGCATAAACAAGTAGAATAACAAATTGATATTTTTCTCTCTCCCTTCTCTCTAAAATCAATAAAAAATTTTGAGAGAGATAAAGCCCTCAAGACAAAGGACCCAGGGGTGCAAGATCTCCCTCCAGTGAGCAAGCCCATGCTTTTCCCTTTTCCCACAGGCACACATCTCCTAAACTGTAAGGTACCCCATGAGACTTGCAACCAGGGGAGCAATGGGCAGCAGCAGCTCGTTCTGGACTAGTCCCCTAAACCTGGCTTCAAGGCGCCCTTTTCTCCAACTTCCCAGTGAGCTAAAACAAGCCTGCCTTGGCTCATTTCATCTGGACTTGTGAAAACTTTCCTGCACGAAGTCAAGAACCCACACACTACTGGCTGGCCCTAGGCAGACCTGCTCAGGGTTAGGTCCCCTGTCCTGTAACAAGACCAGTGAACTCCATGAGCATAGGCCATTGTCATACTTCATTTGTTGTTAAGTGACTTTCTAGAGCAGAAGCAGTGCCGTGTAGAATACCATGACAGTGGACAAGGCATTCTGTATGTCCATCATGGCAATTTTGGAAGAAGCATTGCATGCAGAGAAGGCAAATTCATATCCAGAGTAAATATCTTTCTCAATAAGAATAAAATGGACGTGGTTCAATGTCATCAACTTGCTACCAGGTAGCTGGCTGATCAAGCTGGGGATGCTGCTATAATGGGAACTCAGTGTTGGTCTCTGGGGCTGGCTGACTGGGTGCTCAGCAATGGTTGTAGAGAGATGAGTGTTGATGAGTAGAAATCCATATTTCTGAATCCATGTATAACCTCCATCCCTAACACCACGGCCACAACTGGTACGGTGGCTGCAACTAGAACCACAACTACACTGGAAGTTAGGGCTTCAATATACAAATTTGGGGGACCCGATTATTACTGTATTTGGACTTAGGGCCTGTATGGAGGTCATTAAGGTTAAATGAGGTCATAAGGGTGGGACCTAATCTAATGAGACTTGTTCCCTTTCACCACACAATCTAATCTCCCTGCCCAAAGAATACAATTGTTACTGTATACCCCTCCACATGTTTCTATGGGTTTACAGGATACAAAATATTTATGTGTATCTAGTATCAGAAAGTTTGGGTTTTTCAACATAAATTTACAAAAAAATAAAATAAACTTACAAATACTATACCAATTTTTGCTTTTTAAAAAAGATTCAATAAGTATTGGAGATCTTTTCATACGGGTCTACTTCATTCTTTCATTCTTTTTAACATATGCATTACAAATTGTGGTTTATTTAATCATTCTCCTGCTAATGTTCTAGCATGTAAAGATTACCATAGGTATGCTTTATTTCTTTATTGATGTATGCTTTATTATATGTGCTTATAATTTCCTTTAAAAATCTATTTCACTAAGATATTTAAATTTATCAATATAGTTATATATGGTAATTTCTTAAAATTCAAGATTTACTCCATAACTGATGTAATGCTTTTACCTTGTTTCCATTGCTTTTGTTTAAAATATATATATATATATATATATATATATATATATATATATATATATATATATATATAATGTTTTGTATTGATTTCAGAGAGAGGGAAGGAGAGGGAGAGAGAGACAGAAACATCAATGATGAGAGTCATTGATCAGCTGCTCCTGCACACCTCCTACTGGGTATTGAGCCTGCAACCCAGGCATGTGCCCTAACCAGGAAGCAAACCAAGAACTCCTGGTTCATAGGTCGATGCTTAACCACTGAGCCATACCAGCTGGGCATGTTTCCACTGTTTTTTGTCTTATTTCCCTTTTTCTTAACATTTTACTCCTTTTTTTTTTAAATCCTTACTCAAAGATATGTTCTTAGTGATTTCAGAGAAAGAGGGAGAGGGGGAGCGAGGGAGCGAGGGAGAGAGAGGGAGAGGGAGAGAGAGAGAGAAAGAGAGAGAGAGGGAAACACCAATGTGAGAAACATCAATAAAAAGGTTGCCTTCCATACACACCCCAACTGGGGATTAAACCTGCAAACTGGGTATGTGCCCTGACCGGGAATCGAACCTGTGACCTTTCGGTGTGCGGGACAATGCTCCAACTAACTGAGCCACACAGACCAGGGCACATTTTACTCTTTTTAGTGAAGTAAAATACACATTTCAAAAATCTACATGTCATAAGTGTACAGCTTGCTGGATTTTCACAAACTGAAAAAATACATCCATGCAACCATGACTGAATCAAGAAACAGAACATGGCCAGCACCCCAGAAGCTTTCCTTGTGCTTGAGGATAACTGCTATCCTCATTTCTAACAGGACATATTACTGTGTGTTGGTTAATTTTATACGCCAACTTGGGTGGGCTGTGGTGCCCACTTGCTCAAACACTGGTCTAGATGTTGTTGTGAAGATATTTGGTAGATGTGATTAATATTTACAGTCACTTGATTTTAAGTAAAAGAAATTACACTCAGTAATGAGGATGTGCCTCATCCATTCAATTGAAAGCCTTAAGAGCAAAGAGTGAAATTTCCCTGGGAAAGGGAATCCTGCCTGAGTTTCCAGCCTGCCAGCCTGCTCTATAAATTCCAGACCTGCGAGCCCCCACAATCACATGAGCCAATTCTCTGACCTCTTATTATGAGGAAGGCCTCTAATTCAAATTACTCTAGATAGTTAAGGGGGAGGAGGCAGAAATTTCTCTTGAGCTCCTAATGTTTATTTTTTTGCCTTTAGCTCACAATAATCCACATGTCACTGAGGCACATCTTGGGGTGAACCCCTACAGAAGGTAAGTGAATTCTTATGTATTTTCTACTCAATTTTGCTGTGATATTAAACTGTTCTAAAAAATAGTATTTTTTTAAAAAAACAAAACCCTGTGCTTCATTTATTTAAATTCTCACCTGGATAATCTTTGGTAACCTTTGATCTATTTACCGACTCTAAACTTAACTTTAAAAAAGAACTTTAAATTAAAAAAAAATTTTTGGAGCTTTTGTAAATTGATTGGACCTTTACAGATAGTACTTTCTTTGGAAATGAGTCTTTGACCTTAAAGCAATTACAGTTGTTATTAGTTATCACACCTGCAACTCACTGATTTGGGATCTGCCTCTTAAAGTACCAATAAAATTTTACATATTTAGTTAAAAAAGAAAAAAAGGGCAAGAAAAGAAAATTCCAGAAACGCTAGGTCATTTCTCCACTTCTCTGGTTTCAGTGTAACCCATCAGGAGACTATTTTGAAAACTTTCTAGCTTGCTAATTTCACCATGCGCACATTCGTGTCATTCCTGCTCAAAACCCACACAGCCCCCTCTGGCAGGCCCATTTTCTTCCACTCTATCAATCATCTGCCCATCAATCACCTACCCGCCTGTCTCCCTAGCTCCCTACTTATTTCATTCCCCTCACCCAATCTTCACTGTTCTACCATTAAGCCCCCTGGAATGTCTAATAAACAAAACCCCCTAAGTTGTTGACGTCGTTAAGGAATATTCCTCCACTTACTGGGTCTGACTGAATCCCGGGTGGACTCCGCTTCCCTGGCTTCCTTCCAAGCCCGCCTCCCCCACCGCTTTTCCGAGCGAGGGGAGGGGGGAGGGGAACGCGGGCGTGAGGTGGCCGCCTCCCTCCCGCGCGCCCAGACCCGGGCCCCTCAGTCCGCAAGCCCGCACCCTACCCACCCAGCTAGGTCCCAAGGGGATTGTTTGTGGTTGTTGGTTTTTTTTTTACTTTTTATTCATTGAGAACTCTGGCTCCAGGTGAGTCGTTCTTCCAATTCATTTCGGATCCTGCCCCTCTCGTCGGCGAGTTAAGTTGCCCCTCGGGGCCCTGTGTGGCTCCACCGCGCGTGTCCCGGCTCCATCCCTACATTCTTTCTTGCTCTTTCGCTGTCACAGCCAAGTTCCATCCCTGACCGAATCCGCGTCCGTCTTCTCCGCTCGCTCCGAACGCTCAGCCCCCGTTTCGGGGGAAACAAATCAGAACGTTGACCGAAACTGACTCAACATCGAGGGCTGTGGATGGTATTTTTAACTTTTTCATTTTTATTAACGTCCACACTTCAACAACGAGTACTCGTCACTTTCTTTAAAGCACCGCGAAGGCCTGCTGTCCGCCCCGAGGCGCGTTTCGGAGGCGCAGGCGCAGGCGCACACGCCGCTGCCTCCCGGGGCACGACGGGATGAGGGGCGGGGCGCGGGGGCGCGCAGGCCGCACGCACCGTGCGCGTCCAGGCGGCGGGGTCCAGGTGGGCTGAGGTCCGCGCGCCGCCGCGGCTGCCCTTTTCCGAGGCGGGAGGGGCAGACGGAGAAGGCTCGGGCCTGGCGGGAGCCATGTTTGTGGCACGCAGCATCGCGGCGGACCATAAGGACCTCATCCATGATGTCTCTTTCGATTTCCACGGGCGGCGGATGGCGACCTGCTCCAGCGACCAGAGCGTCAAGGTGCGCGCGACCCTTCGGGCGGGGCCGATCCCGGAAGGAGGAGAGTGGGAGCGTGCGCGACCCGCTGTGTGTGCGGAGGCACCGGCGCGTACAAAGGGAACTACTTCCGATTTTGAGGCGCGCCGCGGGGCACGAGGCCTGGAACCCCAGGGAGGCAGGCAGGCTCGGGCAGACTGGCCACCTCCCGCCCTCCTCGCTCCCGATGCTGGGGACAGGGCCGCCCCAGGGGGCCGTGCTGCGGTGGGTCTGCGCACAGGGGGGTGCCTGGCCACCTGCGCGCTCCCGCCGCCGGGGGGGGCGACGACACTGCGAGCCCGCGGGTTTCCCGCCAGTGCTCGGTCGGGTCCTTGTGGGCGCGAGCCAGGGAGCTTCCTCAGCTTAGTTTTTAGTAGGGGTTTGTCGGTCCACGGATTGCCGTCTGTAGCTGCACTTAGTTACTACGCTTGGTCAGTGAGAGGACTGTGCCTTGGAACCTGTAGGGCAGTCAGTTCGCGGTGCGTTCTCAAGTTCAGTGTACCTCATCCCTCACCTGGGGAGGTTTCGCGGCTTGTGTTCAGATGGGAGGCTCCCCTTGCTTCGTGATGAAAGAAAAATACAAAATCCATTTACATCCAATGAAGTTCTCTACTTACTATTTAGTAATTGGAGTGTTTCTTTTTTCTTAACATATCTTTATTGATTTCAGAGAGAGGAAGGAGAGAGGGAGAGAGAGAGAAACATCAATGATGGACCATTGATCGGCTGCCTCCTGCAGGCCCCCGACTGGGGATCGAGCCGGCAACCCGGGCATGTGCCCTGACCGGATCACACCGCGATCTCCTGGATCCTAGGTCAACGCTCAACCGCTGAGCCGCTCCGGGCTGGGCTGGAGTGTTCCTTAAAGTTCATGTAAAGCTCTTGATACCGCTCTAACAGAATTTCTGTGAACGAGGATGATATTTGGGATTTAGGAACCTCAGAGATACAGGGTAAATGGTAATAGACTTGAAAAGATGAAAGCTGAAGTGTGGATGATTTGCATTCTCGACAACGCCAAGATAACTGAAAATCTGAAGGACATTATTTACTCCTTGTTTTTCATAGTCAAGTTTGATACCTGTGATTCCCTCAAAGTTATAACTACTTTTCCTTTTTGAAAAAGGGTAGTGCCACCAAATCCATCGAATAATAAAACATAACTTGTAAACGGTTTGGAATAACTTTTTAGAATTATTTTTCTGTGTGTGGTAAACTTATCATTTTAAAGTGTACATTTACAGTTCAGTGGTGTTAAGCACAACATTCCCATTGTGCAATGACCACCTCTGTACATCTCCCGAGCTTTTCTTCAACCTCAGCAGACACTGTACATAGCAACTCCCTCTTCCCTTCTGCGCCCAGCCCCTGGTCACCTCTAATTCTCTTTCTCTGTAAATTTGACTATTCTGGGTACTTCATATAAACGGAATCATACAATATTTGTCCTTTTATGTCTGGTTTATCTCACTTACATGTTTTCAGGGTTCCTATTAATAGCATGTATCAGAATTTAAGATTGAATAATATTTTGTTATATGTATACACCACATTTTGTTTATCCATTCTTCCATTTACATTTTTGCTGTTGTAAATATGGCAGAAAGGTAGATGGATGAATGGCAAACAAAATATTAATTGTATAGGCAGTTACATTTTTTCTTTTTCTTATCCACTTATTACTGAATCATCTAGTAGATCTTTCATACTGGAGGTTTTGTCTGTTAGTGTTGCAATGAAGATCTTCATTAATTTAGCTTTTTATATATTTTGGGTAATTTCCTTAGGCTCATTCCAGTAAAGAAAATAGTGAATATTTTAAAAGCATTTGAGAATAATTGGCAAATTGCCAGTGAGAGTATTGATTTGATAATATCATTTTTCATGTTGGGCATTATCATTACATTTTTTCTGTTTAAATGTTTTTATGTGGTAAAATATAGATAATATAAAATTTACCATCTTACCCATTTTTAAGTGTACAGTAAGTGGTATTAGGTACGTTCATATCTTTCTGTAGCCATCCACCTCCAGAACTTTTTGATTTTGCAAAACTGAAACCCTATACCCATTAAATAATAACTCCCCATTCCCCAGCCCCTGGAAACCACCTTTTTGCCTCTGAATTTGACTACTCTAGGTATCTCATGTAAGTGCAATCATACATTTGTCTTTTTTGTAACTGGATTATTTCACTTAGTGTAATGTCTTTGAACGTTGTGGCATATGTCAGAATTTCCTTTTTAAGGCTATTCTATATGTATTGTGTATATCACATTTTGCTTATTTATCTGTTCATGGACCTGGGCTGCTTCTACATTTTAGCTATTGTGAATGATGCTGCTATGAATGTGGGTGTACAAATATCTCTCTGAGACTCTGCCTTTTATTATTTGTTTTTTAAATTAAATTTATTGGTGCAATAAATTTGATAACATTATGTAAGTTTTAAGTGTACAGTTCTATGCATCATCATCTGTGTTCTGCATTGTGTGCTCACTACCCAAGTCCTGGCGCTCCTGTCACCATGTATTTGACCCCCTTCACCCTCATTTTCCTCCCCTTACTCCCTTCCCTCTGGTAACTACCATACTCTTTCCTGGTGCCTGTGAGTTTGTTTTGTTGGTTCGCTTGTTGCTTTCTTTTTTATATTCCACATATGAGTGAAATCATATGTTTCATGTCCTTTTTCGTCTGACTTATTTCGCTTAGAATGATACTCTCAAGATCCATCCATGTTCCTCCAAATGGCAGCATTTTATTTTTCCTTATGGCTGAGTAGTATTCTGTTGTATGTATGTATCACATCTTCTTTATCCAGCTATCTGTTGAAGGACACTTTTACGATGTTCCCATGCTTTGGCTACTGTGAATAATGTTGCTGTGAACGTAGAGGTATATATATCTTTACAAATAAATGTTTTCAAAATTTTCAGGTAGATACTCAGAAGAGAGTGGATTGCTGGGTCATATGGTAGCTCTATTATTTTTTGAGGAACCTCCATACTGTTTTCCATAGAGGCTGTACCAGTTTACATTCCCACCAGCAGAGAATGAGGGTTCCCTTTTTTCCAAATCCTCTCCAACACTTGTTATTTCTTGTCTTATTGATAGTAGGCATTCTAACAGGTGGTATCTCATTGTAGTTTTGGTTTGCATTTTCCTTAAAGTTGAGCATTTTTTCATATATCTGTTGGCCATCTGTATGTCTTGGGAAAAGTGCTTAGGTCCTCTGCTTATTTATTTATTTATTTTTATTTTTAATTTAATTTTTATTTTTGTTCTGCTTATTTTTTAATTGGATTGTTTTATTGAGTTGTTTGAGGTCTTTATATATTTTGGATATTAGCCCCTTTTTGGAGGTATCATTTGTAAATTATCTTCGCCTATTCAGTTGGTTGGTTTTTGTTTTGTTGATGGTTTTTTTTTCTGTGCAGAAGCTCTTTAATTTGATGTAGTCACATTCATTTTTGTTTTTACTTCCCTTGCCTTTGGGGTCAATTTCACAAAAACTTCTTGAGACCAAGGTCCATAAGTGTAACACTTGTGTTTTCTTCAATGTATCTTATTGTTTAAGGTCTTATATTCAAGTCTTTACTTCATTCGGAGTTCATTTTGAGTTAATTTTTGTACATGGTGTCAGATGGCAGTCTAGTTATATTCTCTTGCATGTGGCTTTCCAATTTTCCTAGCACCATTTATTGAAAATGCTTTCCTTTATCCTTAGTATGCTTTTGGCTCCTTTTTCAAAAATTAGTTGTCTATGATGGGGGGAAAAAGGACATCTGTTATACTTTCAACAATAAAGATGAATTTTTAAAAATTAGTTGTCCGTGTACATGTGGGTTTATTTCTGGGCTCTCAACGCCATTCTACTGGTTTGTGTGTCCATTTTCTGCCAGTATAATATTGTTTTGATTATTGTAGCTTTGTAGTATATTTTGAATTCAGGGAGTTTGATATCTCCAGCTTTGTTCTTTTTTTCCTCAGGATTGCTCTGGCTATTTGGGATTTTTGTGGTTCTATACAAATTTGAGGATTTTTTGGTCCTATTTCTTTGAAAAATACCATTGGGATTTTGCTGGGGATTGCATTAAATCTATATATTGCTTGAGGTAATATGGACATTTTAGCTATGTTAATACTTCTAATCCATGAAAATGAAATATCTTTCTATTTCTTTGTGTCTTCCATTTCTTTCAACAGTGTTTCATAGTTTTCAGTGGATAGGTCGTTCACTTTCTTAAGATTATTCCTAGGAATTTTATTCTTTTTGTTGCAGTTGCAAATGGGAGTGTTTATTTTATTACCTAATGTTTCATTGTTAGTATATAGAAAGGCAGTGGACTTTTGTACATTGATTTTGTATCCTGCAACTTTACTATATTTATGTATTGTTTTTAATAGTCTTTTGGTGGAGTGTTTTGTTTTTTCTATATGTAGAATCATGTCATTTGCAAATAGTTACATGATTTTGCTTCTTCATTCCCACTTCGGATGCGTTTTTCTTTGTTTTGCCTGATTGCTCTGGCTAGGACTTCCAGTACTATGTTGAATAACAGTGGCAAGAGTAGGCATTCTTGTTTTGTTCCTGATCTTAGAGAAGAACCTTTCAGTTTTTCACCATTGAGTGTATTAGCTGAGGGTTTGTCATATATGGCCTTTATTATGTTGAGGTACTTTCCTTCTTTGTCCATTTTATTGAGTTTTTTAATCATAAATGTATGTTGTATCTTGTCAAATGATTTTTCTGCATCTATTGATATGATCATGTGATTTTTAAATTTTATTTTCATTAATTAATTAATTACATATTTTTAGCCACGGTATCGCTGGTGGCAGCAGCTGCAGAGCCAATGACTTCAGGTCAGGCTGCAGGGTGCCCGTGCCCCTCTTCATGATCACATGATTTTTATCTTTTGTTAATGTGGCGTAATGTGTATCACACTGATTGATTGTGTATGTTGAACCATGTTTGCATCTCTGTACCGAATCCCACTTGATCATGATATATTATCTTTTTAATGTATTGTTATGTTCGATTTGCTAGTATTTTGTTTAGGATTTTTGTATTTGTGTTTATCAGCGATAGCAGTCTGTAATTTCTTTTTGGGTGTGTTCACCTGTGCAGTTCAATCCTTTTTGTCCTGCCATTACATGTTTTTGTTGTCACATATCCCTTTTTACGCTGTGTGTTTATTTTTAAATTGCAGAAGCTATAGTCTTTTAAAAAATACTTTATCCCTCTTAACCTTTATGTTATAATTGTTTAATATGCTATTCTGAAATAAAGTTGCAGTTTCCTGCTTCTGTCTCTTTGTTTTGATCTTACTCACATTTTTGTATTCTTTTGTCCTTTTGTTTCAGGTAGAAGAGCTCCTTTCAACATTTCTTGTACTGCAGGTCTTGTGGTGGTGAATTTTGTAAGCTTTTGTTTGTGTGGAAAAAAGCCTTTATTTCTCCTTCATATCTAAAGAATAACTTTGCTGGATATATATTCTTGGCTGGTGATTTATCTCTTTCAATATTTTGAATATTTTTTTTCTACTTGCTCCTAGCTTGTAAGGTTTCTGCTGGGATAAAAAGAAAAATGATAGTCTAGTGGGATTTCCTTTATAGGTTACAGTCTTCCTTGGCTGCCTTGAGAATTCTTTCTTTGTCATTAAATTTGACAATGAAAGAATTTTTGGGGAAGGTCTTTTTGGATTGAGATATTTAGGTGTTCTGTTGGCTTCTTGGATTTGATGGTCCATCTCTTTCCATAGATTTGGAAAGCTCTCATCGATTATTTGTTAGATTAGACTCTGTTCCCTTCTCCTTCTGGTATCCCCATTTTTTTCCCCTCCTCAAGGTCTCAGCGTAATTCTAGAGCTAGTGTTACCACACATCAGCCTTTAATTCAGGTAATACATGCGAACACATCATTGACCTACCCATTATTATTATTATTTTTTTTCCTACCCATTATTCTTATATTGTTCTTTCTAATGGAGTCAAACAGTTGTTGTGAGTTCTTTCATTTTTTTTTTTAAAACTCTCACTTCTCTCTGTTCTTCCACCTGAGTCATTTCTAGAATTCCATCTTCGAGATCACTAATTCTTTTTCCATCTCGTTTGTTATCTAAGTTCTCTAATTCATTCTTCATCTTATTTATTCAGTTCTTCAGCTCCAGAATTTCTGTTTGATTCTTTATTATAGTTTCAGTCTCTTTGGTAAAGTACTCCTTTTGTTCATTGACTTATTCCTGATCTCATTGAACTTCCTTTCTGAGTTTTCTTGTATCTTGTTGAATTTTTTCAGAACTGCAATCTTAAATACACTCGTTTAAATCATAATCCCCCATGTTTTTGAGTTTGTTTTCTGGAGACTTTAATTTTCTTTCTGAGCTATCTTGTTACCTTGCTTATTTGTGATATCTGATGGATTATTTCTCTGCCTAGGCATTGAAGAATTGAAATCCTTTTTAGATACTGTTTTGCTTTAACAATGTAGCGGTGATAAGTAGAGGTCTTTCTTTGGTTTTCCACTAGATGGTGCTCTGTGACTGGATCACCTCTGTCTCTGGGCACTGTTTCTATGGTGGGATGTGATGGTGGGGCTTCAGGCCTGTGATTTCTTAGCCCTGCTTCCCTACAGACAGAGGCTGCTATCTGTACTGTACTGTCTAAGGTGTTCCAGCGGCCTCTACTGGGTTTCCTCACAATGAGTAGGGGAGGAGTGGGCGAGAGGAGGTAGGTTTGCCAGAGTCTGCCTTTGTTTTTTTCAACTGGATTTAGCTGCACTGCCCATCAGCCACTTAGGCTGGAATGTTGCTTCTGCCTCTTGGCCTTCTCCAGGCTGCTAAGTGAGGCTGTATTCTGACAGTGCCACTGCTACCCTCTCAGCTACAGCCGGGAGAGATTCATGCAGCTTTGTTTTTTTACTCCTGGGCATATACCTGATAATGGTGGCTGTCAGTTTGCAGCTCCCGCACCTTTGCACTGCTTCTTGCCTCCGTCACTGGACTCAGCTGCAGTGTGTGCTGGCCACTCAAGCTGGAATGCTACCTCTGCCCCCCTCTCTGGCCTGCCAAATGAGGGCTGCCATCCCTTTCCTCCACTCCTCACTTCCATATGTCCACCTGCAGATGTCTCAGTGAATGGATCTCTCAGAAATGTTTGTGTGTTAAGCAGGGACTCCTTTGTTGAATTATAGTTGTCTGATTTGTTGGAACCTCAAAGGGAGAGACCAAGAGGTCTTCTTACTCTGCTATGATGCTGATACCACTGTGAGACCCTGCTTTTAACACTTTTTGGGTATATGCCCAGGAGTAAAATTGCTGGGTCATATGGTATTTCTATTTTTAGTTTTTGAGGAGACACCATACTGTTTATTATTACATATTTTAACAGGTTAAAATGTCATCTTGTTATTGTAATCTTTATTTTTTGTTGTTGGTAAGGTTCAATAGTTTGGTTTTGTTTGTTACATGTATAGTTGATTCTCATTATTTGCAGATTGTGTATTTGTGAATTTGTTTACCCTCTAAAATTTATGTTAACCCCAAAATCAATACTGTTATTTTGCTGACATGAGCAGAGGGGCAAAAAATTGGAGTTGCTCCTTTTACAAGTTCCCAGTTGAGGTCCAACAGGGTGACACTCCTCTTATTTTGATTCTCATACTGTAAACTTGTCCTTCTCATTGTCTGTTTATCATCACATTTTTCATATTTTTGTTCTTTTCATTGGTGACATCACTGCCTAGAATGGTGCCCAAGCACAGTGCCGAAGTGCTGCCTAGTGTTCCTAGGTGCACAAAGGCTGTGATGTGCTCTAGGGAGAAAATGTGTGTGTTTGAGGAAACTTCATTGAGGTATGAGTTATAGTGATGTTGGCTTTGAGTTCAGTGTTAATGAATCAATAATATATACTAAGTAGATGTCTTTAAACAGATACACACATAAAACAAGGTTGTGTATTGATTGGTTAACAAATATGTTGTGACCAGAAGCTCCTATGAATCTCACCTTTTATTTTTCTTAGGAGCAATGGTTCAGTATTTGGTAATTCAGTGTTTGTGGGAACATAGAGACCATAACCACCTTGAATAATAAGACTTGACTGTAATTGGAATAGTCTTTATTACCTATTAGAGCTCAGATTCCTTGACCCCTCCAAGTGCTTAGCCCAGTGCCGGATACATCTAAGGCTCTCAATAAATATTTGAGTGGATGAATGTTTGCTTATTGGTTGTATTCTCTTGTGAATTCATATTCACCACCTTTGTCCTAATACTGATATAATCTTAATGTTTTTCATATTAATTTTTAGGAATTCTGTGTATAAAATATCTGTTTTTTAATTTCTTATAGGTTTGGGATAAAAGTGAAAGTGGAGATTGGCATTGTACTGCTAGCTGGAAGGTTAGTATTTTTTACAATAATTAAAAGAAATTGTTTACTATCTATTTGGGAGTATCAGTGACTTGCTGTTCAGCTTTGGGAGAATTATAAAATTTATACTTCTTTTCCTAAAAAAGGAATTTTACATTTTTCACTGTTGTTTTTTTAAAATATATTTTTATTGATTTCAAAGAGAGGAAGGGAGAGGGAAAGAGAGATAGGAACATCAACGATGAGTCATTGATCGGCTGCTTCTTGCATGCCTCCTATTGGAGCCTGTAACTCAGGCATGTGCCCTGACTGGGAATCGAACCACAATCTCCTGGTTCATGGGTCCATGCTCAACCACTGAACCATGTCAGCTGGGCTACATTTTATTTCTCTTAGGTAGATATGGAGGAGTGGAATGGCTGGGTTGTATGTTTTAACATTCTAAGAAACTGCCAAACTCTTTTCCAAAGTGCCTGCACCATTTAATATTCCCACCAAGAAATATGTGAAGGTTCCAGTTTCTGTCCATCCTCCCATACACTTGATATATTTTTTCTCTCTTATTTATTTTTTTGGTTATAGCCATCTTAGTTGGTGTAAGTGGTATCTGATTGGGCTTTGATTTATATGCCCTTAGTGACTAAAGATGTTAAGTTTTTATGTGCTTATTTGCCATTCATAAATCTTTGGTGAAGTGTCTTTCCAAATATTTTGCCCTCTTCCCTTTTTTATTTTTTTTTAAAATCTTTTTAAAAAATTTTTATAAATATATCTTTATTGATTTCAGAGAGAGGAAAGGAGAGGGAGAGAGAGATAGAAACATCAATGATGAGAGAGTCATTGATCGGCTGCAGCTCACAACCTGGGCATGTGCCCTGACCGGGAATCGAACACTGATCTCCTGGATCCTAGGTCGATGCTCAACCGCTGAGCCACACCCGGCTGGGCTTCCCTTTTTTAAATTGAGGTGAGATTCATACAACATGAAATGTATTATTTTAAAGTAAACAGTTCAGTGGCGTTACCCTATTGACAGCGTTGTACAGCTGTCACTTCTGTCAAGTTCCAAAGCTTTATCATTCCAAAAGGAAATCCCTATTTTTTGCTTTTTAGTTTCACAGCATATTTCATAAGTACTTTGGAGTGTTTTCAAAGACTTTTTAGAAACATAAACATACCAATAAATACTATACTCTGTTTTGCTTAACTAATTTATTGTGATGAACATCTGTGTGCAATTTTTATTCTTCAGTTAGATTGTGCTTTACTGGGAATCTGACATTTAACATCTGCCCTAGCATATCTTTTTACTTAATAGCCTATATAAATAAAAATTAAAGGTGAAACAAGAAAAAAACTAGAGAAAACAAAGAATAAAAACTAAGGGTGTAAGGTTTACCTTTGAGTGATGATATTGTTATGTAGAAGTTAACAGATTATGAAAGTATTCTGAGATTGTTGAGTGTAAAAGTGTTAGATATGCAGAAGCATGAAACAAATTTTGTAAACATGATGGGTGGACTGATGTTTGTTGTCATACAGTATTTTTCCTGGAAAGCACAAATGAAAGTCTATAGATGTGAAATTCTTTAAGACCTTTCTGTTTTTTTGTTTTTTTTTTTTAAATTTTATTTTTTTTTATCAATGTGAAGAGTTGAAGAATAGTAATTTGAAATTTTTCCCTTGTAAAGATACTGCTACTGCTCAGCCAGCGTTGCTCAGCCAACGTGGTTGAGCATTGACCTATGATCCAGGAGATCGAAATTCAGTTCCTGTCAGGGCACATGCCAGGGCTGTGGGCTTGTCCCCAGTGGGGGGCATGCAGGAGGCAGCCAATCAATGACTCTCCATCCCATCATTGATGTTTCTCTCTCTCTCTCTCCCTTCCTCTCTCTGAAATCAATAAAGATATATTTAAAACAAAAATACTGCTACTGAGCTTTAAATTATCTTCTCAGAATATAAGGATTTGGACTTTTCTGTATTTGCTCACCCATTGCCTCTCTTCCTAGAAGAGTCCATTGTCTAGACAGACATCAGAATCACTTAAGTATTTTGTTGCTATATGTCTATATACTATTAGGCTTTTGAAGCAAATACTTTTGATTAATCTTATTTATTAGGTGGATGTTTCCTATAGATATATTTTGCAAAATTAGTGGACTGGTAGAGTCTCTGTTTAAAAGCTTGTTTAGGCTAAACTCTGAAGCAGGTCTCTATTAGCACTAGAAGAGGTCAACTTTATCCAGCTTGATTTTTCTTTATTAGTAAAATGTTTGAAGAACTTGACTCCAGAAAGCTGCAATTCTAAATATAGAATATCCTTAAGTTAAAAAGTTTTAGAATTTATCTTTTTATTTAAATATTAAATTGAATAGTTTCCTCCTCTTACTGAAAGTAAAAATATCTGTATTCTGTTTCCTTAAGTAAAACCTTATGTGTGTGAAATGAATAAGCTCAGTTTTTTGTTTTTAATTCCTCAGACACATAGTGGATCTGTGTGGCGTGTGACATGGGCTCATCCTGAATTTGGACAGGTTTTGGCTTCCTGCTCTTTTGACCGAACAGCTGCTGTATGGGAGGAAATAGTAGGAGAATCAAATGACAAACTGCGAGGACAGAGTCATTGGGTGAGGTATTTCATGGTTTTTGGGAAATGTGGGGGCATGAGCATCCAAGGAGCATTAGGCTTTCCAAGAACACTTCAGGCACTTCATAAGGTGTTACCACTCCCCTCTATGTTTACCAGTTTCATTGTTCTTTCTCCCCGTTTTTCTATTTATCTCATTTTTTTCTTGGGCCTGAAATGGTACTTAAGAGTACCCATGGCATTGTTTAACTTTAATGGTGAATCCAGAGTATTTGCTTTGTCATAGAGTACACTAAAATTCTTTAAAAATTGTTTTTTCTCTTTTGTGGTTACTTTTTCTTTCTTTCAGTATATACTCTTCTTCATCTGATTCTGCTTTAACTCTAGCTCTTCCCTGATTGGGTGTTTGAATTTAGGCATAGTGTGTTTGCTGTTCAAGTTTCGTGTCTGTAAAGTGAGAGAATTGAACTCTATTGCTTTTAAAACCCATTCCAATGTTTTCTTGTTTTTTCCCTCTTTATATTTCATAAAAGATATTCAGGCACAGGTATAAAATTCAAAAGGTACAGACAAGTGTATACATGGAGAACTTCCTCTTTTCTGGCCATACAGTTATTTTTCTAGAGGCAACCACTATTACAAGTTTTTTGTGTATCCTTCTGGGTATATTCCACATCTTAAAAAGGATGTAAAAAGAACAGCATCAGGTGGGTGGGGTCAGACCAGACCGCCTTTCAGCAACCTCAGTACTTGAGTTCTGGCTAAGAAAGAATTCAGAGGCAAGACTCAAACTGTTAGTTGCCTTTTCGCTCTCTTTGTAGTGTCCTTCAATGCACAAAATTTTGAAATTTTCATGAAGTCCAGTTTATCTATTTTTTTGTTTTGTTTTCTGTTTTTGGTGTCATACTCAAGAAATCATTGCCAAATCCAATGTCATGAACACTTTCCTCAGAATTTTCTTTTAAGAATATTGTAGTTTCAGCTCCTACATTTTAGTTTTTGATTCATTTTGTGTTAATTTTTGTATATGGTCTAAGGTAAGGGTCTAGTCCTTTGTATTTAGTATCTAGTCTTCTCAGCACCTTTTGTCGAAAAGACTCCTTTCCCCATTGAATGGTCTTGGCACCCTCATTGAAAATCACTTGATTATGTATAGCGAGTTTATTTCTGAACTCTGTTCTGTTGGTCTATATGTCTCTTCTGATGCCAATACCATACTGTTTTAATTACTGTAGGTTTGTAGCTTGTATGCTATTTAAACTGTTTTACAATTCTTTTTTTATAATGGAAGGGGTTGGTCTCATGGCCTTTGTACTAAGGCTTCCCTAAGGCAAACAGCTGCTTAGGAGGAAAGAAGGGAAATTTATAGAAGTGCTTTTTCTAGCAGTTGGTCTGAGATGGATCAGTTAGTATACAATTTGACTGGCTTTGGGAGTGGTGCCAAATAAAGGATTTTTATTTGAACTTAGGTATATTTATTTATATTTAGTTAATTGTCATTAATAAATTTAATATTTTAGTATTTGTGTTGGTGTTATTCAGTGATTTTTGTAGACAAAAGTTTGCAAAGATGGTATCCTTGAAGTTTATGTAATACTCTTTTAATACTAATATTGACTGTCCTTAAGATGTATTTTGATAACCATAGATAGTAAACTGTTGGTTTCTAAATTTTATTGATGTTTGCAGTCAAAAATAATCTTATTTAGGTGCCAGAAAATAATTTATAAATGCTGTCGTGGAATTCTGTAATTATCACAAAGCCAGCTTTATACTGTTCTCTTGGTCTCTACTACATGCTGTCTCTTAAAAATGGATAGTGATGGTCCAAGTAGGGTTAACTGACGTGATGCTTGAGGAAGGAAGTTGCATGTCTTCCATTTTACTGTTAAAGAATCTTAATTCATTTAATTTACTGCTTGTAGCATACTTTGCATGACAGAACTACGTATATGAAAATTCTAACATTTTATGGTTTAGTGACCAGTCCACTTATGTAACTTAATAGTTACACCTTCTAAGGCCTACTTTTTTCTGCCCTAAATAGAGTAATTAATTATTGGTCACTAATTTGTTACTGATTGCCAGGTGTTTATGTCGTATTTTGCCAAGTGCTTTGGAGAACATTGAGGCCAGGTAGGTTTTAAATAACTTATTCAAGATAATATATCCTAGTAAATGACAACAGCAGTTCTGTGTGATTTTAGAGCCTGTATTCTTTCCATTGTACAATCCATTTTTTATTTATTTTTTGGTATGGTAGTCTCCCTTTATCCATGGGAGATACATTCCAAGACCACTAGTGGATGCCTGAAACTGGATAGTACCAAACCCAATATATACTATGCTTTTTCCTATACATACATGCATATGATAAAGTTTAACTTATAAATTAGGCACAACAAGAGATAAACAACAATAATAAAATAGAATAATTATAACAATACATTGTAATAATAGTTCTGTGAATGTGGTCTCTCAAAATATCTCATTGTACTATACTCTTCTTGTGATGATGTGAGATAAAACAGCACCTACGTGATGAGATGAAGTGATGTGGATATGCTGGATAAAAGGATGATCCCTGTCCTGAGCTGGACGCTGAGAGATTTCATTCTGCTACTAGAATGGTGCCCAATTTAAAACTTCTGAATTGTTTATTCCTGGAATTTTCCATTTAATATTTTCGGACTGTGGTTCACTGCTGGTAACTGAAACCACAGAATGCAAAAACACAAATAAGAAGGGAACTACTGTATATAATTTAAATTAATTTTTTCTTTTTCAGGTTAAGAGGACAACGCTAGTGGATAGCAGAACATCTGTTACTGATGTAAAATTTGCTCCTAAGCATATGGGTCTTATGTTAGCAACCTGTTCAGCGGATGGTATAGTAAGAATATATGAGGCACCAGATGTCATGAATCTCAGTCAGTGGTCTCTGCAACATGAGATCTCATGTAAGCTAAGCTGTAGTTGTATTTCATGGAACCCTTCAAGGTAAGCTTGCATAGCAAACTTCTGATAATTTAATCCTAGTAAAACAAATTGGTAATTTTTTTTTAATTCTCTCCCAAGAATATGTTTTTATTGATTTTTAGAGAGAGAGAGGAAGGAGGAGAGAGAGAAAGAACCATCGATGTGAGAGAGGAACATTTACCGGTTGCCTCTGGTACATGCCCTGACCAGGGATCAAACCCACAACCTTTTAGTGCACAGGACTATGCTCCAGTTAGCGAAGCCAAATGCTTTTTCTATGTTTATTGATATGATTATGTTTTTTTATCCTTCATTTTGTTTATGTGGTGTATTGAACCATCCTTGCATCCCTGGAATAAATCCTACTTGGCCATGGTATATGATCTTTTTAATGTATTGCTGGATTTGATTTGCTAATATTTTTTTTCAGGATTTTAGCATCTATGTTCATCAGGGATATTGGCCTATAATTTTCTTTGTAGTGTTTTTATCTGGTTTTGGAATTTGTATAATGCTGGCTTTGTAAAAAGAGCTTGGAAGTCTTCCTTCTTCTTCAATTTTTTGGAATAGTTTGAGGAGGATAGGTGTTAATGTCTGGTAAAACGCACCTATGAAGTCATCTGGTCCATGGCTTTTGTTTGCTAGGAGTTTTTTTTATTATTTTGTCAATTTCATTAATTATTATGGGCCTATTTAGGTTTTCTGATTCTTCCTGATTAAGTTTTGGCAGAATGTATGTTTCCAGGAATTTGTCCATATTGCTCAGGTTGTCCAGTTTGTTGGCATATAGTTGTTCAGAGTATTTTCTTAGAATCCTTGTATTTCTGTGATGTTAATTGTTACTTCTCTTTCATTTCTGATTTTATTTACTTGGGTCCTCTCTCTTTGTTTCTTGGTGAGCCTGGCTAAAGGTTCATCAGTGTTGTTTACCTTTTCAAAGAATCAGCCCTTGGTTTCATTGATTTTTTTTTTTTTTGGTGTGTGTGTATTTGTTTTTTTTTTAGTCTCTATGTCATTTATTTCTGCTCTGATCTTTCTTATTTCCTTCTTTCTACTTACTCTGGGCTTTTCTTATTGTTCTCTTCCTAATTCTTTTAGTTGTAGGGTTAGATTGTTTATTTGATGTTTTTCTTGTTTCTTGAGGTAGCCTGTGATGCTATGAACTTCCCTCTCAGGACTGCTTTCACTGTGTTTCATAGATTTTGGATTGTTGTGTGTTTGTTTCTGTTTATTTCCAGGATGTTTTTGATTTCTGCCTTGGTCTCATTGGTGATTCATTTATTGTTTAATAATAAGCTATTTAATCTCCATGTGTTTGAATGTTTCTGAGTTATATTTGTGGAACATTAAAAAAGAGTGAGATATAGAAATTACTATGGAATTTACATCTATTTGAACTATTATAAATAGCTTGTTTTATTTTGTTACTATAGAACTTTGCAGTTTACCTGGTACTTTTCTTTTATTAGGCAACTTGATTCATTATCAGAAGCTTTAGTAATCAAGCTTTAGTAATAAAGAACTAAATTTTTTGTTTTTTTCTTATTACTACATTTTGTTTTCAGCTTTATGAGTTGGCAAATTGCCATACCAAGGTCAAAGATTAAACAAGGGTGTCATGTTCATTGAAATATTACTTAATCTGGTTGAGGGAGGCAAAAGAAACGTAGATATTGATCTGGGTAATTAGATATTTAATTAAATAGAAATAAGTGATTTAGCCTAGAGTTCAGTAGAGTTCATTCTCTCATTGCTCATCTTTTTGCCTTTTAAAATAAGTCTAGAGAAGAGAATGACATTTGGGGAGTATGGGAATATGCCTTCTTGAGGGGTTTATTCTTTTTGTACAGAGCACTTAACATCTTTTTGTTGTGAATTTAGTAACCATAGAGTTACTTTTCATTCCATAGTTAATGACCAGGTCTTTCAGGAATAAAAATTTGAAGACCTTGTAGGTGGTTTTTAAAAAATCTACTGAATGTTTGAAACCTTTTCTTATTTGAAAGAAAGCAATTTTCTTTGTCAGCTATAATAAAATGTGGTAAAAACAATACGAAAGGATGGTATCCTTGGTCCTCATGTTGAACATTCTCAAGGACACACCCTCCCAAGGTGATGCTGTGTTGAATGTGTGACAGGGATTTAATCACAGTCTTGCAGACTTGTAGATTCTAGAGCTGCTTGATGTCAGTTTTTTAAAATTCTCTGAATTAAATATAGATAATTTAATCATTACATGGAATATTTCTTACTTTTCATTTCTAGCTCTCGTGCTCATTCCCCCATGATAGCTGTAGGAAGTGATGACAGTAGTCCAAATGCAATGGCCAAAGTTCAGATTTTCGAATATAATGAAAACACCAGGTCAGTACTACTTTGGTTTATGTATTGTTCCAAATTGCATGTAATTATTTGAAATGTTATCCTTTATTCATTCGCAGAATTACACATTATTTATTACATACTTGCTGATTTCCCATGATATGCTGTGTCCTGATAAACTGTGATAATATAAAATTGAATGATACAGAGGACAAGGTAATTGATTTCCCAGTATGTACCATCTTGTGGGGAAAACAAACAAGAGAGTAAAAAGTGGTGATGGATTTTATAAACCAGGAGAATCAGGATGTTAAGAGTTTACACCCAGGGGGAGTGGACCAGGAAGGTTTACCCAAAAGCAAACCTGTAGGATGAGTAGAAATTAGCCAAAGAGGGCAAAAAATTCCAGATGGAGAAAACTGCATGTGATAAGGTCCCTGAACAAGAGAGCCAATATATTTTTTACTGTGTTTGGAACATAAGCACAGAGAAGTGTGGTGAGAAATATGCAAGGCTTATATCTGCAAGACCTCATGCTCAGTGTTTAGGTTTTATTTTAAGGGTAATATGAAGCCAATGAAAGATTTTTAAATTGGGGCATAAAAGGATCAAACGATAGTTTAACTCTTCTGTAGGTGTGGAAGGTATTTTGGAAGGTGACATGAGTGGATTTAGGGCTAGGGTGCTGTGATGATAGTCCAGGGGGAAGATTATAGTGGCTTTGAAATAGAGTAGTGGCAATGGGGATGGAGAGGAGTGGACAATTTGAGAATAATTTAAGAATTGGTGTCAGTAGGATCTGGTGGGTGATTGGATGTGGAAGGTGAAGAAAAAGGGGAGAGCTATCAAGGTGATTTCCAAGGTTCTGGCTTAATAGTTCAATGCATAGTGTGTAATTTATTGAGATAAAAAATTCTGCAAATAGGTCAGATTTGGGTAGAGTGTAGCAGCATGTGAAGAAAATTTTAATTTTGGTCATGTTGAAATATCTGTAACACCTCTGAGAGCCATAAGCATTGCGTACTCAAAGGTATACTCAGTCTTACAGGAGAAAAGCGCACCCACCAGGTGACTGGCTGGGCTTCACATGTGCTAGACAAAATTCTTGGGTCTAGTAGTCAGATATTGGGTGGGGCCAGAAGTAGAAGAGAAGGACTATTATAATTTCTATGGGCTCTGCAATTCAGAATGTTACTACTTGGGTTTTAAAGGGGTTCTTATCCCTGCCGTCTACCTTCCTAGAGTCTTGATTTCTTCATAGAGGCTCTGTCTGCAAAGGTGCTGTCCAGTAGAACTTGCCGTGATGGTGGAAATGGTTTATACCTGCACATCTGATGCAGTAGCCATTAGCCATGTGCAGCTATTGAAACTTAAAATGTGGCTACTGCAACTGAGAAACTGAATTTGTTAATTTTTATTAATTTAATTTTGAATAGGCACATGTGGCTAGTGGCTACTGTATTGGCCAGCACACTTCTAGAATGTAGAAACTTTCCTTTAGAACTCCTTTTAAGCTATCAAAGCTATGAACCACATTAATAGCACATTTTAAAGTGGCTTCATGAAGACCTAATGTTTTTAAAGTAATTTCTTTCGACCTTAGCTGAACAGAGTGAATAATCTAAAACTTAAAATGTGGACCATTTCTAAAACATAGGAAAATAAAAAGTACTTTATAAATAAGATTTTAGTAAAGGGATAAAGGACTTGGATTTAGTTCTGGAAGAAAATACAGGGCAGATAGAAAGTACCTGAATACTTAAAATAATCCAGTGATAAAGGTATGAGTCTGTTACCTAGGAGAAAATATATAGATTAGGGGCTGGATCTCCTGTATTACCTCACATAACAGAGAGCCTGGCTATGGAGAAGTTCTAGAGTTAGTTAAGTGGCTCAGTTGCTCAGTGATGAGGTCAAGGGCCTTAGTATTTTTCTTTTTTTTTTCTGTCATCCTTAGTTGTGTTGGTTTCAGTTCTTTAGGATCACAAGAGTTCCAGGATCCCCATGCAGGTATAAAGAAGGGCATTTCCTTTCATGAATCTTTTTGTATTAGGAAGAGAAAAACTTTTCTAGAAGCATCTTAGCCACCTTTTTCATTGGGTCCTGTTGTCCAGAATTGGGTCACTTGTCCAGGCTTTAGCTGCAAGGGAGTCAGCATGTGCCTGGCATTTTCTGCATTTAGTGTGACAGAGAAGTGGCACTGGGTAGGTAACACTGTCTGCATGTGTTGTGGTGGGGGTGGGGAGAGATTGACTTAGGAAGTTATTAGACATTTGAGTTCAGCTCTTTTTTGTTTTTTTGGGGGGTCTGGTTCTTTGAGTTAAGAGTCGTTTGCAGGTTTTAATAGATTGAACATGTTACATGGAGGACGTGATAATAGACTATGTAGCATTAAGTTATTAATACCGAGTTGATCTTTTTGTAAGAAGTGACACCATTCAGTACATAGGAAACAGTATCAAATGAACTGGTATTGTGTATTTTTATATCGGTGAATGAAAATATTAAGACAGACCTGGCCTTGATAATGATACATATAGGTGTCCTGCATTTATATAGGTTATAGGGCGCTTTCACATATCTTATGAAATTTGAATGCTAACAGCCATCTTATAGGTAGGGTAGGTAGCTTTTATATTAGCACCATTTTCCAAATGTAGAAAGTCACACCAACAAAGTAAAATGACTAGTCTAAGGTCAAATAGAGGAGTCAGGACCACATAGTAAAGCAAGGATATAGATGAGATTGTCCAGGGTGATCATATAGGGTGAGAAGAGGCCAAGGAGGGAACCTCAAAGTGCAAACCAGCTGAGAGAGATTTCAGAAAGAATGTTGGGATGAAAAGAAGGCCAAGTAGAGAATGCTAGGAACACCAGTACAAGGTGAGGTAAAAGTAGGTTTACAGTTGTGAGTATGCAAAACACAGTTTATTCTTGTATTTATGAATTGTGCTGTTATTTTCCATACAAACAACTGTAAACCTACTTTTGCCTCACCCTGTATTTCAGAGGAGCGTGCTGGAAAGCTAACCACCTCTCCAACACACAGTGCTTTAGTTCTGTCCCTGATAGTCAGTTGAAGACAGAAAGACATAATAGGAAAATCGGATATGCCTTCTCCTTCATTGTCTTATTCTCTGTTTGCAGATACAAAAATAGACTTGTAAGGATAAAGTAGACTTTGGTATAGATAGCTTTATCACCACTAAAAATCCTCAATTCCTGTCTGTTACCAGCTTTTTTATTTCCACTGAAATACTTAAGAAATTCAATTACCCTTTTCTTTAAAAAGATATTAATAGCTAATAGGATCTTATTTTAAATAAGTTTTGCTTAAAATATTTTAAGCTAAACTTAAAAAATCAACAGAAGAAACCCAGGAGGTTATATAAGTATCCTAGGGCTGCAGTAACAAATCACTACAAAGTGGTGACTTACAACAAATTTATTCTTAGGTTTCTGGAGTTCAGAAATCTGAAATGAAGGTGTTGTCAGGACTGTGCTTCTAAAATCCTTCCTTGTCTTTTCAAGCTTCTAGTGGCTCCAGGAGTTCCTTGGTGTGTGGCAGCTAAGTCCAATCTCTACCTCTTTCTTCACTTGTCTATCTTCTTTATGTCTCTGTCTTACCCCTCTGTCTTTTATAAGGACACTCAACATTGGGTTTAAGGCCTACTCTAAATCCAGGCAATGTTCGCATCCGAGATTTTTAATTATATCTGCAAAGACCCTTTTTCCAAATTAGGTCACATTCAGTTTCAGGGGTTAGGACTTGGACATATTTACTACATACTGTAGAGGTAAAGATTACTTCATTGTGAGTAATATAAAAATAATTGAGGTATGTCAACATGTGGATTTAAAAATGTTTTATTTCTGGAATTTTTAATGTAAATTGTTTTTTGTTAGGAAATATGCAAAAGCTGAAACCCTCATGACAGTCACTGATCCTGTCCATGATATAGCATTTGCTCCAAACCTGGGAAGGTCTTACCACATTCTGGCCATAGCAACCAAAGATGTGAGAATTTTTACGTTAAAGCCTGTGAGGTGAGTTTTTGAAACAGTTACTAATTTGAAAGTGTTCATAACTTTTGATTATTTTCATTTGTGGAGGAGAATGTAGAGGCAACTGTGATCTGAAGAACGTATTCTTTAATGAACATTTCATCTATACATACATGATTTTGGGGGATGGGGACTTGAGAGATTTATATTTTCTTAATTACTGTATGTTTTATTCAGGCTGATACTAACAATGAATTAGATCCTCTGAATATAATTGCTACAGTATAAGTGTTTGAATGAATGAGAGGTGGTGGTTCAAGGGAAAATTAAATTAGCACTGAGACATTCTTATGAATAACCTTTTAGCTTTAATTTTGGAATTGTGAGTTTCAGTCATTTTTTTTTTTCCTTTTTTCCTTCCCTCCTCCTATTCTTCTCTTCCTACTGCTTTTTAAAAAAAATAAAAAATCCTCACCTGAGGTTATGTTTATTAATTTTAGAGAGGGAAGAAAGGGGAGGAAGAGAAATATCGATGTGAGAGAGGAAATGATTGGTTGCCTTCTGTACCCGTGCCCTGACCGGGGATCAAACCCACAACTTTTTGGTGTACAGGGTGACCCTCCAACCAGCAGAGCCACCTGGCCAGGCTCCTACTGCTTTTCTTTAAAATAAATTATTTCACCTATTGTATTCCTCTAATTTCGGGGAATAAAATCCTCTTTTATTGTATCTTCTATGAAACAGTCATTCATTATCTTTTTTGTGGTAGGATCAGGCCAGGTACTGTGGAGTCAATTGAACGTGACATGGCCCAGTGAGCTAATGGGGGGAGGGTATGGGAATGTACATTACTATAACATTTTTTTGTTTAGGTAGGTGTGTTTTGTGTGTGTGTGTATCTGTATGTATGTGTAAACCTTTTTACAGAATTCCTCAGGAAAATTTTTTTGTTAACAGGAAAGAACTTACTTCCTCTGGTGGGCCAACAAAATTTGAAATCCATATAGTGGCTCAGTTTGATAACCATAATTCTCAGGTTTGGCGAGTGAGTTGGAATATAACAGGAACAGTACTAGCATCTTCAGGCGATGATGGCTGCGTAAGATTATGGAAAGGTAAGGTTTCAATGAAGAATTATTGCCTTATGTCTCTGCTTTAGAATTGCACTTAGAAATGTAAACTCTAAATATTTTACAAATAAAAAGAGCTTTCCACAGTTACTTTTATTTTTTTTATTTATTTTTTTAAATATATCTTTATTGATTTCAGAGAGAGGAAAGGAGAAGGAGAGAGATAGAAACATCAATGATGAGAGAGTCATTGATCGGCTGCCTCCTGCACGCCTCCGACTGGGGACCGAGCCCGGGCATGTGCCCTGACCGGGAATCGAACCCCGATCGTCTGGATCCTAGGTTGATGTTCAACCGTTGAGCCACGCCTGGCCGGGCTCACAGTTACTTTTAAATTATGTACTATATTAATTTATGTTATTTTGTACCTTTATCAGTTTACCTAGTCCATAGCAGTTAATGACAAATTGAATTGTTTTAAGTTTCCCTGTGGAACAAAGCAACTTTTAAAACTAAAAGTAACTGTAACAGAATATGCAATATCTCCAAGATACTATTTGTTATATGTGTAACTTGTGCAAACTCAGGATAGGACTAGAGTTCTCTCTTATTTTTTTAAATGATTGGTTTAGCCAATCAGCTATTAATAGGAGAAAATCCAGTATCTGCAGTCTCCCCAAAATTCAAGAGCCACTAATTCTAAAAGTTTCTTAGAAATGCCGTGCTGAGAGAGACTGGTCTTGTTAGTTGACACTGTAGTTGCTGTCGTGTGGTGTGCACTTTTGCACAGATATTTAACCATTGGGCAGAAGTGCCTTTGGTTTGTGCACCACTCTAATCAGTGATTTCCCATACCTTGGGTCCAAAAAATTATAGGTTAGTTCATTTACCCTGTGCAGTTATTGTTCTCCAAAATGCAGTTTGGCTAAGTCAGTGTAATTTGATTTCACAGGCTTTATGCCCTTTCCTGTGTCTGGGCTTTAGTGAGACCACCCAGGTCTATCCCAGCAGGCTCCCTAACTTGGGTTTCCTTGGGCTCATTGTCTCCAGTGACCAGTTTTACATTGAAAGAATTAGGCCATATTGGATAAGCCACTCAAACTGAAAGGTTTTGTTTCCTACATCCATCTCTGAGGACATTAGGTTCCCACATGACTTGTACTTGCATAACCGAGACAACTCTATTACCCTACGCTTACATGTAATTGAAATTTATTATAATGAAGATAAAGATTTTATCTTGATATTAACTTAATGTAATAATGTGGCAGCTTAGAGAATTATCTTCGAGGAAGGGAAATGGGTAATGAAAGCTTTATTTTTTAAATTAGTAATTCTTTTAAGACTTTAAAAAATAATTGTTAAAATTAAGATAAGTTGTTTTGTATTTTAAAATGTCTTTAACATTTATTCTGAGAAATGTAGCCTATAGGACACTTGTTTATTTAATTATAGTTTAAGGACATGAACATAGATTTGTGCCCTTGAGCATAGGTTTTAGTCTTGTTAATGTATTTGAACATTTTCCTTTCAGCTAATTATATGGACAATTGGAAGTGTACTGGTATTTTGAAAGGTAATGGGAGCCCTGTCAATGGGAGTTCTCAGCAGGGAAACCCAAATCCTTCCCTAGGTCCAAATATCCCAAATCTTCAAAATTCATTAAATGGATCTTCTGCTGGCAGGTAGGCTGTTTTATTGAAAAATTATAAGTTTTCTTTTTAAATCATTCTGGTAGCCATACTAAAGGTGTGTTATTTCATGGATTTTAAGATTGAAGTAAGAAATCCACCCATAATTATGACACTAGAAAAAACTCACATTGTTAGCTCTATATTTGGCTTCCTTACTCATAATATTTACAGGTAGGCTGTGAGGCCATTAAATAAACTAAATTGTATTCTTAAGTTTAGATGAAGAGGAAATATGGGATAATACTGAGGATTTTAGTCATAGATTATTAGTGTGTTAGTGAATCTGGTCAAACTGAAATTTTAAATAAAATACATTAATTAAGGCTTTGTAGAACAGAGTAAGTTAATTTTGTTTGTTTGTTTAAAACTAATGGAGATTATAAGAAGAAATGGTAATTTGTACTTGATTTTTTTTTTTTAGAATATTTAATATTTTAGATTCTTATTTAATTAAGAATGTTTCACATGATCTAAAGAGTCATACTGTTGTTTTCATATTCAGATTTCAAATATATGAATTTGTATGGTAAATTACTTTCATATGCCTTTTGAATAAGTTGGAATATTCAGGGAACGCCAAAGCACAGCCCTGACACACTGTCTTGTGGTTATCCTGTTGTCATCTTAAAGAAATCAAGAGAATTGTATTTAAAATTTTCTCAACTATTTTTATATTGTTATATTTTTATAAAGAAGTCTTGTTATTTGATTTTGTGGTTTAAGTGTTTGCATGAAAACAATTTCAGGTTACCACAGATATCAGGTTATAAAGATGATTCCTTGAGGCAAAGGATACTTGTGTAAATTAAAAAGAACACACAAAATGTAGTTTTCGGTTGTTGCTCGTATTGCATATTTTCTTTTGTAAAGAACTGTGAAATTTTGATCTTTGTTCTTATTGTGCTAATAACCATGTGTGTGAGATCTGTGATGCTTTTCCCTTCTTCATTTGTACTATGTCCTTTAACAGAAAGCACAGCTGAGTACCTGCTAACTGGAGTAACTTTGCTGTTTTGCTGCTTGTTGCATGCACACAGGAATGGAAAGCAAGCTCCTTTTCCCCATCCCCAGCGCCGTTTGACCTCTCCCAAGATACACCAGCAGCCTGCTTACTACTAATTGCAGTCCAAAGGCTTCTAAAAATACAGTATATAAATATTTTTTTGTATTAGCCAGTTTATTGACACTATTTGAAACTTTTGAAATGTAAATGGAGAGGCTTTTTGTTGAGACATTGTCATCAAAATAACTTTTTGAAATGCTCCTGAAACATGGGCTTTAAAATGAAAAGGATTATTACCATCCTTATGGTAGTTGGGAAGAGGGAAAATACCACTTTATTCCATTTGGAGAATGTAGGCTTATTTCTTTTGATTTTCTAAAACAGTAAGCTAAAATGATGAATTTTTATAATTTTAATTTGAAGATTGAATAAGTATTTTTCATAAAAATTGTTTTGAGTGCTAATTTGCTTAACTTTTGTAAAATTGGTTTAAACATGATATTCAGTACAACTCTGTCATTTCTTTGTAATATTTTAAAAATATTAGTAAAGGGGGAGAGAAGTAGTAAAATGAAAGTAAACTGTACAGTTTGTAACCAAATTAAATATTTGGTATTGCTTCATTTATAATTTGGTAGTAAAATGAAAACACCTTTGTAAGTTTTCGATTCATATTCACTAAAGAGATAAATGTTTCTAATATGTGCTTGTATATTTTTATGGTGTGATTCCATGTTTTAAAGTTTCCTTCAAGTCAAAATTTGGAAACATACTATAAGAGAAGCAGTTAAAATTTTGCTGAAATTGTGCATGCATATTAACTTCCACATTTCTTATTCCAGAAGTTTTTTAATTTAGTTCGCTGCTTAATGTAGTTCATATCCTTATAGAAAGAACTGTGACCTTGATGACAAAGCTATAAATCTGTTTGCTAAAATGCATAAGTATTATGGGTAAGTTATAAAATATCAGAATAACAACGATAGGACATATTCTTTGAGCCCTTTTAGTTATAAAAATTTTGTACTATTCTTAAGTATTTGCAGGAAAACAACTAAGATTATTCAAAGATTTTATTTCTTTGAAAATATGTTGCAATAGCTGGCCATACTTTGTGAAAGTGTGTTTGAATTGGTTTTCAGTATCATGTTTACATTAAAAAAGTGTGAAATGTGTGCCAGCTGCTACGACAAATGAAGTGTTACTTAAAATAAAGAAAAAGCTTATTAGATTTGTAAATTTACAGGATAGCATCAAATGTCTGAGAGGTTAGAAAATGTTTTAAATTATAAAATTAATGTCTTTTTTGTAACATTCATGCTGATTATTTTTAACATTTTAAGTGTAACAGATTGTAGTTTTTTCTTTCAAGTTTCTATACTTGCTTAGGCAACTGTGATTAAAGTAAGGGTCTTGATTTTTGCATAATATTATGTTGTGTTAGTTTGGCATGACTATACTAAAGCTTTTTTTCCAGCATTTCCCCCCCCCCCCCCTTTGGTTCTCTTTGTAGTTACTACTTTTCTCTTTTCCTTCTGTTTTTTTCTTCTTCGTTCTTTTCTTTTTCTGTTTTTTTTTTGTTTGTTTTGTTTTGGTGTTTTGTTCCTGTCTTCATTGTTTCAGGTATTTTTTTCCCCTTCTGGACTCCCCAGGGGCTGGATCAAGATGGTCCAGTTATGCCCAGCTCCCTCCTCCTCCTTCTCCTCCTCTTCTGGTGGAGCACTCTTGTGATGCTGACACTGCCAACCTCCAATATCCTCATCCTTGCAGACAATCTCTGTCTCGGCCTCTTAATCCCTTACCTGAGAATGAAGGTGTTTAAAACACTGACTTAACACTTAAAGGCTTTATTTGAGTGCTTGTAGATGCTTTCATTCCTGGCTGCATTTGTTTTTCTTCATTTTTCTTTCAGAACATTTTTCTAATTTAGGGTCTGTCTTGCATGTATTACAACCAGAACACAGTGTTTGGAACCTAAATGTGTTGTGCTTCTGCATCAAAGGAAAATTTCTTCATTGGTTGATAACCTTTGATGAATTGAGATATGTACAAGTAACATTCATCTGTGAGAATTATACCCAGTAGCTGACTTCAAAGTGCCTGTTCTGTAAATTTTATTTTGAATTGTTACCATGGTATTAAGCTTCTTATGGTTTGTCATACTGGTTAATGTGAAAGCATATCATTATAAAGTTCACTCTGCCTTTGAGACATATTAAGAACTTTTTTAATTTTACAGGCTAATATTGAAACTGACCAGTTTGTAAAATAAATCATTCCTGTGTATAAAGCAGCAAAACATAATGTGGACTGTTTGGTCTTTTTATTAAACAAAGGAACTTGTTTTTACTACTTATAATTGCTGTTTAAAGCTTTTGTAATTATTCTCCAAGTAGATTATTTAATAAAATATATTTTAAATATATGAATCTGTTGCCTTATAAAAATAGAATGTATTCTGTTTGATAGTTGGTAAAGCTTTTATCTCCTGAAAATATGTTGCTGAAAATATATGTATAAAACAGCCCGACCGCCATAGCTCAGTCGTTGAGCGTTGACCCATGAACCAGGAGGTCACAGTTTGATTCCCAATCAGGGGATGTGCCCTGGTTTCCGGTTCTATCCCCGGTAGGGGGTGTGCAGGAGGCAGCCGATCAATGACTCTCTCATCATTGATGTTTCTATCTCTCTCTCCCTCTTCCGCTAAAAAAATACACGCACACAAAATAATCAAAAATTAGATGGGTATGACATTTATTTAAAAGCTAAAACATCAATATACAGATTTAATGTATAGAACTGACAACTGTTGAATTTATTGGGTTGAAATTGGTTCATAAAATTATATAGGTTTCAGGGATTAGATAATTTTCTAAAATGATACTTTTAAAATTTGAAAACTATACTTGATAATTATGGTAAATGATTAAAACTATGGGACTGGTAATATTCTTTTTGGTTCAGTTTTCTCAGGAATTGTCAAGGATTTAATTTCCTTCAGGGCTAGAGCAAGATGTAATTTGAGAAGCATTTCAAATGTGTCTTATCAGACATAGATGATGATATAACCATACATTATAATTTATAATCTAATTTTCAAAGACACCTTTTCTATGAATAGTGTCATAGCCTAGAGCTTAACATGCAAAGGATAAACAGTTTATAAGATATATTGCATTCATTTTAATTTTAGGTACATTTGAATTTTGTTGTATGTAATCATTAAAATGTTTTGTCTGTAAAGTTAGCATTCCAATGTAAGAAAAAAATCCTTTCTAATAATTCTCAGAGGTCTTCCTTTTGTTAAAGGACTTGTTTTAGACCTGTAGAAGTGTTTAGGTTCAAAACAAGGGATCTAACTTAAGGCTGAATCTGGCTCAGAATTAAGAATTCACATCTTTGAGATTTCAATCATACAGGTGCCTGGGGTTAGAATGGGATAATGAATTAAGATAGAGTCTCACTCTAGTGAGTATCGAGCATTTATGTGCAAGATAGGTGCTAAACGTTGGAATATGTAAAAAATAGGAAGGTAGTCTGCACACAAACTGTCATTCCAGTGGGAGAAGATATTTACAGGATTTACAAAAGGTAACGATTCAGCTTCATAATAAAGGTTGAAACAATATAGTAGGCATAAAAGCAAGCGATTTGTTTGAGCTGGCAGGATTTGGAAGGGATGTGGCATTTGAACAGGTGGAGTAATTGAAGAGGATAGGAGTTCCAGAATGATGGCTTAGGAGGTGAAAGGACAAGGGTGTGTTCCAGTAACAGAATGAAAGAGTAAGGTTCATTTGGGGAGCTAGTGAGAGATTAATTTGGAATCATACCTTGTCACATTGTAGAAGGCTTTGGATATTTGCAGCTGAAACACCAGTTGGTAGAGGCCAGCTATGGGCGAAGTCTGCCTTTTCAATTGGACAAGCATCGCTCCGAATTCCCTGGAAGGCACCAATGGCCATGCGGCTTCTGCAAGCTCTGCTGAATATCTAGGAGATTTGTAATTCCCTCAAGAGTTCTTTCGCCTTTTGAGTTGGCAAGTAAGGTTAGATAATAGCTAATATTTGTTGAATACATCCATGTGCCATTGCTCCTCTAGATACCTTATGCAGGATTATGACTCCCCCTGAGACTGCATGGAAGAAATTTTGAGATTAAAGTGAAAGGTGTGAAATTGAATTATCTGTATAGTTTCAGTCAGGAAGTAGTTAAAGCCTTGTTCTGAGCAGAAGTCGGTGATGGGATCTGTGGCCTGAGGAGGTTAGGAAAACAGAGGAGTTGATTAGAGATGTCTCATCCCCTCACCCCTTACCACACCAGACCAACCTTACCCCATCACAGAGGCCATCAGATGTAGCGAACTGCCTTGAAGCTCGGATCCCGAGGAATGACTTCCTAACTGAAACTTCTTAGCAGTGGATAACTATGGCAAATCTTGACATTTCAGCGTGGTGATTCATAGAAAAGATATGCATCTGCTCGTGTAAACACACAAAAATGGCAACAATACTGAACTCCGGGTAGGATCAGGTGACCTGTTTACCGGGAATATTTCTGTGTATAAGGTGGGTGGCGGTGCTTTGGAGTCCAAAACTGAATTCGGTAAGTATTATTTTCAAGTCAGCCAAGGCTTTCAACGCGGCGCCTTGGGCTTAGTTACGCGAGAGGGCCTTCCGCGGGTCTCGGGCAGGGCTGAGCTCCTCCTCCGGCGCTGCGGAGCGCGGCTTCCCCGCTTCAAATCCCGGGCGCGCCGTCCCTGCCCAATCAGCGGGCTCGTGCCCGCCCTCTCCCTTCGCGCCGTCCAATCCAAAGGAGTCCCCGAGTCCACCGGGCTTCCGCTCGTGCCGCGAACAGACGTAAGAGGGGCGCGCGGTACGGCCGGCTGGGGCGGCCGCGGGTGCGGTGGTACGCGCACGCGCATTTGTAGCACCTCCCGGACGCCCCTTCCTCGAAACCTTCGGTCGCGATTTCTCCTCCCGAAGCAGCGATCGCAGGCTCGGTGAGGAGGGTCCTTTGGGTCTTGACGTGCGGTTCGGCGGGAGGCAGGCGAATCCACTTTTGGGAGGCGTTTCGGCTGCCGGGGCGGCGGGGCAGTGACGGTTGGACCGGGGTCGGGAATGGGGAGCAGGCTTCGGGGTGGGGCTGCGGGCTGGACGCGGGGTCGGGCCGCCGCGCTCCTTTCAAGCCTTGCACCTGCTGGGTCGCACAGTGAATTCTGCTCAGGGAGTTTTTAATGGGACGCCTCTGTGTCTGAGGCTCTTAGCCGACCGTGAGAGCGCGGCTCAGAAAGACACGGGCTTTGGTTTTGGGGGATGACATTCTTGTGTCTTCTTCCCGCGTGGGGACTTCAGCTCTCGAGCAGCGACCCGCTCCGCCTTTGCTCGGGTTTCCCGCAGAGCGCCCCGTGGTCCCGCGGTGTTTGCTTCGCTGCGCGACCAGCGGTTCTGTTTCTCCTTTTGCCTGAAACCCTGACCCAGGAAATCACGTTAACTAAATGCAGGAGGGTCTGTCCCGTCACCCGTTATTCACTTTTGTTTTGGTTTCTGCTAGGCAGCGTTCTCATTTACCTGTAATACCATTCATTCCTACATTTCCTGAATCTGGTTTCTTTGTGGGGGGGAAAAAGTGAAATAAGACGTTTAATATCACTCTGCTTTTGCTTTCTCTTAATTTTAGACTTTGTTTAGTAAAACATGAGGTCCTTTCCGAGGTAGTCGTTTGGAGGACAGCTGTTTTTATGACAATATTTCCATTCGCTGTTACCATTTTGAGGTTATTCGACTGGAGTTTTTACTGCTCCAAGATCAACCTTTTCTTTGAACTTCAGTTTTGTGGGCAAAGTTAGCGGTAAGTTTTGAAAAGTTATGTACTAAATGCATACTTGATTATAAGATATATCTTAAAATGCCAATGAATATTGGGGAAGTTTGCCTTTTTTCCACAGTATATATCTTTAAATGTGTTTAATTGTACACGTAGCCCTCCAATTAATGACTACAGTAAATGATACTTTATATATCCAGAAATGTAATGAAAGCAATTAAATATTAATAAACTCAAGTGCAAAATTTTGAGGTTACTGGTTTAAGGAAATGGCAATAGAAATCGCAAAGATGGTTACTTAGTTCAGCTAGTTAAAGAAAAGAAAACATGACATTGTCTTCACTTTACGTGATGGAGATGGGGTGGGGAATGCAATACAGAGGGAAGTTAGGGAATTTCCCCTTCTAGGAAAGCTTTAGAAATGTGATATGTCTGGATGGTGTAGAACAAGTGTGATCCTTTCTGGAAACAAGAGACTAGGTATTAGATTAGGAATCTTCCACTGGGTTGTGTTACCCATGCACCGATAGCGCAGCTCTGTCCAAGCACTTAAGACTGTATATCACAATTGATAGGGGTTGTCAGCAACCTGAGGGGAGCTGCCTTATTTATTTTTGCATTCCTGATGCCCAGTAGAGTGTCTTTCATGATTGGTGTTTGATAATGATTGTTGCATGAATGATCTTTGCTTAATATCTAAATTTTCTTAAGTTTGACTCCTAATAGGAATAACCCTTAAAAGGTTTGGTATGTATTTTAATGTGGTTTATATATCTGTAAATGAATAACTTAGTAATTACAAGACCTGACATGGGAGGCTAGTTGTAAGACACATGCAATGATTTAGATTAAAAAGTGATGGGAGGCAGGTATTGGGAATATAGAAATGGGTGTCAGCTCCAGAGATATATTTGGAGTTAGAAGCATTAGAATTTGGTAACTTCTAGAGCAAGAAGCATCAAATGGTCCCAGGTGTCTGTCTGTGTGGCTTGTCTAGCAAGAGACTATGGATAGCACATCAAAACTAAGGATAAGAAGAGTGGGTGGGGAAAAGGGAGTGGATTTGGTCTTATATTTGTTGGCTTTGTACTACTTGAGAGGCATTCAGAGGTAAGGTAGATGTCAATGAGCTATTTGGAAATATGATTGTAGATTTTAGGATAGAGGTCTAGGCTGAGGTGATTTAAAGATGAGGGAGACATTTACACAAAGACCTGAAAGACGTTAAGGAGCAAGATGGGAGGCTATCTTGGGCCTCAGTGTGCTGGGCAGAGGCTCGAAGGCAGCTGGTGAAGATGGGAGAGCCCAGACAGTGGTGTTTTGGAAACCAAGTGAAGAAAGTATTTCTACAAGGGAGGAGTATGAGTCCCATACTGTTAGGTTAAAGAAGTTGAGGACTGAAAATTGACCATGGGATTATGGGCTTTGGCAGCAGGGATATTAGTGGTGATGTTAACAAGTATTTTAGTGTGGTGGTGGGATGAAAGTAAGCTTGGAGGAGGTTCAGGAGATGACAGGAGTGGAACTGGATGGCCAGTAGTGATTCCTTTTTGGAGGAGTATGTGGTAAAGGGGGCATAGATAGACAATATTTAAGAGGAGGGCCAGTTGCTAAGAGTAATTGTTACTGCACTGGTGAGGGGTTGGGATCTAGTGCAAAGTAGAGAGGTGGGTTTCTGACAGGAGCATGAATACTTCATCCATAATCAAATAAGTTTTATAGCTCTGTAGTGGTATTAAAACTTTTTTACTTTGTAATTTGTTCATACTGTCTGGCCAGCATGGCTCAGTGGTTGAGCATCTGCCTATGATCCAGGAGATTGCAGTTCGATTCCTGGTCAGGGCACATGCCTGGGTTGCGGGCTCGATCCTCAATATGGGGCGTGCAGGAGACAGCCGATCAATGACTCTCTCATCATTGATGTTTCTATCTCTCTCTCCCTCTCCCTTCCTTTCTCTGAAATCAATAAAGACATATTAAAAAAAGTCTCAATATTACAAGAAAAAAACTTAAAAAAAACTAGTTCATACTATCGAAAATCTATATGCCAGTGTATTTGTCATTGACACTAGTGTCATATTTTGTCCATCTTACCAATTGTGGTGGATCTTTGAGTATCCATTTAGACTGTAAGCCCTTTCCCTTTACTGTAGGTTGATGAGATCAGTTCTTTCCTGGGCTGCAGAATGCAGTACAGACTTCCTAATACACCAGTTAAGGCATTTAGGGTCTGGCTCCATGGTTTAACTTACCATGTTATTTTATACTCTGCCAAAATACGGTGGTGCACTTGCTGTTGCCACTACACACTTAGTACTTATAGTGGCTTTTGGAGTCAGACCCAGGTTCAAGTCTTATTAATTGTGTAATCATGGGTAAATCTTAGTTAAATTTAATGTCTGAGTTTGTTTCTTCATTTGTAAAATAAGGACAAATGAGTTAGGGTAGTAGGTATGTGATAAATCTTAATTTTCTTCTGCCTTTGCTCATGTTTATTTGTCATCTGTAAAAGCCCCCTCAATACCCTCTCATTTATTGAGCCTTTCCTAATGTAATGATTTTCTTTATTGAATTCCATACAGCCCTTACATGATAAACACTCTGAAATATTTTTGAGATTGAATGACATCTCCTGAGTACTGTGAGCAGGGTCAAGTTGAACCAATGGCTAATATGGGCTGGAGGTTCTCTATCAGTAGTACAGTTCTTTGCCATTGTTTTCCAGATTTAGTCCTTTGTATACCACTTTTACCGTTTTTTGGTAATGGTCTCACTTTTTAAACCGTGTACTCTTGTCCACGTGCCAAGTTACATTAATTTAAAATTTTTCTTAGAATGGTCTCACTATTTATTTATTTACTTACTTACTTATTTAAATCCACACCCTGGGATATTTTTTCCATTGATTTTTAGAGAGTGGGGGAGGGAGAGAAAGAGAAACATTAGTGTGAGAGAGACATGTAGATTGGTTTCTTCCTGCACTTTCTCCCGACTGGGACTGGGGATCCAACGTGCAACCCAGGTACATGCCCTTGACTGGGAATCGAACCTGAGACCCTTTGGTAAGTGGGAGGACGCTCTAACCACTGAGCACAGTGGCCAGGGATGAATAGTTTCACTTTTTTTTTTTTTTAATGTCTTTATTGGTTCCAGAGAGAGGTAGGGAGAGAGAGAAACATCAGTGATGAGAGAGTCATTGACCGGCTGCCTCCTGCACTCTCCCCACTGGGGATGGAGCCCGAAACCAGGGCATGTGCCCTGACTGGGAATTGAACCTTGATCTCCTAGATCTTAGGTTGATGCTCAACTGCTGAGCCACGCTGGCTGGGCAGGGTCTCACTTTTTAAACCATGTATTCATCCTTAACAATAATCTGTGAAATCAGGAGCTAGAATTTGGTAGTTTTCATTTTCTATTTCATGTGAGAATGGATACCCAACTAGTAAACTTATAAGTATATCCTAAAATCATCTGTATATGCCATCAGTATTGTCCAGCTTTGCTTCTTTGCCAGATCAGTTTGTGGTAATATTTTTTGCTATAGCAATCCAAGATAAGTTAAACTGTGTTGTATTTCATTATTATGTTAATTATAAAATAGTTTGGTTTTTAGATTCTCAGCTATAAAGTAGCGAATTATTCTGAGAATTACTTTACCCTGGAATGTATCCCTATGTAGTGCTGTTCCAAAAATAGGATTTTTCTTAAGATTTATCAGTTTTCTAAGATTTGAGACTTGTACTCTTAATCATTTAAAAATATTTTATAGTAATACTTGATTTATAGAAACTTTTATTGTTGCAGTGAGATGGAAGATTTTCGAGGTATAACTGAAGAGTCATTTCCAAGCTTTTTAACCAGTTCATTACTTGGTAATAGTGGGATTTTGGAAAATGTCACCCTTTCTTCAAATCTTGGCTTGCCTGTTGCTGTTTCAACACTTGCTAGAAATAGATCGAGCACTGATAATAGGTAAGAATTGTTTGAACAGATGATTTTTTTTAAGTCTATAAAGCCTACAGTATACTGATACTTGTGTAAAATATCTCTGTCAAGTTTGAGCTTTTGCTATGTCTGAGGGATATGGCCACATATGTGTAAAATTCGTATGGAAAAGGGTAAAATTTGTTGTCTCTTCCTGTTCCATTGCTTATCAGTGGTGAGTGGGTGGGCTTGGGATTGAGTACCAGTGACCTTTGGTTTACTAATTATTTTTCTGTCCATAGTGTTTTGGCTTTGTGTTAGTTCAGCCTTAATGGTGGCTGGTAATTTGAATTTTATCTCTAAATATGATGTGTACAGTTTGCCTGTCTTGTGTAATGTGTAAAGTTTGCCCGTGTTTAAATATCTAACCACTTTTCCTTCCTCCCATCCTAACATTTGGGAAAGAGCATCATCTTTACCTTTGGAATGAAGGGGTTGGATTAACCCTATAAAAACTCTTTTAGCTTTAAGATTTCTGTGACTATTGTTTAATACATACATGCTCCATTGCTGATCTACTTCAGTGCTTTTGCACATAGAATGATGGTTTTCAACACTGGGGCTCTATTTGTTTTACCACCTGGTGGTTGGTTTCACAATCATGCAGGCCTATGTCATGGTGAATTGTAAATGTGCATAATTTAATTATTAACGATTAAAAACAGGTATTTTTGTGTGTAGGTATTCTGATATTCAGGCATCTTATTTAGTAGAAGAGAGGTTTTCAGCTCCATCTGAGTCATCTCCCGGTAGCCAGAGTGAAGCTGAACCAAGAGAGAAGATACAGCTTAGCTTCCAAGATGATGATGAGTAAGTGTGAACCTCCATGTTGCTTGTACTGTATTAAAAGTGAGCCTCAGTCTTGTGGAAAATGAAAATGTAATTGTGTCTCACTTTCTTCTCATATGAATCTTTTTTTATATCAATCACAAACACTAAGTCTTTTAAAACACTTTCTGATTCTAATAGTAATACATGCTAAAAATGTAGAGAATTGTAAGGAAGACAGTAAACTATGAAATCCCACTAACTGGAGAATAGCCATTGATTACATTTTTATTTATAGTCTTACAGACTATTTTCTGTTTTATTTTTTAAAGTTTTAATTTCAGACTATTTTCTATGTACATATACATGTATATATATTAATTTGCTTTTACAAAATAGGGTTAAACTGTATATACTATTTATAACCTTATAAAAATTAATACATTGTGCTTATTTTTCAGTTACAATGTAGATTTGTGTTATAATATTAAGGGCTATACCATGTTAGACATTTAGATTATTGGAATTTTGCTGTTGTAAATTTAATGAACTTCTTTATTTATACATACATTTTCCATACCTCATGGGTTATTTAATTAAGATAAATTCCTAGGATTGAAATTGCTGAGTTAAGTATTTAATTTGAAAGACTGTTAGAAATTACCACATTGCTTTTTAGAAGATTGTACCAGTTTACACTCCCACTAGAAGATAATTTGAGACCACCTACTTCTCTGAGCTGTCCCCAGTATTTGGTAGTACTGTTTTTAATCTTTGATTTTAGAAGCAAAGAAATTTATTCTCATGCACAAATGCACAGATGAAAGTCTAGAAGTCTATACACCAAAATATAAATGGTAGATATCTATTGATGGTGGTATTACAGGTAGTCTTAAAGTTTTCTGTGTTTGAATTTATAATTTAGTATTTATGGATTGAACATACTTTAATGTTTATTCATTATTTTTATTTCTGTTGTGAATTGCCTCTTGATAATATTTAGATATAAGCACTTTCTGTATATCAAAGATGTTAACTCTTTGTATATTCATCCACTCAATTTGTATTTTTGACTGAGTGCCTGTTATGTGCCAGGTACTTGTCTAGGTATTTAGGAAATACCAGTGAACAAAACATACATTAAACAAAAAGAAGACATTAAAGTATACCAGTTTTATAGTATATTAGAAGGGAAAAGTGCTAGAAAAAACTAGAGCATGATAAGGAGGATTATTAGGAAGGCTGAAGGAAGTGGCCAGTGTGAGTCTCATTGAAGAGGTTAAGGCATGAGCAGAGACTTGAAAGAGAGAGTTAGCCACGTGGATATTAGAAGGAAGAGGATTTTAGGCAGAGGGTGCAGCCAGCATAAAGGCACTAAGGTAGGAGCATACCCATATGTTCAAAGGGCAGGAAGGAGGCTAGAGTGGGTGAGCAAGCACTTGGATTTTGAGATGGAAAACCATTTGAGGGTTCCATATGAATTATGTTTTAACTGGCTCACTCTGGCTACTGCGTTGAGACTAGATTGTTGGGAGTCAAGACTGGAGGCAGGGAGACCACTCAGGAGGTTGGATTATCAAGGGAGTAAGATAAATGGAGAAGAGAAGAGCGTAGGTGCTTCAATACAAGGGTGGATAAAAGTAGGTTAATAATAATAAGTAATAATACAAGAATAAACTGTGTTTTGTGTACTTACAGTTGTAAACCTACTTTTGCCCACCTCGTATTAAGAAGTTGGGGAGAGGAGGAATGGATATATAGTGACTAAGAATTAGTGATTAGAGGTAGGAAGAAAACAAAGAGTATCTTGGAAGCCACGAGAAGAACATATATAAAGGAAGAAAGAGTGACTCAGTTGTGGATAAAATGTGGACTAAGAAGTGAGCATTGGAATTAGCATAGACTAGGTCATTGGTAACCCTGACAAGTTGTTTTGATGGATTAGGAGGAGGCACAGTGGTGTAATAGAGTGTAAGAGAGAATGGGAAGTTAGTATTGAAGACCGAGAGTAGACAACTTGTGGAGTTTTGCTGCCAGAGGGAGCAGAGAATTGGGGCTGTGGTAGCTGGTAGGTGTCATGGGGCAAGAGAAGTTTTGTTGTTGTTTTTAGTGGGATGAGTTACTGCATGTTTAGATGGTAATAGGGATGATAATCTGGAAAAGGAAAGTTTGATTATGTAGAAAGAGAAGAGACTTGCTAGGGCAATGTTTTTGTGTAAATAATAAGAGAGGCTAGGATCTAATTTGCAGTGGAGGGAATGACTTTAGAGGGGTTGGGCCATGGATGGATAGTTCCTCTGTATTAACAGATGAGATGGTGGAATATATATGTGTAGTTGTGAGAATCTGAGGAAGTTGTCTTTTCAGTGCTGCAGGTTTCTCCGTGAAGTAGGAGGCATGACCATCAACTCAGTGAGGGAGGAGGAAGAGGAGGAGGAGGAGGAGTTGGTGGCTCTTAGAGCCAGATGTAAACAGTCCTTTGGGAGTGTGGGAAAAGTGAACAGACAAGGGAAATAGCAGGATTGTCAGACAATATCAGAAGCTCCAATGGAGGGTCATGGTAATGAATTTAGTGTGAGACTTCTCAGTGTGATTGTGATGTTATCTCCAACCACATTCAGCTGCAGGAGTGCTGACAAGGTGTAAGTGGAGAGTTGGGGTTAATCAGGATTATATTTTGATGAAGGCAGTGAGGGACGAGGGAGTTGAGGTGTATGATGACTGGACATGAGATTTAAGTTGAGGAGAGGATATCAAAAGGGTAAGAGAGTGAAATGTGGCAGTGTGAATGGATTGGAGGCATGGGTAGGTAGAATCAAAGGATTATAGAGTGTAGTACTAAGGCAGATGACATGAGGGGTGGGTAGTAGGTGATTCTAAGCTGGGAGGCTTTAGGAAGGGTGACCTGGCAGTGGTACTGAGGGCTCAAAGGGCTTACATATTCCAGCTCCAAGCCAGTGATAACAGTGCTGTGAAGTCCTAGATGTGGTGCGCTGGCCTCGCTCTTGACTCCTGAATGGGGTTTCCTTCCTCCTCCACTCACTAAATTTTAATTGGCATCAGTCCAGAGATTTTTTTAGTTTAGATTATTATTACTTTGGTAATTTTCTATTTTTTCTCTTCTCTTTCTGGAACTACTATTTTAGACTGCCTGTGTTGGTCAGTTTCCGTTTTTTTTTTTCCTATTTTTTCCAGTGCAAAACGACAATGTTCTAGATAAGTTCATAAGTGTTTTTTTTTAAGGAAATTTACAATTTTTATTTATTTATTTTTAGTTAATTTTTATTGTTGAAAGTATTACGGGTTGTGTACCCCCCAACCCCCTTCAAGCTCTTAATTTTTTTCATTAAATCATTTGGCAATCATAATTTTGAGAGGTCTTTTTTCTGGTCTCTCGTTTTTTATAATGGCTCCATTTTTCGTGTGGATGTAATAGCTACTTGAATGTTTCTGAGGATTCTAATTGAGATTTGTCAAAGTTCTATAAATTATTCCTTGTAATTCAGAGAATCAGCTATTTGGCAAATACACCAGTATCCTTTAAGTCTATCTTATTTTTAGAAAGCTGACTTTTTCTCTAGAGATGGTAGATTCAAAGATACTCATTTGGGAAAGAAAACCCCCCTCATTTTATCACTTGTGAAACAGAGTAGCAGTATGATAATATATTTGATTTTGGTAGACTGTCCATCACTGGACCCAAAATGATGGTACAATAATCCGTAGGAAAACCCACAGTGTCACCAGTTGTAGTTTGTGGCTGGTCCCAGAAATGTTTCTTTTCACTGTATTTGCTTCAGTGGGGCTTTGGTGCTCATCACGCCCACCCCTGTTTTCTTTTTGAGAGATAAAGTAGATTTCATCATCATTCTGTTTCCTAATAAAAAAAAAGCTTTGTCTCTAGGAGGAAGAACCATATAGAAAGTCAACATTTGTCAGATGCTGTCCTCAAAGCATCAGCTTTTCCCAGCAATCTAGCAAAAACAGAAGAGCAGGAGGCTAAAACTGCAGAATCCTTTCAGAGTCAAGATCCTTGTGTTAGGATTTTACCACTGGAACAAGTGCAAGGTACTGAAGTATAAGAAATTTTTTCTCAATGTATATATTTTATTTTCCTTTCTCATTTCTCTGTCTTTGGACTGGTATTTATCTTTTTAATTGTTGACAGTATTACAGATGTCTCCCATTTCCCTTCACCCTTTGCTCCCCTCCATGGACTGGTATATATCTTAAGCTATGATACTTTCAACTGAAATGCTTAGGTTTGACATTTACCTATTAATATAATGTTTATAATTCTTTATAGGAAAAGGTCTCTTTTTTAAAAAATATGTCTTCATTGATTTCAGAGAAAGGAAGGGAGAGAGAGAGAGAGAAACATCAATGATAGGAGTCATTGATTGGCTGCCTCTTGCATGCCTCCTGTTGGGGATCAGGGCGGCAACCTGGGCATGTGCCCTGATTGAGAATCAAACTGCAATCTCCTGGATCATAGGTTGATGCTCAACCTCTGAGCCATGCTGGCCAGGCTCTAAATAGTTTGAGTTCCAGAGCATCATTTAAAAGTGCTGTGTTCTACTTAAAGGGAAAAGTGTTTAGTTCATTATTATTGGATATTTGGTTGATAAAATAACTTGGTCTCTCAGTTTTTGTTTTTGTTTTCTTAAATAGACTCGCCTATTGATTTTGGTTTACGATCATGGATGAATACTAAGGAGAGCAAGGTAATCTTTTCTATGTTTGTTAGCAATTTCTGGAGTTACTAGGAGAATGAAAGTTCCTATTTCACATATATAAGTGCCAAGTAGTACTAATAATAGTTAGAAGTCTACGTGTAAATGGCAGAAATCCAAGATACTGCTTTAAGTAACAGAAAGTTGAGAGTAGTGCTGGTCTACGGGCTGTGTATTCCTGGACTTGTGTCATCAGGACTTACTGCCCCTCTACTTCATTCTGTGCTACTTCCCTCTAGAATATTTGCTCCATGAGGGTAAGTGTTTCTCTTTGTTTTTTTTTCGTTTATCCTGAGTGCCTGGAACATAGTTGGCACATACTCAATAATTTGTTGAATGATAGAAAAGCTACCTTTATTCATAGGCAGTGCAGGCCTACACTCTTAGCATTCATGATCAATAAAGAAGAGCATGATCTTTCTCTGGGGTGAATTAAAAAAAAAAAAATAGAGGACAACTCTAATGAGCTCACTTGGGTCATATGCCTTTCCCTATGTAGATTGCTGAGCCAAAGGATGGGTTGAGATAAAACATTCTGATTTATAAGGTGGACCTTGTGTGTGTGTGTGTGCGCATGCACATGCATGTGTCAATATCTGTACATGCACAGATAGAGGAATGTGACTGAGAACCCTACCAAGACCACATGAAGTAAAAAGATGTGGGCTCCTCAAAGGAAGGGGTGTTGAGCAGATAAACAGTTTACATCCAACATAAATAGTCAACTGGAATTTTAGGCTTATAGTCTTGTATTTATGAGACTTATTTATAAAATATAAATAAATGCTTTTATTTATTTTTTAAATCATCACCTGAGGATATTTTTTCCATTGCTTTTCAGAGATAGTGGAAGGGGGGAGAAGAAAATGGGGGGAGAGACAGAAGGACAGACAGACATCAATATGAGAGAGACACATCGATTAGTTGCCTCCCATATGCATCCCGACTGGGGCTGGGGATCAAGCCTGCAACTGTGGCATGTGCCCTTGTCTGGAATCGTACCTGGGACCCTTCAGTCCATGGGTTAATGCTCTAACCATGGAGCCAAGCTGGCTGGAACCTAAGTGCTTTTAAAACTTATAAAAAGGAGTTGCAATTTTTGTTTTACTTTCATAAGAATTTTTAAGATAATTTTTATAAAATGATTACAGAAGTGTTTAAAGTAAGAGTTATTTCTCTATGCCAGGGATTGGCAAACTGTAGCTCATTGTTCAACTCCAATCTGCTGCCTGTTTTTGTAAAGTTCTTTTGGAAGTCAGCCATGCTCATTTGTTTCTGTATTGCTTATGCTACAACAGCTGAGTTGAGAAGTTGTGACAGAGACTATGCTGGCAAAACCTGAAATATTTACTATCTGGCCTTTTACAGAAAATGTTTGTTCACTCCTGCTTCATAAGCTACTCCCTGTATGTAACCACTAATAACCTTAAAGTGTGAGAGGTGCTTTTTATAGGAGGTTCAGGTATAGTCAAATTGAAGTTGACTCAGAAAGCATGATTTCTTTTAAGCCAGTCAGAGAAAGACAAGTACCACATGATCTCACTCATATGTGGAGTATAATGAACAAAATAAACTGATGAACAAAATAGATCCAGAGACATAGAAGCATGGAACAGACTGAGGAATCTCAGAGGGAAGGCAGGGGTGTGGGGTGTGGGTGGGGAGAGGTTAATCAAAGGACTTACATGTTTATATGCATAACCTATGGACACAGACATTGGTATGGGGAAGGCCTAGGGGTGGGGTAGATGCCGGGTGGAGGGAATCAATGGGGGGCAAAAGGGAACATCTGTAATACTTTCAATAATAAAGATAAATTAAAAAAATAATAATAAAAGTAAAAGAGTCTATATAATAAAAACAAAAGAAAGCATGATTTCTTTGAACATTTAGAAACAATGGTTTCTAAAGAGAGAGAACATAACTTTTCCCCTAGATAAATAATTAATTTTCTTATGATTGTTGAAGAATTGACTTCCTAAAAACATTAGAAGTCATTGATGATAAGAGAGGGACCATGAAACTTGAAAGTATAGAAATGAGATATTTAATAAAAAGAAGATGAAGAAATGAGAGCAGGAGGAAAACAAGTGTATTTAAAAACCTAGACCAGCGGGAGCTACTACTGCATTTGACTTTTGTAGCTTTGACTGTCCTGGTATCCAGGGCAGTGAAGGAAAAATGGCTTGGTAGGTCTCATCATCTAAACTGTAAGAGCTACACCACTTTAGCACAATAAGGACATTTTGCAGGGTCTCTCTAGTTCAGTTGGCCATATGTAAGGCACGAAGTGTAGCAGAGTAGATGGAGTTCTCAATAGCACCCATGACCAGAAAGGCAGAGGTGTTTTACATATTGTTCTTTCTTATACAGATTTTTCCCTAATTTATTATTATGAAAAATTCAACACACAGAACTTATATTCCACAATAGTAGCCCCTGGTCCCTTAGATATTTATGAGTATAATGCTGCACTGCCCTCCGCAAGTGTGTAGTTGCCTTGAGAGTCCATGTATTAAATCTTAAAAGTTAGTGTGCATTTTGCAATCTATTTCTTAAGGTGGTGGTGGTTGATATATAATATGATTATGAAATAAAATCAACACTTAGAAGGAAACATTACATTTTATTCTGGGTCTTAGTGTCCTTAGGCTTACATGTTCCCTGGGTTGAGCAGAGAAATCAGTCTTAAAGCTGTAGGTTGCTGAGCCCACTTTGCTATTGTTTTCATTTTCTGTTGGAACCCTGTGTTGCTCAAATTCGATTGTATATTAGCATACCAACTATATTTCTAGGTCTTCAAAGCATGTGCGCGTTTCGAGATATTAAATTTTAAGGATGTCTTATTAGGTGGGTCAGGAGAGGGAGGTGGCATCAGGGTAGGAAGAAAGTTCTTAATGCATATAAAACAACAGGCCTTCATTGCCTAAATTGTGAATTACAGATACTGAGCACATGGGCAGTCCTTTTTGCAGCCTTGTACTATAGTCTTCAAAGCAGTGAGTGTGCTTCTCTTACATACATTTTATTTCTTATAGATTGTTGTTCCTGATGCTGGAAAACATTTTGAAGACAAGAATCCAAGCAGTGACTTAAGCCATACTAGTTTAATAGAAAATGAGAAACTTATGTCACTGACAAGCTTGGAAGATTCTGGTACCATAACTTAATTTGTGTTTTCCTAGTCCTTACTTTACCATTCTATGTCTTTCTGCTTCTTGGTTGCAGTTGTTATTATGCCAGCTTTTTGTTTCTTTGCCTTCTCCTTTACTTCCTGCTTACCAGCACTCAAATGACCACTTCTCTTAAGTGATGGAATTTTTAAAGCATTTCTGTGTATCAGTCCTGATATGATTGTGCTTATCCCTGAGTTTAGGATCATAAGAGTACGAAGTAGTAACCCTAGGTTCCACTCAGTACAAAGCACTATGTTAAGAAATTGGGGGATCCATGAAATATTTAGACTCTGCTTTCTGAAAGACCTACCAAGTAAGAAAAGAGATGCATAGCTAAACTCCCAACTGTATTATGTGTATCTCAGAAGTACAAATTGTGTAGGAATCATGGAAGGGTAACAAATTAATTCTGATGGAGGAAGGTGTCTGTGAAACTTCACTGAAAGAGGGCGCAGTTTTTCCTTTTTCTTGAAAAGGCCTGTGATAGGCCTTAATGTAGATATGGGAAGAGAAATACATTTCAGGAATAACTTCAGCAAAAGTCCCTATGGTGGTGGTGGGGAGGGCATTTGGCCAAGTTTGGTTGTGTGTGGCAGGTTTACAGCACTTGTAGGAACCTGAATTGGAGAGTAATCCAGAAAAGTAAACAGGTATCAAATTATTCATGGCTTTGAAGGCCTGGCTGATAGGCTGAGTGGGATAAATAGAAACTAAATTCAGGACAGGTTTTGCTGCTAAAGTTTTTAGATATTTTTGGATGGTGAAATTGTGGATGAGGAATTGTTGGCCTGAATTTATATAGATCTTATATAGATTCTTCGAGGTAAAATAACTAAGTCAAAGGTTATGAGCATTTTTAAGGCTCTGTAATGTTGATTGCAAAATTATCCTCTTGAAAAGGCAGTGATAACTGTAGTACCATTCTTGCCCCTTCCGAGCTGGTTGTTAAAACATTAAAAAACCACTAACCCAAAACAAAACAAACCCAAAACAAAACAAACACTGTCAGTGTTTTTTTATTTGTTTATTTGCAACTTTCTGGTTTTGATAGCGGTTGAATACAGTGGTACCTCGGTTTTCGAATGCAATCCATCCTGGAAGACCGTTTGAGTTCTGAAACATTAGAAAACCGAGGGATCAACAGCCGACAGCTAGGCCTCAGGCTCTTACACTCAGCGGAAGCCACATGGCATGTTCGACTTCCGAGGCATGTTCGAAAACTGAAGTATTCTGCGTTTACAGCGTTCCTAAACCAAAATGTTTGTCAACGGAGACGTTTGAAAACCGAGGTACCACTGTATTTTTAATCATGCCTATTAGGGTTCAACTTTGTTATATTATTTTTCCTTAATTCCGCCTTTCTCAAGATCACATATTGTTTGAGGTTTCATTTTACACTTAGCTATTAATTCATCTAGAATTTATTTTTACTTTTATAATGGGCTTATTTATCCCTTTAAAAAAAAAAAAATTTGATTTCAGAGAGAGGAAGGGAGAAGGAGAGAAAGATAGAAACATCACTGATGAGTCATTAATCAGCTGCCTCCTGCACATCCCCTACTGGGGATCCAGCCTGCAACCCAGGCATGTGCCCGGACTGGAAATCGAACTGTGAACTCCTAGATCATAGGTTGATGCTCAATTGCTGAACCATACTGGCCGGGCTATGTATCTGCCACCCATTTGCTACTCCATTTTCTAAATTATCTGCCGTTTTCCCAACTGATCTTTAATGCCACATTTATTATACTCTAACTTATGGTTTATGTCAGGATTTAGTTCTGTACTATCCTATCAAAGAAAGTTAAATATTTAGTTATATTGGAATGCTCATAATGATTTATAGACAGAAATGATAGTTTTTTTCATGTCAAATGTTAAAATACAATCATATAGACCATTGATCCATATGTCTTATCAATCTTTCTGAATAAATTACAGTTCAATCACTACTTTAAAGCCTGTTCTATTTCTCTTCCATTTACTAATAGATGATGATATTGATGATGAAGAGTTTTATGATGATCATTTGGAGGCTTATTTTGAGCAACTGGCAATTCCAGGAATGATATATGAAGACCTAGAAGGACAGAAACCTCCAGAAAAAGATTTTAGGTTACCTATAGGTGATCTCAGTCCGGTATGTTCCAATTGTTACAGTTTTTCAGAAATTCAACATTAGAAAATTATTACTGGTCTCATTGGATATTAACCTAAAACTTAAGCTTTTGGTTTTCTTTGAACTCTATTTTTCCCTGATATAAACTGATGAGAAACACCTTTTCTGCTTCCTCTTACCTTTCCATCATGTACAGAAAAATTACAGTGAACATATGTATACCCCACATCCAGGTTATCCAGTTGTTAATATTTTGCCACTGTTGGATTTTCTTTGTTCCTCCATAAGTACTTTATTCCTGAGTCATTTGAAAGTAAGTTGCAGATATTATGACATTTCACCCTCATACTTCAGCATTTATCTCCATAATTTTAATTCTGTTACCTAAATTATCTAACACAGTGATTTAAATTAATAGACATTTTATATTCAGATTTACCCATTTGTCTTCAAAATGTCCTTTACCTTTATTGTTTTTGATCCAGATTTAATCAAGGATTACACTTGCATTTGGTTGTCATGCCTCTCTGTTCTTTGAGTCTGGAGTGCTTCTTTCATGTCATTAAACTATTTTGTAAAATTTAGACATGTCATTTTGTAAAAATGACCTCATTTCCCCCCTTCTGATTCCATTAAACATTTGGCAAGAATTCAGATTTAACATTTTTCTCATGAAACAAATTAAGATTACATGTGGGTGATGTTGTGTATGTCTCATTTCATTACTCAGGAGACATGTAAGTCTGCCCCATTATTGGTGATTCTGTGTCTGATTATCTTGGTAAATGTGTCAGCCAGATATCTCCTGCCCCGTTCTTATCAGCAATTTATCTGTGGAATGATATATTGAGGTCATGTGAACATTCTGATTGCTGAATAACCTTTTATGAACTGGATTTAGTATCATTGCTGAGGCTTCCCAGAAACAATTTTTACATTTTACAGTGGTGATTTGTCTAGTTCCTTCTACAATAACTACGTGGCATCCTTCTATAAAGAAGAGATTCTCTGCTCCCCATATTTTACCCCTCAAAATGTTTGTTTTTATTTTTAAAAATTTGTAAAGCTAAGATACTTTTCCAACAGGCAAATGAAAATGGTAGTTCAAACTGTAAATCTCAGTCCGAAAATAACAGCTGTCAGATTTCCCATGGCTCACACTCTTCAGGATATTCTGAAACAACCCACAAAGAGTGTGAGGAAGGCCATGTTGTTTGTCTCCCTGGGACCAGTAAGTATTGATAAGATTTCTTTGTTTTTAAATTTTGTTTGACTTTGCATTTTTGCAAAAAAAATCATTTATTTGGTATGATTTAACATTTATTAACCCTTGTATCCTCTCAAATCTTGAAAGCCTGAAATTTTTCAAAAGAGCTTTTTTTTATTTTTCAAATTATAAGGGAAAGTTTATTTAAAAGTGACAGAGGTAGTAGAAATGTGCCAGCTGGGCTGTGTGCGTAGACTCAGGAAACAAGTTACAGAGGCAGAAGAAGGGCTCTTTGAGTTTAGGGGAGAGAAAGGCAAAGGTAACTCGCCTGGGAAGAAGAGGGGGAAGGGAAAGACGTGCATGCTCAAAAGAGCTTTTAATAATGCCTGAGTGTATTGGTAATGCCTGAGCTTTTAATAATGTGTGAGTATATTGGTATTGGAAACACTGTAGTCTATATTTCTTGGTTGTAGATTGCAAATGATTGTGCTCTGTTCAGATGCTTGAGAATTAGAAATGAATTCTCTGTGTGGTAGCAGTTTGGCACATTTACTGTTGCCTCATGCTGTTGATTATTTTCTGTCTTATGCAAATTGCTATATTTGTCATATGAGTGCTGAATATTAGGTTTCTTAAGATAATTTGAACAGCCAAAACAATTATTATATTAGATTACTGAAACTTTGACATTCCTTCATTATTTTTCTCATGTATTTTAGGTAATTCTACAGATAATGGAAATAGTAGAAGGTATGTAGATGGTGTGTTACCACTTTCCTCTAATACTTTGAGAATTGAAAAAGAGAAAGAAAGGGCAGAAAGTTCGAATGGTACTCTTCTACATTGTGACAGAGTAAGTTATTTGCATTTTCTTTAAATTGTCTGTGAAAACAAAGTCTTTTATCTGATAACACTTTTATTAATTTATTTTAAAATAATTTTGTGTTTTTCAGTTATAGTTGACACACAATATTATATTAGTTTCAGGTGTACAACCCACTGATTAGTTATATAACTTACAACTTAGGAGTGATCATCCCAGTAAATCTAGTACCCATCTAGCACCATATTTACTTATTACAGTATTATTGCTATATTCCCTGTGCTTTACTTTACATCCCCGTGACTATTTTGTAACTAAAAATTTATGCTTCTTAATCCCTTTACCTTTTTTACCCAGCTCCCAACCCTCCTCCACTCTGGCAACTTCTCAAAATGTTCCCTGTATCTATGAGTTTGTTTCTGTTTTGTTTGTTCATTAATTTTGTTCTTTAGATTCCACATATAAGTGAAATCATATGGTATTTGTTTTTCTGTGTTTGATTTAATTCACTCAACACAATATCCTCTAGGTCCATTAATGTCACAAATGGTAAGATTTCATTCCTTTTTATGGCAGAGTATTACTCCATTGTATATATGTACCACTTCTTCACCCATTTGTCAGTTGATGGCCACTTAGGTTGCTTCCATATCTTGGCTATTGTAAATAATGCTGCAGTGAACATATGGATGCATATGTCTTTTCAAATTAATGTTTTAGGTTTCTTTTGATAAATACTCAGAAGTGGCCCTGGCCAGTGTGGCTCTGCTTATTGAGAGTCTGCCCATGCAATGAAAGGTTGCTGGTTCAATTCCCAGTCAGGGCACATACCCAGGTTGTGGGTTTGATCCCCTGTCGGAGCAAGTACAAGAGGCAACCAATTGATGTTTCTCTCTTACATTGATGCTTCTTTCTCTTTCTCCCTTCCTCTCTCTCACAAATCAGTAAAAACATATATATATATTTTTAAAAATATATCTTTATTGATTTCAGAGAGAGGAAAGGAGAGGGAGAGAGAGATAGAAACATCAATGATGAGAGAGTCATTGATTGAGCCCACAACCTGGGCATGTGCCCTGACCAGGAATCAAACCCCTATGCCTGGATCCTAGTTCGATGCTCAGCCGCTGAGCCACGCCCGGCTGTGCAGTAAAAACATATTTTAAAAAATAAATATCCAGAAGTGGAGTTGCTGGGTCCTTCTTTGTCTCTTGTTATAGCCTTTGTTTTAAAGTCTGTGTTGTCTGATATAAGTATTGCTACCCCAGCTTTTTGTTCAGTTCGCAGGCCGACACTCTAACCACTGAGCCAAACTGGCTAGGGCAATAATTATTATATGTTCATCCTATATCTGACCTATAGAGACTTTTAGTGGTAATGATAAATGTTAAATTGACATTTCTAACATTCTGTACATGTAATGAATATGTTGGACCCACTTTTGGTACCTTAACCTATTGATGTATGTTTGCCATGATCATGTTATAAATTTTGGTTTTTGTAAATTGCTTAACATTGGGTCTTACATAATCTAGAATATAGTGAATACTCTATACTCTGTTCTTTTATATAATAAACATTTTATGTCAACTACATAATTTTTCCCCTTAAAATTTTGGAATGAGTTATGAAAAACAAAACTTACAGTTGCTCTTTTATTGCTTTTTAAAGGAAAGCACAAGAGAAGAAGTTCTGGTGAAGACTATCAGTGCTGCTAATGTGGAACGTAACCCTGTTTATTTTCATGACACAAATGTCAGTAAAGGTGATTTTGACTTGATGAACCCTTTAAAGCTGGAGGCAGGGTCTCCTCATCAAAATAAGCATTTGGCATCAGATTCAGACACTGAGATTTCTAAAGTATCCATTCAGAAAAATATGAACATCGCGTCCCTGAAGCCCATTAGTAACAATAGAATTAATTCCACTGATACTCTCCAGTCACCAACTAGTGAAAGGCGAACGTGTTATGAGTCCATTGAAAACAGTAAAGACCGTAAGTGGGCTTTTTCTTTTTTTTTTAAGTAAAGAATATATAAAATGTATATACATTTTGAATAGAATATATTTCAAAGTGGGGTTTTCCTAATCTTTTATATTAAAATATTTAAGCGTTTTATGAATTTAAAAATGGTGTATGTAAAACGAAGGTGGCGCCTCAAAGTGAAGAAGGAATCCTCTGCCCCTCCCAAAGCTGAGGCTTTGGAGGCAAAAAAAGCAGTCCTGAAAGGCATCCACAGCCACACAAAAAAATGAAGATCCGCATGTCACCTATCTTTGGGTATCCCAAGACACTGTGCTGGGAAGGCAACCCAAATATATTCGGCAGAGTGCCCCTAGGAGAAATAAGCTTGACCACTATGCCATCATCAAGTTCCCCTGACTACCAAGTCAGCCATGAAGAAAACAGAAGACAACAATACACTTATGTTCATTTTGGATGTCAAGGCCAACAAGCACTAGATCAAACAGGCTGTGAAGAAGTTTTGTGATATTGATGTAGCCAAAGTCAACACCCTGATGAGGCCTGATGGAGAGAAGATGGCACGTACATGTTTGACTGGCTCCCTACTATGGATGTTGCCAACAAAATTGGGATAATGTAAACTGTTCAGCCAGGAGTTCATGGGACTTGAGGAATGGTTCAGCGCTGCGTTCCCCCACCTGAGCCGTGTGCTGCTCAGCACTTCCTGTTGCCCCCGACCCCTGCCCTGTGCCTGTGGCTGCTAGCACAGTATGACTGGGCCTGAGGCCCAGGGATGCTGTGTGCTAGGGACACTTAGGGCAAGGACTGCACGGACTCTGACCGAGGCACTGCTGGGCGACCAGGAAGAAGTTGACAAATATGTTAAAGTCACCCTGAAAGAGCAACACAGAAGACTGAAGTCAGTCATAAAGAAAGAAAATTGACTTGGCCCAGCTGGTGTTCAGTGGTTGAGCGTTGACCCATGAACACAGAGGTCACGGTTCAATTCCTGATCAGGGCACATGCCCAGGTTGTGGGCTTGATCCCCGTTGGGGCGAGGAGGAGGGAGCCGATTGATGACTCTCTGTCATCATTGATGTTTCTGTCTCTCTCCCTCTCCCTTCCTCTTTCTGAATTCTATAAAAAACCGTATTTTTAAAAAGAAAATTGACTTGGACTCAGATAGCTTTCTTACTGAAAGTGACCTCAATTCATGGATTCAGTTGTCTTTTAAACATTAAGCTAGGCAAGAAGCGAAACAACAGTTTGTTGATACGATAATATATTAAAAACAGTGATGGTAGTCTGTCACGGGATGAACACAACGTTCAGGTGTATGATCATGTGATTGACTTTGATGAGACAGCAGCTCTTGATGCAGAAAAGGAGACTTTTAGGCAGCTGCATTTAAAGGACAAGAAGCGATTTGGAAAAGTTAACCAGGATGGTTTGAATCTTGAAGAATTTATTGCTTTTGAGTTTCTTGAAGAAGTTGATTATATGATGGAATTTGCCATTCAAGAGGCTTTAAAACAGGGTTGGGGAATGTCTGGCCCTCAGGCCATAATAATTTGGTCTGGCCTTGCCAAGGCAACCACAGGCGGGACTTGAAATTTAATAAATCTAGGAGCTTTTTTCTTTCTTTCTTTTTTTAATGTATCTTTATTGATTTCAGATAGAGGGAGAGAGAGAGAGAGAGAAACATCAGTGATGAGAGTCATCATTGATTGGCTGCCTCCTGCATGCCCCTGCTGGGGATTGAGCCCGCAACCGGGGCATGTGCTCTGACTGGGAATTGAACTTCTATCTCCTGGATCCTAGATCGATGCTCAACTGCGGAGCCACACCTGGCCGGGCTAGGAGCTTTTTTCAGAGCTAAATTTTAAGTTAATAATTTTGTATGGCCCGAGAATGATGTTACAAATATCCAAATAGCCCGTGGCAGGAAAAAGGTTCTCCCACCCTTGCATTAGAAGAACATGACAAAAATGGTGATGGATTTGCTAGTTTGGAAGAATTTTTTAATTTTTAATTTACATTTTCAGTCGATTTTAGAGCAGGGAGAGAGAGAGATGGATTTATTGTCCCACTTATTTATGCATTCATTGGTTGGTTGATTCTTGTATGTGCCCTGATGGGGATCAAACCCGCAACCTTGGCATACCTGGACGATGCACTAACCAACTGAACTACCTGGCCAGGGCCAGAAAAATATCTTGGTGTCTACGGGCGGGATCTAGTAAATGAAGATCCAGAGTAGATACTTGTTGAGAAAGATAGATACCTAAATGATTGTGACAAAGATATGATGGTAGGCTTGATCCTCAAGAGTTGTATCTTGGGTAGTACCCAATAATCAGGGCATTGCCCAAGAAGAAGCTCTTCATCTTACTGATGAAATGGATGTGAATAGTGATAGAAAGCTCCCTGAAGCAGATTCTGGAGAACCAGGACTTGTTTCTTACCAGTGAAGCCACAGATTATGGCCAACAGCTTCATGATGAATATTTCTATCATGATGAGATTTAATCCTGGGTATATCTGAGTAGAGTGCTGGCTCCTTCTATAATTTGTTACTAGTGTTACGTTTATAATAAAATATTTGAGGTTATTTTCCACTCTGAAGTCTTACAACAGTCAAATGTATCTTAATATAGATGATAATTTTGGTCTTTTAGGAAAACAAACATTTCAAACATATTGAAGAAATAAAACAATATTGTGTCATCTGACAACAAAGTCTTTCCTAAATACTCCATCTGTTTCATACTATATTGTGGAATATTTTGAGTTCTATTTCCATACTTTAAAAAAAAGGGAGATTTTAGGGATGTCTGAACAATATTAAAGGGGTATGTGACCGAGCTGTTAATTTTTGTTTGTTTAAGTAACATTAATTTGGGAACTGACTGGAGGACATTGGTTTTAGATTTTGCATTTTGTTTTAAAACCTTTACAGGAACCTATAAAAGGACTTATCCCATACATATAAGTTGAGAAGTTCTGTGGTTTATCTACCACCAGAAAGATACTTTTCTTTGGGGGAAATTGATTTTCCTTTTTCTGACTAGTTTTGGGCAGATTTTAGGACTGTTGATAGCTAAAATAAGGCAACTAAATTATTTAAAGTATATCATTTTACTTCTTGCATGTGTCATTGGATATTTTTGGAATTTTATTTTTTAGAAACTGATCTACCGCAGAGCGTGGTTTATCAAAATGAAGAAGGTAGATGGGTCACTGACCTTGCTTATTACACATCTTTTAATAAAGAACAAGATTTAAATATGCCTCCAACTGATGAGATGAATGAAGACTTCAGAACTGGTTGTAAGTGTATATTGATAGCCACTTTATTGTACCATTTTCATTGTTTCTGATGGTGTTCTGATGGTTGGTTAGATCAGATCCTTTCTGGAATATACAATACTTAGCTCTTGATTTGTTTTTATAGGAACAAAGGCTTGAATAAGTGCTAATCATTGCAGAGTGAGCTGAGCCTTTTCCTTAAAGGACAGTGAATTAGACTAGCACTCTCTTACTTCAATTTAGAACCTTTATAGTATTGCAAAATTGGAAGGCTTTACTTTCTCACTTTTTAAAATCTGTCTTTAACAAAAGAACTATTCTGATAAATGAGCAATTACAAAAGTCAGTCCATTTTGGAGTAAAAGCTAAGAAATGTGGTATAAATGATGGAAGAAAAGAGATAAGATAAATGAAATCTCAAAGAAGGACCGTATTAGGAACATAAATTAGGTTTGTTGATTAGCAGAATCTCTCACAGTGAAAAGAAAACTGGAGTGGGTCTACAGAATGTGTGGCATTTTGTCTTAGTCTGTGGATATGCTGCCGTGTTGCTCAGGCCTCTCCGGTCCCTGAACACCTCTAAACTGGGCATGAGAAGAGTGTGCAGTGGCCTGTTAAGCACAGTCTTATTTTTAATGGGCTCAGAAGGTGCCAGAGAAAGAAGTTATTCTAACTGCTTCTTGTACTGAACTCGTAAACATCTGATGATGTGGAAGTACAGAGATAAGGCAATTTGTCAGCCCTTAAGAAACAGTTCATCAGCTGAGAGGGACAAGATAAGAATACAAAACAACAGTTTGCAACTATAAGAAACACAAACCAAATGCTTTGGAGTTTAGAGGAGAAATAACTTTTGCTTGAGTGGGTAGCAGAAGGATTTCATATAGGTGGCTTTTGAGGTAGAGCTTCAACAAGTAAATATTTGGGGGAATGAGAAATTCCAAAAGGATGGAAAGCCCATTGAAAGAGAATGAGATGAGAAAGTATGAGCATGTTTTCAAAATAGTAAATAGTTTAATGTAGCTGGCATTTATGGCAAGACATGGGAAGGGGAGGGCAGTATGAGATGAAGAAAGGAAGCTGGAGAGGTACAGGGGGGCCAGGGAGTGTGTAGAGCTTTGACTCCCTTGCCAAAGATTTGAGGCTTGTTTGGTAAGCAATAAGAACCATTGAAGATTTGCTTGTCCACCTTGCTTTGCAAGTCTTCCGGCAGCAATGGTCAGTTTAATGGGAGATTCCTTAGTATGTAGAAGTCTCGGTGTCACTGTGAGAATAAAAAGAAAGTAGCTAATAAAAGATGTGGAGATAGGATGGTTAGGATTTTATGGCTGAGTTTCAGTGGATAGTAGAGAGGCAAGACAGAATTGATGTTTGTGATCTGTTACTTGGGAAAATGCCAATACTATTAACTGAGATAGGGAAAATCAGAAGAAATTGTAGAATTTTGGATGATTGTGGTTTGGGCTGGGAATATTTGGTAGTTGGAAATATGAGTCAGAAATTGTAGGTTAAGTTACAGTTAGAGCTTGCTCAGTGATGTCTTGATTTAGAAAACACACACTGGACAGTGAATATTGACTTTGCCACTTAAGTTAATGATAATGGAATTCTTAGGTGTTGCTGGTGGGAGTGTAAATTGATACTATCATTTCCGAACTTGTTTGGCAGTATCTTGTGAATGAACTTTATGAACTTCACACTTTATAACCCAGTATATACCTAGTATATGGGGTGTAGAAAGTCACCAAAAGACGTACTAAAATGTTTATAGCGGCACTGTATGTATTAATTAATTGACTCTACACTAGAAACTCTGAAATTGCCGTTAATGATGGAGTGGATTGTGTTTATTTATACATTGGAATGCTCTGTAGCCATAGGAATGAATGATGTGTAGCCACTTGTAGCAACGTGGATGAATTTCATAAATATGTTGAATAAAATAAAGCTGACTAAAAATATATACTATATAATTCTATTTGTTTACAGTTCAAACATACCCCGTTCCGTGAAGTAAGAAGCAAGGGCAGTGGTTACCCTGGAACAGGCATGTAGGAACAGGAGGAAGGCTCAAGGGGCCTTTTGGGTGCTCATAGGAACTTTGAGGATAGATACCGGGTCACCACTTGTCCCTGTTTTCCCAGGCTGTAGGGTTTGCTAGGATGTGGGAGTTTTTCTTTCTAAAACTCGGACAGTTATGTGTGGTTGGGCAACCCAGCAGACATCTTCATGATGAGTTTTGAGAATGGCTTGTCAGTCCAGTGGTTCCAGGTGAAATACCAAGGGTGTTCATGGGCAAGTACCTTAACTCAGGTGTGCCAAACCTTTAAAGCTAAAGTTAATGTGAGTCTTTTAAAAACAAAAAGCTTAGACTGTAAAGCCCCTTTAGTGAGTTAGGGCGCATTAGTAACTGATGAAATCAATCACAGTAGGGTGTCTATTACCAAAAGTTTGAGAACCATAGACTGTGTACTTAATGCAGATGCATCAGTTATGTGAGAGAAGTTTTCACGTACTTCTTTATTTCTTTAATCTTTATTTAATTAAGATTTCATTTTTCTAACTGGCTAAGTTTTTTTTATATGCTAGTATTTAATTGGCATTAATATAATTTTACACACCTATTCTTTTTAAGCTGAGGCATTGGAATTGATTGCACAAGATGAAGAAGAATTTAATAAAGAGCACCAATTTATGCAGGTTTGTATTTTATTGGCATTAACCAAAGTTTAAAATTTTTCCTGTATTAATTTAAATGTAGCAAAATTTTTATTTCTATCTGAATAGATATATAGTTAGTATAGAATTATATCTTGTCTCATATTTAGACAATTTCTGTTTTTTTTCTTCACACTCTAAATTATTGATTGAAAAATAACTGGCATACAGAAATATTTAATTTGCTTAAAATCACCTTAATAGTCAAAGATATTTCCAGTTTTTAACCAAATTTTAAAATGAGGTAACACTGTTTGTTTTTATTGAAAATATGCTCCTTTCTAAAGATTTGTATTAATGAAAGTCAGTGTTTGATTAACTAAAATATTAAAACTGTATATTATAACTCAAGTATGAAAAATGAAGTTCTCTTCTTCTGGACTTCATTGCCTGTGTTAGCTGGTTAAGCTTGAATTTGTCCAAATTTAAAAATTTTTAAATGTTTAAATTTTTTTAACTATTTTTTTATTTTTTAATATGGGAAGAACAGAAAGGCTTGCTGGGGAAATAAAATGAAACAATAACTTTCTTCCTAGGAAGAAAACATAGATGCCCAGAACACTTCAGTTGCACTAGGGGATACGTCGTGGGGAACTTCAGTTAATTACAATTTGTTGAGGAAATCACTTAGCACATCAGATTTGGACAAAGATGATGCCAGTTACTTACGGCTATCTTTAGGAGAGTTCTTTGCTCAAAGATCTGAAGCTCTTGGTTGCCTTGGTGGTGGTTACAGTGTGAAAAGAGTAAGTATGAGATGCGCTGGAAGTGGGTAAATTGACCAGCCGTTATATTTTGAATGTTACAATGGTGTACCTAGAGCATAATATGTTTAAAGCAGAGACAGAATAGGGACATGTTTGAATAGTGGATAAAAGTTTAGATTTTTAAAAAATGTTTTTATTGATTTTTTAGAGATAGAGGAAGGGAAAGGGATAGAGAGATGGAAACATCAATCTGCTGCCTCCTGCACGCCCCCTACTGAGGATTGAGCTGGCAACCTGGGCGTGTGCCCTGACCTGTAATTGAACCGGGACTTCTTGGTTCATGAGTCGATGCTCAACCACTGAGCAACACTGGCTGGGCAAAAGCTTATATTTAATAGTCAGTCAGACTCTGACCCAGTCCTAGCTCTGCTTTTTAATTAATTCTGTGACATGGAATAATTTACTTAACTCCACTTTGCCTTAATTTTCCAATTTCTAAAATGGAATGCTATTTTATAGAGTTTTGTAAGAATTAAATGTGATGTTGCATATAAAGTATTTAGCACCAAACCTAACATGCAGTAATATCAGTACCTGTTATTTACTATGGTTATGTCATTGGTAGGTGGAAAAAATTTAAAGATGCATTTTTTTAATCTGTTGTCTAAAAACATATTTTGAAGTATAAGAGTGTTTTGGTTTAATAAGATGTAATACACGTAAAAAATTAAAAATGCAAACACTAGTGATAAACTGTGAAGAATGAGTAAGGAGGTGCTACTTTAGCTGTGGCAGTCCGGGTGACATCTAGACCTACGTGAGAGAGAAGGATCTGGAGGGAGACCCTTAATATGAAGGTAGGAGGTAGGAGCTGGAGTGGCATATTGGAGGAACAGAGAACAGGTAACAGAGCTAATGTGGATTTACAGAGCTTAAGTTTGAAACTGAACTGTGGGGTGGGGGAGTGAAGGAGGGTCTGATAGGTTAAATGGTAGAAGTAGACAAGGGACAGATCACAAAGTGTCCTTGTAGGATTTGGTTCATCTCAAATTAACTGGGAAGAAGTTCTTGGAGGCAGGGAGCAACTTTGTTGTGGTGCCAGGGCCCATTTCTAAGCGTGACAGGATGCCAGCATATGTGTCAAGAGCCTGGGTGGAAAAGGTTGGTGAACCACAGAGGAGGAGTAGAAGCAGGCAGAGAGGCCTGGTACGTGGGAAGAGATGTGATGAAGGCTGGGTGCTGGGATGATACTGCAGAAACAGAAATATTCAGGGACTCAAGATTTCTTTTAGAGTTACAGTCAAAGAACCTGTTGATAAATTCCATATAGGGAGTTAAGAGTTATTGGACAGAATGTTTATTTTTTTATTGTTATTATTTATTTTTAATCCTCACCCAAGGGTATATTTTTTAATTGATTTTGAAGAGAGGTGGAGAGAGAGAAAGAAACATCAATGTTAGAGAGAAACATCGATCAGTTGCCTCCTGTACTCACCCAACTGGGGATCGAACCCACAACCTAGGTATGTGCTCTAACCGGGAATCAAACCCAAGACCTTTCGGTGTATGGGTTCAACACTCCAACCAACTGAGCCACACCGGCCGGGGCGGACAGAGTGTTTATTAAAACTGGGTTTCACTAAGAGCATAATTTAAAATAATAGCTCTTGTGTTAGAACTCAGTTGATTTACAGAACTTAAATTTGAAACTGAACTGTGGGTCCTGTCTGTGCAGTGAATTAAAAAAATGGAAATCAATACCTCAGAGAGTCTGATTTTTCTGCCAGGATCGATTGGAATTTTTGATGTTATGAGTGAAGTTAAAGAGTAACTGAATTCCTTCCTAAAGAGTTGAACAAAGCACTGGATCATGGAAAAATGGATCTATCATTTGGAATTTCTATTTTGGTATTGGTTGTGAAATGTTACTCGCATTCAAGTTGCTGTATCAAGGGAAGAAATTCCGAAGTGAAGATCAACCAAAAATTGAGTATCTGACACATAGTAGATATTCAATAATTATTACTGAAGGAATAAAGTGTCATTTCTGGGTTGTTTTAATTTGGATTTCTTAGTAAAGGCAAGTTACTTGATAATATTAGTTCTGATGATTAAAGATAGCTAGCAGTAAGAAGGTTCTGTTTGGACTTTTAAAGTTCATCTCTAGTCATTTAAGTTTAAATGGAAAGAAAAAATCATTTTGTTGAAGTCATTTAGCTAGAATTTCTTAAAGCAGTTGAAAATTAAGGAAATAATTCGCATGTTTATTTTGTAGCCATCATTTGGTTATTTTATTAGATCACCAGAGAAGAGAGAACCTGTTGCTTTAATAAGAAAATCTGATTTATCAAGAAGTAATTTGGAAAAAGAAATGGCTCATCTTAACCATGATCTATATTCAGGTAATAGATTAAATGAAGGAATTTTTAGTAATCCTTTTTTTAACCCGTAAATTAAGTGGTTGTGTGATTATGTTCTTAATGAGAGAAAATGTATAAACCACTCAGAATTTTCTCAGTATTGGTTACTGACTTGATTCTTACATAATCTCCCATTGCCTTTTAAATCTAAATTGGAAACAAGTCATCCAAAATATACCTAAATGCTTTTGTAAAAATCAAAGTAAATGAAATATAATTTGTTAAAATGGACTAGTTAACTCTGGTCTATTATACCACTGAGTTAATGAATTATAACTGTTATACTTACTATTTAGATAGACTTTTAAATAAACAGGTATTTTGAGATTTAGACTGTGATAGTCTATGATAAATATCTATGGTAAATATTTAAAATCAAACTTTTTTGATTAGCATACAATGAGCAAACAGCTACTTTTTGCTTGTATAATGCCTGGTGCTACATATGATATAAAATTGTAAAGATATGCTCCAGTCCTTAGAGAGCCTGTATTCCAATAGGGGAGTTGGAATAAAAAGGCTATACATACATAAATTAGTTGAGTTTCCACTATTGTAAAGAAGTAATCATTTTTTAATTCAACTTATTGTGTATTTGTGAAATGTTTAAAGCTGAAAAATATTTAAATAAGTTTGTCAGTATTTGCAGGGGAAAAATTGAAATCTAGTTTTGTCCAAAGTTTGGACTTTGCAGAGTTTAGCCAAATTAACATGGTATGGTCCTTTGTCTTAGTAACTGTACATTTATTTAGTTTTTTTGAGGATGACTGATATTTGAGTAAAAAGATTTCTTCCTTGGCAATTATGTTGAGTGATCCTTATCTCACAGATTGTTATTGTGAGATAGTGTATAGATATAAGTTGAATATTGTATATTTTCTACAGGAGATTTAAATGAACACTCCAAGGCACAACTAAGTGAAGGATCAGTTACACTGCAGGCTGAAGAACTGGAAAGTATTTCACAAGTGGATGAAAATGATGTGACATTAACTGCCAATAAATGCAAAACAGAGGTATCATAAACCTTTCATGAAGGAAAGCTAAAACCGTGTCAGTTCTTGTCTAAGATTAAGATAAGGTTTCATGTGGCCCTGGTCAGTGTGGCTCAATTGGTTGAACATCGTCCAGTGCCTCAAAAGGTCACTAGTTTGATTCCTGGTCAGGCTACGTCCCCAGGTTGTGGGCTTGATACCCAGGAGGGGGCGTGCAGGAGGCAGCTGATCAGTGATTCTCATCATTGATGTTTCTGTCTCTCCCTCTCCCTTTCTCTCTCTGAAATCAATAAAAAGCATATTTTAAAAACACACAAAATAAAACAAAAAAACAAACTTGCATTCAGTGAGTTATCACAGCTTTATACCCGCGCACATCCCAGGTAAAGAAAAAGCATTGCCAACAGCTTGGAAATCACTTTTTTTTTTTTTTTGCCACTCCTGAACACTACTTCCTGTCTGACCTCAGCACTGTATTAATTTCGCCTGGTTTAGAAATTTATATACAAGAAATTATGTAGCATCTATTCTTTTTCTTTGTTTTGTTTTTTTCCCACTTATGTTTGCTAGATACAACTATGTTGTAATAGAAGCTTATTTTCATTACTGTGTTGTATTCTGTTATATGAATATTTTTTAGTTACTATATCCATTCTGCTGTTGATGGACATTTGGGATCTAATGTCTGTCTGTGTCAATGTGACATTGTTAAATATTGTAGCTTTATAATAAGTCTTGATATTTAATAGACTAAGTCCTCCCTCTTATATTTCTTTGAAAGTATCTTGGCTTTTTTTGGCCCTTTGAATTTTTGTATACTTTTAAAAATCAAATTGTCACCTTTCACAAACCAATTAACCAACAACGCTTTTGGGCTTTTAATTTGGATTGCATTTAATCTATAGAACAGAAAACTTGATATATTTATAATATTGAACCTTCTAATCTATGAAAATTATACGTCCCTCTATTTAGGTTTTTATTTCTTTCTGTATTTTAGGATCTCTCTGTGTACAGATTTTTGTACATCTTTTGTTAGATTTCTTCCAAAGTTGTTGAAACATTATTTTAATATTATCTTCCTTAACTTCATTTCCATTTGTTGTGGCTGAACAGAAATGCATTTTTAAAACATATTCACCTTATATTCAGCAACTGTGCTAAATTTGCTATTAGCTGTAATAAATATCAGTAGATTCTTTGGGTTCTTTCTTCTATACATACAGTTATGTCATCTGAGAAGAGCAGTTTTATACCTTTCTAATTTGTATACCTTCATTTCCTTGTCTGGCTTTACTTGACTGCTCCTTGGAACAATATTAAATGGAAGTGAATATGTCAGGTTTCCTTGACTTATTGGGAAAGTTTTTCAGTATTTTATCTTTAAATGTCCTGTATGCTGTAGGTTTTTATCAATTAAGGAAATTACCATCTAACATTTGTTTGCTAGTTTTGTTTTTTTGTTGTTAATCCTCACCCGGGATATTTTCCTGTTGATTTTAGATAGAGTGGAAGGGGGGAGAGGGGAGAGCGAGAGAGAGAGAAATGTCTGTGTGAGAGAGACACAGAGATTGGGTGCCTCCCACACATGCCCCGACCAGGGTGGAGCCTGCAACACAGGTACATGCCTTTGACCAGAACTGAACCCATGACCCTTGTGTCCCAGGGCCAGCGCTCTAACCACTGAGCCACAACAGTGAGGGCTATATCCTTATATCTTAAATGTTTCTCTTATAAAGAACACAGAGTTAGATTTATTTTTCAACCAGTCCCGTAATCTTTCCTTCGCTTATACTTAATGGAATTACCAGTGTACGGGGGTTCGAATCTGTTCTCTTTATTCCCTTTCTCCTCGTTTCATCTAGACTTTGTTTTGGGGAGGGAGTTTTGCTTTATTATTCCAATTTTCTTCCTCTGATTTTTAATTATTTTATTGATTACCCAGGAAATTATAATTTGTCTCCTTTACGTGTTAATATTCAATAAAAATTTGGGTGGGGTTGTTTTTTCTTTTTTACTTCTTTCTTGACATTACAAGGATCAAAAAACATTCCTTTTTACTGTATTTGTCTTATAAGCTACTATTGTTTTATATTTTAATTCTCTATTTAAACTCCATAACACATTTTGATGATGGTGGTGGTGATTACTATTATTACATACAACCACTATGCAATCTCTGACTTTCCATCTGAGATTTTCTTTTGTTTGAAGAATATCCATATAATTTCTTTTAGTTAGGGTCTGCTAATAATGAATTCTGTTTTTGTTGCTCTAAAAATATCTTTCTTTTACCTTCATTCTTTTTTTTTAAAAATATATATTGATTTCAGAGAGAGGAAAGGAGGAGAGAGAGAGAGATAGAAACATCAATGATGAGAGAGTCATTGATCGGCTGCCTCCTTCACGCCCCTGACTGGGGATTGAGACTGCACCCGGGGCATGTGCCCTGACCGGAAATCAAACCCCGATCTGGATCCTAGGTCAACGCTCAACCACTGAGCCGCGCCCGGCTGGGCTTTATTGATTTTTTTAGAGAGAGGAAGGGGGAGAGAGAATAACATCGATATGAGAGAAACAGATTGGTTGCCTCCCATATGAGCCCTGACTGGGGGTTAAACCTGCAACCTAGGTATGTGCTCTGACCAGGAATCAAACCTGCAACCTTTTGGCTTTCAGGCCAACGCTCCAACCAACTGAGCCACCTGGCCAGGGCATAGAAACAGTGTTTAGCAATTTGAATATATTATTTATTTATTTTTTAAAATATGTCTTTATTGATTTCAGAGAGAGGAAAGGAGAGGGAGAGAGAGAGAGAAACATCAATGATGAGAGAGTCATTGATCAAGCCCGCAACCCGGGCATGTGCCCTGACCAGGAATCGAACCCCGATCTCCTGGATCCTAGGTCGATGCTCAACCGCTGAGCCACACCCGGCGGGGCTCCATTGGGTTCTTAATTTGTTATTGTATTTTTCAATTACAGAATTTACATTTAATAATTTCTTTATAATTTCTAGTCCTCTGCTAGGGTCTCAATGTTACTTTTACTTCCTTAATTATGTTTTAGAGTTTATGTTAGATTTTATGTTTTAGTTATTAAATTTTAGATTTAGATGGCTTTTGTATTCTGATGACTATTTTCTGGATCCCCCACAGGTCTTTTTCTCTTGAACTTGGGCCACATTAGCTTTTTTTTTTTAAATAATATGTTTTTATTGATTTTAGAGAGAGAGGGGAAGAGTGAGGGAAATATCGATGAAAAAGAAACATAGATTGGCTGCCTCTTGCATGCCCCCTACTAGGGATCGAGCCCGCAACCCTGGGCATGAGCCCTGACCGGGAATTGAACTGGTGACCTCTTGGTTCATGGGTCAGCCCTTATTTACTGAGCCATCTCTGCTGGACATGCCACATTGTCTTGAAACATCATGTGTCATTGAGTGGTGGACTTTTACAGGAAAAGTTGTTGAAATAATTGGAGGCCATGGGAGATGATATCTTCCAGACAGGATTTATGTTTGCTTCTGAAAAGGAGCAAAGAGCTAGAGCAATCTCAGATCACTTTAATTCAGTTTCTGAGATTTTGCTGATTAGAGCTGAGCCTCAGTCCTTAGAAGGGCCAGTCTAATTTTGGTTTACCTTTACTCCTAGGGTGTAGCCCTTTGTGGTCTCTTCCTAAAGTATGATGTTTACCAGGACCACCGCCTGCCATGATCGGCAGATTCTGAACTGAGGTTTTATGCCGTTACTCCCATAAGAACAGCTTTGCTTAACTGCTGTTGAAGTTGAATCAGCTGCCTCATGAAGCAGTAGATCCCGAGGGAAACCATCTCATTGATAGGCTCACCTCTTTGGGATTCTTTCTTTTGAATTTTGGCTTCTTAGTTTTTTATTCCTTTTTTAAAGCTCTCCAATGCCTTTTAAGGGGTGTCTTTGGATCTGCTCTCTAGTTCCAATTCTCAGCAAGAATTGGTTTGTACTACTTAGTTTGCTATTACTGGAGGCAGAATTCTTAACATGAAGTTTTGTATATTAAATACGTTTTTTTCTTTTCTTTGGTTCCATTTTAGTTTTTTGCCTATGATTGCTATTTATGTCTTGCCTATAAACCTTTTTATTAAAATTGAATTTATTGAGGTGACACTTGTTAACAAAATTATACAGGTTTCAGGTGAACAATTCTATAATGCATCATCTGTGCACTGTATTGTATGCTCACCACCCCAAGTCAAGTCTCTGTCCATCACCATTTACCCCCCCATAGCCGCCTCCTTCCCGCCCCCCTCCTCGCAGTCACCATACTGTTGTCAGTGTCCATGAGTTTTATTTTTTTATTTTTTGCTCAATCCCTCTATTCCTCCCACCTAGCCCCCCCCCTCCCGCCCCAGCTGTCAGCCTGCTCTCTATGAGTTTGTCTCTGTTTTGCTTATTAGTTCATTTGTTCATTAGATTCCACATATGAGTGAAATTGCATGGTACTTGTCTTTCTCGGACTTGCCTATAAATAATTCTAAGAATTAAATGAAATTACCAAGAACTATACTTGGTAGTCACAATGGCTTCTCAATCTTTTCTTAATTTTTTGGTTTTAAATTATTCTCTGATTCAGTTTTAGCATCTCTTACTCCTGAAGATTTTTTAACAATTGATAATCTGAATACATAAGTAACTCAGTACTCAATAATTTAAGTTGATAATAGCTGACTTATTTTTTAGGATATTTAACTATTTATACCATTAATTTCTTGCTGCTGTTAAATCTTGTGTAGCATTTATAAATAAAGATTAATTTGTACCTGTCTATGAACCTGAGGTAAATTTATCTGATGTAAATTTTCTCATTTCTAGGATACTTTCTTCATAAATAGCAAACCCCAAAGATGTAAAGGCAAGCTGCCTGATGGTGATGTTTCTGTACTTAGGATAAGCACCATTGCTTCAGCTATTGCAAATGCATCAGTGAGTACTGATCCTTCCCAACTTGCTGCCATGATCAAGGCCCTTTCAAATAAAGCCAGAGAGAAGACTTTTCAGGAAGATGATAAACAAAAGGACTCTTCCATTGTGTCTCATTTCTTACCTAATGACCTAGAAAAAAGTAATGGATCCAGTGCATTTGATATGGAGAAATACCTTAAAAAAACAGAAGTTAGTAGATGTGAAGGTGGACTAGAAAACTTTTCAAGAGCTGGTGTGTCTGATATTTGGGATTTATCTTTGCCAAAAGAACAGACTACACAAGACATCCATACAGTGGACTTAGGTGCTACTAGTGTAAGTGTAAGGGAACCAGAAGAAAATACAGCAGCTATTTTTTATGGTGAAAACGGAGCAGGCGAAAACCAGGAATCATTTAGAACAACAAACTCTTCAAATTCAGTTTTTACAAATACAAGAGAGAGTGAGAGTGCAATAGTTGATGTGAAGACATATTTCATTGACAACAAATTACCAGATATTGGTAACAGTGAAAAAGCTACCTCAGTATCCATTCCAACATCTAATAGTTATTCATTAGTAAAGAGCCCCAGAATAGCATCCCTTTGGCTGTCAGAAGAGTGTAAAGAAATGCAAAATAATAGAGAAAATCAGAGGCGAAATGAACATGTTAGTGAAACAAGTAGCAGTGAAAAGCATGTGACTTTTGGAAAACATTTCTTAATCTCACCTAAAAATGTTGGTAAGTATCAGAGTAATTGATCACATTCACAAAATTATGCAGAGTGGTTTTTTCCCCCCTGTTCTCATTAGAAACTACTCCTTTCTGATAGATGTGAAAAATCCTTCTCCTGAGCATGGTGAACATAGTTCAGAAGATGACCAGGATAGCTTCAGACCTTCTACTCCTCCACTGAGTCATTCTTCTCCTAGTGAAGTTTCTGGAACAAGTTTATCAGAGTAGGTGCTTGCTTGTTTTTTAAATAATAAAAGTACATGCTCAGTATAAGAAAAAAATATACAGAAGAAAATTAATTATAGGTTCATCTCAAATATTTTTATTGATGTATAATTAGCATACAGTAAAATGCACAGATCTTAGAAGTTTCATTCAATGAGTTTTGACATGTATGAATATCTAAACACCGCCCCTGTAATGTATACATCACTCCGTTAACAAATTCTTGCCTTTTTCCAGTCAATTCTCCTCCTTCCTCCACCCCCGCCCTGGCACCCACTTTCTGATTTGTTTCTCCATAGTTTAGTTTTGTCTGTTCTTGCATTTTATATGAATGGAATCATATACAGTCATGAGCCTCTTAACAATGGTGTTATGTTCTGAGAAATGCATCAAGTGATTTTGTTGTGCATACAGCATAGAGAGCACTTAGACAAACCTAGAAGGTATAGCCTACTACACACCAAGGCTAGATGGTATAGCCTATTGCTCCCAGGCTACAAGCCTATCCAGCATGTTACTTTACAAAGCAACACAAGATTAAATCAAGCACAAGAGAAATGAGGCAATCGAGATGTGGTAAACACGAGATATATGAGGCTATCTGCGTAGTGTGGCGCACTGTTAAACAGCAATTTTTTTTTAATAAGTAGAAAAACTACACTTTAACAATGGAAAGTATAGCATGGTAAATACATAAACCAGTAGCGTAATCATCAAGTGTTAGGCACTGTACATAATTGTATGTGCCATACTTAACACTACTGGCAACACAGTAGATTCGTTTAGACCATCATCACCGCGAACACAAGTAATGCACTGAGCTATGATACTATGCTAGCCATGCTGTCACTAGGTGATAGGAATTTTTCAGCTCCATTATAATCGTACAGGACCACCATCACATATGCAGTCTGTGGTTGACCGAAATATTGTTATGTGGTGCCTAACTAGTACATTTTTGTGTGTGTTCATCTTCCACGTCATGTTTCTTAGACTGTTCTCTTGTTGCATGTGTCAGTAGCTCGTGTTTATTGCTGTGTAGCACTTCATTGCGTGAATGTGCCTCATTCTGCTTTTCCATTCTCCTGATGCACAATATGTATTTTTGTCTTAAGCCTAATTTCCGACTCCATTTTTATGTTCCTTTTATTGCCCACCTCCCCTTATTCCTCTTATCACCTTTAAGGAAATGCGTCAGTCTCTTTTAGTTGGTTTTCTTGGATTATGATAACCTCTGCATATACAGTTCTTTCTTCACCTGAGGCAAGTTTTGTTTTCTGTTATCTTTGATTATTTCCATTTATTCCCTCCTCCTTTTGAGTACACTGGTTGCTCATTAGTTGATAATTCTCTCCTCTGGTCATCCATGACCATTTTCTTTTTTTTAATTTCTTGATACATTCATTCTGTACTGTGGGGTAGCTGTTCAAGTATTTATCCTCTGCATCACTGATTTTCTGTACCATCAGCTATGCCTTTCATTGTTGCCAATGTAGACTTTAATTTTATATTCATTTATTTTATTGAAATTCTCGTACTTTTTATTGTGGTAAAATGGATTTGATATTTTCATTCTACTTTTTTTCTGGTTTGTGCTAGCCCATATTCCATTATGTTTTTTTATATTCATGATGAAATGTTGGTCAGAATTTTCATCTGTTCACTGGCAACATTTTTTTAGTGAGTATACTTTATCTGAAAAATTTTGCTGTTCAATAGCATTCCTGCTAGCTGGTCTTCTAGCTGGTTTCCAACAGGCTCGTAAAGCTGATTTAGAGCTTCTAATTCCAGAACTGCCATTGAGTCTCTGTGTGGCCAGCACCTTGACAATTTTCAGATTCCTTTTGAGGTCTGATGTCTTGACTGAAATTTCCTTTTATTTCTGTGTGTCCTTACAGTTCACTTCTCATTATTTGAGGTAATATAACCTAAATGCATTTCTTCCTTTCAACCAAAGGAGCCAGATTAATAATATAACATATCACCAGTAACCCAGAACTTGTTTCATGCTGTTAACATGGTATCTGTGAATATGTGTGCATGTGTGTATGTGCCTGTGCATATAAGAACCCATCTCATCCTGTCTATAAGGTGCATATGGGGAAATAGATGCAATAAGATCAAAACTTTGGAAACAAAAAAAAAACCCTTGTCATGCAGTGGCTAAAATAGGTCTAAACAGTTTGGTTAATATTTTGTCTCCATTGGCTAGAAATTCACTAAGTAGCGTTTTGTCAATACTGTCTTGATTTGGAGCTTTTTATAAATCTAAAATTCAAAATAGGATTTTCTCTCTGTGTCCACTTCCCAGTTGAGTAGTCTGAACTTTGTCAAAAAGACGATGGGGTGCATTTCAGTCAAATTAAGGGCAGAATTGAAACTGAGTGGCAGAGTGTTCAGTAGGTGCAGCAGCTGTTTCCAAAGATGGCTGCTGGGACAATATTTCTTACTTAGTGTGACTTTGCCACTTTTCTTCATGAGTTACAGCCTGTTTCCCCTCTCTTTGACTAGGACTGGGCTGACCTCACAATGGGTATTGACTAATAAGATATGGTGTCTGTATTAAATAGATGTGGGATGTTACTATTTATTGCTTTCTAATCTTTTGTTTTGCTTTTACTTAATATATTATGGACATGTTTCTGAGTCAAAGGATAGTATTCAGCAGCATGACTTAAGTGTTTTATTGTGTGTTTGCCATAATTTCTACTGCCTAGTTTCTCTTTTAGCAAACTCTTTTGTATTTAGTGTTAATTTTTTTCTTAGGATAAATTTGTAGGCACAGAATAGCTGAGTCAAGGGTGTTTTGCTATGCATTGCTGAATTGCTCAGCCAAACGTTGTATCACTTTATAGTCCTATCAGAAATGTATGACTGTTTCCATTTCTTTGCACTTATCTACGTGATTCTTTTTTTAATCTTTGCTCTTTGAGGGCAGAAAAATTTTAATACTCTGCTCATTGCTCTATATCAGGTATTCAATGAATTTTTATCAAATGAATAGCTAACATTGTTATGTGACTTTATATGGAATTTATTAATGAAAATGCCAAATTTTTCTTTTACAGTAGCTTTCCAGATACTTCATTCAATAGAAATACAATTTATAATTTTAGAAATGAATCTGTAGTTGAGTTATTATACAGGGGTGGGCAACATTAGATTTACAATTGTAATATAAATAAATGCAAATGCAGTAATTAATAAACAATAATACAAAAATAAACTGTCTTGCATACTCACAACTGTAAACCTACTTTTGCCCACCCCCATATATTGCAAGGAGCAGAGACTGTAGATTAATAAGATTGTAGGCAAAGCAGGATTGGCTTTTGCTAGTGCAGGTAATGTTAAGTAACAGAATGCACAACTCTAGTAATGAGGCGTTCTCTCTTTCAGGTGTGCTTTAGAATCTTTTGGCTCAGCAGCTCATCATCAGAAGCCCCCCTCTGAGAGTGAGTTGTCTCAGTTGATGTGTCCACAGGCTAGTGTGAGCAGGCTGACTTATGTGTCTGAACAAGAGAGCACCTGTCCCACCACGACCTCAGATCATGGCCTTGAGGACCGCAAGGTGGGCAGCACTTTTATTATTTCTTTAGTAAGACTTCTGGCTCTAAAGTGTTACTGATAGAGCTCAGACTGAAGTTATGCCCTGTATACTTTTTGTTGCCGTTTTACCTTTAAAGTTGGGGGAAGGGGCTGAGGGAGGGAGAGAGAGAAAGAGAAGAATCAAACGGCTACTCATGTTGAGGAGGGACTAGAGGTACAAATATTTTAGTATCTGCCCTCAAAAAGCTCCAGTCTGGTGGAGGACACATGTAAGATGCACTCTGTAATGAAATACACTGTGATAGACCTGTGCTATGGGTATTAAGAAGGAGGTAACGAAAAATATGACTAGGTTGTCAGTGGGAGAGAGAGTAATATATTGAAGCCGTATTTTTTGAGACTACTTGGATTTAGGCAGAGAAGAAGCAGGCACACAAATGGGAGAAGGCATGGAATTGTAATTACAGACTACATTTGAGGGACTCCAAGAAGTTTGGAGTGAATCCTATACTTGGAGCAAAGAGGAGAGGCCAGACCAAGGAGAATCTTAGGTGTAAAATTTGTGAGTTTGAAGGTTCTTAAGCAAAACACTGACATGACCTGTGTTGATGTTTTCAAAGCTCTTTGCAGTAGCAGTATGGCGGAGGCATTGAGAGGGGCCAGATGAGAACCAGGAAGACTGACACAAGGCTGCTGTAGTCAGGTGACACACAGTGCAGGCTTGGACTAAGGTAGTGACAGTGAAGGTGGAAGAAAAGCAGATATATCCTAGAGACTTAGGTGGCAGAGTGTTATCTGTGTGTTTGTGTGTGTTTTGTGAATGTGACAGCACTCAATTTTTTAATGAGCTGAATATGACTGTTGTGAGTATGCAATACTGGCTCTTCCACCAAGCTATTGATTAATATATCCACTAAACATGACATCGTGCTGGGCAGACTAGTATACCCATTTCATTGAAAGCTGTCTTTTAGATGATGCTTTTAGATGTTGGGTCTCTATGTTCTTAGCATAGTGGATAAGAGCTGAATTGTGGAATCAGGTGGCCTTTCCTCTGCTACTTTCAGACAGGTCCAATCTCCCAACTCCTGTTTCTTCATCTGTAAGGAGGGACAGTGTTGTGAGGACAGGGCTTGGTTAGCATAAAGAACTTACCACTGAATACATACTGGCTCTTGTTATTTATTTTTACTGGTTGGTTGATTGATTAATGGGTAGATGGATGACTGGCAAATAATTTCTCAGTGTCTTTGTTTCTAAAGCGTTGATTCAGAAGAAATGTTCAAACCAAGTACCAGAAATAATCAGTGAGGTTAAGTGCATCCTAAGTTTTGTGTGTTTAATAGTGTGAATATCACTGCTAAGGTGATGCATTATAAAGAAATGAGTATGTGAACATTGACTAGAGTTTTATACCTAAGAAAACAGAATCACATGAGTTTAGATATTTGAAAAGTCTTTGGGGCTCATAAACATTAGCATTTTCAAATATGACAGCAATATAGACAAATAATGTGAGTGGGAGAGCCTGTGAACTGGCTTTGTATTGATTCCTAACCTCATGTTGACATCATTTGAAAGCTTGCTGCCCCCCCATTCCTTTGTTATTTACTTAGATTGTTATTGTACAGTTTAGAGGGAAAAATTCCTTAAATTTGTACAAAATTAGTTGTTTCTTTTCCTTTATGTGTAAATTTTTTTCAGAAATATAATTCGTGTATACTTCCTCTTTAGTCTCCTCATAATTATTTCTATAAAACAGTGAATACAGACTTTTTTCTAACTTTTAATCCTGTATTTCACAGCTGCAAAACTACATTTTTGTGTGTAAGCCAACTTTTTTTTCAGAGTTAGCATTGTGTAGAGCTCTTTATTATGTTATTTGAATTTGTAATAATCTCTGGATTATTTCTAAACATTTTTTTGGTCACACTCAGAGTGATATCACCAGTGAGTTGAGCACCACAATTATTCGAGCCAGTCCAATTCCACCAGAGGAACAGGCCGTGGAAGAGCTGAGAGAAAAAGGTTCATCTCAAAGTAGAGGAAAAGAAACATTATCATATGTTATCCAGAAAAAGTCAGATACAGAAAAAGCGACTGAAACTACTTCTCTGAGTAGCAAACCTGAAGATATAAAACCTGACTCTAGATTTAGTCAAGATCTTTCCTCCAAAAATGAAGGTCTGTCGGAAACCACTGCTGCCGGTTTGATTACAAACTCCAGTGAATTGGACCAGATCAGTCTGGCTCATCTGAGCAAGTCCGGTCTCAGGCACTCAGCAATGCCACGCCTCCCCGTGCCGCTTCAGGCATCTGTGAAGGAAAGTGAGAGAGCAACTTCAGAAGATACATCGACTACCAGCAGTGCATTGAGTGGCCGGGCTCCTCCTCAGATGGCCTCTGGAAACCAGCGTGCCCCTATTCCCAGCTCTTTGGTTTATGGCTCTGCTCCCCACGTACAGAGCATGCCCACCTCCGTTCCTACACTCTTGACTCCACATTCTTTTACCGCAGCTCCCTTTGCCCATCAGTATTTGGGAACACTATCTGCAGCTGGAAATGTTACTTTGCCTCAGTGCTATGCCGGCAGCACCACTGTCTGTGGGTTCTCAGGAAGCTGTTCTTATCCTGCCGTCACAGGAGAGCATATTCAGAACTCTGTGGCTGTGGACATCTGTCTAGGACAAAATACCAGCTCTGGATTGATGGGTACCTCTTCCCTTTGTAACCCATATTCTAATACTGTACATCAGGATCCTCTTACTACAGCAAAATCTTTTCCTGTGCAGTCTGTTGGTGCAAATTGTGGAATTGAACCATGGAATTCAGGAATAATGTCAGGATTTGGTGAGATGCTTTTTCTGTTGTTGCTTGCTATTTAAAATTTAGTTTTCTCAAATGAGATAATAAAACTAGTTTTGTTTCAAGGTGATACTGATGGGCCTGAATTTCTTATAAGTTTTTTTCCTTTGTTCTGAATTTGGAACATAGACTATACATATTTTTGGGCAAGCGGCCCTGAAGTGGCCTTAGAAAAACATGAAAACTTATGTAGGCGAAACTCCCAATACCTTTGTCTTCCTGTTTCTCTTGTGTTCTGCACTTGTGTTCTGTTATTTTTTCAACTAGGAAATGTCCAATTTAGAGTTGCCTCTGTGAAGGAGTGAGTCTGCTTCCAGTTTTTAAGTCTTGGAGGGTTACTGTTGTGGTAGTGAGAGATAGTACCCTTCCACTCTTGTCGGTGGTAGCTGAGCTGACCACTGATTCTCACTTGATAGTCACTCTGCTAAGCAGAGCTGGATGCTGTGCTTGTTCTGACCCAGTCCACACAGCAACTGGAGTGCTATCTTCAAGGAAATTCCAGAGTAACTGCATAAGGATGGTGGGAAGACTTGTATTAAAAATCCAAGTTAGAATCTCTGTTGTTTCTTATTAGATTAGGTAGTGGTTTATATTTGTGGGAGAAAAAAGGAAAAGATTAGTAATAGGTAATAACATCTAAGAGTTGACTAGCTGTAAATTATGAGTTTGATCATTTATACTTACTTGTTCTTATTCCTTGGCTGGATTCAGCAAGAGAAAATTGTTTGCCAGCCTGTGCTGAGGCTTATAGAATATCAAGGGCACTTAAAGATCTGGAGCACTTTATACCATAGCTCTGGTTATAAACAAGTAGTATTCTATAAAAATTTCCATTTAGCTAATTGTGCATTTAATCAGGTATTTGCTATAACTTGCATTTTGATTTGCTTTCTCTTTGCCCAGGGAATGTAAGAGTGCCTGAGGAATTGAAGTTTCCTCATGCTTGCTGTGTTGGGATTGCTTCACAAACCCATCTTAGTGTACTTAATCCAACCACTCGCTGGCTGCAGGTCAGCGTAGGGCTTCTCAGTGTTAGTGTTAATGGTGAAAAGGTAAGTTTTTTATTAACTTTATCTTTTAACTTAATTGTGTTACAATCAATGCTGGATTTCTTTTTTGTCTAGTACTTCCTTTTATTCTGGGAGATTGTCCCTCCCCTTATACCTTGCACAAAATCATTAGAATGGTATCTTCCTTGGTCCCTCTTGTAGTACTTCTAGTGTAAGAGGTGAAATCTGAATATATTTCTCATTTTCTGTCAGTTATTTATTAATCATTATACTTCATTGTTATTTATTTATAAAATCATATAAATGTCCTTTTAGTGCTATTATTTAAACCACTGAAAGCTCTTGAGTTTCTGGTTTTGTTAAATGTGATTGAATATAAGTTACTGTCATTTATCAAAAAAACAAGTTGCTCTTAGGGCCTACACCTTCAGTTAATAAGTAGTCTTTTTGACTAATTTATTACGTTCTTACATGATCTTTTGAAATACCTGGAAATAAAATTTTAACACGGAGGGTCTCTCATATGATCAATAACAGCTGCTACAGTTTTAGAATCTAAATCTCCTTTTATGATTGCAATGAGCATTTGAATGTGAGTGAGTAGGGAGGGTGGGAAATATGGAGAGCAGCTCCTGTTCTGGAACATCCTGGCTTTGCAACTGCTTCTTGCAGACCAGCATTGGTGGATGGGTCTCCTCTCCCCTATTACGTCCTAGGAATAGCCTTTATTTACCTGGCAAAATTAGACTGTCTCTACCCTTCCTTTCCTTTTTTCCTAGTTTTCCCCCCCTCTGCTTTTCATATCCTGAGGTTAGAGGAAAAGCTGGTAGCTGAAGGAAAAGGTTGAAAGTAGAGGGTAGAAGAAGGTGAGACTGGAGGCCTTCTCAGGAAGTAGTCTCTGGAAGTGGGAGTAGAAAAGAAGATCCCCACTTACAGTGAGGAGGCAGGGTTTGGAATGAATCATAGTCATAGACTTGGAGGCCTGACAAGGAATATTAGAGATCAGTCTAACCACCCTGCATTGTACTAGAAACTAGGTCCTGGGACCATGTACAGGGCTATGAAGTGCTAGAGGCTGTAAATTCAGCCTATCTTCATAAGTATGAGTTTGACTGATTGTGCTTTATAGATAATGAGTTATAAGACTTGGATATTTTTGAAGAGATAATAAATGTCTAGATTTGGTAGTTCAGGTGACTGGGAAAAAAGATTTTAAAGTAGTTGCTTCTACTTCTTGATTTTTATTGTGAAGCCATTTTTTAACAAACCATGTGGCTCTGTTTGTTTTTTTAAGGTGGACCTTTTAGCATATCCTTGTTTAGTTTTCAAGAATAAAGTCATCATAAGACCTCATGCCACAGAAGAGATAAAAGTACTTTTCATACCGTCCAACCCTGGGATTTTCAGATGTATATTCAGTGTTGCTTCTTGGCCATTTACAGCAGATGCTGAGACAGTAGTCCAAGCAGAAGCCTTGGCAAGCAGAGTCATTCTCACCGCTGTTGCCGAGACCCCTGTGATCGAGGTAACTGTTTGTAAGTGGGTCTTTGTCCTGGCATTTTAATGAAGGGTTTGAGGGACCTGTGTTAGATTAGTCTCCCTTGATTAAAGAAGTCACCCTGTGTATTTTGATATCATTTTAAACATTTTCAGTATTGTCAGAAGTTTGTAATAAATTAAAAAATACTAACAGCCCTGGCTGGTTTGGCTCAGTGGTTAGAACCTTCGGGCACATGTGGGAGGCAACCAATTGATATGTCTCTTTCACATCAATGTTTCTCTCTCTCTCTCTCTGAAAAGCAATGGAAAAAATAACCTTGGGTGAGGATTAAAAAACAAATAAAAAACAAAAAGCCAACATATGTTTGAGGGAAATTGAGAAATCAGTACTGTAATAATAGAATTAATTAAAATTGTCAGTTTGTCTTAAAATCTATTAGTCCTTTTAGAGTAATAGCAACTAAGATGTTACTTTATTCTGTAGAATTTTGAGTACATAAACTCAAAAAAAGAATTTAACATTAATATTTTTAGAAATAACAATTGTAAAATAGCCTGGGGAAACTTAGGTTAAGTTTACCTTTAATGCTGACTCTTGTGGCTGAAAAGGCAGTGATATGAACATAAGCTGTGATCTTTATTAATATATTGCTTTTTATAAATCACTCCCTTTTTTTTCTTAATTAGGTAGAAACAGAAAAGAAGGATGTTCTCGATTTTGGTGACTTGACTTATGGAGGCTGGAAAGCTCTTCCTTTAAAATTGATAAACAAGACACATGCCATTGTGCCTATCAGACTTATTATTAATGCTGTAAGTACTAACGTACAGTGAGAAACCATTTACAGAGCACATTGATTTTGAATTCTAGACACTATGCTAATATCATTCTTGGTTAATTTGTTTTTATTAACAAGTTGAACATTTTACCAACTATTGGCCTTATTGAAACTGATTCTTCTACTTCTGAACAGAATGCTGTAGCCTGGCGCTGCTTCACGTTTTCCAAGGAACCTGTCCATATTTCTATGAGAACCGCTCCTTATGCTGATGTGATTGCTCAGCTGGCAGCTCCTTCTGTGATTAATCACATGATGCCTGCCAGTTACGATGGACAGGTAGGCTAGGTGGATTGAAGAACTGGTTTAGAATAAAAAAGGAAGTTAAGTTTCCAAACTACTTTTCTTTCATTAAGATTTTAATCTTAATGCCAGTATTTATTTAATTTTTAAATTTTATTTCACAGGACCCTGAATTTTTGATACTTTGGGTTCTTTTCCATAGTCCAAAGAAACAGATCACTTCTTCAGGTATCATGTTTACATTTTGTTGGAATTGCTTTACTCTGTACCTGAATAAAGTAAAAGGTTGAGGCTTATTTCCTTTGTCAGTAAATATGAATACTTTGAGTAACTTGTCAAATATTTTATGTTGTCTTAAAAATGGGGCAGAGATCATGCTATTTTGGGTCAAATCCTTGTAATTATGGGTAACTCAGGCAAGTACCTCTGAACACTTTTTGGGATCTTTTCTGTTAATTAAAATGTCCACACTACCCAAAGCAATCTGTAGATTCAGTGCAATTCCTATTAAAATACCATTGGCATACCCCACAGATCTGGAATAAATATCCCCCAAATTTATATTTTATCATGCCTACCAATTGAATGTTTTCCCTTTTCTCCTTTCTCACCTCCATTTATTTCTATTTCTCTTTGTTCTTTAAAAAAAATTACTTTGCTTACGATTTCTTGTGACCTCTGAGGGCATAATGTTTGATCACTCATGGCATTTAGAATTAAATAACTCTGGTGTCTGGACTGAAAGAGTGAACTTTTATAGAGATTCTGGACTCAGCAGAAGAATTCTTGGCAAGAGTTGATATAGAAGTTGATAGCCCAAACCCTACACCAGTCATTAAAAGTATTGGTCTTCGAGCAAGAGCAGGAATAGCTAGGATACATGCTCCAAAAGACTTACAGGTACTCTAAACTCTTATCTCTGCCATTATTTTATGTTCAGGTTGATTTCATTATAATTGTGACATTTTTGTTTTTAAATGCCTGTTTTACCCCATCCTCTAGACTATGCATTTGTTTGCCAGTGTGGCTTCCTCAACAAAGCAGCACTTACCTTTGAAAAATGCTGGGAATATTAACGTTTACTTAGATATCAAGGTAAGAATTTGTATCAGTGCTATGACATAGTATTTCCTCAGACTGTGAGACTGTGAGTATTTTCTCACATTCTGAAGGTACTGTGCTGCCTCCCTTGTCAGAGTGCCATGGGGATCAAATGGAAGAGTCTGTGCAAATGTTTTAAAAGCTGGGTGTTACACTAGTATAAAATAGATGGTAAGGAACTTTAACATGTAACATTTCATATATAAGAACCAAGTTCTTGATCGGTTCCTGAAAAATGTATGTGTTCTCCTTTGGCTAGGTAGAATTGGAGGAGAGTGACCTACATACATAGACATTATTTCTGAGTCATGTGGTTGAGTAAGAGGGTAGGGTGTTAGTGACCAGGAATTAGGGAATAGGGTAGGAGATAAAGTTTGCTATGGAAGATGAAGGAGAAAGGAATATCCTTTTCAAGATAAGACAAGGTGGGACAGTGATGGATAGTGAGAAAGGGAAAAATAACCTGTCCAAGTAAATGAGAAAGACACATAAGACAAGGAGAGAAACCCTATTTGAGTAAAAGCCATATTTGCATAAGTCGGCATTTAGTTATAATTATATAAATATTTAGATCCCAGATCAAGGAAGTCACTTTTCAGTGGTTCCAGAAACTCTATTCCTTAAACCTGGAGAAGAGCACGAAGTTATTGTTTCATTTACTCCAAAGGACCCCAAAGCCTCTGAGGAAAGGTAATATAAAATTATTTATAATGACAAGTTTTTACGTACTCCTCAAGTTTCTCTCACTTAGATATGCTTCAGTACACAGTCTAATAGAATACATGTTTTACCTCACCTGTCAGATGATAGCTCTTTTCTTTAGCCTCAGAGTTTCTTCTTTCTTGTTTACTAAAAAATCTCCTTTTAAACCTGTTGACCTGAGAAATATAAAAGTTGCTGTTTCCAAATATATTCTGACAAAAGTAAATAATGGAATGTCAGTCCTGATGTTTCTCATTAACTTTTTTTCTCTCTCCAAGAAAACTATTGGTTGACCTTGTCTGTTGTTAGTTTAAAATACTTTCTTCACCCTGTCTCTGGGGCCTATGACTTTTTGTCACCCAAGTCATAAATGGGTGAATACCACCATACAATGGTGATATCACCATTGTCAGTATTTGAACTTGTTTAATAAACCTAGTGTAGCACTTAGCACACTGTCCTGTGACACATGACCTATCTACTGCCTGGATTACAGAAGCCTTAGAGGGCTCAGTCCGCTACTGTGGCCTGCAGCACTTGCCCTCAACTTCACTGAGAGCTCTTTCATCTGGGAAGCATTCCTCAACTCTTCCCACATTCCTCATAAATAGTTTTTGGTAGTGTTCCTATATCCCCATGACCACCTCCTAGGTGGCATTGTCACAGCCTCTGTCCTTATAGGTAGTCTCCTCTGTAATATAAGCTGTAATGGTGGGAAGAACATTGTATCCTCAGCACCCAGCTCAGTCTCATGGACAAAGGAAGCATGTAGGAAATAGTCGCCAAAAGAACTGAATTCTGGACATTCAACTTAGATGGTTTTCTTTGTTAGGATCTTGAAAATATTTGTGCAGCCATTTGGACCTCAGTATGAAGTAGTGTTAAAAGGTGAAGTAGTTTCCTCAGAAAATAAACCTCCGGCACCTGGATCTTGCTGCTCAGATATTCCATCAGTTTTATCCAACAAGCAGTTTTTGGCTTGGGGAGGTGTCCCTCTTGGCAGAACACAGTAAGTATGCACATAGCTGCCTCTGAGTGCTGAGATTTTGCTGTTATCACCTATTGTTATTCTCTGCTGTGTTAGTTATGACCATGTTAATATTTTAGAATTGAGTAAAGCTGTCTTATAGTCCTTAACCTTTCTATCATGAATTCAAATTTTTGAATTTAAATTTTCACCTATTTTTAAATGCAATCTAAAAAAATAGGTTTCAATTTTCTTATGCTTTTTGGCGAATTCTTTGCTGATTTCCAAATTTAGGCAATTTAGAGTATTTTTGTTCCTTCTCTGAAAACACTATGAAAAGGTAGGAAGAAAAATATAGCCAGAGACTGCATTCTGTTTAAGGAATTTACAAACTGGTGAATATTTTGTACTTTAAAGTAAAGGATATAAGGGGTCTCTAATAGAACAGATATATCCTGTTATAGGTTAATGTGAATTATATCTCTAATTTTATTTTTATATGTATTTTGATTCTACATTATGGATAACTGAGTTAATAAAATTAATTGGTATATAATATGTAGTATGTATAGTTTTCCCTTTATAAGCTTAGCAACATAGTTAAATTTTTTTTACCAACCTCATATCAGTAAAAATTTCTGATTACAACCTAGGTGATTTATTAACCTAAATGTTTACTCTTTCATAATTTTCCAGTTTTGTGTTTAACCTAAATGTTTTACCTATACATTTTTGTGGTACCTGAGAGAGAAAGTTCTGGCTAAATCTCTACTATAGGTGTCAAGAAATTCTTTAAAATTATAGTTTTGTCAATGTAAAAGGGATTTAATTGAACCTCCTTACTTTATATAAAGTTCATAATTCTGCTTAATCACTCATGTAGTCATCTGTGTCTTGTCTTATTCCAAGAGCAGCTTTCAAAAGGACACAGTAACATGCAAACAGTTAAGTGAGAAATGACTTCTGTGGGAAAATGAGACACAGTCATCATAAAAGTGTACCCCACGTCTCGATGGGCTACCCCGTGCACTTGCCTCAGTGTGGGTCTTGGGCTTGGTTCTGACATGAGTCACAGTATTCAGAGGTTAAGAACAAACCCGTTACTATGTGAGAGAATATAGCCATTCCTGCTACAGACTTCAGAGAGATGTTTCTTCCAAGGGTCTTCTTAAAAAGAAATTTGTATAATATAGCGAATCTCAAGGAAAAGCAATTTCACAGTAAATACTCCACCAGGATGCTCCCCCTTTGAGGTTCTCCACTCTGGACTAGACATGTCACACCTGTACCCCCAAATGAAGGCGTTCTCTGAGTGCTGAAGCGTGTGGTGGTTTGATTTTGAGGTTGCTTAGTCTCTGGGAAGAATGTGCAGGCTGCATGTTCTTCAAGCAGCTCTCTGTAAAGGTTTGTCTCAGCTACAGACTTAAAAACCCTGAATGGCAGTGAGCATGAGGTACTGTGCCCTCTTCAGTAGTTCCTGCGTTGTTGGTTATATGTGTCATATGCTTTTTGCAGTCAGTTAAGAGGGAATCAGGATTGACATTTATGTTGAAGGGAGGGACTGAATAAGCACATGTTCCTATAGAGAAGGATTTTCTTGTTCTGTATGGTTTAACCTGAACAGTGCTTATATACCAATTTTTTTTCTCAAAACACTAATTTGTGGTCTGCTCCAGTACTTGTATGAGTAGTTGATTGAGGCCTTTAAGTCTGTGCTATGTAAGGTGGCCAAAATAATTAAGCTGTTCGGCTCAGCCATTAATGTTCAAGTTAAAAAGAAGAGGAAATTGCCTTCAGTATGTTCTAGCAATCATAGCACTTACCCTGCGACTGCTCTTGTCCATTGAGTCAAAGGGAGAAGAAAGCCCATTAAGAGCCGTCATCGTCCTTGTGTGGCTGACAGAATTTCCTGCCTTGTGATAAAATTTGTAAGAAATGATTAATATGGTAGAGATGGATGTTCTTAAAATTCAGCTGCTTCTCAGATGCCATACCATCCTGAAATCTCACCTACACCTTTTTAAAAGGGAAACCTTTTTAAAATCAGAAATTACATTGATTACGTTGAAAACAGAGGCACTGTTTTGTATGTGCTTTTGGACTTGTCAGCAGTGTTTTTCCCTAGAGCTTTCCCTCATGCAGGGCCCCCATGCTGTCTGTTACTTGACTTCACTTCCCCATGGGGATTCACAGAGTGCTTCTAATCTAACAGGCATATGAATAAGTCACATGCCAGTGCAGGGGTAACTGACCCAAAAAGCCCGTTATTTCCAGGAGTAGGTCGGGTGTCTTACCTCAGCCTGGAGGAGCCCGCTGGTCCTGTGAGAATAGCTCTCCCTTAGTTGAGGTGCACCACATGGATGACTAAAAGTGGGCTTTTGTGAAAGTAACAATTCCAAAGCATTAAATGGATATCAAGCATGTTAATGTATGTGTTTAGTGCAGCACTTAGCTAAATTATGGATTTGTGTTTCTTCAGTTCTCCTCAGCCTTTCTAGGTGTCCTACACAGAACAATAATTTCCCTACATCACAGCTCCTGCTACTCTTCTGTAAGGATGTTGCTGCAGAGTTCATGATGATTGGTACCGTCTGCTTAGAAAGGAATCTTATTTTCTTTTCCAGTATGAAGTGTCCTAGGATGTGGACAGAGGCCTTGACTCAATAGTTGCTAAGAGAGGACTCAGACAGGCTGGGAGATGCTGCTGCCCTACTGGGTGCTCTCCCTGTGCAGTACTTGCCCTTTCCCTGCCCTGCGTTGTAGAAGAATGTGCTTGTTGGAAAAGGGAGATTTGAAGTGAGCTCTTCTTTTAAGTATGGGGGAAAATTAATATATAATTTGTGGGGCAATATTCTCATTGAGTTAATGGGTTTTGCTTCAGTTGCAAATAAGAATGGTAATTAATAAATTAAAATTACGTTTTCTGTGGGTAAAGTGGTCCAAAGTAGTATTTCATTCAAACTTGATATTTTTAGATTTCCAAAGTTCTGTATTTTTCCATATATTTATTCATTCTAGTTTCTCATAAGTCTACTTACATTCTTAAGCTATTTGTTGGTTAGGATTTTAGTAATTTTTTTTCTTAATTTGTGTGCAATCTTTATATAATAAAGGTGTTAACCCTTTTTATTCTGTATAGCTCCTTTTTAAAACTAGAAACTTAGCCTACCGCCCCCCACCTTAATAGCTCTGCTACTTGAAAACAATAACATTTATTTAAAACTAAAATAAATTAAAATTAAAACTTTTTTAAATGATTTTTTTTTCAGGTAAGTCTTTCCCAGTCAGCATACCTTTGGAAAGCTTTTCTCAGGTGTGCTGATAGTTAGAGGTCTTAGATTTTATTCTGAGATAAAGCTCAGTGGCCTTCCCTTTGAGCACAAAGGGGACAAGGCATATATCACAGCTTAAATAATTTAACTGCCAATCTTTAAAATTTGAGAAACATAGAGATTTACTTATGTATTTATTCTCCAGTGACAAGAGGATTTATGTACTTTCAAAGACTAAAGGATTTTCTTACTACCAGTTAGCTGTTATTCATATGTCCATTCTACTTGCATTGTAACTTTTTAAAAGTAAGGTTAACTCAGTGTACTATTTAAAAGACTGCTTTGTGCAAATGAGCCTCTTAGCATGAAAAACCTGGGCAATGTGCCTGGGACCCCTTGTTTACTTGAAAGCCAGGTATTTGAGCTGAATGTGGTATTGTCTTAATGAATTTGATAATCTGGATATTCATTGATTAATGTATTATAAGACAGATAATACTTATACGTGTAGTATAAATAATAAAGGCAGTGAAGGAACTATAATAGGAAAGAAATTAAACCAAAAAACTTCTCTGATAAGGTGAATCTTCAGCGCTATGTTTTCAGAACTGTAGAGTTCTGGGACTGTGGTAAGACTTTTCCAGGCGGCTAAAATGGCATGTGCAATCAATCATCTCTAAACATTGTAGTTGGTTTTGGCTTTGTGTTTTATAATTGTAGTAGTACCCATGGAGGAAAACCACATTTAAAATGTATACTTGTTTTTAGGCTTCAGAAACTAGCTTTAAGAAATAATTCTACGTCTACAGCCCAACACTTGCGACTGCTAATTAGAGGACAAGATCAGGACTGCTTTCAGGTTCGTGAGTACTTGGTTTTGCTCTGTTTTAGTATATGTGCTGCCAAAGCGAGCACGGTTTTGCTCTGTTTTATGTTCTGTGTGGATCCAGAACACTTAGCTATGCAGACAATTTTGTGTTGTCTGAAGAGTTTGTGTTAATGGTATGTTTTATTTGTGCTACTGCTTTGTTTTATGCAGTGATTATTTTTAAATTGTAGCTTCAACACACTTACGGTTCAGAAGAGCGATTAACTAGTAACTGTGAAATCAAAATTCGTCCAAAGGAAGACATTAACATCTTTGTATTGTTTGCACCTACTCGATTATCTTGTATGTTGGCTAAACTGGAAATTAAACAACTTGGAATTCGATCACAGCCAGGTATTAAGTTCACGGTAAGATATTTTTTATTGTTTTTTTTCCTCCCATGGAGTTTATTTCATGTTATAACTATTGCTTTAATATTAGTAAATTAGATATACTCTGATTTTTACAAACCAAAATAAATGATTGCCTAGATTTACAAATTAGGGAGTAATTATGTATTTTTAGAATTGTCATGTTACAAAAGCAGCCACCATAGTATTCTTCCAAGTAATAATCTCTTTCTGATGCTTTTAAGTTTCATTTCAGTTTGAGGATTTTGAAATACACCTAACTTTTTAGGAACACATTTCTTGGCAAATGCAGATCAAACTGTTTGATACTGTCTTTCCAAGTAAATTTTATTCAGTTAAAAATATCTGTTGACATCATTTGCTGGACTCTGTTTCAGATACTAGAAATGCAAAGGAATTTTTATATTTTGTTTCCTCCCATTGTAATTTTTTTTAAAGGATTTCAAGTCATTTCTTTAGGTACATTGAGAGCCCTAAGAGATAAAAGTGATAAATCATTGTGGAAAATAAAATGAATCTCAAGCTTCACTAAAGTGCATACTTTAAAACTGCATAGTTGTTTGGCAGTGGGGCTGGGACTAAAATTTGGTTCATTTCCTAATGTCAAAGAGGGAATATGATAAATTACAAGATTGACAATACCTAAAAGGTGTTATGTTTTTTTAAAATAGATATTTATGACAAATCTAGCTTTATTTGATGCTGGAGCTTGACACGTTCTCTATGGAGCTATTCACTTGGCCCCATGAGCTATGGAGGGCAAAATTGTTTAAAGATGTAAATGGTCATTTTTAGAACTAAAGCTATACACATGAGCCCAGGACACAGTGCCAGAGTATTGTGTCTGGTTTCAAGTAAGGATCAAGTGGTTTGAGGAGAGGACTGCATGAGCTATATCTTTTAGACTATCCTGAGTACATTTTAATTAGTTTCGGGTCTACTAGTCAAGATTTTGATGTTTTCCTAAGTGAGAATCTCTGGTGGTTTAGGGCAGAACTATTTGATTTGACAGCCAATCTAGCAGAAGTTCAGGTTGGTGTTTTCTTAAGATAAACTGGGATCCTAGTGGGAGTCCTACCAGGGGTAGATGCCACCTGTCTTCTCTGAGAGTTGGGCTGAATGGCACCTAAAGTGCACAAAATATGGCTCTTATCTCACAAGAAGGCTTAGACCATTAACTTTGATGTATCTTTGTGGAGATAAGTAGCCTGATATAGTGATGGAAGAGCACACTTAACTCTAGAGATGAAAGAATCAGGAACAGTCTTGCCTGACTAGTCACGTCACTTGCAGGTGCTTCATTCTCTTATCTGAAATGCAATTAATTGTCACCCCAACTTCCTGGTTTGGTTCTGAGGAACAAATGAAATTATCTGTACTTTGTATATAGCACGATGGTACTCCAATAAAAATGTATTGATTGCATGCTGAGTATATGCCAAGCACTACTCTTAATCATTACGTAGATTACCACATTGTACTTCAAAACAACTGTGTGAGACAATACTGCTGTCTCCATTCTACACATCTGGAAACTGAGGCCTGGAGAGGTGCCTGCCCGGGCATCTTACCCACCATTACGTGCCCCAGGACAGCTTCACTAAGGCTGCCTGCCTGTGAAGCCATGTTTATCTGTTGGGCAGCCTGTAGGTGTTCCTGCTAGCTCTCTGTTTTCTAGTGCTGTAGGGCAGCAGTGCTCAACCAGAGGCCATTTTACCCTCCAGGTGATATTTGGCAATTTCTGGAGACATTTTTGGTTAACATAACTTAGAGCAGGAAGGAGTGCTTCTGACATCTGGTGGGTATAGGCCAGGGATGTCGCTGAACACCCTACAATGCACGGGATGGCCCTCACCATAACGAATGGTGGGACTCAAAATGTCCACAGTGCTGAGATTAAGAAACCCTGCTCTAGACCAGTAATAGTTTTTCCTGTTGAAGCTTTGGATTTATTAGCATTAGTTGGATTTAATTTAATCATTCTTCTTAACTTTTTACTCAGTAGTTATTTGTAATTCCTTAGGCATTGAAAATACAGGAAGAATGCTTATATTGATGTTTTAAAATCAATAGATTTTCCCCAAAAACATTTTATTTCAAAAATTCAGAATACTGGAAAGCTGAAAAAATTATATGGTAGACTCACATACTCTACCACTTAGATGCTACAATTAATGTTTTGCTATATTTCTTTTATTACATACCTAGCCATCCATAAATTCATCGATTTTTTAATGCATTTTAAAGTAAATTACAAACATCAGTATGTTTCACTCTAAACGCTTCTAATCTTTTACTATACTAATCTTTTTATTTCTTTATTATCTAAGCTTGGCTTTTATAACAATGAGATAATTATTCTTAGGATATTTAAAGGGAAATAATTTTGTAGCTCTTTGGTGTTTTCCCCTTAAGAACAGGGTCTTTAATACAGTGCTGGACTGGAAGTGGAACAACTACTGGCCAAAGTACACAAAGAATAATAATTTTAATTGTATTAAATCTAGTATATGTATTTTATTCTCTAATTTATTTTCTTCTCTGACCGTAATTTAATCTTCTGCTTTCTGCTTACATAAAGTAATTTTGAACATATATATATATATATATTTTTTTTTTCTTCTTCTTTTTTTTCTTTTTTTTTTTTTCCCCTGCACTTTCAGATACCTTTGTCTGGATATGGAGGAACAAGTAATCTTATTTTGGAAGACGTTAAAAAATTATCTGACAGTTACATGGTAACAATGAATGACTTAATACCTGGCAAAGAAAGTAGAATTGTTTTTTCTATTCATAACACTGGCTCTCGGGCAGCTTTTGTTAAAGCTGTGGGTTTTAAAGATGCTCAGAAAAAAGTTTTCCTGGATCCTAAAGTATTAAGGATTTTCCCAGATAAATTTGTGCTTAAGGAGAAAACACAAGAAGTAAGTATGACAGTCTCTGCACTAAAAATATAAACTCAGTTTTAGGTTAAATTAATAGTTGTGTATTTTATGGCTAAAAACTAAAAAAATATTTGAAATGTGTATAGGAATAGAAGTACAGTAAAACCTCGATATAACAAACTAATTCTAGAGGGAAAGTGTTCATTAAAGCCAAAAGTCTGTTATATAATACAGTAAGTTTTCTGAATGTGTATGTTAAAAAATTGACAAATTAGTTCATTTACCTGTTTTTACTTATGTAGGCACATTTGTGTAATTAAAATTAAGTATGCATGAAAAATTTAATTTCACAGAAAAGTCTTCTATATGTATTACAGTAATTTTAAATTTATACTGAATAGGTCTAGTAAATGTGTGCATGTACCAGTTACTGCGAGTAAACAAATGCGCATGGCTGGGGTGTGGCTTAGTGCACATTGGAACATCAGCCAGCCTGAGTAATACTGCCGCAGAGAGTCATGCCGCGGGACAGCTCTGCTCCAGGTGGGGTGTGATCATGTGCTAATCATTCTCCGAACGTTGTTTAGGAGCGGTGACTCTTGGATTTAAATATGTAGACTATAGTTGTAGATATGTAATATTTATGTATGTCGGCAAAATTACTATAGTGTTTTTTCCAACATGTCCTATTTGCTAAAGTTTGTTAAAAATAACAGTGAATTCATAACAAAAAAAATAACCTGTTAATTATAAGCAAATCTTGGTTAAAAGCATTTTCAAATTTTTAGGGTGTTAATTTTCACACATGACATATGGACCAGAAATTTTGTTAAATTGAGGTCCACAAAATCGAGGGTTTACTGTCCATATTTTCTTGGAAATGCTGTACATATGCATTCATGTCTATATTGACTATTAGGCTCATGTGACAATTTATTGAATGAAATAACTTATTCAAAGAATGTTTAATTTTTTCTTGGCATCAGGAGGTTACTATAATATGTAATCCACCAGAGAGAGAGAGCAATTACAAAACTGCAACAGAACTGTCAACTATATACTTCTTTGGTGGAGATGAAATTTCACGACAGCAGTATCGAAGGTAGGTTACTTATCTTAGATGGTATTGAGAGCTATTCAGTAGAAGACTTAAAGAATGGTTTGGGACTTGGAATTTATAGAACATGTTTCACTTGGTAAAATTTGTGTAGCTGATAAGAAGGAGAAATGCCTGTAGGAAACTCATCTCTATTTACAATGTGCCGCCTTTTCTAGACATTTGTATTGTGCCTCTTCTCCTGTACTCAAATAGGGGCCTCAGACTTTATGGTAGGACCATCTTTGTAGTAACTGTAGATCAATTTCAGAAAAGGTTTAAGAACTACTGAGACTATTGTTTAAATACACCTGACTTATTTGCAGTATTTCTGAGAATGTGAATTATTAGCAATGTGTGGGATGTTTAACTTGGCTAGCTACTTAAAGTATGTACTTCTAGAAAATTTGATACATCTAGTTTATGTATTGTTTATTATGCTGAAGTGTCAAATTTAGGTATTTAGGTATGATGTAACATAGGTAACATTCTGGTATTCTGAATCAGAGTTCTAATATTATAAAATTTTGTTTTCTAGCCTAGAAGACTAAATATAAAATAAGTGTGAAGTTCATGATGTTTCATTTGTTACTAGGAAATCATTAACTCCCAGGAGGGGAGGGGTATATGCGTATATACCAGTCTTTTCTTCTTCCAACCCTTGTGCTCCGCTGTGTTTTATTCTGGTGCATAATTTAGAAAATTTTGTTTTATTTTTAATCTGTTGAAGATAATTGGAATGTTTAAAAAGAGAGAGCATAGCAGTAAGTTGCTACGTGATGTTAGAACAGACCCAGTTTGAAGAACTCTGCTTTGAACCTGGTGGTGTTTCTCAGTTGAGTATTTTAGAGATAGAAACTGACATTTGGAGAAATTAGATTACCAGATTTTTTATTTCCTTTCTCTCCACTGGAATATAGAAGTCAAATTATTGTTTCAGAACTCCAGTTTGCCATAGACTTAGAGTAATGAGGTTTCTTCTGTTTGCGAAATTTACAATTCAGTTCTCACACATTAAAGATTCTTTAGAAGAGGCCAGATAAACATAGTTATATGGTAACTTAAATGTCTTATTTGTATCATTTTCTTGGCATACTCTTTTTTTTTTTCTGAGACAAATTTCTGTCACCAAATCATCACAATTAATGAAAAGTAACACCTGAAAATAATCTAATTTTATTCTTCTTTCTACTCTTATGTTAGAGAGTTCTTGTTCTGGTGTTAATATTTAACTGAAACTGATGGTTGTACTGCTAGAAGTTTTAAGGGAGCTTCCAAAATAGGTTTTCTTTTAAAAATTACTTACTAGGAATTACTTCCTAGGATTTAAGACACGATATCTATGTACTAATGTATCATGCTGTTAGTTGGATTTGCCAAATACACTAATAAAAATAAGGTCATTTTATATGTAAAACCACTTTTGAATAAAAATGTCTCCTGGCAGAGCTCTGTTGCATAAACCTGGGATTCTAGAACAGATCCTTCCAGAGCATAGCATGCTTCAGAACATTGATTTTGCTGAAGCATTTCAAGATGAGCTGCTAGTAACTGAAGGTAAGAATTTCAACATGTCTTAAATCTTTTGTGTTATTTTTAGTATTATCTAGATCCAGTCATGTAATAAGGAGGAAGAGTATTAGTTTGATTTTGACGTCAGGCTGAGTTTGAGCCACAATTCTGCTGTATTATTTTGGACATGTTACATCACTGAAATGAAGTGTTCTCTGTAAAATGAGAATAATAATATCTAACTTTTCATCCATCCAGATCTGTTTGATATAAACAATTCAAGGATTTAATGGTGTTTATTACTGATACAAAAGATATGTGTTCGGACATTCGAATTGTGTAAAAATGTAGATTTTCATCACAGTATTGTTTATAATACAAGAAGTTAGAAATAACGTAAATGCCCAAGAGCAGTGGATTGTTTAGTTATGCAATATAATATTTTAAAGCTATTAAAACGATGTGATACTTTATTAACAAGATGGAAACCTCTTTATTTATTGAGAAAAATTATTTTTAAAGTTTGCATAGTAAGATATCATTTTGGTATAAAAGTAATTTAGTGTTTATATATAGCTAAGTAGGTAAAGTTGCAGGAGTGTACACACCAAAATATTAACATTGGTTATGTTCTGGTGGTAGAATTTCAATTGGTAGTGTCCTTCTCCCTCCCCAGTTTTGTTTTTTAGTTTTTAAATGATGAAGTATATATTGCTTCTGAAATATGACATGATAAAGGAAAAGGATAGTTATGCCTTTGTAGAGGTGATGTAGAGTGGTCTGCAATCTTTTCAGTAATTAAGAGTCTAGAATATCTGCTCAAAGGAAAGGTAGCAGTGGGGGATTAGTTAAAAATAATGAAAAGACTTGAAGTGGACCTTGTCAACACTGCATTAAGGGAGCAGAGTATGGAAGGAACCTTGGATTTGGAGTTAAAACTCAATTCAAGACCCATCTCTGCCATTTTAGCTCCCCTAAGCTTCACCTTCCTTATTTCTTCCTCCTAAGAAATATCCCAGTAAAAGAAATTAAACTGAACTGTGCTGTGTAGTTGGAACACAAACATTTAGTAACATATTGCAACAACAGTGAAGACTGATTGAAAGTAGGTAGTCTAAGTTTATAGTGTTTCAGAGCTTGGCACAGTTTCATGATTCAGCAACATTTTATTCATTGATTGGACATGTATTGAGAGTACAGGGTGCCAATCTATAGAGATAGAAGATGCAGTGCTTGCCCTTAATGGGCTTACAAGCTCGGGGGAAGACAGATGATTAAGGTACAGTGTGAAAAGCGCATCGTAGCTGTGTTTAAGAATCTGGGAGAGCTCAGAGGAAGGATACCCCATGTAGAATGAGGTGACTCTGGAGGAATCTTGAAGAATCAGATGGGGAAGGTTGTTCCAGGGAGAGGGAACCTCATGTACAAAAATTCAACAAATGTGTAATATTAAAGGCCGGGTTTATAAACCCAACCAAGAGATAAGTAACATGCCAGGATCACCCATCTAAGATAGGGTTGAGTTGGGACTTCAGAGGGGTCTTTGGGACGCCAGATTCTACCTTATTCCATATTGTACTTGAGGAGACTGAAGCTTAGAGAGGTTAAGTTGCCAAAGGTTACTGAGCTAACTGTTGGCAAGGTTGTGGTTCATATCCAAGGCCGGAGGCTGAGCTGCTAAACATTGATGCTGAACTGCCTATAATTTCATGCTTATTAGTATTAAAAATCAAATTATCACCCACTCCCAACCTAACAGAGTAAAATTCTGTGACTGGTGAATATATATAAATGTATCTGGTATTTTGTGGTGTGATTATGTGGATTTATGTATTTAAACATTATTTCTATTTCAGTATATGATCTTCCCCAGCGGCCTAATGATGTTCAACTCTTTTATGGAAACATGCGTAAAATTATGCTTGCAGTAATTAGAGAATTCAGAGGTTCCATTTCTAGCAGAGAATTTCTTCAGCCTTCTTCTAAAGCTAACTTAGAATCTAAAAGGTAAAACAAACAAAACATCTGTCAACAGACTTTAAGATTATTTGATTCATAGTATAACTGGTCTTTTCCCTGTACTTTATTTATGTATTTGTCTCAAAATGTTTATTTCATCTTTATATTTTTGGTTTCAGTTGAAATAATTTCAAATATATGGAAAAGTTAAAAAATCATTCAGAGACCTCTCATATACTGCCTGCACTGATACTCCCCAGTTTTTAACGTTTTACCCATTTACTCTGTTGTTCTTTATGTATATGTAGCTTTTTTCCGAACCATTTAGGGTAAGTTGCAGGATGACCACCAAATAGCCCTGAGTTTCTTAAAAACCCAGCTGCTCTCTCACGTCGCCGTGGCAGACGCGTCAAGATCGGGGCAGACAGTGACACAGCCAGTGCCGTCAGGCCACAGGTCCATCCAGACTTCCCCAGTTCCCCAGTGCTGTCCTGTATAGTTAAATCACACAAACAGAAACCTTTCCCCTTCCTCTTCCTCTGTAGTCCCGAATTTAATCTAAGATCACACCTTTGGTTAGCCTGTCTCTTTCATCTCTTTTACTATAGAACAGCTCCTCTTTCCTTATCTTCCATGACTGAGATATCAGAGGGGGTTGAGTTATCAAATCAGATCAAATAAAAGATTTTAGATATTAACCAGAATCAAAGATACTGACCAGAATTAAGCTTTACTAATAATTTAAATTATAACTTATGTGGTATTTTTGCAAACATGTATGCTGTATAAATTCATAAGTTTCAGATTTTTTTTGCCATAAGCAATTCTAGACAGACCAGGAATATACTGTTCAACATGCTGAGGACATTAATGTCCTTAATGCTGAGGACATCAGTGTGTTTGCCAGGAGATGTCATCAGCAAGGTGACATCTGGGGGATTTCACCAGGTCGTCTTTCTTTCTTTTCTGGGTATTCCTTGGGAAAAAGGAGAAAATAGGCTGTAGGCCAGCTGCTAACTGGCCCTTTTCTTACCAATGACCTTGATGTTTCTGTAGAGTGCAGGTAGTTACTGTGTAAATATTCCTCAGTTTGTAGATTCTGAACACCACAGAAATGCTATTTGTTTTCTCAGTGCGTCCTCTCCGAGTGGTAAAACAATGCTGATTTGTCCCAGTCCTGGAAATATTTTTATCATTTAGTTAAAATGGTGTCTGCCAGGTTTCTTCACCGTAAAGGTAGTTAAGATCTTGGAGAAGGTGAATCATGTTGTTCCTCATCAAACTTTTAGCACCTAGTGATGAGTGCTACCTGAATCACATATTACTGTCTTGTTTACCAAATAGTGATTTTTCTGATTTCATTTTCCTACATTTATTAGTTGTCTTTGCACTGTGAAGAAGAGGTTTACTTTTCCCTTTTTTGTGTACTTACTCACTGATTTAGGGCGGACTCATTGGTTCAGTATTAATCCTTTACCGTCATCATTTGGTCCCTTAATTCGGCTCCTTGACGCTTCTCATGTGCTCACGTCCTTCTTTGAGCACTTCCTTATTCGGCGGCACAGCAGGGTAGTCTAGGCCTGTCTTCCAGCTTCCCTTCCAAACCCTAGAGCAGCTGAGACTTCTCTTAGAAGTCTCGGTTCCTTTTGTCAGAGAATGGTATTGAAACCAGGACATGGGTAGTCAGTGTGATACTACTTTTGAGATGTCATTACTTTTAGGCTTCCTCAGTGGACAGAGCTAGGAAACAAATGCCTTTATATATAAGTCGACATGTATCCATATCTGTCTATAAATATGTTAAAACTATGAGTTTACACTGATACTTCCAATTCTAATCTAACAAAAGACAATGTATTCCTTTTTTCTTTTCTCTAATTGTACCTTTTTTCTCCAACACTGAGAATCCTGGCTCTATTATCCTCAATATATTTACATGTTACTCATTCCTTCTGTTTTTAAGCAATCTTCTCATCACATGGGCTGTCTCCCTGGGTCCAGTGTTGCCAACTCATATTGCCTGAGAGTTCCTTTTAAGTCCCACTGCCACCAACTAAGCTCACTGCTAACTCAACAGCCACCTATCTTCATCATCCCAGTGCCTCTAGCTCATGCCAGCTTGCTTGCTTTTCCCTATGCTTAATAATGTTAATTTTCTTCTAAGATATTCAATCAAAGAAAGAATTAAAGGTAGTTACATATATTAAAAATTATCTTGAAAATCACTTATTGTGAAGTGCTGGTTCTTAGGAAGCTAAAAAGCCAAGAATAAACTTCTTTATTTTTAAAAACGATTCTTGACATTTGGCAGGTAACTCCATTATTTCCCTGAGGCATTAGACTCTGCTTTGAAAAGGAGAGGATGAGAGGGCAGTGGGTAAGGGTGATTTCTCTGTTGCTGAGTGTTGACATAAAGATGTTGTTCCACTGTAGGGTAGGAGAATTTGAATTCTGCACAGTTGAACTATAACTGAGTCATGCTCTTTTGTGATATCAAAATTTATTTGAACTACAGTTTTTTGTAATCTAAGGCTTATTTGAAAACATGGCTTCAACACTTAATTAAAAACTTGTTAAACCTTATTAGCATTTTTTACTGTGGTATTTTTCCCAGAAAATTTTCTTATGTTCAGGTTTTTTGGTGTTAGCATCTGAAACTAGTTATAGATACATTAAGAGTTTCATTGTTTTTTTTTAAAGTTCTTAATACTGCGTAATTTTCTAGTAAATTCTTGTAAGAGACCTCAGGTGGCATGCAGAAGTCAAAGCAGGAGAGAAATTACTCACTGAGTATTCTTAGTAAAGATTAGTATAATAGTATTTGACCTTTTCTGCATTTTTCATGCATTACTTTAAGAATACACAATCTGAAGGATTTTATTCACTGAGAAATGCACAGTATGTAATGCACTTTCAGTTTTATCTAATTGTTTTTAAGTTTATGAGGAATTAATTTTAAAATGTGACACAATCTGGCTTTTTATCACTTTTAATTTTTTTCTTCTTTCTTTCTGTAGTGAATCTGACAGTCTTGGGAAACACAGTGGCAATGTTTCTTTGGATGTTTTACCAGTTAAAGGTCCTCAAAGTTCTCTACTTTCACAAGTTGTTCACCTACCTCAAGATAAATCATCATCTGAAGAAATGTGGACTGTTCAACCTGAACACTTGATTTTGGTAGCACCTTCTACTTGTGAGTATGTCAGCGATGACATGACAGGAATGCACTCTGAAACCCAGGGCTGTACTTGCTTTGTACCCATGGCTCATCTAGGAAATATACGTGGACTTTATGTACAAGTGACTGGTGGCTTTCATAGGTACTCCTCTCACTCACTAGAGACCCAGCTCAGACTTGACCTCAGCATCATTCTGACACAAGGCCATGGTCCTCAGTCTAAGTTCCCAGTTCCCTGTCTGGCAGAGCCACTTAAGATCCATGGTCCCTTCTTCCCACCACATCCTCTGCCCTAAAGAAATCATTTGGCACTTGGCCTCTTTTACCCTTAACATTGATATAGTTGGTTCAGAGTAGGAATAACTCTGGTACCTATGTATATGCCCAAGACCAGGTGGTAATAGCAATTTCCAGATTTTTTCTCTCCCTTTGTTCAGTATTTGAACTTTGTTCAGTGTCTTTGAGTTTTCCAAGAGTAAAGAGATGGTCTTGCTTTACCAGGGACTTGAAGTTCCTGTAACTGGGCAGTTGAGAAAGCAAAATAAGCTGGTTTACTAGTTTACTTACTTAGGATTTATTTTTACTGTTTATAACCTTGTCTTTTTCACTAATGCTATATGTAAGTAACATTTATTTATCTGATATAATAGGTGATCTGGCAAAAACTGCTCGTTTCCAGATTTTAAATAATTCTGTTAGGTTACTGAAATTTGAGCTGTACTGGCCAGCACACTGCCTTACAGTGACACCACAACATGGATTTATTGAGCCAGAGTAAGTATGCCTTCTCTTTCCTCTGGGCGTGTTATTCAGATGCTGGCATGGTAACTTTTTAAGGATCAAATAATATACTGTTTTCATTTATTCAGTAGAACTTTGCCATGTGCTGACTCTGTACAGTGTGCCATGTATGGTTCTGAGGGACTTACAGTGAGTTCAAGACTCATGCTACTTAGTGGAATAAAGACCATGTCCATAGCAAATATGATATATAGCCTACAAGGGTCAGGAAAGACGTGTGAGGTGGGAAAGAGTTCTTGGAGTAGAAGACATCAGAATGTTACTCTGACTACAAAATTACAAAGCAAGGGATACAATCAGATCTGTGATGAGGGGTGGTGGTCTCTGAAGCCCAAATGGTCTGCCTTTCATTACCTTGGATTTCGCTCCCTTATTCTATAGGTTTTGTCTAAAGGGCATTTTATAGACAAAGCTTCCTGACTGGATATGTCTGAGCCATAAACCTAGCTTGCCATTTTCTGCAGAGACTATTCTAAGATAGAAGGAAGTCTTTGGCGGCCTAAAGTTGATAAGCAGCTGTCCTTTATATGCAGCTTAATTATTGATGGGAGGTAAAGCCACAGCTCCGCAGCTTTTTAGGGACCGTGTCTGGGTCAGCACAGAACATTCACATCTGAAAGTTGCTTCATATTTAGGAATAGCAGTTTTGCAGAAGAACAACATGAAGTTTATTTACTTTGCAAAATGATGGAGTATACATTGTAGAAGTTTACTTGACTAAGACCTGAGGTAAGGTATGGTTAGAGACACTCAGAGAAACATTCCTAGGACCAAAGCAGTCAATTAAACGCTTACTAATTAATGGCTGAAAATTTAGAGAAATGATAGGACAGGTTGTTTACAAAAAACTTTTCCCATTGCCCACATGTTTAGCTATTAGCAATGGAAAATAATCTTTCTATGCCATTTTTGATGTGTACTGAAATAGCTTTTATAACTGGAGGTTTAAGTCGCAAATCTGACTACATTGTCCATATCTCTTCTTTGACATCCCATAGCTCTTGAAGACAACAGTGAACACAGAAAATTTTAGCAACTGGGAAAAAAGAAACAATCTTTTTTCATTCCTTTATTGTCTTCTCCCTTTTCTTCCAGTTTCCTCCCATCTATTACGTTTTCTTCGTACTGGGACAGTATCATTCTTTATTCTCAAGCGGCTCAGAGCTTCTAGGATTGGTCTTTTGCTCTAGAAATTTTAATTTTGAATTGTTTTTAAATGGTGTTTCTACAGTATGGTCTGTTTTTTCACGGGAGTTTGCTCTTAGTTTATGGGTTCATACTTCTTTCTGTTAGCTGCTGAGTTGGGGTTGACGCAAAATCAGATGTGTATGGGAACTCACCTCTGTCATCTGCTCTTCCTGAGCAATAGGGAAATAGTTGTTTTTGATAGGATAGTATTTATAACTGTTGTGGTTATTGCTATTAAAGTATAGGATATTCTTGGTTTTCATTATTAAATTCTTTTTTTAAGGAGTAAGCTGCAAATTCTTGTGAGTCCTAATTCCTCCTCATCTGCAAAACAGTCAATGTTCCCATGGAGTGGTTTGATCTATATACACTGTGACAATGGACAGAAGGTACTTGTTAAAGTTTTTTTGAGCAACATTTCTCTTATTTTAACTTATGTTGTATCTTAAGTGTTGTAATTCTTATTAGCACTTACATTTCAGAAGTCAAATGAAGGTGTCTGCTTTTTCAACCCAACTAGACTTATTTAAATAGAGCATTTAGTACAGAGATTTTCCATTAGTGATCTGAATAATTTTCCTGGGAGGGGGCAGGAATGGAGAGTGGTGTCTAGAAGCCATTATTAATTTGTAAAATTTGCCTTGAAAAAAGGGGAGTTTGGGCATAGGGGATAAAGTCAAAGATTTAGTTTGATCTGAATAAACTTTAATTTCTAAATTCATCAGTATTTTGTATGGCATCACTTTTCTCTACCACGACTTAAAAATAAGAATTGTTTCTTTAAAAGTTGTAGCTACATTTGTGTATTATCCCTTTATTTGGCTCATTTCAGAAAATTGTGAAAGTTCAAATTCGAGAAGACTTGACTCAAGAAGAACTTCTCACTCGTTTGGCCTCCAGGCCATTTGGAATCCCTCCTCCAGTGACTGAGCCTTTAACTAGGCATCTTATAAAACCAATGACAAAACCACCTTCCACAAAAGTTGAGATAAGAAATAAGACTGTTACTTTTCCTACAACAGAACCTGGTGAAACTTCAGGTATCGTATCACAAGATTATTTAATTCAATGTCTACTGACATATTGAGTGTAATATTCTTTATTTAACCATATATTAGTGATAGGTACAAAATTTTACCCCCTTCAGGACAAAATCAAGCAGGTTTTGGCAATCATTTCAATGATGAGATGGATTTGGGGGAGCTTAAAAATCATAACTTTTAAGGTACTTAACAATCTGTGTATTCTAGGAGTCTTACATTTTATTTGGTCAGAATCATCCTTCCTCAACTCTCACTAGATCTTTGACTAGAATTGCTAATAACTTGGTAGCTGAAGATGAGAGGAAAGTGGGTAGAGCCTGGCTCTGTCACTTACTGAGGTGGCTTTGAGAGTCAGTGTCTGTCTCTCTCCCCTCTCTCTCGGCTCAGCCTAAAGGACTAGGATTATACTTGGGACGTATTAGAAAGAATTCGGGACCATCTGTTACTTGGCCCTTAGCTCCTGGCTGCTTTCATTGATTTTGTCTTCCACTCAATCTGTTTCCTACATCCAAAATCCCCTCTTAGATTTTGTCATCACCAATAGCTGTACCACATTTTCACTCTCAGTTTCAAGCCTGACACGTCCTGACCATCACCCTCCTATCTTTCCAGCTCACTTACTCGGAATTACAGGAGTTCTCTGACCTCATTCCGCCCTCCAGGCTACTGACTCTACTACCTTTTCACTCTCTAGCACCCCGCCCATATCCCACTTCTCTGATAACCCTCCTTGAATTCTGTGGTCTATCATTGTAACTACTGCTTCTCATTCTTAACTTCCTTGTGCCCCCTCTCCTGCCACATTCCTGTCAGGCAAAATTCTAACCCGTGTTAAAACCAATTGTTTGCCTGGCCAGGCGTGTCTCAGGGGTTGAGCATCAACCTAGGATCCAGGAGACTGTGGTTTGATTCCTGGTCAGGGCACATGCCTGGGTTGCTGGCTCGATCCCCAGTCAAGGGCATGCAGGAGGCAGCCGATCAATGACGACTTTCTCATCATTTATGTTTCTCTCTCTCTCTCCCTCTCCTTTCCTCTCTCTGAAATCAATTAAGATATATTTAAAAACAACCCAATCAGCCAATTATTTACCTACTCCATGTCCCTATCTTAGCAGCAGAACATTGCTGGAGAAAACTACAGCCATGCTGACTGATTCATGAGTGCAACTCTCAGATCAACAACACTGGGCTCTCTCCCAGCCCTCCTTAGTATGTGTCCTTCACCCATCTCTAACAGTTTTTAACAACTCCTTTCTTAAAGCTCCTACTCCCGCTATCCTCCTGTATTCCTGCTCTCACTCTTTCCAACTCTTGACTTTGCCTCACAAATCATTGAAAATACAGAAGCCCTGAGGCTAAATGAAAGGCTTCTGTTTCCATCAAAGATAAAACCCTTTTGCTTGGAATCTATTCTCGCCTTCTCAGGAACTTCCTCCGGCTCTTCCTCTCTTCTGTGTCATCAGTTTTTCCTTAGCACACAATATGCTCTACTTTCACCTATTTATGAAGTGCCCTCCTAAGCCTTGCTGCAGCTGCCCACTTCCTCAACACCCCTTCCTAGAGAAGTGATTATACTCCCTGCTTTAACTTCCTCAGGCCGTTTAGATGCTGCTACCACCATGCCCTGAACCCACTCCTATCCAGGCCACTGAAAAAGCCCCACTTTGCCAAATCCAGGGTCTCTGCTATGTCTTTGCTAAATTGACCTCTCAACTGTTGACCACTGCTTCCTCTTTGGAATACTTTCTTCTTGGATGCTCTCATGCTCTTTCTCAGGTTCTGCTGCTGATGACTCTTCCTGGACCTGCCTGTGTCCCCTTTCTTCTCTGCTCTCCCTGTGCCCCAGAAGTACACACCAGGCAAGCTGCTCAGCTTCTGCATATGGGCCTTTCACAAAAACAGAACACTTGTTTCACTCATGAAACCTGCTTCTGCTTTAGCCTCACCCATGTCTGTCAGTAAGTGGCACCACTGTTGAGCCAAATCCCTGGAAGTTGCTTTCTTTTCCCTCCCTCCCTCCTCCTATCCAGTCCGTTAGCTAGTCCTTTGCAGTCTGTCTTCAAAGTAAATCCCATATCTGGCCACTGCTTTTCCTCCCATTGCCACGATTCAAGTTGATGCAGGCTACCTCATGCATTGTCCCTCAACAGCACTGCTGCAGCAACAGCTTACAAGGGCTCCTTCTTTCACTCGGACCCCCTTGCAGTCTCTCCTACACTGCAGCCAGTCAATTCTTAAAAATGGAAGTCAGCCTATTGCTTCCTTGCTTAAAATTAAGCCTTTTGGTAGCTTGGCATTGCACTTTGATTAAATCCAGGATAGGATCCTGTCAAATGTGATTTTGTTAGAAAATACTGTACATACTTCCTGTTGGACTGCTCTAGGGATCTGATGGTTGTATTTTTTTTCTATGGTGATGTAATCACAGTAATTTGCTTATTTATTTAACCTCTCCAAGACTGAATTGTTACACATATGTTTCTTTTAGAGAATTATCTGGAACTTCAGAATCATGGAAACACAGAAGTGAAGTGGTATCTGTCATCTTTAGCTCCACCTTATGTCAAGGTCAGTAATAATTGCTACCAGTGTAATTGTTTTAATGTTTAAATTTTAGGTAGGGTGTTCTGAAAATTGAATAATGAGTATAGGTTGAGATTATTGGCTTTTTGTTCCACTAATTCATTTACTTGATTTTCTCCAGAGATCTGGCTAATAATACCCGCTCAGTCTTTTTCACAAGGTGGTTTTGAGAGTCAAATTAGAGAATGTACATGAAAATATGTACTTACTCCATTTAATGCTGTCTCCTACAGCTGATTTTTATCTGGAATAGCTTTATTTTGAAGAATATATAAAGTTTTATCATAGAGTAGAACATTGTGTGTGTGCATGTGCATGCACATCTTTCCCTCCCAGGTTCTGTGTACCGTTGTATGTTTTCCACCAGTGGGAGCTAGTGCAGGAGGCAGAATTGAATGTTTTTTGCCACTGAGTGTTAGCCTACTGTATACTGCAAGTAATCTCTCCCAGTGGGCACTGCCTGAATTGAGTGTGTTGTTATGTGTATTGTTTAGAACACTGTGGCCTTTTTGGCATGTATTTTGTGTGAACCATATTAACAAAATGTGTGCAAAAGATAATGCTATATCTACTGAAAAGAAATAAAGAACTGGTATTGCATTGGATGTTAAAGTACACATTCAGCAGGATCTTCAGGGTCTTTGTGGAAAATGCAGTCCTTCAACATTATGAATAGCAGTCTAAAGATCACTAGCCAGGAAGAAGTGGCTGCTGGTGTAGAGAGGAGAGTGAACATGAGGCCTTGTGTGAACAGAGTCTAATAGCGCTCCCACTCTGAGGCAGGCATTGAGCTCTCCTTGTCCACTGCAAAATGGGTTTGCATGTCCTTGATAACCATAAAGGTGATGGTGTCATTCAGAATTGTTCCATTAAGTTGCATATTTTTTCATTTGATTATTTAAATGATTCCTTTATAGGGAGTTGATGAAAGTGGAGATGTTTTTAGAGCTACTTATGCAGCATTCAGATGTTGTCCTATTTCCGGTATAGTGGAAAGCCATGGAATCCAAAAGGTGAGTTTTGACATTGTTTTTACAGCCAGCTGGTATTGATTGGCCAGGAGTGTCTCATTTGTTTCCACCCAGAGCAGTTTACTTCACCTAGGCCAGTGCTGCTCACAGCCAGGCTGCCGCAGGAGGAGAGGCTCAGAACAAGTCAGTGGATTGCTTCCCACAGCAGAAAGCCTTGCTCTCTCAGCAGCAAAACAAAATACCATGCTTAGTGGCATGATTGATTTATATTTGGATTTAAGTACTTCATGTGGCTGCAGGATGCGTACTTATAACACACTTCAAGTAGCGCTAATCTAGACAAGTGTTTTGTGGTGGTGTCACACATTTGGAGATAGACTACAAACCAGTTGAAATGGGTGTATTGTGTGGTATGTGAATTATATCTCAGTAAAACTGTAAAAAAAGAAAACTGAGGGTGCAGGGCTAGATTGTCTTCCAGGGATTTTTCACACAATACTTAACATAGAAATGTAACCTCCATGATTTTTGTTGTGTTCATACTGTATATCCTGGCCTAAACCAACATTTACCATCTTGTCAGATCACATTTGTCAAATGAATTCTAGATCTGGTTTCTTAATTTAAGGTGGGGAGGGGGGAGCAAGGCACTTCATTCTGAGACCATTTAGGGAAGTATTACCAAGTAGCACAATTATTGATGTATATAATAGTGTTCTAGAAGGCGGGAAAAATTAGTTACAACCTAATTCTTAAACTAAAAGATGTACACAATAATTTTTTGAAACATTGGTCAGTTTGACGTGGGATTAAATGAGCTAATGAATGTTAAAGTTCCCATTATGTTCCCACTGTGTGACATGAAGTAATATTAGGTTTTCTTTCCTCTTTATTTTTTGGTGTTGGAAGGAGGTGTAAGTGGGACCCGTCTAATACGTGGTTCTGCCCCCAGTCGTTCCTGATAATTTGTTTATTTTTCTTCACTTAAGATATGGTTGTGTTCTTTCTTAATCTCAGTGTCCATGTCATCTTAAACAGTGTAACTCTCTCAGGCTTGCTGGCTGCATTGTTTCCTACGTTCTGTAGTGACAGAAACTAGGTCATGTAAGTGCATTAATGTTAAGTTCAGGCTCAAATACTGATTGTCACCCTAGCTAGTAGTCAGCATTTTTCACACTGAACTCTTTGGTGAAGTTCTTCCTTAACTCAGGTAAGCTGTATAAAATACTATTTTTAAATATTACAACTTTCATTATTTAGCTTTTTACAGGTTGTATGCATACAGTTCATATCTATAACTTTGAGCTGTATGGTCAGTGTAACTGGTTCTGACTGATGTTCTGAAGTTAACCATAAGAAAACCTTTTCTCTCTAAATTTAATAAAAACATATTTAAACATATATATTTTTTCCTTTAATTTTTTATACCAACACTTTGAGTTGGTAATCTAACTACATGTGTGTAAGATTCAGTGTCTAAACTTTTCTCCTGGATGTGTTGTTTTATAGGTCTCAATCACATTTTTGCCCAGAGATAAAGGAGATTATGCCCAGTTTTGGGATGTTGAATGTCACCCCCTTACAGAGCCTCATATGAAACATACCTTGAGATTTCAACTCTCTGGACAAGTGAGTATTACACTAAATTTAAATAAATTATTGTGTGTGTATATTAAAAATACTAAGTGAAACTGACATGAAAAACTGGCCTGAAAATGCAGAATATTTTCCTGGTATTATTCTAATTTCATTAATTCTGCTGAATAGCCTTATCTTAATCTTCTCATTTATCTTTATTAATTGGCATATTTGAAGTCTGGGTTTGGCTTTATGAAATCTATGATTGTATTGATTAGATAAGATACTGTGTGTGTGTGTGTGCGCGCGTGTGTGTAAGAATCTGAGCAGTGGAAAGTATAGGGTTTGTGATTTAGGGAATTTAAAAATCTTAGGTCTCTCTTTATAAAATTGTGAAGGAAATAGTAGAATTAAAAAAGGTAAATGTCCATATGTTTTCCTAGAGTATTTATTTCTCTGCTCCCACCCTGTGATTTATTTTTATATAGAGTGTCAAAGCAGAAAATGAGCCTGAAAATTCATGCATTTCTACAAATACTCTTATTAAAATAGATAATTTAGTTAAGCCTCGAAGACAAGCTGTATCAGAAGCGTCTGCTCTCATACCTGGGTATGTTGTTCTTTGTCATTCTTACAAAATTTTCCCCAGTATTTTATTGAGGTATAATTACATTCAGTAAAATGCTCAGGGACTTTACCTATGAGTTTATGTGTGTTGTTATCACTCCAGTCAAGATAGAGACTATTTTTCTTGCAGTGGAATGTTCTTTAGTGTCCCTTTGCAGTCAGCCCCTGCCCTCACCCCAAGGTTTGTTCTGTTCTAATCTATTGAGATAGGTTAGTTTTGTCGCATATCATATACGTAGGCACTCTTTCTATCTGGCTTCTTTCACTTAACATACTTTTTTGAGGAATTCATTCGTGGTGTTGAGCAATCTGTAGCTTGTTCCTTTTTATTGTTTAGTATTCCATCATATGAACATTTCGTAATTGATTTATTCACTTTCCTGTTGACATTTGGGTGGCTTCTAATTTGGCGCCATTATGAAGGTGCTGTGAACATTATTATGTGTGTATTTTTGTGGACATATTTTTTTCATTTTGGGGGAGGTAAAAGCACCTAAGAATAGAATTGTTGGGTCATATGATAAGCATGTAAAATAAACTGCCAAGTAGTTTTCCTAAATCAGTTGTGCCATTTTACACAAATTAAAGCACTACTCCATAATTTAATATATCTAAATAGTTTAACTGTGGGTTTTAAATAGATAACTTTTAAACCTATTTTTAAAGCAGACAACTTGACCTGACCTACCGTGGAGTTTATGCCCCAGAAGATGTGTATCGGTTTCCACCAACTAGAGTTGGGGAATCAAGGACATTAAAAGTCAATTTGCGAAATAATTCTTTTATTACACACTCGGTAAGTTGGAAATACTACTGTGGGTTTTAGAAAAAGGAATGTATCCAACTATTTGATAAACATTTTCCTTGTAATTAGAAGCTTTATGTTATAGATTAAATTTAAGTTCTAATAATGAGTTTTTAAAATGCCTTAATACCATATTTAAAAAGAAACTCATGGAAAGGTCACGACCCTTTACCTGAAAATCAGAAATATTTAGCACTTGTTTTTGTTTTCATACTTTTCATTTTTTAACTTTTTCTTTGTTCTATACCATCAGACCAACATATTTCTTGATAACATTTACTCTAGTCAAAACTAGAGTAAATACGTATTAAAATTTTCCCTTATGTGTTTTTATGAGCATTTATTGCCTTACCTAATTTTGTGGCTATACTTAAATTTACGTATGTAAATGTTATATTCAAATATCCAACTTGCATAACTTCATAAAGTGTTTCATGTTAAATTGCAGCTAAAGTTTTTAAGTCCCAGAGAGCCTTTCTACGTCAAGCATTCAAAATATTCTTTGAGGTGAGTTTATTATAAATAAAATGTTCTCATCCTAGTGCAGGAATTTGTTTTCAAGACATCAAGATTTCTCTTGGGAGTTAGGACTTGTGAGGTCTCCCTCTGTTGCGCCCCTCATCCTTATCACCAACACTGCAGAGCAGTAAACACATGGGTCTTTTTTATTATTATTATTAATATGTTTTTATTCATTTTAGAGAGAGAGGAGGGGAGAGGAAGAGAGAGAAACATTGATCGGCTGCCTCCTGCATGCCCCCTATTGGGGATTGAGCCCGCAACCTGGGCATGTGACCTGACCCGGAATCAAACCAGTGACCTCTTGTTGCATGGGTTGATGCCGAACCACTGAGCCACGCTGGCTGGGCAACACATAAGTCTTCTTAAATAAGAAAAGAGATGAGGAGCCTAAAGGGAAAACATTTTGTGACTGAACACTAGTGTGCTTTACAATGTAGCAACCCAACCTTCATGCAATGTTTTGGACTTAGCATGATTCCTGTTACCCAGTATTGTGTGAGCCACATAAATACATGGAACCTTAATTATCTTGTGATTGATTTTAGAATAATTCCTCCTTCAAATATTTTCACTGTGCTGAAAATGAGCAATTTAAATTTTCACTAATTTGGACAAAAATTAGTTTTCCCAGATTAATTGGGAAAACTTTCATTATGGTATTTTAGAGGTGTCGTTCTTCAAGTACCCTATGTTACTTTTAGATCAGGGCCTCATTTTCTTATTGTCCTTACTAATTTTCTTTTTTCATATGATGTACATTTAAGTTGAAATATGAAACTTGTCTGTCTCTGTTATATAAGTTCTATTGGATTTAATTCTGAAGAGTAATTTTATCTTCGTCTTTAATTAAACTAATTATTATAAGATCTTTCATTTTAGCATTAGGAGACTATTCAAAAAAAAACATGTTGTATTCTAAGAAAACTTGGACCATTCAGCAAACATTCTAGGGCTGTCTTTACTGAGGTACTAAGACCAGCAGTGCTATACCTTAGGAGCTTACACATAGATCTAGGTACTGAAAAGGGGGAGGCCTGTTCCCTCTACCTCTTACCTTTTCATTCTTTCATTTCTTTCACCACCCCTTCTGCATCATAGGTACTGTAAAACATGTTATTTTATGTACTTGGGTGTTAAGCATGTTCTTTGCCTCCTAAGAAGGATAACCTGGAGACAGAGTGCAAATTCAACAGTGAATATATCTAGAAAATTATCATAGATTTAATGTCTTTAAACCTCAATTTCCGAACTGGTAAAATGGAGATGATTATGGTCCTGACAGCATGTAATTGTTATGAGGAATACGCAAAGGTGAGTGAGTATTAGTGCCGGTCATAGGAAGCACTCAGCTGATGATGGTATCTTCAGTGTTATTAGTGAAGCCCTTCTTTTAGTTGGTCTCACTGGCAGGATCCATCAAGACTAACTCCAGAGATTTTGGTATAACCTTATGGTTTCCTATCAGTGCTTTCCCATGTAATCCCTTCAGTAACTACATAGAAGAGAAAGGCCTGAGTTTTAAAAAACTGCTAAACCCAAGTTTTCCAGCTTCTCTGCTCTGTCAGAGTTCTTGTTTCCCAGCAGTCTGTGGACCTCTCCACAGTTAATGAAGGTTTGTTTGCCTTGATTGATTTAAGACCAGTGATGTTATACTAGTGTTATAATAGGTTGGTACTATTAAATACATAGTGGCATAATTGCAGAAGTGATTAGTTTATTTAAAAATAGTTTATTTAGTCTGGCCAGTGTGGCTCAGTGGCTGAACATCGACCCATGAACCTAGAGGTGAAGGTTGGATTCCTGGTCAGGGCACATGCCTAGGTTGCTGGCTTGATCCCCAGTAGGTGGCGTGCAGAAGGCAGCCAATCCGTGATTCTTATCATTGATGTTTCTGTCTCTCCCTCTTCCTTCCTCTGTCTGAAATCAATAAAAAAAATAGGTTATTTAAATTCCCAATTGTAACTTTTTAGTAACTGAGTACAAAGAGACACTGTACAAATGACCTGTCCTGGATACTATTGTTATCTGAGTTTGAACTTGATCATAACTGCATCATTAATTCTGCTTCCCTTTAATCTCTTCCTGGTTCACATCCTGATCTTAACAAGCTTTATGCACTCGTGTATCTTTAAACACAAAGTAGACTGGGTGGAACACTTTGGTATAAATAGCATACGGCTGGCAGAACTTCCTGGAAGGGCTTCAGATTTTTGTTTCAGGGAGCTCTTACGTGAAAAATTATTTTTTTAAAGAAAAGCTTCTTTAAAAAGTTCCAAGAACTCTTATAGGTGTTTTGTTTTGGTTTTTTCTTTTCATTCCCTTGAGCAGCCTAGTACCGACTTTTTTTAAAACAAAAGATGAGCATTTAGCTCATCCAGAGTTTTGGTAGAGAATCATTATTTAAAATAGGTGATACATTGCTTAGCTTTATGTCACTATTCCCTATTCTATGGCCAGAGGGGGAGGTAGTCAAAACTTGCCTGGAGTTAAACATTTATTTTCCAGCTTTCATCACTGAATACATTGTGGTTTGAAATTTTCTTTTGATATATATTTTTTGCTTAATTTGATTAACAGATTTTTTAAAAATTCTATTTCAGCTGAAATTTGTAAGCCAAATTAGTTACCTTCTTGACCCTTTGCAGAAAAAGAACCTAAACGTGTTCCATTGTAGGTGTTCCAAGCAGTTGTTTATTCCTAACATGGAGTATAGGAGCAAGACGAACTGAATGGAAAGGGTATGAGGGAATTGGAGTGGCAGTCCTTCTGTAGTGTCTAGTAGTTGTCATTAAGGTATTATAAATTCATAGAATACTGGCATTACCTAAAATCCAGTATAAGTTTGGCAGTTAAAATGTCAGATTATTTTCATATTAGTCACCCTTTTTTTTGTCATCTAATTTTTTTTAACAAACTAGTACTGATATTTTTTTTCTGGATTTAATATTTGTCTTACTAGAATTAGCAGTGATCACTGCTCTTCCTCATTTTCATGTTCATCCTGACTAGTAACAGACATAATGAAAAAATCCTAATAAGAAATTAAACTTTTATAAATGAGATGGCATTTTGCTTAGCTTCAACTTGTTTTCTAAAAACCAGTTTTGATATATGAAATGTGTTTGTTGCAAACTATTTAAAAGTAGACATTTTTATAGAGTTGAACTTGTTGACTCACCATTCCAGTGCTAGAAAATTTTAAGGTCTCATAAATTAGAGCACCGCTTTTCTCTGCAGCCTACGTCATGTTAATAGCACCTAAAAGAACTTAGAAATATGAGAATATGTTTTTAATTTCAGCAGAATTGGAGTGATTTACATAAGCTAGCATTTAAAATAGCATCACAAGATACATGTGTGCTTTATACTCTTTGAACATATTACTTTAAAATATTTTAAAATTTTTGTTTTGAAGAAAAACATAAATAAGGTAATTTTATACTTTATTAGTGGCAGCTACTTATTACTCTGAGCACAGTGAGTTTCCAGAAAGTTTTCATCCATATTAACTGTCGTCGTGGAACTTAGGGTAAATATGTAATGTTACAGATTCCAGCATCAACTCTCATAGCAGCAACTCAGTGTAAGTTTGATAAGAATAGGAAAATCTTGTGGTGAAGCACGGACTCTGTGATCTCTTTAGCTAAATGAAGTAAACTGTGGGGTGTAGAAAACTTCTTTCAGGACACATCCATAGGCTTAAATTTTACATAAAGGAAGGTGGAAAAGTTGGTTTCTCTATACATAAGAATGACTTATTTCAGTTTTGGAGAAGCAGAACTTTGCTACACTATCTCCCTTGAGAACTTTTACCACAAAACTGAAATAGTGGGTGCTGTTCTTACTATAAGTGTTGAGTGTTTTTGCATAAGTCCCAAATATTAGACACTTTGACTTTGGACAAGGGCTCATGAAGTATAATTGTTAGTTGAGATGAACAGTTAGCTTACTTTGGCAGGTGGAACAAAATCTATTCTGAGAAACAGTTCCCAGCCTTTCATTAATCACATTTTCGTTCACTAGATCACTGTCTGCTCTGTGACACCATTAACTGCACACTTCAGAGTGATAATGAGACTTCAGTCATTTGTAGGGCACATGAGATAATAATTGCCTGTGAGGCCTGATGGGGCTGCTTGCAGTAAGTTCTGACTTACAGAGTCGGAACTGACACATAAAAGTGGCATGGCTTGTGGGATATAAACTTACTGCAACATGAATGGGCAGGAGTTTCCCTCCAGAAGTTCCAGGGGTTTTGCCTAATGCAGATGTGGATGAGCATGAATGTATGTGGGGGTGTTTAACCCACTTAGTGGTAGATTTTTGTAAAGGTTCTTTTTTGGATTCTAGGTGGTCATCCCCGTCACATGTGTTTTTAAAAATAATTTGTTCATGTTTCTACTTAGCCCCCAAAAGGATCCTTCTGTTAACCCATTTTATTCAAGTCTAATATCTGTTGAGAAATCATAACTGGTGTGTTTCCCCCTCTCTGTGCCCAGGTCTCTATGCACACAGCGTGCTGTGGGTCCTAGCCAGCTGCAGCTTCTGAGCTGACAGGCCCTGCCGTGTCATTTGAGAGGGAAGGACAGTTCTCACAGAGTCACAGCCAGGGAACCACACTATCACTGGGCTGTCGTTACTTTTCACCTACACACAGGAACCAAGCATTTGTTACATTTTAAAAAATTTATCTGATAACGATGGTACCTTTGCTATGCTAATGTGCTTTTTTTCTACAAAAAGTGTTCCTTTTAAATTAAAAAATAAAAATTATGGGTATATAATTTGTAGGTTCTGATAAGCCCTTTACTGTAGATGGGGGCATGTGGGGAACCAGGAGGTTTAGAGTGCACCTCCAAGACTGCCTCTTTGCTTTCCTAATGTGTTATCACTTTTGCGCGCCTTTGCTCTAAAATTGATCTTGAGCTAGTGAAAGGTTTTGAACTATATTTTTCCATTGGGTTCAGCAAACTTGACTACTGCCTTTTCCCTTTTTAGTGTGTGTTGGCAGAGAGAGAGATTAGAGCAGTTTTTAATAATAGTACACGATGACATTTTAAAAAAATGTCCATCTTACTGGCAATGTTCTTTTCTAAATTGCACTCCACTTTATTCAAAGTATGTGTAAATCTAAAACAGATGACATATGTTTATCATAATATGTTTTTAAAAACACTCCCTCAGTTGAATATAGAACAGTTTTTTATTCCATATTGAAATTTGTTAATAATGGGACCTTCCAGAAATTTATTTTGGGTAATTTTATTACTTTTGGTAATTTATAAATTATGAAGCCTCTTAAGTTGGCAGATTGTACTACATTATTCTGAGTATTAAAATGCTAACATGAAAGAGAAAATTGTAGTTTGTCAGTGCCATGGGCTAGGTACCATAAAAGGTACATTAGCTTCAACATGGGAAAATAAGGTATTAATGCATTTGGAGAAACAACTTAAAAAATATACAGACACATATATATAATTTTTTTGTCTGCATTATCAGTTATATTCAGGAAAAGGGCTTTGAAGTACTCAAACCATTTCCTAAATTTCTAACTATTGGAAACAAAAGCATATTATCAGTTCTGATCCCTGAACTTTAAAGCATGTAGCTCTGAGGTGAGACGAAGGGAATGCAGTACCTCCCCTCTGAGGGAAGTCGGAAAGCCATAAGTTTTCACTTGGAAATGACTCAGACTGAAAGTAGATAATATCGCACAGGCTGTGGTAAAGTATATGGAGTCTTATTCACCAGGAGAATAAATACGTATTTTTGAAGCTCTTGGGACCTCATTTTATGAACTAAAACCAACCTGCCAACATACTACTTTTATACGTAAGGCACTCATTACCTGCCTCAATATCATCTGAAAATAAGTTTTAAAGATTTTTGGTAAAGTTTTATATGAATTTTGGAGCAAAAACGATACATTGTTGTTAACGATGGTCATGTGACAAGTCAGTTTATAATCTCCCCAGCGGAGGGTCGGGATATGCAGGGCATCCCCTCGCCCTTGCGTAGGCGGGCAGGCCCCTGCCTCTGCAGGCGGGCCGATGCTGCGCTCACGACAGGCCAGGACTCATCTCCACGCCGCCTTGTTACGGGTTAGCCAGGAGTGCGTGTGTGGTACTTTTTGAATCAGATTTTAGATTTTCCTCTCCTTTGTGCCAGTTTTGTAGTAAAATCATCAAAGAAATGAGAAATAAGTTTAGGTTGAATGTAACTGGACTAGGTTCTTCCACCAAAAACCCTCCTGAGCTCTCTGCCAGGCATTGTGTTTAACTGCGGCAGGTGAGTTGTTGCCACAGCATCAGGCTGCTGACATTTTCCTTTCTCTTTGCAGAGCCCAGCATTATATCAACATGCCCGTGCAGTTCAAACCAAAGTCGGTGGGCGTATTTGAAGCTTTGCTTGTTACTCAAACAGAGGAAGGCAAGAGCGTAGCTATTCGACTGATTGGTGAAGCTCTTAAAAAAACTAACTAGAATACATTTTGTGTAAAGTAAATGGCATAAGTTACATATGGTAAATTCATTTTTCTACACTACAATTATGCTTTTGTATATATTTTGTATGATAAATTAGATGTGTAAACAGTAGATTTTTGTTGTTTTGAGAAGCTAATACTGAAGACGTGACTAAAATATCATGTATCTGGCCTACAGTATTGTACTTAATTTTTACAGGGGAGAAGAAAGTTCTATTTTTGCATTGATTATGATATTCTGAATAAACTAGTATATATTTTAATGTGATATATCTAGAAATAAAGTTAATTTTCATCGAACTTGTGTTTTTTTTATATGATGTCATATAGAAATCAGAATATTGCTTTATTCTAATTATTACCAAGCTCCTGGGTCTGTTCTGTGACTTTTCTCTTCCGTTACATAGTTTTCTTTCCCTTAACAAATTCCTTCTCTCTTCCTTCTGTCCCTTAGCTAATTGCCCAGAGTAGAAAGAAAAGCTTTTTTTCTTTGTCCTTTTTTTTAAATTTTTTAATTTTTTAATATGCTTTTATTGATGTCAGAGAGAGGAAGGGAGAGGGAGAGAGAGATAGAAATATCAACGATGAGAGAGTCATTGATCGGCTGCCTCCTGCACGCCCCCTACTGGGATCGAGCCCGCAACCCGGGCATGTGCCCTGACTGGGAATCGACCTGCGATCTCCTGGAACTACTATCTCCTGGATGCTGAGCCACGCCCGGCTGGGCAGGAAAGCTCCCTTTTAGTGAAATTGTTTTTCCCCAGAGTGGAAAAGTCTTCATATTCTATGCCAATACATTGGAAAGGTTGATGTATTTCAAGATAGCATTTATTGGAAGTAAAGCCAAGTGAGACAACTGCTCCATAATCTGGTCTGGAAGGGGCACTCTGCAGGTACTGGTGACATCAGGGCACTGAGTCACTGAGCAGGCAGAAAAGTGCTTCTCTGTGACAGCTTGAGCTGTGGCAAGGCGTGAGGTAGAGAAGGTGATGTGGTTTCCTGGTTTTACCAGGAAGAACATATTAATTGCTTCTCAGCCATTACTAGTAAGTCTCCTGATAAAGATTTCTGAGCCTCAGCTAACGGCCTCTCCTTTGGAGCAACAAAATCCCAGCTTGTGAGCATTTGTGTGGTGGGGCGGGGCGATCACAATGGGATATTATTGATGGAGCAGAAAGACCTCGGAATTGGGTATAAGGTGCCTGGAGGACCTGAACCCAGTAGCAGTTTAGAACCCGTGATTGTGAGCTTGAGAGAGAAAAGTTCCTTCTTTTCTCTTCCACCTCATTTCCCTCTTGCTTAGAAACAATTTGTGAGAACAGTGTTCACAGGTTAAACACTTGTTGGTTTCACTGACGTTGCCCTACTCCAAGTCTAGGTATAGCTCACCAGTTGTGAGATGCCTTCACGTTTGAATGCGTATTTATTTGATGACAGTCACCCTCAAAAATTTTAAACTGATAGTTGCTTTTTAAAAATGTAACGCTTCCATTTCTATGTAACCATCATTTTGCCTTTTAAGTAATACTCAGGAGGTCACAAAAAAGAAGGGTTAAGCCAGCAAAGACACTTTAAATGTGACTCTCATAGATCAGGCACTATGGATATGCATTTCTTTCTATGCCTTCCTGTTTTGAAAACATGATGCTTAGAGTTTTAAGAGCAGTTGGATGCAAACCAAAGATTCGTTACAACCAGTCATCACTACTAATACCACTTATAGACCATTGGCTGTATCTCTAATGTGTAAGAGCATCTGATAGGCAAGGTTACAGAATAAGCTTTCCTTTCATTAGCTTTTCATCTAGAAGCTGATTTCCCTTCTTTCGCATCCATTCCCAGTTGGTATCTTGAGTCTTAATCTCTCCTCTGAGCTCCAGACTCTTATGTCCAACTGTGGATATTTCTACTTGGTTATCGAATAGGCATCTCAAACTTTGGTTTCCCTCCCTGCCTCAAACATATTTCTAACTCTCCTTAGCTCATCCAATTACTCAGCTAAAGCTCCTAAGTTTTGTGTCTTTTACCCTCACGCCCCACATCCACACTATCCAAAATGTATCAAGTAAGTCCATGCCGTGCCCATTGTTGGCCTCAGTGGCCTGAGCCTCCCTCTCTTTCTCTCAGACCACTGCAGTAGTTATCTCACCAGACTTTTGCTTCTGCTCTTGGCTCTAGACCCCTTCCCCACCAGCCAGCAGCTACATTTTAAAAAAAGTAGACCAGAACCAAGACTCCCCTGCTTTTATATATTTATACAAAATTACGTTCCACATAGTCTGAAGACTGGACTGTCCTGTGGCCTTGGAGGCCCATCATCATTTGGCCCCTGCCCCCTTCCAGCCTCATCCAACCTCCCACCCCTTGCTCACTAAGCTCCAGCTGTGCAGCACAGCTGGTTCTGCACCTCCCCTGTGACGCCTTTCCTGACCGCCTTAACCAAGGTAACCCCGACTCCTTATTGCATCACACTGCATGACAGCCCCTCTTCTCTGCCTGATACCTTCTCATATGTGTTTCCTAGGTAATTGTCTCCCTCCTCTAGAATGTAAGCTCTGCATGACTGTTGACCTATTCTCCCCGTCACTGCTGTGTCCTCAGACCTGGTCAGTGCCTCGTATGTGTGATGTGGCTGACTGGCCAGCAGCGCTCACTGCCCTGACCCAAATGTCCGAGCCATCCCTTCTTACCACTCCCAGTAAATATCATCCTACGCTTCCCCCAAGATTTCTTACCTGGTTTCTCACCAGTCTTCTGTAGACAATTCCTCATAATAATAGTTAAATGTTTATTGAGTGCTTCTATATGCCAAGTAATGTCCACTATGCTCTATATGCACTGTCACCCTTAATTCCCAGCAGCTTTTCAGACATAGACCCCTTCTTGGTGGGGAGGCCTCCCTGCAGCTGCAGCCTGCAGATATCCAGGAGGGCATCTGGGGACAGATAGATGGGTTGGTAGTTGGCTGTAGGTGGGGCTGAGCATCAGGAAGGGGGGTGGGCTGCTCTGGGATGGCGTGGTGTAGATGAGCAAACTCGGATTCAAACCTTGGTTTTTCTGACTTGGGTGTCCAGCTGCAGATAATAGAAACTGTCACTGAAGCTAATAATTAGAGAAAATGTAGCATATGTCTGCTCTTACAAGTTTTATTCCCTCTGGTTGTAAAGCATCCCTGAGAAAGCAAATTAGCATGTTCAATTGTTGATAGGTATGCGTTTATTTCCATTTTATTGTTCATACTTTTTATCTTTTTTCTTCTTAAAGAAGACCTTTCAACATTTCATGTAATACTGGTTTGGTGGTGATGAACTCCTTTAGCTTTTTCTTGTCTCTTTATCTGACCTTCAATTCTAAATGACAGCTTTGCTGGGTAGAGTAATCTTGGTTGTAGGTCTTCGCTTTTCATCACTTTGAATATTTCTTGCCAGTCCCTTCTGGCCTGCAAAGTTTCTGTTGAGAAATCAGCTGGCAGTTGTATGGGTGCTCCCTTGTAGGTAACTAACTGCTTTTCTCTCTCTGCTTTTAAGATTCTCTCCTTGTCTTTTACCTTTGGCATTTTAATTATGATGTGTCTTGCTGTGAGCCTCTTTGGGTTCCTCTTGTTTGGGACCCTCTGTGCTTCCTGGACTTGTAAGTCTGTTTCTTTCACCAGGTAGAGGCAGTTTTCTGTCATTATTTTTAAAAATAGATTTTCAATTTCTTGCTCCATCTCTTCGCCTTCTGTGCCCCCATGAGCGAATGTTGGTATGCTTCAAGTTGTCCCAGAGGCTACTCACACTATATTCATATTTCTGGATTCTTTTTCTTTTTTTTTGCTCTTCTGGTTGGGTGTTTTCTGCTTCCTCATGTTCCAAGTTGCTGATTTGATTCTTGGCATCCTCTACTGTTGATTCCCTGTAAATTATTCTTCATTTCATTTAGTGTATTCTTCATTTCTGACTGGTCTTTTTTTATGTTGTTTGTTGATCTCACCTAGTTTCTTGAAATTCTCATAAGTTCCTTGAGCATCCTTATAGTCATTGTTTTTAACTCTGTATCTGGTAGTTTGCTTGCTTCCATTTCATTTAGTTATTTTTCTAGAGATTTCTTCTGTTCTTTCCCTTGTGACATGTTTCTTTGCCTCTGCATTTTGGTTGCTTCCAGGTGTTTGCTTCTATGTATTAGGTAGAGCTGCTATGTCTCCTGGAATTTGTAGAGTGGCTTTGTGCAGTAGGTGTCTTGCAGGGTCCAGTGGCTCAGGCTCCCCAGTAACCTGAGCTGGGCACTCTAGGTGCTCCCCTGTGGGCTGTGTGCCCTGTCCTGTTGTAGTTGAGCCTTGATTGCTCTTGGCTGGGAGGAAATGATTCCCAGGCCAGTTGGCTGTGAGGACCAGGTACAACCATAGCGGAAGAGCTGCTGTGCGGGAGATACCCCTGTGAAGCAGGACTTGCTTCAGTGGGGCTTTGGTGCTCATTGAGTCCACCCCTTGAGTGTGTCACTCGTGGATGTGGTAGGGTTGTAACCTGGCTTGGTCTGAAGCTGACCACCAGGTGCATTGGCTCTGGGGCCTCCTAGGAGGTGCAGTCAGCCTGGGGCCTTCTGGCACTAGCTACAGACCGATCTACAGATGGCTGCTACTTGTGTTGGGCTTGGAGGGGCCCAGGAGAGGCCAAGCTGTGAACCTTGACGAGCTGATGCTAGTGCCAGCTCTGGTTCTGGGGCCACTTATGGAGAGATATTGGGCTTGCTGAGGCCAGCTGCTGATTGTTTGAGAGATTTTAGGAAAGTCTGAAGCCTGAGCCAGGGCAGGCCACTCATGGAAAAAGCCACTGCAAACAGCTTGGGTGGGGCTGCAAACTGGGTGGAGTGGGGTCTTGAAATCACCAGGGTGGGTCAAACAGTGTGGGCCAGGTTGATGGAAACTCAGATATGGCACCTACCAGTTGGCTCTGTGGCCGGGTGATCTCAGCAGAGGAACAATGACCTCTGCCAGCACTTAAGTCTAGGAGAAAGCTGCCCCCCAGTTCTTGCCCTGGTGCCAGACAATTTAGTTCCTCCCCATATACCCCTGGGTCCTTTAAAGCTGCTGCACCAGCACTGGAGCTCAGGGGGAGGGAGTTTGAGTAAGTCCATGTGTGGGCCCTTTAAGAGGAGCTGCCTGGGACTCCAGCAGCCTCCGTCTCCCTCAGCCACTATCCCAGCTGGTTTTCACCACCTAAAGTTACGGGGACTCCTCTTCCCAGCACTGGAACCCTGGGCTGATGGTTCTAGTGTGGGGTTGGGACCCCTTGCTCCTCATGGGGTCTCTCCACAGCCAAGATACCCCGATTAAAAACATGTCACGCGTGGGTGTCAGACCAGTCTGTTCACGCCTCAGCCCCTCCTACCACTACTGATGTGGTTTCTTCTTTAATTCTCTAGTTGTAGGGCTTCTCTTCAGCCAGATTTCAGGTGGTTCTGAATGACGGTGTTCTGTATTTTAGTTGTAATTTGATGTGGTTGTGGGAGGAGGTGAGTACTGTGTTTACCTACTTTGCCATCTTGGTTCCTCCTTGTCACAAAGTTGCTTAGGTTTTAGGTAGTTAGCCCCAAGCACTGCTTTTCCCATTAGCTTAATTTCGGTGTGTGAATGGGAGGCTTTTTAGGAACACATATTTTACATTATTGTAGAACCTACTTTTGAAGGAAAAGAGCCAATAACTACATCTGTCAATTCTCTCTAGATTGATCTCTGTATTTAATGCCTTTCCAATAATAATATCTACAAGGTATTTTTTTAAGTGGAGAAGTGATTCTAAAGTTGATATGGAGCAGTACCATGTACACATAACCCGGACAATGCTGAAAAGAGGAGTGACAATGGAGGCTGGTCCTACCAGGTGTCGGATACGAGGCTTCAGCTGTTAGTGTCCTCACATGATGCAGGGTGGGGAGGGATGGTTTGGGAGGAGACACACCTCCGCCCTCGTCCCTCAGGGAGGAACAGTTCTGGGCTTTCTCTCTCCAAGTGATCAGTCCTTAGGGCTCCCACTCCTCCCTTCTGCATGAAGTCAGTGAGCCACGGGGGGCCTGGTCTGCCCCTGTGATTCAGGAGAGAAAGTGTCAGGAAGCAACATAGCGACAAGCAAGCTCGTATTTCGTTCTCCATCTGTCAATGGGAACTTGTGGTAGGAGGCTGGCGGTGCCATTCCCTGGTCATTTAAAGTCCTAACAACAGGAATGAAAATAGCCTGGGTGAGACTGGTGTGTGCAACATCCAAATACATACAGAAATTTAGTAGATGGTAACCGTATCAGTGGGGGTGTGATTCTATTTATTCCAGGAAGGCCTGAAGAGTGTGGAACAGCAGCCAAATTTACTGCGATGTGTACTCTCTCGAGTAAGTCATTCATACGCATGGTATAAAATACAAACGGTTTACAGGGAAGTCTCCCTCTCGTGCCTGTCCACTAGCCACGGAACAGCTCTCTTCAGAAGCCAGTTTCTTGACTCTCTTTCCTGGGTCTGGGTGTGTGCTGTGCGTGCGTGTGTGTGTGCACGCGTGTGTGTCAGAGCTGAGAGAGAGCCAGACTGGCGGGGTTCAAATCCCACCTTCCTCTATTAACTAGTTTTGTCACCTTGAGCAGATCTGATCTGTGGTTCATTTTCCTCACTTGTACAACAAGGATGAGATCCATTTTATAGGTTTGTCGTGGAAATTAAATGACTAAATATTTGCAAAGTGCTTAGAACATAAGTGATATAAAAGTTATGAAGAATTTTAATCTTATATAATTATATATTTGATACTTAAAACATAGGCGATACTTACCTGGAAATCACTGTGTGTCTGCACATACAAAACTGCCCCGTTTTCATTAGTGGCCTCATAGTATGTCTGTGTATGGCTGCGCTATTATTAACAATCTTTATTTGATGGACATACTGGCTATTTCGGTGTTTTCCTATTATAAACAGTGCTACTCAGGCTGTCTATATGCACATGTCATTTCACGTACGTTCACAGATATCTGCAGAATAAAATACTAGAAGTGTGGAATAGCTGGGTCAAAGGGCAGGGGCTGTTTTGCTTTGGATGGAGACTGCCACATTGCCCTCTGCAGTGGTTATACGAGCCTCGACTCCTGCCCAAAAGTTATGAAGAGTGCCTGTTTTTCGCTATCATGGCCAAAACATTGTGTTAGCAAACTTTTATTTTTTTCCACTCTAATAGTTGAAAAATGGTGTTCAGTTTAATGTGTACAATGGCTTTGAATTCTGGGAGCAGAGCCCAGTGTGCAGGTCCTGCCCGCCCACTTCCCACCGGCCTGACTCCAGCAAAGGAAGCCAAATGTGCTAGATGCTGACTTTCCTAGCATCCCCTGCAGCCGAGCTCTGAAGAGGACCCATCCTTCTCTTTGGTCTCTGGAGGCTCTCATGTGAAACCTGGAGCGATGTGAGCTATCTGTGACCAAATATTGACAAATGTGTGGACAGAAAGACCACTGAGAGTGGCAGGGCAGAGGATGATGCCCTGGGCCACCTGGGTCTCTGTGGAGCTAAGCTGCCGACCCAGTCTTCCTATTGTGTTACAATGATAACAATGAACACCGAGCTAGGATCCTGCACGAATTTCCTCACACAATCTTCGCAAAGCCCTTGTGTGGAAAACCATCACCCTGCTTGTGCGCGGAGCCCTGGTGGCAGTGCCTGGAACAGCAGCTGCCCCAGTCGGAACCCGGGACCTCTGTGTGGGAGGAGCTGCAGGGCACTGCATTTTAATTTTCTACCATGTTCAAGTGTTAACGACTTTTGTAATAAATAATTTTTAAAAGGTAAACATAACTAATTAGTTGTTTTAGTAAGATTTTTAAATCTGAACATCACTTTTTCTGTCAACATTTAGTAAACTTAATGGAATGTATCACAAATGTTGCCTATTGATGTAGTTAGTCTTTCTCAGAAAGCTTTTTATTTTTATTATTTTTATTTTGAGCATATTTATTAAAGTTGAAGACAGTGAAATAAGGAAGGGCTAGAGATAGAAAAAGCAAAAGGAGGGAGACTAGGCAGGGTTGCTTTGTCTCTCCAGAAATGTTATAGGAAAGAAATGAGCCATGGTGGGGCTTGGAGACAGGTTCAGGGGGTTAGCCCGGGACGAGCTGTTGCTGCCCATTGCTCCTCTAGATGCAGGTCTCCTGGGGCCCCTTAGAGTTTAGGAGATGCATGCCTGTGGGGGAAGAAGGCCGGCGGGGGGGGGGAGGGTGCTCCCTCGAGGGGAGTGTGCTCTCGGTAGGCTTTTGAAATGACATCTCCCAGTAAAATTCTAGATCAGTGTTTCCGTCTGAAGAAACTTTGTTCAGGATCCCTCTGTATTCTCACGGGTGTCTCCGCTGGACTGCAGAGGCTGGGGCTTTTCTCTCCAGGGCAAGCAGCTTGGCGCTCCATCTCAGCTTTGCTTATGAAGTGTGTTGTAATTTGATGTTCACAATGAGGAAACAGACTTTGGGAGTGGGGTGCCTTTGGTGAGGGAGAAAACCCTAGAGCATTGGAGAGATCTGAAATGGTTTCCCAGTCACACTCAGCGGCAGGGCTGCTCGCCCAAACCTGCCCTGTTTTTGGAAAGTGAAATCATAAGCACGCCTTGGGGGATGATGCTCCTGGTCACTCTGTGGCATTATAACTTTGGGTTTCCCTTTTCTATTATGTTAATGTCAATCTTAGGGCCACTAAGAGGTTCATCTATTTCTCGCTATTTAAATCTTTGGACATGAATAAAGCTACTGTTTTCTGGGTGCTGAGGGTGAGGGTGATGGACAGCAGAGTCAGCTCTGGCCGGTGAGCTGGGGCTCTGATTTGGGGGGTTGCGACCTGTTTTCCCTGAGTCCAAGTGAGAGCTACCACTAAAACTGGTGTAAGAGCAGTTATTGAAAACACCAATCATGCAAAAATGGCCAAGATAGAATTAAGAAAAAAGTAAGTTGTGAAACAGTATGTGTAGTGCAATCCTTTTCTGTAGGACAAATTACTGCCAGTAGTCCTGGGAGATTGCAAACGGACAGAGAACCTTTGGAGATAATGCTCCACGTTGATAACCACGCTTCATTATGGGAAGGCAGATACTTTTAAAATAATAATGTATTATTTCTGGAGTCTGAAAAGGAAAAGCGGGGAAAAAAGACCAAAGCTCAGAGAATATAACCAACCCAATGCACCAGACACTAGCTAGGCCACCTAAGAGGCTAAGCCCATGGTCAGCTACTACCCTGGGGATGGAGCTTGGGACAGACTGGGGGCACTGGTGCTCTTTGTGGGGCTCAGCACAAGTACAGTTTAGTGTATCTGCTTCCTTCCAATGCGGGAACCCTACACAGGGACCTTGCACACGGGGTCCCTGCACACGGGGTCCCTGCGCATGGGGTCAGTCACACTGGGACCCTGCACACCGGACCCTTAACAAGCCCTGCACCTCCTTCCTTACTGTGTCCATCACAGATGCGACACGAGTGCAGATGTGTTGTGTTGAGGCAGCGGAGGAAGTAGGTGTGTATTCAGGGGTCCTTGTTCGTCAGGGCCACCGGGCCATCGAGTTAAGAGCAGGGACCCTCTCTGGTTGGGAAGGGGTTGCAGTGCCAGGCGCCCTCCCCTCCCCATTTGCGTCCCCTCATCCCCACCCCCACCCCTGCTCCACGCTCCTCAGAGGCTAGTGGTGTGGGACTCATCCCACAAAGGGCTGTCCCTTTGTGGCCGTTCTGTCAGCAGCCGGAGCTGTCAGGTATGTCAGTCATGTCGTTTTGTGGCAGTGTCACCGGCATAATTGGCAAGATTAGGTGGCCACAAAGAGCCATGAATGAGGTGGTAATTGCGTTCAAGGGAAAAGAGAGTTAAATAAAGAGAGACTTTCCTTTCTCACAAGAGCAATGAAAGAAGTGACAGCTAATATTTTAAAGCTGAAACAGGATAATTGCAGCGAGAGATCTTTGCATGCTATGTTCTCTGACAAATGCTATGCGCTCACAATAAATATTCAAATCTCAGTGTGTGTTGTGAACACAAGACAACCATTTACAGTGAAACCATTTACATTTGCAATTGTGAAAAGTTTAAATCCAGTCCTCGCGACGTCTGAACAAACAGGCCACACAGGCCCGGAGAGTGGACCGCAGCACCTGAGCGGCCTGCGAGGGCAGCCCCGGGGCCCGGGGCCTGTGAGGAGGCGGCCTGTGCAGCTCCGGTTCCTCGCTCCACTGGTCTCGGCCTTGATCAAAGAGGAGGCCCAGCCTCGTGGGAGCTGGTAGGAAAAGGGAGAAGAGAAAGAACCCCGAAAGCCTGCAATCGGCACCTTGGAGAAAAAAAAATCTCTTTTCTGGTGTAAAATTAGCCTCAGAAAGGCTCCCAAGCTTCTCCTCTGAAAACTGTTCCCCAGTAGCATCACCTTTAGACAAGAATTTTCTGTGGTGATGGGCAACGGGAAGGAGTCTCAGCACCTCTGGGGGAAGGACAGGAGTGGGCGCGCTGCAGTCACAGGCCACCGTGGGCCTCCGGCCCAGGTAGAGGCGTTGTGACCCAGATTTATTCCGTTTCAAAAGCTGTTCAATGTGCTGAAGGCAGAAGAAAACCTGACCACAAAACAAAGCCACGCTGAAGACTGTGCACAGAAAAGTGCTTTGGTTTTTTGGAACATCCTAAATTGAACCTTCGGACACATCGAAAGCTGACAAGTTCCAAGTCTCACATTTTCATTGCAATCTCTATCAGTCCTTCCAAGTTGCTTTCTTTTTTTAATTTCAGAGTTGGCATCTCTAAAGTTGCCGGTGACTAGACCCACATGAGCTTCGAAACCACACACAGACTCAGTGAGGTCACGTGAGTGAGCTGCCAACCCTTCCTGAGCTCCGCAGGCTTTTATGCTCCCGCAGGTCTCCAGACAAAAACCAGCAGGGGTCCTATTTAGAGCCTTCCAGGAGGGCTCAAAGAGGAGAGCAGCTTTTCTCACTGAAGTGGCCTCTTCTGAGCACATCCAAGCAATCCAGTCGGTCTCCACTTCCACTCTCGCTGCTAGAAAAGGCCCAGACGGACCCTGAGACCAGCGCTGCCTCCCCCGCCCGCAGGAGCCTCTCACCATAGCCCACAGGGCCTCCTTTCCATTCAGGGTGCCCGGAGCTTCTGCCTTGAAGTGTCTTGAGCCTTGTCACAGAGGGGATTAAGTGATGTCCTTGCTTCCTCTGCCTATCCCCCCTTTTGTGGTTTCTGAAACACCACACATGAGACAATATAAAAGCAAAAAGAAAATATACGAAAACTCACTTAGACTTGGGCAAGAGCTCCTGCCTCCAAATCCAACCTGTGAATTCTCATGACCGTCTCATTGCACGTGGCCTTGGAGGCCTGGCTCGTCTTGGGAGCCCGTTTTCATACAGAAAGGAAAGAGTGAGCACGGGGCTGGAGTCAGGGGCAAGGGGGAGACAAGTTAGAGCTGGAAGCGTCCGGAGCGGAACAGCTGGAATGACGCAGGGGGCAAAACAGCTTCGGCAGGTGGAGGGACAGGGAATGTGCAGAGTCCACCTGGGAGGGGGGGGACCGAGGGGGAGAGAGCAAGAGCGAACCTGTTTTCACCCCACCCTGGAATTAGAAACACACCTCTCCCCTCCACACACACACGCACACCTTACATTTTGAAAGAAGGGATAAAAGGATAACACCTTGTTTACTTCATATTTTAGCCAAAAGTGTAAAATTCAATCTTGACCGCAGATGTCCTGCAAGCTAAAGTGTTAGTAGGAAAAACATGTTTTTCTGAGCTCTCGGATTGAGGCTCTGGAGAGGTTGCTGGGCAGCTGGACAGCTCTCTGTCCTGACCTGAGGGAAGGTCACTCACCAGTGTCTTCCTCAAACTGGCCCAGGGCTGAGGGTCAGTGTGAAGCTCATCCCCGACAGAAGCTTCAGTGGGGATCAGAGGACTGACGCCCCACCCGGCATCCACACCCCAGCCTCGCTGTCCCAGGCCCCACACTTTGGCTAATGTACAAACCCTGGTCTGCTCCTTTCTCCTTACCACTCAGCTCTCACCCTCTTTTTTTATTTTTTTCTTCCTCTCTCTTCAAAATCCATCTCCATCCTCAGTCTCTCCCCCAGGTCTCTCCAGGTGGCTCATCTACGCACCACCCACAGAGGTGGGGAACAGTGTGCACACAGGGGACGGGGTGGGGGGCTGCTGCAGCTGGGCTACCTGGGCTCCAACCATACCTTGGAGCCTTTCTGCTTTGTGCCTCAGTTTCCTCATCTGAATAGACTTCATCATAGAACTTCCCCCTAGGCGGTGAGCATGCAATGAACATGCCTGGGACAGTGAGCCCCAGAAAGGTTGGCCCCCATCTCCCAAATTCCTTGCTATTGGAAGGCCATCTCAGGAGGGCCGTCTCTTAGGATCTGCCCCTTTGGATGTGTCCTATTCTTTTTGGTTCTGCTCCTCTGTTTGTTTTATGGGAGTTGGCTGAGGAGGGACAGAAAGTGGGGCCCCTGGAGAGTCTACCTTCTGCATCACAGGACAGTCCCTGGCCTGGGACCCCCGCTTAGGCCCTGCTGTGCATTGACTGCAGGTGCACCTGGTGAGCAGCTGCTGATGTGCCTTGCTTGGTGTCAGCCCCACCCTCACCCCCCACACTGTCCACTTTTCTAGGGAGTGAGTCTGCCTTCTGCTCCAATAGAAAGATATGCTTGAGACCTTGGGATAGTCAGAGTTCTTAAATACAATATAAAAAACATTAAAAATTTGATAAATTGGACTCCATCAAATTTAAAACTCCTATTCTACAAGACATTACTAAAAAAAACAAAAACAAAAAATGAGCCACAGACCAGGAGAAAATATTCGATATCACATATATGAGAAAGGACTTGTATCCGTCATATTTACAGAATTCTCAAAACTCATAAGAAAAAAACTTTAAATGGGTAGAAGACATAAACAGACATTTCATTAAAAAAGAGATCTAAATGTAAACATAGCAAAAGATACTCAACATTATTAGTCATTAGAAAGAAATCAGAGAGATGTGCTCCTCCTGGCCTAGAAGAAGCAAAGTTATGGTGTGACCTGGCAAGAAGCTGAGAGAGGGGTCCAGGAAGTGACAGTGACTCTCTGCTGACAGCTGGCAATGAACTAAATGCTACCAAGTGGATGAGCTTGAAAGGGCAATCGGAGCTCCAAATGAGGGCAGCCCAGCCCACACCTTGATCTCAGCCCTGTGAGAACACGAGCAAAGGACAAGCCATGCCCGCCGGACTTCCTACCCACAAAACTGTGAGCTAATCGGGGTATAGTTTTTTGTTGTTGATGTTTGTTTTATTTCCTTTTTAATTAAATTTTCACTTAAGGTTTGCTCTTTTTGTTTTTTGTTTTTAAATATATCTTCATTGATTTCAGAGAGAGGGAGAGGGAGAGGGAGAGGGAGAGAGAAACATCAGTGATGAGAGACTCATTGATTGGCTGCCTCCTGCACGCCCCCTGCAGGGGACTGAGCCCGAAACCTGGGCATGTGCCCTGACGGGGAACAGAACCTGGATCTCCTGGGTCACAGGGTGATGCTCAGCCGCTGAGCCACACGGGCTGAGCAAGGTTTGTTTTTCTTTAGTCTTTGATTTTGGCTAGTGATCTTTCTTTAAAAAAAAATTGTTGACACTGTTATAGATGTCTCCCATTCCCCCCGCCCTTTACCCCCTCGCCCCAGTTTCAGCCCCTCCCCCCAGAACTTCACCACATTTTTGCCTGTGCCCATGAGCTATGCATATATGCATATATGTTCTTTGGTTAATCTCTTCCACCCCCCCACACTCCTCCCCTCTCAGATCCGTCAGCCTGTTCCATGTCACCATGCCTCTGGTTCTATTTTGTTCATCAGATTCCACATATAAATGAGATCATGGGATATTTGTCTTTCTCTGACTGGCTTATTTCACTTAGCATAATCATCTCCAGGCCTATTCATATTGTCACAAAAGGTAAGATTTCCTATCTTTTTCATTTTTTTTAACAGTCGAATAGTATTCCATTGTGTAAATGACGTACCAGAGCTTTTTTATCCGCTCATCTACTGATGGGCACTTGGGCTGCAATGAACATAAGGGTGCACATAGTCTTTTGAATTAGTGTTTCAGGTTTCTTTGGATATATTCCCAAAAGTGGGATCGCTAGGTCAAAAGGCAGCTCCATTTTTAATTTTTTGAGAAAACTCCATGCTGTTATCCCCAGTGGCTGCGCCCGTCTGCATTCCCACCAGAAGGTCCCTTTCTCCACAGCCTCGCCAGCACTTGTTGTCTGTGGACTTGTTGATGGAGCCATTCTGGCAGGTGTGAGGTGATCTCTCACTGTGGTTTTAATTTGCATCTCTCTGATGATTAGCAACACTGAGCATTTTTTCATATGTCTGTTGGCCATGTGTATGTCCTCTTTGGAGAGGTGTCTATTCGGGTCTTCCAGGGGGCTTTCTTTGTCTCTCCATTTTTGCTGTCTCCAGAACCTAGGCTCGTGGGAGTGGGGCCAGCCCTTTTCTTGTCTCTGCCCTTCCTACTAGTCTCAATTTGGCTTCTCTGTAAACCCTTAGTTATAAGACTTCTGCTCAGCTAGTCTTCAGTTGGTCATTCAGGATGATTGGTCTATAATTTAGCTGTAATTCCAGGTTGGTCCAAGGAGGAGGTGAGTGTGACTTCCACCTACTGTGCTGCCATCGTGGGTTGCTCTACACTGTACGTGCCTAGTGGAAAATTTTCTAAACAGAAGTAGAGCTGCAAAGAAATCTTCAACTCAATTTAGTGGTCTTATTGTTCATAGTAATATGGGATTATTATTTTGAAAACCATTATTTATATATATATATACACATATGTAATAATCTTTATATAAAATATATAACATAAATGAATATTTATGTACTTTACATGTTTATTAAGTATATTTTTAAATTTCTATGTATATACATACATATCAGGATAAAGCAAATGAGTAATTAGATTAAGGCTTTTAGCAACCAAGGATTTTAGTAGACAATAAAAGTGATATTATAATTCAAAGATAAATCAAAGTATAAAAGTCCTTTGAAGTTAAATTTAAATCAGAAATGTTAGCTTGTCATCAAGTTTTTAAAAAAATCATATTATTAGCTCTGTCCACTGAAAATGCCTGCAAGCAATTGTAACTCATTAGCAATAGCACTCTTAGAAAAAATAAATGTGGAGCACAGCTATAGCTGTTATGTCTTGATAACTTAAGGTATTATTTAAATTTTAATCCTATTATATTAAACAGTATAATAAAAAAATAAAAACATAAAGCTAATATTAAAAAATGCTTAGGTCATGTGTACAGTCTATAAATCGAACTGGATGTTGGTAATTGTAGGTGATCCAAAGTGGAGAATTCAAGCCTCACGTGCATTTTGTTTGACCACCCACATTGATCAAGTAACTGCCAAGTTTCAGCTTCATTGTGGTTACACAAGTGCAGACATTAAAAAACAACACTCCATTTCATATTTGGAAGTGCGTAAGTTAATTATCTAACGAATAACTTCATTGGGGATGATTTAATTTATGTTCGTGTGCATTTGTTTATTTATTTCCCTAAGAAGAGTGATTAGAAATCTCATCAATTATAGAAATGTTATAATTTGCTCAGAGAAAATAAACTTATTGACTTCAGTAGAAAAACATGCAGCAGCAATTTCTAATTTAAATAAAAATAAAGCCAGAAAATAGATGTAGTAATGGAAAGAAAGGAGAAATATCAAGGCAATGTAATTAAACAGCTGGAGAAACAGTACCTCATATCATATTCTCAAGTAAATTCCAGATGGATTTAAATTTTTTAATATGAAAAACAAAACTGTAATATTAGAAAAAAAATTAGGAGACTATGTCTATAACTTAGGATGGGAGAGAACTTCCTAAGCATAAAAGGAAACCAAGAAGCTATGAGGAAAAGTCAGATGTATTTCTTTTTATTCTGATAAATCAGCATAGCATAAAATTTACTATTTTACCATTTTTATGTATATAATTCAGTGGCATTAAGTCCATTCACCTTGTTGTGCAATCATGACATCATCCATCCATCATCAGGATGGTTCCATCTTCCCAACAGATTATCTTAACACATAAATTCTACTGAACAGCAAAAGGATATCATAAGCAAAGACAAGAGACACAGTATGTTGGGCAAAATGTTTATAACAACTGATATTTCTAGTACACCAAATTCTACTATAAGTTGGTAAGAAAAGACAATCCAATAGAAAAGTGAATAAAAGCACATAAAGAGACATTTCACAAAACAAAAGCTTTAGACTAATAGACATCTGAAAACTGAGAAAATGCAAATGAAAACAATAATGAAATACTTTTTTATTAACCCATCAGATTGAAAAATTAAAAGGTCATGCATCTCTACATTGCTGGTGTGTGTGAGTTGCAAGAATTCGGTGTGGGAAATGCAAATTAAAGCAATAATAATATACCATTGTGTTTTTGCTTATCAAATTGACAAACATTTAAACGAGTGAGAAACAGTCTTACTTTAGGAATTTGAACTGCTAAAACTTTGGGGAAATATCTTAAATTATATATTAAAAATTAAAATCCTTTGGCTCAGCAGTCAGCCTTTGGCAATCTAGCCTATAATAATGAAAGTCCCGGCCTGACTAGATACATCTATACTGAGGAAGTTCTTATCACAGCGTTGTTTGCAGTGGCAAAACCTCCCAAACAAACTAATGTCCACCCATAAGGCTGTACACATTAGGATGCGTTAGTTTTTCCAATGGAAACAAACATAACAAATTGACTTAGATCAAAAACTTAATGGCTTAAGACAGTAGAAGTTTATTTCTTGCTCACACTGCATGCACGAGGCGGGACTGTGGGAGAGCTGTGCTCACCGTGAGGCGCAGGAAGCGGGCTGAGTGTGCGAGCTCACACTCCCCACAGCAGGGAGGCCGCAAGCACTCAGCCGCCAGCTCCATGCTGTGGCCCGCCCGGGAGGCCCGTGGCCGCACTAACCTTCAATGCATGTGTGCCTAGGAGGGTAACAGGATACTAATAAACCATAAAAATCTCGGCTGCAAAGGGGATGGCTGAGTAAATCTTAGTTATATCCAATCATAGAATGTTACAGTCCTTAACAAAATCACTCCGATTTATGCCGGAGGGATGCCCTTGGTCTGCTAAGTGACAAGCGAGTCACAGAATCAGATGCTTACTATTACCTTACTTTTCTAGAAACAACCACCAAGGAGCATCTGCATGTGTGAGTGTTTGTGTGTGTCTGTATGAACATGCCGAAATATGTGTAAGGACGCACTGGTTACACCAGGAAAGCGGCATCGAGCGAGTGCCCGGGAGAGTTTATTAACTTTAAAAAATATATCTTTGGGTAGCTTCACTTGTTAACAGGAGCATGGATGGCTTTTCAAATTTCGAAGGAAAGTTATATAAAGAAAAGAAAGTAAAAATTAAGAAAGAAAAACCCCTTATTTATAGTTGAGGATCTTTTTGTTTGTTTGTTAATCCTCCCCGGAGGATACTTTCTCCATTGACTTTTAGAGAGTGGGAGGAGGGAGGGGGAAAGAGAGAAACATCTGTGTGAGAGAGACACAGGGATTGGTGGCCTCCCGCGCGTGACAGGGGCTCAGGGAAGGAACCTGCAACCCGGGTATGGGGCTCAAACCCCAGGACCCTTTGGTCTGCAGGCCAAGCTCTAACCACTGAGCAAACGGACGGGGCTAGCTGAGGATCTTTTGATCCCAAGACCATGTGAGTCAACGAAGAGCAAGCGCTATTTCACGGCGTGGCCGAGTGTGCTTTCCAATGTCCCCCACACTCTTCTGAGACGTGGGCTTCGCTCCTTTGTCAAGAGCGGATCTGCTCACTCTGCCCCCCGACTCTGGGCTGGCCCCGGGGTTGTGCCTACTGCAGAACAGGGCGGCTGTGGGGTCAGCCAGATCCCTTCCTCCTGGAAGCACCTTGCTGTGAAAAGCCCCAGAGGACAAGACGCCGCGTGGGGAAAGAGGCCGAAGTGCCAACAGGTGAGCAGAGGAACCATCTTGGAGCTGGGCCTCCCCCAGTCATCCCGGCTGACCCCACAGCAGGTCAGGGACCGAGGGCCCAGCTGAGTTTCCCCCAAATTCCTGACCTACACAAATGTGCAAAAATAAAGTGGTTACTTTAAACCATTAAGTTTTAGGGTAGTGTGTTACGCAGCAATCAATAAGCACAGCATTGCCCTGGCCAGGGTGGCTCGGCTGGCTGGGCGCAGTCCCCTCCATGGAAAGGTGGCGGGTTTGATTCCCAGTCAGGGCACATGCCTGGGATGTGGGCTCAGTCCCCGGTAGGGGGTGTGCAGGAGGCAGCCGATGGATGTTGCGCATTGATGTTTCTCTCTCTTGCTCCCTTATTCTCTCTCTCAACAACAACAAAAATCAATAAAAATAAAATATTTTTAAAAAGCGCAGCACACAAAAATCTTAGGTTCTATAGAGAAAAAAACCCTTTCTGCTATTTGCTTACATAATTGATTTCCTTTTTATATAACACATTAATGCACTTTACCTTTCGTGGTTTGTTTTTGTTTTTTGTCAGAGATCTATCTCCACTTACTAATAGAGTCAAGTAAGCAATTTACAATAGGAGACAAAGGAAAAAGAGTTACATTTTCTGTAAAAAGTATTACAGTATTGATATTTGTTTGGGAAAAAAACCCACCCATAACCAGAGGCAACAATCTTCTTTTTGCAAAATAAGCTACAATGCCTGTTATTTCAGTAGGCAGTACACTGCAATTGCTTTGTTTTTATTACCCTTTTACATGTTTTAAAACTTCGCCAGCAGAGCCTGGCGAATTCTGCTGAAGAGACACTTTTACTGCTTGCTTAGCAAAGCTTGCTCTCTGAATAAAGGAAAATAAAAAAGTGAAGGCAGTTTATTCTTTCTCTCTCTCTTTCCTCCCTTTTCTCCATTCTCATTCCTCCCTCTCTCTCTTCCCACCTTCTGCTTTTCCCCGTAACCTACCAGCCACAGTGCTTGTTTGCCAGCTGCGGGCCGGCTGCGGGGCGCTCAGGCGTGGAGTGAATTTATTAGCGCGTGTCCCCAGCGGCTGAGCAAGAGCTAAGCGAGGCCTCGCGCACCGGGGGCACTGAGGGCGCTCTGGGGGCTCGCAGTTAGGGCACGCAGCCCCCGAGCCTGGTCTGGCACCCGTCTTGTCATGAATTTGACCTCAAGTAGTTTCCACTATTCCTAAGCCACTCACTTAAGCTCTGCGAGAGCATCTCATCGGCCTCACCTGGTTACACGTTGACCCTCCTGTTGAATGCAGTCTGCGGGGAAGGGCTCCAGCAGGAGGAAGGTGGGAGATTATCCAAAAAACGGTGGGGTTGCTGGTAGGAGGGGGGTGAATACTTCACACACATGGCCACTGAGATTTTAATTTTATCAAGATTCTGCTTAGAAAATAGGCAACCGAAGATTATAGATGAACCTAAGACCCAGCAATCTCATTCTAATACAGACACTAAGAAAAACTCTTCTACTTGTGTTCAAAGAAACACGTACAAGGACGTTTAATGCAGTAATGTAGTAAGAGTGAAAAAAAGGAAGCTCTTAAATGTCAGCAACAGGAGGATGGATAACTACGTTGTGATAGATTCACATAGTGAAATACTATTACCACATATAGAAATGAACTAAAACTACTTGTGCCAACTTGAATAAATTTTGATAATGTAACAACTCAGGGCTCCTTTCCCGTAATGCCTTTATAATTATTCAAAGTGTGTGTATACATTTTTGGGGACACCCTATATATGGGTCACATTTTGTTATCTATTCAGCTACTCCATATCTTTTGATTGGAGCGTTTAATCAATTTAGATTTAAGGTTATTATCGATACGTACTTATTTGTTGACATTTTTTCTTTTTACCTATATTCCCTTTTCTCTCTATTTCTTCTTCTTAAAGCAATTCTTGTAACATTTCTTGCAATGCTGGTTTAGTGGTAATGAACTTTGTTAGCCTTTTTTGTCTGGGAAGCTCGCTATTTTGCCTTCAATTTTAAATGATAACCGTGCTGGATAAAGTAGCCTTGCTTTCATTATTTTGAATACTTCAGGCTAATACTTTCTGGCCTGAAGTGTTTCTGTTGAGTGTTCAGCTGACAGCCTTATGGGGACTCCCTTGTAAGTAACTACCTGTCTCCCTCTTGCTACCTTTAAAATTCTCTCTTTGTCTTTAACCTTTGCCATTTTAATTATGATGTGTCTCTGTGTGGGTCTCTTTGGGTTCATCTTGATTGGTACTTTCTGTGTTTCTTGAACTTCTGTGTCTTTTTTCTTTTCCAGGTTAGGGAAGTTTTCTGCCATTATTTCTTCTAACAGGTTCTTTATCCCTTGCTCACTTTCTTCTTTTTATGGTACCCCTGTAATGTGGATGTTGTTACATCTCATCTTGTCCCAAAGTTCCCTTAAACGATCCTCATTCTTTTAAATTTTTTCTTTTTGCTGCTCTGATTTGGTGTCTTTTTTTCTACCTTGTCTTCCAAATCTCTGATTAAATCTGCTGCTTCATTGAACCTACTTTTAAAATTCCTTCTAAGTGTATACTTTTTAAAAAAATTCTCACCCAAGGATATTTTTTTCCATTGATTTTTAGAGAGGGTGGAAGGGAAGGAGGAGGGGGTGAAGAGAGAGAGAGAGAGAGAGAGATGTGAGGGAGACACATTGATTGGTTGCCTCCTGCACATGCCCTGACTGGGCCAGGGATTGAGCCTGCAACCGAGGTATGTGCCCTTGGCCAAAATTGAACCTGGGACTCTTCAGTCTGCAGGCCGACATGCCAACCACTGAACCAAACTGGCTAGGTCTCCTTTGTTTTATTTAGCAATAGCTCAAATGTTTTAGAAAGCATTCTTTGGCAACCACAAGATATCCTGGGTGCATCTAAATTTTCCCCATCCTCAACATGGACTCAGTGATTTTCCGAGAATTCCCACCCCCTATTTATGGGGAAGAATAATAGAGACTGAGACCTGGGCCTCGGGACTCTCTGTAGGTACAGGACGTAGACAGGTATTGAGGGAAATAGGGACTACCCAGTATTCCTGCTAGTGACAGAATTGGAATCCATTTAAAGTGTGTGAGTTCATACTGTTTTCCATTTAAATCCAACTTTAACCCATTATTTATTTTGTTCTGATGCTAACATATTTTTAAAATTAAATTTTATTCTTGAACACATAGATTTTTAAAATATTACCTCCTCCAAAATAAATTTAGAGGATCTTTATGTCAACTAAGTATCTTCAATCACCTTCTTAGAAGGTGCCTTTTTTCCAAGCCAACAGCCATTTCCAAGACCTTGAGACCCTCAAAGTCAAGTTTTAAAGCTCAATTAATTACAACACATTTACACAAATGATAGAGCTTCAAGTCACAGCTCATTGGCAGAAGGTACTCTTGCCTATAAAGCAGAGGGTAACTGACACGTACTAAAACAGAATTACTTTTAGTCAACAGTAATAATATTCAACCAGAGTGGCCATTAAAATGAAATTTTTCTGTAATTGCTTTCTCTTTTGTGGTCCATGGGAAGAATTCATTCTCTGAAAATGTAAAGGTTTTTTCAGCTTCTCCCTCTTCCCTCTTAGCTGAGGAGGCGTCTCAGTTATTTTATACTCTAGGCAAGGCCCTAGTTACAGAATCCTTGGCTTCTCTGGTAGGAGAGTGTTGATCTGACACCCATATCCGCGATTCCTTCTGTATTTCATCTTTTCATGTGGGCCATGTGTCTCTACTTTGGCCACTTACCTCTCTCCCAAGCCTGTTTAGTGAGCTAATGCTTTCCTTTTATTTTTAAATCCAATTCTACATCTAGAGTAACAAATCCTCAGGACCGTGTGAGGGGATATCCACCATGGTGAATTTTCTAGAAGCTGCTAGATGGAATTTTATAGCTATTTAGTGAGAATAATCTCATTAGCACTTTTTCTGAGAAGGGAAAGGATGGGGGAAATGGGTGAGGCATGTAGGGAGAGTGAGATGGCTTGAGATGCCGGGATGGCCAATGCAAATTGGCCGACTGCACCGTTTCATCCTGGGTGGTTTGGTATGAGCATTCCTTGCTCACAGCCCCTGAATTTAAATCTGGAAATGTCTAGCCTATATTTGCAGGCATATAATGTACTGAGAGTTTCAGTCTCTGAGCTAGCTCCGATCTTATTTATATGTTGTGGTTTTGTTTTCAGGTTAAAGTTACCACTTACTAGTATCTCCATAAGAATGTAGATTGGCATAATCTTTCTGGAAAACAATGTGGCCATATGTTCAAGAACTTTGAAATAGTTTTTGACACATTTATTCAGCTTTTAAGAATCTCTTCTAAAGAAATAATCAGAAATTCTGGAAAAGATGTAATAAATGTTCATATTGGTGTATATTACTTATAGACACATGCACACACATGCACAAAAGGAGTTAACATGATGTCTAACAACAGGGAAACATTTAAACAAATTATGGTACATCCATGAAATAGAATCCAGTGTTCTAAAATATATCATAAGGAATTCTTGATGACTTGAAAAATGTTTTTACTATAATGTTAAGTGAAATAAAAGAGGTTACAAAGCAACATGCAGCGTCATCTATGTTGCGAGGCTGCTATTGCAAGCACTGGGCTTGGTGCTGATTCCATGACCAGGATGGGTGCTTGAGGTGGCCAAGATTTAAATACAGCTGACATAACTGGAGCGAGCATTTACTGCTCTTGCCTAACTAGTGCTCCTTTGCCTTCATTTGGCCATAGACACACTCTTTCCCCATTATATGAGAGTAGGCACAGGACAAAGCCTGTCGAACTAGAGAACTCCATCTTCCTGCTTCAACGATTGGATTTGGGGTGAAGAGTGGTCACCCCGATCAGAGTTCTCCCAGGACCTTGGGAAAGATGCACTGTTTCATTGAGGATGCTAAATTGCTCGCAGAATGGGACGCTAGAGCAACTGGGGGCCATGGGTGCCCTCTGGAGGGGCCCCAACTGAGAATCAGACACAACTGAGGCACCTGAGTGGAACATGGCATGAAGAGAGACAGACACACAGAAATGTGACACTTTCGTTAAGGACATGGCTTCAGGGCTGCCTAAAGCTGCATCCAACTCTTGAAATTCACAATCCTTGAAAAAGGACTTTGGGGTTTGACACGCTTAGTTCTGGGCTATTTGTGATTGGCTGCTGAAATGAATGAATACAGTATCAGTTGCACTAACCAAAGTTCTGTGTCCAGGAAAGTGACCAACCTGAAAACCATGTCGGTCTTGGGCATGAGACTCTAAGAAGGGGACTGGTTAGCCAGGAGTGTCTGGAGGAGAGCAGCCAGAATGATGAGGGGACTCAAGGCTACAGCACATAAAAAAGTGGTTGGAAGAACCATGGCCGTCTAGCTCAGAGAAGGAAAGTGTGGCAGGAAAGCTGCCCTCAGGCAGGATTCATGCGGGAGAGGACGGTGGCCTGTTCTGTACACATGGGAGAGGTGGGCTAGGTGATGGGAAGAAGCCTGCTAGGACCCAGGTCTCAGCTCAGGGCAAGACCCAGCTTTCTAAAACTTAGCCAAGTCCACAGGGGCTGTTCAGGAAGGCAGCGAGTTAGGGAGAGTTGGAAAACCATTTGGCAAGAATGTGGTAGAGAGATTTTCTGAGATTGGGTTACCCTTCAGCGCACTTCCCAGGTATTCTAAAATTCTATAAAAAGGCTCTCGCTTTAATTGAGATCAGCTGGCAACTAGCAGAGACCAAGATGCCTGCTTAACAATTTTGGCCTAATCAGAGGTTGGTCTTGATTCTAAATGTTTTTTATCACTCCTTCAGTGGCCAAACGAATTGAAGGGAGGGTCTTGCCCAAAACGCCGAAATAGAATGAGCTGGAGTTTCTACCATTCCTCACAGCCCTTGTTTTTTCAAATTGCACTTGGCTGTTTGGGTTTTCTTGTGTTTTTGGTGGGTGAAAGTTTTATGGCCATGGCAGGCTAAAGCCAGTGGGGACTGTGGCAGCTTAAAACATCCTGTTTTATAAGTGGGAGTCCTTTTTCGTGTGCCGACTGTCAGTCAGATACTCCTGAGAAATTTGAGTCCAGTGAGAGTACAAACTTTGTCTGATTCATAGCCATGTTCCCAGTGCTATGGCTCAGAGCCTGGCACATAGTAGGACCTCACTGAGTATTTGGTGAATGAAAGTAGGAAAGGTCTTAAGTGGCCTTTGAGATAATCTAATCTGTGCCTCTCCTCTTGTAGGTGAGACGTTGTGGCTCAGAGAGGTAAAGCAACTTGCCCACATTTGCACAGCTAGCTAAGAGCAGAGCTGGGTTGCCTGATACTCAGTTTTCTCCTTTTCATCACAAGGATCTTAGACGGAATGGTGGGGTCTTAAATACTGCTTCCTGCATCAGCGTTCACTCCTTGGTGCAGCTGAATCTGGCTCTGCCCCTTGGCGGAAACGCTCTGGGGCCCTGGGAGTCAGAGGCAGCCACCCCAGGAGCCTGTGCAGGCTCTTTAGAGCCTGGCATCTGGTGGGCTACATACTTAGCCCCTTAAACCACCCTTCTCTTCCCTTTGAGAAACGATTGTTGGCGAGGTGCATGCAATCTAAGTTAACCAGGCAGAACAAAACAATTTGGTTGGACAATATTTTTCTATTTTAACTTTACTGTATTAGTTTTCAGTTACTGACTCACAAATTACCACGAGCCTAGCGACTTAAAACAACACCCACGGATAGGGGCACATGTTATAACAGCAGGCATGGTGTGGCTGGTTCTCTGTTCAGAGGCTCCTCTGAGGCTGCAGTCAAGGGCCAGTCTTTGAGGTCTGGGGTCTTATCTGAGGCTCAGGACCGTCTTCCAAGCTCGTGTGGTTGAGGCCCAAATCCCCTCCTGTAGCTGAAGGACCAAGGACCCACTTCCTGGCTGGCTGTCAGCAGGGGTGAGGGGGTTCTCTCAGCTCCCTTACCAGGCGGCCCATCTTCCAAGGCAGCATCGGAGACCCTCCCTCACTTGAGATCGCCCTCACGATTTGAATCCCTGCCTTCCACTAGCCAGGGAAAGCTCCTTTTTAAGGGCTCCTGTGATTCGCTCAGGCAACCCGGGGAGCCTCCCTCTCTTACAGTAGAATGTAAGCCAACCCCAGGGGTACAATCCCATCCTGATCACAGGTTCCGCTCACTCACAAAGTGGCACTGAATGTGGGCGAGGGTTGTTTGGGGTCACCTGAGAATTCTGCCTACCCCATTTATTTAACAAACATATTCCTGAATTTTCTTCTTGCCTTTCTCCATTTAAACGGGTAACTTGCCTTGTATGTCAGTGGATTAGCCAGGCCTGTGGAGTTGCTGAAAATAGAATAACCTGTGAGTTTTTCTGGCTTCTGATTTTTAAAATCCTAAGCCTCTAGGAGAGCTTGGGGGTTGCCTGGGAGAGGAGAAAGGACTTGTGGATGAAGACGGAGTGCTTCTAGAACCAGAAACATGAAAGGTTTTCCTCTGCAGAGAACAGAGAGAGCTGTGGGCCAAGGGTAGGGGCTCCGAGCCCTGCTTCCTGGAAGAACCTCCAGGAAGGTGGCAGATTCCAGAAAAAGACTAAGCAAATGGAATCATAGGCAGCCACGAGAAGGACTTCTGCGCCCAAGGCACAGGTACTGGTAAGGCGCTGCGTCTCAGGTGGCCACATGAGTGGTGACAATAGATATCACAGCAGAAACATGTGGGGCCTTTGCCTTGGTGTTTCCAAATACTCCACAGTGGTGCCAAAATTTGGGAAGAGGGCATCCTCAAGGACTGAGGTTAAGTTTCCCACCAGTGCTGCAGAGTGGAAGTTTAAGGTCAGAAATTACACTGAGTTATAGAAAATAAAACTATAATTATTGGAGATCTGGATGCTGGTGGGGGAGTCTTGTAAAAAAAAAAAGCAACATTTGTGAAGTGCAATAAAGTGAAGCACAATAAAATGAGATGTGCCTATATTCATGTAGCACTTTATACTTCAGGTATTTAATTTAACCAATGCTCTCTGACAGCCAACTCATAATGCAAATGAAATGAAACAGAACGTCTGGTCCTTGGCGTCTTGGGGCCTGAATTGAACCAAGCACAGAACTCCTGAGGGTGAAGTCTAGAATCCAGACCTCAAGTCCCACTACGTGTTCCCAACTCTCCAGGTGAAACATTTTTTCTTTTAAATATGTCTTTATTGATTTCAGAGAGGAAGGGAGAGGGGGAGAGAGAGATGGAGACATTAATGATGAGAGAGAGTCATTGATCGGCTGCCTCCTGCACGCCCCCCACTGGGGATCGAGCCCCCAACCGGGCATGTGCCCTGACCAGGAATCGAGCCGCGATCTCCTGGATCCTAGGCCGATGCTCAACCCTGAGCCACGCCGGGCCAGCCCAGGTGAAACGTTTTTAAAGGGCATCAAGGGCAGTTTCCAAGGGGCATCGCCTTACGAGGGAAACATCCTGTCAGGTGCAGGCTCTTGTCTTCATGCCTGTGTGAGCATGTCCTATGGGTGTATAAACCTCAGGTTTCCTTCAGCACCAGCTGGCCATTCATCCAGGAGAACTGAGTCGAGGCCTTCTGGTGGCAGAAGGAAGGCTTGTGAGGTGTTTGGGGGCAGTGGGGTGGGCATAGTTCCCCTCTGCTGTTCCCAGTCTGAGAGGCGGCCATACTGCTAAGTAACTTCACCTTGCAAAAGTCCTTCTACATAAATAAATTCCTCCTCTTCAAAACTGTTCCATTTTAATATATAGCACTGTGCACTGATTTTAAGTGTACAACTAATGAATTTTAACATATGCATTCACCCCTGTAACCACACCCAGTTCAAAACATAGAACATTTCCTACTCCCCCAAACTTCTCTTTTGCCTCTCTCGCCTCTTTCCCACCTAATACCATGCAGTTAACCACTATTCTAACTTCTATCACCATCAATTAGCTTCTCCTATTTTGAAAGCTTGCTTAAATAAAGTCATACATTATTATTCTTTTGCACTTACCTCCCACCACTCAAATAAGCTTCCGTGACATTCATCCATGTTGTGTGTGCCTGCATTTAAAAAATTTTTAAACTGCTGGTTAGTCTTCCAATTATATGAGTGTATGACAATTTATTCTTTATCCACTGATGGGCATTTGGGTTGTTGCCAGTTTTTTGTTTTTAATAATAAAGAATAAACTGGTATGAACATGCTTGTGCTTACCTTTTGGCCGGCATCTGCCCTCCTTTCCCTGTCCTCCTGGGAGTGGAATTGCTGGGTATGCAAGTTCCAGCTGTTTCTCAACCTTGTGAACATTTAGAATTGTCAGTCTTTTTAATTTTCACTATTCCAATGGATGTTCTATTTCATTATGGTTTTAAATTACATTTCCCTAATGAGTTGAGTACTTTTTCATGTGTTCATTGGCTATTTAGTATCTTCTTTTGTAAAGTCTCTTTTCAAGCAGTTTGCTCAATTTTTATGGAACACTTTTCCTTAAAGCAAGCTAGATTGAGGGGGTTATGTTCTTTACAAACAACCAGCTAACATGGGGAGATGTGCAGGTATACGATTCTGTATCAGTCAGGTTTCTATCAGAAAAACAGAACCTTTATAAGTGACATGGAACCAGAATTTATTATAGGCACTAGTGAGAAGCTTGTGAAAAGCTGTTGAATCTGGGTCTGGCAGGCCTGGCAGGTAGGGAGGAAAACTAGCCATGAAGGAGAGGAGAGCCAGGACAGAGACATACAGAGGGACAACCTGGAGTCCGCAAAGACAAACAAGCTGAGTCTGTCTTTTGTTCCTTCAGCTTCAAAGATGCAGGCAAAGATGCCAGTGCCTTTTGCCGAAGGGCCACACATGCCCCAACCTGGCCCAGGACAAAGGGGCAAGGGGACAAGGGGAGAGGAGGTCAGGGACGTGTGCAGGCTTCACAGTGCCTGGCATCCCGTGCTCCCCTGCAGAGGACCAGCCACTACTGGACTTCCTCCTTCCATACTGCACACTACTTTGTCTTGTGGCACCCCTAACCTGGAACCAACCCCACAGGAGAGGAATTCTGGGAAGCACCAATCCAGGGCAGGTAAGTGCACACCAGAGAGCTTGTCCCTGCTGGTAAGGAAGTTAATGTTTATTCAGTACATTTTGGACCAGGTACTGTCCAAAATACTTAACCTATTGACAACGTACACTCTACTAGGTAGCTGGCTGGACTGCATGTCGAAAAGCAGTGGAACGGGGTGAGTTTGGAGCGACCACTTTGCGCCTAGCTGCTGGTCATCGCATCACGGAGAGAGCCCCAAAGTTCAGGGCAAGACTCATCGAGCTCTGAGATGCTTTGCCAGAGTGTGGGGGTTAACTTGGTGGTGGTGGTGGTGGGGCGGCACCTGGGAGCCAGAAGAGGCAGAAGTTGTGAGCTGCTGTGGCCTTAACAGTCTGTGGAGACTTTACTATAATATTTGTAAATTACTTGAAAATAATGTGTCATTGCTCAGGAATTGCTCCATCATTTTTGTTAATTGAAGTACAGATCCCATATATATATGTGTGTCTGGATGAATAATCTTTGAGGGAATCATTTACGTTATTTCTTGCTGCATTTTTCCTTCAAGGAGAAAGCAGATATTGTGGGGTTTTGTTTTGTTTTGTCTAAGGAGAGTATAGCAGCAAGGCTGAAAGCAGAAATTGCCTGATGAAAACATCTCTTGTGATTAAAATCTCTTGTGATTTTAAACCTAAATCCACAGGAGGAGGAGGGTGGCTTGTGGATCCCAGAGAGAGTATACGGGGGCATGGTCAACCTCACAACAGATTTTGTAATGTAGGAATTATCTCCAGTTTGTAGGCTGAACACTGAGACAGTCTGATGGTGCAGAGTAACTTGATGAAAAGTGCCCATGACATCTTCAAGGCACGTGGGACAGCTGCTTCTCTCTTGGAGCTGAGCTAACCCACGGATTCTGGTCCTCTGTATTTATCTATACCAAGGCTCTCACTGGCCCAGCAGAACCACTCAATGTGAGCTTCTCTCTCTCATTCCCTCCTCTCCCTTTTTAATTTAAACTAAAAGGTACAAAGAGTCGGAAAAATCATTTGGATATCTTAAGTTTCATCTAAATCTTATGATGAGATCCAAATAACAGAGTCACATTCTCTGATTCACAGTCATCTGTGGTCAGTTGAGGCCTCAGGTTTTTCCCCCCAACATTTGCTCATATTTGCCCTTTCTATTTTTGTCTGCTTAGATGATTGACCTTCTTCTGTGAACTAAGTATGGTCAGGATATAATCATATTAGGTAAACTACTATGGAATTATACTGAGAATTTTTCTCATGTCCTACTCCTTGAAACCAATTTCAGTTGATTTCCACCCAACTTAGTGATTTTTTTTTACTTGTCTATCCCACTATTAGACCCCATTAATTCCCCAAATCTCTCTTGAGTCCTGAGTGTTGGGCACAGTTCTGTGTGCTGAGGAGACACATTCTCCACTGTTTGAGCAAAACAAAGTCCTGCTTGTCTTTGCTTCAGTCCGGGCCCTTAGAGTGAATGCGATAGATTACTAATGATCAGGGTAAAGCTGACATATAACTGTTGAACTTACAGAGAACAAACATATAACTAAATGCCTCCAACTCTCCCATTGCTATAAGGAGTGTGTGTGTGTGTGTGTGTGTGTGTGTGTGTGTGTTTGGAGGGGTGTGGGAGGCAACAGCTGAAATGGAAAACAAATACAGGGAGGAGAGAGTGGAAAATGCAGGGAGAGGTTCCTCCCATAGCTATTTTCTAGAAATAGAAATAGAGATGTGCAGTTTCTAGTTATAAATTAGAGAAGACAACAAGAAAAGCAAATGCAAGATTAATTAAGATTCATCATAAATGGTAAAATGGAGGTTAAGATTTTAAAATTCAGTTTTCAATTTAAAAGGGTTAAATTACGCACAAGGAAATTATGCACAAGTGAAATAAAATAACAAATTGTTTTGTGATTTTTGAAAAACCATTTTATTCCCCACGGTCCCTGGGTGTTTTCTGGCTTAGAACAAAAAAATCCATTTCTCTTTTGACCCTAGGGGGGCAGGAACACAGATTCTCCAATCCCATAGCATGTGAGCTGCTATTAGTGTGACATGCACCCGTGTACATTAAATGTAAACTAAGTATATGCTTGTCAGACTCAGATAACTTGTATTAAGCATTTATCAACCCCTGCTCATTTAAAAAAGTTTACCTAGTAGTCAGATTCAAAGCTGTCCCGTTGGTCTAAATGCTCCTCTATTAGCCCAGGAGGTGGGCATTCTCCACTGTGCTGGCAGCCTGTCTGGCACAGAGCAGATGGTGTAAATTGCTGCTGGGCTGGGCTGAGCTGAACTGGATGTCAAAGCTGTAGGTAGGTGGCAGTGTGGTTCAACTCCCTGCTTCATATGCAGCCAGTTAGGAATTTTACACCCATCTCTCTGGTCTGGGGACAAGTTTCTAAATGTTTCATCACCTTGACTTTCTCATCTGTAAAATGGGAAATTTATAGCTGCCACAGTTATAGTGAGGATTAAATAAAACAACCCGTGTACTTAGCACAGGGCTTGGCTCATCGCTCTCCGTAAGTCGTGGTTATATTACATTGCATATGAGCACTGACCAAATTCTACAGAACAATTACTTGGAGAGTTGAGGAGAGCCGAGGGCTCTTTAAAGGAAGCTGAATTAAACTCACATTTCACCAACTAAAAAGTTACTGACAATTAATCATTGATGTCAAAAGATTCTTCCCTGATATTCTGGAAGTATGACATGCTGGTCAACTTTTGGGGGACACAGGTTGAAAATTGTTACCTCTTTAATTGGCTGCACCTCTGCTAGACCTTGCCTAAAACCCCTAGTTAGTATATTTTGGCAGAGGGGAATTGTCTAATTTTGGTGACTGTAGTAAAATTGGTTAAAATGCCCATATGCTACGGCAGTACCCAAACCCGGCAAACACTGTTAGGTTCGCTGATTGACATCTGCGCTAGTTCTTTTTTCTGGAAGACAAAAACGCACGCTGCCCGCGCTCAAGTGCAGTTCAAGTCCCAAGCGGCCTTCAGAGGAGCAGAGATGGAGGCCCTTCGAGAAGAGAGTCGTGGCTGCAAGAAGCCAACTGAACTTCCACTGCGGAGCCATTTCCCTTAGCAAGGGAGGGGATCCTGAAGGGGTAGCTGTGAGGTCCGGAGGAACCCGGCGGCGCCGGCTCGCGGAGGACTCGCCCGCCCCGCTCTTGAGCGGCCTGCAGCCCTACTGCGCGCCTCGGCCGGTGCCGAGGGCAGGCTGCCCCGGGCGCCCGCAGCCCGCACCCGCGCCCGGCTCCTCGCCGCGCCAGCCCGCAGTCTCTCGGCACTTGGAGTTCCCCGGCCGGCCGGCGGTGGGCGCGCGCCCCGCGAGGCCCGAGCCCGCTGCCGCGTGCGCAGCCTGCCGTCACCGCGGAGCCCTGGGGTCCCCGCGGCCTTGGCGCCCGCACGCTCCCTCCCGCGCGCCCGCAGCCTGCAGAGGTCGGTGCGGCCTGTGCGCGCGGGGTCGAGGTCGGCCCCACCTGCCAGCACGGCGGCCACGGCGGCCTGGCCACGAGCCGGGTCCCCACCGCGGAGGGGGATGGGGAGGGAGGAGAGACGAGGAGTTGGAGACAGACACAGCCTCCGCGATCACAGTTACGGCAGGAGACAGACGGCGGCGGCGGCGGGAGGCGGGAGACTCCCCCCTCCGGCGACGGGAGGCGGGACACCTCCCTCGGCGGCCGTAGCACCGTCTCCCTTCTACCCCTCACCCGAGGCTGCGGGCCGGGCCGGGCGGGACGAGCAGGCGAGTGCGGCTGGCCCTGCCTGCCCCGCGCGCCGCCGCTGCCGGCCGGGGATCCCCTGCGAGCCGGGGAGGAGCCGCCGCCGCCGCCGCCGCCAGACAGACTGCGAGTCCCTGGGAAAGTGAAAGGGGGGCGGGGAGCGCGGGGGAGGCCCGAGTGTAAGGTCCCCGGCTCTTAAAAAGACTCGGCGCGCCGCGCCTCCCGCCGCAGCGGCCCCGCGCCCGCGCCCCTCCCCCGCGGCCGGCAGGGCCCGGTGGCCCCGCGAGCCGCACTGCGGGCGGTCCCAGCCTCCGCTCCGGAGGGGCGGCCGCAGGTGAGTGCGGATCCGAGGTGGGTGCTGTGGTCGTGGTGTCTGGCCCAAGTTCAGCGCTGCGCTGAGGACCGGGGTTGGGGGGCGCAGGGTGGTGGGGACAGGACGCGGGGACAGGACGCTCCGGGGACGGGACGTCCGCGAGCCTGCGCCGTCGGCGGGCCGAGGGAGCGGCCCAGCTCTGGGCACCCTGGCGAGCGCCTTGGAGACGAGTGCGTGAGGTCCGTGGGGCAGCGTCCCGGTGGGCGCCGCGGGCATCCCGGGCGCTCGTCCCGGGGTGGCTGCGGGCAGGGCGCCCCCGCCGCCTTTGCGGGTGTGCTTTGCTGAAGGGAAAGCCTTCACCACCCCACCCCATTTTTCTATTTCCCTGTGCCCGGCGCGGGTTGTCCTGCGGTTGCAGGACTTAATTCCGCATCGCCGGGAGGCCGGGGTGGTGGGGGGGTGGCCGCTCAAACTGAGGTCTTGGCTCCCTGGGGCCTCTCGGCCGGGGGGGCTGGGGGGCTGGAGGTCAGAGGGAAGCGGGAAGACTGTGCCGGACCTTGCAGGGGAGTTTGCGGAAAGGAAAGGGGGCGGGAGCGGGCAGTCCCCTGGACCCTCCGTCCTGCAGCCCGGCGTCCCGCAGCCCCGCCGCCCGGCGCCCCGCATCCTGCGCCCCGCGCCTGGCAAACCCTGGGACCTGCCTCACCCGGCGTGTGCCCGGGTTCCCCCGCGCGCGTTGACGTCGGTCGCGGGGCCGCCCGGAGCTCCCGGCATTGGCTGGGAAGTCGATTGTCTCGGGCGGCTGCTGTTACACTTAGGTTGGGTCTCCGAGCCCTGGAGGAAGCAGGCGGGCGTGTGTTGAATTTCTCTTTGACCCTCACGGTGGAATAAACAGGAAGCGGCGAGCACCCAGCCGGGACCCGGCACTTGCCTTTGTTGTGGGGTCTGCCTGCGCCGCGGTGAGGAGGCTTCCCCGGGACCCCTGCCCGGGGCCGCCGGGGTGGGTTGGGGGCGCGCCCTGTAAGTACGCTGCTGGAGGACAGTGGGCTCTATTCAGGTTAATTCGCTATGGTGCCGGAGAGGGCATTTGCTGTTTTTAAACTTTTTTTTTTTTTTAATTGGAAAAGGAGGAGGCTTCCCGATGAGGCAGAGGTTTTCTGGAGCACGAAATGGGCGCGTTGTGGGTGGGTGGCACCTGGAGAAGGCGCATGGGTCAGTGCCCTGCTTCCTGGGTTTGCTGGCAGGGCACCGCGCTGCTCGCCAGGACTGCAAGAAACTCTTTATAGCAATAGGGCTTCCTTGCTCCTCCTACCCAGGCACAGGAATGATTGCTGAGTGGCAATGGCCACATAAACTGGCTGAGTTTTTATTTTCCTTGGTCTTTTAATTAGCTAGAATTGGCTAATTTTGATTTGCTTCTTTCCCTTCCTCTGTGTCCCTTCTCTTCCTCTCTCATTATTTTTGGAAACTTCCTGTCCCTGGACCCCTTCACTTGTAGTTCATTGCTGCTTTCTAAATATTAATTACGATTGTGATACTTATTGATGACCTGTGTGCTGGGCATTGTGGGCTGTGAGGTGAGATCAGCTGTAGAGAGTGTTGATTCAGAGAGCTACTGTAAATAAGTTTCTTGCAGTGGAGGTGGGTAGAGATGGTGAACAGCTTTGGCTCTTAAAAATGTATGGGTACTGTGTGGCTGGCATGGAGGTTGGTGCCTTCCCTCAGGACTAGGGCTGGGAAACTTCCCTTTAAAATGGCCCTTTCCTCTTGTTTGGCTAGCCAAGGAAGGTATTCTTCCATTTGTATCTCCCCTGGAGCTTCAGGACTGAGTATTGAATTACAGGAAAGATTCTTTAGTCTGCACTGAGAAGCTGTCATTGCATAAGTCATGTTTTGCATTTTGCATATGCGTATTTAGTCTTTTCTGCTATTTATATTGAGTTTACTGTCATCAGTACATCTGCCTTTATACTCTGCAGAATTCTCGGAACACATCCTTTATGTTTAGTAAAGGATCAAAGTGTCAAATTTGAGTCATTACATAGACAAATGAGTAGATCAGAATATTACCCATGTACATTTATTGAATTATAATATTTGGTTCCCTATCAATCCTTGAATGCCATTTGATGGTCCTTGCAAAGCAATACTTTTTAAAATATGGGAGAAATTCTTCATGATCTTTGAAAGCTTAATTCTTTTGAGAGCTTCCTGTTACTACTGACATTTGAACACACTGTTAAGAATTAGGTGCCAATCTGTAAATGCTAGTAAGGGATTATTTGTTGTAATGGAGTTGTAGCTACATCCCTTCCTTGATTTAAAATATCCCTCTGATTTTCTAACATTTTGCTGTTGCCCTTGGAAGAACTTGCCCTCATTGGCCATGGTTCTAGTTTGTGTAGGTTTGTATTTATGATGGAGAAGACTATTCCCAGTATGATATGGGGGGATTTTGGGGCTATCTCTTGAATCCTCTTAGGGGCTTGGTTTGCATGATCACAATCCTGCAGAGGAACCCATCCAATGCCAGCTGCTTATTAAGGGATTTTGTGCCAATTTGTTGGATTCAAAGTCCACCCCCTCCACCCCCGAGTATATACATACATAGACAAATATTTATTTTCCCCCAACTGCTGACAGTGTCCTAAGAACAGTTTTCTTGCCTGGTGCACTGAGAGCAAGGACCCATCTGCAGAGGTGTTTACAATTTGGGACTGTGCTGTGGGCTTGGTTGACTTAGCATTCTGGCAGAGCAACCTTGCAGCTCATGGATGCTGTTTTTTATCTGGGCCTCTGAAGGGGCAACTCCCAGTTGGACAGAGGACTATAGAGGTGAGGGTTACTTTTGATCTCCGACGGCAGTTTCTGGCCTGCTGTCAAGTAGAGACCACTAAGCTCACTGTCTGGATCCCCTTTGCGCTCACCCAGCATTTAGTCTGGGCAGAGGTGGTTGCTCTGGGTCACCATGTAAAACCCAAGTACTTTGAGGACTTGGCAGGGACACTTGCGACTGTTACTGGTTAGATCTTTCTGGTAGCCCTCACCATGTTTCTTCTCATCTTTCTTCTGAATCTAGGCTTATGGAGTCTCTACGGTGTGTCTGTCCTTTTGGGTGAGAGTTAATAGAGAAGAAAGAAAACTCTAGGAGCAATAGCTATAAAATAGCTATGTTAATCTGGAAAATTTTTAGAAATGTTTAACATACTCTATATAGGCACATGGCTATTAAATGTGAACAGTGTCAAAATAGCTAAGTGGTCCCAAATCGCCCTGTCCCGCCTTCTTTCTCGCTCTCCCTTCCTTCTTCCATTCCTTCCTTCCTTTTTTTCAGGTCTCAGAAAACTTGCCTGGAAGCCATTATTATCTGATGTCAAAGTGACTTTCTGCCTACATGGGATTTGTTAGTCTACAGTTACACCTTGACCTATATATTATGGGTGTTCATGGAAGGTGAATCTTAAGTTTTAAAATAGGAATGAAAAGTTTCCACCTACTATTTGATAATTTAGGCCACAAGACCTGCCACGTTTTAGGGAGTTTTTTTTTGTGTGTGGCATTTTTTGCTTCATTGTTAAGCAACTAAAGGAAACAGCCAAGCACCTATACTATTAATTGCTGTAGAAATATTGGGTTTATATTTCCAATTACTATTGTTTTTTGTCTGTCATAGGCGGACTTGAAAATAATGTCGGTGTTGTCTCATGTCCATGTGACTTAAGTATGGATTGCTTTTCTTTGAATTCCCACTAAAAATGGTACTTTGGCCTTTTCAGCTGTTTTTGTGAGGACTTTTCTTTCCACCAAGCTTGTTTTCCAGATAGGTCTTGGAAATTACGAAGAACATAGCTATAATTTCTCCCTTGATTGGCAGCTGAGAGCTTTCCCGGACAAAAATAAGGTTACACAGTGCCAAATGGTTGACTTTTCTAGAATAAAAACTCTAAAGGGTATGCAAAAAGTCCTCTGGTTAATATATTGGCATTCCCAGAACCCACTAAAACTCCGGCAGCCTGCCAGACACCACTTAATGAGGATGCAGAATGTCTGGCTCAAATCCCCATGAGCAGAAGGGGGTGGGGAGCTGATGTCCACACCCTTTATTAATTTTTAATGACTGTACTTTTGTTTTGCAGATTTTGCTCTGTACCCCCCTCAGAACTGACCCCTACCACACCCCTCTCCCCATCCATTTATTTACTCATTTACTTGGCATTGGAAAAATGTTGAGACTTTTAAGGTTAAGAATCCTGCTGAGGGATCATTTCTGTTTGCATGGGTTCTTTTGTTGTTACTTTTTTTTCTTTTCCTTCCTTTTTTTTTTTTTTTTGGAAGAGGAAGAAAGAAAAGGAACAGAAAAGGAGATAACTTTTTAAAAATGATGCTTTATTGTGTGCTGGAAAAGAGAAGCATTTATGAAACTTTAAGTTTGTCAGACAGTTTATATGACAGTGCAAGTTGGTGCTTGCCAAGCTCCAGACAGATTGCTAATGTTACATGACAGGGATAAATAAATTACCGCTGTCTGCAACACGCTTGCACTGCAAACGCACTCTTCCGCGGGCGGCGGCCCGGCGGTGCGCGCCCAGGGAGCCTGTGGGCTGTGCAGCTGCGGGGAAGGCCTCTGCCTACTGCCTCCAGCTCTGTGACTTGGTTCGGAAATGAAAAGGGTGTGTCTCTCGTTGTATTTTTGGCAGTGCTTCGGGGCAGCAGAATCCACGTAGCAGCTCTGTGTCCTTGGTTTTGCTGGTGGCTTTGCCCCCTTCCCCTGCCCCTCTCCCCTCTCTTCCACCTCCTTCCTCCTCATCAGGGCGCATGGCACCCAGTCTTCCTCTCAGGGACCTGCTCCAAGAAACTAAACTTTGTTCTCATACGGACCTGCTCTGGCCCTAAGGTTTCTCAGAGCCAACTTTCGAGCTGTTTACTGTTGCGTTCTTTCCGCAGGTGCAGACATTGAGAACAAATTGTCTGAGATAAGTGTGGTGCTGCCCTGGGCGGGGGCTGGGTGGCACTCCTGGGCATAATGTACTTTCATCTCTGGCAATTTGGATAGTCAGCTGGCAGAGTGACAGGTGTAATGAACTTAATGGTCTTGCTCTAGTTGTTAGCGGACACACTGCTCCTATTACAAAGCCACCTCCTAAATTGGGCCCCTGCCAAATGACTTGTTCTCTTTGCAGACAGGATGCAAGGCCTGGACTACTCGAGTGACGTTGAGATCAGGAACTGGGTGGGTGTGAGCAACATCTGTGTGCCCTCATCCACATGATCCCTAAATGGATCTAGAATTTCTTTTCAAAGTAAGATTGTTCTATCCATTTTGCAAAAAAGATCCATCCCGTCCACTCCTGGCCAGCTGTCCTTCCATGTGAAATGTGGCAAGGACCTTCTGTGTAAGTGCGTGGACTCCTTGCTTCTGGGGTTTGCAGAGTGGCAGGCTTCCTGCCATGCCTTGTTGGCTCCTGTGCAGGGTCACCATTCTCCAGAAATGGGCTGGGCTGCGGGTGGAGGCAAGGCCAGGGATCATTTTCATTGTCGGTGGCCTCAAGAGTTGGGGAGGGAATTTCCATAATAAAATCTCACTGCTTCCAGAAGGCAAGAGTGGAGAGCCCACAGCTTGAATCCAGGCTGCCTTCAGAAGGGCTCCTGAATCTCTGGCCGCGCCCCCCCCCCCCCCCCCACCAGAGCACTTGGTCAGAGAATACTAGCAATGGTTCCAAACACTTGCATATCACTATGTGCCAGGATGTTCTTAGGGCTGCACGCATATTAACTGATTTAATCCTCACAGCAGCCTTATGACTTAGGTACTATTACCATCCCCAGTTTGCTGGAAGGCAACTGGAAGCCCTGAAATTGCCCAAAGTTACATCTCTTGTAAATAAAGGGTAGAGTCTGATGCAGCCCAAGCAGTATCTCCTTGGGGTCTGGGCTTTGACTCTGGAGCTGCCTGAGACAGGGCCCAGGTCAGAAGGTCCTCCTCAGGGACCACTTACCAGGTGGGCAGAGAGGAACAGCGGCATTTCTCTCCTTGTCCCCATACAGTTCCCGGTAACTATCTAGCCAGCAAGCTCTTTCCTTCTTCCTGCCTTGACTGTGGCTCAGATTTATACCCCACCTTACTTCCCTTCCCCATTCTTACTTCTAACTTGCTCTCTGTGCCTATTTTGCCTGTGGCAAGAGCCTCGGTTTTGATAATTGGGCCACTGGTGGCTTTGTTTGACCACACTGAGCCTCCAGTTCCTTGAAAGAAAGTTACTTAGTATTTTGTAGTATTCCTTGCAAACCACTTCTGTTAGTCTTCTGTGGGTGTTAGAGCATCGTGACCTGTTTTCTGGTTGGTGAACTGAGGCATGTGGGTCTGGAGGTGAGGCTGGACTGGACGAGGCCTTCCCCAGCTGTCTCTTCACTCAGAAGGATCCAGCTCATCCCAGTACTTGGAAGCTACCCTTTTTATTACCCTTCGCTTCTCACATTTGGGAAAAAAAATGAAAAGATAATTGTCTTTAAGATTCTCTGTTTTGCTCCATGGGCGGGGTCGGGGGGGGGGGGCGTAGATTAATCAACTGCACATATCAACGTGTACTTTTTGTGAAATATTGTCCATCCTGGACAAGCCTAAGTGTTTGAGATCATGGAACCTAAAGTGAGTGCCAAGGAGATGCACATTTTTTTGGGTCTGGCAGGACAGCCTTTCAGCAATTTGTAAACTTTCCCGTGGCAGCTCGGCCGGGTGGCTGGGATGGTAATGTCCTTTGAATAAATATCTATTACTGTGCTCACACACTGTGGGGATTTTTGAGCCTTTATCACATTTGATCCTTGCAGTCCCCTGGGATGGGGTTGGACAAGTGTTCTCCTCTCTGCGGTTGAGGTGAGGCAGCCTCTGGAAGTTCCTGTTCTGGCCTGTGCTCCGTACTCCAATCTGCACAGCACTGAACATCCATATTTTTATCGGTGGTGCCTGGACTGTGTCTTAGTCGTCACCTGGGGTGAAGCCTGTCTTGGAGCGGCCACTCCCATACTCCTATGGAAGAGGTGTGAGTGCAGCCAGTCAGGGACAGATGTGAGGGCTCCTGTGCATGCTGCTAGTCCAGTGCTTTGCCCTCTCTAGCCAAACCTGACTTTTCCATAGAGTCTTTCAGGCCTGGCTGAACCCATTGTCACCAATCCTGTCTCTGAAATCCTTTTTCTCCCTGATTATATACTTACTGAAGATAATTAGGAAAATATAAAACAAAGAAGAAAATAAAAATGACCAAAATTACCTATTTTTCACTACCTATAGAGATCACCTACCTCTGTTAACAGTTTATTAGACTCTTTCCAGGTGTATTTATTAATTATAAAACCATGTAAAGAGATTATATACTTTTTTAAAACTTAACATTTCATCATAAAAATTGTTCATGTAATTTAAATATTCTCCAAAAATACCACTTCTATGACTATAATATCTTATTCTATGGTTATATTGTTATTTTCAAAAACCTGTTTTGGGACATTGATGTTGTTACCAGCTTTCTCTATTATAAATAATATTACATTGAACTTTTTTTTAATCCTCACTTGAGGATATGCTTATTGATTTTAGAGAGAGACGGAGACTTGGAGGGGGGAGAGAGAGAAAGAGACACCGATGTGAGAGAGAACATGGATTGGTTGCCTTCTGTACGTGCCCCAATCAGGCAGGGGTCGAACCTGCAACTTAGGTATGTGCCCTGACTGGGAACTGAACTCGAAACCTTTTGGTATATGGGACAACACTCCAACCAACTGAGCCATACTGGCCAGGGCTACATTTAACATTATGATGACATCCTTTGGATAGATTCCTAAGAGGGAAGTTGGTAGGTTTAAGAACTTTGAGAGGTGCTTCCAAAAGCATTACCAGGTTGCTTTTCAGAAAGGATGGCACGCTTTACACTATAGATGTGAGGGTGGCTGTACCCTTGCCAGTGCTGGATATTACCATGAAAAAAGCCTTTGCAAATTTGGCAGTAAAATGGTATGATGTTTAAATTTCCCTTCCCATTTTTTTTTTGGATATAAAAATTTGGGTTTCACGTCTGTGAAAAGAGTTTTGCTGTTTGCTAGAGTTTTGTTATGGGCAAACACAGTGTGATGTTATAGATGATCTCATCAGGAAGGGTAAGACCTTTGTGCTATTTTAAACTTACATTAAATTCTACTCAGGTAGGTTAAGGACACAAAACAAGTCTAATAATATACTTTTAAATAAAATTACAGGATTTTATGGCCAAGGACTGCACCTGTTTTCCCCCCACTATCCTAACCCTTCCTCATAGGGGCATCTTGGACTGTCAGTGGAGGAATGCCCTAGGGCCAGGAGAGGGAGTGGATTCAGCAACCCCCTGCTTAAAGAGCTAGCTGTATGACGCCTTGTTCAGTCACTTCTCTTCATTTGGAGATTAAACTGTTCCCTAGCCTTGTAACCAGGGGCGGTGACATGAAATTCATCCCCTACTGTTTCCCCTGATGGTTGGCTGATCTCAGCTCTGAATGTTGGTGCCTCTGTTGCCTGCACTTCACTCCTTCCCTCTACAGATTTGACAGTTTTCTGCTTCTGGCCAAGGCCTGAGCCCTTTCAGAGTCACATGCAGCAGCTGTGAACAGTGTCTGGACTCGTAAGCTGGTTGCTCCTGAAGCTTGAGAGAAAGGAAGAATCCTTTTAGTAGGTTGCCGTTATCTAAAGGTAAGTCAGTTTTGTGTTCTTCAGAGGGAGCCTCTTCAGTTGAAAGGTTGGGACTGGCTGGAGGGGAGTCCATTTACCATGCTGGGTAGAGGGAGCAAGACAGAGCATCTGCATCTTTCGGGCTAGTCTCGATTAGCTTGTTCTAGTCACATGCACCTTCAAGTGTCCATTTGTTCAGCAGGTGTGGGCGCTCCAGGGTGCATGCTGGGAGTGCGCACCATCTGTGGCATGGCCCGGGGAGCAGTGTGCAGGGTTCCTGGGGTCCTGGTGGGCACTGTTCTTTCCTCTGTGCTTAGGTGAGTGAGTCCCTGCACTCCAGGCACAGATGATGGGGAGCTCTGCTTGAGCAGTTGTCGCTTGAGCAGTTGTCTCTCCCCTCCTGGCCATACAGTGTACCACACTCTGCATTGCAGGTGCAAACCACCTTCTTTGTGGCTGGCGGTGCCACAGGTGCCAAAGATTTGGAGATGGAGTGTTCAGAGGATCAGTGGTGGGAGGGCCGGCTGGTGGCCACACAGGTGGTCTGACCAGCAGGGGCTGGGCATTTTCTTCAGGGGAATGCCTTGTGCAGGGTCCCTTGCTGGGTTGGGTGGGAGGTTCCCAGAGGAGTTACTTGCTAATGATATTATCATATAGGTTTCTGGAGCATTTGCTCGGTGCACTTTGGGTGATTGAAAAACACACCTGTGTTCTTTTCCTGTTTGCCGTTGGCTGATGTGTGTAGGGCTGACAGACGCATGTTTAATTTGACCTTGCTGGATTTGGCTTGTACCTTCAGCAGAATAATAAAATGGCAGAATGCTTTTCTAGTAGGGACAGAGGGCCTTTTCTCACCTAATGTGTGCATGATTTCAAGGGCAGAGGTAGTGTTTACAGTTGAATGGCTCGATTGAACATTTGTTTCTCTGCTGCTTCAGCTATTAAGATAAATATTGCATTCTTACAGAACTTAGTTTTCATCCTATTGGTGTTTAAGATTCAAAATCTTTTACTTCTAAACTAGAGTTTGGGATTAAATTTTTTTTTGTCTGAAAAGTAATAAACAGTTATAAGTACACAATTTATGTAGTAAATTTAGTCCAGAGAAATCATGATGTTTTAAAGTTGGACATTAAATGGAGTGGGAGTGCCCTGGCCGGTGTGGCTCAGTTGGTTGGGTTTCATCCGGTACACTGAAGAGTTGCCGGTTCAATTCCCAGTCAGGGCACATGCCCAGGTTGCTGGCGTGATCCCCATTGGGGGCATGCAGGAGGCAGCCTATTGATGTTGTGCTCTCACATGGATGTTTCTCTTTCCTTCTCCCTTCTCTCTCTAAAAATCAATAAAAAAAAATCTTAAAAAAAATAAAATGGAGTGGGAGCATTAGTTATTTACTCTTAGTGCTTTACGTTGTAATGTGAATCCTTCCTCTTTTACTGTTATAACCTGGTTTACATGTTAGATTTTAAAAATTGGGGCACATTTATATGCCTAAGGGAGTAGCTCCCATTCTGACATCTGTCATGGAGCAGGCTGTGCCCACTGGACCCACCTGAGAGGCAGCCGCCTGCAGCAACTGCTGTCCACAGTGTATTTGGAAGGATCTGAGCAGAAGTGTTGTCTCCTGTGTTTATTTTTTATTATTTTAAATATTTTTGTTGATTTCAGAGAGAGGAAGGGAGAGGGAGAGAGAGAGAAACATCAATGATGAGAGAGAGTCATTGATAGGCTGCCTCCTGCAGGCCTCCTGCTGGGGATCGAGCCCAAAACCCGGGCATGTGCCTTGACCAGGAATAGAACTGTGATCTCCTGGATCCTAGGTTGATGCTCAACCACTGAGCCACGCTGGCCGGGCTGTCACGTGGTTTTGAGGAAGATTTTGCTATAAGGGTTTTTTTTGTCTGCCACTCCTAGTTGTGTCTTCTCAGTTCTTGTCCAGTCATACCCCTGAAAGGCTGACCTTGGAAGGTCAGTTTGCCCTTCTCTAAAACAATTATTTGCCCACCTCTTAGGTTTTGAAGAGGGTTAAATTAGATGCTGTGTATGCACACCAGCTGGGAGAGGTCCAGTCAACTGTCATAGCAAATGCTCAATAAATGGCAGCTATTCTAAAGTAAGATATCTATTTGTGAAGTGCCCGCCCAGCCTGGTGGTGTGGACACACGACTCCTGCCCTCTGGGGACTTGGAGAACCATGGAGAAGATAGACTATGTGTACAGGAAGAAGCCAGAAAATAAGAGCAGGCATTTTATAATCAAGTCTCTGGTTAAGAGTTGGGAACCACCCTTCCAGCTCTTAGGAAAGGCTTTGCACTTGGAGAGTGAGGCTGTTGGGCCTAAAGCACAGGGAGCTTGGATGGCTTCCCTTGTTCCCTCCTGTCCCTTTTCCTCTGCTCCGCATTCTTACAGAGCGCTGTGATGTCCAGGCACTGCCTCTGTCCCCACACAGTTGCTGTACGGGGTGATGGCCTCACTGGGAAGGTATAAAGTGCTGGGGAGCTAGGAGGACTTCCCAGTGTACTCTGGTCAATCAAGGGAGAGATTGACTTTGGGCTTAGATTTGGTGAAAGAACAGCATTTTGCCAGGTGGACAAGCAGGGAGAGGGCGTACTCTCTTGGTGACTTCCAGGGAGCTGTGTGTACTAGGGTCTAGAAGGCAAATTCTAGAACTTTAAATTTCTGTGTATAATGTGTACAATGCATTGTTACTGTAATACATGTATGTAATTTATAAATAAATATACACGACCCATGTGCGTGTGCTCAGACTTTTTGCTCATAGGAGTAGGTGCTTAAAAAAATTGCGGGACCACTGTGGCAGTGGGAACACTTGACCAGAACAGGGGTGAGAGGGAGCAGCCCTAAGGGTGAGTAGAGGTCTGATTTTTTTCGTGGGTCTAAGTGATGCATATAGTTCCTGAAATTTAGAACTCTAACTGTGCCTACTGCAGGGGTGAGCATGGTGAAGAAAACCCTGAATTATCTGTAGGTGTTTAAGTGCTACCAACTCAAAATCTATATCTCATATTTTGCCACTTTGCTGCTCTGACTTTCTCAGACTCCTTTTTCTGAGTTCACAGGCTATTAGACCATGGCTAAGGTGAATTCTGACACAGTTGTGGGGAGGGATTGACACTCTGGGTTAGGTAATGTGAAATGCTAATAGGACTGCTTTACTGACCCAGAAAAGGAACTATGAAGAAATTGAGATTATTTATTCATGCTCTGAACAGGGGCACAGTTATAGGAGCCACACCCATCTATAAAAATGGTGAAGTTCAATTAATATGCTGAGGGGCCTGCAGGGATAAGAAAAGATGGTTCTTCTGCCTTCACAGAATGTACTTTGTAGCCAGACTTTTGATTGTCAGACACACAGCTCTGTGCTAGTCTGCAGGGGGGTAGGAGGGAGCTCAGTGCTGATGGTGTTGGAGGAAGGGGCTCTCACTGGGCATGCAGAAGGGTGAGAGGGTTCAAGACAGGATTTGTGAAAAAAGTGGCAGTTGGCAAATGTCTTGGATGATAGGTGGGCAAAGAGGAGGGCTTGCTGAAAGTGTGAATAAAGGCGTGGGGAACACGGGTGTGTTTGGTGAACACTGGTGTATTGGAGGTGCTGTCATGGCTAGAGCTGAATAAATGTTAGCTGGAGGCATCATGCGTATTGGCCTTTTTGCATCATGGCCTTGGATTAGGATAGGCAGGACTCCTTCCATTGTGGAGTGTTTCCTCCCTTCTTTGCTGAAAACCAAATCAATAGCCAGTGACGGTGAGGAAAAACAAGCCCTTTGGGACACCTGCCTTCTATCTATTTTCATATATAGTTTTTTGCACCGGAGACTTTGTCTAGACCGCAGTTCTTTAATATTCAATATTTGTTCACATTTCACAAAATTCTTAAATTTCATACCCCATGCAGTTCACCCCAGGAAGCCAGGTTTATTTTACATGGTAATAACAATGCCTTCTGTTTGCAAAACATTTGTAACTTTTCGAAGTTCTTCACAGACAACATCTAATAATGAAACATACATAGAAATTTAATCGATGGACTCGTTCCTTATTCTCTAATGTGGCTATTAGCTGAATGTGGAATTCAGGTCAGAGTTTATTTTATTTTATTTTATTTTTAAAAATATGTTTTTATTGATTTCAGAGAGAAGGAAGGAGGGGAGGAGAGAGAGAAGGAAACGTCAATGCTGAGAGAGAGAGACCATTGATTGGCTGCCTCCTGGAGGCCCCCAACCGGGCATGTGCTCTGACTGGGAATCGAACCTTGATGTCCTGGATCATAGGTCGATGCTCAACTGCTGAGCCACACCGGTTGGGCCAGATCAGAGTTTATTTTAATGTGCAAAACCTAATTGGAAAGAGATAGTCTGTTGTCCATACCATAGAGCAGGATATTTTCTGAAGGTTGCTGGGAGCAAGGCTCTGCAGCTTGCTGGCCAGCCAGGCACCCAGTTGACATAATTTTGAGAGGTTAAGATAAAGCATTAAAAATCTGTTCAGTCTTTTCCAGGGTAGACTGTGCAGAACGCATATGTCACCGAAGTGAGGTGTGAGGGCAGGCTGGGGTGGATGCGGGAGCCTGCTTTCATTTCTTTTTCCTTGTTAATGGCAGGTTTGGTGGTGAGCTGTTTGTGGCAATTAAAAATCATTGTAGGTTCTGGCAGAGCTCAACTACGGCCTTTTGGTAAGGGTGGAGCAGGTGCTTCACACACCCTCTTTCTGCCTGCTGCGGGTCCTGTGTACTTGGGGCCTGTGCTCTTTTTTCCTCAAGCTGGTTTGGCTTCTGTCATGGTATGAGTTTGTTCAGCTGTGGGTGCAAGTTACCGTGAGTTCTGTCTCCCTGCTTTCAGCAGAATAGGTTCATTCCGAGTGGGGTTACATAACACCTGGCTGCCGCCTCAGCCCCCGGTGGGCGTCTGGCCACCTTGCCAGGCGGCACCTCTGCCTCTAGCAGCTCCCTGTTGTTGTTTTTTTTGCTCAGCTTTTTGCTGTTGTGCTGGCTCTGTCTCCTGGCTGTGAGTGCCAAGTGTTCTGACCCCTTCATTCCAAGTGGAAGCCACTCACACTGCTTCCACACTTGCTCTGCAGTTTTCTGCTCCCTCCTCTACAGACGTCAGAAGTGCTGTGTCTGAGTCCCACTCACCGAAACCACATATGGAAACCCCTAGTCCAAGGTCGGGAACCCGGCCTCTGCATCCTAAGTTGATGATAGAGACAGAGGCCAGGGCGTCTGCTGGCTTTTCCTGGTTTGGACACACCACTAACAAGGGCTTAGGTGTATTGTTCAATAGTTTAGGTAGCAAATAAGGTGCTTTCTGATCTCCTCGGGTCATTAGTTCATGTGATCAATAGGACTGAATGGGTAGTTGCAGAGGTGAATTTGGTGGAGCGCTTGTCCTAATACAGCCCCACCTTTGAGGAAGGCATCTGCCCTGAGGGACAGTGCTGCTGAGATGTGCTTTCCGTGGCTAGACGGTGAACTTGTCTTCTGTACCAGTTCAATTATACCGTCTGCAGTTGGGTAACAGTGCTAACTGTGATCTCTTAGCTTCATTGGCTTGCTCACTGTGGAGAGAAGATGGCAAGATGTCATTGGGCCCTTATGGTTTGTTCTTAGAGTTGACAGAGGGGAACGGCGAGCAGAGCCCAGCAAAGAATCTGACGGCTGCCTTTGAGAGCTGGCTAGAGAATCGAGCTTCCTCTTATTTGAAACACTCCATTTGTGATCCAGTCTGGTGCAGTTTTATTGACAGCCTTCTCTAAGCAAGGCGTGCTTGGGTGCTTGGTCTCCCTACCTCACAGGTGGCCGAGTAAAGCTGCTGAGCAAGGACTTGTGGTTGGGCTCAGAGTCAGTTTTCAGTGGGGTTTGTCAGTGAACCAAGAACCTTATACCCCCATCTGGAAAGCTTAGAGGTGGAATCCTGTTGCATTTATTGAAATTGGTTATACATTTATATAGAGGGTCTTGCCCCTGAACTCTGAACTCCAGACTCATATCTAACTGCCTAGGGGGCATCTCCACTGTCCAGTTGGCATCTCCTGATCCCCCCCACCTTCCCCCCCCATCTGACCCTCCCCACTGCCCCTTGGTTCCTCCACGCCTTCCCCTCGCTGTCCCATCTCAGTAACAGCATTCTCGTCTGCCCAGTGATTCAGGCCACTCATCTTGGAGCTCTCCTTGACTCTTTTTTTCCCCTCTAGCCCACCTCAGTCCATCAACAAATCCTGTTTGTTCTGTCTTCAAAGTATGCCCCATATCTGGTCACTTGTCACAGCACTGCTGCCAGTAGCTCAGTGTGTCCCTTATCTGGGCTCATGCTGGAGTCTGCTGACTGGCTGTTCTCCTCCCACTTCATAGTGTAGTCTCAGCCCAGCCATTCCAGCAATTGCACTGCTCCTCTGGCGGGCAGAGGGAACTGGTAACCCTACACGTCTGTCCCCTCCCTTCATTCGGGCCTTGGCCAGGTGTCTCTCCAGGGGAGGCCGTTCCTGACCATGGGCCCTGCCCAGACCCTGTCCCGGTTTGCTCCAGCTGTTCCACAAGTGCTGGTTGTTACCTGTCCCACTGGAAAGTAAGTGCAGGGAGCAGGTGTGTGGCCCAGGGACCATAGTCAGGTGACGGAACGCAGGCAGCACCGGGCCCACCGTCTGGAGGATGGTGGGCAGCGTGGCGTGTGTAGGGCTTGAGGCTCCCGGCTCAGGGTGAGCTCTCCTGCTCCCTTGTCCCTCTCGAAGCCTGGGTGGGGCACGTGTGGCTGCTGGGCGTCGCGGCTTAATCACCTCTGGTCAGGTCAGACCTTAGTGCAAACAGAACGTCCCCCTGGCAAGGCTCTGTTCAGCCACAGAAGTGAAAGGGCTGAGGAGAAGGCAGGCAAGTCTCAGCGACATCAATGCCATTGTCATTCCTGCCCCCCTCCTTCTTAGGTTTTTCTACTCACTTACATTAACATTTTATTTTCCCCCCAGTGTAAACTACGTAGTAGGAGCCAGGAGAAACAATTGTTTTCTGGACCAACTCTTGCCCTCCATTTTTCCTCCCCTAAATTTAACTTGCTGGCTAAATAAACCATGGCTGAATTAGATATTATTTATATGTTTCAAGCAAATTTAGCAAACTGTAGAAGATCATCAGATGTATTGATTTTATTAAAATTATTATAGGTGTTTTTGTTTAGATCAGGTTTCTCTGCTTTAATCTTGGTTCCTCCTAAGCTATTTTCTTCTCTTCTTGGGATCAGGAAAAGTTCAGAGTAGAGAAAATTATGGTCTATGAATCTTTTTTCCCCTTTTTCACAGGAGACAGTTTGACAGTTACCTGGAAGTTTGACTCATCTCCTAGACATCTGACTGTGCTTTTATTCTAGTATTAGGTATATCTTCTTGAGTTTCATTTTTTTTTGTCTTGGATTTCAAATCTACAAGGATAAGTAACCAGTGGGACAGGGGAAAAAATATGAATAAGACAGATTCCAAATAGTGGTGAGTAAGATGGCAGTTCACTTTTAATGGTTCCCAGCCTGTGTTTGATGGATCTTCACATGCTGGCTTTGTCTGCAGATGAGAAGGTCAGCCTTGGATGGGTCAAGGTCTTCCCTCTACAGGTTTTTCTTCAGCCTCCCATCCAGAGGACACATATGTAGTCCTGCCCTGGCCATTGATGGCACATGTCCACACCAGGTTGGGTGGGGTTTCTTGAGGGCTGGGCTCCAATCTTTGCCTCCATTAGGAATCTCTGGTTTGAATGACAGAAGCACACACACCTCTGCCCAGAAGACAGACTGGAGGAACTGCACCGGGCCATTAAAAATAGATGTCTTCAGCCCGGGCAGTGTTGCTCAGTGGTTGAGCTCTGACCTATGAACAAGGAGGTCACAGTTCCATTTTCAGTCAGGGTACGTGCCTGGGATGTGGTCTCGATCCCCAGTAGGGGGTGTGCAGTAGGCAGCCAGTCAATGATTCTCTCTTATCATTGATGTTTCTGTGTCTCTCCCTCTCCCTTCCTCTCTCTGAGATCAATTAAAAAAAACCCCCAAAACATATTTAAAAAAAATAAATGTCTTCAGTGTAGCAGTATGGGTGATGTAAAAAATTCTACCTTTTCATCTTTTCCATATTTGCTACAATGATCATTTTTATACCGAGAACACTCCCAGTTTTTGATTTCCTTAAGGTGTGGAATAAAAAGTCAGTTTCTGAAAAATTGTGGAAAACAACTTGATGTGTGTCTTTTTAAGCATTTTGGAAGCGTGGATGGAGTTGCTATGGGGATGGTAAGGTTTACTCTCCACAGAGAGTGGTTCCATCTGGCACCACATGCTCCCTGAGCAGAGCTGGGGCAGTCCTACACACAGCAGAGTTTCTCATTAGATGTGGAAACAATTACGCATACAATCTCGATTCCATCTTCTCCCCCTTAAATCACCATTTAGTTTTGATCTAATAGCAGGAACACAATTCTAAACTGCATTCCACAGCCTCTGACTGTCGTCACCGGTGGGACTTGGTGTGTTACCTACAGTCTGAAGGGTTTCTGTCTTCGCTGGTGGAGTGGAGGTGTTTCCTGAACAGGGTGCACAGCGTTGCACTTTTATCACAGTTGGAGTTAATTTTCTTCTGCACAAGTGCTGACATCTCTGAGGCATTCTTTTTATTTCCTTTTGCTTTGCCCCTCGAATCCATGGTCTTCCCTTCAAGCCCTTGCTTAGAGCCAGTGTGGTCCCATCTCAATTAAAGATAAGGTTATAACATTCTGTGCTGGGGTCATGGTGGAGACATAATACATGCAAATAAAGTTCACTTTTACATTTAACAGAATGAAACAAAGCGATAAGAAAAGCAGTACGCTTTCTCTGTGAGTCATTGGTCATCATTGCAGGACTTGCAGGGCTAATGTAGTGGTGGAGAGGCTGGCTTGGGGATGCTAGGCAGCCAGCTGGTTGGAATCAGGTGACATTCTCAGAATCCTGGTGGGGCACTGGACTACATACCAGGGGACCCCCATGCTGCTCTTGCTCTCATTTTGGGAGTGTGGTCTTAGGCCAGTCTGAGTTCCGATTCCCTCATCTGGAATGTGGAGGCGGCAACACTTGCCTTCTCATGGGGTTATTGTGACTGTCAGATAAGATGGTGTAGGTGTGTGCTTGAGAAATGGAGAACCAAGTTCTTACAAGGTGCATTGCCCCCATGTCCTGACCCCTGGTCGCTGGGTATCCTGTTCACTTTTTCTGGTTATCTGATAGCATTTGGCTTCTTATGAAGCCACCGTAGATGGCCTGTTAGCACCTATAGTTTCTAGTTTAAGTGCCTGGTACAGAGGAAAGTTACTGTGATTGATGGGCTCCTGGACAATGACCGGCTGGCATGCCAACTTATTTGCCTTGGAGACAAAGGTGATAATTTCACTTTTAATCTCAGGGCCAAGTGGAATTAGGGTGATTCTGCTTAATGGAAAAAAACAGTTGAAAGACATTCAGGAAATATAGATTCTTGTTCCCAGCTCTATCCCCAAGTAGCATTGTCCCCTGAGCAACTGATCCATTCTTTCAGTGGACACCATTGCTTGACTGCTCTGGGCCAGGCATCATGGTCATTTGGAGAGTTGCTGGTTAGTTAAGAGAATAGGGTGAGCAAGAGAGATGTGCCAGTAGACTGCCCACTAACTTGGGTTCCAATCTCAGCTGAAATGGGCACCAAAGTGTCCTGGAGAAACTAAATGAGATAATGCCTGGGGTAGTGCCAGCACACAGCAGGAGCTTTAGGAGTGGTGACTGCTCCTGTGTTTGGAGCCGGCGGCTGTCAGATTACTCAGCGAAGGCCACTGTGGATGTGTCCTGCCCATGACCCACTGGCCCCTGCTCCCAACTGAGCAGAGCTCATGTAGCAGTTTCTGCACGGAGTGTGAGCATAAAGATCACTGCTTGTAACTGTGGGTTGGACAGAACATTTGTGTCCAGGGACCCAACTTGCTGGTGGGGGGCCTAGTGGGAGAGGAGAGGATGCTGGAAATGTTAATGCATCTAATCCAATGAGATTAGCCTACTGAGCTACAGGATTTGAGGGGACAAAGGGTATTGAAGGGACCACTTAGAAGTTTAAACAGACTCAGTTCTCCCTTTTCACCTACCTCTTGTGTAAGGATTTCAATAGCTCCTAAATGAGCTGGCCTGAATGGCAGTAGCGCCCTTTTAAATTCTAATTAGCTTGTGAATTAACTAGTATGAATTTTTATTAGTTAGGATGAATTACAGGTATTAATGATTGTATGGTCTTAGAGCAAAAGAAAGTAGTGGTTATCCAAAGAGGTTTTCAGCCAGCCATCCACCGAGGGACTTTAAATAGTCTCAGAAAGGCTGTGCTCTCTTTTCACACTGCATTCTTTACGCTTTAAATCCCGGACTGGAGCAGTGTGGAGCAGGGACAAGATGTGGGCACCTCACTCGCCTTGGTGTGGCCCCTTGAGGAGAGAAGCCCACATAGCTGGCTGGCGAGTGAGCCCCCAGGCGCTCCGCACCAGGTGCTCCGCTGTGCGCCCCGCCTTCGGCTGTACCAGTCTGGTCACTAGAAAAGGCAATGGCTGTGGCTGCCCCTCCCAGGGCTGGCTGTGACCGGTTCTGGATCTGCACTGTGTATGTTTGCATTGGGTGGCACTGCAGTCCCTCCCACGCGAGTGTTGGGGGCTGCTCCTGTTTGGCCAACGGAGGGAGTTCATAAACATGTCAATATTTCTTTGGCCTTGCTGTGTTTCAGACAGCCTTGCACCTAGAAACTCATTGCTCAATAGTTAAATAGGTAGTGTTTTAAAACACCCAACCCAGACCCATTTCATGATGGAGATGGGTCACACACATGGTCAGGGTGCTTTGGAAAGAGTCACAAGTTCATTTACAAACAGAGCAGCTGGGATGCCCCAGCCTCATGTGGTCCAGGTGGTTGAAAGCTCAGCTCCTGGTGCTGCAGGTGTTATGAGCTGCAGGCTCAGCTCCCTTCCACCCCCATCCCCAGTCCTTACCCCACAATATGCCTACGCCAGTCTCCAGGCTTACACTCCCTACACTCTTGGCTTTGCTCTGGGTTCTTGGATTGGGAGGTGCTATTTAACCTTCCCTTTTCCCTTGAAGCTCTCCAAGGAGGTGTCAGCACCCTGGGTTGGCAGGTCCCTTTTCTCCCCAGTGCTTCCTCAGAGTTTGACTATAGTTTGTATGTGTGTGCTGGCACTCACGTTTGCATGCATTGTGTGTGCATGCCATGCCTGCTTTCCCCACAGACCATGAACTCTGAGCCATCGAGGTCTGCACTGCATACTTTTATATTCCAAGTACTCAACATAGGGCCTGGTACATAGTAGGTCTTCTGTGACTATGGGGAGAATGGATGGATGAGACACAGCAGCATTGGGGATAATGGCAGTTTATGGTCTCATGCTTTTTGCCTAAAGAATTGGCCCTGCTTTGGCAGACTTGGTTGCCTACTTCTTTATTTGTGCCGTGTTGGGCACCTCACATGGCACCGTGCTAGTTTATGAGGACCCAAAGGTGCGTAAAGTTCAATACTGCCCATAGTGCTTCCTGTGTGATTTCCTATCATTGTCTGTGTATGCACAAGTTCAGCCAGAATATTCTTCAGGGGCAACCTCACAGAGGCTCTCCAGCAATTCTAACATTCAGCTTCACTCTGAAAAAAAAAAAAGTTTATACTTTGTGAACTGAGGTGTGGCAGAGATCTTTCACCAAGGAGATAGACATCACCTTGGTGAAATCAGCTTCAGCGTGGTTGGACTGTGTGTGAGGGAAAACCTTAGGAGCAGAGGAAGCAGTGGCAGATTCACGCCTCGAGGCCTTCTTACCAAAAGGCTGCTATTTGTGGGCCTTGACTGTAAGCCAGCCTCACAGCTTCTTATCCTGACTGACCAGCTGGACCATGCGGGGGCCGCCCTCCAGATGTTGGTGTTCCCCCTGGAGTGCTGCTGCAAAGTGCGATTTCTTCAATAGCAAAATGCTTCTCCTCCATCACCTCCCCCTCATTCACCTCATGATGGGGCCTTCTGGATGCTGGTGTCATGGGACGTTATTAAGGATATCCTACATCAAAACCACTCTTGCTGGAGGTTGAGGTTCTAAAGACAACTACCCTATTGTCTGGTGTATCTGTGTATTTTACTGTAATTAAAAATAAATGTCGCGGGGTTCATGTGGCAGAGACTCTCATGTACCGCAGAGGTCAGAGTAGGTTGAGTTTCTGGAGTAGCAGATGACTTACATTGGTACCTTCTGCCACTTGCAGGAGACAGGATGACCCTGTCATGATGTATGGTGTGGCTCCTGTTGCCTGTCACCCTCTGCTATGGGAATAGGGTTCGGGCCCCAGGTTCTAGTTTCATCATGTTTAAGAGTAGCTCAGATCAGTGTCTCTACCAGAGAATATGTCCCATAGGAGGCCTTGGACTCATTCCTCGTGTACCAATTGTATTCTATTTATTTATTTATGCATTCCCAGCTTCCCTTCAGAAGTGATTTAAAGACAGCTACAAAAATACATATAATGTTAAAGAATAATAAGAGATTGAGAATTTTTAGGAAAAAGACAATATGAGTTTGGACATGGCTTTGTTAACCAAAGTATTTCAGACATATTGACTTAGTCGGATCCTTTATTTACAAGTGTCCAGGAAAGTGCATTGAAACAATTTTGTTTAGAATTTTAGTATTTCAAGGTTTCCCAAGAGAAGTAAATTTCAAGTCACCTCAATACCAGTTTACGTTTCTTTTACAGTTAAGCAGTTAAGGTTTTAGGGGGTCATTTAGTTTCTTCTGGTGTTTTGGTTCAGGCCTGGAGCTGTGTTGGGGTGATTAGCAACATCTAATTATGGTAGGGCAGGCAAGAGCTTGGTAGACTTTATTCAGATTCAGAAAAACTATCTTCAAGCACTTTATTTTCATTAGGAAATGGATTTTTCAGAACAATAATATAGGGATTGATAATATTTTACTTTTTAAATATGATAATCATGGAGTACTTTGTAGTGTATATAGTATTTAGAAAAATAAGAAATGCAAAAGGTGTATTATTAACTAATAAAAGTAATTTTCAAGTAGTTTGTTTTAATCTCATCTAACAGTTTTGTTTGGCTTTCCTCTCAGCTCTGACCCCACTTGTCCCAACTTAATTTCAGTTGTTAAACAATTAGAGCCCCTGTTAGTTCCAAATTATCGCTGTCATCTTATTTAGTCATCTTATTTATTGGGAGCAGCAGTGCTGGCGGTTTCCTTGCCTCTCTCCATGTGCCGGGAGCATCTCATCTGCTCGTCTGGGAGGCTGAGTTAGCTCTCCTGGTGTGCGCCCTCCATCTCTGGGCCTTTGTTCCCGCAGCCCTCATGTCTGCGTCCCCTATTTGAGTGTCTCTGAGCCAGCTTTTATGCTGGAAGCACTTAAAGTCTTTGTGTCTGACCCCAGCTGATCTTAATTTCCCAACCAGACTGCGTTTTCTCTGAGAGCACTTTACAACTCGACTTTCTAAAGGGGTAAGGCCACCTTTTCACGGGCCCGCGTGGTGTGGTGGGGCACGGCCCCACTGGAGCTGTCCCTGGCCTCTGCCATTTCTGGCTCTTAACCTTGGGCACTGACTAACTTCTGTACAGTGGGCACAAGAACATCTCTCAGACTGCGAGGAGGAAAAAGGAGACATTATGGAGATAGCACTTGAAATTTTACATCAGCTTCCATCCATCCATCCATCTATCCATGCATCTGTGCCACCCAACTCAACCCACCTGTCAATTATTAAATTTAATTGCCAAGTATAAATTATGTTAATGGTAGGGTAAAGGCCCCCAATTTTCTATATTACCTACCTATGCCTCTTTTTTGTTATTATAACTACTAATTAACCTTTGAAATATTTAAAAATTATTTATTGATCCATATGAAGTGTATTGTGGTTAATATAATTACTTACTTTTACACCTGCAAGTGTTGACATTAGAAGCTTAGGTCTCTTATGCCCTGGCTGGTGTGGCTCAGTTGGTTGGGCATCGTCCCATGTTGAAAGGTTGCTGGTTCGATGTTTTGAGGCAGCCGATTGATGTTTTGCTCTCACATCAATGTTTCTCTCCCTCCCTCTCACTTCCTCTTTCTAAAAATCAATTTTAAAAATCTTAAAAAAAAAAAGCCTAGGTCTTTCCTCCTGTCTTTCCCTGACACACACACACACACACACACACACACACACACACACACACACACACACACACACACACACTCTCACACTCTCATACACCCATACAGACGTGTGTGCACACACGCACACAGCAAGCCTTATGCTTGAATGTTCCTCTGTGAAGTTTAAATTCTAGCATAGCTTATTGATCAACCCTATCATGGACATGTGGGAGCGCTCACTTTAAAGTTAATTTTAATAAATATTTAGAAAGCACGTATCATGTGCCTCATTAGCAATTTTTTTAGACACTTTGGAAGAAACAAACGAAAACGCATGGATTAACTGTGTCCGGTAGACCTTATGACTTTCGGTGACGTTACTTCCTACACATAGGAGAGTCTTGGAGAGTGCTGTCACCTGTCCCGGTTTGGTGGACATTTGGTGGAGGTGATGGGTTCCCTTAAGTAGAGCTGTGCCTGAGTGAGTGACATGAGGGGAAAATGTCGAGAAATGATTTCAAGGGCGAATGGTATGTGTGAAGCAAGTGACTCTGACTTTTCATGATCACCTGTCCCTGGAGTTGGAAGAGCACCATGTGTGTCACCCAGCCAGTCCTGAACCATAGGAAGGGCTGACTATGCTGTGTCCTGAACCATGGGTGCATGCTTAATACCACCCTGGCCTCACCATCAGTGAGTCCTTATTAAATCCCAGGGATACTGGGGCAGATTCAAAGTGAGAGGCAAATGAGGGGAGAGTTTCTTATTCATGCAGTGGGTTTAAGTAATGTCAAATTTGAGGGCTGCCTGAAGTTTTTGCTGAGTTTATTCTAGCAGAAAATACTACTCCTCCTAATTAATATTCATATAAGATTTGCCAAATGCTTACTATACAGATATTATCTTCACAGTCTCTTTCTAAATGTAGAAACTAAGACTCAGAGAGATTGAGTCATGTGCCCAAGTCACAGGGCAGGAAGGAGCTAGCTCTGTCCCTTAAGCCCACATCTTGGACCCTGGCTCTATGTCTTGCTACAGCCCGCAAATTCCTAAGGAATGTGGGCAGCAGAGTTTCTCTAAACAGGACGAGAGCAGACAGGATGATGGTTTCTGCCTCAAGAGGGGCGAAGAGAAGCAATGTTTGCGAGATCACGTGCAGATGGAAGCTCCTGGCTTTCTTTTGGGGGCAAGGGAGCAAAGGCCCTTACGGCAATGCTCAGATGTGTGTATGGGCCTGTTCTTTACCTCTCTTCCTCTGTCCTGGTGGGAGGGCCAAGGGACAGGGTGTGCAGAGTGCTGAGCCTATGGCCAGCATGGAGTGGGGCTCAGGGCTCAGAACACTGTCGTTGTCAATTACTCTTTTCTACAGAGTGGGTCTTTGCCTGGAATTACAAGGCAGGCACTGACAGATGTATAAGGAGATGCTCAAGAGCAAATTAAAAATGCATTGTTAAAAATGGATTCAGTGTGTGAACAAAGATTGGCATGAAGGTTGGGTCCCTGTATTTTTAGAGGCTAATTAAAGTGCATGAACAATGGTAAATTCATATAACCCATATTGTCTAAAATCATCATAAAGCATTCACTGAAGAGCTAATGTCATAGGATGCTGTGCTGGCTTCCTGCAGAGGTCCAGTTGGTCTGTGGCTGTTACTGCCCTCAAGCTTCACCTGCTTTTGCCTATATTGAGGTCAAACTATGCCCATAGGTCTCAGCCTTGAGGACCTCAGCTGCCTGGCACCTGGTAATGTGCATTTGTTGTGTTTCTGCAGCCCTGAGTTTGGGACGCATGTGGAGTTCTCCCATGCCTTGTCTAAATCACTGACAAATCTGTGGTCAGGTTTCTGTAGAGGTTCATTGCTGATGAGGAGAGGGAGAGCAATTTATTATTGATGGGTGTTCACAAACTGAGATTATGTGCAGTTGTTTCCCTTTAGTTGGCCCCTGCATAATATAAAACGCAGATGCCACAGCCATTACTGGGTGACTGGCCCGCTGCCTATTGGCTGGAGTAGGTATTAGAGTGGGCAGGGTTCTGTAAAGAAACGTGATCCACAGTGATAGAATTCCCCGTTCTGTCAGTGTCTTGGAAAATTGGCCTTCCAGAGATGAACTGTGGAATGAGCTGTGTCAGAGGCTGTCTTCTCTTATTGCAACGTTTAGCCAGTTTATTTGGAGGAACTGGTGGTCCTGACATTCTCTTAGTCACACTTAGAAAAGAGAACATTTGCATGTAATAACCTCAGGGTTAAACAGTCTTGCAGGTAGATCACAAGTGATCAATAACTTGAGATTTTAAAAACTAAGTTAGCTTTGTTCCTGAAAGTCTGTGATGCCTTTTTATCTATAAGCACTTAAAAACAATTTCCTAACAGCAAATGCGTACGTATTCATTGCACATAGATACAGTGATGACATTCTAAGGGCAAAACAGACCCAGGGTCAACTTGAGACTTCTAAATGTAATTAGAAACACATTCATTTTCACTGATAGTCTTTTTTTTTGGCCTGTCATAAATTTAATTTATTGGGGTGACACTGGTTAACAAAATTATGCAAGTTTCAGGTGCACAATTCTACAACACATCATCTGTACACTGTATTGTGTGTTCACCACCCCAGGTCAAGTTCATCCATCACCATTTACCCCCCCAGAGCCTCTTCCACGTCCCCCTATTCCCTCCTGACAGTCACCACACTATTGTTCCTGTCCATGAGTTTTTTCCCCTTTTTGCTTGCTTAACCTCTGCTCCCCCGCCCCTGCCCCCGCCCCCCAACAGCTGTCAGCCAGCTCTCTATCTATGAGTCTGTCTCTCTTTTGCTTATTAGTTCATTTTGTTCATTAGATTCCACATATGAGTGAAATCATATGATACTTAGCCTTCTCTGACCAGCTTATTTCATTTAGCATAATGTTCTCCAGGTCCATCCTGCTGTCGCAAAGGGTAAGATTTTCTTCTTCTTCTTTTTTTATGGCTGAGTAGTATTCCATGGTGTAAATGTGCCACAACTTTTTTATCCACTCATCTACTGATGGACACTTGGGCTGCTTCCAAATACGGGCCATTGTAAATAATGCTGCAGTGAACAGACTGCTGCATATAGTCTTTCAAATTAGTGTTTTGAGTTTCTTTGGATAAATTCCCAGAAGTGGAATCTCTGGTTCATAAGGCAGTTTTATTTTTAATTTTTTGGGTAACTTCATACTGCTTTCCACAGTGGCTGCACCAGTCTGCATTCCCACCAACAGTTCACCAGGGTTCCCTTTTCTCCACATCCTCACCAGCACTTGTTCGTTGACTTATTGATAGCCATTTTGACGTGTATGGTGATATCTCATTGTGGTTTTAATTTGCAGTTTTCTGATTTGATTAATGATGTTGAACATCCTTTTTTTTTTTTTAAATTTATCTTTACTGTTGAAAGTATTACAGGTGCCCCATTTCCCCCCCCCCAATTGACCCCCTCCTCCTCGCTCCACCCCCTCTACAGGCCTTCACCCTGTTATTGTCTGTGTCCATGGGTTATGCATATATGCATATAACTTCTTTGGTTATTCTCTTCCCACCCTCCACCCTTCTTCCCTCTTCCCTCTGAAATATGATTGTCTGTTGCATGTGTCAGTGTCTCTGGATCTATTTAGTTTGTCAGATTCTTTTGTTCATTAGCTTTTTCTTAAAGAAGACCTTTCAACATTTCCTGTAGTGCTGGTCTGGTGGTGATTAACTCCTTTAGCTTTTCCTTGTCTGAGAAGCTTTTTATCTGACCTTCAGTTCTAAATGATAGCTTTGCTGGGTAGAGTCATCTTAGTTGTAGGTTCTTGTTTCTCATCACTTTGAATATTTCTTGCCACTCCCTTCTGGCCTGCAAAGTTTCTGTTGAGAAATCAGCTGACATTTGTATGGGTGCTCCCTTGTAGGTAACTAACTGCTTTCCTCTTGCTGCTTTTAGGATTCTTCATCTTTAACCTTTGGCATTTTAATTATGATGTGTCTTGCTGTGGGCCTCTTTTGGGTTTCTCTTGTTTGGGACTCTCTGTGCTTTCTGGACTTGTAAGTCTGTTTCTTTCACCAGGTAGAGGAAGTTTTCTGTCATTATTTTTTTAAATAGGTTTTCAATTTCTTGCTCTCTTTCCTCTCCTTCTGGCACCCCAATAATACAAATGTTGGGCCTCTTGAAGTTGTTCCAGAGACTCCTTACACTATCTCCATATTTCTGGATTCTTTTTTCTTTGTGCTCTTCTGGTTGGGTGGTTTTTGTTTCCTCATATTCCAATTGCTGATTTGATTCTCAGCGTCCTCTGCTCTACTGTTGATTCCCTGTAAATTATTATTCACTTCAGTTCGTGTAGCCTTCATTTCAGTTTGTGTATACTTCATTTCTGATTCGTACTTTATTATGTCATCAATGGTCTCACTTGTTTTCTTAATAGTCTTACTAATATCCTTGAGTATCCTTATAACCATAATTCTGAACTCTGTATCTAGTAGCTTGCTTGGTTCTATTTCATTTCGTTCCCTTTCTGGAGATTTCTTTTGTTCTTTCCTTTGTGACATGTTTCTTTGCCTCCACATTTTGGCTGCGTCCAGGTGTTTGTTTCTGTGTAATTAGGCAGAGCTGCCATGTCTCCCTGGAATTTGTAGAGTGGCTTTGTATAGTAGGTGTCCTGCAGGGTCCAGTGGCTCAGCCTCCCCAGTCACCTGAGCTGGGTCTTCTAGGTGCTCCCCTGTGTGGGCTGTGTGCACTGTCCTGTTGTAGTTGAGCCTTGGTTGCTGTTGGCGTCCCTGGGAGGAATTGACCCCCAGGCCAATCGGCTGTGAGGACCAGCTGTAACTACAACCAAAGAACTGCTGTACTGGAGACACCCCTATGGAGCGGGATTTACTTCAATGGAGCTTTGGTGTTCACCAAGTGCGCCCCCTTGAGTGTGTCACTTGTGGTTATGGTAGGGTTGTAATCCAGCGTGATCAAGTCTGACCACCGGGTGCACTGTCTCTGGGGCCTCCCAGGAGGTGCAGAGTCAGCTTCTGCCAGTGCCTTGCCCAGGGCCACCCAGCATGAGCTACACAGCAAACCTTAGTTGGCTGCTACTTGTGCTTGGCTTGGAGGTGTCCAGGAGAGGCCAAGCTATGAACCAATGCAGGCTGCCACTAGTTCCAGGTCTGGGGCCACTTATCAAGCCGTATGGGGCACACTGATGCTTATTTGAGAGATTTTAGGAAAGTCCTAAGCATGAGGCTTGAGAGGCCACTTGCATAGAAAAGCCCCTGGAAATGGCTTGGATGAGCTTGCAGGTAGGGAGGGGTGGGGCCTCTGGGAATCACGGGGTGGGGCCAGAGGTGTGAGTCAGGTGCTGGAGATTCAAATATGGTGCCTGCTGCTGGCTGTGTGCGGGGAGGACTCGCCAAAGGAGCAATGGCCTCTGCCAGCTCTTCTGTCTGGGAGGAAGCTGCCCCTCCACCTCTTGACCCGATTTCAGGCAAGTTAGTTCCTTCCCAAGTGTCCCAGGTTCCTTTCAAGCTGCTGCCCAGTGCTGGGGCTCAGAGGGAGCGCGTCTGAGTCTGTGTGCGGGCCCTTTAATAGGAGCTGCCTGGGACTCCCGCAGCATCCCCATCCCTCAGCCACCATCCCCGCTGGTTTTCACAGCCCGGAGTTGTGGGGACTTCTCTTCCCTGTTCTGGAGCCCTGGGCTGGGGGCATGCTGTGGGTCTGGGACCCCCTCACTCCTCCTGGAAACCTCCACTGCCGAGATGTCCCTCCCGGGTTTAAACTGGCACCGGGTGTGGGCCCGCGGCCCCGTCCCTGCCATTCAGCCCCAATCTGCCCATGTCTCCGCCCTTCCTACCGGTCTCGATGCTTCTTCAGTTCCCTGGTTGTAGGGCTTCTGTTCAGCCAGATCTCAGGAGGTTCTGAGTGATGGTGGTTCTATATTTTAGTTGTGATTTTGATGTGGTTGGGGGAGGCGGCTGGTACAGCGGTTACCTACGCCGCCATCTTGTTGACTTGCTTGCCAAAGCCTGAACATCTTTTCAGGTCTCTTGGCCATCTGTATGTCCTCTTTGGAGAAGTGTCTGTTCAGGTCCTTTGCCCATTTTTTAATTGAATTGTTTGGTTTTTTGGGTGTTGAATTTTATAAGTTCTTTATAAGTTTTGGCTATTGGGTAAACCCTTATCATACGTAGAATTGGTGAATATGTTCTCCCATTTAGTGGGTAGTCTTCTTATTTTGTTGATGGTTTCCTTTCCTGTGCAAAATCTTTTTAGGTTGATGCAGTCCAGTTTATTTTTTCTTTTGTTTCCCTTGCCCGGGACATATGTCAGGAAAAATATTGCTACGAGAAATGTCCAACATGTTACTGCCTATGTTTTCGAGTCTAACATTTAAGTCGTTAATCCATTTTGAGTTTATTCTTGTGTGTGATGTAAGAAGGTGGTCTAGTTTCATTTTTTTGCACATATCTGTCCAGTTTTTCCAACACCATTTATTGAATAGACTATCTTTACCCCATGGTATGTTTTTGCCTCCTTTGTTAAATATTAATTGATAGCCTGCCTGGCTGGTGTGACTCAGAGGTTGAGCATCGATCCGGGAACCAAGATGTCACCAGTATGATTCCTGGTCAGGGCACATGCCCGGGTTGTGGGCTTGACCCCCAGTAGGGGGCATGAAGGAGGTAGCCGATCGATGATGTTGCTCTTTCACTGATGTTTCCCTCTATTCCTCTCCCTTCCTCTCTCTCTAAAAGTCAATAAAAACATGTTTTTAAAAATATTAATTGACTGTAAAGGCCTGGGTTTATTTCTGAGCTCTCTATTCTGTTCCATTGAGCTATATGTCTGTTTTTATGACAGTACCTTGCTGTTTTGATTTACTGTGACCTTGTATATAGTTTGATATCACGTAGCATGATTCCTCCAACTTTGTTCTTTCTCAAGATTGCTGTTACTATTCAGGGTCTTCTGAGGTTCCATATAAATTTTTGGAATATCTGTTCTAGTTCTGTGAAATACTCCATTGGTATCTTGAAGGGAATTGCATTGAACCTATAGATTGCTTTGGGTAGTATGGACATTGTAATGATGTTAATTCTTTCTATCTGTGAACATGGTGTATGCTTCCATTTATTTGTATCTTCTTTAGTTTCTTTCTTCAGTGTCTTATAATTTTCTAAGTACAGGTTTTTTACATCCTTGGTTAAATTTATTCATAGTTTTTTTTTTTAAAGCAACTGGAATGGGATTGTTTAAATTCTATCCTGGTTATCTTTTTAGGAACTAGGTATTATGGGTTATGTTTTTAGGCTGCAGGATTTTAAAATCTGTATCTCTCCCCTTTCTATCACTAAGCTACTGCCTTTTAAAAAAAGTTTCCTTTATTTATTTTGAAATAATTGTAGATTTATAGAAGAGTTACAAAGATAGTGCAGAGAGTTCCCATGAGCCCTTCATCTAATTTCCCCTAATACAGGCATTCACCGTTTTATTGTGCTTTGCTTTATTGCACTTCACAGATGTTGCATTTTTACAAATTGGAGGACAAGACTCTCCACTAGTGAGAAGATTGGGACTTACTTTATTGCAACACCCAGTTTATTGCGGTGGTCTGGAACTGAATCTGGATATCTCCTAGGTGTGCCTATATTAACATTGTACTCAACCACGGCACACTTATCACATTAACATTGCAATAATTTGATCGCATATCAAAAAGGGACTTTTTCCATCCCTTCACTCTCATCCAAAAACTTTTCAACACGTGGAGGTTGAAAAGCATGTTTTAAACAATGAATGGGTTACCAAAGAGATCAAGAAAGAAATAACTTCCTGGAAACAAATGAATATGAACACACAACAACTCCAAATCTATGGGACACAATGAAAGCAGTTCTGAGAGGGAAGTTCATAGCACTACAAGTCTACCTCAAAAAACAAGAAAAACTTCTAATAGACCCTCTAACCCTACAACTTAAAAACTTAGAAAGAGAACAACAAGAAAAGCCCAGAGTAAGTAGAAGGAAAGAAATAATAAAGATAAGAGCAGAGATAAGTGACATAGAGACTAAAAAAAAATACAAAAGATCAGTGAAACCAAGAGCTGGTTCTTTGAAAAGATAAACAAGATTGATGAACCTTTAGCCAGACTCATTAAGAAACAAAGAAGGGACCAAAATCAACAAAATCAGAAACAAAAGAGGTGAAATAACAACTGACCCAACAGAAATAGAAAGGATTGTAAGAAAATAACTATGAACAACTATATGACACCAAGCTGGACAACCTGGATGAAATGGATAAATTCCTAGAAAAATACAACCTTCCAAAGGTTGAGTCAGGAAGAGTCAGAAAGTCTAAATAGGCCGATAACTGTTGATGAAGTTGAAGCAGTAATCAAAGGGCTCCCAGCACACAAAAGCCCTGGCCTGTATGGCTTCACAGGGAGTTTTACCAAACATCCAAAGAAGAACTAATACCTATCCTCCTCAAACTATTTAAAAAAATCCAAGAGGAACGACCACTTCCAAACTCTTTTTACGAGGCCAGCGTTAGCCTAATTCCAAAACCACGTAAAGACAATACAAAGAAAGAGAATTACAAGCCAATATCCCTGATGAACATAGATGCTAAAATCCTCAACAAAATATTAGCAAATCGGATCCAGCAATATATTGAAAAGATCATAAACCAATACCAAGTGGGATTTATTCCAGGGATGCAAGGCTGGTACAGTATTCTCAAGTCAATAAACGTGATACATCACATAAACAAATTGAAAGACAAAAATCACATGATCATATCAATAGATGCAGAAAAAGCATTCGATGAAATCCAACACCCATTTTTGATAAAAACTCTCAGCAAAGTGGGAATAGAGGGATTGTACCTCAACATAATAAAGGCGATATATGACAAACCTACAGCCAACATCATACTCAATGGGCAAAAACTAAAACCATTTCTCCTAAGAACAGGAACAAGATAGGAGTGTCCACTTTCACCACTCTTACTCAACATAATACTGGAAGTCCTAGCCACAGTGATCAGGCAAGAAGAAAACATAAAAGGCATCCACAATGGAAAGGAGGAAACAAAACTGTCATTATTTGCAGATGTCCTGATATTGTACATAGAGAATCCTAAAGACTCCACCAAAAAACTACTAGATTTAATAAATGAACTCAGCAAGGTGGCAGGATACAAAATTAACACCCAGAAATCAATGGTATTTTTATACACCAATAATGAACTCTCAGAAAGAGATACTAAAAAAACAATCCCATTTACCATTGCAACTAAAAAAATTAGATACCTAGGAATAAACTTAACCAAAGATGTAAAAGACCTGTACTCGGAAAACTACAGGACACTGGAAAAAGAAATAGAGGAAGATATAAACAAATGGAAAAATATACCATGTTCATGGATTGGAAGAATTAGCATCATTAAAATGTCCATACTACCCAAAGCAATCTATAAATTCAATGCAATCCCTATTAAAATACCAGCAGCATATTTCACAGATTTAGAACAAACACTTCAAAAATTTATATGGAACCAAAAAACACCCCGAATAGCCATGGCAATCTTGAGAAAGAAGAACAAAGTTGGAGGGATCACAATACCAGATATCAAGTTATCTTACAAAGCCACTGTAATCAAAACAGCCTGGTACTGGCACAAGAACAGACATATAGATCAGTGGAACAGAACAGAGAACCCAGAAATTGACCCATGCCATTATGGTTAATTAATATTTGACAGAGGAAGCAAGAACATACAATGGAGTAAAGACAATCTTTTCAATAAATGGTGTTGGGAAAATTGGACAGATACATGCAAAAAAATGAAACTAGACCACCAACTTACACAAAAGTAAATTCAAAATGGATAAAAGACTTAAATGTAAGACATGAAACCATAAAAATCCTAGAGGAAAACATAGGCAGCAAAATCTCAGACATCTCTCGTAGCAATATGTTTGCTGATACATCTCTTAGGGCAAGAGAAAGGAAGGAGAAAATAAACAAGTGGGACTGCATCAAATAAAAAGCTTCAGCACAGCAAAAGAAACCATCAACAAAATGAAAAGGGAGCCCGCTGTATGGGAGAACATAATTGCCAACAACACATCGGATAAACGGTTAATATCCAAAATATATAAGGGACTCATACAACTTAACAAAAGGAAGACAATCCAATTAAAAAATGAGCAAAGGACCTAAATAGACACTTCTCCAAAGAGCACATACAAATGGCTAAGAAACATATGAAAAAATGTTCAACTTTGCTAATCATCAGAGAGATGTAAATTAAAACCACAGTGAGGTATCACCTGTCAGAATGGCTGCCATCAACAAATCAATGAACTATAAGTGCTGGTGAAGGTGTGGAGAAAAGGGCACCCTAGTGCACTGCTGGTGGGAATGCAGACTGGTGCAGCCACTATGGAAAGCAGTATGGAGGTTCCTCAAAAGATTAAAAATTGACCTGCCATTTGACCCAGTGATCCCATTTCTAGGTATATATCCTGAGGAACCCAAAACACGAATCACAAAGAACTTATGCACCCTTATGTTCATAGCAGTGCAATTTACAAAAGCTAAGATCTGGAAACAGCCCAAGTGCCCATCAGTACATGAGTGGATAAAAAAGCTGTAGCACATTTACACCATGGAATACTATGCAGCTGTAAAGAGGAAAGATCTTTTATCCTTTGGCACAGCATGGAGGGAACTAGAAAGTATTATGCTAAGTGAAATAAACCAGTCAGAGAAAGACAAGTACCACATAATCTCACTTATATGTGGAATATAATAAACAAAATAAGAGATAAACAAAGTGGTCTAGAGACAGAAGCATCGAACAGACTGAGGGATCTCAGAAGGAAGGTGGGGATAGGGGAGTGGGTGGGGAGAGATTAATCGAAGAACTTACATGTTTGTAAGCATAACCCATGGACACAGACATTGGTATGGGGGAAAGCCTGGGGGTGGGATGGATGTGGGTTGGAGTGGATCAATGGGGATAAAAAGGGGACACCTGTAATATTCTCAACAATAAAGATAAAACACACACACACAAAACTAAAACCACAGACTTGATTTGGATTCCACCAGTTTTTCTACTAATTCCCTTTTTCTATTCTCGGATCCAGTCCAATATGCTATGCTGCAGTTAGCCACTGCTCTTTTTTATCCTTTAAACAATTTTATTTTTAACCTTTTATTATGGTAAAATTTCAAACTCTATAAAAGTGGAGAACAGTACAGTGAATCCCATTCTCAGTGGTGATCAACGTGGCTAATCTCACTTGTCCCCAACAATTCTCATTTCCTGTCGAATAAGTTGGCCTTAGATGAGTTATCATGACCCTCAGCAGTACCCTTCACATGTGTGTATACGAGGCCTGCTGAGTTTGTACCTGGTTGCATGTTTGTTGTGTGTCATCACGTGGTTCCTTCCTAATGCTCTGGAATTGCTAATAAAAGCACCTTTAAATAGGAATTGGATTTGATTTTTTTTCCTGCTTTCTGCCACCACAGTTTCTAAGAAAAATGCTCCAAATACAAGCTGTATGCAGTATGATTTGTTTGGTATACACCTTCCAAAGCCTTTCCTCGCTTCTAGTTATGTTTATGCAGTGTGACCCAGTGGTTCAGAAAACCTCTCCAACTCCTCATAACTGCACTTTTCTTGAGAATATGTGATTGTACGAGCCAGACTAAAGCTCAGTTTAACAGGGGAACAACTGCCTTATTTTCACATGCCACCTTCCCTACGTGCCCAGGATACTTATGTCACCCTTGGATGACAAAGGGTTGAAGAATTACCCCCTTGCTCCAAATGTACTATTTCTCCTGGCAGAGTTTTCTTTCTTGTAGCTTTTTCTAGTTTTTTTAATTTTAATTTTATTCTCTCTCTCTCTAACCAGGGGAGAGCGCAAAAGCAGCCCCCCACTACCACAAATTAGGCAGCCGAGTTTCCCACATTTGGGGAAATCACAGGGGTCAGCACATCTGGAGTGCATTGGCTGCTGCCCACAATAGTCATTACTCCAATTGAGCATTGTCTACTAATAGCATGTTGAATGAATGAATGAACACCAGCCTACTAGAAATAAATAGGTTTATGGGTTTAACTGCTAAACTGCTTCATACCAAGGTGTTAATAGCTATACATACTTTCACTGTTGACCCCTTGGGGTTATTTACATATTAAGGAGGATGGTGTCTTGAAGAACAATTGTTTAACCCAAATGTGGAATTCCTGACCTTGTGGCTGGCTGCTGGAGAAGGCTAAGATGCCTTTCTTACTGGTCTTCAAAACAAGTTAGTGCCTTACATGAAAACTCAACCTTTGCCACCTAACAAGGCAAATTGAAAAGAATGTTTTGTTTTTGGTTCTATAGAAATATGATTGTTTGAAGGGGACTTAGGCCTTCCTGTGAGGAACAGTATGTGTTGAAATGTCTCCTCGTATTAGAATAACTATCTTTGCTGTAAGTGAAGTTTTTAATGAAAAACTGACGTCATTGCTGAAGCTCAAATGCAAATACATGTTCATTCCTTCAACTGTTATTTACTGTGCACACTCTGGCAGGTGCTGGCAGGTACTAGTGACCCAGAGGAAGGCCGCAGTCCTATGTCTAACCAGGTGACTGGCCTCAGGTTGACTTTGATACACACATGATATATTTCCAGTAGTCATTACTAATATTATTACAATTACAAATAGAAACCCAAGCCGATGACATGGTTAGCACTGCAGTCATTCCATTGGAACTTGGTGGGTCCCCAGAGCAATGTTAGGCACTGAGACTGACGTAGGTGTGGGTGACAAGGTTAACTTCTGTACTTAATCATCTTAAGAATTACGAATTAATTACGGGTAGATACTGATGTATTCTTTTGTGTATCTGTCACATAAAAATGTGGCGTTGTAGCTCTGTGCTGTCACATGGTGCCCTTATACGAATCATTCAGTCCACACTTAACAGGGTGGCATCTCAGAGATGACTGTGATGCATGTGGCAAATATCTAAATTATATAATGGGTGAAGACCGTTGAAAAATGCGGAGGAACTGGTGTAAAAAACTAAGATGCCACTGGCTGACTTTACAAGTAAGGCTTATGTGAAATGCTTATAAACACATCTCCTGTGCCGTCTTCCAAGGATGTCTGAATCTGGCCCCTCTGCAGAGAGGGACCCTTGTTCCTAGTATACAGGGTAGGGCAAAAGGAGGTTTACAGTTCATATGGGAAATAATACAATAATTAATAAATAATAATACAAGTGTAAGCCCCATGTTTCATGTACTCACAACTGTAAACTTACTTTTGTAGTATCTGTATAGTCTTTTTTAAAAAAAAATTATCTTTATTGTTGCAAGTATCACAGATGTCCTCTTTTCCCCCATTGACCCCTCCTGCCTCCCCTGCCCCGCTACCCCAGGCCTTCTCCATATAGTCTTGTTCGGCTTCTCTTCTGTTTATTTTGTGTCTTGGCATTTTGCTAGTTTTCCAAACCAGCGCCTGCAGCACGAGGCCTCAGGGAATAGATGGCATGAGACAAACATGCTGGTGTGGCTACCGGGGCAGCCAGAGGGTCCGGCGTCCAGGCCTGCCCACTCCTGGCACGCCACCTGCCCTGCCCCTGCCCCCAAGTCTGAGTGATCTCTGGGCTCTTCGGCCAGCTTGGGCTCTGGATGAGGGGTCCCGACTGCTGCCACAGGAGAAAAAAGGAGTGAGATGAAGTGTCAGACATTTGCAGCTGCTGAGAACACACGAGAGCTGTGGCCCGAAGGAAACAGGCAACAGGAGCCAGAGCCTCCAAGTGACCAGAGGCAGTCTTTGTGAGGGAAGCGGGATACATTTTCATATGCTTCTGCTGTTTTTAGCATGAGCATGCTTAGACTGCTTACTGAATGTGTCATTGACTCCATTCCTTTATAGAGATGTAATATGAATCTAGGAAGAGTAATATTTTAAAAGTCCTTATTTTCTTCTTCCCTGCTCTGCCCCCAAGGAATTTCTAATCCTGCAGGGTAAACTAGAATTAGGATGGGTGATAAGTCTTTCTTATGATTGATTTAACATGAGCAGGCAAGGTTCCTTTTGGGACTGATTATGACACACAGTGCTAATGGGGGTTGATTTGTAATGGGAGGTACGGTGTCTGTTATCTTATAAATTCTGAAAAAAAAGGGGGGGAGGGACAGAGACAGAAGGAAAGAAGGATTGTATTCAATGAAAACAGAAAAACCTGGAATTCAGAATAGTCTTTTGTTATGCTCTTAAAGGCATAATGATCAGAATCAATTATATTTTTATTATTTTTGTGTAGAAATGAACACAGGTGCTCTTGATCGGGCACAGGGCTGTACTTGCCCCTTTACGCTCTGGTGTCACTGCCCATGAGACTGTGAGTTTCGGATGACCCCCTCACCTGCTCACTCATCAGCTCAGGAGCTCACTGTAAAGTGGGGAGAACACAGTGATTAAGGAGGCCTGTGAATAAATGTAGACTTGCCCCTTGGGAGAGCCCCCAAGGCAAGCACACGAGTGAGCGAGGCTCCCTGCTTCCCTGGTAGGCGTGCAGGGAGAGCTGGCTGGGGATAGGTTCTCACAATGCAGGTAGGGAAACAGCCTGGGAGGGAGTGTGGGGGGTGCAGCAAGGGGTCCCACAGGCTGGTTGAAGGTTCTCCTGAGACTGTGTGCGATCTTGTAGGCTTTGGGAAGCCATTGGAGAGTTTGAAGCAGTGGGATGACAACTTCTGTTTCCACTTGACCACACAGGCAAGGAAGGCCGGGCACAGACAGAGCAAGGGCTGCTTTGAGGCTGCTCAGCTAATCTGGGGCATAGCTGGGCCTAAAACTCCAGCTGAAGTGTTTGCTGTCACAGATACATCCAATATTGTCCTCATTCATGGCTGTGCTAGAACTAGAGATGGTCCTAGTCTGAACTAGAGTGAGCCTCACCAAACAAAAATGAGCACAAGTAACAAGCATAAAAATTATAAAGCATTTAAAAGAACAAACCCCCAATTATTTTAATTTAAAAAGATCCACTGTTAACAAAATGTGGGGTTCTGTATGTAGGGGCCAGGGAAAGCCTTATTAGGTGATAGTTGAGCAGGGACCCAAGGTAGTGAGCCATGTGGATACTGGGAAGATTTCTAGGCAGAGGGAATTCTGTGCAAAAGTATTGAGGCAAGAGCTTGCCTGGAGTGTTCAAGGTCATGAGGCTGGAGAGGAGCAAGGGGAGGAGCGAGGGATAGGCCAGGTGAATGGGTGCATGTGCTAGTGTGCGCGGCCCTGCAGGGCTCTGGTGAAAGGGGGCCAGTCCAGGCTTGGAGCAGAGCAGTGTCTTGGCTTAGGTTTCATGACTGTGGTAAAGTGAGGTGAAGTGGGGTGACAGTAGAGGAGGCTGTTGCAGTATTGAGTCCTTAGAGATGATGGTTCTCAGGCCAGGGTGGTCCAGATGGAGAGTATGAATCAGGAGCTGGAAGGTGGAGCTGCAAGGATTTGCTGAGGGCTGAGAAAGACAAGGATGCGTCAGAGTTTTTGCATGAGCAACTGGAGTTGTATTTCTTCAGGATGGGGAAGATTAGGGAAGGGGCAATTTTCATCATCGTTTCTTATTTTGAGGAGACTATTATTGTTATTAGTTTTTTGGCCGACTTATTACTACTCTTTTTAAAAAATATATCTTTATTGATTTCAGAGAGAGGAAGGGAGAGAAAGAGAGAGAGAAAAACATCAATGATGCAAGTCATTGATTGGCCGCCTCCTGCACCCCCCACACTGGGGATCGAGCCTGCAACCCAGGCATGTGCCCTGATGGGAAATCGAACCTTAATCTCCTGGATCCTAGGTTGATGCTCAACCGCTGAGCCACGCTGGCCAGGCTTATTACTACTCTTTGTTGTCATCCTGTTTCTGCCTAACCTTTGTGCTTTCTAACCTTTTTGAAAACAGCTCACCATTTATTTAGGACATTATGAATGTTAATTGTTGACTGGAAGTCAAATGGAGTTTCTTTGCAAGAAAGATTCAATTTAAACTATTTGATCCCTCAGGGGGAACGGTGCTGTGTACACACACACGAGGTTTTAATGCTCTATTATTCTATTGGAATTAGAACAGTGATTATATATGTTGACAGGACTCAGATCCATGAACTGCCCTGAATGTTGTGGGAAGTTTGGGTGAACCTAAATCTGTTTCTTTCCTCTAAAAACATCCCCTACGTTTGAGGTGGGTCCTCTCTATGTTGGGAGTAGAAATGCCTTTTAAATTTGGGTCCCTTTCCTGGCTCTGTGATCTGAGCTACCCTCTTGTGATGCTGGTTAGAAATGCAGACTCAGCCTCACCCTGATCCACAAATTAGAACCTGCCTTTACAAGGTCCCCAGGGGATCTGTGCACCTTAAAGTTTGAGAAGTACTGAGTGAGAACAATTTTAAGCATTTCTGAAGCCTTGCTTCAGGGTCAGCATTTCATCTGGGTGCTGAGTTTAAATCCCATGAACTCCAGCAGGTCTTTGGAGCTGCTGCGAACAGGGTCAAGTTACAGATCACTGCCAACAGCATCTCCAGCAGTCTGGCACCTCTTAGATGCTTTCTTAGAGAGTCCTTTGAAAATGAGACCCCTGGTAAGCTGGCGTGTGCTTTGGCACGAAATAGAGAGCCTTCTCTTTTCTAAGGAGAGGGTCAAAAGTGGGGGTTGAATGAATGGAGGGGGAAAGCCCAGGTGTCTGGGCACCCAGTGTTGCAGGTGCACCTGCTGGGGTGAAAGGAAATTCATATTGCTGAAATGAAAGAGCTGTTTGATATATGTTGGTGCACTTATTTGGAAAACATTGCCCATAGATCTCAGAATTGTTTGTTGCATTTTCCTTAAACATTTCTCTTGTCAGAATGATGAGAAAATTGCTTGTGTGGGAACTTGAGAAGTGCAAATTTGTTAATACCTCCTTTGACAATGGTTTGTATTCAGAGCTGTTTATGAGCTGTCACAAATCATTTCCAGTTAAAATGTGCTGCCTTTAAATCAAGTAGCAATGGAAGAGTCTGGGAGGATATGCGGGGCTTCATGGTCCCAGCTCAAGTAGGGCCCAAGCTTGCGTGCTGTGGGTCTGGTTTTTAAATCAATAAATTGAATTGTAAAGAGTGAAAATGGCCTGGTTCCTGTGGAAAAGTCCTGTTTTGAAAATCTTCTCCCTTATAATGATAATCAGAAGCCTAAGATTAATAGGCATGCACTTGAGGTTTCGCCATTGTTTTGATGGTTAGGATAGAGAGAAAGTCAGTGTGTGGCCTTTTGTTCTTTTATGATGTTTGTCAGACTCAGGGTTGGTACCATTAGCTCAGCATTGATCAGACATGACATGTAGTTTCCCCCCGTAATAATGGGGCTATGCCCCGACCTGTCTCTCCCACCCCATCCACCTTGTGCTCATGGCCTATACAATCCCTGCATTGGCTGTCTGGGGCTCAGAGTGCAGCCCATGGCCTTGTGAATTGTGAGAAATGAAACAATCATATGGGGTATTTTTTAATGAGTCTAGATCCTTTGTAGCAGTGGATTTGAACTAGAGGCAGTTTTGTTTCCCAGGGGACGTTTGCCAATGTCTGGAGACATTTTTGGTTATCACAACAAAGCTGGGGAAGGTGGCGGTACCACTGGTATCTATTGGACAGAGGCCAGGGATGGTGTTAAACAACCTACAATGCAAAGGACAGCCCCTACAACAAAGAATTTTCTGGCCCCAGATGTCGGTAGCACTGAGGTTGAGAAACCCTGTGTTAGAGTTAGTGGCAGTTTTGATAGATGGATAAGAGTGGGTTGAGATTAGACTATATACCTTGGCCAGATAGTGGTTGGGAAGATGTCAGAAATCCAATGTCTGTTACTATTCTGTTTTCATTAGTTTACTTAATATTCAGAAAAGCAATTCCCATTGTCCCAAATTCATTAAATTCATTATTTCCAACCAAGACAGATAGTCACAAACTGCTGAGGTCCAGATGGACAGACTCCTTCATCATAGGTAGCCCTACTTTTCTCTGTGCTTCCAAAACATTCTGCATGTCGGTGAAGAAGCACACCTCTAAAAGGAATGGGAGGGGTTTTCTTTTCTAACCTCCTGATTTGTCTTAATCAGTGAATTATACGAAATTCTTTTTTTGTTAGCACTAAAATGGAATCTGCTAATAAAATACCCACTGGGGAGATTGGTGAAAACACTGGAAATGTGGTACATTTTCTTGAATACTTTATGCTCAGTAAATTTGGGTATTTACTTAAATTTTGCTTTCATAACTTCAAAATTTAACTTTCTTTAAACAAGTGTTTAAAAATGACTAGAGGGAAGTTCAGGGAATGGAGTAATCTATCACCTGTGTACTGAAGGTTAAACTCTTTTTCACAATTGCCCTTCCTTTCTTTTACCAGGTCCTTTAAAAGCTTTTGTGATCTGATTACAGTTTATAGAAATTTGCAGTTGATAAATTTATTGTTCATTAGTTCACTCTTTAGGCACATAATATTTCTTTCTAGCTTATTGGGCTGTGGTTTGGTCTCTCATGAAACAGATTTTCTCTTTCCTTAACTAGATTACTGATAATTTTCAAATGAGACAGAGAAAGAAGTAGGCCCAAATAACTGGTCTTTTAACCTCTATAAAACAGCCTTCCTGGAAAATGCTCTCTCTAAAGGGGACTCATAATTTAAATCAAGAATAGACAGGTATTGCTGCCATGTAAAACTTCTGTGCTTGATGCTGTGGTAGACCAGTGAGTCCCCAGGCCAGGTTACAGTTTATCATTTTATGCTCAATTCAGGATGATAGCGTGCTCCTGAAATGAACTGGTTTTGGAGGCTGTCATTTACCTGGAGCACTGTACAACTTCATACTATCTCCAAAGTGAAGGGTGAATTGCATAGATTGTGGGTACCTTCTAATTGACTTTTGGGTAAAATGAGTCTTAATACTAAAACATCCCACAGTTGTAGGTGTTAGAGAGGTATTAAGTAAAAAATACCAAAAGCCTTAGAATGTTCTGTTATATGTATATCATGTACTTTTATGTGGTTCATCTTCTTTAAGTGGTTTCTTTAGCTTGTTTTCTGATTTTATCTGTCTATCTATCTATCTATCTATCTATCTATCTATCTATCTATCTACCTACCTACCTACTTACCTACCTAATATTTATTACCTATATCTATTTCTATCTGTTTATTATATCTACCTATCTGCTTGTCTCTATCAATATATATTTCTATCCATCTATCTACCTATCAGTCCATCTGTCTACCTACCTACTTATCATCTCTATCAATCATCTGTCTGTCTATCTGTATCTATCTACTTTATCTATCTATCTATCTATCTGTCTGTCTGTCTGTCTATCTATCTATCTATCATCTATCATCTATCATCTATCTATATCTATCCATCCATCCATCCATCTATCCATCCTACTCACAAAACACAAGGGGTATTCATTCTACCTTCCCCTTAAAGAGAAAAGGCTGTATAAAAAGAAAAGGCTGTAATTTATTTTCAAAATATTTCTTAAGAGCACATATTGCTTTTTATTGAAGGTCATTACTATGACCTACTCATTTTCAATGTCACTTTAGTGGCCTGTGTGCCAGCCCATGTGCCACAGCTTGGAAATTCTTTGCTGCCTTGGGCTTTTTTCTGACCACAGCACCAGACATGTTCTCTCTGATCCAGCTGCGTCCTTGATGCCTGTGACCACGGTACCTCTCTAGATTTTCGGCAGCCTAGTTGAGAGCTCTGAAGCTTTTCTTGGCCGTAGTAAACTGCCTGGATATAGTTATCTTTTATGCACTGTCATAACCAACAAGTATATTAAAGGCTTTGCAAATCTTTCTCTAATCTTTGACAGGTAGCTGAGTAGTAGTGGTTTTACATGAACTTGGCCAATTTGATCGTGTTTGGAATGAATGGGTGCATATGACACTTAGTGGGAAATGGCGAGATTCTAAAGCATAGCATCTCTGTGACTTAGCCAATTATTTTCTTCTCCATATTGTATTATTTGTGGTTGCTATTCTTTCTCTCACTGTTTCCTTTCCTCCTTGCAGATGTCTTTCTAGAACTTACTTTGTCTTTTTTGACCTTCTGCCTCATAGACATGAATGGTTGCCTGCACTCACCTGCTCTTGAATTCCCTCTGTTATGTTACTTGACCAAAAGGAGTCGTCTGTCCTTAGTTTGAGTCTTTCTGAGGATGGGGAACTCATCACTACTGAATATAGCCCATTTTGAGGACAGTGCAGCAGCTGGAAAGACCTCCCTACCAGACTGGGTTGAAATGTGCCTCCTGTGGCCTCCTCTGGCCTGTGGTTCAGAGCAGGGTTTGATTTTCCTCTGTGTTGGCCCTGAAGATATTTGAAGATACCCTCGATGTCCCATCTTACCTTCCTCTTTTCCAGGTCAGATTGCCCAGCTTGCTCTCACCATTCCTTCCCTGGCACATTGACAGCTCCTCTGTGTTCCTATTTTATTTTATTTTATTTTATTTTATTTTATTTTATTTTATTTTATTTTATTTTATTTTATTTTATTTTATTTTATTTATTTTATTATTTTATTTTATTTTCATAATCCTCACTTGAGGATATGCTTTTCATTGATTTTAGAGAGAAAAGAAGGAAGAGAGAAGAGAGAGGGGAGAGGGAGAGAGGAACATCGATGTGAGAGAGAAACATCAATCGGCTGCCTCCTGTAAGTGCCCTGACTGGGGATCAAGTGCCCTGACCGGGGATCAAACCCACAACCTTTTGGTGTATGGGACAACACTCCAACCAGCTGAGCCACCCTGCCAGGGCCTCTGTGTTCCTATTTTAGACGAGGGTGTACTCACCAAATGGTGGTGGGAGTGCTTTCCAAAACCCAGCACTGTCTTAGTGCCGCAGGCTTGAGGAGGTGACATGAGCATTGGTGAAGCTGAGATACTGGGGCAATTAGTCCTGGCTCCAGTGAACAGCAAAAACTCTGCTCCAACATTCCACTTACTGGTGGAAAAACAGACCAGTGGGTTCTCTCTTCTGCTTATAGATGATAGATTTTCTTTGTATTGTTTACCAAGAAAGAATGTGGTTTCTCAGCCAAAAACTTGGGTTCCTGGTTCCTGGTGAACTGTTGTTAGAGCACTCCAAGACTCTTCATTTATAGAAAGATAATTTAGAGAAAATGCTCTGCCTGGGACAGGGTAGACTTCAGCAAATGTTGGCGAAAATCCCAATTCAGTTCAATTTGTGGGCTAAAAATTCTTGCTGTTGGTTTCATACTTCAACCTCAGACCTTCAGAACTTTTGGGGGGATTGTTTTGGCAGCTGTATCCTAAAGACAATACTGATTAGGTCCACAGAGCTAGTGAGAAGCCCACCTGTAAATTAGCCGTGTGGGTAGAAACTTAGATGATTTTGTTAGAAAGTGCAGTGTTTCTGTCCTACTTTTGAATTTCAAGGCCGACCTCCAGGATTTGTAAAGACCTCATCTGTACTGAAGACTGCCCAAGAGGTATGGCTCCTCTGGCCACAGTGTCATTCCAGCCTGTGTGCAGAACCTATGCTGTGTGTGCATTAGGAAGGAGAGGGTTGAGGGGGACCTTTGGTGCAAAACTGCACATGCTGCTGGGCCAGAGAGACCAAAGAGGGTGCGAGGAAAGGGGGTGACACTGTAGGGATGGGAGGACCCATATGGAGTTTCATACACAGGGAGGGACTGAACTCTGAGCATTGCCCATGGTGTGTACTCCTGAAGGCGGTGTGCCAGCCTTCCTGCATTCCAGCAGGTCTCACAGCAGCCTGGAGAGGCCAGTGTGGGAACCAGGTGGAGAGATCCAGACTCTTGAAAGCAGGAGGTGACCAGGAGAGAGGTACTGACTCATGGTGGCACTTCCCATCACTCAGTTCAAATCCCAGCTCTGCCCATTCCCAGCTGAGTGATCTTGGATGATGCTCTTAACCTTCCTGTGCCTCATCCTCCCCGACTATAAGAGGAAGATGTTCGTAGTAGTATTACCCACCTCAGAATTCTCATAAGGATTTTCAGAGTTAATAATGTAAAGTGCTTAGTACATAGCTGGCCTATCCTAAGTGTTGTGATTGTAAGTGAGGACCCAGGTCCTTCTGACTACACCGCCTCTCTGAAGGTCATTGCTGAGTTACAGCTGAACTTCAGCCTCTCCCATATTAGTAATCGTACTTCATTTAATAAAGTACAGTCAGCATGACTTTAGAATTTTGGGGAAGCTGTACTGTAACCCTGGAGTAAGTGTGTAAGGCGGTTGTTGAGTGCAGAATGACATGAGAGGGGGTCTGTAGTGTGCTGCGATGGAGTCAGGGAGGGGTGCATGGCCCTTCGTCCCTCCTGCTGTAGATCAGTTCCCACCCCTCCCCTTGTAAGCCCTGCACTGCAGTTGGATGTTATTTCAAAGAGCGGGGGCTGGTGGGGGAGGAAAGTGGCTGTTAATGGTCCTGTACAGCCTATGAGGATGGCTGCTCTGTGTTAAGCTGCTGAGGGAAGGACAGGCCTGGAGATGCTGGGTAGCTTCCCAGAGCCCTGGGGTCACATCCTCAGAGTGCGCCTTGCTGCTTTTAAAAGGGAATATCCAGAACATTAAACACACCCATATTTCACGATAAGTATAAAAGCATTTTATAAAGCCAGAAATGAATGAGTTTTTACATATTTGCTATCATTCAATTATATAATATCCTTTATGAGTATAGCTGATTAAGATTGGCTTTTTTTCATAAATATTCCAGGCCCAATAACTTAGGTAAATAACATTCTTTGGCAGAGAAACCTTTAACATGTGTTTTGTATTAGACACTGTACTGTGTTTCCTTTCTGTTCAAGATTGTGATGGGCTCTGAGCATTGTATAATACTTTTTTTTGCAAATGGCTGCGCTTTGGATTGTGTGGAGTGATTTCTCTGTAGCCTTTAACTTTTTTCAAGACTTTGAATCTGGATTAATTTTTGTTTATAAAGCTTTTCAAGATGCATTGCTGAAAAATGTAGTTGAGGAATGTATCTGTAAAAAGCACATGGGTGTATTTCACAACTGTGCTGTTTTAGGAAAGCATTTAAAATGCAAGCTTCCTGAGTCTGGAAAATTCAGAGGTGGCTTATAAACAGACTCAAGTGTTTCGAGTTTGAGGCAGACGTGGGTAAATTTATCTATACAATAATATAAAAGCTCCCCTTTCTTTTACCTGATTTAAAGCTGGTTACCCGAGCCAGGAACCTGGACTTGTTCTGGCTCCTCCCCATCCTCTCTGCGTACCGGTCTCCACACCATGCCCTGCCATTTTACTTCTGAGGACTCTTTTGCATGAGTTTTTCCATTCCTGCATGTAGTTACTGCCTTAGCATCTCAGCGTTTCTTGCCTGAACTTTTGCAACAGCCTCTGGAGATGGCTCTGCCTTTGACCTCTGATTTTTCTCTCCCATCCTCATATGTCCTTCCCTGTGCTTTAGGGCAGAGGGTCTCAGACTTCAGTGTGTATTAGAATCAGCTGGAGAGCTCCTCTGATTTGGTAGGTGTGGAGTGGAACCTAAGACTTTGCATTTCTCACATGTTCCCAGGGGATGCTGATGCTCCCAGTCTGGAACCCTGCTCTCTGAGAACTACCACTCCAGTTACCTAGCCCACACAGCTGACCTGTCACTGCCTTGCTTCAAAAGGTAAAGGCCAGACTTGCCTGTGTGGCCTCAGGGCTACAGTAGCCTGATTTGGGCCTCTGTCTCCAGCCCCGTCTCCCATTTCTCCCCATTTCACCCCATTTCTCCAGTGACACCCAACAGACCATGCCCTTCCCAGCTACTGTGCCTGGAATGCCACCCGCCTCCATTAGCATGGACGGCACTCAGAGAGGTGTTTCTGGGCTCATGTTAACTTGTTGAAATGTGTAACAGGAATGAATTTTTCCATGGCACTCAGGAGCAAGGCATGTCGCGTCTCTTTATTTTTCTAGAGCAATTAAATCTCATTTGAGCCCTGACTCACCAAGAAAGGTAAGACAGCTCATTATCAGTCATTTAAAGATGAAGTGTGTACCCCAGGGCTTGTCACTCACCCGCGTTCCCGCTTCCTTGTTATTGGTGATCTATTAATGAATGAAGCACTTGCTTGGTGCCCGGTCACGCTGCTAGGGGTGCCCCCACCCCTGCTCGTCCTGGGGAACCCTTGCTCAGCTGCCCCCAGCTCCATCCTCTACGGAGCCTTGTCAGCCTGCTCCTGTCTCCATCTCCTCCAGCTCTTCGCCTGCGGCCTCTAAGCACGAAGGCTCCTTTCTCCCTCACAGAGATCAGGTTAAGTGGATTGAATGTTTTTCAAATGTTGGTATGTTTAGGAATTATTTGAGTAGCTTGTTAAAAATGCAGATTTCTAAACCCCACCCGGAGAGAATCTTACTTGGACGGGCGTGGCGGAGAGCACCCCGTAAGCACTGTCCGGCGGCTTGCCTTAGGATGCATGGGAGCTAACGTATTCTGTGAGTCACTGCTCTTTTCCGAACTTTGATTTAAGTCATGTGCAGACCAGTGCATTCTGTCACCAAGCTTTTTGTATTCTTACGCTTTTCGAGATATGCACAGAGAGAGATTTTTTCCTCTTAAGGCTAAGACCACAATGTAGTATCGATTTCCTTTGTTTTCATTATCATATGGCAGAATATTTTGTACCTCTGTTGATAGATTGCAGACAGTGCTCTTTGCCTTTCCTCTCAGTCCATTCTTTTTCCCGTGCCTCAGTTTCCCCTTTCACCCTCCTCTCCCGTTTGGTCTCCTTCTTCTTGCTTTCTTCTCTTGGCTTGACCCTTCTTACCTCTCCCCTCTCCTTCCTGCTCCAGGCAGCCATTGTAATTGGGAAGTTGGCCAATCATATTGTGTGCTAAGGCCTTGTGGTTGTAATTCTTTCCCTTCTCACAAAAATTCCAGTTATTTGAATTACCCAGCTGTTTAGATTCTGGCTAAGTGGGACTTAATTTCATGTTTGGATCTGAAAACATGGTGCTTACTGGTCTCTATATGCATGTCTGAGTTTACTGTTGCAGACACGGAAGGGAGATATTTTAATAAGCCAGTGGTTGCAAAACGTTATGCTTTCAGAATTACTCTTCTGTTTAGTACTTCGCAGCTGAAGCACACTGCGCTTGTAGCTTGGTTTTCCCCTGTAGCGTAGGGTTGCTACGCTAACGCCACTTCTTGCTTTTCCCTTTTTCGCTTCCCTTTCTCTTACCTGTGTCATTAATTTTAGATTGTACTGCTTTCTTAAAGGCTAAAGTAATGCACAGAGTAAAACCATACACTGTTTAGAAGCTATGCAGTATTAGATTGTAAACCTGTAAAAATTCTTAACAAAGTTAGTGGTTTGGAAGGATTTTCATGAGAACTCCTTCAGCTGAAAGGTAGTAAATTCCTTAAAATAACTAAACTTTGGCTTATAACAAGGTCATTGTTTGGCAGTGTCCATGTTTTAAAAACTTTCCAGAACTTAGAGGAGGAAGTGATTCTGAGACAATGTAGTGATTTAAAAAATAAAAAACAATAATTTACCATTTTCATTATTTACCAAGGATTCATTTCCTTTCTTGCAACTTTTTACCCTACATTCTAGATAAATTGGACCATGTGAAGAACTAGATTAGTTTTACTTTTTTTAAAAAAACTGAAATTGGTTTTTCAGAAATGGAAATTTGGCAGCAAGTATGGAAACTTGCAAATCAGTTTACAGTATGTTCTGTGCTTCTTAGTTTAATGAAACCCATAAGAATGAGGAAAGACTGCATGACTTCAAATAAGAGAAGGCTGTGCTAGTGTAGGTTTTGCCTTTTCTGGGATTTTATTTTTACCCTTATTAATTCAGTAGCATGTAGAAGGGCATGTCCAGACTTTAGTGGGTTAATAGTGGCCTCCAAATGGGTAGAATTTTAACTCCAATAGTTATTTTTTTGTGATCTCATATAGAAAATGCTAGGAAATGCTTTCTTTCTAAGAATGGTATAAAATCACTATTCTTAAAAAATATGAAGAGGGGTGAGGTAATTAAGAAAACACAATAAAAACTGTGACATAACAGAATATAAGCAATTGGCTAATAACAGTCTTTACAGTCAGACACTGTGTTCTGAACTTGACCTCTGATGAGGTAGTATAAGCGTTTATTTTCTGTTGAAATGATCAGCTAACATGGGAATATTTGGAGCATCTGTGTACCTTTCAAATAAAATAGGATAGATGGACATTTTAAAAAACGATGGTTTCATCATTAATATATATTTTCCAGCCTGCTGGAGCCCTAATGAGCCCATTTGACATAGCACGGCTTGCTTTTAGTGTATCCAAGTTCGTAGTATATGAATTTCTTTCAAATAGATGTTCTCTTTTCACTCTTTGACAGTTTATAGGTTCTGCACTAGGCCTTGTCCTGCTTTCCAAGTCAGTTTCCTTTCTGAGTCATTTTACTCCCTCACTTTGGTGCTATCTTCCACTCTTCCCACATCGCCCTTTCTGTCACCACCACCGATGGGCTGCCATCAGCTGAAGCCCACATTAACATGCTTGTGGATGTCACCTAAACACCTGCCTTCATAGCCGGTGCTCTCTGCTGAGTGGTTTGCTCTGTTTCTGAACACACGTTATTAGAGGGGCTAACGGGGGGTACCTTGGTCTGTCAACCACTGGGGGCTGTCTTGTGTGTTATTACTGGACTACCACATTGTCATCTCCCTGGGAGCCTGTTGGAAATGCAGCCTCTTGGGGCTCACTGCAGACATGCCGAGTCTGAATTTGTCCTGCTTTAGGATACAAAGCAGTGCTTATACTGGGTCTATTTTAATGACCACTTCCAAGTTTATCAAAGCAGTGAAAGACAAAGGCAAAGATCCTATAGCAGCAGAATGTGTTTTCATTAAGTTACTTCAGAATACTGTATCCCAGACTTTATTTGAAAAGCTTATGCACAGATAGTGCAGCTGGAGTGAGTTCTCTTTAGCTGCAGCAGAGAACAGTTAGCTCCTCTCTGCTTTCTGGGTAGTCCACGAGTCTTGAGGGCTGTGCTGTGAAGGATTGTCCTTCAGGACACCCTAGGGTTTCACTAGAAAAGCAGAGTTTGCTCTGTTCTGCAGGCTGAGAGGATAGGTGGACAAAGGGGGAGACAGCTGATGTGCAAAATGATTCATTAATAGTTATTAATTAAGTGCCTTAGTTATTTAAGTGCCTAGACCAATGTTTTAGAACTGAAGGTCACAGCTCGTTAGTGGTCCATGCAATCATCTTAGTAGGTCACAACCAACACTTAAAAGTGATCTGCAATAGAAGAGAACATAGAATATAGTTCACATAGAAAGGCTAAGATTGTTTTTAGAAACTTTAAAAAAGTTTTACATGTGACATGTATATATATATATATATATATATTTAATATCACAACTCAGTATATGTGTATATGTGTATGCACATATATATGCATACATGTAATCATACATGTATGTCTCTATATATGTGTATGTATGTATTGCATTAAAAGTGTTTGAAAGTTCAAAATGATTAGTATTATGGGGAGTTATAGAGGAAGTAGTAAAATATATAGTCAGTGTGATTTAATGGAGGAGAAACACCAAGCATAGATGTTTATTATTGGCTCAGTTTACCAAATGCTAAATATGTATCCTAGATATTAATGAATAGAAAACATTTTGCCATTCAGAAATGTTGGGAAATAGGATGTTATTATGATTTTTTAAACCATTGTTTTTACCATAGAGCTATCATAATTTTTAAAAAAAATTGTTTTGAGAGAAAGAGAGAGAGGTGAGAGAGAAATATCGATCAGTTGCCTACACACACCCCCGACTGGGGATTGAACTCACAACCCAAGTATGTGCCCTGACTGGGAATTGAACCCGCTACCTCTTGGTGTATGGGATGATGCTCCAACTAAATGAGCCACACTGGCCAGGGGTATTTTAAACTTAATTTGACTTTTCACTGCTGACTTAGACAACTTTAGGATCTTCTGTATCTTTGGCATTATCGTGGTAAACATTCAGTATTTATGTGTAGGTGAAGGATGGAGCGGCATCCTTTGAGCCCATAGAGTGCTCATTGCCAGACTCCCACATGAAGCCTGGAGCTACCTTGAAGGTTGAAGAGTCCAGTTTTTGCCTCTTCTCAACTTTCTTCTTCCTGTGTCTTCAGCGTCATGGCACTGGGCTTGGCATAGTTAGCATCTGGTAAGCCCTTGCTGAATGAATGCATGACTCTCAGTAGCTCCTCATTTCTTTAGAGTAAAAGCCAAGTCCTTACAATTGCCTACAAGCCCGTGGGATCCCTGTGGCCTGTCTGATGTCTCCTGATACTTTTGCCCTCATTAACTCAGTCCAGCCACCCTGCCTCCTTGTTCCTGGACTTCTCCCTGGAACACTCTTCCTCAGATACCCATGTGTCCACCCTCTTGCCTCCTTCCAGCCTTGGCTCAGATACCACCTTCTCAGGGAGCCTTCTCCAGCACCTCTTCCCTCGACCCTGCACCGTCTGTCCCCTGCCCTGCACTGTCTGTCCCCTGCCCTGCTCTGTCCTTGCCTTTCTATACAGCACTTACCACTTCTGAGCAAACTGCTTCATTTATCTGTTGAGTAATGACTGACAGTCATTTATCATTTGACTGTCAAGACTCAGTTTTGCTTGCTAATGTCCCCCTGGATCGGCTCTGGCACTTAGTGGGCGCACACAACAACCTGCCAGTGGATTGCATGGTTGAATGAGTTTGCATGTGGACTTTGACCTACTTCTGTTTCTTCTTTCCACCTTACCTGACAGGGTGACCTTTCTGTCTCGTCCTGGCATTTAGCATCCGCTCCACCACAGTACTAGGGATTCAGCACATAGGAACAGCTCTTAGAATTTCTTATAGAAATGGAGAGTTGGGCCTATATTTAATGTTAAATATGAGGTCAACAAAATATTGGTAAAAATTTTTTCTTTAGCTTATGAAAACCAATCTTGACATTTGATTGTAACAGTGCAGACTTACTGGATTTTCATAGAAGTAGCAACTTAGGTCCTTTTTATTTTCTGATAGTATGTGCTAGAAAACTTGGGACATAATGGGTCTTCACCATCCTGAGAGTGAGTCTGCTGTGGCTCCTGAGAAGTCCTGGCTGTGGCCTCCCACTGTACCATCTTAGGTGGTCAGGACTCTGATCTGCCAGTGTGGCTCCACAGCATCCACGTTCATCTCTGCTTGTGTGCTTGTGGAGTGTTCATGGAAGAGACCAAAAGGATACCCTGGCTGGAGTGGCTCAGTGGTTAGAGCGTCAGGCTGTGCACCGAAGGGTCATGGGTTCGATTTCCAGCCAAGGGCACGTACCTGGGTTGCAGGTTCGATTCTGGCCCCAGTCCAAAGGTGTGGGAGAGGCAGCCAATCAAAGTGTCTCTTTCACATTGATGTTTCTCTTTCCCTCTCTCTCTCTCCTCCTTCCACTCTCTCAAAAAAAAAAAAAAAAAAAAAAAAAAAAATCAATGGGAAAAATATCCTCCAGCGAGGATTAACAAAAAAAAACAAAGGAAAGGAAAAGACCACAAGGTGTGAAAGAAATCTGCTTATTGGTGAATGACTTGCTGCTGTTTCCAAATGGAATAATACAATCTGGATTTGAAGATAATGTTATGACAAAAATTTTCAAAGGAATGGAAAGGAGTTCCCAAGAACAAAGCATTTTCATTTTTTGATACTTTGGCTATTCTTTATTTCGTATCATAACCATTTGTTTATGATTGCTGTGTGGCTCCGCTTGTGGGATGGATTAGGGTTCGTATCCTAGCTTTGTCTCTTAATAGCTGTGTGACCTAGACAAGTTACCTAAACTCCCTCCCTCTGGTTTTCTCACCTGTCACCTGAGGATACTCATAACATCCATACAAGGTTGCCGTGATGGTCAAATGAGATAACATACATCAGGTGCCAGGCTGGGTACTGAGCAAATATTACATGAAAATTAGCTTTTTTGTTATTATTACTGTTGTTACCTAGAAATGAATGATCAAGATGCCTGAGTATCTTTATCTGTTTGATTTCTTCTCGTCATAACTAACTAGGTGTCCAAACAGGAGGTCAAAAAGAGCAGAGAACAGAACACTGCTCTAGAGCTCAGAATCCTAGATGTGTGGAGCTGTTTCTTAGAGCAAGCCTGCCTTGCCTTTTTTTTTTTTTTTTTTAATTTATCTTTATTTCAGATAAAGGAAGGGAAAGGGAGAGAGAAAGATAGAAACATCAATAATGAGAGAGAGTCATTGATCAGCTGCCTCCTGCACATCCCCGACTGGGGATTGAGCCCACAACCTGGGCATGTGCCCCGACTGGGAATTGAACTGCAATCTCCTGGATCCTAGGTTGATGCTCAACCGTTGAGGCACACCTGGCTTGGCCTGCCTTGCTTTTTGATGGGCGTGTTGAGGCCCAAGGCCCAGTGCTGTGTGGTAGCAATTTATACTGCAAATGCTCTGTCTTACAAGGTGGGCGCTGTGATAAGCGGATGCCAATGGCAGAGCAAGTTTCTTAGTGGGGAAGCTAAGAGGCCCACATCTGTGCCTCCCAGAAGTGGACACACCTGTGTGACTAGGTCAAGACCCTTCACCTCTGAACTCCTTGATTTCTTCCTCACACAGCGGGACAGGACTTGAGCTACTGTTCTGAGTGTGAGAGCTTGTAAGATGTGAAAGGTAGGCATTTGCCTCGAGTCTTCCCCTGAGGCTGCTATTCTGGGGAATGCCAGATGTGGAGACACTTACGTGGTTAGGGGTGCAAAGAGGGAATATATTGTATACAAACCTAGAAAATATGAGACCTGTCTTCAGAAAATATGAGATCTTGCATGAGGGTTGGTGTTCTCCTGAGGGAGACCTGGGAATGTGCAGAAAACCCAAGGAACACTTTGGAAACTGAGTGAGTAGTGTAGAGGGTGAGGTAACCCAGGAGAACTTTTGGGAGTAGATACTTCTGGAATGAGTCAAATGTATGAGCAGTCACTTTTCTCTTATGGGAAGCAATGCTTCTCTTTATACCATTTGACTGTATTTGCAGTAAAATACTAAGGCCCCTATTTGTCCCTCTTATTCTCTGCCATGACCTGCAAGGTAGATCACCTTATTTTCATTTGTTAGCTGCTGAGTTCAGAGTTGATGTGATTTGCCCGGGGTCATGTAGGCAGTAAGTGGTGGATCTGGATTTGAGCCCAGGGCAGGCTATGTCTCTGGCTCTACCTTTCACAGTGGCCCAGGCGATGTGCTCATTGACTTCCCGCCACAGTGACTGGGTATTTGATTCCTGTTTTGGCTCATAGCAGATAGGGTAACATAGATGTTCCACATCCATTTGGATGTGTGCTGGTATGCTTTCTTAAGGAGAATAATTCGACCCTGAGAACTCCTTCCACAGTGCCTGGGAAATGAGACAGTATTGCTTGCTTAAGGAGCAAAAAAGGATCTTAATGTCTTTAAATAATTGTCAAGTTTTTCACCCTTTTTAAGTACTTTGTGATCTTTTGTGGAGGTGTCAGTCTTGTCTTTTTTCCCTTGAGTTTGGAAATAACTAGGAAACTATTCACTGTTGGACTTGAATATCACTTAAAAGAAATCATCCCCTTTTTTGTTATTTCCTTAACGTGCTCTTCCTAGCTTTGTTAAAAACTGTCTCTCCCCCCTTATGCTATGAAATATTTGCTTTGAGGGCTTGTCCTAGTTTCCTCATAGATGGTTCTGGCCTTTATTAAGCTTAGGAGATGGAACTTCGTACTTGCAGCCTGAAGAACTCAGGGCACACCAGCAAGCAGGACAAGGAAACCTGCCTGTTATTTAGCTTTAGGCAGATGGACTGTTTTTGCTTTGACTGAAAGAGTTTCTTGGTTGAATAGTGAGACCAGGCATGAAGGGCCTGGCATGGGGATTTTTCTGTCCAAGTCTGTCGGCCGCCCCCGCCGGCTCTCTTGTCAGCTCAGACCTTGGAGGCCGTTTCTGTCCTGCGCAGGCCGAGTGAAGGTGTGTGGGAGTCCATCTCTCTGGACTGCCTTCATCTATTATTAGATGCGTTCCCCCCCCAAGAGGCTTTTGGGGACTAAGCCTTTGAAGAGGCCGATCACTTCAGTTGTACTCCAGGAAAGGCCCATGACCGGTTCTCTGTGCTCCAGGAAGAGATGATTTTTGGATGTGGCCGTCACCATGCCTCATTTTTCCCAGGAAACAGAATGCATCTACTTTGAAGAGGTCCTTCCTTTCTATTTTAGGAACAGAAAACTGCTAAAAGTAAGCCAGACAGCCGACAGACGACGTCTGGCTTCGGGATCCCTCTCCTTCCTCCTGGCTGGCTTTGTGTCTGTTGGGAGTTGCCCAAAGCCACCCTCTTTGTGTGTATTCCTTGATTTTTGAAAGGCACCAATGAAATGGTTTCTGATGCTTTGTTAAGTCCTTGTCAAGCCCTTGGTTGTGGTCTGATGGCTGGACCCTGCATGTGGCCACTCCTGTGCTGGTGGTTTGCATCTCATCCTGGGCTCTGCAGGAAGGCTGCCGGCAGTGCTTCCTGTGGGCCCCTGAGGCCAGTCTCAGCTGGTGAGAAAGCAGGACCTTGGCTGAGTACTTGGGCCACAAAGACACACCTGTGGTCAGTATTTCTTGGCATTAGTTTACTCTGAAACAATTCAGCTCCACGAGAGTAAGATATCATAACAAAAATTGTGGCATTTATGGGTTGAATGAATGCACACATGCATTTTTTTTAAATTTTTAATTGTATTTTATATGTCTTCATTGATTTCAGAGAGAGGAAAGGAGAGGGAGAGAGAGAGATAGAAACATCAGTGATGAGAGTCATTGATTGGCTGCCTCCTGGATGCCCCCTGCTGGGGATTGAGCCCACAACCCAAGCATGTGCCCTGACCAGGAATCGAACCCTGATCTCCTGGATCCTAGGTCGACGCTCAACCACTGAGCCACGTCCGGCCAGGCCACACATGCATTTCGTGTCTTGAAAATGTACCTGATAGAAAAATCCATGCATGTATGTTACTGCAGCTGGGTCCATTCTTGAGGAACACCTCAACATTTCTGAAATATGTCGTAAAGCAAAAAATGGTTCCAGAAGGAGACCTCTGTTTTCTATTTTCCTTAACCTCTTTCTATAACATAAAGTCCATTACCTACATTGGTGTTTTTCCCTGTCCCAGTGTAAATTTCCATGAAGTGGCTCTCTCCTCTCTCCTCCCGTCTCTTGTTGTGTTTTAAATGGCTCGACTTCACAGGCACCAGCCACCAGCTGGAGCCAGTCCTGTTTCAGAGAAAGGAAGGAAGCGTGAGGCCAGGTGTCTCTCTTAACCTTTGTGCGGAACAAATGTCTTCCTTTACCTTAAAGAGAAAGTGAGAGTGTTCCGAAGATTAAGAATAAATGTGCCTCACTTCCTTTGTGATTTTTCAGTTTCTGCCACTCACATACCCCCGTCTTGGTGCAAGGGAGGTCCTTGCTGAGTGTTCCTTTTCAGGAATACCTGCACTCTGCCTCTTCTTGCCCTGCCTCTCACCAGCTCATGGTTCCCAAACTGCAGCCACTGAACCTACAGTGCTGTGTGAACTGCTGGAAATGTGTCAGGAACGTGACATTGAGGAACATGGCGTGGGGTTAGTGAGATTGCCCACAGGGCCATCTATACTTTATCACTTTGGAAAGCCATGTGTAGATTCCTCAAATGCTTCGAGCAGCAGGGTGTGGTATGTATAAGAGGAACTCTGCCAGCATCTCCTGTGCTTATTAATTTTCTTCAGTGTCTTTCTCTCAAGTGAACAGTTCTTGAAGGCTTAATTTCGTTTGTGGGGCCATAACATTAACACTCAGTCTTCTTTTTTTGAAGCACTGGACTTTGTGTCGAGCTGTGTTTTGTGAGGTTATGGAAAAGGCATGCACTTTCTGGAACTGAGGGTGAAGGAACTGGGTAGGGTCTGTCTTCTGGGCTTATTTCTTTATCTGCATGGGGAGGGGTCTCAGTTCCCTGCTCCAGTTCCCTGCTGTGGGTCATTGGCTATTTTCACAAGGAAAGATGGGCCCAAGAGAGTTAAAGTTATGCTGAGAAGAAGAGGTGAGTTTATTGAAATTCTCTGCCTCGTATGTCATGGAACTGGTGTTTTTAGTTTTTCTTGGCTTGAGTATGAGAACTGCTGCCTGCGAGACTGAGCACCAGGGGATGGATAAACCTTGGAGATAATGTTCAGGTTTACTGAGTGATTTATGAGGGAGTGGGAATATAAAATAAGATTCTGAATCTAGGTTTCAGGAGAGCACGATAGGTTTCTGTAATGAATGAAGCTTTTATTTTTGTACTCTGAAGTAATTTAACTGATTTAAATATTTAAAACTCTCCCTTTTAGTAAACCAGGTCTTTCAAAATCTAAAATAAACACAATTTTAGTCACAATCTTCATTGTAATAAAAAACAATAATTTATCTCTTAAGAATAACAGAAACAATATATGCATCCAACTTTAAACAGAGATGAAATAAAATCTTGCTTAAAAGAATTAAAAATCATCCATTTAAAAATAAAAAAAATCTTACAAGAACTTTTGGAATAAGTTGTCAGGAAGTGAGATTAACATTTGTTCTAGAATTAGAACCAGGTGATCTGACCTGTACAGGTTTTTCCATTTTGATTTGGAATGAATTACTGATACGAATGGAAAATTAAGAACGTGTCACAAATTCTTACTTTGAAAAATTTCTAAGGGACTTTTTTGTTTTTTAACCTTCAGCTGTTAGACAGCTGAATGCCAGGGAGGTGGCAACAATTTTTGGCAAAAAAACTACTGAGCAACATTTCTAAGCACAGGTAAAATGAAATAACCAGGACTGAAAATTGTGTATTCATTATTTGAAGTAGAGCATGAGGCTAAGTGTCTTCTACCTATTTTGAAATTAACTTTGAGGTCCTAAGCTCTACCCTGAAGGCTTGTATGAATCCCATGGCTTTGGCCTTATTGCAGTAACTAGAGATTGACAAATCATAACTCTTTAAATTTGGCTTATTTTAAAAAAATGTTAAGGACATCCCATGTACCACATATACTCTGCAAAATCTTGGCGATGCCAGGGAGATGGTGATGTGGTTCTTGCCCACAAGTTGCTCATAGTCAAGTAGAATAAATGAAATTTCACTTATGGATGGATGAGGCAGGTAGGGAGGGCTGTTCTGATGTACAATTATGTATGCATTTGGTAAATATATGTTTTATCCTCATATTTAATTAATTACTAAATTAAATTAATTTTCTCTTGCTGTACAGCAAATTATTATACACTTACAGCTTAAACCAACACCCATATATTATCTCATAGTTTCCATGGGTTGGGAGTCTGGGCATGGCTTAGCTGGTCCTCAGCTCAGGATCTCAGAAGGCTGTAGTCAAGGTGGTGGCCCAGCTGTGTTCTCATCCGGAGGTGTGAATGGGGAAGAATCCACTTCTAAGCTCATTCAAGTTGTTAGCAGAATTCATTTCCTTGTAGCTGTAGGACTGATGTCCCTGTTTTCTTGCAGGCTGTCAGCTGGGGACTTGCTCTTAGATCTTAGAGGCCCCTGTAGCTCCTTGCTATGTGGCTCCCTCACAAGCCCTGTCATGACATGGCAGCTCACTTCTTCAGAGCCAGAAAGTGAGTCTCTCACTCTCTAGTCTGCTGAATTGGAGTCTTATATAGAGTAACTGACCAAGGGAGTGGCATCCCATTCCTTTTGCCATATTTTGTTGGTTAGGAGCAAGTCACAGATTCTGCCTGCATTCAGGTGGGGGGGATTACACAAAGGCGTGACCTGTCGGGGGTCACCTTAGAATTCTGCCCACCACAGTACATTTCTGATTATTCCCCTGCCTTGTGTTCCCAAGAAATCTGAGCATTTAAATCCTAGGAAGACTGATGAGAGCGCACTCCCAGTTGAGAAATAAAATCTGTCATCTGGAAAATCAGAAGTAGATTGTTTTCGTCTCTCAGTAGTTAGAAAACAGGAGGAGAAAGTAATGTCTATAGGTTCACAATGTTGATAGGAAGAAGTTACATAAAAATAGTGAGGTGTGCGGCTCATGTGTTCGGGGTGGACCTCCACAGGAATCTCACAGTATCCGCTGGCTAGACTCAGTCATGTTTTTTTATTTTATCCGGATGTCTTAGCATTGGCTGATCACTCAGGAGTGACATATGGCAGGAACACGCTTTGAGGGACAAGTCTCCTGGAGAGTACACTGCAGCACTCGAACTAGACAGATGGTGGCTTATTCAACCTTGGACAGGAGTGTAATCCTACACAGTGGCAGGCTGGGGGCCGAGAGGTGCTTGTGGCATCTGAGGCAGAGCTGACCGAGTTTACCTGAAACTGCTTTGTAAGGTGCAAGGTGGTCACCTGATGTGACCTGGAATGGCTTAATGCACACAGAGTGTACTCATCAAGCTGGGATGGGGGTGCTGGTGACAGATTGTGTGACCTGGAAGTGGACAGAGCCTGGAGCACTAAGTGGAGGATGTTCTACCAACAGAGTAGAGGGCAGGTGTGAAGACAGCCTTGTAGACAGAATCGCGGATGTTATCACCCTAGCCAGGTCTTCACTAAGCAGGGGTCGGTGTTGCTCCCACAAAATGAAACATGTATTTCATGGGAGGAAAAAGGAGCTGCCGGGCCTGCCTCCCTTTACAGTTAAGGATTGGTGGATCTGTGTGGTTACAAGATAATTTCGATTGTTAAGAAAGAAAATGGTCTTTTTACAGCCATACTTACCATGTTTATGATTAAAAAAAGACAAAACCCAAATGCAATAAAAACATTGTCCATTATTTGTCTGTGGCCCCTCATTAAGAGAAGGCCTGTGTGTTTGGAGGAACAAGTGTGGATCCTTTGACTGGAAGATGAGAACTCGGTGCCCCTGTGGCTGCTAGAGAGCTGACAGGGAGATTTTGTCCTTAGTTCAGTCACATCCCTTACCCCAGATTTTTTACTCAAATTCCCTCTTCCTTTTCTTTATTATTTGATGCTTATTTTTATATTCTTATTTTATTCATTTTTGTATTTGTGCTTGTAATTGTGACAGTCCTCAAATATTTTTTGGAACTTGGGGAAGGGGATGGTATACTAAGTGAAACCAAGAAAAGGTTCACTGAAATTCTTTATTTTTCCTTTTAGCAGTTCAAGCTCTACATTTGTAACATCAACTGCTGTCTCTTATAAGACCATTTCAAGAACTGACATCAGTTTTCATACAGCTTAAAAGGTGAGTAGAACTTAAGACCTTTTTTTTAAGTACTTTTTTTAAAATTGATTTTTAGAGTGAGAGGAAAGGAGAGGGAGAGAGAGAAACATCGATGAGAGAACCATTGATCGGCTGCCTCTTGCATGCCCCCTACTGGGGATCAAACTTGCAACCCGGGCATGTGCCCTGATCAGGAATTGAACTGGTGACTGCTTAGTGCATGGGACAACGCTCAACCAACTGAACCACACCGGCCAGGGCAAGGCTCTTTTTTTTTTGATAATGTTTGTGACACAGAACTTGTCACAGTATTAACCATTGAGATGGTGTTCTCAAGAAAGTTGTACCGACTTCTAGGTGTAAAAACCACTAATTTAGTTTTTACTGCTAGGATGAAAGTTGCATGATATCAGATTAAATATGACATTTTTGTTTAATACACAAGTATATTCACAGTGGTCTGTGAATATATATAAAATAAATATTTCTAGATTTACTAAAATACTTAAAGAAAAATAATTTTACTGTTTTGCTGTTTTAATGCCCAGATGCATGAGATTCTTTATTTTTCATTACTAATTCTTTGTTTTGCTTGGTTTCTTACTTCTTAAAATGGGGGCAATAATGTGGTTGCCATGAGGAATAAATGAGCCACCCTGCTTAATACAGCGCTTGGCATATAGCACACACTAAATAAATGTCAGTTTCTTTCTCTCTCTCAGCTATTGTGACATCAAGTGAGCAGGTTTTTCTTTTTATCGGTAGTATACGTGGTCTGTACAGTGAAGTGGGGGTTGACCTCCTAATATGCTGCATTTGGTTTTATGTCTGTGCACCTGTGTGTTTCTTTTTGAAGGGTTGGGTATAAGTGGCCGGGCGTTGGGGTTTCTGAAAGTAGAAGCTTAGATAACCCAGATGTGTTTTGGTATCTTTGGATATCCTCAGACTCAAAGCCTGAATCAGAGCCAGCCCCAGTGGGGGACAGTCAGTGAAGGTGCCAGGAGGGTGCCAGGAGCATCCTGGCTTCTCAGCCTGCCCACCGCCAGCTTTTCACCTGAGGCATGCCTCTTCACATCTCTGCCTCTGTTTTTGTCAAGTGATGTTAGTGCTTCCCGTTCCGCCCAATTACCAGGCTGTGGGGAGCATCAAATGAAGAAATATATGAGAGTCTTCAGGAAAGTAAGGAAGTCTATAAAATATAAGGTACAACTTTTTCCTAAATTTTTAATTTGCCAGGTGTAACTCATCGTTTATGCTAAATCTCTTACTAGAATGTAAGCTTTGTAAGGTCAAGAATGCCCCCTCCCCCCCCATGCACACTTCTTTTATTCTAGGGCCTAAAACACTTTCTGGACTTCCTGGTACATAGAAGTTCACTAGAACATTTTTCTAATAAAATGAATTAAGATCACTCCTGGAGGCTCATTTAGCCTTTTTATTTGTGATTGCTGTTGGAAGTAGATGAGGCAATCTGAGAATCAGGAGGGATTTAATGTGCTTCCTTGTTGAGGAACACAGAAACCTGAATTTAAATGGAGTTTTCACAGTTTGGAATCTTCTTAAAATTGTAGGTGCTAAGAAGCACACAGCACGTAACAAACTACACTCCGAGTCAGTATTGGGTGCAGTTCCTCTGCATTGCTGAGCGTGTGCAGTTCATGTGTTTCTTTCCTGAGTGGTTTTCACTATCAGATATCTGAAGACTTGGAGCCCATTTGCTGGGCTCTCACAGGGTGGCTGGTAAGCTTTCACAGGGACCATTCAGGCTGTGCGCCTCGCAGATGTTTAGTGACTGATGAAGAACTTCCCATTCGTGTGATTCTTTATTACTTGACAGGACAGTATGATGTTTGAGAATGCCTTATCTTCCCTGACTTGGTGAGTGTTGATGAGCTGGGCTATTTTTCTTCCATGATTTGGCACACCCACCACCAGTTTAAAGTGGAGATGGCCACTCATTTTTAACAGGGCCAAGAGAGTATGGGCCTGATGAAAGTTTCTCTTTCATCATCTCAGATACAGTCGTCTTTGACTTTACCACCAAAAACTAAAACCGTGTATAAGTAGGATTTTACTGAGTAACTGAATACACTGCTGGACTATGCCCCTAAGGACGGTATAGCTTGATTTACAAAATTTCAACAAAAGTAGAAATAATTCTTGCAAATTACATAAGTACCTGATTTCCCCCCATATATGGGGTTACTGCCTTCTGTTAGCTATTTTAAGCAACTTTCAAAATTGGTAATGGAAAACTTTTTCTTGGCTACATTACTGTATGTGGGTTTTAAATACAAAGCAACGTTGCTCCTACTGAACATCAGAGCAGTTAAAGAGCAGATCCCTGTCTGCAGAACTGCTAGTCGCTTTGTGCCTCTCAGGTCATTTTCTTTCTTCTTTTTTTTGTTAATCTTCACCCCAGGATATCTTTTTCATTGATTTTTAGAGAGAGTGGAAGGGGGAAGGGAGGGGTCAGGAGAGAGAGAGAGATGTGAGAGAGATAAATTGATTGGTCATCTCCCGACACCCTCCCTGACTGGGGCTGGGGATTGAACCTGAAAACCTGCAACCCAGGCATGTACCCTTAACTGGAAATTCAACCCGAGATCCTTTGGTGCACAGCCTGACACTCTAACCACTGAACAACATTGGCCAGGGCTCAGGTCATTTTCAAGCTCATACTTGGATTCTGAGGTGTTTTAAGAACTTTCGCACTTCTAAAGTATGTTCTTAGAGCGGACTGTCCTGGAATTTATATTTGCTCTGTTACTTGTAAAATCCTGCATCTTAAAGCTCACAGCTGGACCATGAGACGTTCCTAAGTGTTGATAAGATGGACAGGTGGAATGACCACTCTCCTCCATCTGCTTGGCTGGGAAGGCTGAATGAGGTCTGGATTTTTGCATTAACTGCAGAATGTACCTGTCTTACTGAACTATGGATTTTTTTGCAGTTGGTTTTAAAATGGAGTTGGGTCCTCATGTTTAGATTGTTATCACATGTATTTTAAAATGTTGACCTCCTTGATAAATCCAAAGACAGATGCCCTTTTTGCCATGTCACATTTGTAAGGTGTAGTTAGAAACCCAGCCTATGCTCAAATTCTGTGCTTGCCATTTTCATTCACTTTGTTACTCTGGCAAGTCCTATCCCTCTCGGAGTCTCAGCTTTTCTCATCTTTAAATGGGATAGTATTTATCCCGCAGAATTCTTGTGAAGATGTGTAATTCAGCATTTGATGTGCAGTAGGAACTCAGTAAAATGTCAGTTATTATTTTCCATCCAAATGCTAGTTCTTACTCAAGGACCATGTGCTGACGGGATGAGAGGAAGAGAGAGACTGGAGGCACAGATATCTCTGCCCTCTTTCAGGACTGAGGGGGTTTGCTGAGGAATTTCAGGAGGCATCTTGCCAGAGCCAGGTCTGGTGGAGTGCTGGTGGGCACAGAGCTGCTGGATGTAGGTAAAGAAATCATTATTCAAGCTTTGGCCCCATTTCCTGTCCTCTTCATTAGAGAACGAAATCTCAGACTTAGAACCGATTGGCACTCAGCACAGACAAGAGAGGTTTAGGTGGGAAAATCCCACCTCTCTTTTGTTTTTCCCCAAGGTCCTTAAGGGATCTGAAGTGGATGTGAGGGCCAGGGAGCCATTTGAAAGTCTTTCAGTGTGCGACCTGTGGTCCCTGTGGGGGATGCTCCAGCAATTCAAAAATAACCTTCGGTATAGATAATGCATCCCTGACCTGAACTTCCTGTATCTGCGTTAAATTTAAACTTTTAAGGTAAATCGAAGAAGATCAGTAGTGCTGGAAAAGCATCACCTTTGAGTGTAGGCCCCTGATGTCTACACTGGTAAATAAAGTAATGCTTATTTTCTCTGGATGTATCCTCGGTAGTGTACAATAAAATAGATTGAACCATGAAAATGCGATCAAACAAAAACATTCTGAGCTGCATTATAAATGACCATATTGTGCTGGGGGTTCCCTAACTTGGAGGAGGATTCAAACTCGGCCCCACAGTTGGGTTAAGATTGTTCAGAGGCTGCACCGAGACTTCCCATCTGCGAGAAGCTGGGCAGCTGTAGGTCAGTGCTTCTCTGCCTTCCGAGTTGTCCTCAGGGAAGCGATGCCCAGGTTCCCAGTGGGGTTGGGTCCTGGGACACATCCTAGGCCTACTAGTTTTGGGGTCCCGCTTGACTTCTGAGAGCCAACCAGAAGGGTTCTCCGGCCTTATTCAGGCCCTCCCTCCTGCCCGCCCATGTCTGCACAGCATCAGGGGACTCGGATCTGAGCTCCATCGCACTGCTTTCCTTCATTGTTCAACTTTAAGGTTAGCGTGCCCTGCGAAGAATGGAAACTCAGCACGGGCGTCAGGGATGCTCTGCTGTGTTTGAGTTGGGATAAAGCAGCAGTGCAAAGGGGAAGGCCAGCAGGCAGGAACACCACTTTCAGAGGCTGGGAAGAGAAACTTATCACCTCTGTCATTTCCGTCTGTGGCCTGGGAACTTGGGAATTTTTCTTTGCCTATTTGTTGGATGCTGTCCTTCTATTTTGGGACTATATTATTTTCTTACTAAGCAGACATTCAGAGTTGTGTTAGAAAAACACCTTTACTTTCGCTTTAAAATCAAGCATGCTAACAGCTTCCTCAGTGGATGCCTAGCGCAGTAGTGTCAAACTGCTAAAAAGCTAGCAAATTTTCCACCTAAAAATTTTGTGGGGGAGGAATGGGTGGGGGGCGTGGGGAAGAATATAAAAATAAACCTTCCAGAGATTTTGGGTTGCTTGGTGGAGTGGGTATTTTTCCATGGTGCGGGAGGTTAGAAATAGCATTGCTTTTTATGGGATTCTCAGCAGCAGCTCAAAAATTTGGCTTTGTGGGCTCAGTCCCTCTGTGTGGGTGAGGCAGCTTCTGTAGCCCGTGGGGTGGGGGCAGCGCCTGGCAGCATGCTCTGGCACTGTCTCTGTCTGTCTTCCTGCCTCCCTGCTCCCCGCTTGGTGTCACCCGGATGAACAGCACTCAAGTGTAAAATGTGCTTACCAAGGTCAGGTTCTTGTGATGACTTGCCCGTGGCAACTGATGCCAGTTGTAACAGACTGAGTCTCAGCGGTCCTCACAAAGTCACATTGGTACATGTGCGAGGGCAGCCGCTGAGAGCAGGAATCAATCTGGGAGTGGGGGGTGCCCTTCAGGGCTGCTCTGTGACAGACTGGCTGAACCTCTTGAGTCTATCTGCGATGACCTCCTCTTAGTCTTGATATCAGTGGACTAGATGGGCCACCCCTTCAAAAGGAGCCCTTATGGATTCTTGAAATTTGTTAAAGTTACATAATTCTTACAAATAGAGGTAGGTTGCCAAGTGTTTCTCAAATTCAATGTAGAAAGGAAATGGAAAGAGGCAGCCACTGGGACAGAGGTTTTTAACCCCAGGGGAGCCAGGACATACGTGAATTCCTTGAAATTGTGCCTGTTTCTATAGAGAAAGCGAGATATTTAATGAGATTCTTAGTAAGATTTTGACCTCCAAAAAGGTTATGCATGTTTGTAGTAGAGCGTGAGATGTGAAGTTCGTTTAGCTTGGAAAATAATTTTTGGAAACATAATGAGTGTGGGCAGAGGGAGACATCGCCGGGATTGAAGAGGCTAGGCAGAGGGAAGAGACAGATCCAGTTATAAATTGTGTAATCTAACAACACAAAAGGGGGCTCCTGGAGGTTTCTGTTGGGTTTTTCTTTGCAGGCTTTCTTGTTGAACTTCATATAATACTTGTTTTTGTGTTGGGGATGATTCCTACTGAAGGCTGCTTGGCTATGCTTGGTTAGCTCTGCAAGCTCAGTGCATGGGAGAGGTGCCTGCTGCACGCAGGGCGTCTGGGGTCTGCGTGGCTTCAGCCTGAAATTTAATAAATAGTTTCCCACTTCCTTTCCTGGGATCTCCTTTGCCATGGTTCTTTACATTTTTCTGCACCTGGGGATTATGATAGTGAAGTCAGGGACATGGTTGTCCAGAGGACAGTGGTGGAAGCGCCAGGCAGCAAGTGCTTCGTCTCAGCTTTCACAACACGCCATGGCCTTTGCGACTGCTCAGTGGTGCTCTGCTTTGGTACCTTCCCTCTGACCAGGCCAGTCATATTTGGGAGGTGGGATTGCTGAATAAGTGTACAGAAAATTTACAAATACAAAGCATTATAGCTGCTAAATGATCATGTAGGAGAGAGTGCCTAGGAGAGGTCAGAAATGCTGCTCACACTGCCTGGGCTACATATTTCACTTAGGAACAGAAGTTTTTCTGTTGAGTCCATAGATACAGCTGGGGAAGCCATGGTGTTGCTGGGCTTGTCAGTTACGGCTGTCGCTTCTGTACCTCCCAGAGCAGACTGTAAGGCAGTGCTTTGGAGATGGGGCATTAGGGCAGGGAGGACTCGTCCTAAACACTCTGCAACCTCAATCCACATTTACTTTTTTAAAAATTGAATTTATTGGGGTGACATTGATTAATAAAATTATATAGGTTTCAGGTGTATAATTCTATAATTCATCATCTGTATATTGTATTGTGTGTTCGCCACCCCGAGTCAAGTCGCTTTCTATTACCATTTGCCCCCTTTACCCTCTTCTACCTCCCCCATCCCCTCACCCTCTGGGAATCACCAAACTGCTGTCTGTGTACATTTACTTTTTAAAAGTTGCAAAGTTGCTACCTATTATGCAGGTTCTGTTCTGATCTAATATTTTACCTGCTGTTATATTCGGAGTAATGATGCTGTTGGCTTTCCTTGTTTCTAAACTTGGGTTGAGCTACATTTACCCAGTACAGTGACTGGACAGAGCTCTATTTCCTGTTAGTCTGGCAACTGCCACACATCCTGTCACCTTACTTCTCATCTCTGTGTACCCCCGTTAATTTCATAAAAATAAGAAAATGCACTGAGATTCTTGAATCATTTGGGAAAAAGTTGTTTCACGAGTCTGTTGGGTTTGTGAAGTGTTTTTTAGTGATTTGCAATATATATAAGGGTTCTTTCGAGTCCTCATTAAAGAACTTGTTACCACTTAGCATTGTGATATTTAAGTTAGTTACCTAGCTTTTGATCTTTAATTGGTTCTCAAATGTTCTGCTCCCCTTTTTAAAAAAATTGTGATAAAATATACATAACAAGAAGGGTTTGGAATGGAACCCTTGTGCACTGCTGGTGGGAATGAAAAATGGTACAGCCCCTCTATGGAAAACATTGTTTTTTAACCATTTGTAAGTGTACAGTTCAGTGGCATTAACTACATTCACATTGTTGTACAACTGTAACTACCATCCGTCCCCAGAACTGTTATCATCTTGAAAATTCAAATTCTCTACCCATTCAACACCAACTCCCTATTCCTCCTGTCCTAGCCCCTGGCAGCCACCGCTCTTTTTCCTGTCTCTGTGAACTTGACTGCTCTAGGTACCTCATAAATGTGGCATTGTACAGTATTTGTGGTTTTGTGGCTAGCTTATTTTACTTAGTATGAGCCTTCAAGGTTTATCCATGTTGTAGCTTGTGCCAGAATTTCCTTCCTTTTAAAGAATGAATAATACTTTATTGTATGGCTAGACCACATTTTGCTTATCCACTTGTCTATCGATGGACACCTGGTTGCCTCCACCTTTTGGCTACTGTGAATAATGCTGCTGTGTATATGGGTGTCCAGATGTCTCTTTGAGTCCCTGCTTTCTGTTCTTTTGGGTATCCTCATTTTAAAAAAAAATTAAACTCCCAAAACTTATTCTTTTAAAGCATACTCTCAGACACCATTAACAATGCAAAAGAAAGGTATACTGACATGTAGAGGTGATCTACTTGAAATTACAAGATTTACAAATATGAACTAATAATTAAAGGGAAGTAAAAGACATAACAGAATTGAGAGCGATGCTTTATTGTAGAGGTGATATTATTAGAGGCTAGCAAGCTTCTTGTACATGTTTCTGAGTGAGGCATTACTCTTTAGACAAGACTCCAGGTAGGGCCAGGTAACCGACTTCCAGGAACAACCCCCTTGTCCTGCAAGTTGCTCTTGTGTTATCAGGACTGTTGATAGGGGAGACTGTCAGGAGATGTGAAGAAATGGAAAAATGGGAAAATTTTGGTCAGACTCTTGTTTTTCCTGAAAATTAGAAAATTTTAAAATTGTGATGTTTTAAGATAATAATACATTATTTATGGTAAGAATTCTTCAAGATTTTTATGGGAATGACTTCAAACAATTAGGAACTTTTCATATTAAGTTTATGGGATCAAATCATTACAGTGCCTTTTGTATGGTATGGAAGCTTATAAGGGTAGGTTCACCTACCTACTGTGCCTCCATTTTCTTTAGTGCATGAAATGTCCCATCAAATCAAGAAATAAAACTAGCCTTGGCTGGTCTCAGTTGGTTGTGCATCATCTCATGTACCGAAAGGTCGCTGGTTTGATTCCCGGTCAGGGCACATGCCCAGGTTGTGGGTTCGGTCCCTAGTATGTGAGAGGCAACCAGTCGATGTTTCTCTCCCACATCGATCTTTCTCTCTCTCTCCCCTCTCCTTTCCTCTCTCTATAAAATCAATGAAAACATATTTTAAAAAAAAGCAAAAAACTGATATGTGAGAGGATAGAGAATCTCATCGTAATCTGGGCAAACCTTCACTTTTAAAAGTATGTGGAGATGTTTATAAGTCACCAATACAAAGAAGCTATTGTTGGAAGAGGAGCAGTGGGAAAATAAGAAGGATCACAACCAGCTGTTTTTGATAAAATTTATCTTTAGCACACACATACAGAGCTCCAACTATATGCTGGGCACTCTACAGGGGACTTGGACACAAAGATGAGTGAGGAACAGTCTCTGCCATATAGAGGGACTTGGGATCTAATGGAGAAGACCCACAAGTATGTGTTTGGTCATAGTCTGTAGTAACATGTATTTAGCACATTGTGCTGTGGGGATTCAGGGCAGAGATACTTGTGTACACCTGTCTAGGAGGGTTTGTGGATATGTTCACATAGGTCGTGACATTTGAATTTGCATCTTGAAGCATGAACTGTAGTTTTCCAGGTAGACAAATGTAAGGAGAGAGCATTCTGAGCACAGGGTAAGGCTAACACTATTGCATAAATGTGAGAAAACTAACTGTATTAGCGGGAATAGCAAATATGGTTGGGATGTAGGGTATGTGGGAAGGAAGGCGACAGATAAAGATAAGGTTGAAAAAGAAAGCTGGGGCCAGACCATAAAGTATTTGAATGCTGTGTGTAGATTATCCTGTAAAGTAAGGAGCACCATTTTGGGCTTTTCAGGAAAGATGTCATTAGATATGTGTTTAGGGGAGTTGAGCCTCGTGGCCATGGGTAGAAGTAAATGAAGGGTAGAGACAGAAGCTGCAACTAACCAAAAAGGGTAGTGAGGAGCTCTTCCAGGGCAGAGATGAAAGGCCTGACCTAGGCAGCAGCGACAGAGAAGAGGGCCTGGAGCAGAGGCCTTGGGTATGTACACTGAGTGACTGTGGCTTCCAAAATGACTTTGGGCTTCAGTCTTGGGTAAATGAGCTGATGGTATGAGTTGGGATAGGCAACCTAGGAGGTGGAGCTCACTCAGGGTGAGGCTCCTTGACTGACAAGCCAAGGACATCCATGGAGAGATGGTTAGAGAGCAGTTAGACAGCAGTCCGAGGCTGGGAGAGGCTGTGACAAGATGGTGATTCGGGAGTCATCAACATATGGCAAGGTTATCCCGAAGATACAGAATAAATAAGAGAGCAGATCTTCTGAAAAGGGTGTGAAAGCCACAAATATATAACTTTGTCTTGTAATGATGATCTGTTCTGTTTTCTAGCTTTTGTCTATGTCTCACAAGTTGTCAGAAAACAGTTGTTAAGTTTTAACGTTTAGTACTGTGTATCCTTTGAACTCATCAGTACAACCTCAGAGATTTTCCACCTTTTATACCCATTACCCAGAGTATTTCCTGACTACACCTGGATGCCTTAGGCCTGTTGCAACTCACACTCACTCTTGTATATACCATCTAAAAAAATTACCCCAAATAGTGCATATTATAGTCAGCCTTCAATTTATATGATTTTGGCCAGTGAACTCCTGGTTTCAAATTCCCCTGACCTAATATCCTGCCTTCTTCCTATAACTACTCAGAAGTACTTTTAAGAACTTCACCCCATTTGTCAATCATACCTCAATAAAGCTGGGGGAAAAAAGACTTTTGCTCCATCTGTAAATGCAGTTGGAAAGGTTTTACTGTTAATGTCCTGCCATTAGAAATTGGGAACACTCGAAAGCTTTGTAATCTATCTTCTTTCACAAAAGCATTTTCATGAATATTACTTTATTAATACATGATCAAAGGTAAGGATAAAACGAGCCTTGTGTCCTGTATCTCCTGGGTTGGATCTGATATAGACATGGGAAAAATGGATTCTTGCTTCACGTTGGAAGGTAAGGTGGGTGGGGTGGTGGGGGACATCTTTTGGATAAATAATCTACTCTTGGCCTGCGCATACTTGTTACGTTCTTGTCTCATGCCTTTGATGACTTTGTTGAGTAGGTTCATACATTTTCTCCATCATCTGCTCTCACATTATGGAGGGGGCACCCAAATTCTTCTTCTTAGTATTCTGATTTTAGATGGAACTTAGCTTGGGTGAATGGAGAAACATTATGAGGAATGGACTTAGTCTAAGTAAAAATCAGGTGATTGAATGTTTATTTAAGAGAAAGTGCTAGTAGTTTGAACTTCTTGCAATCAAGAATAATTAATAGAAGATCAAATTAAAGAAACACTGATGATATTGGTGTAATGCAGAGAAAAATGTTAAAAACTTTTTATCAAAGGAGTCGAAGAGATTAAGGCAAAATGTACCTGCATAGCTCATTTTAGCTTAGTCATTTGTTTTTAGAAAACCTAATATAGACCTAGAAGCCATCAGATAAATGACCAGGTATTGCTATTATCATCTCCAAAATAATTACTCTATTCCATGAAGAAGGTGGCCTAAGAATAATTATCAGTTTAGATTCCTCTCACATTTTGAACTGAAGATACACTTCTGTAGCAATTCTAATTCTGTGGGGCTTTTAAATTGATAAAACATAGCAGTTTTATAGTTCTTCAACTAAATGTAAAGTAGAATATAACCCAGAATAAAATGGGCAAATGCCCCAACCTCAGTTTCAGATAACTAAGGTGAAATGATCTCTTTTTAATCACCTTCCATCATGTTAGCGCAAATTACACCAGTAAAAGTCTACTCCATATCTGTGTAAAGGACAAGAATTTACTGAAATGGAAAGTTTTACTTTGGCCATCCATATTGGAGTTGTTTACACTAAAACTATCTCAAGTTTACAGCAAAGGGAAATTTAATTGATGATAGGGCCAGATGTACAACTTTGGCTATTTCCCACTAAAACATTGCTGAAATAATACAATTTCAATAATCATTTAAAAGGGAATCATAAAGGGAATTAGCACAGTGTTGTGCCTACAGATGAAAAAATGCTTTAGAAACCACTGCTATAAGGCGAAGCAAGGGCCATCATAATAACCCTACCAGCCTTGGCAGTCGCTCACACCTCTGTCCTTCAGTGACACTCACAAAGCAGTAACGACACAACTACTGACACAATTGTCTTTCTTAGAAGTATGTAAAATACCACCTAGAAAAAATAAACAAGAACAGAACTTTGGCAGAAGAACTGACACACTGTGGAAACAGCAGCGTGCAACCTTTGGACATTTTGGCAGTTGGGGGCTTTTAGAAACCCAGTTGGACTTTATAAGGAACTCAGGCTCTGCAGCGATTCAGAATTCTCCACTGCTTGGTATTTTTCACATTACTTTTAAGGGTTCCAACTCTAGACCTGCTTAGTAGTTTCAGCAGCCTCTTTATTAATCTGATTTTGTTTATATCCTAAGCCTTTTCCTACAATCTTAATATCTACCTTAATGTCTTAACTTATTTTGGATAAAATGATCCTGAAGCCATTAGAACACTACCCAATTTTTGTTTGGCCAGAAGAATTGATAGCTATTAAAGATTCCATTTGTTTACGCTTTCCAGTTTTTTTCTTTTCTTTATTTATTCCACAGGCAAGTATTATTAAAATTATATTGCCCTGACAGTGTTCTCAGTGATTAGAGCGTCAGCCTGCACACTGAAGGGTCACAGGTTCGATTCCTGGTCAAGGGTCTGAACTTGGGTTGCGAGTTCATTCTATGCCCCTGGTCAGGGTACATGTGGGAGGCAACTAATTAATGTGTCTGTCACATCGATGTCTGTCTAGTCTCTCCCTCCCCCCTTCCACTCTCGCTGAAAAGCAAAAGGAAAAAATATCCTTAGGTGAGCATGAACAACATTATATATTTATATTTGGGCTTGTTTTAGGCATCATTTCATGCCTTATTCCTGTACATGTATATTTTCTTTCATAAGCAAAATCAGGGGATCTTGAGAGTTCTGTTATCCACCATCAGATGTGTGGCCTACTCCTTATTTGTGGGCAGCAGCAAAACACTTAGTAAGATATAAAACTAACTTGAAGTCAGGCACTGGGGATATATTCTAAGAAGTTAGAGAATACCAGAAAAATGAAAAAGCCTTTTATTCCTAAATTAAACCATAGTTGATTTATAGCAAACCTTTGCCTCTAAGGTGGGCCTATCAAAATGTAGGGGTGGGGTGCAGTCACCATAAGGACCATCATTGCCAGCACCAGCGACCAGATCCAGAGACCTTGCTCTGGACCATGGCTTTCTGAGAGAAAGCCCACACAGGGCCAGATCGGATCTGTTGTGACATAGGGGGATTTTAATTTCCTGAGACTAAACTCGGAGGTATTTTCTCAGCTTACAGGCAATAAAAACCTACAAGAAACTAAAATGGACTATCAAGACTGGGTGTCTGGCCCCTGAATCACAGCAAAAGAGCCCCTCAGGAGAGTATGTCTGACTAGTGCACAGATCCATGCGCTGCCCCTCCTCCCCTCAGCCAGTCTGAGATCCCTGACATCTTTACACCTCTCCAGAGGAGGCTCAATCTTTTGTTTTCCAGAAAACAAAATGATAAATGATATCATCGGCAGCAAAGCCCCCTCTACCACCAAGAGGGGCACCTGAAAACAAAATCAGTTTTTAGTTTTTTCATTCTTTTTATTCATTCACTCATTCATTCATTCAGTTATTGAGTTCTTGTTGATTGAAACCATAAAATACATATTAGTCCTGGCCAAAGCCTTTTATAAATTGAATTGTAGAGTTGGAGCAGCTTAGGCTCAGACAGCTGCAGTGATTTGCTCGTGGTTACAGAGCATGTCAATGGAACTGCAAGGACCTGACTCAGGTCTCTGGGGCCTTTGTGCACCTTTCACCTCATCACAGGCTGAACCCTTTTTTCTTTCACAGCAAACTCTGTAGACTGGCCTGTCTGAATTGCAGCTGTTATATTCAGAACCGTAGCAACTAAGATCTTAAGATTCTTAGGAACAATGAGGGTCACATTCAATATAAAAGTGATTTATCTTTAAGAACTCCTGAATTTTATCAAACAATGTTTCTGAGGAATAAAAATGTGCCATTTCGTGACCAATGTAACTTTCTCCTGCATTCTTAAGCTTATCATTATATTTTGAAAATTGTGCTTTTTTATGCTTGAGTTTGACTGAGTGTCCCAAGCAGAGCCTGCAGCATCGGGAGTTTTCTGCTTATCGAGGAAATATTGCCTTCAAATCTAGCTGATTAGCCTACTTTTTGAGCCAATCAGATGAAATGTTGGAAAGTGTCTGAGTAAAACAGACTTTTTCCTTCTAGGCTACCAAAAAGAAGTGCTAGGTGTTGAGTGTTTTTAATTTAGTGAGACCTCATTCATTTGTCGTGTGCCATCCAAGGGCTTAGCAGGCGACAGGGAAACGCTGTGGGATTCAGAAGTTTCCTGGCCTCGGGGACCTATCTGGCTGCTATTTGAGAAAGCATTTATGAAGGTCTTGGTCCATTATCTTAGGTGTTTCAAAAGCATGTGGCAAATAGTAACAATAACGGGTGCACCTTGATATGCGTATATATCATCTGTGGTTTGGCTGCTGACACTGTTCTTGCATGTGTTCTGTGCGTATTTGTGATTCTGTGACCCCGTACTCTGTTCCTGTTGCTTTCTCCAGCTAATTCAGATGATCACGTAGCTAGGTTGAGATGACTATAGGTCAGGGAAACTTGAGTTATAAAGTATTTTTAGCATCTAGAAACATTCTAGGCAGTTTTCAGTCTTCAGGCTTAGGGATACCCTTCACAATACCACCACATGAAATGAAACATCTCCAATACATTTTGAGAAAGGAGAGAGGACACTGTTGGGGTACGTTTTCTCATGCCCAGTTCTACTCCAAAATTTATAATGGAAATATTGAAAACCTTTAAAAATCATGCCTCCAAGTGAAGAAATTGAAGCATAAGAGAGCCACAAGATTTAGCAGCGCATTGTTTTCTCGTTATTACTTGAAGGATTTATTTTGCAATAAATGAGGCAGCAGTAAGCTGCCTTCTACTTTGTGGAAGATCGTCAGTCCTGATACAGGTTTTTTCATTTGCTACCCCTTTGCTTGTTTCTTGCTAATTCTGGGGTCCAAAAGCCCCTGGAGAGAGATCTTGGATGATGACTGAGGCAGTGTGGACTCCAGGAGATCAATTCTGGGTGACGGTGAGGATGCTGCTGAGGCAGGTGTGCTGTGGTTGGTTTGGGGGCTAGGGAACCCAATCAGAGGAATACTGCGAACCTTCAATGTTGGCTTCTTAACTTTTAGGCAGACACATGGTGAAAACATAAACCTGAAACCACTGGTTTAGATCTTGGCAAAGCGACAGATTTTTGGACAATCTTTGAAGCATTGGAGCTTGGGTTAGCATTCCTTGTAATTCAGTTTTACAACCCTTGTATGGCCTCTGTAGAATTAAATCAGTTTTCATTTTTGGAAAACGGATCTCTTTGTGGACATATTAATTTAGTAGAGTGGGTAAGGGGAGAGGAGACATTATTTCTAGACTGCTGCTGGGAAGCTTTTGCCATATTGACGAGCTGTAGCTGATCTTATGTGTTAGTGTATGTGTCTGTGTGTTTTTTCTAAGTCAGCAGTAGTTTAACTATGACTCTTTCATGGCTTCTGTTTCCCCTCTACTATCTCTGAACAGATACTGAAATTATTCAATTAAATTTAGATGCATGAAGAGAACACCCACTCGTGTATAAGTTATGCAAATACATGCAAATTATATACAAATGAGCTGGCCGGACTGGAAGATTGTATTACACCAGCATTTGCCATCACAAAAGAAATATGGTAGTACAGTTATTCTATGGTTCATTTTTGAATTAAATCATAACTTTAGGATACTTTTTCATTTAAAAAGTCTGACTGCCTCACTAAGGAAGAGGTCTTAGATGAATGTCACCTTCCCTCTTCATTTTTTCACATTGTATGTGAATTTTCAGGTGTCAGTATTACTTCACTAGTCATTGTCACCTCTGCTGAACATCCTTTGAAGCTACTTTAAAAATTTACCTTTAAACTTTGTTTTGTTTTGTGTTTTTTTAAAAAATATATCTTTATTGATTTCAGAGAGAGGAAATGAGAGGGAGAGAGAGAGATAGAAACATCAATGATGAGAGAGTCATTGATCAGCTGCTTCCTGCACGCCCCTGACCGGGGATCAAGCCCGTAACCCGGGCATGTGCTCTGGCTGGGAATCAAACCCCTATCTCCTGGATCCTAGGTCGACGCTCAACCACTGAGCCACGCCCAGCCAGGCCTAAGTTTTTTTTAATATTGCACTTTACTTTGCTTTCAGTCCCAGAAAATCATATGTTAATGGCACTCTCTGAGTTAGGCCTGTCTTCTTTAGGGGTCTCATAGGAGTCAGGCTCACAGGTTTGTGTGGTGTGGGCTGGAGGAGTCCAAGTTCAGTGGTAGCTCTCTCTAAATTCATGTTAAATTATTTCTGAAGTCGGGTTGACATATTTGTTCTAGTGGTCCTCCTGTGAACCTGTGGCTATTAAAGTCTGTAAAGTAAGCTGAGAAACATACATGTTAAGTGCTAGTTTTTGCCTATGATAAAAGGGCTGATGATAGTTAAGGTGACTGTCACTTGGAGGCTATAGGCTGGGGCCACATCAGAAGGACCTGGTCAGAAATGGCATAAGTAAGAGATAATTATGATAAATAGTCTGTTCTTAAAAAGGCTTAACCCACTCAATCTGAATATACAGCAAGAGCCTATTGTCGTCAAAAGGATGAGGCCTGTTGTAGTTTAAAACTGTTTTCAACAGGAGATGAAGTTATATCATTTTCTTTAGAACTGAGAGGGACCAAAGCTATCATATATGTTCAAGAGCCTCAATTCCAAGTGAGGAAATAGTCAGAGGGGTTAAGGAACTTGCTGAAGGTGAGACCCTTAGTAAGTGGTCGAGTGAGCCTTGAAGTGAGAGCTCTTGCCTGCAGCCGGTGCCCCTTAGACCTTGTCGTGCACAGGAGGGTGTGCGCGAAGGATGTTGAAAGGCCTTTGGAAAATGATAGTTTTAATGGTTGCTAGGAAATTTCTGGTTGCATACTTTCTACATCATAACTCATGTTAGGACATCCTTCCTTCTTGTTTGGGTGCCGATAGAATAGTAAAAAAATGTTCATCTTTTTAGTCTGGTCTTATGTGGAATATATGAGAGGTTGTTAATAGAAGATCTGAGAAACTGTCGGTACTAACAACAGATATAAAAGTGAATTCTGTCGGATTTGTTCATTAGTCCTTAGAAAATGCTCTAGAATAAAGAGAAGTTTGGTGACCGACTGGTCAGATGTTAGGAACACGTGTGAATGTTTTGTAGTAGTCAAGTACAGTGAAAATCAAACATTTAATTTGTAGCTAAACCCTTCTTGCCCTGAAACAAATGAGTTGTGGAATCTTTGTTTGCAACTGAGGAATTAATCCAACAGTTTTTCTAAGGGAAGTTGCTTACACAAAAGTATCAACAACAGTGAAGCCCCTGTTGGCATCTGAACTTTGTAGTCGCTCGAGATACTTACTCTAGCTTGGAGTTTTCCCTCATACCCGGGCTTGCAACATGTGTCGCCTTGCATGGTGTGCCCAGATCATGGGAGGCTGTGATGGACCTCCTGACTGGGGAGACCTGAAAGGTGATTCTTCTGTAGGATTCCTTCTGTAGAATCATTCCCCAATCAAGCCATGCATGTGGAGATCACTGTGCCTGAGCCTGACCCAGGGAAAAACAGCGGCTCCTGCGTTTGGAAGCCTGGGTGTGGGCACAGGGCTTCCTTGACATCACCCCATAAGTCAGCCTGTAGTGGGGACATCTCCGGGACTACTAGTAACATTAAGCATAGCTTCACATATCCAGATGGCTTGTACAAAGCTTAAGCCTGTAGAAGAAGTATAATGAATTTTAAAGGATCAACTGACACCTTGAAATGTTTAGATTGTATACTTAGTGAGTTAGGGGGTAGTGGTCTGGTGACTTCCAGGTGGGAAGAGAATCTTTATGTTGATTCAGGTAATACATGTTCTTGAATACCTGAAGCAAATGGCATAGCCACTGTTGTTTAAATGCACATATTCCTGCCCTGGTCAGTGTGGCTCAGTTGGTTGGAGCATCATCCCACACATCGAAAGTTTGTGGGTTCTATCCCTGGTAGGGGTGCATACAGGAGGCAACCCATCTGTTTCTCTTTCACATCAATGTTTCTCTCTCTCCCCATCTCCCTTCCTCTCTCTAAAATCAATAAAAAAACCCACAAAAAAATAGAGTGGACCTGTTCTATTTGTGGGTGCTGACCAGGAGGGCTCCCTGGAGTAGGCATGTAGTGGACCACCCAGGGGCACCATGGTATGAGAGGCCCAGCATAACCATGGGGGAGCCAGGTGGCTGTGGAGGGACAACCTCCCTGCTGCTGTTCAGGGACAGGGCTCTGGCCCCAGGGTGAGGCAGTGCAAGAGGGAAGGGGCAGTTAGCTTTTTAAAAACAGCAGAGACCCCTGGGATCTATTAATAGGAAGCCAGCATTCTTAGAATCTGGTAGGAATTCACTGGTGTAAGGGACCAGGGAGCTTGGATAAAAATGCACTTTGATCAGAACAGTTCCAGGGTGCAGCTCCTGGGGGTCAGGTTGGCATTGACAGTACTTGCTGCTGAGAACCTGGGCTGCAGCAGTCTAGTTTAAGTTTATCCTGCTTCAAATTGGGATTGTCCTGAGGCCTGGACAGGTGGGAACATCAGCAGGGCCCATTGTCACACTCTGGGAAAGCAGAAGTTGGTAAGTCATGTATAATCTGAACAAGTGGGTTTGTCCAAAATTACTCCATTCTTCTAGGGGAAACACCCATGGGATGCCTTTGTCATTCCCTCTGAAATTCTAGGACGGAATGCTAGAGTGATAATTCATGAAGCATGTAGGCATTTTCAGTGACATTCTTAGGTTTAAAAAGTGAAGATTAGCCCTAGCTGCTTTGCTCAGTGGTTAGAGTGTCGGCCCATGGACTGAAGGGCCACCGGTTCATTTCCGGGCAAGGGCATGTACCCGGGTTGCAGGCTAGATCCTCGGCCGCGGTCAGGGCGCATGTGGGAGGCAACAAATGGATGTGTCTCTCTCATAGTGATGTTTCTCTCTCTCTGTCTCTCCCCCTCCCACTCTCCCTAAAAAAAAAAAGAAAAAAAAAAAATTCAATGGAAAAAATATCCTTGGGTGAGAATTAACAACAACAACAACAAAGTGAAGATTATTCTTACAAGCTGGCCCCAGTTAGAGGAGGGGCAGCAGAGCAGTCTTCACGATCGGCCGCACCCCTCTGCTGTGGGCCGCGGGTGCGTCTGGGCAATTGGAAGAGTAAGGCTGGCCCAGGCTCTCTGGAAATGAACAAATTTTAATAGAAGTAGAGGAGCTTTTCAAGTTTATGGTGTGCCTGTTTGATATCTCAAAGAAAAAGCATTATTGAATCTTTCTTTAGAGTGTTTATTTTTGGAATACCTGCCGCTTCCTCATAGCATCAAATTAAGTGGATAATACCCCTCCCCACCCTCCAGCTTCAGAGGAAGGCTGGGACTAGAGCCCTCTGGAGCCAGTCCTGGGTTCTAGCGTAAAGCCCTCTGTGATACAACTTTTAGTTTTTAGTGGGGAGACCAAACTGGAGTGACAACGACAAGTGAATTTCAGGGAGACATTCAGACTTTGACCTCCATCTGGATGCTGTTGGTAATGTCCGTGTTGGTGGCGAAGGGTATTTTAGGGTCCCCATATATGGGTATAGAAACTAAGGGGAGTCCAGGGACCCTGGGCTCCTGGAGGATGTCCCCTTCAGAAGAGGGGACAGGTTGAAAAGCCGCCTACCTGCGTTCACCTGCTGCCTGCACAGATCAGCCTCCACGAGTAAGTTGCTGGTTCTGCCTGACGGGAGAATGCCGGCACTTAAGAGAATGTCCTGGAAATAGGAACAGCTGGTCACGGCCCATCTAGCTCTGCCCAGTGTCTGACAAGTCTTGGCTCCTGAGGAATTCTGCCCTCCCCCGTCGTGGCTTCAGGACCTTGCGTATCTCTGGAGAGGCATGGTTTTAAGGCCCAGCAAGTGCTTTCTTACAGGTGGGTCTGGATGAGGGTACAGAGGGGAGACTGTGGCCTCTTTTCCCACGCTCCCGCCCACCCCTGCCTGACCGGCCTCTCCATGCAGGATAGATGGTTGTAGTGGGAACCTAAGCCCTCTCGGTGGGCCCAGGAATGAGAGGGTCAAGCTCTGCCCTGATGGCCTTTTGTTCTAAGGATGTGGCATCCTTGGAGTCATCCGTGATCCCAGTTCCAAGGGAGGGCTGTGATGTGGGGACTGGTGCCTGTCCTGGCCAGTGCAGCTTCCTCCTCAGGTCAGCTGTCCTCCTAGGCCTGTCCCAGGGGAGATGCTTGGAACCGGCTTTGCTTATTTTTTGGGTGGGTATGTGAGAATTGGCCGTGAGATCAAAACTCAAGTGACAGCAGGACGAGGGAATTTGGTATCTTTATTTCATCTTTATATTGTCAACCACTTGACTGAAGGATCCCTTGGCTGTATTGACACTGCACAGGATTGTTCCAAGTGGGCAACGGGAATGGCTTGTGTTTTATTTTAATGAGGGATCTAGGCTGCTGGTGACTTCTCTCTGGAGACCTCTGTCTGATCTTACATTTCTAAGACTGAACAGCTCTATGATTAGAGATGGGGTGTGACAGGAAGAAAATGTGGTGAACTGGGAGTTGGCAACTAGTTCGACTCTGAAACCAGTTGGTAACTAGCTGAAAGACTTTGAGCTGCTCACCTCTCAGATGTGAATACCTGGAGAAATGTGCGTTTTTGCCATTTTTATAGCCTCAGCACCCGCCGTGTTCCTGGCCGCAATAGGTGCTCAGCAAATGTTTGTCCAACAGTTGAAGGAGAAGGTGAGCCCAGAGCCTACCCGTGTGTATTCAGAGGAACGCTGGTCTTAGGAGGTGGGCTAAAGAAAGTATTTTTCCCGTCAGCTGAGTTTATAAATGCTGCCTGTTATACCTCATTCTTGGACATTCTTAAATGTACCTTTAGCATATTAGAGGCCCTGAGAAGTTCTGCAATAAAACCTTAGTGTTGCTTAACCCAGAATTTCCTAAACTTACTTGACCCAAGAACACTCTTTTCCTACAGCTCTATTTAGCCTAGAGGAGCTTTTGCTTGGCCAGACGACCTTGAAGGAAACTTCCTGCTGGAACATTCTAGAATCTGAGAGCCAGGGTGGGAGGGCTAATGAGGTGATAGAAGGTTGAGATTTAGGGCATGTGTGTGTATTGTGTATATGTTAGTATCTAAACAGGGCTCAAACTTCAAATTCCAAAATTAAACCTTGTAGGCCACGCTCTGCATCTACAGCACAAACGGGAACCTTGGGTGAGATATGTATCTTTTGAGCTGAACTCCTACCTGCAGAGAAAGGTGCTCATCTTGTCCAAAGGCAGTGGCACGAAATGACATGTTTCTGTCGTGCTCTTGCACTTTTTCCTGGTTTTCTCTCTAGCAGATCGTAGGTTTCTTGAAGTCAGGATTCTAATCTAAGCTTTGTAAAGCTCCCTGGGCACTGTAGCTGGTCATTCACTTTCCCTGGATTAATTGAAGGTGCTAAAAGATACTGTGTAGAGATTTAGTTTCCTCTCGCCTTTCTTTCTTCTTAGCGTCTGAGAAGTGCGCCACTAAGGCGAGCAGGAGAGTCCCCCGTCCATCAGCCACAGTGGGTGCGTGTGGTGATGCCGGTGGACAGTCACTGCTGGTCAGCTCTCCCGAACCACTGCTGTCTCTGGGAACCCATGTCCCTGCCCCCAGTGTTTCTCTGCACCAACTTTCCCTCCCAGATAAGTACATATAAATGTGATTATGTTTAGAAGTTGAAGCATTTGAATAAATCAGATGCTTTTGCCCAACCCTAGAATAAAGGCTGTAGTTATTTTAACAACAAAATCCTGCAGTCTTCAGCTATTTCTGGATGTAGACTGGTAATTAGCATGCCATGTGTAATTCATTGCTGTCTCTGGCTGTTTGTTTCCTTGTTCCAATGCAGCCCAGTTCGGGAGACTGGGTTTATTTCATTTTGGAAATGTGATTTTGTAGAGACCTCTAAAATGCCATCATGAGATTAATGGTTTTCTATAGTCAGTTTGCCAAACCTGGTGTTTGCAGCTCAATTATTAGTTTTCAGCAGCTCTGTAGAGGAGAGTAACAGCTTGCTAGGATGGTATTTAGTTTCCAAGAAAACTGTTAAAAGGAACCGCTTCAAGAAAGATTGATGCTACCAGAGGAAAGTGATACTTCAGGAGAACAGGTAATTTTGGGATAGGGTAAGGAGGCTTACGTTGTTTACCTGTTTTAGTGTTTGTTCGTGGGAGATACTTCACATTTTTAGTTTATGTCTTTACTGATGTACATGGAGGCCAAATGCAGATGAGTACCTTTTGGGAATTTATGCTGCTGGAACGAAAGGAAAATGTTTGCAGTGGTTCCTGTAATGGGGCGCATGGTGAGAAGGCTCCTGGAGCCCCTGTGGTCCCTCTGGCAGGACTTCAGGCTTGCTCTCCAGCTGCAGGGCAGTAGAGGAAAATATGCAGTTACTGTTTCTGTTTTGGAGTGCTGGGACCTGCTGCTGACTGTAAAATGAGAACTTGGCCATGGTCCAAAAGGAAAGCATTTGGTTCCTTCTTTTTAGAAAGATTTATGGGGGGTAGTCTTTAATAAATAGACTGCTTCTCTCGATTTCTGCAGCAGCATGGGGCTGTCTTGCCCTGGCTGCTCAGTTGACCCTGGCGTTGCCGGCACGAAGGCGTAAGGCAGGGAGGCGTGCGGCAGGACAGCCTGGGCTGGAATCGGCTGTGAGGGTCTCGAAGCCGGGCTGGCTGTCTTGGGGATGCCCATGTGTCTTCTCATGTCCACTGAGGGGGAAATAGATTAACTTTGCCCTCTGAGGACTTAGCTTTTGATGAATGAAAAAAGGAGTTATTTTATGCATGAGCTAAATCTTTCTAAACTAATCCTCTTGCCCTCACTCTCTAAGGCGCAACAAAAGAGGAAGGAGGCTAAAGGAAAAACGTAGCCAAACAAAATAAACTCCCTCGTGAAAGGGAAGCACTTGGGTCCCATGGATCTCTTGATAAAAGGGTTTAGATAGATGAGCACAAGATTCTAACAGTAAAATAATTAAAGTGGCCCTAATTACTCCATAAGATGATAAGAACTGGCTTAAATTGTCAGAGGCCAAGGAGTCATACAAAAACTAGGGCCTCGCTGTGGCCAGTGTGGCTCAGTCCGTGGTGGTTGCAGGTTCAATTCCTGGCCCTTGTCAGGGCACACGGGGGCGGTGACCCATCGATGTGTGTCTCTCTTGCGTCGATATTTCTCATAGAGATTTATCAGGGCACCCAGCAGTGATTGGTGGTGGGGGTGGGGGAGGGGAGATAATTGTCCTTCTTTTCGGCTCAAGCCATGTGGCCTTCATTCTACAGGGTCCACCTTCTCCTAAGAATTCTATCACTGAACTTAAAACTATTGATAATGTGAAAATTCTGCAATGCTTCAGGACAAATAATAGAGCTAGATAAATGGCCAAGATGATAGTGTCTGTGATCTGCAGACTGGCATTCACCACTTCTTTCATCTGAGCACCAAGAGAGGAGACGCTGGTAGGCCTGCTTGGGCTTGCAGGGGAAAGAACAGAGTAGGACTGTGTTTGCTGTGATAGACAGCAGAAAGCAGAACCCTTTCCATTGCCACGGAACACTTCAGTTCTTTTTTCGCTTTGGCTTTATTCGATTTGCCTACAGAATTTACCATTCATATGTTCATTTGTTAATTCAACATAAATCCAACTAACATTTTTTGAATCTTTGTGATATGTACAGTGTGGAGATAGATGTCTTGGTAGAAAATAAGTATATAGGTAGAAGACACAGTCCTTGCTCTCAGAGATTTTATGGTCTGAGATGATCAGAGAGGCCATTGGCACTGGTGTGGAGTGACGGGTAAATCCCCCAGAGGCAGGGCAGAGGAGGCAACCTCGCTGGCCATACTCCTTCCTCATCCCCTAATTTGGTCCCGACCTTCGCCCCTCCTCACTGGGTCTGAGGTTTTGGTGCTTCATTTGCTGTTTCCATCTGGAATAACAGCTTCCAGATGGATTTTGATGTCAGCTCAGTTTTGTGTTTTGGCATGTTTTGGTTTACATTATTTATAGCGAACAGTCTGAGAAATATTATTTTTTAAATCTTGAAATTAACATTTACTTTTGCTTATCATTTTATTTTACTTGGGAAACTTTTGCAGAGTCAAGCTTTTGTTAAGATGATTTGGTAAGTTGAAAAGATACAGGTTTTGGAACCAGAGAGATAGAAATTCAGATTTCATCCCTTAGCATTGTTGTGGCCTTAGACAAATTATTTAACTCACTGAGCCTCAGTTCTCCGCTCCACAAAATGGGGAGAACAGTACCTATCTGGAGGGCTATTGTAAAGATAAGAACAAATTAAAAGCTATGATTTTTATTGGGGAAGGCTGAGGATCCATATGACCTTTTCTATTTTATATTTCAAATTTATTCATTCACTCATTCATTCATTCATCTATCCATTTTACTGTTGAGTCAATCAGAGTTTATTGGGTGCTTCCTGTATACCAAGACCTTTGATAGATGGGATACAAATAAGATTTATCCCACCCTCAAAGAACTACTAAGAGGACCAACTTCTGTCTTGTCAGGGTGGGGCAATGGAGACTGACACTCCCTGTCTACCATCCGTCCTTCATGTGAGAGAGTCCTCTTGTATCCTGGTAGCAGAAGTGGGTGGTGGGTGGTGGAGGGTTGGGGGGTAGGGGTGGCAAGAAGCTCTGATGTCCATCAAATCTTGACTTTCACCAGATCTTCAGGAGATGTTATTCTCGACTGTGGGAGGAGGCACTGCTTGCATTGCTCAGCACATGACTCCAGTGTCATCCTCAGGAATGCAAACCACACTCACTGAATGATGTTTTCAATTGGTTATTACAGTATTCTCAGGGGAGATTTCAAATTAACCTTTGTGGAGGTCTTCAAAAGCTGAATGTGCTGGACACTGTGACAATTGGCAGTGCCTTTAGCCTTCCTTGTCATTCTCTTTAGGGAAGGTAGTAGATGAGCCTGGAGGTGGAGAAAATGCTCACGGGCCTGACCAGAAGGAGTCCTATGTTTTCAGGTTGCTTTGGAAAAAATCCTGAGTCATCCAGGCTGCCCTTGGCTAACCAGGAAAATAAAATTTTATAGGAATAGCTAAAGACTTAAAGAGACTACAGGAAAGCGCCATTAAAAAACCCATTCAAGGTTAAAGATAATACTGCATAATTTCCTCTTACAATGATATGTATGAGATATTTTAATAGTTTTAAGTATAAAACCATAGAGAAAAACTTTTCCTAAGCCTCAGTTGCATTATATATTGTACAAGAAAGTTTTTGAATGTTTAAGCTTAGAACTGAAAAAAGATGATAATAAAATAAAATAACACAAGTTCTATTCCTGTGTGGGGTTTTTTCCATTTTTCTGCTTTACCATTAATCTTTTTACTTTTTTTAAAAAATATATCTTTATTGATTTCAGAGAGAGGAAAGGAGAGGGAGAGATAGAAACATCAATGGTGATAGAGTCATTGATCGAGCCTACAACCTGGGCATGTGCCCTGACCGGGAATCGAACCCTGATAGCCTGGATCCTAGCCCGGCTGGGCTCTTTTTACTTTGTTAACAGGAGGGGTTGGTCTGCTTTGCATTCAGCTGTGGGGCTTGATCTACGTATGTAAGGATTTTTGATGATCAAGGGCTAAAGAGGGCCACAGGCTTCTTAGAATTTTGGGGCAAGTAGAAGGGATCTGTTATTTTATCCATTTTCTGCTGTCTCTAGTCTTTGGAAGAAAACATAAAACTTTTTGTATCCTTGTTTGTGCAGAGAACTGTGTCAATCATCACGTGATGTTCCTCCGACCTGTTTGGGTTAGGATGTTAGCCTTTCTGGCCACAAGCAGAGGCTGGAGTCAGTTATTCCAGCTCTGACTGTGCCACAAACAGATTTCTTCCCTACAGGCGTCTAGCAGCAGCATCCTGAGTCCCCCGAGCCTCAGTCATGAGGTGATAAGGGAGCAGACATGGGCTGCAGGTGCCATTCAGATGTGCCCTTGAACCGTTTTCTTCCTGTGGCAAAAGAGTGCAGGTTTGGGTTGTTTTTATCTCTGTGGTGAACCCGATTTCTCTGGTAAACTGTTGTTTAAAGGACCCGCTTCCTCCACAGTCTTCCCTGCAGTGGGAACACAAAGTTAGTCTCCTTGGCACTTGTGTGCATTTCATTTGAACAAGAACATTTTGCACCTGTTGATGTACTGCTTTTTAATTGTTCACAGCTGTTTTCTTTGTTGATTCCCCCACCCCCCCTTTCTAAAGTGTAGAGACTTTGTGGAGAGTGACAGTTTTTGCCTGTTTCTGCCTTTTCTCCCTTTACCTCATGCCAATCCCCAGTGTCATGTTTGCTAACCAGCCGTGTGCAGAAGTAGCCTGCTCCTCTCTTGCTTTGAGTGATATTTTACTGCTTGGGTTAAGGAAAATAATATTTTTTTTGCAGTTTTTATGTTTGGGAAGTCAGAAAGGGAGGGAAACAGGAGAAATCATTATTATTTTATTATGAACTAGATGGACCAAAAAATATATTTTCACTGATCTCAGCTTCCCATGCTTTAGTAATATCTCCTGAAGAGATTCAGCACAAAGTCAATGTTTAAATGTCTGTTTTTAAATAGTCAGTGAAGAAGCAGTATCTTTAAGTCCTTTTGTAATGAGTTTGGGAATCAGTGGGGCTTCAGGGGGAATATCTTCATATGATAATGATGGTTTTGGCATACTTCTTAATGGCTTGGGATTTCTCAGTTGCCAAGTGGTAGATCAGAAGGGACACTTTAGTAAAAAGAGACTATTTTGACCTAACTGAATGGAATGTTTTAAGAATTAGAGGTAGTAGGAGAGCAAGATAGTTGAGAAGGTGGAAGCAGCACTCACCTTTTCTCATGACCTTATCAAAATTACAACGAAGTTATAGAACAATCAGCCTGAATAGCCATCTGAAGACTAGCTGAACAGAAGTCCTATAACTGAGAATATAAAGAATAAGCCCCACTGAGAATGGTGGGGGGGGGGGTGGAGACACAGAAGGGGCAGGTCACACATCCATGGTGTGGTGGTTAAGAAATGAGAGGGATATCTCAGTTACAGAGGTCCCCCTGGGTTGTGAGGGGTCTCACCCCCACATCGGGCTCCCCAGCCCAGAGCACCAATGCCAGGAAGAGGAGCCCATGTAACATCTGGCTGTGAAAAACATTGGGGATTCTGTTCATCCAGGTGAGACAGAAGGCTGCTGGCAACCAAGGTGCCCTATTAAAGGAACAGGGCACAAAAATCTCGCCCACAGGTACTCACCCTGGGCTCCAGCAGGGGGATGGTGGCTTGGAGGATGCCAAAGTCATACAGGGAGAGACTAAATTGTGTGGCTTTGGGGAGAGGGCTGGAGGGACAGCTGCTAATGCCATTATGTTGAGTCCCTCAGATGCCACCCACAGATGCCATCTTTCCTTGGTTGAGCACTCCCCACACAAGGCATTAGCCTAGGGAGTTACATAGCCCCATCCTGATAACTCTCAGAAGCCCTGCCTTACCCAACTCGCACACAACTGTAAGCTCTGCCAGTCAAAACCAGCCTAGGATTGCATTGCAATCTTCCTTAAAAAACTCTTGAGGAATTCCTGGCAAGCTTAGGGTTTGTCAGAGACACACAGAGAGTGACTGAATTGTGTAACATTAGGACAAGGGCCATTTTATTTGTGGGCCCAACCAGTGCCACTGTTCATGTGTGGGGTCCTCCTCTTATTATAGCATTGGTCTGTAGAGATGCACTAGCTCCACCCTGGTGACTCCCTGACGCTCCACCCTACTTAACTTGCTCATGGCTATAGCCTTTGCTGGCAGTAGCCAGCTGGGCCAGCATTGCAGTCTTTCTTAAACTCTCGGGAGTTCTGGGCAGGATCTGGGGGTGCTGGAGATATATAGGAACAGGCTGAGTTGTGTGGCTTTAGGGTGAGGACTGTCTTTCCATGTGCCTGATGGGTGCCACCATTCCTGTGCTGAGCCTTCCACACAAATAAATCTTAATCTGCTTTAGCCTGATGACCTCTACTGGCTCCACCCTGACAATTCCCTGAGGCCCCACTTCACCACAGAGTTCTACAGGACTCAGGAAGGTAGCAACTCGCCTTGGGGTACCCTGAGACTTTTGCTGAGTATTCTCAGACCCAGCATTGGTGCTGAATTTGGATCTGTATTAACCTGGAGACTACCACCTGCCTTTACTTGGCGATTTCCTGAGAACCTGCCTCATGCAACTCATGTACCACCTGAGGCTCTTTCAGTGCCTAAGCCAGATGGGCAGCTGGCAGGTGAAGGTGGGTCTCAGGGTACCGGAAGCCTTTTGCTGACCTGCCCAGGACTGGTACTGGTGGCAGCTGGCCTCAGTATGCAGCGTGGCCCCTCCCCTGCACAACCAGGACAGTATAGGCAGCTCTCAACCATGGGTCACTTTATAACTCTTAACAGGTATCCTAGGGATGGCCACAGGCAGGTTTGACATTGACCTATACTCAAGTCCCTCTCCAAGAGGCCCTAGAACCAGCACACCTGGGGGCTGTATTCAGACCACAGCAGAGCATGACCCAATTAGCTCCATAAGTGGCACACCCAGAGGGAGATCTCAGGAGGCACCATACCCCACCTGGGAGAATTCTGCTTCGAGGGGGTCAGCCAAGGCACAGCAGCTTGTACACTATGGTTGTGGCCAGTCCTCATAGCCAGCCAGCCTGATTGTGCCAACAACAATCAAGGCTCAACAACAGAAAGAGGACACACATAACTCACACAAAAGACACTCCTGGAGCATCTGGCTCAGGTGATCAAGGAAAACTTTGCCACTGGGTGCTACAGGACACCTACTACATAAGGCCACCGTACCAAAAATGAGAGGCATAGCAGATCTACCTAATACAAGGAAACAAACACAGATAGGAAGCCAAAATGGGGAAACGGAGAAACATGTTTCAAATGAAAGAACAGGAGAAATCTCCAGAAAAAGAGCTAAATGAAACAGAGGCAAGCAATCTACCAGATAAAGAACTCAAAACAATGATTAAACGGATGCCCAAGGAAATTAGTGAGAACTTAACAGTGTGAAAAAGAACAATAGAAAGCATAAAAAAGAACCAGTCAGAAATGAAAAATCTAATAACTGAAATAAAGAATACACTAGAAGGAATCAACAGAAGATTCAGTGAAGCAGAGGATCAAATCAGTGACTTGGAAGACAAGGTAGCAGAAAACACCCATTCAGAGCATCAAAAAGAAGGAAAAATTTAAAAAAGGGATGTTATAAGGGACCTGTGGGACAACATCAACTATAACAACATTTGCATCTTAGGGGTACCAGAAGGATAAGAGCGAAAGGGAGTGAGAACCTATTTGAAGAATAATGACTGAAAACTTCTGTAACCTTGTGAAGGAACAGGACACGCAAGTCAAGAAGCACAAAGAGTTCCAAACAAGATTAACCCAAAGAGGCCCACACCAAGTTATATCATAATAAAAATGCCAAAGGTTAAAGACAAAGGAAAATCTTAAAAGCAGCAGAAGAAAGTTACCTACAAGGGAGCGTCCATAAGACTGTTAGCAGACTTCTCAATAAAAACTTTCAGGTGAGAAGGAATTGTTATGAAATATTCAAAGTGATGACAAGCAAGGACCTACAATCAAGATTACTCTACCCAGCAAGGCTATTTAAAATTGAAGAGAAATAAAGAGCTTCCCAGACAAGAAAAAGCTAAAGGAGTTTATCACCACCAAACTAGTATAACAAGATATGTTGAAGGGACTTCTTTAAGAAGAAAGAAAAAAAAAGAGGAACATAAATATAAAAAAGAAAACAGCAATAACTATGTACCTATCAGTAATCACTTTAAATGAAAATGGATTAAATGCTCAAATCAAAAGACAAAAGGTAGCTGAATGGATAAGAAAACAGAAATAAAAAAGAAGCTAGTGTAGCAATACTTAAACTAGACAAAATAGACTTTAAAACAAAGGCTGTAAGAAGAGACAAAAAATAATATTACATAATGATAAAGGGATCAGTTTAACAAGAGCTTACAAGCCTTCTAAACATTTATGCACCCAACATAGGAGCACCTAAATATATAAAGCACATATTGATGGACATAAAGAGATCCAGCAGTTATAGAGTAATAGTAGGATCCTTTAATACCCCATTGACATCAATGGATAGATCTTTCAGACAGAAAATCAACAAGAAAACAGCAGCCTTAAGTGACACATTAGACCAGATGGCTTTAATTGATATTTTCAAAGCATTTCATTGCAAAGCAGCAGAATATACATTCTTTTCATCTTTTCAAATGTACATGGAACATTTTCCGGCATAGACCACATGCTAGGACACAAAACAAGTCTCAATAAATTTTAAAGGATTGAAATCCTATCAGGCATCTTTCCTGACCACAATGGGATGAAACTAGAAATAGTTACAAGGAAAAACTGAAAAACACACAAACACATGGAGGCTAAATAACATGTTACCAAACAATGAATGGGTTAGCAATGAGATCATGGAAGAAATCAAAAGGTACCTTGAGACAAATGAAAAAGAAAACACAACTGTGGAACACAGTGAAAGCAGTCTTAAGAGAGAAATTCATAGCAGTACAGGCCTACCTCAAGAAACAAGAAAAATTTAAATAATGTAACCATTAACTTAAATGAACTAGGAAAAGAACAACAAAAGCCAAAGTGAGTAGAAGGAAGTAAATAATAAAGATCAGCATGGAAATAAACAAAATAGAGTCTTAAAAAAAAAAACACCAATACAAAAGACCAATAAAACCAAGAGCTGATTCTTTGAAAAGATAAACAAGATTGACATACCTTTAACGAGACTCATCAAGAAAAAAGAGAGGACCCAAAGAAATAAAATAAGGAAATAGGAGTAGTAACAACTGATACCACATAAATAAAAAGGATTATAGGAAAATACTATGAACAATTATATGCCAACAAATTGGAAAACCTGGAAAATATGGATAAATTCCTAGAAAGACAATATTTCAAGACAGAATCAAGAAAAAAACAGAAAACCAAAACAAATGGTTAAAATAAAAATGAAACAGTAATGAAAAAACTCCCCAAACAAACAAAACTTCTGGATTGGATAGCTTCTCAGGTGAATTTTACCAAACATTCAAAGAAGAATTAACACCTATCTTTCTCAACTATTCCAAAAATTCAAGAGGAGGAAAGACTCTCAGGCTCATTTTACGAGGCCAGCATTCATCTGCTCCAAAATTGGGTAAGAATATTACAAAAAGAAAGAAAATATAGGCCAGTGTTCATGATGAACATAGATGCACAATCCTCAACAAAATATTAGCAAACTGAATTCAGAAAGACATTTCAAAGATCATACACCATGATCAAGTGGCACTTATTCCTGGGATGCAAAGTTGGTACAATATCCACAAGTCAATTAACATGATACACCACATAAACAAAATGAAGGATAAAAGTCATATGATTATATCAGTAGATACAGAAAAAGCAGTTTACAAACTCCAGCATCCATTTTTGATAACTTTCAACATAGTGGAATAGAGGGAACATACCTCAACATAACAAAGGCCATATATGACAAACCCACAGCTGACATTATGTTTAGTTGGGAAAAGCTAAAAGTGTTTTCCTTAAGATGAGGAACAAGACAGGGATGTCCGCCTTCACCAGGGATGTCCGTCTTATTCAATACAGTGCTAGAAGTCCCAGACATTGTAGTCAGACAAAAAGATATAGAAGACATCCAAATTGATAAGGAAGTGGTAAAACGGTCATTATTTGCAGAGGACACGATACTGTATATAGAGAACCCTAAAGATTCCACCAAAAAACTACTAGAACTGATCAGTGAATTCAGTAAGTAGCAGGATACAAAACAAAACGTCAAAAATCAGTTGCATTTTTATACACCAACAGTGAAGTATCAGAAAGAGAAATTAAGAAAGTTCTTATTTACATTTACATTAAAAAATGAAATACCTAGGAATAAATTTAATCTAGGAGGTAAAAGACCTATACTTGGAAAACTATAAGACATTGAAGAAGAAACAAATAAATGGAAGCATATACCATGCTCATGGATAGGAAGAATTAACCTCATTAAAATCTCCATCCTTCTGAAAGCAATCTGTAGATTCAACACAATTCCTATTAAAATATTAATGACGTTTCTCATAGAAGTAGAACAAACAATCCAAAAATTTATATGGAATCATGAAAGACTCCAAATAGCCACAGCAGTGTTGAGAAAGAAGTACAAAGTTGGAGGTAACACATTACCTGATATCTAACTATACTACAAAGCTATAGTAATAAAAATAGCGTGGTGCTGAAATAGAAGCAGACACATGAATCAATGAATGGAATAGAGAGCTCAGAAATAAACCCACATCTATATGGTCAATTAGTATATTACAAAGGAAGCAAGAACATACAGTGGAGTAAAGACAATATATTAAATAAATGGTATTGGGAAAATTGGACAGATACATCATAAAATGAAATTAGACTACCTTCTTAGACCGTATACAAGAATAAACTAAAAATGGATTAGACTTAAATGTAAAACTTGAAACCATTAAAGTCCTGGAAGAAAATATAGGTAGTAAACTCTCTGACATTTCTCTCAGGAATATTTTTTCTCATCTCTTTGGGCAAGGGAAATAAAAGAAAAAAATAAATAAATGGTACTTCAAACTTAAAAGTTTTTACACAGCAAAGGGAACCATCAACAAAACAAATAAATAGCCTACTGAATGGGAGAATATATTTGCCAATTATACATCCATTAAGGGGTTAATATCTAAAGTTTGTAAAGAACTCATACAACTCCCCCCCCCCCAAACAGACAATCCGTTATAAAGTGAAGAGGTCCTGAATAGACACTTCTGCAAAGAGGGCATATCCTGATGGCCAACAGACATGTGAAAAGATGCTCAGTGTCACTAATCATTGGAGAAATGCAAATTAAAACCACAATGAGATATCACCTCAAACCTGTGATAACAGCTATAATAAGTCAACAAGCAACAAGTATTGGTGGGGATGTGGAGAAAAGAGAACCATTGTGCGCTGTTGGTGGGACTTCAAATTGGTACAGCCACTATGGAAAACGGTATGGAGGTTGCTCAAAAAATTAAAACTAGAGCTACCTTGTGAACCAGCAGTTTCACTTCTGGGTATATATCTGAAGAAAGCCAAAACACTATTTTGAAAAGATATATGAAGCCCTTTGTTCATTGCAGCATTATTTATACTAGCCAAGATATGGAAGCAACCCAAGGGTTCATCAATAGATGGGTGGATAAAGAAGAACTGGTACATATATACAATGGAATACTACTTGGCCATAAAAAAGAATGAAATCTTACCATTTGTGACAGGATGGATGGACCTAGAGGGTACTATGCTAAGTGATACATGTCAGATGGAGAAAGACAAATACCATATGATTTTACTTATATGCGGAATATAAAGAACAAAATAAACTAACAAACTAAACAGAAGCAGATTTATAGATACAGAGAACAAACTGTTGGTTGCCAGAGGAAAAGGGGTTTGGGGCCTGGGTGAAAAGGTAAAGGGATTAAGAAGTACAAATTGGTAGTTAGAAAAATAGCCACTGGGATGTAAAGTACAGCATAGGAAATATAGTCAGTAATATTGTAATAATTATGTATGCTGCCAGGTGGGTACTTGAAATAGTGGGGGGATTTCTTTGTAGATTATGTGATTGTCTGATCATAGTGCTGTACATCTGAAACTAATATAAAATAATATTGAACATTAAGTATGATTGGAAAAAAAATAGAGGTAGCAAAGGGCTATCAGTTCTCTGGAAAAGTTGTAAGTAATTGTTTTTATATTATTAAACTATGTCAAATAATTTATTGAAAAATGGTCTCTTAATTTTAACACTTTTTGTGATTTGGCTGTTACTCTTATAAAAATATGTTTGTGTTTACAAGGAATAAAAATAACTTAGCTGCATTTTCAAAATTAACATAAAAATCCACACATTTGTTGAAAAAGTGTTATCAGCCAGTCAGACAATAGTCCCATTGGCCCACATAAACCAAATTAAGGAAAAAAGTGCATTTTGGAGCTGCTCTCGTCATTGTTCTGCGTGGTAAATGAGTGGTACATGTTTTGGAGGTGACATGATACCAGTTGTTTGACTTCCTATCAGAAGGATTTGACCTATGTATCTCATCAGCAGACCCTTGCTAGGTGGTGTGCATAGACTGAGTTTTTTTGTACCAGCAGAGCTGCTTCCCTTCCTAGGTGTGCTTTGAGAGTCTGAAGTCACTGGCTTGGAGGAAGAAAGCTCCACCTGTTTTTCTCTTGTGTGGCTGTGTGTGGGTCCATTAGGCCATAAGAGATACTCATGAGGCATCAAGCTTTCAAAACACCAGATTGCTGACTCCCTGGGTTCCGTATAACAATCTTTTCCATGATATGTAAGTCCAGCTTTGCAGTCAAGCATGTGAACTAGCATGTATAGCACAGTGGGTTCATTAGCAAGGGAAGCAATGGTCAGGAACAATGGGCTATGGTGTTGTATGCCTTGGAGTCCATGGGGAAGCAGAGGCCTTGCTTGAAGGGGTATAAACAGGCGGTGTTCTGCTGCTCTAATATTCCATACACATGAACAGATCTTCCTTACATGTGAACAGACTTCCTGGGATCTCAGAAGTGGGTAAGAGAGGCAGGTAGCCAGAGTCAGGAGTTGTTAAGAAAGCCCTCAAGGAAGTCCTGATCCCTTTAGCCCTCCAGCTCTGAGACTTCTCTTGCCAGAAGCTTTCTCAGCTATAGATAAGGTATTTGGATTCATTATTAGTTTCAGTTTCTTACCTTTGTCATGCGCCCTGTATAAATGTGGATCAGAAAATGCATTTAAAAAAATTCTTACTGTTGTCTTATGTCCCATCCCTACCCATCATCTTCCCTGGGGATTCTCATCTCCTTTGCTCCTTTAAGGACTCTAGGATTGGGGCCTATCTGCCTTCCCTGGCAGGTGGTGTCTAAACTTTAAAGACCTTCACCCTTGCCTTGTTTTTGGAGTTGGTATTAATTTAATGATATGGCTATTAGGAGGCTCTGAACAACTCTCAGATGGTGTTTTGGTGTTTGTATGGCTGGCCAGCTCAACCTTTAGCTCTCTGGGCCATAAAATAGCCTGGTAGCGTCCACCTTCCAGATTTCTTCCTACATCTTGACCTTATCAATAGGTCATTTTTGTTTTCTTCTGGAATCCTCTTGACACACACATCTCTTCTTAGGTGGAAGGTCATGGATTCACTCACCACAGAGATGATGACCTCAAGTACCAATGGTGTCAAGCAGCAGTTGTGTCCATTATTTATAGAATGTTAAAGTTGTCAAGGCCTTAGGGATAGTGTCCTCAAAAACTGTCGCTTCATACACCAAGAAACTGAAGGATGTGCTAAGAGTGACAAGAATGGTGACAACTGCTGAGGATAACTTAGTTGTTTAGAAAGACATTTTCTAGAAAGTTCAGAATTCAGAGGAATTTCTTACTTTTGACTAAATCTTTTCAACCTCTGGCTGACTCACAGGTGCTGTTGTGTTGAGAAGTGAGGTAGGACTATCATAGTTCATTGTCACATTTTCTTTCTTGTTAAATTTGGCTTGTGGTCTTTGGAGGAACGTGTTTTCTTTTACCCAGACCTTAACTTATAGCGCCTAGTAAAATACTGATATACTCTGATTCTGTTTTAAAGGTACCTTTGAAGAGCTGAGTTAACCACAAACCAATCCCCAGTCTGTGATAGTTTTTGTCATGCTATACAATACTGTAGCTTCAAGGTATACACCTTTCCAACAAGGGGTGCTCCTCCACCAGCTGGAGGATTTCTGTGCACATAGAGGAGGACCTTCGTGTATCAGATAGAGATGTAAATGGTGACTAGGTCTGCTTAATTTCAGATTAGCGAGAGGCATCAGCATTACCATAGAGAAAGGGGGAGAGAAGTCCTGGGAGAAGTTGGAAAAAGGTCATTTTCAGGAACCTAAGAAAATAAGACCCTCAGAGAGATTATTTTATTCTACTTCCTTTTATCTCTACCTGAATATGTAGCAACCTTGGAAGGACCCTTGCTTGAGAATCCCTTGCTTAAAGGATCTTGTTTCTCTGTGATCTACCTGCTTGGACCTTGGGTTATGGTGCAGTTTTCCCACTGCAGACAGAGTGATAAAGTGGCCTGCAGATCTGACGGCAGTGGCAACATACTACAAGCAGTCTAGGAAGGTGACAGCATGTCCTAGCAACTCTCAGGAGTCCCTCTGACAAAGGAGGACCTTTGTCCCCAGACAGCTATGTGGCATTGAGGACCAAGAGCCAACTTGAGCTCTTGGGCTTTAGGGATGAAATCAGTCCTTCAGATTATTTCTGTATGTGTGTATTCCTGCCACAGCAGAGAACGGAATAGTGTTCAAAGGACTGCCAGTAATGTGACCTTCTCTGCTGACCCAGTCAGCCTTAGTTTCCTGAGCAGTTTATGAGAAGAGCCCTATGTGGGATATGTTGGAAAAGTTGAGTCTTGGAAAACAAAGAAAATAAGGCTTAGCTTTCTGTATTTATTTAAAAATGGTATTATCTACCTGTTAGATATAAAAGGGGAAAATTTGGCAAATCTTAGGACACAGTTGCCATGTAATATATGGGTTAAAATATTTTTGTATGTTAAATGATACTGGTGCTAAAGCCAGTGTTATTTTATAAGCATCAACTGTGCAGTATATTGTATAAAGTATGAAATTATATATTTTCTGGGCCCAAAAATGTTCTTTTTCTTAAAGACAAAAGTATAAATATATTTATTTTTATATAATAGTGGAAAATACAAGGTTATTTTTACCTAGCTTTGAAATGATTTTTTTTGGAGGAGGCTTAGTGACTTTTTCAGTTTATAGTTACTATCTAAATTATTTTGTGTTTCTGTTATACCCCAGTTGTTTTGAGTGTTTATTTTTCTTGGTGAGTGGCAGAGGATAGGAAACAAAGTAACCCCCAAACCTGAAAGAGGGTATAGAGAAGCCATTTATAGACTAAAATTTCAATGTGGAAAATCTTTAAAGCAGCAAATTGTTTTGCAGGTAACTGAATATATTTTGCTATATCTTCCAGAAGACTTAGCTATTTTGCCCCTGAGAGAAGGCGGTTTGCTTTGGGAATAAGCTTGTAGTGTAAATACCTGACATTAAACTTTTGATTGCTGAGTATCCATTTCATAGACATCCGTCTTGAATAAATATACCGCCAGCTGTATGACACAGCTACTAGCAAACCAAATTGATAAGGAACCAAGCCACCCCTTGGTCACCTAGATCTAACTGACCACTTCAGTGACCCTGCTTCTCCCTTTCCACTCCCTAATTCCCACTCTTATGTTTTAAATTTGCCAATGAAGAGTGAACCAAGGAATCCTAGGCACCCCAGCCTCCTTTCCTAGTAAAGGCAGACCCCAGGTTCATGGTCCCTCCCTCCCTCTCTCCCTGCCTAAGACTTTGTTGTGTGGCCCTCATGCATTTCATGTGCCCTACAGGAGCTTTGAGTAATAAATTTTGTTCTTCAAAGTTCCCTGATGGTTTTTTGCTTAGGTACATCTTCAGGAATAATTAGAACCACAAGGTCTGGGGCAGCCACAACATTGGCTCAGGTCCAGGAGATGTCTGTGGAGGATTGCCATATGTAGTGTGGGCCTCAGGCATTCTTAGCCTATAGCATTACTACCAATAGGGTGAGACTGACACAACCAAGCTGAATTATCTGGCTCTCTTCCCTAAAGGCAAAGGCCTGCTTACTGTTAGAGTTCACAGATGAGACTTGAGAAAGGGGAGGAAGGTCTCAAAGCTTGAAATACAAACATTGAATGATGCTTGACTTGGGTTGAGAGTATGGGCAGATATGTCGAGGTAGGTGAAGTTGAATCTTATGTTTGGGTCTGATTATGTGGTTCAGTGACTGGAAATATGGAACAGGTAGGCCCAGAAGGAAGACTCTCCCATAAGACAGAATGAGTTGGACCAGATGTGGGCTATCATGCATAATACATTGGTGGATGCTGGCAAATCCAAGTCTGTCAAAGCCCAGGAAATATTCAGACTTGTAATGGGAGCAGCAGGGGAGTGTATGTAGGGGACCAGGATTCTGATGGTTATTTGAAATAACTGGATGCTGCTTCTCTGGGCTTTTTAACTATTTAAGTGTCTTTTAAGGGCTTTTAGGCCATTTTATAACAGAAGAGAGAAGATATCTGGATAGGACAGAACTCCAAAGATGAAAGCAATAGTTGAGTTTACCACAGAAGGGTTTCTGTTTATAATGAAAACAGAATAGCTTGTAGACCAACTTTTCCACAAAGTGCTAGAAAAACTGAACGAAGTACAAAAACAGGTGGCCAAGACTTGAGGGACCAGGGAAGCATACTGATCAAGCTCTCAACATTCTGTGATGCTTTCCCCTTGAAGTATTTGCTGGTTTATTAAGGGGTCTAGGGGTAGATATGCTAAGAAACCAAACAGTGTTTTCCAAGAAGCTGGGACCATTAATGGAGCTGCTGGCAGTCTTATGGTTCTTGGAGACAAAACTTGGAGTTAAAGCTGCAAGGGCAATGAGGATTTAAAAGATTAGGATCTTGGGGAGAAGGGAAAGAATAGTAAGATGAGCCTGATAATCTGCATGCTGTTCTTTTCAAAGTATTTGCTGATGTGTTAACATCTCAGGCACTAAGAAGTGAAAAGAAAGCTTAAAGGCTAGGAGGCAAAGCTGGCAGTGTCTGGGGAGCTGGGGAAACAAAAATTGGAGTTCAGTATTTGCTAAGGAGGAGGAACCCTGGTAAGCACCCTAGACTTCCTGTTTGGGCCTGATCCCACCCTAGGAATAACAGTAAACTTGAAATAGGATAGCCTTCACAAAAGTCTGAAACTCAGCTTTGAACCAGTTTAAGTCAGAGTGGATTACAGTGATCTTTCCCTAAGCTAACTGCCTGCCAAAAAACAAAACAAAAATAAACCCTCTCAGAAGTATGATAACATCAGCTAGACCCTCAGATTGTCTCATTAGTTTTTGATACACAATATCTGGCATTCAGTGAAAAATCAACAGGCATGCCAGGAAATAGGGCCAAATGATTAAAAAAAAAATGAGTAAAACTGATGATGAAAACAGCAACAGGTGATCCAGATATTGGAATAGTTAGATATGAATTTTAAAAGAGCTGTCATAAATATGTTCAAGAAAGTAGAGAATTTCACAAGTAAAATGAAATATATTAAAAAGGAACTCAATGGAAATGCTGGGAATGAAAAATGTAATAAATGAAGACTTAAATAGATAAATTTGGTGGCAGATTAGACATAGGAAATTACTGAACTTTGCAATGTAGGTCAATAGAAAATATCCAGACTGAAGCATAGAGAGGAAAAAGATTGGGAAGATAGAGAAAAGAGCATAAGAACCATGAAATATGGTGAAATGACTCAATGTGTATAAGTAAAAGGGAAATGATAAGAGGAGAGAAAGATTGGGGCCAAAGCAATATTTGAAGTGATAGTGGCTAAGAATTATTCAAAATTGTCTAAAGACATTAAGTTGGAGATTCAAGAAGCTCTACAAACTCCAAACATGATAAATACAAAGAAAACCACACCTGATATATAATGAACCAAAACACAAAGAGAAAGTGTTATAAAGCAACCAGAGGACAAAAACACACACATTGTCTTAAAGGTGTTACTATAAGACTGACAGCTGACTTTTCAACAAAAATAATAGAAATCAGAAGACGATGAAATGATTAATCTTTAAATTGATGAAGAAAGTAACTGTCAACCTACAACCAAAGGACATTTTTAGGAAAACAAAAGCAGGGAGAATTTTCTAACAGAAGACTAATAGTAAAAGAAAATACTAAAGAGAATTCTTTAGGCTGAAGGAAAAATGGTCCCAGATTGAAGCGTGGAAATATAGAAACAATTGAAGAGCAACAACAACAATATATATATGGATAATTCTACATAAATATTTACTACAGAACAATAACAACAATATTTTGTGGATGTATAATATGTATATAGAATTAAAATACATGATAATAGCATAAAAAGTGGGAGTAGACTGAAGGCACTTACATTGTTAAGAGAAGTTGAAGTACAGATGCTCTTTGACTTATGATGGGGTTGTGTCCTGATAAAACCATTGTAAGTTGAAAATATCAAACACTGAACATACCAAACATCATAGCTTAGCCTAGCCTAGCCTACCTTAAACATGCTTAGAACACTTACATTGCTTATAGTTGGGTAGTTACCTTGAGTTTCATCTCAAGAGTAATTGCCTTCCTCCTCCTCTTCTCACCAGAAGCAGGAGACATACAGATCAGCATTGTAGACATGATGGGAGGTGAAAACACAAAACATAATATCCAAAAAACACTGGCAACACAGTTTACCCGCCAAGGTTAGTTGGAGTTCATTTGTTGGCTTTCTACTTCTGCATAAGCCTCTGGGACCAGTCTGATTCAGCTTGGTCTCCTGGTCTCCTGGGTGCTGTGAGGAGGCCTGCTGTTACCTCCTGAAAGGGAAAAAACCCGAAACAAGCAAACAAAATTAGGAGGAACAAAAATACTGTTAGAGTCTGGTTTCAGTGTTAGGGCCTGGTTTCAATGAGATAATGAAATTTAGTGCATATCTCATTAGAAACTCTTCGGCAGTTTTCATTTTCAGGTTTCTTATCTGCATCTCTAACTCTGCCCATCCTGTTTCAAGTTTGTATTAATTAGGAGGAATGTGCTGTGAAGTCCCATGTTGATATAATCTGTTGCCTGTTCTCTCTCTCTCTCTCTCTCTTTTTTTTTTTTTTTTACTTTGATGCTACCTCTAACCTAGGAGAGAGCCTTTTAAACTAAAACACTTAAAATGCATCCTCTAACCTGGGGAAGAGACAATTAAAAAAAAAAATCTCATTGGAGTCTGCTGCTTTTTCCTAGGATTGCAGTGGGAACAGTACTCCCGAGTTTTTTGGTTAGTTTCCTGTGGATGAATGAATTCCCTCTGATAAGAGGTTACTCTGACTGTGCTTGAACTCTACCAGTATTGGAGAACTCACCTATGAAGTTATTTCTGGAAAGCTCTAATTTTGGAAACCTCTTCTTTATATGGAGGTGAAAAATCTGTCTTTGTAATTCTCACCAGATAAGCTCAGTGAAGGCTTGAGAAATGCTGCTTCAAGCTGGTAACATGTCTGGTGGCAGGGGTTAGAACTAGGGTAATTCTGCATTTGACCTCAGCATTTCCTTTGACATATTGTGAACGCCCGCAGCATCAGGTGGACCGTATTCAAGTGTAATTCAAGAATTTATTGCACAGCCCAATGGGAATAGTCGTGGGTTCCCCCCTGTATGGGATCTTCCAGGATGTGGCCTCTCTCTGTTTCGGGACATTCCAAGCCTTGCCTGCGTCTGTGGGTGAAATGATTACTAATTAATTAGAGGGGAAAGGAAATTGGAGATTGTGAGTAAATGGAGTATTTTAGTGAGCCAAATGAGCTCATATCTTAAATCAAGTAATTTGAGATATTTAATTTTACAGCTTCTTTTCATAGCAACCTTTTGTTTCCTGCTCACCCTCCATGTTTACGAAGTCAGCAAGCAGAGGGTACTTAATTTTCATCCAGAGTATCCTTTAGGGTTCGAAGAGATAAGAAATAGCTCTCTATTTCTTATCTGGCCTAGCAGACAGGCTGTGTATTGAAGAACTGGTTTATTTTCTACCCCAGCACCTCTGTGTAGTTAGGAACTGCTTCTCACCACAGAAATCTGTTCATTATTTGGCTCCCTCTCTAGCTTCCTTCTGAAAGTTACTGCTCTGTGATTTCAGATGTAGCAGCAGACGTTTTTGAAACATGTTCCTAGGCTTATGATTGCAACTTTCAAAAAATTTTTATTGAATTTGTGGGGGTGACATTGGTTAATAAAATTATATAGACTTCAAGTGTACAATTCTATAGTACAACACCTGTATATTGTATTGTGTGTTCACCACCCAAATGCAAGTCTCCTTCCATCACCATTTGTCCCCCTTGACGCTCTCCTACCTCCCCCAGCCCCTTTCCCTCTGGTAATCACCATACTATGGTCTGTGCCTATGAGTTTTGTGGTTAGTGTGTTTTGTTTTTTTTTCTTAATTCCTTTACCTTTTTCAGGCCCCCCCTCCCCCAGCCAACTCCCATCCCCTCTGACAGCTGTCAGTCTGTTCTCTGTATCTATGAGTCTGTTTCTGTTTTTTGTGTTAGTTTATTTTGTTCATTAATTTAGATTTTTAAAAAGTCATAGTTCCTTTGGCTTTTAGTGGCTATTTAAGTATTCCTTTGGCACTCTATTAATCTCCTTCACATTTTAAGCAGTTGTTTACAGTTCTGAATTAGTTTCTTTGTGTCTTCTGTTTTCTAGTCTTTTTCATACAGTTTTACAGCTGTCAGATTTGGATAATTATAGTGACAACTCTTCTTTCAAAATTAATGTATTAAGAATAAATACAAAAACTTAAAATCTTCATTTGTGAAGGAAAAAAAAGCAGTGAAACCCTGTATAGTTACATTTAGAATTAAAAAAACAAAACAAAACAAAAAACCTTAGCTGTGCTTATTATTCTTAGTAAAACAGAAAATATAAAAAATATTAATTCACAGCATAGAAAACTATCCTAAGAAGAAATCAAGTAATCGGGTCAGATTCTGTGTTGTATTGCTGCACACATAACTTGACAATCACTGTCTGTGAAAAATTATATTTTCCTTTCTGATTTTTTTTTAACAAAAGGAATTTTACTTCAAACTTGATTTCAAAAATGCCTCTCACCCCTTTTTGTCCTCAGCATTAGTACCACCCAGACCAGTTTTTGGATAATGCAAGTTGGTGTCCTATACAGGCTTCTCGACAGAGCCATGAATGGCGTCAGCAGCAGCAGCTCTGGGTGGCTCCTTCTGTGAAGCTTGGTCAGCAGAGGAAGCAGCTGCTAAGGAGCAGTAGACGGAAAACTGCTTTCCTCCAAACTCCTAAGGAGAAGCTTTGCTTTTGTTCTTTAGAAAATGTTCTTGTAAGAAATGTATTTGTGCATTTTTTTTTTTCTTCCTACATGTTCTTTGTGTGTTTGTTTTCACCAGTGATGTTCCTTTTTTTATCATTAGCTCCTCAAAGTGAGAACTTGTGTTACACTAAATGGCAAGACTAGCAATTAGGAGAGAATGGGTGATTTAAAATGAGTGATGATTTTATGCGACAGCTGTACAGCTAGATCATTTTTGTGTCCTAAGCAGGAAATAGAGAATAAATATGTTGGTACTCTGCTTCCCCCCCACCCTCCCAAAATCAGATCATCACCTCACAGGGCCAGGACTAGAGTCAGGCACAAAATATAAAGGAGGTGCCCCAAATAAGTTCTTTATCAAGATAAAGAATATTTTAAAAAATCAAAATTACAATAAAAGTCCATGATGAACAAAATATTACAATTTTAATAAAGACAGGATCAATATCACTGGTTTCCTTTTGCTTCAGGTTCCAGTATGGCTTAATATGCAAACACCTTGTTTATTATACCAGTTTTGTTAAGCTAGCTTTTACCTCAGTTTTTCTTTTCTTGTTGGTTTGTTGTGGATGTTTTGTATATGCATTTTAAAGGGTCTGAATTGCATGCCTCTCCTTGCATTTAGTTTGGAGAAATAAAACGTAATGAGGTGGTTTTACCACTTAAAGCTTATTTTAAAGGTTCCAGTTATGGATATGTTGAATCTCATGTGTCGTTCTTCAAAACCTGTCATTTTCCTCCTCATTTCTTCCTCAGTGTTTAGTTTAGTTTCATTCACTTGGCCTTTCTTTCTATTTACTGTGCACTGGTCCTTCATTTTCTGCAATATCTTTTCTGTGTTGTGCTCATTTAAAATTCTTCATTTCTTTTTTTTTTAATGCTTACTTGAGGATATTTTTTCCATTGCTTTTTTTTCAAAAAGAGAGAGAGAGAGATCGATGTGAGAGAGACACATTGATTGGTTGCCTTCCGTGCATGCCCCAGCCAGGGACCAGGATCGTGCCTGCAACCGAGGTATGTGCCCTTGACCAGAATCGAACCCAAGACCCTTCAGTCTGTGGGCCGATGCTCTAACCACAGAGCCAAACCGGCAGGGCTCATCTTCATTTCTATGACTTTTTATTCCCCAAGTTTTTTTCTGATTTCTGCTAAGTCATATTTTATTTATCTCCGCTTGATTCTTACCATTTTGCTTTGAATTCCTACAGTTGTATTTTGTGGTCTTTCCCCCCTTCCCTTTTGTTTTCATAGAAGTGATTGCCTTTTAAAGTTTTAAAATTTTATAGCAAAATATTTGGTCACAGCTTTTATCTGCCCAATGGCACCATTCTAGGGAGTATTCTTTGTCTCTTGGTAAGCTTCATGGTCTTACTTTTTTTTTTTTTGTAGAATATCTTTTTAATCGCCTTTCCAATTCCTTTTTTACTACTCCTTGTTGAGTGACTTGGGTTTCCAAGACCAGCTTTTTGTAAATGGTATGAAGAAGCTTCCAGTGTAGCTTTCCAGGCTTCACTCCCCAGTGCCTCCCTCCATCTCTGCTGCATCAGAGATAGGACTGTTTCCTGCAAATATAGCTCATCCATGAGATTCCCCCTACCCCCCCAGCTATGAGATTTTTTTTGAACAGTCTTACCTCTTCTGACTCTTTGAGCCTCTGTAGATCCTGGAGGTCTGCTATTTCCTTGCCCCTGCGGTGGAATGTAGCTTGTGCTCTTCAGGACGTGCTCTTCACCTTCCGCTATGCTTTTGTTTGTGGTGCGTGGGATCTTCCAACCCTGAGCCCTTTCGTTTCTCTGTGCTTTTCTTCTGTGCTTCCCCCTTTGCAATTTCTGCCCAATCTCAGTTGCCTCTGGCAGTTTTTACAGGTTAGTTTGAAGTCTGTAGATTGTATCTGTCTCCCAGTTGCATGGAAAGTGGAGTTTGAAAATTCCGTACAACTTTTTCATTGTCCTTTTGTGTTTGCTTGATATCTAGAGGAGAAGGAAAAGTTCTTTTGTATCCATTATTACGGATAAGAAAAGTAGTTTCACAAAGGTTGAATAGCATGATTATTGTCACTTAGCAGTAGGCTGAGTGAGGATTCAGAACCAACTTTGAACTGTACCATTGTGTTTCTTCAGGACTGGAAATGCAGTCACAACAGCGTAGTTATGTGGCGAAAGGGACCTTGCTCTCGTCGGGTGTTTATTCCAGAGGTAGATGCATCTAAGTAGCAAGTGATGATTTTGGAAAACTTTTGCAGCTTCGTTTAGGGGATCACAAGAACTTCATGATCTTCTATAGCTTCAAGTTTCCTCCCTCGTTCCTTCCCTCCCTTCCCTTTTTCCTTCCTTCTGTGACCCAGAAAGGAGACTGTAGGTACATAAGGCTCTCTGTTCTCATCTGCTGCCTTTCTTGCAACTGTTTTGAATGCGATGATATTTTATATCATCTACCTTTTTTCCTTTTTCTTCTCCTTTGATTTTTTCTTTTTAGAACTGGACTCACTGAAAAAAAATGTGTCCTTCCTCCCTTTGTTTGTTTAAGGGGGCCTCTAGTCAGACATTCTGTGGAAGTGAGGGATGAGTGGATTAAATCATATTTCTTTTCTTATCTTGTCTAGTTCCACAAGTTTAGAGTGGTTGAGCTTCCTGAAACAGAGATCTAAAAACGGTAACTGCTGCTGTTGCCTATGATAGGATCTTCAGCCCCGAACATTTCTGTGCCCTTCTTGAACACAGCGTTGGTGGATTTGTTTGTGAATGTTTCTGAGAGTGTAAAGGTTATTCTCACACATATGTTTACTCTGTAAAGATAAGGGTCTGGTGAAAACAGAATTGAACTGTGCCATGTTCTTAATTTTTTGCATTTCTGCAAAGAGCAGTTCAGTTTTCAGAAATTATTGGTGGTTGTTACTCTGTATAGAAAATAAAGCTTAATTGCTGACACTTAAGATAATTGTTTGTACATGTGTCTTGTACACAAATCCTGGCTTGTGTGTTTTTTTCTGTTTTTGTTTTTAGCTGGGTAGATTTGTGGGAGACTCAGGGTGGAGAATAGAAAGGGAAGATGATGGTGTTTCCAAATGTTGCTTTCCATTGATTTTGTATGTCCTCTGAAGAGGACAGTGGTGAGTCTTGGAGATTGGTGTGTGTGTGTGTGTGTATGTCTGTTTTGGGGTTGGATGAGAGAAGAGACACATTCTTTTTGAAGAATTCATAAGATAGTTTAAAATTTCATTTATGCTTGATTTATAATATCTGTGATGTATTTTGATAGGAAGAGGGAGGCATTTGATAGTTTTATTTCCTATATGCAGTGACTACTTTCCATTGCAGCTTGTAAATTCTGATTAAAATAATGGCTTTTCAAAAATTAATGTGTTACATGGTGAACATGTCATCTCTTTAAATGTTTTCTTTTTATATATCTATTTATTACAGTTTGTGCTTTTTGCATATTTAAAGGTAAAAAATTTACATAAAAACGTAAATAAAACTATAGATAGCCAGAATAGGTACAGTAACAAAATGTAACACTGATATTCTTTCTTTTAAAATAATAAAACAAAAGTTTTCTGTTATAAGATAGTAAAACATATTAACAATCCCTACCTCTAGGAAGTGAGATTGAATGATTTTTAGTTCCTTTTTATAATTGTTTATCTCTGTTTTCAACATGTTTTCATAATCTTTTATGTTGGGACATGCTGATGGCATTTGGTTTTTCTAGAATGGCACAGTGCTTACTTATTATGGCCTACTGAAGTCACTTTGGTCACTGCAAAAGTGACTTTTCATATTCAAGAGTCTTAAGTTGCTTTACTAGAAGCAGAGCCTGATATGGTTGCAAGTGATTTATTGAGGACATACTTTCAGGAACAGGGGTTGAGGAAAGAAGGATTGGTCAGTGGGGGAAGGAGCTTAATAAGTGATCTCAGGCAGTCTCACTTCAGCACATCCCATGGGATCACCAGAGCACAAATTACATTGAAGATCAGGGATTAGCCCCACTTTGAGTAGGACTTTTGGGGGGGGTGGGTAGGCATTTTGTACTCAGTGTCATTCACTCTTTACTGACTGCTTAGGGGGCTCTGTGGGCTGGGGTGTGGGGGAGGCCATTGGGCATAATCTCTGAGGGAGGTGGCTCCTGTTTAGCTACAGGAAGTTTTCTTTGTTTTTGATTTTGTTTTTAAGAAAGGGTAGCTGTAAGCTGTGGGCAGCCAGCACCCACAGCTGCTCAGGATGGGTGCAGTACCACTAAACGAAGTTTTCTACGGACCCAGACAACCTAAATGCATTGCCCTACTCTAGTTTAGCACATTTGATTGTTAAAAAAAACCTTTCAATGTTCACTTTTAATGTCTTGTTTATCATAAGTCAAATGGAGAAGATGCAGGGGTGTAGAAAGAAGAAAAAGGTCTAAAACAGGCATTTTAGTTAAAATTAAAAATAACTTTTCTTTTAATTAAGAATTTTACCTTTATATTGTAAAGTAAAACATACAGAAACAGACAAAACACATAGTTTAGTAAACTCTTCTGTGGTAAACATGCATGTAACCACCACTGAAGTCAAGAACAGGACTTTGCCACACCCCTAGGGCCCCTAAATATGTGCCCCTTTTCTAACACATCCCATTCCTCCCTCCTTCCTTCCAAAAGTGACCACTCTCTTGACTTTTATGATAATAATTTCCTGACATTTTAAATGATTTTTCTTATCAGTGGTTGAGTGTCTACCTATGAACCAAGAGGTCACGGTTCGATTTCTACATACCCGGGCTTGATCCCCAGGAGGGGGTGTGCTGGAGGCAGCTGATCAGTGACTCTCACTGATGTATCTCCCTCTCTCTTCCTCTCTTTGAAATCAATAAAAACATATTTAAAAAAAGAACTTAAATTGTTTTTTAAGTTTCTTTTAATGTAGAGGCTATCTGTTTATCCCTTTATTTTCCTTGAAGTTTATTTGTTAAAGATCTGGGACGTATTGCCCTACAGTTTCCTTCACGCTGGATTTTGCTACTTGCATAGTCCTAGTAAGTTCAACATGTTTCTCTGTTTTCTGTAATTCCTGTAAATTAGTAGTTTTATCCAGAAGCTTGGTCAGAATTTGGTCTTTGGCATGTCTAGAAGATGTGCTGTGTTCTTTCATCAGGAATCATGTAACGTCTATGTTTCCATCTTTTATTTATTAATTTTAATCCTCACTTGAAGACATTTTTTTCATTGATTTTTAGAGATGGGGGAGAGAGAGAGAGAAAGAAGTAGATGCCAGAGAGAAACATTAATTGGTTTGTTGCCTGCTGTGCATGCCCTGACCTGGGGACCGAACCCACAACCTAGGTATGTGCCCGACTGAGAACTGAACCTGCCTCCTTTCTGTGTATGCTCCAACCAGCTGAGCCACACTAGCCAGGGTTGTATCTTTTTCTTAATGTATGTTTCTGAATCCATGAGTCTATTGGGGGCTATAAGCTGGTAGTGTTGTAATTCCATTATTTTGTTTTTTCTTACCAGCTGGAGGATTTTTGTAAGGAGATGCTTCACTTCATCTACCATTTACCTGGTAGTACAGTTCACACAAATGCTAGTCACCAAGTTTCTCCCTTATGTTCAAAAGATGACTAATTAGCTTTCAAGATATAATTATGAGCTTATGTATTTAAACAAATGGGTTTCAATTAATTACAATTATTATTATTATTGAAGTTCAAGTGTTCCTATCCTTGACCAATGAGAACCACTTCCAGCTGTCTGCTGAGTTCTTTTGACATGACCCTAGTAGTTTTTGATGGTTTTCTTGCTATTTGTTATGACAGGATGTTCCAGGTACATCTTGTACATTTTCTGCACTAGACCTGGAAGCAGCCATTTTTCCAAAAAGCCCTAGGTTTTTCTTTTATGGGGAATTGCATCTCAAGGGCATACTCTGAGTATTAGGGATGCTCACCAATACTAGGTTATTGTTTTTAGGCCTTTTCAGTGGATGGAGGTAGGCATATATACATATTATAAGTTAAAAGATCTTGTGAATTCATCTTAATATATTCAATTCAAACTTAGAATTTCAGGATTACTGTGTTTTTACCTAACCTTTTCTATATTACATTTATGTTTCTCACAAGGAGAATCCTGGTTCTCAAGAACGTGAGAGATGATGGAATTAGAATATTTCATACTTATTCATTTGACTTATCTCATTTTACATGTACAACAGAGTTAGAAGAAAAATACTAATACTAACACCACCAATTATAATTACTGAAAACAGTTTACTTCAGAGGAGGGGTTGGAGTTTTTTAGTAATTGAAGTTTAGAAGGGTGGTGCTGAGGTCTCAATGTTTGTGTCCCCCACTAAATTCACGTGTTGAAATTCTAACCCCCAGCGTGCTGGTATTAGGAAATGGGGCCTTTGGGAGGTGATTAGGTTATGAAGGCAGAGCCCTCATGAATGGAATTAATGCCCTTAATTAAAGAGACGCCGGAGAGTCAGCTCACCCCTTCCACTCTGTGAGGTTACAAGTGAGAACACAGCCGTCTGTGGGGAAGTGGGCCCTCACCAGGCACCATATACCTAGTATGCCAGCCCCTCGATCTTAGACTTCTCAGCTTCCAGAACTGTGAGAAATAAATGTTTATACGCCACCCAGTTTATGCTATTTTTGTTATAGCAGCCTGAATGTACTAAGACAGATGGCTTATATTTTTAATTGGAAACAATAAATATATTACAGTAAAACCTCAATATAACGGACTAATTCAGGCGAGGGGGTGTTCGTTAAAGCTGAAAGTTGGTTATATAATAAAGTAGGTTTTCCAAATGGGTCCCTTTAAAAAATTGACAAATTAGTTAATTTACGTGTTTTTACTTATGTAGACGCATTTGTGTAATTAAGATGAAGTATGTATGAAAAGTTTAATTTCACAGAAAAGTTTTCTGTAGGTATTAATTACAGTAGTTTTAAATTTATACTGAAGAGTTCCAGTAAATGTGTGCATTCATTCCCCAGTCACCCCAAATAAACAAATGCACATGGCTGGGGCGTGGCTTAGAGCACATTGGAACATCGGCCAACAGGCATTAAAATTGCTGCAGAAAATCACTGCAGGTGACAACAGAACCAGTTACCACTGCCAATGTTGTGTGATCACGTGCTAATCATTCCCCAAACATTGTTTAGGAGGGGTGACTCTTGGATTTAAATATGTAGACTATAATTATAGATGTAATTTTTATTTATGTCAGTGAAATTATTATAGTATTTTTCCAACATATGGCCTATTTGCTAAAATTTGTTAAAAGTAACAGTGAATTAATAACAAAAAAATAACCTGTTAATTTAATTATAAGCAAGTCTTGGTTAAAAGCATTTTAAAGTTAACAGGATGTTAATTTTCACATACGATATATGGACCAGAAATTTTGTCCATTAAATTCGAAGTCCATTAAATTGATGTCTGCAAAATTGAGGGTTTACTGTATAACAGAATCATAACTCAGAAAGATTTGATAGGCTAGAAGAGCTAACACAAATATGATGAAGTTTGACATGGGTAAAAATAAAGGTCTGACCTGTATTTTGGTTCAGAAACTCAGTTATGTAATTTTAGGATGGGAAAATGAAAAAGACTGGATAGAGAAAGGGTTAGTAGTAAAACAAAACACAACAAAACACCAAACTGTGATGTACATAAAAAATGTGACGCAGCTGAAAACAAACAAAACACCACTACTGGATTTTCAGGCTGCATTTGTTCATAGAAGACTAGTGTCCAAATCAGTGCATGGAAGCCCACATTGGTCAGGCTGATTCTGTTTAGTTTTAGGTTTCATGCCAGAAGTGTGTGCATTGACACACTAGGGATGATTCAGAGGCAGGGACTCTGATGGCCAAGAATTTGGACATTGTGTCCCATGAAAAGCGGTTGAGGATCCCAATGATGGAGAGGACTCTTTAGTTGTAAGGCAGAGGCCCTCAAATAAAAGGCTTTTTCAGTGGAGAGAGCAGTAGGATTTTGGCACTTCTTGAGATTATTAGTCTAGGGTCTGTTAGTACAAGGTACAGGGAAGCAAAATTCTGTTTCATTTTTGGAAGGTAGTTTCTAACAGTTGGAGTTGCCCAACAATGGGATGGACTTCTTGTCAAGTAATGAGCTTCCCGTCTTTACAATTGGTTAAGCCTTAAAAGCAAAGTCTTATTATTACCTACAAACGGCAATACTCTGATGTTTCATTTGCTGTGTAATAATAACAGGGAAGGGACTGAATATTTTTATGGCAGAGAAACATGATTGTGGACTCATTTTTGGAATTTAATTCTCTGGGAGTTGTCTCTTATGGACACTTAGGAGACAGTGCCAGTTGAATTTGATTTTATAATCTCATAGATGATGAATGATATGAATGTTGGTATACTTCATCAGAAATATTATCCCTAAGAATTAAATTTTCTGGTGACAGCTACATTAAGTACATCTTGGGGTAGGCCAACCATAAAAACTACAGAGGGTATAGATTTCTCCAACAGGTTTCACTCTCAATGACACTATTCTTGAGATTGGCTTGTATGTTTCAAAGATTTCCTTCCCACCAACAGGCATATGGCTGAGGCACAGTTGGAAATTGTAAGTTTTGTTTCTGACTCTTTTTGACCTTTGAAATCAATGAGACTAAGGTATTTTCAGTTTCTGATGGAGCACAGAGAATGAGAGCTGTAGGTAGGGCATGGGATGAAAAGACTTCAAACTGTAGTGAGTTGGAGAAAGATGTCTCTCTAATGCATGAGGCTTGGCCACCCAGGATCTCAGCCAAGCTCGCCTTACCCAGGACCCAGGCTTTCAGCTTTCCTGCAAGTCATTTCTTTCATTATCAATGGAGAAAAAACATTGCATCTCTGACCACTTTGGAAACAGGGTTATCTTAGGGTCAGACTACGAATAAAATATCCTGTACAGCTTCTCTTCTCAGAAAAATGTGTCCTCTGCTCTCAGGTAGGTTGTAATCTAATTGGGGATGTAGCAAAATAAATACAGGTTAGGAGATATACAGTATTACACTGTTCCCAGCAAGGACAGTACCAGTATTTATTAGTGACAACCCAGTTTAATTTTTGCTCTCAGTGCTATCATGTGTTTTGTCTGTTTAGACCTTCAGCCTCCATTACAGATATCAGTGCTAAAATAAATCAGTATGACAAAAGATCCCTGAGTTTTTAAGCCATGGAATTTCGAGGTCATACATACAAAATGACCATGAATATTTGTGAAAAGAACATAAGTAAATATAATGTGGAATTTCCAATTTCTGCCCTAAATGTACTGGCCATTTAAGTTTATTTACAAAGATAATTTGACTCAAAAATAAATTTCTACTATTATTCAGAAGGTAAAGAGGCCATTGAGAGGCAAGGCAATTGGACACCTCACACAGCCTCTCAGGAGTGGAAACTGATGAAAAGAGGAAGACTGGCGTGCTCTGCCTTTTTACCATGCAAGTGAGAAGGGGGCTATGAAGGCATGCATTCCTGCCTCAAGGAAAATTATAGGGAGAATTTGGTCCCTTTATCCCCAGAGGAGGAGACGCATGGGTGGAAGAGGAGTGTAACAACCTCACCAAATTTTGCATTAAGAATTGCTTTAAGGTGTGCGCCAAATATTTGATCGGTGAAAATGTATTGTAGATATTCGATCTTATAGAGGGAGGGAGTGGGGATAGTTGCATATATGTAAAGTTCTGAGCACCAAAGCAACCAGGTGAAAGGAGCCTGTTTCTCATGTGGCCACAGGACTTCTCTTCCATCGCTCACTCAAAATATATCTCTGAATGTAAGTTGCCATTTCTTCTGTCATTTTAGTATATGCAGTATGCCAACTTTTCTGGTGATGATTGCTAGTGAGGGAGAGATAGTTGGGGTTGGAGAAGAGTTTATACTTCTTTCCTTAAGTTCTAAGTGCTTCTTGTTGTATTTCACTTTGGATGGTGGTTCCGTGGCTCTAAGAACCCCGCTTCCCCCCAGAAGACAGCCAACGTCACCATGGCCCCAAGCCAGATTTGTATTGTCTAATTTACTAGGACATCACCTTTCTGAGTCTTTCCATGTGGGTTCTTTCATGGGCTCCAGGGCATGTAATCTGTGGGTTGTCTGGATGACATCATTGGTACCCTCATCCACGTCAGGTATTATCACTGTAGTGAAGACTATACTGACAGAGCTGAGAAGGGCCTGTTGCAACAGTTTGATGGATGAGAAATGAGTTGCATGTTGCACATTAAGGGCCTGCGTAGCATGATGTCGACCTCACACCACGTTGTTCTTCATGGGGATTTTGTCCGGTTAGTCAGAGCAGGGTCACGGCAGAGCCAGGCATGCCTGCTCTGATTCCTGTCAGCAAGGGGCTTTGACATAGTTGGCATGTCTTGACTGTCTGGTGGTTTAATGGGCAAGAGGAGTATAAACTTGCGATTGTTACCCACAGAGGTAGGTGGATGGGCAAAGACATGTGTTTGGAATACAATGTGAGCAGAGGTGTGAGCGAGGAGAGGCCATCTTTGGGATTTGTTATAGTTACTTTGCCTTGTACACCAACATTTCTGTTAGGCTAGTTGTGTGTTGTGCCAGCTTATGTAGGAATGTCGGGCAGCAGTTCTTGTCTGATTTTCTCACAGCTTCTACTAAACATTTCTTGGTTTTTCAGCATGTGAGTCACAATTTTACTTTTATACATTTGTGTCAGTTTAGTGTTCTAGTGACCTTATCATTTAGAGTCTTTTGCAGTCCAAATAGACCTCACACATGGAGCTTTGGAATATGCCAACAACGTCTGCAAGTAGAGGAAACTGACACATAGAAGAGATCAAGGTATAATTTTGAGTCGCTATTTAGGAACACCACAGAGCCAACCTAGTGTGATGATCTGATTCTGAAACCACTGCCCTGGCAGGATATAGCCCAGGTGACCTTGGCTCTCAGTCGACTTGCTTCAGGTATGCATCCAGACATTTCCAGCTGGACCTTAGTAGAAATATAAACACATCTTAGGAAACAAATTGAACAAAAAAACTAGAAAATCCAAAGGGCGAAAGTAGCAGAAAACAGCTTGAAAGAACTAACAGTTTGGAAACCAGTTTCATAGAAGTGAAAAGGGGAATGCAAAGATGATAAACATCATACATTTATTCTTGAAGAAGGCGATTTAGTATTTATTTGTGTTAAGTGCCGAAAGGTTCCTTCTGACTCCCATTATGAAAATTACATGAGAAGTTGGTGGATCACCGGATATAAGTTTGTGGGATACTTTTATGCCTTCAGAAAAGACCTTAATTTGAACATTACTATTTTTCCTTTGCTTGAGATATGAGAGCCTAACTCATCTTTTGGGAAAATTCATATTTCTAACCAGTTCTACGTGCCACAGTTATCAGGTTAAAATGCCAGCTGGCAGAAAGACCTAGAATAAGGAGAATGGTGAATGGGGGTGGGTGGGTGGTCAGGCTGCAAGTTACTTCCATTAATGAAAGGTTGTTCTTTTGTTTTTTTTTAAAATCCTCACCCGAGGATATATTTTTCCATTGCTTTTCAGAGAGAGTGGAAGGGAGAGAAAGAGAGAGAGGGAGGGAGGAAGAAACATCATTGTGAGAGAGACACATTGATAGGTTGCCTCCTGCATGAGCCCCGACTGGGGCCAGGGATCGAGCCTTGCAACCAAGGTATATGCCCTTGGGTGGCACAGAACCCGGGACCCTTACAGTCCGCAGGCCGACTCTCTAACCACTGAGCAAAACCTCCTAGGGCAATGAAAGTCTTTAGGATAGCACCAGAAGAAAATGGTAGTAGAAATTAAAATGCAGATTTCTTAGGCGTTCCTATGTGGCTTAATTATACCAGCACCTAAAAGAGTTTTGTCCAAACAGAACAAGACCTGTTATGCATCATGTCAGAGGGGCCTAGGCGTCAGCTCTGAGGACAGTTTTGCATTTTAAAAAAATATGTTTTTATTGATTTCAGAGAGAGGAAGGGAGAGGGAGAGAGATAGAAACATCAATGATGAGAGAGTCATTGATCAGCTGCCTCCTGCACACCCCCTATTGGGGATCGAGCCCATAACCGGCATGTGCCCTGACTGAGAATCCATCCGTGACCTCCTGGTTCATGGGTTGATACTCAACCACTGAGCCACACCAGCCAGGCCAGTTTTGCATTTTTAACTACCATGTTGTCTTCAAGTTAGTGTTGGCTTATGACCTTGGCTTTTAGGAAATGTTTTTGACAGCTGACAATGATAATAGTAATTCTCATTCCATGATAAAATGTAGTCATGAGTAGTATTTTAATAAAAATAAAATAAATATTAGTTGTAGTCTCATAGATACTGATGTCTTTATAATTATAATTAAGTCTCATTTTTAAAGATGTGAAACATTTTAATTGTCAAATTAACACCATTGGAGCTCTCCTTTAGTGGAATCATAATACGACTTGACACTACTTTTTGTGATGCCTCTTGGTATTAAAAGTCTCTAAATAATTTTATGTACTGTGCATATTCTTTGCTGCCATCTCTACTAGACCTGATCTTGTTAAAAGCAAGGAATGAAGATGACCTTTACTCTGAATTTTAAGATTGTCCTCAAATATACTAAGGTCATAGAAATGTTCTGTTCTACAGAATAATTAACATAGAATGAGTTTTAATATATGTTAAATGAAAACATTACAATAGGCTCTGTAATGTGATACTATTTTTGATGTGCATATATATATATAGATATGTGTATATCTATATCTATATATATCTATATCTATATATATATATTCTACAAACACATATATATATGCATAGTTAACTGATCTGAAGGATACATGCCAAGATATTTATTAGCAGTGATTAACTTTGGTGATAGGATTATAAGTATTAATTTTTAAATTTGCTTATCTGTCCATTCTTTTCCACAGTGAACATTATTGCTTTTTTTAAAAAACTGTTCTTTAATAACAGGTATTATTTGATTTTTTTTGGTCTACGGGCACATGTTACATAAGCAGCAAGTCATATAAAAATCCTCAGCAAAGGCACTTTGTTCTCTGTTTCCTGCATACCTGAAGCTGATGTTGCTTTGCATAGTAAGTACTACATATGCAGGAGCCCCTCAGTAATTTCTCACTGAGGGGAGGCAGGAGGGAAGCCAGCAACCCAGCAGGCAGGCAGTGTTAAACTGCACACGGATAGAGCGCCCGCTGTGTGCTTGGAGTGTGTGAGGTGCTCTGAGGGAGCAGATGCGGGGACCAAAGGACAGTGTCCTTGTCCCCGAGCAGCTTCCAGTGAGGTTGGGGAGACGAGGCACATGCTCAAAGCAGTTGGTGACTGATACGGTATGTTGTGTGCTGCTGAGCTGTATAGTACTAGCTAGAAAAACTCATGGTGTGATGCAGACAGTGGATGCAGAGGACACAGGAAGGGAAGGATGGATGTAGGTAGGAGTTGTTAGGGAAACACTTTGGTATTGTTCTGTTTGTCTTCCCGCTGGAGGAACAGGTGTTTGTCCTTGGAAAGGTCCCCTTTGTAGTAGCGCCCTTGGCGCTCCAGGCTCAGTCTTTCGCTCCTCACCTTGAGTGTTGGTTCTGTGAGTTACGCAAATAGCTCTATTAACGTAAACCTCGGTGCTGCCTTCTTGTAGCTACATGGAAAACTTTGTTCCCCTCGCATGTCTTCACTAATGCCACCTGAGAATGGAAGCTCGACTGTGGGAAACAAGACAGCCAATTCTAGCACAAAGTCAAGCTGCTTTTAATTCTGTAGTCACTATTGCAGAAATGATCATTGGTAATGCTTGTAGTGCTGTGTAGAGAATGGTGTAGTTCATTCCAAAGTACCTTTCCTACCTTTTGCTCATAAGAAAAATTCAGCATTGTCTGTCACTTATGCACATGAATCCCCTCCATTGACAGTTTCCTTTTCTGACAGCACCCAGGTTTGTATCTAGACATAGAGAACTGTCCTAAGAGTACATTGATTTGAAACTGAAATATACTTCCCATAAGAGCCCATTAGACTGAAGTCATTTTGTTCAAAGTGCTGCCTGTCTCAAAGTCACAAAGGTTTCCTAGCTGGGTTTTTTTTTTTTATTTTGACCATAAGGATACACCGATTAGTTGAAATTCAGAGTGAATATCTGTTCACAGTAAATTATGTGTTTATCTCAGAGTCGATGAGTGTTCTGTAAAAGGCCTTGATGACTTTCCAGTGGAGGAGAGAGCAGAGCATTGTTTCTTTCTCACATTGTCTCCCTAAAGACAGTTAATGGAATGATTCGCAGGTCCTTTTGTGGAAAAATCAGGATCGTTGTATGTTCAGCTAAAATTAAATATGTGATTTTTGAAGATCAATATTTTTTTACCCCTGCATTGACCATCTATAATATCAGCTCTTAGAAATCAGGGTCTGTAATATATTTGATACTGAAAACTTCAACATGAGGAAAAAAACCTTCTGAGTAAAAATTAGGGTTTTTTGATCTTTAATAGCTGAATTCTGTCTTTAGTTAAATTCCTCTCAAATTAAAAAAACACACCTTCATAACACCTTACTTCTAGTAGTAAGAACACGAGATTCAAGTCCCATTTTTAAGGCAAAGTTAATGAATACTGGCCTTGGCTCTTGACCCTCTCTTCTTAAACGGCTTCTGTGGGAATCTGGGTCATGGCTGATCTTTATGGCTGGTATCCGAGAGAACCATTCATCCTTTTAGGGTGTGTCCCTGAGATAACTGTTGAGAAAAGGGCTCTGAGTCAGATTCAACAAGGGTTAACCCATACACAATTGCTGTTATTGTAAAATCATTCAGAGGTGCAGGGCATTTCTTGGCCATCTGATGCACGAATGGACGAATCCCTCTTCAGTCCTCTCAACATATGGTCTTTCAGCTTTTCTCCAACAACTGCAGTGATGGGAAGCCTGCTGCTTCATGGGGCAGCTCATTTCAGTTTTGCAGTTACCAATTGTCCCGTCTACACCAGAACTTAACTTTAAAGATCATATTTAAATTGAACAAATATTAAAAACGTAGATAGAAAGTAGTTTTTCCTCATAAAGCAACTCTGATTTTATCCATCTGTTGTCTGTTTGTGGTCCATCTGTCCAGGTAGATAAGAGCCTACTGTGTGCCAGGTGGTTTTCTAGGCACTTTCATGACACTTGCCTTAATCACTTCGTTTACATTATTTCTCCGGGCACTTTCTCGTAGGTGTTTTGGGACCATGTTGTTTAGGAAATCCTTAAGGTTTAGAAGGTGCCGCCAGCCAAGGGCCTGTTTGAACTTTGTTAGAAACTACTGATCAGTAGCTTAGTTTGTGCTACTCATGGATTTATTATTTTCATACATTTTGGGGTGGAAAGGGACCTGATAGGTTTCTAGCTCCATCTCTCCCTTTACCTGTGAGGAAACCTGAGACTAGAGAAGTTGGATTGGTTGTCCAAGGTCGTGGGGAGGGTGGCAGGAGCCCAGGCTTCAGTGGGCTGAGTTGTCTTCGCTCCTAACCAGCTGAGACCATCTCCCTCTCACCTGCTCTTTTTTAAACCTGAATCTGTTCATCTAGCAAAATGCTGGGACTTTCTTTTATGGTTCTTTTTTGTCCCCTTTGTGGTTTCACCCTTTCTGGACTGTCTTAGTTGGGAGAGGAGGTGGACACTGTTTGGCTTCCTTGTCGTGATTCTTGTTTATTGTTTGTTATCACAGGGGCTGGGCCCAGCTACACAGCTTGCGGTAGACATGATCCCACGGAGCTCCTTCTCAGGGCCGGAGTCCCCACAGGCAGGGGAAGGGGCACGTATTCTTTTGTGGTGGGGAGGTCACGAGGGTGCTGTTGCCCTGGCCCTGCTTCTATGGAGAAGCCAAGTTGGTGTAGTCCAGAGCCTTCCAGTGGGAAGAGCTCTTGTAAGTCAAATTTTGTGACAGTCTAACTCACAGCCTGCAGCAAAGCCTTTAGCCTTTCTGACTCTAGTCCGTCTTGTCTATAAAGGAGAAACGGGTAAAACTACTTGACTGTGGGAAAAGACCAGCCTGTAATAGATGTGAAACAATAATACATCGTACAGAAATATATACACATTTCAATTATTATTTTGAAATACCTATCAGAATTGAAAAGTGACCTCAGGGTCGTCTTTAAGATGAAATCTCTGACAGCTTGAAGTTCCGGGGTTCAGGGGGCCTGTGGAGGGAAGCATCGGGAGGTAGACAGCAGGAGCTCGTCACCAGGGAGGCAGGACCGGAAGGGATTCGAGCTTCTCCTGAGCACAGCGGGACGATGGCCCTGCTCGGTGTGTGCCCCTTCTCAGGAAGCAGAGAGGTACTGAGACAGCAAATGTGGTAGGAAGCTGGTGTGCCACGGGACAGGAGTGGGGCTCGGGAGGAGCATTAAGGTTTGGGGCCGGCTAGAGGCTCTGAGATGCCTTAGTCGTGCTGATCATGCTGCTGGTGGTGTGTACGTAGCCATGTGAAATCCTTAACAAACCCCTCTTTCTTTTTTTTTGAATTACTTTGATTTGTGGAAGCTGGGAGGGGTTAATATGATTTCCTAAGTGCTCTGAATCTCCGAGGGCAAACCTGCTACCTCTGTGAGCATCGTTTCCAGGCTCTAACAAGTTTATACATTGGATTAGAAACACTAATAAGTTTTTACTTGTGCTAGTGGTTTGTCAGTACCAACTACTGGGACAGTTCCCATTCCTTCGTTTCTCCTTGGATGGGGAAGAACTATCCCCTTTGTCCTTAGAAAAAACAGACAGGGTTTCTCCCATGAGTGTGGCCAGGGCCAGAAGGGTGGGCTTGTCCCATCATGGGCTGAGAAGATGACATTTACTCTCTTGTTCGAAACTTCTCCAATTTCAGAGGCAACAACCAGGAGCCAGGCTCTCCTGTCCTTTAATCCCACCGAATCCCTTCAAAAACAGGTCCACCTCACCTTCTTGCCTGTGGCCCATGCAGGTGAGTAAATAGCATTGCTGAGCAGGAACATGGGCATGAGCAGGCTCAGTACGGCAGGTAATGCTGTTGGGTGCATAATGACTGGATGGAGTCACGTTACATTGTCACCAGAAGCTTGCTAGACACAGGTTTTGTTTTTTCAGTAATAGTTTTGTCATTTGTAATAGCTGCAGTTTCTAATGTTTGTTATAACTTCACAAGCAGAGTCAGTCATCTGTTGGATTTTGGGAGCTTATCTGTCATCTTGTTGAGATGAACCTAGTATGTGTGACTCTTTCCCCCAATGCCATGTGTTAATTCATCATTATGGATAGGTGTGTTTTATCTCTATCTCTACATCGGTCTCAGTCTCTAGCTCTGTCCACACACACACACACACACACACACACACACACGTAGATACCCTACATATATAACATGTAATGTACAATATATAAATATATAATTTGTATATAACTATACAATCTTTATATATCATAAAGATGTGTTTATATGATTTAACAGTTCTTACCAGCTCAGGTCCTTGTCTCTGAGCTGTCTGTCCACCTTAGGAGATGTCTGTTCTCTTTTCTGGTCACCCTGCTGGTTAGTGTTATGACTTTCTGACCAGGTGAGATGAAGGGTCAGTGGAGAAAGAGAAAAATGTTACAGCCATAATTCTTTTTGCCAGAGGAAGCTCAGTCAGTGTGCATGTGTCTGTCGGCAGGGAGTGGGACACTGAGATTCCTAATGAGGGTCACGGCTGGCTATAGGACAGTGTATTTTAACCAGGTGCTGAGGCCAGGCTCACATAGGTGGGGCATGTGTAAACTTAAGCATGGTGGGCTGTTCACTCTCCTCCTAAGGGTAGGTTTTTGTCTTCTTCCATTTAGTTGAGTGTTTATGGAGCACCTCTTACCTCTGGAGCCTTATATTTTTGGGGTGGGAGGTACAGGAATGATATGTATTTCTTGCCCTTAAGGACCTACACAGCCTGGTGGATACAGAAAAGTGAAAAATGTGCTGAGGTTACAGGTGCTTTAAGAGAGGGCTGCATGTGAAGGGAGCCCTCAGAGGCCTGAGGCCTGGTCCTGGCGAAGACGTTGCTTGCAGGGGCACTGTGGGCGCCGGGCTGGCCATGGCACCCTGTGGAGATGCTCAGGATGGCTGGAGCAGGGGCTTCACACTGGGGGTGGAGGGAGATGAGAATGGGAAAGGACGCAGCTGCTGGATGGTCAAAGGCCACAGATGCTCCTGAGTTTGAACTACATCCTGAAGGCAGTGGAGAGCCATTGAAGAATGTTAAGCAGGGAAACAATGGAATCAGATTTGCATTTTAGAGAGCTACTTCTGTGTCCCCAGACCTTTGATAAATGCTCTGATTTTTTTTTCTTAGTAAATATTGAAAATGAACTTCATGTTCTATAAATAAAAATCCTTTCCTTGAATGTCTTTTCCTCCGATGACAGCTTCTAGTAAACACCGGCTTGTGTAGTTAGACCGCCTCTTCTGTGTCTTCTGCCCCATCTTCTAATCAGGGGTAATTGTGAAGACCGTCCCTTTCAGTTTGCTCCACTGCCTGGCCACGCCTCTGCCCGGGAGCAGGGCTGACGCGGGACTGTGGGGGCTTCTGGGGCATTTTGAGCTCTTGTCACTAGGCTGTGTCTCCATTAGTATGGAATAGTTGGTGCATGGACACTTTGAATACTCAGCCACTAATTAAATTCCTGACTGCAAGGGGTCTTTCACACGGGGGGCTGTGTTGATGATGATCTATGTTAATAGCGTAGTGTTTCTCATTAAGAAATGAATTTTATATCCTGACCGTGATTCACATGAAAAAAATAAATGTTATGTTGTGGCCTGGTGCTCACATACCAGTACCCAGATACATATCACTCTATAGAGGCTTCTTAAGGCAGTACTTGCCCTTACTTCCTGAGATGTATTGTTTCCCTCCCTGTTTTAAAAAAAGTACTACATTAATTAAACAGCCCATTAATGAGTCACAACCCGAAGTTTGAAAAACACTGCCCTGTGGGAACTTATAGTCCTGGGGACTGAGATGCGGCTTCGGCCTCTATTCATATGTCGGTGGGCACGGAGGGGAAAGGCAAAGGGTGAACATGTGGAACTAGTTACATGTCATAGAGTATCTAGGCTGGGATTAAACACTGTCATCAGTGAGCCCCATGTGAACACACTGAAAGCTAGTTTTCACTTTGCTTTTATTTACTTGAGTTGACTGTGTTGACTGTCTTTAATGACTCCTGTTATGATATGCTGTGTATAATAGTACTACTATTGAGTACCTGCTCTGTGTCAGGCACTTTACGCAGACCCTATATAATCTAGTGCTTACATCATCTCTATTAGGCAAATTTTATTATTCACAGTAATAAAAACAATCAAGGTGATGCTTTTTCCATTTCCTGCTCTGCCAGAGTGGCTGAGAGAAACAGCTTGGGATGGTACGTGGAAATGACCACTTTCTGTGACATCAGGCCTTACCTTCTTTGTAGATGTAGGCAATGCCTCCCTCATGGTTTTTTATCCTTCTACCTTTTCTTGTCAGAAGATGCTCCCAGGGGTTTTGGACTACGCTAGTGGCTCAAGAAAGATTTTGTTCTTGAGAAACCAGGTTCCTGCAGCGGGAGGTAGAGATGGCTACAGAGAAGGCTCTCCTTTGGGATTTAGATGGCTCAGGAAATTGCTGCCTGTGTTCATCTCACGCTGATGCTTAGTGGAAACAGCCTACAGAGAAACTGAGATTAAGGTCTGTGAAATGTCGCTGAGACACAGGATGATGCAGCGTGCTTTAAGATTGAGGCTGTCCCCAGAGGCGTGGCGTTCCATACTTGCTGCTGGGTCCCAAGCCACAACTTTACATCGTCTCTGTCGCATCACTGCGACTGTCATAATCTCCTGTATAAACACTGTGCGTAGTTACTAGGGCGCCTTGTACTAGGCAGAGTGAATCTATCAGAACCCAGGTTCAAGGAACTGCTCAATTAGGGAACAAAACCTTTTGTTAACACACGTTTTTACGTATGAGGGAAATTCATTATAGGATTTCTTGAAAGAGCAGAGATCTCTATATTATATTTAAAAGACCCTTAGATTTAGCTCAATTTTACATTCTGTTATAGGCCCAGCTCTGTATAACTTCTGGTGATATCTGAGCCATAATTTTTACTTATATGGGATAATGAGTTGAACTGGATATCTTTTTCCCCGTTTTATTAAATTTATTGGGGTGACACTGGTTAACAAAATGATACAGGTTTCAGGTGCATAATTTCACAACACATCAGCTGTACACTGTGCTGTGTGTTCAGCACCTCAAGTCGAATCTCTTTCCATTACCATTTACCCCTCCGTACCCTCCTCTACCTGCCCCCATCTCAGCTCCCCCTGACAGCACAGTGTTATTCATGTCCATGACTTCTTTCTTTTTTTTTCTTTTTTGCTCAATCCCTCTATCCCCCAAAGCAGCCCCCCCAACACCCTCCTACACAGCTGTCAGCCTGCTCTCTATGTGTCTGTCTCTATTTTGCTTGTTAGTTCATTTTGTTCATTAGATTCAATATATGAGTGAAATTATTTTTCTGACTACCTTATTTCACTTTTCTGACTACCTTATTTCACTTTTCTGACTACCTTATTTCACTTTTCTGACTACCTTATTTCACTTAGCATAACATTCTCCAGGTCCATCCATGCTATTGCAAAGGGTGAAAATTTCCTTCTTTTTTTTTATAGCCGAGTAGCATTCCAGTGAGTAAATGTACCATGGCTTTTTTATCCATTCATCTACTAATGAACACTTGGGCTTCTTCCAAATCTCAGCTACTGTAAATAAAGCTGCAATAAACACAGGGATGCGTATATTTGGCTATTGTAAATAAAGCTGCAGTAAACATAGGAGTGCATATATTCTTTCGAATTAATGTTTCTGCTTTCTTCAGATAAATTCCCAGAAGAGGAATCTCTGGGTCATAAGGCAGTTCCATTTTTAATTTTTGGAGGTAACTCTATACTATTTTCCGCACCGGCTACATCAATCTGCATTCCCACCAACAGTGCAGGAGGGTTCCCTTTTTCTACACCCTTGCCAACACTTGCTGTTTGTGGATTTATTGATGGTAGCCATTCTGACAAGTGTGAGGTGATATCTCATTGTGGTTTTAATTTGCATTTCTCTGATAATTAGTGACATTAAGCATCTTTTCATATGTCTATTGGCCACCTGTATGTCTGCTATGGAGAAGTGTCTGTTCAGGTCCTTTGTTCATTTTTTAATTGCATTGTTTGTTTTTTGGGGGTTGAGTTTTGTAACTACTTTATAAATTTTTGATATTAACCCCTTATCAGGTGTATCATCGGCAAATCTGGGTAGTCTTTTCATTTTGTTGATGGTTTCCTTTGCTGTGCAAAAACTTTTTAGTTTGATGCAGTCCATTTGCTTATTTTTTCTTTTGTTTCCCTTGCCCAAGGACATATATTAGAAAAAAAATTGCTATGAGAAGTGTCCAAGATTTTACTTCCTGTATTTTCTTCTAGGATTTTTATGGTTTCGAATCTAACATTTCAGTCTTGAATCCATTTTGAGTTTACTCTTGTGTGTGGTGTAAGAAGGTGGTCTAGTTTCATTTTTTTGCACATATCTGTCCAATTTTCCCAACACCATTTATTGAATAGGTTATCTTTACCCCATTGTATGTTTTGCCTCCTTTATCAAATATTAGGTGACTATAAAGGCGTGGGTTTATTTTTGGGCTCTCTATTCTGTTTCATTGATCTATATGTCTGTTTTCATGCCAATACTATGCTGTTTTGATTACTACAGGCTTGTAGTATAGTTTGATATGAGGTAGCGTGATTCCTCCAACTTTGTTCTTCTTTCTCAAGATTGCTGTGGCTATTCAGGGTCTTTCGTGGTTCCATAAAAAGCTTTGGAATATTTTTTCTAGTTCTGTGAAATACACCATTGGTATCTTAATGGGAATTGCATTAAATCTATAGAATGCTTTGGGTAGTATGGACATTTTAATAATGTTAATTCTTCCTATCCATGAACATGGTGTATGCTTCCATTTATTTATATCTTCTTTAGTTTCTTATAATTTTCCAAGCACAGGTCTTTCACATCCTTAGTTAAATTTATTCCTAGGTAGTTTATGTTTTTTTGAAGCAATTGTGAATGGGATTGTTTTCTTAGTTTTCCTTTCTGATAGTTCATTATTGGTGTATAAAAATGTAACTGATTTCTGGATATTTACTTTGTATCCTGCTACTTTACTGAATTCATTTATCAGTTCTAGTAGGTTTTGGTGCAGTCTTTAGGGTTCTCTATATACAGTATCATGCCATCTGGAAATAATGATAGTTTTACTTCTTCTTTTCCAATTTGGATGCTTTTTATATCTTCTTGTCTGATTGCTGTGGCTAGGACTTCTAGCACTATGCTGAATAAGAGTGGTGAAAGCAGGCATCCCTGTCTTTTTCCTGCTCTTAAAAGAAATGCTTGTAGTTTTTGCCCATTGAGTATGATATTGGCTGTGGGTTTGTCATACATGGCCTTTATTACATTGAAGTATGTTCCCTGTATTCCAACTTTGCCAAGAGTTTTTATCATAAACGGGTGCTGGATTTTATAAAGTGCTTTTTCTACATCTATTGATATGATCATGTTGGTTTTATTCTTCCTTTTGTTTATGTGATGTGTCACGTTTATTGATTTGTGGATGTTGTACCAACCTTGCATCCCCGGAATAAATCCCACTTGGTCATGGTGTATGATCTTTGTAATGTATTGCTGGACCTGGCTATTTTGTCTGATATAAGTATTGCTACTCCAGCTTTTGTTTTTCCTTTCCATTTGTATGAAATATCTTTTTCCATCTCTTTACTTTTAGTCTGTGTGTCTCTTTCATTCTGAGGTGGGTCTCTTGTAGACAGCATATGTATGGGTCTTGTTTTCTTATTCACTAAGCTACCCTATGTCTTTTGATTGGAATATTAAGCCATTTACATTTAAAGTGATTACTGACAGGTACATATTTATTACCATTTTATTCTTTTACCTATGTCTTCTGTTTTTCCTCTTCTTCATCTTCTACTTCTTAAAGTAGGCCCTTTAACATTTCTTGTAATACCAATTTGGTGGTAACAAACTCCTTTAGCTTTTTCTTGCCCGGGAAGCTCTTTATTTCTCCTTCAATTTTAAATGATAGCCTTACTAGGTAAAATAGTCTTGGTTGTAGGTCCTTGCTATTCATCACTTTGAATATTTTATGCAGATCCCTTCTGGCCTGAAATGTGTATGTTGAGAAATCAGCTGAAAGCCTTATGGGAGCTGCCTTGTAGGTAACTAACTACCTTTCTTTTGTGGCTTTTCAGAATCTCTCTTTGTCTTTAACCTTTGCCTTTTTAAATTATGATGTATCTTGGTGTGGGCCTTTTTGGGTTCATCTTTTTGGGACTGCCTGCACTTCCTGGACTTGTGTGTCTTTTTGGTACACCAAGTTAGGGAAGTTTTCAGTCATTATTTCTTCAAATAGTTTCTTGATCCCTTGGTCTCTGTCTTCTTCTTCTGGTACTCCTATGATGTAGATGTTTAGAGGGTGCGGCTGTTGCTTTCCCCCAGGCTGTTTCCACATGGAGGGGAGTGCTTTACCCAGAAAGATGGTGTTTGTGGTACAGGAGAATGATTCAGCACAGGGATTCTGGTGGCTATCCTTCAGCTCTTTCCCTAGAGCCACAAACCCCAGACTCTCCTCACTCTTCTCTGTCTGTGTTTCCCTCCCTCTGCTGGAGCCCAGGGTGAATGGCTGTGAATGAAATTTTGTGTGTTGGCCCTTTAAGAGGGTGCCTGTGTCTCAAGAGGACTCCTGTATCTTCCTGGCGCATAGAAACCCCGCTGCTTTTCATAGACAGTTGTTATGTGGGCTCGCCTTCCTGGCTCTGGTGTTTGGTCTTGAGAGCCTGGCTTGGGGTTTAGACCCCATGCTTCTCAGGGGAACTCCCTGCACCTGAGATATCCCTCTAGAACCTCAGTTGCTGCTCTTGGGAGTGGGGCCAGCCCTTTTCTTATACTGTCTTTCCTACTAGTCTCAATTTGGCTTCTTCTGTAAACCCTTAGTTATAAGACTTCTGTTCAGCTAGTCTTCAGTTGGTCATTCAGGATGATTGTTCAATAATTTAGTTGTAATTCCTGTTTGGTCCAGGGAGGAGGTGAGTGTAACTTCCACCTACTTTGCTGCCATCTTTGATCTTTGAGCTGGATGATATCTAAGAATATTTCCTATTTCCAAATCCCACAGTTCTGTTCAAGTGTAAGAAATTAGATTAGTTCATCAAACAGTTCATCATACTTCATATATTGTTGAGTTTAATAGATATTTCCATGTGCAGTTGCTGCGGACACTATTGGCCAGTCCTAGCCTTCAGGAAGTCCTAGCAAATATGTCCGTTACACACTTAGCCTTTGTAGATAGACCTGGAGATTGTTCTCCCGCCGAAATTGCATTGGGGTTAATTTTTCTGTTTACCTACCTTTTTAGAGGGAGGGAGGGTTTATTTGTCAGCACTATCTTTTGCTGAACTCTGGACTAACTGCCAAGGGAAAATGCAAATTAAAAAGTCTTTCCCTTGGGAGTATTATAATCTAATGAAGGAGACAAGATAAATGTAAGAAAAATACATAAAATACAAACAGCATACAACAACCAATTATTATATGTTAATTAGTAGCAGCTGTATAGAGCTGATATATAACTGTTGGAAAATACTAGAACATTTTAGGTATTGAGAATCCAGAGTTTCCTCAGGGGTGACTGAAAAATAGATGTGAGACAGATTCTGCAGTCTTCCCCCCCTTCTCTGAAATTGGAGAGGAAGTAGAATAAGACATTTCCCTCCAAAAAAGCTATTCATAGCCTAGTCCAGTGGTTGTAAATTATGGCTCATAGGCCATATCCTAGTTAGCACTTGTTTGTATAAAGTTTTGTTGGAATACCTCACACTCATTCATTTATGTGTTGCTCTTGGGGGTGGCTTTCATTCTGTAATGACAGAATTGAGGAGTAGTCACAGAGAGTTCATGCCCTGCAATACCATTTACCATCTGGGCTTTTGCAGGAAGCTTGCTGACCCTGCTCCAGTTGCTTCTTCATATAAACACAAAGTAAACACATGTACACAAATACAACTGATTCTCTGACTAGGGTCTCACAGACTAAAAGAGTTCAGTGGAGCTGGGTGTAAGCACATCTCTGCATTTGTTCCCATGATTTTTATTTTTAAATGGAGCACTTAACAGCTCACACCCCTTTGCACCCTCTACTATAGCTGTTCAATTTGTTACTTGTGTGTGTTTGTTGTCTTTTAAGCAAATGCAGAAATCCTTCATTTTGACTTCATTTTTTCATTACAACAGTTGTACCACTCTGGCTTCATGTGCTTTGGGAACCTAAAGAGCAACTGAGTCTCAAAGCTAACTCATTTTTTAAAAAGTTTGTGTGTGACATTATATATGCATGTATAAATAAATATTACATATGTTTTTGCCTAATTGGAATGAAAATGTGTGTCATAGACTCTACGTGCGAAATTTTCTTTGGCTGCCTGCAGTTACAGGACCGAAAAACGCTGAGCTCGCTTTGTTGCTTGTGTGCTGACTAATCAAAGAATTGATTCCCCACCTTTACATTTTTAGAGTTAGAAGATTATTTCTCATGTTGAATTCTTTGCTCATATTTTAATTTTCAAAGATTAATATATGTTACGCTTTTTCAAGGAGGAGATACAAAATGTATTTAATGAAACAAACGCCTCCCTTTTTATATATAAGTGAAGTGGAGATTTATTAAAGCAGAAAACCAGTGACTTGCTTTCGAATAACACAGCGGCATTTTATGTAGTTTAAAACTGTTTTGTGGTTCTGTGTAGAAATAAACATTACTTTTGTATCACTTTGCGTACTTTTAGCTGAAATGTGGATTCTACTTTTACCCTGTAGATTTTCTTTTAGACTAGAGATTTTAAGGCTAGCTGAGTTATTTCCTTATAATAATTGTAGACTTTTTAAAAACGCTGATTTCTTTTAAAATGACATATGGACAGCTCCATTCTTTTTTGATAACACATCTATGTTTATAAATATTCTAAATATTTCGCACATTTTCCACACATAATCCTCAGCTATGCAGAATTTACTTTTACTTAGAGAAATCGGATTTGGAGGAGACAGTCATGTTTCATCCCCCTGATGATTATACATAATTTTTGACTATTCTGCCTTCTTATCCATGCAGATGGTCTCTGGAGGCAGGGAAAGCAGGTGGAGGGGAGCATAATGTGAAGCATGGTTTGACTCCTGTCAGCCCCAGGCAACTCCAGAGATGTCTACCTTAGAGGTCTGGCCTGGGTGTGGACTGATGGCTGAAGGTGGGAATACATTGCTTCTGTGGGAATAGCCGTGGTCTCCATCTTTGGTCTGTGGAAAAGGTTCTAAAGTGTAGAAGGTTCATTGGAGTCTAGATACCCGCTACTCAGATGTGGTTCAGGGACCAGCAGCATTAGCATCCCCTGGGAGCCGGTTAGAAAAGCAGAATCTCAGGCCCTGCCCCAGACCAGCTGAACTGGTATCTGCACTTCACTAGGGTCCCCACAGGATCCATAAGCACCTTAAACTTTGGGAAACTCTGGTCTAGGTCAGTGGTTTCCCAGAACGACCAACCATCAGAATTGCTTTTAGAGCTGATTAAAAGCTACAGAATCCTGGTCACAGCCCCCTGATATATTGATTCAGTAGGTCTGCGATGATCCTGATGCCCAGCTAGATGTGGGAACCCTGGTTTGAAAGGGATCACCTCTGGTCGGTAAAGGGATGTTTGAGAAGCTGAATCACCTGCTGAGTGTGTGTCTGGAGGTCCGCAGCTGGCTTTGGTCCCACAGTGTAGCCTGCTGTGAACTTCCCTTTCTTGGAGACTCCATCCAAGAGTGGACATGTCATTCCTGAAGATCCCATGGAGGTCTGCAGGCCACTGGACCAGCGTGCCAGCACCGTCTGTGTCTCCAGCGGACGGGGATGCAGATTTGCAGGCAGTCTAGTTACCCAGCCTCCATTCCCTTCTCTTCCAGTTCCCATGGAAACAGATTGCAGGAAAACTGGGCATGGTGCTATCTTTACCCTGTTTTTGGCGATCTGAGGTCTGTTTCCATGGGAACCAGAAGGGAAAGGGAATGGTAGTAGAGTAGCTAGACTGCTTTTAAATTTCAATGACAGCATTCGCCCTCACTATAAAACCCCTTTAGCCCAAGTTTATCTCTAGGCCAGGGGCCAGTGCAGCTCTGAATGTGGCCATGACTCATCTGTAGAGGGAGGTGGGTGGAGAAGCGAAGAGAGAAATAGAGCTCTTAAAATATTCTTGAAAATGCCAATTATTTGCTTTTCTTCCGGGAAGCCATTTTTAGGTGTTGGTATAAGTTATTTAAATGTCATATTTAACTATTATTTCTTGCATGGTTTTATTGAATATAATAACATGTTTTTATTCAAAGGAAGTGGAGATAAGTTATTTCAACAGGAGTGATTTCTCTGATGTGGGGAATCCCTAGTTAGTCGGTGTGCGGTAAATATTGACTGTCTCTGTGTGTTGGTGTGGGAGTGAGGGCCTAGTGGGGTGAAGGAGGGGCTAACTTAGCAGGGGCAGGTGGATGCTGTTGTTAGCTGGGCAAGTTTTGATGTCTGGTAAGGAAAAAGTGAAACACAGCTGATGTTGACCTACTTAAGTAATTATTTGAAGATGAAAATATTTAATTCTAATCTAACCAGGCCCTAGATTTTAACTCTTTGAGTGTTCAGCCGCAGAGTGGGGTTCACTGGGTCCCACTGAGATGCTGTATTTTTCCTTTCCTTTCTCCCTCTTTCTCCCCCCTTTCTTACAGACTGAAAGACCACACCTTCCACACATCTCCCAAGGGCCTGACGACAGTGTCGTCCCCACCTGTCTTCCCTGCTCCTCATTACTGCCTTTCTGTCTGTTGAGGGCCTGTTCGATATTCTGCTGCTGTGTACATGTCTTTCATGCATTTTCTCATTTAGTCATCACCACTGTCTTACAATTGTATTAATGCTTCATTTGACAGATGAAGAGACTGAGGCTCGGAGAGACTGTGAAATCTGCCTGAGTCGGGTGTGAGGGCTGCTTAGCAGAATTGCCATTCTAAGCCTGTTTGACTCCAGAGCCGTGCTGGCTCCTCTGAGCACAGCCCTCCATGGAGTGAGCGTCTGCATCAGCCCCAAGGGGTTGCAGAGTCCCTGGCTGCAGCAGTTTGTCACCTAATGGGACCTGCTCTAATCATTTTCTCCAGCCAGCCAGCCCGAGTAAACAGGCAGCTCCTTGCTCTTTGCCATTAGTCTTGTGTATTTGTATATAGGTATTTTCCTATTTCAGATGTATTTATTAATATATTTATTTTTTAAGTCAAAATGGGCAAACTTTAGTTTTGATGATGGCATGCTTCCTCTTGGGATATTTGGGGAACACTGACCTAGAGAGAGTATTTTGGTGCAAAGCAGCAACAGCTTGCTTTCCTGTGAGGAACAAAACTGAACCCTCGCTCTTGCTGTTTGAGGAAACTAATTTACTGCACTAGACTGTGGGAAGGTGGGGAACGGGGAGATGTGGTTATACATGGTGGTAAAGTCTCCTGCCTTCCCCCCCTCCCACCCACACGTGCCTCCCTCCTGTCCTCCCAGGGCCGCTGTCTGAAGAAGCTTGCTGAGGGCTCCACTGCTGAGCCGGGATGAGGCAGTGCCTACTTGAGTCCAGAGGGGAAGGGAGTAAATAAGGGCTGGACTCTGAGAGGGAGAAAGGGAGACTGAAGAGGGTGCTATTCCAAATGCAGAGAAAGTTGCCTGTCGGGCTCACAGGGTCTGTGGCATACTGAGATCATGAGAGGTCTCACAGGTACTGGGTAGCTAACTTTGGCAAGTGGTGGGAACACGGATGGTGATTTCGGGTTCCAAACTTGGTGGTCAAACCTTCCTCTTGCTGCCAGAGCCCTGCAGTTTTCTTTGGTGATATCCTAGGCATTCTCTTGCCCAGATCTGATGGTGGACATGTCAGACAGATTCACTCGGCGTTAAGGATACTGATGCTGGGTTCAGTACACTATTTGGAAGGGGATCATTTTTGTAGTCACCGATAAGTACTTCTAATCAGCAAACTCTCAAACACATGGCCTCAGGTACCGCAAGAGACTGCTTCTGATGAACACTCTGGACGTCTAGAAGGGCCGTTCTGTGTTACAGGAGGGCACGTTTCTAGCACTGTCTGGTCGCTTGGCGGGACATGCAGTACCTGTCTGTAGCGTTTTTCCCCCATGAATAACACTTGTTTGCTTTTAGTGCGTAAGGGCACACGCATAGCCCTTGTTACCAAGGCAGCGGAAATTGGTCTAATGAACTCTTTCTGCTTGGCTGGAGGCCTCCAGAACACACAGGGACGGGGTTTGTGTAGGCCCATTAGTAAATGCCAGTCAGCTTTTCCCCTGAAATCTCTGCCCCCTTCAACAGCTGCTTTTCAGGACAGATGCACTTTCATGGCCCTGCCTCATCCAGCCTTCCAGGAAGACGTGAAACTCTATCAGTGTTTCCCTAATATATGTGGAGTCAGGCACTGCTCATCAAATGGCTTGGTGTGCTGGGGCCTCTCGCAGATGTGACGTTCATTATTGTGTGTAACTGTACCACCGAGAGCTCGTTTATCACACTCTCGGACTGGTTGCTGCTGGTGATATCAGCTCCGGGGGCCAACCTCAGACAGTACCATGTTGTGTTACATTTTTCAGACATCTGCTGAAATGTTCATCTTAGATTTTTGTGATCGGATTAAATTGTTCCCCCAGTAATGACTGAATGGGCTAAGTGAGTTCTGTTTCCACAGTTTGGTATGTCTCAAATGATGTCTTTAGCTCTCATATGAGAACCTGTGTGGTTTCTCTAAGGTAGCCTTAGAATCTGTGATCTTCTTGGGATGATGTGTGATACATCGGTGCTGCTTCTGGTTCCCTTAGTTGAGAGAAATAGCACAGTGGGGGAGTGGAAGTTTAAGTCCTAAGCGGATATGGGATGAGTTTGTATCTGTGTCTGCTCTGCAGACAATGGGAACCTCTTTCTCTCTCCAGAAGTAAGCCGGACTTCTCTGAAATTTTGTTCTAATGGGTGTATTTAGGCAGTAAGGAGTCTTTCTGCCAGGGCACAAATTGCTGAACAACCGTGTGTGTGTGTGTGTGTGTGTGTGTGTGTGTGTGTGTGTGTGTGTGTGTGTGTGACTCACAGTTGCACCTACTGTACTTTGAGCAATTGCCTCTATTGGCCACTGGTCAGCGCTTTGCAGGCCCCAGGTGTTCGGGTGGCACCTGCCAGGCACGAGCTCCTCTCGTGTCTGCCCTGGACAACATAGACTTGTCTTGGGACATATCTAAGAAAAATATTACCAGAGTATTTCTGTTCACCGCTACCTGCCTCAAACTGGATGTTGAGTTGTAAAATATTATAAAGCGGAACGTTTTCTTTTTCCTAGAGGAATATATTTTTCAGAAAATGTATATGAGCAAACCAGACAGAACTGTGACGACTTAGGCATTCCCTGTGCGTTTTGCTTAAAGAGGCACAGATGTGGCGCTGGTCTGGGGCTTCGTAAGCGAGGGCCGTTCAGGAAACCTTCGCGAACCAAGCAATGAAAGTGTGCAGGTCGTTCATTTCTGTAGGGAGCGTTGGCCGTTTTCTTGGTGACCCTTTTTTATTAGCTTTTAAAGTGCTGGCGACTCTGTTCCAACCCCTCCTGTCGTGTAGAGGAGCACTGGGGTCGGCAGGGGTCCTGTCTGTGTGGTGTCATTCTTGGGGCCTTGTGAAAGCTTGAGAAATGCACTTGAAGGGCTTACAAAGCCAGCGCTTTACAAAGGGAGCAAACCGAACGGAAAGGATGGAAGCGAGGCGGAGCCTGGCAAGGGGCTATACAACCTGGTTAAATTTACTTATTACTATCTATCGTTGTTTTTCAAATTTGATATCTCAAGAGGCTTCTTTTCCTTTTAAAGACAAGTTTCTTTTTTTGTCATTTTTTTCCTTTTCGACCACGTTTCATACCAAATACCTCACCCACACATTTTCTATAATTTTGTATCCTTTCCCCTGTTAGCTATTAATTTTAGCTAACAGAATGATTTGGAGCTGAGATTTTTATCTGTTAAGAACTTTTAAAAAACACACAACACGAATCGACTGAGGAACTACAAGATAATTGGGCATGGTTAGATAAGACCTGAAAGAGGGCGGGTGGGGTATATTCTCAAAGACTTAATTTATCAGTCATCTGCTCAGGTGAGCTATCATCATTGTAGCCACTCTTATTTCTTTACCGTTTATTAGAGACTAATGTTTTGTATCTGTTTCCTCATTAAATACACCATAGTTCTATGAAATGGATGCCCTGGTACTTCTGTTTTACAGATGATGAAACCGAGGCTCATGGATGAGGGGGGTGGTTAAGTAACTGCCAAAATCACATGTAGCCTAGAATGAGGTAAACCCAAGGTAGTCTGACTCAGAGCCTGTCCTCTGTCCTCTGGCCCTTTTGTGTGCAAAGCTCTTATTTGAACCTGTTTTAAATGGTTGGAGGGCTTGTCACTCTCGCTGCTCCAGACTCCCAGCTGGCGCTTCCTACATGGAGTACCCCCCCAGGGTTTGAGTGCCTTTGGCCAGCAGCCTCCTTGTGTACTGTGCCCTTGGTACTTTGTGCATCTGATGCAGGACAGAGGTAGTAGAGTGACAAGGAGGTGACCCAGCTTAAGCTCAGATATGATTCCGTGCCGTATAACTAGCATTTACTGGGCACCTGCTATATTCTGGTCCCCATCATCAGTGCCAAGGATACAGTGATTAGCAAGAAAAGGTGTTTGTTAGGAAACACCTCCACAGACAGAAATGAGATAGGCATCATGGGCACAGGAGTGTGGTTTGTTTTGCTCACTGCTGTCTCCCAGAACCCAAAATAATGCCTGGCTAGAGTAATGACCCCACAGATAGTTGAAATACTGAATGAGAAGATGCAGCTTCTGGGGCATTCTGAATGCCAGAGAGCAGAGAAAGTCATGGGGTAGGCCCGGGAGTCTGCGGAAGCCTGCCGTCAGCTGGGGCACGGAGTACCTCGGCACAGGGAGCTGTGAGTGCAGGTACTGGCAGAGCAGGTGTTGATGGGTGCCGAGGGCGCTGGAGGGTGCGTGCAAGGAGAACAAAAGTTCCTTCGTATACCTAGCTCATCGATCCGTATTCTCTTCTGCTCTCACCAAAGAACGAGATGACAGCTTTCTGCTCACCCTTGTTAGCTCCCTGCATGACCCCCTTTAGCTTTGCCCACTATGCCCTTGTAAGCTGCTTTTACCTGAAGAAAATTGAGGTGGGAGAGAGTGCTAGGTGTGGAGCATCTCAGAGCCCAACTCCTGGTGTGGCCAGCCTGTCACCAGGCTGGGAGAGGTAACCATTTCTCACATAGCTGCCCTCTGCCCAGCCAGCGTCCACAGTCGAGGTGACCGGGAAGTGCTCAGACTAGGCGAGTTACACTGCAGTGACGTTCCCCGAGGACTGAGTGACCCCGTGCCAAGCCGCTGACTCCTCCTTCCCTTTGCTTTTGGGCATGTTGGTGTTGTGGGAGTGGTCCAATTTGGGCTTGGGAAAGTGAACATAGTGGCAGTTGGTACAGATGCACACTGTACCCCTTTCTCAGCTTCTTCCTTTGGCCAATTTTATGGGAGAACTTTGAGCTTGAGCCTAGACTGACACCTGGTTCTGGTCCCAGCTCTGCCTTCACCACGGTCAAGCTCAGCATGTTTGCTGTCCTCCCTGAGCCTCATCCATCAAATGAAAGGGTGGGATAGATGGCCCCTTATTGCTTCCTTTGCTCCTAGATAGTATAAAGAGATAGTTGTAGACTTGCCGATTCGCTAGGGACAGTTATCCTACTTAATTATTTTGGGGGGGACCTTTTTCCAACTTGGTATGAGTAGAGCCTCAGAGTGCAGATCCTTCATATTTGACAAGGTGACATTTTAAAGGATGTTCTAATATAATCGCCACTTTTTCCTGTTTGTAGTTTGTGTGTGTATTTGAAACAAGTGTTTTGGATTTTGCTTCCTGAAATGGTGACCTAAGTAACTGGGGTCCATCAAGCTACCCAGGGCTAGGATGGCTTTGAGGTTGCATCTTAAAAGCTACAAATTGTTTTACAGCCCGAATCACAGAAATTAAAAGTAACCTGAAGAATCTGTAGCCCCTCAACTCAACCTTCCTGGGTTGCAGGCAGCCCATTTCTCTGACTTGTTCTCAGACGTGTGTGTATGTGCAGGTTTTCTGTGTTTGTTTGCCTTGTCCTTTTCATGCGCTTTTGTCCTGTTTTCCTTGATCAGAGACACTGCCACAGGGGCACACTCAGATCAAAACGGATCTTCAGTTCCCCTTCTTACTTTACAAATGAGGAAATGGGAGCCTAACAGGCTGAAGGACTTGACCAAGCCCTGTAAGTGGGCCCAGAACCAGGGGAGGGAAGCCCTGCCCAGTGCTCTCTGCCCCACTGCTTCCGTGCAGGTAGGGAGATGCCCTCCCTCCCTCCCTTCCTCCCTCCCTCCTTCATCTTTATTGATTTCAGAAAGAGAAAGCGAGAGGGGGAGAGAGAGATAAAAACATCAATGATGGGAGAGTCATTAATCGGCTGCCTCCTGCACGCCCCCCACTGGGGATCAAGCCCGAAACAGGGGCATGTGCTCTGACTGGGAATGGAAACTCGATCTCCTGGATCCTAGGTCAATGCTCAACTGCTAAGCCACTCGGGCCGGGCAGTGCCATGCTTTTCCTAAGGTCCTCTGTTTTGCTGTTGGGAAATCTTGACTGACTGGCACTTGCCAAGGTCTAAACCGTCTGTTTATGAGGTAGAGAAGCTCATGTGGAGAAGTGTGATGTCTTTCTCCCAGGGTGACACATTCAAGCTCTGGTCGGAAATAGATCCTTGGGTTTCTTTTTCCACTTTTTCTCACATCTGGTCATTGCTACTTTGAACTTAAATGAACCTGCCCATAGTTGATAATTTTTTTGGTAAGCAGTGCAGTAAAAGACTTAATGCATTAATTTTTATGTTTTGAATTTTACGACAGCGCCTCACTTTGTCAAGGGTAGGACTATCTCTTTGTCTGTCCGTGTGCCTTTCTCCCTGGGCCTTCTCTGGTGGGCAGAGCAGTGATGGGTCAGTCAGACCAGGCACCGGGCTTCAGCTCCCGGGGTCTCTGTGGCCTGGAGCCCTTCAGGCTGCTCAGTCTGGCCGTCACCTAGGTAACCGACATTCAGGCAGCAAAGCAGTCTGTCCACAGTGAGAGGAAATAAAAAATGAAACTGCAGTGTTTATTGTTTATGCACTACAAAATTTTTGAATGTTACTAGATTTTGAAAAACGGTTGTTTCACTTCTCTGTGGGGTTTTGGCCTCTGTGCCTGGCGTGTCACCCTAATGTTTCCTCAATTGCATGTCTTTTTTACAGTGTGCGCTTCTATGAAACCTCTGATCTGTTGAATGCAGTTAAGTTTTCATTCCCCAGTGATTCCTAGGAGGACTGCATTTCATAAAAGTTTTTATGAACAAGTGGTAAAGCAAACATATTCCACAAGTTATTAGGTTAGGTTTTGTGGGTGTTATGTTTTTTAAAAATGTCCCTTCCTGTGGGGGTGTTTTTCCGTTTGGTGTGCTCTATTTCCTTAGTAACTGTTACTCTGTTACGGGAAGGACTTAATGACATTTTTCAAGTGCAATATTGAATTAATTATTTCCTGGTTAGTCCTGCCCATCTCCCGAGTATAAATAGAACGTGTGTTTTTGTGTGTGCGTGTGTATGTGTAGAAGATGGGACGATGGCAGTGTGCTTGCTGTAGAGGGGGCTCTTGAATGTGTGGCTCAGGATTAGTCTGTGACCTTGTGTCCTGGGTAAGTTGCCTCCTTCTTTGTGCTTTCTCTCTTTTCCCCCCTTGCTTTTCTTGATTTGAGTATTATTAGGCTTAAAGGCATTCTGGTTTAGGGAACCACCTGAGATTCAGAACTAGCATGGGGAGAACAGTGGTTGTAGGGGCAAGACACTCAGGGATTAGTGCCGACTCTCCTGCGCGCTACTTTTTGTGGCTAAGTTACATAACCTCCTTGGGGTTAGAGTTTTCTCTCTGTGGTTTGAAAGAATCTAAAGCAATGACCTCTATGGGCCTTTACTGGCTAGGATGTTCTGTGGAGTGCGAGTGCAGCAGGAATCCCTGCTCATGATCACTGTCTCATCCTGACCTGGATGGGTGGTAGGAAAAGCCCTCGCTAGTTCAGAGGCTTGGAGTCAGGGCTGCGGAACAGCCTCTCAGCCCAGGAAACGCTGCTTGTCAGTCCATGGCTCTGTGTGTGTGTGTGTGTGTGTGTGTGTGTGTGTGTTGTTTTATAGGTGTTTGCTGAGACCTCCTATATGTACCCCGCTGAACACCCATGGCCTTTATCCATTCATTCAGTAAACACGTTTACTGAGCGCCTGCCAAGTGTCAGGCATGTCCTAGGAGCTGAGGGGAAATGGAGAGTCATCCAGTCACTGTCCTTGTCTTCCCTGTGCTCAAAGTCTAGTGGGAGAGATGGGCGCTAAGCAGTCACGACCCCTGTGTGCAGCCACAGCTATGGCAAGTGCTGGGAAGCTGGGTAACCGGGCTCTGGCTGTACCCTGGAGGGTGATCTAGGAGGCGTCTCTGAGGAGGGTTGTTTGAGCTGAGATTAGAAGGTGAGCGGGAACCACGAGAGAGTGGGAGATAGGAGGGACAAGGGGATAGAAGGACAAGCGGACGAGACACTCTTCGTCTGCTTCTCTCTGCCTTTTCCACTGATTCTCGGTTGCCCAGATTGTTGGGTCATCTGACATTTTCTGACTGAGATGGCTGGGCTTCTGGCCCTGTTCGGAGTGGCTGGATCCCTCACTGACTAGCACAAAGCTCCACGTTCTGGAGACACTCCACCTCTTTCTTGTACCACGTTTCTAGAAAGTGTATCTTACCTGTGTTGTTAGCGGTTAGGAAAGAAACAGTGATAGTCCTTATAGTTTCATTTTAACTTGAAAATTGCATCTGAGGAGACTCACAGTTGTGTCCCTCCATCCTTTGTTGGGAACCTCACACATCGTGCTCTGAAAGTCCTGGCCAGGACCATGCCTGAGACCTGGAAATGAACTGTCGCCATACCTCTGTTTTAGTAGAAGTAAAGTTAAGAGTTGGCGAGTGTGATAATGACAGTAAAAGAAAAAAAAGTTTGTTGTTTCTTCTATTTCTGTCCACATCTGCCTCAGTCTTTCCCACAGCCATTTGCAATATTATATAGGATAGCTCGATCTCTTAGAGAGTGAGCCAGCGTGCCTTTCACAACGAAACAAAAAAACATGAACAGAAACGCCACAATAAAACAACAAAAACCTCACCACTCTCAGTTTGTCTCTGAGTTCAAAGAAAGAGAGCAAATAAAGTCTAGCATTTCTGTGCATTGAGAGCATCATAGAAAAGGGCAAAGAAAATGAAAGTTTTAGGCCAGGTGGCCTTTTGTTTTTATCTGGCAATGCCATTTCCTAAAATTGATAACTATCATGCGTGTGATTAGTTAGCTTTAGATGTTGGTGCTGGACTTTGGGATGCTGATGCTGTGTGTGTTGGTCATTTTATACGAACTATTTAAATTCAGAGAAAAAAACATGCATTTTCCTACATTTTCAGCGCTTCAAAGCCACCATTTATATAAATGATTTTTAATTAAAATAAAATTACCTATTCATTAAACTTAAGGACTCCTATAGATTAAACCTTATCTGAGATGTTACTGTAGATTCATGAAGGCAGTACAGTGGAAATTCTTAATTAAAGTGCTTCATTAATACATCAAGTCTTCCTTATAGTTAGTTTGTATTAATGATGTTTTACTTTATTACCTTATATTTATATTTACAGCAATAAGAGGGTTTTCATAGAGAGTTCCTTTCTGTTATGTGCTGTTTTCTTAATTTTTTTTTTCTTTTAGTTTGATAGTGAAAAAGAGGAATAAGGTTACCTTTCCTAAAAATTAGTTATAAATTGACTAGGCTGAAGTGAGAATAATGGAAAACAGCTTCTTTTTCTCCAATACTGGAGATTCATATTTAGGATTCTGTTTTAAAAGTCTGGTCCTTTGGGGCATCTAACATTCTTGTTGTTAATGTTGCTTCTTGTGTAATATAACAACATTGGAATATTGGAAAGTATTTTCTAAAATGTTATTTTTATGTGATATATATGGAATAGTTTGTAGATTAAATTTGTGTTTCCTTCCTACTCTTTTAAAAAAATTAATATGAGCCTGGCCGGGCGTGGCTCAGCGGTTGAGCATCGACCTAGGATCCAGGAGATCAAGGTTCGAGTCCCAGTTGGGGCACATGCGAGTTTCGGGATCGATCCCCAGCAGGGGGCCTACAGGAGGCAGCCGATCAATGATTCTCCCATCATTGATGTTTCCATCTCTCTCTCCCTCTCCCTTCTTCTCTCTGAAATCAATAAAGATATATTTTTTAAAAAAGAAAAAGGTTAAAATAATTAATATGAGCCTTTGTTTCCCTGCTTAAGAGTCATTTTTAAAATTTCTCAGCCCTAGTCCTTCCTAGAGTGCCGAGGGCGGTGGATATGAACCTCAGACCCCACTTTAAGACCTCGGGATGAGCCTGGGGAACGGGCTTCTTCAGGGTGCCTGTGAACTTTGAGTACCTGGGAAGGACGCTGTGGGATCGCATGGCCTTTGTCGCCGTTCTCGGAGCCGGAGCAGCGAGCCCCGTTTTTGTCTTGCCCTCCCGCCCTTCACAGGCACTCGGAAAGGTGCGGCAGGTGCCTCTTCCCCGCAGCTCTCCCGGTGCCTGCAGTGTGGTCGTGAGCACGGCTCCGGGGGGCTTTTAATATTTTATTTTTTGGCCTCTGTGGGTCTTCTAAGTTTAATGTTCCTGCAGAGCATCAGGAAAATGATCTCTTTCTTTTTAATTTCAGCTGGGGGAGAGGCGAAGCAGAGAGCAGCAGGCCAGGCCTTTCCGCACTCCACCAGAGCGGGGCAGAGCGTGGAGGATGCTGGCTGCCCCGCCGCCGCCGCCCTCGCTCTGAGGTGGGAGCGCAGGTCTCAGCGGACAGCCTCCGCCATCCCGGGCCCACCATGGCCTCCACTCTCTGGCTGGACGGCTGACCTGACTGTGTGCCCCAAGTGTGCCGCCGCTGGACTGGGTGCTGTCCCGGGCACCACCTGCCCTCTGGGAGCAGGGCAGGTGGGCATCGGATGCTACCAAAAGCTGGACGGGGCAAAGTAATGGACTCCGACAAGCTAAGATGGAAGTGACCTGAGGCCTCGCCCAGGCGGTTTCCTCTTGACAGGACAGCTTAAGAGTCAGAGCACAGGCTTGTCTGGGGAGCAGTATGCCGGAAGCTGGTTTTCAGGCCACAAATGCTTTCACAGGTGAGACTTCTCCACATTTAAATGAAGACTTTATTTCAACTTAGTTGATAAGTACTGAAATACCAAAAAACTGTATAAAATGAATGCGCATTTGCATTGATGACCTAAAGGCCATGCAGAGTCAAGGGGCTCAGGCTGCCGTGGTGACTGATTTTGACAAAATAATAGCATGCTTTCCTTCTCCCTAAATAGGAATTTAGAAAAAGCCATTGACATTTTACGATCCCGCTTTTGTTGAGTAACAGAGTACACACAATATCTTGCAATTCGCTGTTCTCTCAAGGAAATCTGTTGCTTGCAGAGCAGTGTATAAGGATGTTTTTCTTTATAGAACTGGGAAGGCTCTTGAAGTTATTGCTGATGAGTAACCTCTGCTTCCCCATCTTCAGTTCTGTTCCTCAGATTTATTCGTGTGCAAATGGTGGTGGGGTGGCAACTCTGCCGAACTAACCTTGCAGTGAGGATGCTTCTCCCATGAATGAGCTCAGGGCGAAGCCTGGCATCACTGCTTGACATTGATTTACCCCCTGCCGGTTTGAACATTTTGCAGGGAACGTCTTAGTCTGGCGGGTGCCCCAGAGCCATGGCCCGAGACACAGGGGCTTTTGAATTTGGGTCCTGGTTGATTCTGTGTCTGATTTGCTTAATACCCCAGGAAGCCACTTATTATTCTGTGTCTCTGGCTCCTTGTTTATAAAATGGGGGCTGTGAAGTTGAAGAACCTCATGGAATTCAGGGAAAACATTTTTCTATAAGAGGTTTGTTTTTTTGTTATTTTTTTAAAGGGAAGATGGTAGAATAATCACAAGAAGTGACCATATTCTCTGGTCCTGTGAATTCTAAAAGTTTGTAGCTTTCCACATGCTGTGGAGAGGGCTGGCCAGGTTGTTAAGGTGCCTGGACAGAGGTGGTGGCATAGGCCTGGGAGCCACGCGGACTTGGATTGGACTCTGCCTTCTCTGCTGACTAGAGCGCAGCACCTGGATAGTCATTGAGCTCCTTCCTAGTCCCTGCTGCTCCTTTGTAAATCAAGACGGTCATGTGCAGCTCTCACGATGCTGCTCTGTAGGGAAAATGAGACACCATATGTGAGATGCAGGACACACATCTTGATCCTTTGCAGACCTCGGCTGTTTCCTGATGTGGAGTCACAGCATGGAACCAGGTTGCCTGGTTCTGTCTTTGGTGCTCCTTGTGCTCAGACCTTTGAGCAGACTCCTTAGATCTCTAAGCATCTGCATTTGTAACACAGGGCCTCTGTCCTGGAGACTAGGGCAGGTCCTCCTAGAGTGGTGATGGCCCATTGAAACACGAGTGAAACAACTATTTAAATGTAGATTCAAAAGAGCACACAAAATTGAGCTGTCTAGACCTATCTTCAGACTTCCAGCCTGGCTGGCTCAAAGCCGTGCCCTTTTCTCTCCCCTTAACGGGTACACTTCCGTTGTCTCAGTCACAAGAGCTGTTCCTTCATGGAATGTCACCTCCCCCTCTGGGCAGAGGGTGACACGCAGGGCCGTGACACGAAACAGCTCCTTGAAGTGGCCAGGTACACCGCCCTCGAACTCTTCTTTCCCATTTTCCAGGAGATAGCTGGGAGGAGGGGGATCTGGGAGGTGCATGGAAAGAAGCTCCTAGAAGCAGTTCTGAGAGGAAGAGGGAGTGAGAAAAGATAAGGAGAGGGTGGGACAGAACGAACCTGCAGAAGAGTAGCACCAGGTTCAGAATGTAGACTAGCCCAGAGGTGGGTTTCTGGGTACAGTCTCTTCACCCTTCTGAGCCTGGCGCTGTTCTGTCGTGGCTCATACTTAGGCATCGTGTCCAGTCCTCACCAACCGATGGGGTGCTCTGCAGCTCCTCTGCCCCGAGGGAAAGGACTCCTCCACCCCATCAGGATCCCACGCTGGCCTGAGTCTGGGGCCCTGGGGCAGTAGCCTCTGAGTAATGGAAACCCCTGGGTTCTGCCTGGAGAATTCTCAGTAGTTAGGACAGTGCCTGGCACATTAATTCAGGCCCACACGAATGGCAGCTGTTATTGTGACTCTTACTGCCCGGGTGTGGGCTACGCCCAGGGCGCCACGTCACCTCCCTACACACTCATATGTAGGAGAAGCACCCTTGCTGCAAGGTTAGTTCAGCCACCCTCTTGCAGCTATTCCCCGCTCATACTTTCTCTTCCTTTAACTCAAGAACTCCATTTTATCAAGAACCCTGTTACCTTACAAATTTGGCCTCCTCAGTTACATCAGACTCCCTGAATAATAGTCATAATACTACTGGTAGTAAAATAACAAACCATGGTTAATATTTTAGAGAACTTACTGCACGCTTCACCTGTGTGACCTCTGTCAGCCTTTTCAACAACTCTGATGCCAGGTTAGTGTGCTGGTGTCGCTGGTGTGGGGGCCGCACTCAGAGCAGCCAGGACTTAGAGCAAGCTGGTAGCCTTTCCAAATCTTCTAGCGCCTGGGCCTCCCCTTCAGAGAGAGGGATTGAATTGGTCTTTATCACCTCACCCTGCTAAATCAGGACCTGCATCCTAACAAGATCCCCAGGTGCTCAGTGCACATGAAAGTCTGGGAAGCACTGAGAGTCGGCAGTGTATCGAGAGTGTGTTTAGAGGTGACAGATGGGTTGGGAGAGTCAGTTCGTGAGAAAAGGAACAGACTCGTCCCATTCCTGCAAGAAGGATGATTGAATGAACTGATCTGCCCATTCTTAAAGAAACTGTCAAGTGTTGAATGTTAGTGATCAGAGCTGGACACAGTATCTATAATACCTGTGGGACAGGTATTAGCTTCCCGATATCTCTAGGAAATAACCAGTGGTAAAATAAAGGAGTTGTAAGTACCCGGCCTTCTCTGGAGGTGGGTCCCAGTGGACTCGGCTCATCATTTTTATTTTTTGCCTGCTCTTCTCATTTTTCTTTGCCCACATAGTTGGTAAAAGTTACTTGTTGTGTAGGATAAAAGAGCTGGCCCTGTGTCCCTGCCCAAGCAGCTAGCTAAAACTGTTGTCTTAGATGAAGCTGAGTAGGAGGCCGGTGCCCACTCCCTTAGGTTTGCTTTTCATGTGTTTTTTGAGTATAGTCTTTTCTTACCCCAGGGCAACTAAAGATGCTAACGTCTTCATTTTTGGAATTGAAGATAGACTGGTTTTGCTGATTCTTTTTTTAAAAATATATCTTTATTGATTTCAGAGAGAGGAAAGGAGAGGGAGAGAGAGAGATAGAAACATCAATGATGAGAGAGTCGTTGATCGAGCCCACAACCCAGGCATGTGCTCTGACCGGGAATCGAACCTCAATCGCCTGGACCCTAGGTCGACGCTCAACCGCTGAGCCATGCCCTGCCGGGCTGATTTTGTTGATTCTTTAGGCTAGTGGAAAGGAGCCTTGCTTTAGATATTTTAAGTGGTGAATGGTTAAGGCATTTTTCCTCAGCTTTAAATCTTGTTCTAGGGCAAGACAAAAGCTACTATACAGTTAACCATACCTCCACTTTAAAAAATATGTCTATTTATATTTTATGTTTTAGTTCTCATAGTGGGGGGTGTACAAGATTCCTATTTAATAAAGACTGAGGGGCTGCAGCCTGGCTGGGAAGGGAGCCTGGGAGACTGTGGGAAGCTGTGTTTGCCTGGCAAGCGCATTGCTTGTTTGCAGTACATGCAGTTACTGTGCCTGGTGGTGGGAGCTTGGAAGGCCCCACTCTCCAAGGCCCCACTGACCCACCTGTGTGGTTAGAAGTCTCCTCTTAAGTCTTGCTTCCTGTGTGAATGTAGGTAAACCCACATGGATACGTATTGCAAATTCAACTTCCCAATTATGATTTTCTTAGGCTAATTGTTGCATAAAGAAGTTTCACATTATTTTAAATTTTTTTCAGCGCATGTAATTTAAAAATGATTTTAATCATTTGGATACTATTTTGTAACAAAAAACTTATTTTTTCCCCTTTTATAAGTAATACCTCCTCATTGTAAGAAAATTTGAAAAGCACACAGAAGTCTAACAAGGAAAAACAATTACCCATACATAGTATTGCCATATGAAGCTTTCCACTATTAACATTTTGGCCTGCGTCCTTTCAATATTTTTTCTATGCAAATTTTTTCTTACAGAACTGTGTTCATAATATATATTCAATTTTATAACCTGATCATTCTCTTTTTAACATTACATTATGAGCATTTTCTTTTAAATATGATTTAAAATTGCTTTATATTATTCTTTTATGTATGTGTACTTGAATTTTAAAATTGTGCTTTTATTGTTAGATATTGGAGTTTTTGACAGCTCTTCTTATAAATAATGCTTTGATGAACGCCTTCGTGTAAAAAGCTCTTCTGTATATTGGGTTATTTCCTTTGGATGAACTACTAGAAACAGAATTATTAAGTCCAAAGATGTGAACTTTATTGAGGTTTCGGGTTGAATTTCCAAGGGATTGGTTGGTCCTCGCTTCTGAGACTGTGCTGAGCTCAGTTTCTGCCAGTTGCCCGTTCACCATTGCTGGGGCCCGTCCCTGCCATTCAGCTGTGACACGGAGCTGCCCTGCCCGCCCTGCGGGGTGTCGTGAGATTAATTCATGCTTGTGGAGCTTTTCACGGCACACTGCTTGCTGGAAAGGCTACCTGAGCGCCACAGTTATGATGACAGTGCTAATATTTCATCTGGGCAATGGAAAACGCAAGCATCCGAAGTTTACTGTTTTTCTTCTTTCAGGCAGTCTTTCTGCGTGGCCGAGGCAATGATGTAGATAGATAGGCTCCAGCAAGATAAGACTCTTGTAAAAACAATCCCCCAGTGCCTCTGGGTGGATAGAAATGGGCATCCTTCCAGGATATGTCAGCCAGCCCTCCACCGAAGCATCCTAATAGTGAGGGAGATTTTGTCCAAGGTTTTGCTGTTCCCTCGGTGACACGGAATGCACCCTGCCTGGGTTGTCACCCTGCACATCCTAAAGAAGATGCTGACTTGAGATCCTGCCTCCTCCCCACCCCCAGTCCCCCCCATAGATACTGTAAAGGTTTTGCATATTTTCTTAGATTCTCTGAATCATTTCATTCAATGTTAGAAAAAAACCATTTAACCTTGGATAACTAGGTAAATGAACTAAATTCCAGTAGGATTTGCAAGTCTTGTGAAAAGAAGCAGCAGATCTAGTTGTTTAAGAAATTAAGGTTGTTTCACTCATAGTGAAGGGTACGAGTTGATTTAATAGTTTTTAGGCGTCTGAAAGAGAGCCACTTTGCCATGGTGAGCAGGGGTACGTAGCTATTAATGATCGGGAAGGAAGGATTGCTTACATTGAGTGGTTGGGATGCCTCCTTTTCTCCCATGGAATTCTTTCTCACTAGCAGGAGCGCTGGGACCCTTCGTGGGGTGGATGCAGCCTTAACTGGAGGCGTGACTGGAGTTGCGCTGTTCCCAGGGCTCTGAAAGCCCCGAAGGATCCTAGGTCACCCCCTTCCCATCACCCAGACCTTCAGCTTATTACTCATCCCTTCAAGGTCGCACCCCCGTGCTGATCCGTGGATGACCTCAGCCCACACTTTCCAGAGTTGCTGGGAGGATGCTTGTTTTAGGAGATAGTGAAGACTGTTTCTCAATAAAAGGGGTGGGGGTGGATTTATGGCCAAATCCTGGAAGAAGAAATATAAATCGGTTTCTCTACTGCAGAACTTTACAGAGTTTAGTATGAGGCTGCAATATGTAGGCCCCAGATAGGCAGGTAGTTGGCAGCATTTCCCAAATGACAAGACCTCGAAGGCTTTTTAGGAAGAAAACCCCGGAGGGACAGCTCCCCATCGCATGTGCTGCTAGTCTGTGACGTTGCCTGCTTCTGTCAGCAGTTCAGGTGTCCCTGTCCTGAACTGTCCCCCAACAGGGCTGCTTTTACTGAGCTCGTTCATGGAGCTCTTGCCAGACATGTGGAAAGCGCTACAGCTGGAAAGAATGTAGCGAGGCAGTCTGTCTTCCTGCCTTCATTGTCTCCCCTCTCTAGTTCTGCTAGTATTCTTTAAAATGAAGCTTTAATTATACCTTCTCTTGCCCTAAAGCTTTCTGTGGCTTCTTGCTTCCTAAAAAAAAGTCCAGACTCCTCATCCCGGAGTTTAAAGCAGATGCCTCTCTCTGGTGCTCACAATCTAGACGCCGTCCTGAGTCTCTCTGTTGCCTGGTGCAGAGCAGATGCATCAGGAGCTGCCGTGGAGCTGGGAGCATGGTCCAGGGAGGCCGAGGGCTTCTGCACAGCCGCGGCCGGCCTGCTCATGGATGTCTCCATCCCGTGGCTTCCTCTCTCATTCGTTCATATTCCATCAATATGGTTTCTGCCTCCACATTCCCTCACTGTACCTGCCTGGTCTCAGAGACAGCCCTTCGGTAGTGGTTTCTTCCCCAGAGGCCTTGCGGGCAGTGACCCTGTGTGGCCATCAAGGTCATGGCTGTTTGCCTCCGTGGGCCTAAGATCAGTCACAGGTCTGCATCTCCTTACTTCAAGACACCGTTCAAATATGGAAACCGAGAAAAGGGAAGCCAAGATAAACACATTTAACCTCTGGGTGGATGATATATGGTCCATTATAAAAATCTAACCAACAACAGCGAAGATGGAAATGTGGACATTTTTTACCTTTCAGCTGACTCTGGTCTTCTGGAATATTTCCAGAGCAGTGTAAGGACGTTTCCCTTTGGTTCCAGGAGCAGGATGGCAGTGCGTGTTCCTACATACCTGTAGGCCGTGCCAGGCTCAGGGTTCCTTCGTATCAGAAGTAAGAGAGAAGCCAGGCTGGACTTATCTAAACTTTTTTTTGTGTAATAAAATTTCAGAAAATGAAGGCCGTTTTCCTTGCCCTTTTGGCATTATGCTATCATTGATTTCAGATGTGATATTTTGCAGAGCTGACACAGGGAATAAAGATGAATTGTTTTCTGTGCCAGGTGTTTGCACACACATGGTCTATTCTGTTCTTGCGACGGCCCTGGAAGGTGTGCACAGTCTCCCAGGTTTAGTGGGAAGGGGACAGCACAGGCCCAGAGGGGACCTGCTCGAGGCCACATTGACTAGTGGCCACAGTGCCAGAGTGAGACACAGGCCTGTCTGTGATGGAGCTGGATCCCTGTGTCCCCCTCTGTGCTGCCTCAGCTTCCTGCAAGCGTGTGGGAGAGCAGAGAAGAACAGGCTGTTTCCTTCAGGATCCAGTGCAGGGCGAGGGACATACAGAGAGAGGCCACCAGTGTCCCCTCCCTGGCATTGCTGCCCTGCTAGAAAGAGCTGGGAGCTGTGTTGTGAGTGTCCTGGAGGCCTTGATGTGGAGGCAGGACTCAGACACAGCTTGTCCAGGGTGAGGCTTCTCCAGCCAGGCCCAGGCCTCTGCTGTACCTGCCTTTAGTTTTTTTTTTTTTCATGTGTCTGTGGCACATACACAGAGGGTGTGTGTGTGTGTGACAGGGATACAAATTACAACCTAAACCTGGCCACGGAGCTGCGTGGGAATACTGCTGACACTATTTTGGTAGTTGAGGTGCTGGGACCTATAGGCCATAAAGGGAGAGGGGATTATGCATGGATTTGGCGGTTAATTCTGTCTCTGCCCTGCCCTTCTATGGGCTTGTGATGTGTAGAGACATAGAGCAGAATCTGATGTACAGTCTACTGTTTCTTTATCCAGTTTTGAACAACTGTACCTTTTTTTTGTTTGTTTTGTGGTGGGGGAGCAGTTATTTGATCAAGACTGTTTTCTAATGTTAAGTACGAATATGTTGGCCTAAGATATTTGGCTAACCCCAGGAAAACCAGCACTGGGAAAATTCATCCTGTCACTGTTTGTTCTCTCCCTGGTGGTCCCCCAGGGGTGTCCTGCTGGAGCCCTCTGTCTGCCTTGGGATTGCGTCTGCTCCCTCTCCCTCCCTTTCCTGTCTCTTTCTGGTCCTGTTGTCTGTTCCCTCAAGAAGCTGTTCCCTTGGAAAGTGACCCAAGTGGAAAGGTGGACCCACACCCACAGGCACCTTCACAAACGTTTTGTTTCTCTGAAACCACCCTCCTCTGTAAGATGAGAAATGCCCGCGCGCCCACTTTCCCAGGTGTTGATACAGAGCCATATTTTAAAAAGCGTATGGAAAGTGCTGTGTAACTTTCAAAACGTTACACAAGAGTTAACAAATCTAATAATGATGTTTAGATAACCGAGAGCCCTTTTCACCTCTCAAAAATGTACCAGTTTGGACGGCCAGTTGTGTATGTGATCACTGTACTTACGGCTGATGTCCCGACGAAAGGAGCGACTCTTTTCTGGCTCTGAATAGTGACAGGAAGCCCTCCATGGATGGCCTTCACTCTGCACCGTCTCCAACAGCTGTGAGAAAAAAGACGGCTTCCTTCACAACAGAGGTTTTCTCGTCAGTGAAACATTTGTAATTGGAAGATAAACTCCGCAGCAGTATGGCATGGTAGAAGGGGCGCTCACCTCCTGATTGGGCCAGCCCTGGCTCCCCACTGGCTAGCTGCGTAGCGGTGGGAGCGGATGCCCACCTCTGCCCCTCAGGTGGACACCACCTCCCGCGTGGGTTTGTCGTGAGGGTTTAGTGAGGTCTGTCAGAGTTCTCAGCAAACGGCCTTGCGCCAACTCATGCCCATACAAGTAAAGGTTGATTGCAATTAAAGGTTGTTGTTTTTTAAATTTAAGATTTATAAACAAAATCACCCACTAAATAAGTGGTGTTTTTACTGTTGACTGAACTGATGAATTGGGTGTCTGGTCATGAGTACAGGCGAGGGATAGCTGAAGCACACGCTTCAGATGTTTTTATTGATGAATGATAGAAACTCATTAGACTTTGCCCATTGATAAACGATTGGATAAAGAAGATGTGGTGTGTGTATGCAATGGAATATTACTCAGCCGTGAAAAGAGTGTAACATTCCCATTTGTGACAGCGTGGATGGACCTAGAGGGTATGATGCTAAGTGAAATAAGCCAGACAGAGAAGGACAAGTGCCATATGATTTCACTCATATGTGGAATCTGAAGAACAAAGTAAATGAATGAACAAAACAGAAACAGACTCATAGATACAGAGAAAAAACTGTTATTACCAGAAAGGAGTGGGGCTGAGGGGCTGGGTGGAAAAGGCGAAGGGATTAAGAAATACAAATTGGTAGTAATAGTCACAGAGATATAAAATATAAAGTACAGCATAGGGAATGTAATCAATAATACTGTTATAACTATTTTTGGTGCCAGGTAGGTACTAGAATTATTGGAGGGGTCACTTCGTAAATTATATGAATGTCTAACCACTATGCTATACTCCTGAGACCAATATAACATAATATTGAATGTCAACTGTAGTTGGGGAAAAAAGACTGGGAAAAGGAAAGAATAAATTTTTGCTTTTGAAAACCAAAAATGAAACTCATGAGACTTTGGTTTTGGGTTTTTTAATCAGTAGAGGTCTTGACCCCCAGTTACACCACAGGTGAATACCTTGTCTTGTGGGCTCCATTGAAGCACCCTTAGTAGTGTTGTTTGTTTGTTTGTTGTCCCTCTGTTGCTAACCATTTACTCTTTGCTAGGGTTGGAGGAGCAGTGAAGATGAATTTGGGGTCTCTCCTAGACGTAGTGTCCTGTTTTATTCGGAGAGATAACTACCACGTGCGGACAGAATAGCTACGACCCGAAGCAGAAAGTTCTGAGTGCTAAGGATGCGCTGGTGAAGCTCTCGAGGGGTTCCTGGAGGCAGGCTCATGGGGCGGCTTAGGAAGACTGAGCTGAGCTTGGAGCCCAGAAAGGTTCCAGGCAGAGGAGGAGGCGGGAAATTAAGGCAGGAGCAGTCCAGGCACAAGTGGCTCCGTGACCAGGAGCTTTTGGAGGCGGGCGGTCAGTCAGCAGTGAGGCTTTGGCATTGGTTTGGATGTGAATGAAGAGCCTTTGAAGGTTTCAAGCCACAGAGTGACTTTAACGGAGCTGCTGTGGCAGCAATGTCCCTGAAAGAGGAGAGGTGACAGGGACCAGGCAGAAGGAAGTCTGTGCTTGGTCGTAGATTATGCTCAGCTCAAGGGCATGCTTTTTCAGGGCCCTTCCCCTTCCCCCTCGATGTTCCTGGGCAAGGCTCACCGGCTTTTTCTGCCTGTTTATCTCAAAGGCACATGCTCTTCTTTTGAGCACGAAGAACTTATTCCCTATTGCTCAGAGCCAGAAGTGTGGCTGAGAGATTTATGAACACCTGTCAGCACTCGGGGAGTGGAAAGAGGGTTGTGTTGGTTAAAACAAAACAAAACAAAAAAAGAGTTAAGATATGTATATCATAAATTTAGTTTTTTTCTCCAAAGTGGAATAACCCGCAGATAATAAGTTGCATAAGTTTAGCTGATGGAATGTTATTTTCTTGCCAAAGATTTCTTTGTTTTAAAAGCCATATGTGCTTTTTATCTGATGGTGTAGTTCAGGCGGCTGTGAGATGACAGACAGCTCTGTGGGATTCGCTCAGCTTGGTGTTTCGGAGGAAGGACTAAGAATGACCAAAACCAAATTGTGATTGATATTTACATCTGTGTGTGTGGGGGGGGCAGACTTTGTGTATCTACCTTTAAAAAAATGATTCTCGAATGAAGTTATCACAATATCAGAGCGTCTCAGCAGAGGAACTGAACTCCGTGTTAAAGAATTCAGCGGCGTCACCCTGTTTCTTAACCTCTTTGTGCCTCATTCCCTCATCTATAACATGAGAATAATGATAATAGTCTGTACTTTAGAGAGTTGTTGGGAAAATACGTAAGTTTATATAGGCAAAGCACTTACTAGACATATAGTAAATGTGCAGTAAATAGTTATTGTTATCTCAGGGCTGTTGCTGTTACTGAAAACATGATTTTATGGCAATAAGCAATTGTTAGCCATAGACTCACCTCATTAACACAACTTGACCCCCAAAGGAATTTTTGCTGCTTCTGAAAAACCTCAGCATGCTGTCAGGGGTCCACATGTGGCATCACATTCACCCGTGGGGTCTGAGGACATTTCCAGAAGAGCTGTTCTAAAGGATTTTGAATGATGACAGCAATATTGGAAATTGTGGTATAAACTCGTGAATATATGTTTTCTAGTTCATTTGTTAAGTAACAACAAAGCAAACCTCTGATTCTTGGATACCCTTGGTGTAAGTTGAACTTAACATTCCCACATGATTAATTGTTCCTAGTACACTCAGTGAAGATCAGTTCCCCCCTAGAGTGAGAACTTTTATTATATATTTGTCATTTAAATACAGTTTTTGCTATATCTTATAATAGAGCAGAAATGTAATATAAACATACATGTTGCTAAACAGTTTAGATTCTAAATGTTTTTGTTACTTTTCCTCTTATTTTCTTGTTCGATATAAAGAACATTCCTGGGCCTGGAGAGCCAATCAGCATTGGCTCTCTGTTGAATTTTTTTAAATATATATATTTTTATTGATTTCAGAGAGAGGAAGGGGGAGGGAAAGAGATAGAAACATCAATGATGATTGACTGGCCGCCTCCTGCACACTCCCACTGGGGATCAAGACTGCAACCTGGGCATGTGCCCTGACTGGGAATCGAACCAAGATCTCCTAGATCATAGGTTGATGCTCCACGCCGGCTGGGCTGTACTGACTTTTATTGAATTTTATGCCATGTCCTGGTCTAGGCACTGGGAATATATAGTAAAATGACTTATGAAACTGGGAAACATTTAATAAAAACTACATAGTTTACATGGATTACAGGCTTTGGCTTCTTTAGGGCAGCATGCCCTTGTCTTATATATTTGTACAATTAATCTCTTAGTGTGAAAAAAAAGAGAGGGGAAGCATACAAGACTTGGTGATTTTATTTCTCCATATAAAAATATTAAAAAAGTGCCATAAGGGTGTTTTATGTACCTCCCTATCCTGGAAGCCTTAAGGAATTTCCATTTCCAGCAAGGGGTGAGAGTAGGGCTGCGCCCCCCAGGAAGCTGGGACTCTATTTGGTACTCGGTGTGGAGCTCAGACTTGCTGGCAGCAGGCAAGTCCCTGTGCTTACGTAGCCCAGTTCACAAGTGAGCAGAGAAGACTCTTAGATTGGGTAACAGGGAAGGAGACAGCCCAAGATGGTGAAAAGAATATTTATGATATTTATGATGGGAGCCCATGACTGAAAACAAACCAGGGTAATAACAAACCTAGTGTATTTAAATGTATTTTTATAAGTTGACCATGATTGAGAATGTGCGTATGGAAGCAGAGCTTTTTCCCCCCTCTCATGTGGTTTCTAAAAACACTTTGGCCAGTAGGAAGCCTTACTTTTTGCTTAGGCAATGGTGAAGAAACAGACATGATTTATTTATGGGTCCGTGACTTGAGGCCTACCCTTAGCTTTATTCACGTACCATATTGATTGAACAGTTGCTCTCTATCAGGTACTGCGGTGGGGATACAGGGTCGAACAAGGCAGAGATAGCCCCTGCGTTCAAGGAAGTTACAAGTTGGCCAGGGAGACAGATAATAAAGAAATAAACATATCATGTGATTTCAGAGAGCCATCAAGTCTTGTAGAAAATAAAGGGGGAAGAAGAGAGTTATGGGGAGTAACTGTTATTGATTGGATGATCAGGGAAGGGCTCCCTAAGGAAAATTCGGGAGGGAGCGAGCACGTGGAGATGCAGGGAAAGAGAGTGCTGGGCAGAGGGCCTAGCAAATGCAGAGGGCTTGGGTTTGAACAAAGTTGGTGTTTGTGGAATAGCAGGTAGTTCCCTGGATGGTCACGTGCCCAGGAGTCTGCTGGCAGATAGGTGGTCACTGTGTTTTTGTTTTACATTGTTTTAATTGCCATCATTCTTTCTAGAGGGAGGAAGACTCTGGGTAAGTATCTGTACATTTTAGCTAGCTCCGTTTGCTGTGTATTTAGTACACTTAAATTATATCTTGTTTTGAATCACTGCTTTTAAAAATTACCCATCTCCCAAAAAGTCCACTAGAAGGGCTTATATATTCAAGGTCAGTTCTTGAATTTCAATTTCTGCATTTTCTGGCACTTTCTAAGCACATCACTCAGACATGTTGATACAAACTTGAGAGAAACAACTGCATGTGGTGGCTAAGCAAATTCTCATTGTTAGTCACTGAGAAATGTGAGAGAAACAGCAAGTCTAGCGGAAGGAAGATGCTCCACGTGATGAGCCCCTCAGGCCTGGGGAGAGCCTGCGCTTCTCCGCAGCAGAGCTCAAGGGGCACGAAAGACATGAGAGAGTGTCGCTCAGCCTTGGCACTCCCAGCTGTGCCCCTCAGGTATGGGCTGCAGTCGTTTGGGGCCAGACACGTGGAGAATGGGATCTGCTTTCAGCCCTGGTTCTCTTCTTCCAGACTGGGCCCATCTAAGCCCACACCAAGGTTATTTCTTATCACACAGCTTTTCCAAATGCCCCCCTCTGGCGGGTGGCAGCACCCTGAGTTCATGCTGGAGTATGTTTCTCTTAGGTTTCTGGACTTGCTGCACAGGGGTAGTTCGTTTTTATCTGGGACAACTATGTAAGAAAATAGCGATGGGAATCAGTACCAGTGGCACTTCGCCAGATCAGTTTTTAATCTTGTCATACTTTATCTCTTCTCACTTAACATGAGAACATCTGATGCACTTTTCATGGTATTTTCGGCATTAAATACAGCATTTTAAAAAGATAGGAACCAAAAATATCCTTTGTCGTTCTTTTCCAACTCTTCTCCTGAGGCTTTCGGCTCCTGGTTCCTTTTTGCTTGTAACCACGAGTTTCCTTGTTTTTGTGGAGACGTCAGGTACAGCCTGTTGCCCTTTCTTCAAAATCAAAGCTGCCGCTCTGTTTATAGGACCCTGCTACTGTGATCCGAATTCATGCTTTGATTATTAACATCCCATTTTAAGAAACTCATTGCTTAGCAATGATAGTTGCCCAGCAGCTAAAATTTGAATGATAAGATTTGTGTCTTCAGTGACTTGAACGGCTTTTATAATCTAGATATGGTTCCAGAACATGTTTTGTGCATTGCAGGGATTTTTTTTTTAAATTAAAAATAAATTTATGAAAAACTTCAACGTCTCTTGTTTTTTAAGTGAAAAACATTGTAATTTTTAGAATGCCAAATCTGGGTGTATTTTTGTGAGCAAGAATCATAAAAATTCTCATTTATATAAGTATTCCTAACACTTTCCAGACATTTTATAGCTCCTAGGTCAGTGCTATTTATAGACAGCACTTACTAAACATATATGAGTAAATGAAACACCAAATATTTGTTATGATTGGGGGCTCTCTCATAATAGGAATTCCTAATCAATGATTCCCAAAGAATGTTGATGAATGAATGTCAACCAGACAGGAATTCTCTAATGGTTGTTTCTCAAGGCTTTTGTCAAGAACTTGGGTGAAGATAAAAAATATGCTTATTAAATTTGCAGATAATAAGAAACTAGAAGGAATCGCTCAGTCATTGGCTGACAAATCAACATTTAGAAAGAGAGCAATATCAAAATAAGATGAGCCAGTCCCAGAATAATGAGTGGTTAAATAATAATGGTACATTATTATGATGAAATACTGTGCAACCTGCCCTGGCCGGTGTTGCTCAGTTGGTTGAGTGTCATCCCATGTCCAATGCACCGAGAGTAGTTTTTGTTATTTTAAATTTCTGTTTAGATTTTTAAAAGTACTTATACAAATTCAGGAACTATTTTAATACCCATTTCAGTTGTCTGTGATATTTCAGAAACACATGCAAAGAGCAGGAATTACAAATCTAATATGTGGATTATATAAGTAATGAAAGAAATATATAGTCCAAGAGAAACTTACGGAAGACACTGATATAAAAGCAGATGTGACGGAGCAGCTTCTGTGAGTGCCCTCCTTTCATGAGGACAGGACTGCCGTCCCTTGAGGCAGTGGAACCCCCAGGGGACTGGCACACATCTCAACTGCGGCTTCCAAGTTTGTTTTTTGATGAACAGTTGGTAATAATGATAATGATGATAATAACAAATATAATATTATTAGGTGGCATTTTATGTATATGTACCCTGGCTCAAATACTGTATTAAGCACTTCATGTATAAGCGTCTCATTTAATCTTCACAGCAACCTTAAGAAGTAGGTATTAAACCTGCTTTATACATGAAACAGCTTAGGCTTAAAGAGACAATACAACACAGCTTGTTGATGGCAAAGTTGGTATTTGTACCCAAACCCCTTTCCTTAACTAGTATATATGATTTTCTTAAAGTATCTTGTTCAGAATGTAGGCTATCAACTAATAAGTTCATTATCAACTCTTTAAACTACAGCGCTACCACAATAATTTGCTCTTAGCCACAGCCTTTTTTTCTATCTCATTTGTCAGTACCATAGTAACTGGCAAATGAGAGAAAAATGGTTATTTTGAATGAGAAAATTTTTGATGTGTGGATATCTGAGCGCTTTCACCATTTGGAGTGTCTTCATCATTTGGAGCAGTTTCACTGTGTTCTTGTTCCAGCGCACGAGGTGTTGTTGTGTGGTAGTGCTGGGGGTGGGCTTCTTTCCTCTGAAGTAGAGGGTTCATTTCATTATAAGAGATGGTTCCTCCCTAAGTTAAGTCCTGTCCCTCCTCTCCCTCCCTCTAGCTTCGTTCCTTCCTTCCAAGTTCTTTCCTTTAGACTGAGTAACGGTTTTGTGACCATTCTTATTATGCAACTTTTAAAACACCAATTTCACATTTCTTTTCTTTCTTTTTTTAAATCCTCACCTGAGGATATTTTTTCCATTGCTCTTCAGAGAGAGTGGAAGGAAGGGAGGGAGGGAAGGAGGGGGGGAGGGAGGGAGGGAGAGAAACATCGATGTGAGAGAGACACATCGATTGGTTGCTTCCTGCACGTGCCCTGGCCTGGGCTGGGGATCGAGCCTGCAACCCAGGTACGTGCCCTTGGCCAGAATCAAACCCTGGACCCTTCAGTCCGCAGGCTGATGCTCTAACCACTTAGCCAAACCTGCTAGGGTGCAATTTCACATTTCTTTATGGTGGCTGATAAAGTCAGCATTAGTTTTGCAGCATATTTCATTCTGTGGCCTAACAGAGCCACACACCATGACAGTCACCTCTCTCAGCAGAGTGATGTACCTGGGACTTTGGGATAAAACTGTTCTGGAATCTTAGTGACCAGTCTTCCTGACTGATGACACCTGGTGAATTTCCAACCCCCAAGTGACCTTGGGGACTTCCAGCTAGTAAGGATCATGCATCTCTGTTGGGAAAGTGGTACTGAGGCACTTTGGGCTGGCTTTTGCAAGTTGCTTGGCTTCCTAAAATTACAGCGACTTGTAAACAAGAAGCTGTTGAGCCCATATTTGTCAAGAAGTGACGTGAACAGTGCTACCTAGGCATTTTCTTTGTTACAGAGAAGCTGGAGGTTCTGGCATCATGCAGGACCAAGACAGGATGATACATTAAGGAGGACCCTTTGCCCTCTTTGGCCTGTCCCCTTCTTGGAGCACATGATGGTTTGGCTTACTAGAGAACATGCTTCCCTGTTGTGCTGAACCTGCCCGCTCCGTAATTCCCGGATGTGATTAATCATTCTGCCTGCCTCTGGAAGGGGAAACGAGTGGGGTTGGGGTGCACCCCAGGACCTGATGGCATGGAACACAGAGCCAGCCACCTAGCACACAAGAGCAGAGTCATACTTTTTAGCCACAGCATCTCAGAGCTTTGCCTTCATTAGTGCTCAGAAAATGTTTGAAGAAAGCATTTGCTGTAAACTAACATATTACTACTTTCAGATAAAATACTTAGGTTTTTTTCATAGAGACCTCCTGAAAACACAAAGTCTTCATATAAAAGGGCAGCTCTTTTAGGTACCCTCATAAGCCAACAAAGAGGTATTTTTGTCAAAATTCCCTATTATAAAACTCTACCCAGTAGTCTGCATCCGGTTCTTAAGTTGATGTTTGCTCAGGGAAGCCCCCTAACTCCTTCAGAGCACTTAGTTTAGTGACATGACTTTGCTGTAGTTACTTCACCGTCTGTCTCTTGCCCGTGGACACCCTCCACACTGGCCCTGTCCTACTGCGTGCTGTTCCCTGGCCTGGCACATCCTTTATGCTCAGCCTCTGCTCAGTCATTTTTTGCCTTTCAAGCATTCTCACCTGTTTTCTCTCTCTGAGAAATTCCTGTTTATCTTTGAGACTTAGGTCAGCAAATATTTCCATTGCAAACTCTTCCCTGACTGCAGGACTCTAAACATATTTCTCTATTAAAGCAAACATGGTATTTCTGTTTGAATGAATTAACTTCATTTATTCATTCATCCATCCATTCATCCAATATTGATTGCCTATTATGGGCCGGGTACTTGAGTAACTGGAAAGATGGCAGTGGAAGGACATACAGGGTCCCTGACTTTATGGGCTTCCATTTTAGCAGGGCAGGCAGACTTAGTTAATTAAGTAATTACGGTTGTCAGAAGATGACTTACTTGCCGATTTCCACCTTTAGTTATGAGTTATTTGAGGGCATGGATTTTTGTCTTCCTTGTTTTTGTAGCCCTAGTATGTAGAATAGCAGTAGGCACTTAATAAATGCAGAAGTGAACTGAACATTTAATATCCAGATTTGCACGTGATCACATGGTTGATCATTTCTCTCATCAGCCTCTCAAATTTTTATCATCTATGAACTGAGCAAATCAGAGGAAGACTTACTGATTCCTCTCCTCCTCAACTTCCTGGAAGTGCTGCTTTCTTCTTGTGTTGTATGTGATGACAAGATGCAAGCAGCAGAAACCAGCAGGAAGGGCTCCTCTAGACCTTTATCTCACACTACTAGCTCCAGGTGAAGCCCAGTACAGTGCATTGGGTTGTTGGAGCTAAGGTCACACTACTGCCCCTGGCTGCAAGTGAGGCTGGAACCCAGGGCTGTATTTGCATTTGTATGTTCTGTTGTGAAGGAGCCCTACTTCCCACAGGACCCTTAAAGTGGGGAATTTCCTAAACAAAAAGTTTCAGTATTTAACAAGAAAAGAGAATTATAAATGTCCACTATTCATTAAAATGCAAGTGGTTGACTGTAAATTCCAGCTATTTTGCGTTTAAGCTGATAGAAAATTTGGACTAAGTAAATGAATGCTTCTACAGGAGTTTGTAACTCAGTGTATTTTTATTTTATTAAAAATTTTTTTTCAATTACAGTTTACATTCAATATTATTTTGTATTAGTTTCAGGTGTACAGCATAGTGGTTAGACAATCACATACTTTACAAAGGGTTCCCCCTGATATTTCCAGTACCCAGCATCACAGTGTATTTTAAATGTGCATCAAGTTCTTTGTAAACTGAGTTTTTCTTTTTAACCCTATCTCTAGTGCGATCACTTGAGTCCTCAGATCTGTGACCTGGTACTTGTAATTTTCCAAGAATAGTATCTTTTACAGAAAATAGCATGATGAAATGTGATTTGGGAAAAGGGATAGTGTCTCCACTTGAGTACAGAAATTATATCTTTTGAGGTCAAGGATTCTAGTCAATCATTCAGTCAGTCAACAAACTCTACTAGATGTCCAGTGTTCACTGAAGTTGCTGTGTAGTAATTTACATTACTTAGTAAGTTTCTCCAAGAAATTTGTTACCATCTTTCAATGAAAGAATACAGCTGGCACATGTAATCACTGGGGAAAACAATAGTTTTAAGACAGTGTTAGTATTTCTAGTCACATCCAGTTTTCCTTGTTTGTGGTAATTAAATATATGGGTAACATTTACTCTGGTAGTAATCTGAACATACTTCCTCAAAGCGTAGATGAACTATGTGGTCGCTACCCTCTGTTCTACAAATTTTTATTGGAGCCTACCTTGTAGACATTGGATCCAAGCACACTTGAAAAACATCTCTGTCATTTCTTGGAGCCTGTTTCATCTTTGCAGAATGGAGTTAGTGATACCTACCTGATTGGATTCAATGAGGCAGTGCTTGTACAGTACCTAGTTCAGTTCCTTACACGGTCAACATCACTATTGTCACTGTCACTTGGAGGCCAGAGGGCATGCAGGACTCAGATCCTGGAGTGCTTTTGATGCTAGGCTGTGGAACTGGGATTTTACAGAGGGAAATCATGTATCAGTTTTATAATTATGTGATTAGCTGGAGAATATGAGAAAGGGCCCCATTGACACAGTTCACCATTTCTTACTTTTGTGTGTTTGTGTTTGCTGCATTAAACCAAAGGGCCTCATTATTTTCTCAGGCCAGGGACAGTGAACCAGGAGACTGGCTTTCAGAATCCCACCTGTACTGTCTTCAGCCTGCAGTTTTGGGAGCTCAGAGCAGGAGGGAGCCCACACAGCCCTCAGTCCTTTGGTAGTGTAGCCCTTGTGAGGGTGGCTTCGTTATTTGCCACAAAGTAAACTCTTTGAACACCAGGCTCATCTCTATGCAAAAAGTACAAAATTTCTTTGTGAAATCTATGTAAATAGTTCTTTGAGGGATCACCCTTGCTTCTGTTTTCACTCATGACCATGGCGAATTGAAATTCACCTGTAGCTCAAACTTGAGATGAGATTTTGGGGATGTTGTTTGCATGGAGTCCCAGAGATGCTGGTTTACTCCTCAGCTAAGAGATTATTCACATTTCTAAGACACACACAGTCTCTATGGCCTGAAAAAAATCTGTCATTTGCATTTGTTCAGGAAGATAGGTAATAGACTTGAGGAATAACCTTTCTCCAGATGATCTTCTCCCCAACAAATGGGGTTTGTGCGTTTTTGTCTCTCACGTGTGGTGTGCCTGGGTTGTTAAGTCTTTTCTGAAGAGCAGCAAGGAAGGTCCCGACACTGCTCTGCTGAGGATGGGGAATGGGTGCTTTCTGGACACAGGGAAGTCTTGTTGGGGGCAGATGTGTCTCCTCGGTGGTCAGGACCATCTGAGGGAGCTGGTTGTGCTCCCAGCGCTGTGAGGTACGTTGACTACTGAGGGGAGCTGACTTGTTTTTGACACAGCCACAGGGCATAATATTTGAAGTGGACAACACCTCTTGCTTCCCAGAGGGGCAAACCTCACCCCCAGGACAGGTCTTGGCAGCCCTTTGGAGTTCACTATATTATTTTTCACACTGGATTCCCATTCTCCAAGGCTGTGGCCTGGAGACAAGGACTGCTGGCTGCCCGTTTGCTGCCCCATCAGTGAGTGGGGTGGGCGGGCAGGCTTGTCTGCCTGGAGGGGGTGCTTGCCATCCCAGTGGGTCCTTCCTGAAGCTTTATTTTGGTCCCAGAGGAGAGCCTTCCAGGATGGAAGATTGGGTGGATAGGGCTGTGTTTGGCTCCTGGCCTCATTTCCATGGTGCTCTGCCCACTGTGGGGATCTTTGGTGTTTGGCTCTACAATGGCATTAGTCACTCAGTGACTTGCAGGCCAGACGGATAAAGGAGGATCCACCAGCTCTCCATTAATGACATGGGGGCTAGTGGGGGCTTTGCTTCTTTGTGATAATGGACACTGCTGGGTTGAAGGAAAGATAAAGGGATCAGAGCAGGAGGCAGCAGCCTGGGCAGCAGGACTAAGGAATACCATGGTCGTCCATGGGCATCATTAGGAAGTTGATGCTGAGGGTAGTTTAAAGTTGAGCTTAATGCTAGAAAGGTCTGAACATTTTCTATGTAGTTTCCTCATTTTTTTTCAGGTATGAAAATGAAGGCCCAAAGAGTTTAAAGTAACACAGCCGCCTTTTAGCAGAGCTGATACTGGAAACGAATCCTAACCGCTGGGGGTGTGAGCCTTCCCTGCGCCGCACACTGACCGCTCTGAACTGTGGCGAATCATCGCTCCCCTTTTTCCCTTGGAAAGTGGGCCCCGTGGTGCCCAGTAATACCTCTTGTGGGTTGGTTGTGAAGCTTAAATGGTATCGTGCGCATGAAGCCTTGGCCCAGTCGTAATGTAGATGATCCTGATTGCTGTGTTTGCCAGAATATGTAGCTGCCCTGGGCCTCTTCAGGTTCTTGCCTTTTATCGAGTTGTGTGAATGGGATCATCCCAGCACCAGCACCTTTGGAAATTCTGGGTTTGTTTCCAGTTTCCTTTCCAACAATAATAGTAACTTTGTGTTAGTGGTTTGTGGTTCCACCTTCACTCATGGATCCATTACCTTCTTTGATGCATGAGGTCAGCAGGCCTCATTATAACACCTGCTGTAAAGATAAATAATGAAAACAGACCTCATCAAAGAGCTGCTATGTTAACTACATAACAGCTTTGGAAAAGGTCTGTGTCTACTTCAGATGTCTGTGTTTCTTGGTATGATTCTGGTGCTTTAAAACATTTGTGCCTGTATCTAGTGAAATAGGAATTCATTCATTTATTCAACACAAATTTATTTTCTATTTGTAAAAAATTTATTTTCTATAACAAAAAAGCAATGCTGGATGTTATCATTGAAAAATATGAACAACACAAGATTTATAATAAAGGGAAACAAGTTTTTTGTAGTAGAAGGTATCATTAATCATTATAGCACACACTTACATGGTGTTCTCTATGCCACATGCTTTCATTTATGCTATTTGAGTTAATTCTCATGGCAACCTTATGAGAGAGGTACTATTTCTGCCTCCTTTTTATAGATAAGGAATTGAAGCACAGAGAGATTAGTGACTTGCCCAGGGTTGCACAGCCGGTAAGTGGTGGAGCCATGGTTTAAGTCCAGACGCTCTGGCATCAGTGTGCACTCTTAACCGCTGTCCCACACCGCCCCTGAAATCAGTTGCTATGTTAGAAAAATGAAGGCAGATAATTCGAATGGGGAATGGCTTGTAGCTTGAGATTCCATAGTTCATATCTCAGTGTGTCAGGGATAGACCTAGAAAAAGGGCTGTCAGAAAACTAGAAAAAGTATTTTAAGAAATGTATTTACATAAATTGATTTCTTCCCTCTCAGGTTTACCTGCCATAATTCATAAGCTTTGTGCAAAAGTTCAATGCAAAAGTAAGGTGCTGAAGAAAACCAAACTATTTTTTGGTATTTTGGTGTAGTGGCCTAAACACATCTTTATTTGGAAATAATTTAGTGGTTTGATACATTTCAAACCATACAAATTCATGCCCCCATTATAGTGGCCAGGAGATGTCAGGATTTCTTTTTGCTGAATTAGCTTATTGTAGGTAATTTTTTGTGTTTCCTTTTATCTACCTTCTTTAATATACATTTTACAACGTGCCAAATCCTGACACCACTGGGCCGCAGGTCTGTGTTGGTAGGCAACACTCATCCATTGAGGAAGAGAGGCCCTGGTAGTGAAAGGTTATCCCGGTTCTGCAGCTCACCTTTTGTTTAAGTGTAGATAGTCCTGGAGGCTTGGCTTTCTGATGTTCAAGGTCGTGTGCCCTCTTTGAGCCCTGGAACACCTGCTCATCACCAAGACCTTCACGGGCTAGTTCCACTCCCCCTCTGTAGCCTCTTCCCCAGTTTGTCTCTTTTCTACCTCCCAGCCCAGTCCTGGCGCTGGGGGGTATCAGGGTGTTGTGAGCAGATTCCTTTGTGCCCCCCATTTCTTGGGCACTGGCTATATGCCAGGACTGCCACCCTTGTTTGGACACTAGCCTTTAAAGGTCAGCTCAGTGCTATTTTTATTGGGAGCTTCATCTGGTTCCAGCAACTCACAGCTTCTGTGTTCCTGTCTGATTCTTCATCTAGGATATGGAGGTTCATGCTGTTGGACCTGGCTCAAGCCAGGCCTTTTCCAGATCATTCTTCTGGCCTAAGGGGCCCTTAAAACTGCATCTTTCATCAATGCCCTAGATCTTTTTTCATCTTTTCTCTGTCCCTTGTTTCATCTTTTATAGATTCTGGGTCTTTATTATTTTATTATAGGCACTTGTCACTGTTGATAGCCCTCAGGCCTAATATGGTCAACTTCTGAATAACTTATATTTTTGTAGATTGCAGGTTGAGACACTCAAACCACCTTTGGTGTGCCAAGTGCAAAGTTTCAAATAGCAGCTAATGAACAAACTTTTTGAGCTATGGTTTGCTGGCACTGCCCGCCAGACAGTATTTTGGTTTCAGGAGTATTTATTCATGGGCTGGGCATTGGACCAGAGCCAGTCACTCATGGCTGCCACCCTCAGGGGGCTTTCTGCTCAGCCCTGACACCTTTAGACTCTTTGTACAGTTGGATGTCAAAACAAAAAAATAGCAATTTTATATAAACGAGAGCAAAGATTATTGAATTCAGTAGTGGCTTGATTGTATGACATAAAAAAACTTCTTCATGTACTTTTGTCACCATGAAGGAAGGTGAAGAGATTAAGCAAAGAACATGTATGCGTAGTCCATGACAATAGCATGGTGATGGCCGGCGGGGGAGAAGGCTGGGTTGAGGTGGGTAAAGGGGGGGAAATGGGAGACATCTGTAATATTGTCAATAATAAAAAAACTAGCAGTAAATACTTCAGTTGGAATGTATTTTATGAGCTTTATAAATTTCCTTAGGGCTATAATTATGGAATATTTAAGAGTCTAAAAGGGTCCCTTAAATTTTTCAGCTATGCTTTGCTGCATTTGATTGGGGGAAACAATGGTATTTGGGAAGCCACATAAGTTTTGGGACAAGGACCTCTGCATATAGACATAGATAACACAGCTGTATGTTCTATGATGTTCAATCTTTGTGTCATTTTACAACATATTGTGCAATACAAGTGATGATTCAAGTAGGAAAGCAATTAGCTCGGAAATCATTAAGCCAAAGTTTTGAATCATGGTTTAGCTCAAACTTAATTTCAGATCTAATATTATGTACCTCCTTGAAGTTCTTTGCACCAATTATAAATTTTATTCTTAAAATATCCCCACGAGATAGATACTGTAGTATATATTTTTCAGTGATGCAAACTGTGACCCAGAGAGGTTAAGTAACTTGCCCAAGATCACATATTGATCACACCAGGATTTGAACCCTGGCAGTCTAATTGTAGTCCCACCATGTTGTAGCTCCTCTCCTTTCTAAAATGAGGGTGTTTGATGACATGATTTCGGGGTTTCTTCCAGCCCTGACAGTCTGTGTTCTCAGCTGGTAGTAGACGGGAATGCACTCCTGTGCATATGTCCACACAAGCCTCTTATATGCAGGCCTGACTGGGCGGTTGAAAGACCCACATACATGTGTCTGAGCACAGTAAATGAGGACAGTCTCCATCATTCTGCATGTGTCTTCAAGAGGAGAAACAGCTGTTTGTCCCATGTTCATTAGCCAGCACTTGGTGATTTATCACGGAAAAATGACACCTACAATATTGAGAACCTTTTTCAAAGAATGGGATTCTTGGGACACAGCCTAGTAGAACACAGAGTGTCTTTTTGACATCTTAAATTCTTCTCAAAAGTAAAGAACACAGGCCTTAATTGAAGATAAACTTTATGAAAGCATATTTGAGTTCCAGCATTTATTCTGCTAAAGATGCCCAAGTGAAACATTGCTCTGGTTTCGGAGCCCAAGGGGGGACCTCTCCTGCATGGCTTATAGGGCACAGTGGTCCCTGGTCAGCCCTGACTCATGCCTCTGAGCTTTGCAGAGGGTAATGTGGCTGGCTGTGGAGTACTCACTGTAGAACGGTCTGGGCACCATAGAAAACATTAGTTACATTCGCTGGTGCTGGAAGGTCCCGCAGCCCTGTATGTCCCGAGTGTACAGAGGGACTTAGTGCAGCCTGGAGGAGCCTGAGTCAGCAGCATGTTCTCACCCGAGCAGCTGGCCAGATTCAGTGATGGGACGCGAAGCTTCCCTAAGTAGCCTTCCGCCAGAATGTCTTTCTGCCTTTGGTACCGCAGGCTAACTTTCCAGTGTCTCTGCAGAGGGGATAGCCGTGCCGGAGGGAATATCCAAGTTCCCTTTGAGGCCCTTGCTGCGTGAGGAGGGTGTTTGTGGACTTGTGTTTCTAGACTCGTGTGAAGATACTTTCGTACATCTTGACACTTGTTTCCAGATCATTTGTGTCCTGGGGATAGGCAGGGAAGGTGTACAGAATCAAAGAAGCCGGCCTGGGCTTTGCACCCCTCTCCTCCAGTCTGCAGGTGCCGCAGCTCTGTCCCCTCCATCGCCACAGAAGGTTCCAGCTCTTGTCTCTCCACCTCCCACCCACACCACAGCTCACTGTGGGCCAAGGTGCCCAGTGCCTGAGTAGAGGAGGGAGCATGTGAAGAATCATTTTCTGTCTCTTCCTCAGGTGGCAAACTGCTCATTGAGTCTTCCTGAGCCTCAGCTTCCTCATCTAAGATTATGTGCAAAAAATCTTTAATCCAGCACCTGGCATATGGTAGTTATTGGGTGAATGCTAACTGATTGAATAAATAACAATGGGGGTAAAGAAAGTAAAGTTAAGGGAATCTGATGTTTGGTGAGACTAAGGTTGGGAAGGTGACAGTTTTTCTTTTTAAATTTTATCTTTCAATTACAGTTCACATTCACTATTATTTTGTATTAGTTTCATGGGTACAGCATAGGGGTACACGATCATATACTTTACAAGTGTTTTCCCTGGTATTTCCAGTACAGACCTGGCACAATACCTAATTATTACAATATTATCGACTATATTCCTTATACTGTACCTTACAACTCTGTGCCTGTGTCGTAACTACCAATTTGTACTTCTTAACCCCTTCACTTCTTTCACCCATCCCCCAACTCCCCTCCCCTCTGGCAACCATCAGTCTGGTCTTTGAATCTATGAGTCTGTTTCTGTTCTGCTTGTTCGTTTATTTGTTCTCTAGATTCCACATAAAGTGAAATCATATGGTATTTGTCTTTCTCTGACTTATTTCTCTCAGCATAATTGGTTATTCTGAAGGGGAAGTTGAAGTATAGGAAGTTTGTACAAGAGTATGGAGAAACTGGTACAGGCCTTTGTGCCCAGGGGTGAGCGCTGCCTGCTTGAGAAAACCTGTGTCCATTCCACCCAATTTAAGCCTCCTTCCAACATGGGAGTCTTTAGGGTTCTCCGAGTCTCTTCTAGGCCTCCTGTCCCTGAGGACGGAGCTCTTTCCTTTGCAGAAGAAGGTGAGGCACCTTGCTGCCAGCTGCTTTCCATGACTGCCTCCCTACGGTCTTGTAGACCTTATTCTGAGACGCTCCCTCTCTCTGTCCCCAAGTTTCCCTGATTTATTGAATTCCATGGTTTATAGAATTAATATACCTTGGGTAGTACAGGGCAAGCAGAAATGCAGATGTTTACCTGAGCTGGGTCACCTGCAGACAAAGCACATTCTGCAGAGCACGGTAGAGCAAGCCTGCTGGGGACTGGGGGTACAGGGAAGTTCAGACCGCAGCTGCAGCCTCAGGTTGTGCATATTCCACCTAGACTGGTGTCCTCCACACATGCTAATGGCTTAAGACATCTTCGATCTGGGGTCTAGGCAATAAGGTAACCAATGGGTTCCAACAGAATGGCTGACCCATGCTTTCAGTGCTCGCTGTAGACTGAAAACATTTTAATTTCTGTTGTGATTAATACAGTCCTCATTCATCTCTAAGTATTGCTAAATTAATAGCACCTTTTTGCCGATGTGTATTTCCTTAATTCATTCCATTATTTTATCGTTCCTTTATTCATTGAACATTCATTATTATGGAAAAGTACTTCAGCACACTGGTCCCATGGGGCTCATACCGTGGATGGCGAGGAAAGAAGAACCACAGTTAGAAAAAGAGCTTCAGCCCTTCAAGTTCCAAGATCCAAAGAAGTAGTCTGTCTCTCTAGCCCAGTAAGTCCTTATGAATTGCCACTTGCAAATAAAGAGAGCCATTGCGTGCTGCTGCAAATATGTTTGTTAAAAACAATAATAAAAAAGAAAAGAAAAAAACAATGCTTGCTGATTTGTCTCCAGGAACATACCTATTTTCCCTCTTTTCTTTTCTCCATAAGCCATGCACCAGAAGAGTATGTTGTTAGGTACAACTGTCTGGTTATAACAGGCTCCAACTTCTCTTTTGATTTGCTTGTGCAAGACTGTGGGCTCTAGGTGTTTGCAGCTCAAACTTGGTAATGTGATCTCCACTGACCAGGAGTTAAAAGATTACACTGGGAAAGGAGTGTGGCTCTGGAGTTATTAGCAGCAGCCTGGGGAGTTGAGCAAACGCCATAGTTGATCTCAGCAGTTTTCACTGGCCGGGCATAATTTAACCTACTATTGAGGGTTGGTAAGCAAATGGCTGTATTGCTGTTGGTGTCCAGAAGCCTTTTTAATAATCTCGTTAATATTGGTGTAAGCATAGTGAGTCATCACTTGTCTAGAACTCTGACAACTTTTGGCCTTTGGGGGAAAAGTTTCTGATTTTAAGGAGACTTGGAAGAGCCTTATTTCCTACGTTTCCTATTCAGCGATGGCTCGCCTGCTTCCAAGAACTGAGAGGGCTGTGTCCATGAGTACTCACCTTCGCTCTCTTCTGTCTGCATTTCTTGGTGTTGGCCCACTGTTTTCATTTATCTGCAGAACTCCTGGGTGGCTGTTTCCAATGTGTGCACATGAAGAGTTGTAGAAAGTCCTGTTCATGTGGTTCCCTCCCATGTGTCCTTTGTCTCATAGGAAATCTGCGATCATTGGCATTTTATAATTTCTGTGAATAATTTCTCTCTGTGTGAAAAATATATACACTTGAATTATCTTCTAGTGTTTATTGCCTCGTAATTTGGACATGTAGTGGATACTAGTTTGTATGATTTACTCAGCTTTAATAGTTTGAATTAACAGATAAATGGGCCTTTCCGGCTCAGTGTGAAACCAGGGTAGTGAAGCATGTACTGTTATTTTTACCTCTTTCTCTGCTTGTATATCTGTGTAGATAGTGTGTGGGGAAAGCATAGACTTCATTTGCAAGTGAAAGAAAAAACTGATCCCCAGATTGCACTTTTCTTTTTCCCTACTCCCAGTGCTTTTGATTTAATTTCGGTTGAAGCAATTATTAATCACCTACTGTACTAGACACTGAGCCTGCCAATATGCCATGTGTTCTGAGCTCGAGAGGTCTCACCAGTGGGCGAGACAGACAAATAGACAAATAATGACAGCAACGTGACAAGTGCTGTACTGGAGGGATGCACAGGTTGCCATGGGAACGTAGAAGCAGCACTGTTTAATTGTGGATGGGAATGGAGAGGATGGGGAAGGTTTCACAGACATGGCACTTTTGTTTTTTTATGCTGAAAGGCCAGTAGGCATTTGTCAGGTAAGGGGAAGTCATTCTAGACAGGAGAAACGGTGTGCATCAAGGCACAGTGAAGGGAAGTCTCGTGTGCTTGAGAGTATTTTCGTGTTTTGGTGTGTAAGACTTCCCAGGTGAGATATAGAGGAGTTGGAAGTGAGGTTCCGAAGATGGTCAGGACCACATTAGGAGGAAGGCTCTTCATATGCCTAGCTAATATGGACTGTATTCTAAAGGGGGTGGAAATCTATTGAAGGATTTCAAGTAGAAGAGTGCTGTGGTATTTATGACTTAGCAATAATAATTTACATGATAGAATAAACTTTTCTTCATTCAGCAAATACTTTTTGAGAACCTTTTATATGCCAGGTATTTTTCTAGGCCTCAGGAAAGAAACTGTACTGTAAACATTCCATACATTCAGGTGAACTTACAATCCAGTGATAGGAGACAGTAAACAAAACAAAAAGTTAATTTTATAATTTATTAAAAGTTAAGTGCTATAGAAAAAAGTAAGCAAGGAATATAGATAGGGAGTCTTGGACATGGGTGTGGAGGGTTACATTTTAAATAGGGTGCTTTGTTATACTTGAATATAAAGAAAAATTACTTTGGTTTGTATTTTTTATGAATTGTTTTTAGTGTGTGTTTTAGGACTCAGATTCTGTGCCACATTTGTCTCTTTGTTAATTATTGCTGTTTTATAAATTTGCTTACAGAAATAGTACTGAGAAAACCTCCCCTTTTGGCTTTGAAATAGAATCAAAACTCAACTTGATGTCCATTTAGTGTATTTAATCCTTCAGTACTGTGGACAAATATGACAAATTGGAATTTGGAGATGACAAAGCTAGAGTAGCCTCAGAACCATGTTCAAGGGTGTGAGTGGTTATTTAAGTTAGACCAGTTACTACTATCTTCACTAATAACAGAACAAGATAAAAAGGGGTTAGCTTCAGCAGGAGCATTAAAAGCTTGGGTGCAAACAAATGTGAGTTTTTCATAGTTGTCATTTGTCCCCCACTGACAAATACACTCATCAGGATGGTGCTCAGTCATCATGTCACACCACACACGGAGCAAACTCCCAACTGGGGGTGCCCTTGGGGAAGAATTGAGCAGAAAGATTAGTTGTTAATTTCATAAAGTAAAAATTTTATCAACCAGTGTTCCATTGAGGAGGATGGGTTTTAAGACCATGGTCCTCAAGGACACAGACAGTAGTGTGCTGAGGGACTGGGGAGAGAGTGGGGCAGAGTGGAAGGGGTTAATGGGGAGAAAAAGGGACATCTACAATATTTTGAACAATAAAAAAAAAAAAGAAAAAAAGACCTGGTCCTGCTTATTAATCAAATTGTTTTGAAGTCTCTTAAGTTCAGTAGAAATAGTCTCTTTTTGGTTATTGGGTAGATAGGCAAAGAAATTCAGGAGCCCGGCCGGGCGTGGCTCAGTGGTTGAGTGTTGACCTGGGATCCAGGCTATCAGGGTTCAATTCCCCGTCAGGATACATGCCCAGGTTGCAGGCTCGATCCCCAGTCTGGTGTGTGCAGGGGGCAGCCAATCAATGACTCTCTCATCATTGATGTTTCTCTCTCTCTCTCCCTCTCCTTTCCTCTCTCTGAAATCAATAAAGATACATTAAAAAAAAATTAAAAAAAAAAAAATTCAGGAAATTCTTAATTAGCCCATGGTACTATAAAGAAATTCATTCTGAAAGCCTAAATGAGCATGGTTAGGGCAAATAAATATTTGTCCTTGTGAATCTTGAGATTCTAACCTGGCCTAAGTTGTCAGAAATGCGTCATTTTCTCTAATAAAGCAGTAACCATGATGGAAGTGGAGTGCGGGGCTAGAGGGTCCTCCATCTCTCTTGCCCAAGGCAGGATTGGTCCTAGATCAGCAGGAGCCTCCTGCTGATAACCGAGAAGGCCCCCCTGTATTTCCTCCCTCTAAAGTATGGCATTGGAAGGAATACATGTCAATGGTTTTTTACCCACATTGATTCTTGGCCTCAAATTTGATTAGTTGCAGAAACCAAAGGCCATTATTTTAAGTATCTGAAGCTCTCCTTCTAAGAGTTGAAGAGACAGCTATGTCTACCAACATCCCTTAATGTCTCTAGGGCCATCTGTGTTGTGAGAGAGCTTTGAGACTTGTCTGGATATGACACCGTGTTCGAGGGTGTGAGTGGTGAGACCATCAGCTTATTCTGGATGACAGGAGGGCTGAATAGGGCTTAAAGTGGGTGGTTTGTTTGAGGGGACAGAGAAGGGCTTCTAAAGGACCAATTGGGAAATAAGGCAAAGGAAAAGGTAGCAATCTTTCCTTGTTTGGGGCAAAGAACATTCTCCTGTAGAGTACCCTAATATTCATTTAAAAAGTGTCAAGATACCATCTCAAAATTTCAGTGTGGGTTGGCTAAAGGAGACAGGGAAAACAGAAGTTTATGTAGCTGGCTCCTTGTCACACTTTGAGGTTTGATTTTTGTGGCAGTCACAGAAGGTAGATGTTTACAAGAAGGGAAATTTCATAAAAGGTGTGTGACAGTTGGAGGATCCCAAGCACACAGCCATGGAAGGCTCAAGACAGGAAACTGAGGCAGTTTTCCCCAAATAGGAAAAAATAACTAGCTGTGATCCACTTGAGGACAAGACTGGGTTAGCAACAGCACGAATCAGTAAATACCTGCCTTACTACCTGGCTCCCAAGCTTTTCGCAGATGTTAAAATATAAAACAGGTGGAGAACTCAGCGTTTGTACCCAGTTCTCAGGGTGCTTGAAGCTGTGAGGGAAGGAGCTGGCTGTTTCCTAAATAAACAGTCCAATGCTTTAGCCAGACAGTGGGCTTTCTCTCTAAAACTCATTGTGGCTGCACTGAGAGAGATCATTGTGATTTAGGAATTAGGCCAGATGAGTGGGAAGGGACAGATGGAAAAGCCTAAATATTTATGACATTGAAGACTAGAGAGAGAATGATTTCATACATGAAGACCACAGGTAGTTAAAAAACTATTTTGGCTAATAATTTTAACTAATTCTTTGACTTAAAAAATCTCACATAATTTGCTAATAATATACTTGAGTTTTCTTTCTTTTTGGTTCTTTTTTACCCACTGAGGATATCTGCTCAGTTAGAGAAAAATTTCTTCACTCAAAGGATATCAGTAGTTAATTGTGGTTCCTATAAGAACTTCCCAACAAGGTTTTACTTCTGTTCATTGATTTATCTAACAAATATTTAATGAATGTTTTGGCACAAGCAGTCTAGTAAAATATGAGGCCTAGGTGACTACATTGGAGTTAATGTTATTGGGAGGGGGGGGTCATTGGTGACTCAGACAAGAGTTTTTGTGCAGTGTGGGGGCCAAAGCTTGACTGGAATTTGTTTAGGGGGAGAGTCAGAAATTTGAAGCATTTAGCTGTGGAAGCAGAGAAATGGAGAATGGGGCCAAGAGCATTTTTATTTTAAAAATGGGGGAAGTTTCTGGGCAAGATGGCAGTGTAGGTAAACACGATCAATACTCACCTCTACTCATAACCACATCAAAATTACAATTATACTACAGAACAACCATCATTCAGAACTGCTTAAATCTAGTACAGAACTCCTGTAACTAAGGATATAAAGAACAAGCCACATCCAGACTAGTAGGTAGGGTAGAGATTCGGAACAGGCTGGTCCTACACCTATGTATGGTGGATAAAAATTGGGAAGGATGTCTAGACCATGGAGTCCCCCCTGAGGATTGAGGGGTTCCAGCACTACACCAGGCTCCCCATCCCAGTTTTCCAGTGCCAGGAAGAAAAATCCCCATAACTTCTGGCTGTAAAAACCAGTGAGTGTTGAGGTTGAGGGAGAGAGGGCTGGTGGAGTCCCAGGCAGTTCCTCTTCAAGGCCCACTCACAGACTTACTTGAACTCACTCCCTCTGAGCTCTAACACTGGGGCAGCAGCTCAAAAGGCACCAGGAACATATGGGGAGGAACTGAATTGCCTGGCATCAGGGTGAGAGCTGATGAGACAGCTTTCTCCCAGAGAGAAGTGCTGGCAGAGGCCATTGTTCCTTTGAAGAGCTCTCCCCCTACAGAGCTCTCAGGTGGTTTCCATATCTGAGTCTCCATCAGTGTAACTCAAACTGTTAGCCCCTCCCTAGTGATTCCCTGAGACCCCTGCCCCAGCCAACTTGTGGGCCCACCCAAGCTGTTTTCAGTGGCTTTTCTATACGAATGGCCTGTCTTGACTCATGCTTGATGTTTTCCTAAAATCTCTCAAACAAGCAGCATCCGGCCTCAGTGTGCCCCTTACCTCTCGCTAAGTGGCCCTAAACTCAGCACTAACAGCAGCTGGCCTTGGTTGGCAGCTTGGCCTTATCTGGGCACCTCCTAGCCCAGCACAAGTAGCAGCCATCTGCAGATTCCTTTGCAGCTCATGCCAGGTAGCCCCGGGCAGAACATGGGTGGTGGCTGACATATAGATCAGTGGAAGAGAACAGAGAACCCAGAAATAGACCCACACCATTAAGGTCAATTAATATTTGACTGAGGAGGCAAGAACATACGATGGAGTAAAGACAGTTTTTTCAATAAATGGTGTTGGGAAAATTGGACAGATACATGCAGAAAAAAGAAACTAGACCACCAACTTACACCATACACAAAAGTAAATTCAAAATGGATAAAATACTTAAATGTCAGACATGAAACCATAAAAATCCTAGAGGAAAACATAGGCAGCAAAATCTCAGACATCTCTCGTAGCAATATGTTTGCCGATACATCTCCTAGGGCAAGAGAAATTAAGGAGAAAATAAACAAGTGGGACTGCATCAAAATAAAAAGCTTCAGCACAGCAAAAGAAACCACCAACAAAATGAAAAGGGAGCCCGCTGTATGGGAGAACATGTTTGCCAACAACACATCGGATAAACGGTTAATATCCAAAATATATAAGGAACTCATACAACTTAACAAAAGGAAGACAAACAATCCAATTTAAAAAATAGGCAAAGGACCTAAGTAGACACTTCTCCAAAGAGGACATACAAATGGCTAAGAAACATGAAAAAGTGCTCAACTTCGCTAATCATCAGAGATGTAAATTAAAACCACAGTGAGGTATCACCTGTCAGAATGGCTCCATCAGCAAATCAACGAACTACAAGTGCTGGTGAAGGTGTGGAGAAAAGGGCACCCTAGTGCACTGCTGGTGGGAATGCAGACTGGGGCAGCCACTATGGAAAGCAGTATGGAGGTTCCTCAAAAGATTAAAAATTGACCTGCCATTTGACCCAGTGATCCCATTTCTAGGTATATATCCTAAGGAACCCCAAACACCAATCACAAAGAACTTATGCACCCCTATGTTCATAGCAGTGCAATTTACAAAAGCTAAGATCTGGAAACAGCCCAAGTGCCCATCAGTACATGAGTGGATAAAAAAGCTGTAGCACATTTACACCATGGAATACTATGCAGCTGTAAAGAGGAAAGATCTTTTATCCTTTGGCACAGCATGGAAGGAACTAGAAAGTATTATGCTAAGTGAAATAAGCCTGTCAGAGAAAGACAAGTACCACATGATCTCACTTATATGTGGAATATAATAAGCAAAATAAAGTGATGAACAAAGTGGATCCAGAGACATAGAAGCATCGAACAGACTGGGGGATCTCAGAGGGAAGTGGGGACGGGGGATAACTTAGAACGCTTGCTGAGTTTTGTGATTTATGCTGCTTACTCAGTGGAGCAAACTCACGGAGTAGTCTTGATGAATGTATATTAAATGCTCAATACTGTCCGGTTGCCATTACATTCAAATACACTTATTTAAAACCTATAGATTGAGATCCACTAACAGTCCTCAGCAAAGCATGCAGAGTCCTTCAGGACTGGCTGCCTGGCCCCTCAGTCTTATTTTCACGTTGCAGAGAGTGGCATTCTGTTAAAATGAAAGTTAGAACACCCCAGGAAACGTCCCCCCACCTCTCTGTGTGTCTTTCTGTATCTTCATCAATGTGGTGGTTAAATGGGTGGGTTTTTTCCTTTTGTATAAATCCATTGACCTTGGACCTTTCACACATACACACACACACACACACACACACACACACACACACACAGTTAAAAAAAAAAGTCCTTCAGCTCAGGTATTCATTCATTGGTTTTAAACATAGTAAAGAAACAGAGCTATTTTCTAATTCAAATCCTAAAAGACTTTACTGACTTTTAAAATGCCTAATGGTGTTTTGATAGAAGTGGAGTAGTTTTTGAAGTTGCTCTAGAGGGTAATTTTAGCATTAAAAGTCTAAAGTCTGAAAGTACCTTGGACTTTGAAGAGCAGATATTTTACTTATGGTTCTCAGAGAATTTCAGACATATCAAAGTCTTTTCAGAACCCAAATCAGCACCACAGTGGGAGCGATAAGTCGTGTCATGAAACGGATTGTTTTTGAAAATTTTCATTACTATCTTCGATGGTAAGCTCTTCTATGCTAACCTTATTATATGGAAAAATATCCTTTTATCATGTCATAGTCATCTTTCTGAAGGACAAGTATTTCATAGCACCACTTAAGATTTGACTTTGATGAAATGCTCATGGGGTAACTTAATTCATTACACAGAATATAAACCTTCAAATTAAATTCCCTTTTGTTCCAAATTTATGACCAGGAAAGTCAACGTCCTCCCTGAGTGAGGGGAGAGCGTCGTTAGTGATGCTTTGTCTTCCAGGGTGCCCTCCGATGGCTGTGTGACGCCAGGTGCGGTGCACTTCTGCAGATCTCGCCCCAGGTTTCTAAGGAGATCAATGTTGCTAATATGTGGGGTAGTCAGTCTTTTTCAGGTTACTCAAAATGTGTTTCTCACATTGAAAAATTCCGTAGGAGAATGTACACAGATCATCCCTATGCCCTTCACATGTTGTCAAAAGCTGACATTTGAGAAGAATACCTTTAAGGATTCATTTTCCATTTCTGAAGATTCTCAGACTTTATCTTCATAATTGGCTAAATCGCTACTTTCTGGATACCATAATTCTGGCACCCTTTAGAGAAAAGCTATTCCAAAATTCCACCCTCACTCTCTTTTTTTATTTTTCTCAATCCCTCCATCTCTCCAGCACTCCCTCTGCTGCATTTCTGGGTTCATGGTTTTTATGTTTTCATCAGTTTTCCATTTCTATTGAACTTTACTTTTATGATAGGTAATCTTGTATCTTGCAGGCCAGTAGGCAATGCATATTTAAATCAATGAAAATGTTGTTGTCATCTCTACACTAAGAAATGTAAACTTACGTTGGTTATAGTAAAATTACCTTAATTTTAGAAACCTATTAGTTCTCTATGTACAGGTTGTTAATGGCTAAGTTTAATTTCTCTCTTATTCACAATGTAAGTACATTACTGAGAGCAGGTTCTAGATTTTAATGTCAGAAATGTTGGAGCCAGAATCTCGATTTTGAGGTTTGTGAATGATAGAAGTGTGAACTGAATGAGTCGATGTTGTTGTATGAATTTTAGCAAAAATAGCTGTGGTAGAACTACTTTGCCAATTCACAAAATGGCTGATTTTACACTTGTGGTGTAATACTCTATGCAGGTCTTTATTTTGTGGCTGAGATCCTGTCTGTGAAAACTGAGTCTTTAAAAAGAGGATAGGAAAAACTGAGAACAATTTGTTGGCGTCCCACCCCCAGCTTTATTGAGATATAATTGACGTATAACATTGTGTAAGTTTAAGGTGTTGATTTGATCGGCTTATATATTGTAGAATGATGACCACTGTACCATTAGCTAAAACTTGCATCATGCCACCTAATTACTGTTTCTTTTTTTTGTGTGGTGAGAACATTTAAGATCTACTCTCTTAGCAACTTTCAAGCACTTTTTATTGCCTTTTAACTAATAAAATGTTGATTCTACCAAGTGGATTAATGTTGGTCTCTGAGATGCAGACTTGTTCTTTAGAAGTCAAGATTGAGCATTTATCTTTGAATCCTGTCCAGGTTTAGGTTTAGAATATTCCAGTTGTTGAGCTACTGGTCCTTAAAATGTTTTCAATATAGTTTTTTTGTCTGAAAGTTTTGAATTCACAGAACACCCTAGGATATTCCATTTTTCTTGGTTTCAGGACTCTTAAAATAGCTTTTTTTTTTTTTAAAGGTAACAAAATATTGGAAAATTTTCTTAATCTTTTTAAAAAATCCTCACCTGAGGATATGATTTTATTGATTTTAGAGAGAGAGGAAGGGAGAGGGGGAGAGAGAGAGAGAAAGAAGGGGACAGAGGAAGCATCTATGTGAAAGAGAAACATCGATCTGTTGCCTCCTGTATCCTCCCTGACCGTGGGTCAAACCCGCAACCTGGGTATATGTCCTGACCGGGAATTGAACCCACGACCTTTGGGTGTATGGGACAATGCTCCAACCAACTGAGTCGTGCCAGCCAGAGCAAATTTTCTTCTCTTAATCATTCTTTCCTTTCTCCTCTCTCACATAGTATACTGCACCTGGTTAATATTAGTTTGTATAGAATTAGAATGACATTTAGGACAACAAGGGTTTTTATCTCCCAACTTGGTAGAAATCTTGGGTTTTATGATCCATTACAGGGAATTTGTTCTCCAACTGGGGGTAAGTCAGGAATTCCCTCTGGACTCTCTCCTCATCTGTGACATGAGAGGTTGAACCACTCTGTGTCCAGGGCCCTCTCAGCGTTAGAATTTTATGAATCTATAACAATTCAAAGTCACTGAAATTCATCACTGAAATGAAAGAAGACCCCAAATTTGGAGAAAATTCTTTATTACCAAGAGTATATAAAGAGATTCTAAAATATGTTGTTGATTTTAGATATATTTTCATAGGATATCACATAGAGAATTATGGCTGAAAGGAATGTCATTTTCTTCATTTAAAAAGTCCCAACTTTAAAGAAGAGGAGTTATTTAAATATTACAATTTTAAAAATCAAATCTATAGCTCCTGAAGGAAAAACTGGTTCCTGAGTTGTTCATTCTCTGTTTCATACCAATATTATACATCTGAAATCGCCATGAATTTGTAGCCAAAATGTTTCCAATGTTTAACAACCTTTGATTTCCTTCAACTTCTGGCTTGGCAGAAATAATCAGCAAGTTCCTCAAATAATGGACAGAATATAATAATAAAATATTTTTATTCTTCCATCTTCTTTCTCTGACTTGTGTCGTACTTCAGTGAAGATGTTTCCTGGCTCTAGGGTCCCAAAGTTTTTGAAATCTCCTTTGACGGTACAGAGCTGTAGCAACCAGGTTTTATATCCAGGAATCATCAAAACACTTGCCTATTTTAAGAGATTATATTTTAGTTTCTGTTTTGTTCTGGTTTTTCTTTTTTAGTAAATCAGCAAATGCCAACTAAACATTCCAATAAAATACTATTAGCTAAAGAGATGGCTTCCTCTAAGTGACTTACATGCGTCTCCCTAGGCAGTCGCTCTCCACCTTGGCTGCTGAATGATCCCTAGAATCATTCTAGGGATCTCCAGAAACCTGCACTGCCAGGCTGCGCCTCAGGCTAGTGAGAGCGGTGGCCTGGGCCCGAGCTTGGGCATCAGTGGTGTTGAAAGATGGCCGGGTGATTCCAGTATGCAGGAGCGGTTAGACCCTCTCGTCTAGGGTTCTTAGTTTGTTTGAAATATCGCAATAACTTAGTTCATAGAGGACCATCCCTTCATATCTGAATGTACTGGCGGAATGCACTGGGCTTTTGGATAGCGAAATGTGGTAGAGATGGCCTTGCAGGGTGAGTCAGGATCGAGTTGGAAGCCTGCCTCTGTCACCACCAGCTATGTTAACTTGGACTGCCATTTTAGTCTGGTCTGAAATTTTACTCCAGCTTTAGTATTGATCTCCAACACTTAATTTATAGCAATTTTCTAGTATTTTCTACATCACATAAAGAAGTCGATAGATTCAAAATTTCAATCTAGTAGTTTTGATTCAAGGGGCCATGCGATGGAGAGACCTTTAGTTTGATATTCAGCTAATGACTCATGGCTGAAAAGATTTAGATTTTAGGAATTTGAAATTCAGTGGGTTGATGTTGATATTTCCAGTATCTAAGAGCTTTCTGAGCACATCAGTAGCATAAGCCTTGTTAATGTGTCCTCAACAATGGTAAGCCTACTTACAAAAACAAATTCTTTTGAGAACTTTGTTACATTAACAGGCATCCTCATTACAGATGAGTCTTAGACATTTATGGAAGCAGGCTTGGACACCGAGAGGCAACGAAGAGGAGAGCCTGAGACAAGAGGCAGATACTTGGGACACTCACCTGGATTTTGCCATTTATTAGCAGTTTAGTTATAGGTGGTTATTAATCTCTGCGTCTTAACACCCTCATCTATAAAATGGGAATAAGAATATCTACCCTAATTATTTCACAGAGTTCTTAGGAGGGTCAGATTAGATCATTAATTTACTCAACAAATATGTGATTCACCAAGTGCCTGTTAATTGCTGGGCAGCAGTCTAGATGTGAAGGATATAGAGAAGGAAAATTAGTCCTTGGAAGGAGTTAGCAAATATATTAGTCACTGCTTACATTTAAAAAAAATTCATATTGTAAACCCTTTAAGAGGACTTGCTCTTTCATCTTCGTGTTTCCATGTCTCACTACCTAACGTATAACCTAGAAAGGGCTAAAATATTGGTTGTAGGAATTAATGAATCCCATAATTCATTTCCTTGACAATATGTTGTTACTCTAGACTGGGCCTCTCCTTGAAATGAGTCAAGCGTGGAAGTCGTTACATTTCCCCGCTGGTTTAAAGTACCACATGAACTTGAACGTGGTAGTCCAACCTGAGATCCTTTCAGACCACAGCAACAGTTAATTTTTTTAGTTGGAGTATGATTCAGTTTAGGTGAGTGTTCCCTTTTTTCCAATTAGCATTTCAACTTCAGGAGTACCTGTTTTTGGCTTAATGCCCTTTTTTACCTTTGGTATTAATTGGAACTCCAATATTTCTTTTAGAAAGGAAGATAAATTCTTTCCTTGACATCCTTTTTTCCTCCTTTAAGTTAAAAAAAAGTCACTTTATAAATATGATTTTGAACAGCTAGATTTTAATCCTTTCACTTTATGGGAAGAGAGAGTTTGGTTTCAGCAGCACTCCTACCGCATGGCCTGGACCACACTCGGCACAGAGGTTTTTTAACCTGTATGGGCTTGTGGTTGTGCATGTGGGCTGTGTTCACGTGTGATTCTAAACTAGGTCGGGCTGTGGCTGGTGTCTTTTTCTACACTCTTTTAAGAGAATGTGAACAAATGGAGAATTGTAATCTTCTTTCATACTGGGTCACAGACATAAATACTTTTAAGAATTTAAGTCCTGTCTCTTTACAGCAGGTAAAGGGTTATTCTCTTCGCAGCCCCGTGTGTCCTTAGTGTAGCTGGAGGAGGCCTTGGTGTGCTGATGCCTAGTTTTTTATTTGAATAACAGAATTTTAAAGTCAAAGAACTTTGGACTTGATCCAGGCCTGCCACCCATATTCTAGACAGATAAAATGGGGAAGAAATGAAGAGGCTGCGATAGCATCAGCGGGGGGTCTTGGGGTGCTTTCCCTCCTTTTTTTTTCTACTGGCTGTCCGCTGAGTTGGGACTATGCCAGTCCTGCCAGCTTCTGTGGGTACGCTTAGGATAAAGCTCACAGATACTCAATTTAAGATATACATAGACGTTGATGTGCCCAAGAGTATGTAATTGTGTCATTTCCTTTATCCTTAATTGATAGCAATGTGTTAAGTTTACACATTTATTTTAAGTCTTATAAAAGTAAATTCCATTTTCCAATATTGAGTTGTACAGAGCTCAGGGAGCCCACATTCAGTGCGGCCTACGGGGATTTGGGTTGGGCTCCATCCTGTTCTTTAAAAGTCACTCTCATGGCCCTTGGCATAGATGCTTCTCAGGCAGCCGGGGGCACATATTATTTTCCTACGTTTTACATTATAAAGTCAGTGCTACCCCTGCCTGGTCACAAACCTGGTTTTTCTTAGGTACGAGACGAATGAACACCAAAGAGGTTAAATACCTTGCTTGGAGCTTCACAACACTTAGTGACAAGTGCAAATAAATGTATGTGCCTCCTTTTATCAAGCCTGAGCTCTCCAGGCTCCTCATGCTTGGAGGCTTGGGAAAATGCCACGGATTTTTTTCAAGGAAAATAAGACCCTCATAGCTATGACTCTTGCGGGCAGGCCATGGAAAGAAAGCACCTGTGTTACTCATTTGTGGGTTAGAGCTGAGCGGGGCGTGATGTATGGCAGGCCCCAGAGTGCCCCTGGGGCACTGCCCTGTGCATTTCCTAGAAGGAAGGTCCTTCCTAAGCCCTTCTCTGAGGTCAGTTTCCTGGGATCTCCAGAGAGACTGAGTCCCCAAACCGTTGTGGAATGCAAACGGGGAAGGAAAAAAATAAGTCAAGAGTGTCAGACTCTCATTGATTACTTCCCGCCTTTCACTGTCCTTTTTCAGAGTGCAAATTCACCTGCACCAGCGGTAAATGCTTGTATCTTGGTTCACTGGTCTGTAACCAGCAGAACGACTGTGGGGACAACAGTGACGAAGAAAACTGTCTCCTGGTGACCGAACATCCACCTCCGGGCATCTTCAACTGTAAGTCCCTCCGATTCACCTTGACGTCATTATGTTTGGTTGTGTTTTTGAAATGGTTAGGGGGTTGGGTCAAGTGACGATGGGAAGGAGGTTGTTTTTGGGGGGTAAGAAAAAAGATTTGCATTTTCAAAAAGGGAATGCTTTTTTCTTTTGAGATAGAAAGATGGTGTGTTTAAAAGTGGGAAAGGTATTCTCTTTTCAGAGATGGCTAGTGGCACTGTGTTTCGAAATAGGCTTTTGCTGCTTATCTTAGAAGCACTGACTGGATTCCAAGAAGTAATATATTGATTTAGCATTCTTCCCATCAGTGTCATAGGGCTTTTTTAAGAGTAAGTTTAAACAATTTTAAAATAATTTTAAATAAATAACTTCAGATAAGCAAAGAAAGCTATGTGGAAAGTTCATAATTAATTATGTAATGAAAATAGAAAAAGTTATATTGGACTTTTAAAAAAGGTTCTGATCATGTGTTTTTCTATTCAGTGCTGGATAGAAAACAACTTAAGTGAGGTGTTTACATGCGTGGATCCCAAGGTTGAGACTGAGCATTTCTTGAACTTGAAAAGGTTTGAAGTTCATTGATTTTTGATCTCATGGTTTTTATGAAGAGGAAAAAGAGAGAAAGCAGCTTTGAAACACTGCTGAGTCTCTCTTAGGAAAATGCGTGGTGTTTATTTGGGCTAAGGGAGGTGGGTTGAGATTGAGAGAATGGTTGTGGTACTACGCCCTGGGGGGTGTCTACAGCAAAGACTGACACTCTTCATGGGGCTTTCTGACAGAGGTCATTTCGTGAAACATTCAGCTTATCTCCCCAGTTTTACTGACATTATTTTGAGGAGTTATGTTTGTTTTTATTTACAGCTTTTAAATTTTTGTTATGAGAAGTAGACTACGTAAATATTGATACTGTGGTGTGAAATGGGAATAGATTTTTTAAAAGAAGCAGTTTTCTCTCTTCCTACTATATTTTTATATTGGGAAAGCTCAGAAAACAACTGTGCCTAGCGAATTATGCTACTTATGCTTGCTAAATTCAAGAGTCTAATAGTGCAATAGTTTTCCTCAAGTTTTTCTGTTGTATCAGTTTTCATTTTCTTAGAGTGCTCCTAGAGTCCCATCCTATACTTTCAGAAGACAATTTAAAGTTAGGTGTGTGCTTTCTTGGTAGTTGGTCCATGTGTCCTCTGGTGATGTTTTGTGCAGTAGCCTTGGCAGTCCTCAGCACTGTACTTTGCATAATGCAGATTGCCTGGATGCAGAGGAGGGGTCCCCGAAGTCATTGTCCTGCGTGCTTCGAGCCAGACTGCTTGTGTTGGGATCCTGGCCCTGGCACTTACCCAACAGTCGGGCAGCTCAGTGGCCTTATCTGCACATGTCATAACATGGGTATGGTGAGGATTACGTGGGATGGCCCACATAAAGCAATTAGAACAGGATCTTTGCTAGTACTGAGCTCTTCATATAGGTCAGCTAGACTCAAGCCAGGGGGTCCTAGAAGGAGAGGAGCAATGTAAAGGCACTTTCTTGTTCTATTTTATCTGGACTTGAGTAACAGCAAGTGCATACATGGTAAGTTTTGGAGAGACCATTAGGATTGTGTGTGGTACCTTGACTGGGTTGGAGAGTTCTGTGCGAAAAGCAGGCAGACCAGACCTTTGGCCCTCTGCCCTAGGGCACTTCACAGGCTGTTTCTCTGAATCCTGAAGATGCTTCTCCTTCATTTCAGGGTCCTTCCACTGAGGTCCTCCTACTGTATTGAACTCCTTCCCTTTCTTTTCCTTCTTCCCTTTCTCATCAGTATTTTTTCCTAGTTTTAAAAGCCTGTTTCAAGATATTTATAAAAATTTTTATAAATGTGAATATTTAATTTTGCTTAGGAGCCAGGTGAAGCAGTTACATCTATAAATGTTGTAATATTTCCCAGGCAGCTACAAGAGTACCTTAACAGAGGAATCTAAAGACCCTGTTGGCAAACTGTTGGTCCCTTTGTTGAGATATAAATAGAACTTGCTGTGTCTTAGAGCTAAAATAGGAGACTACTTACAATGTGCTCCCTTTTAAGAAGACCTGAGAGCTAGGAGATGGAATGACAAAGGGCAAGACCATGGCTGTAGCTTCAGGTTGACTTGGGTTCAAGTTTCAGCTTAAGGAAGTGACTGGACCCCTTTAAGGCTTAGTTTACCTGTGAAATGGGAATAATTTCTGCCATATAAGGTTTCTCTGAATATTTAAATAAAATAATATATATGAAGAGAGTAGTCTATATAATCATATCATCCTCACTCTTTGTGTGGCCATTTCTTGGGGAGGTGGACCACCATGACTTTGTATCATCTGTCTTAATGCCAGAGCCACTTTTCTTATGTAACAGGAGTTTCCATGTGGCCAAAGGTGAGTTCATCCTCAGAGGGTCTGGATGTTTCCCACTTATTCAGTCCCCTGGGGAAGGCCCCCCAGCTGAAGGTAGCTTGCTCTGATCTAGCCAGCAGCCCCCTTTACACTGCTTTCCTCTGGTTCTCTGCAAGCACCAGAGGAAGCACTTGTTACATCGAGACACTCGCTCTGAAGTTTGTTGTAGCTGGTCTGTTCTTTACGGTCAGGTGCCGCTGGGAAAGGGCATAGCTTCTCTGCTCTTTGATGATGCTAGAGGATGATCTAATATTGAATGAATATATTCTCTTCCCCCATCCCCTGTCGTGCAGAGTACAGAGTAAACAAAGGACATTTTACTTCCTATTAATAGCTGTGTAATGAGGCTTAGAGGCTCTCCATTTGTAAGTGGGTTTTAATGTATCTACCAATGTGCTTCCTACAGCAGATGGACTATATGCCCTTCATGGAGTGCTAATTCTGATGGTAAAACTCGCCTTCCTTTCCACTTTGAGAACTTGAAGTATTGCAGGAATTCTTGTCTATAAAAGGTTGCATTCCAGAAAAACAAATAGTGCTTCTTCTTTGTTCCTTATAAGAACAAGATTCGTTTATTGGATATGCTTTGCTCCCACCTGGAGGAAACATTGTGTTCTTCTATTTGGTTGCACATAGGATAAAGCAAGGTGGACTCTTCTGGGTGGACTCTCCAGATGAGCTAGAATCAGTTTTCTGCCCATGCTGTTGGCTGTGGGCATGTACCATGGCTCAGATGTCTTGGCCGTCTATCTGTCTCTCACTTGATACTTGCTGAAATTTAGCATGAATTAAGGTTAGAAAGAAAATGTTACTGTCATTTGTGAGGTCAGCAATGCTAATGGTAATGAAAGCCCTAAACTGACTGGTTTTGTAACTGAAAAAAACCCCTAAAACCTTATGTTTGGCTACCTGCCGCAACGAAAGCCTAACTCGAGAGGCAAAAGGAAAGAGGCTTTATTCAGGAGCCACATGACCTAAGATAACCCCATCTTTCTCCATCTCAAAGATCACCTCTCTTCCTGCTTAAGCCTGTCTTTCTTTCTTACAGAGTTGGGGGGGGGGGGGGCTTTTTTTTTTCTTTAATTATCTCGGTAGCTGTTGGTGCACTCGGGCTCTATCCATTCATCTTTCTAGATTCTGGCGTGCTCAGTGTAAGAACCTCCCCTGGAACCACCTTGGCCAATGCGGGAGACTCCCTGGCACTTCCTACTTTACTGTGATCAGGCTGTCCATTGACTGAGGCTAGTTTATTTTTCTGTGAGCCCCAAAGGGTTTTGCACAGACTTGGAGAACTGGGCTGGTGTTGGTTGTCTCACAAAGAGTTTTGCTGAAGAGGGAAAATGCTATCAGCCTAAATTGCCAGCTTTTCTCATGACTGCTGCATCAAAGTATTTTACTCCTGAGCACTAAAAATACAAACCATACAAATAAAATTATTTATTTGCAAAAATAAAATTAAGTGCCTTCTTTGGTTATTGTGCCAGGCATTGTGGGGGGGATGAAGGAAAACATAAATCCTGTTACCAAGGTGCTGATACTCAAGTCAGGGAACTGAAAGATACATGTATGAAGATAACTAAAAATGAACACAGGGTATTTATTGCTAAGTAGTGCCAGCAATTCTTGGTTCAGGAGTTTAGAGAGGATCATTCTGGTGGGACTAGTAGTCATGGTGGTTTTGTGCAAGAGGCTTGCTGGGTGTCATGGAGAGGACAGTGTCCGGGTGGAGAATAGCCTGAGTGTGCGGAGAGTGAGGGCTGATGCCCTGATTCTGAAGGGCTGGGTTGGAGGAAGCCTGAGATAGAATTGGAAAGCTGGGTTGGGCCCATAGAGAAAAGCCAGTAGGTCATGCTTCATCTTCTGCCCTTGTCTCTGAAAAGAGACCAACTGCCTGGGGGGTCCGATGTCATGCCTAGGGGAGAGCTGCACAGCCTTTTGCCCTAAGAGATGTTCACATTGCTGCTACCAGCCTTTTATCCCGTGAACTCTGCCTCACCATTCCTACCAAGCAGAGTGTTTCCTGTTACACCACATTTTCAAAGACGCTTTACCATATCTTGGTGGAGGAGAGCAAAGATCCCCTGACTTGCTTGAAGCAATAATTGAGGATCCTTGCAGAGAGCTGTGTTCTTTCAAAGTCTTGGCAAAACAGACCTTCCTTAAGCAATCATTCCTCTGAAATTCATGCTACTAGACCTTAAGAGTAAGCCAAAGTTGACGTGAAACTAGCAGTCAATTGGACAACTTTTACTTTCAGCTTTAGTAGAATTTCTGATTCAGGGAAAATTGGGAGTGAGGGAGCTCCCATCCCTATTGGAGGGGGTGTTGCTTCTTTCTTTTAAAAAAATTTTCAATTACAGTTGATGTTCAGTATTATTTTATATTTGTTCCAGGTGTACAACATAGTGGTTAGACATTTATATAATTTACAAAGTGATCCCCCAGATAATTCTAGTACCCACCTGAAAACATGCAAAACTTATTACAGTATTAATGATTATATTCCCTATGCTGTATTTTACAGCCCCATGACTATTTTGTAACTACCAGTTTGTACTTCTTAATCCCTTCACCTTTTTCACTCAGACGCCCAAACCTCCACCCATCTGGAAATCATGTTATTTTTTCTGTATCTATGAGACTGTCTCTGTTTTGTTTATTTATTTTGTTTTTTAGATTTTACATATAAGTGAAATCATATGGTATTTGTCTTTCTCTGTCTGAGTTATTTCACTTAGCACAATACCCTCTAGGTGCATCCATGTTTTCGCAAATGAAAAGATTTTATTCCTTTTTATGGCTGAGTAATATTCCGTTGTATATATGTACCAGCTCTTCTTTAATCATTTATCAATAGGCTCTTGGGTTGCTTCCATATCTTGGCTATAATAAATAACACTGCAGTGAGCATATATATATTTTAAAATTAGTTTTGAATTGTTTCAGATATATACCCAGAAGTAGAATTGCTGGGACATATAGTAGTTCTATTTTTAATTCTTTGAGTAACCTCAGTACAGTTTTCCACAGTGGCTGCACCAATTTGCAGTCCCAACAGTGAACCGGGTTTCCTTTTCTCCACATCCTTGTGAACACTTGTTTGTTGATTTATTGCTGACAGTCATTCTGACAGGTGTGACATGATAACTTGCTGTGGTCTTAATTTGCATGTCTCTGATGATTCGTGACACTGAGCATCTTTTCATATGTCTGTTGGCCATTTTTATATCCCCTTTGGAGAGATGACTATTCAGGTATGCCCATTTTAAAATTTGGATTGTTTGGTTTTTCAGTGTTAGGTTCTATGAGTTCTTTATAAATTTTGGATATTAATCCTTACCAGATGTATCACTGGGAAATATTTTTTCCCAGTCAGTAGGTTGTGTTTTCGTTTTGGTGATGGTTTTCTTTGCTGTGTAGAAACTTTTTAGTTTGATGTAGTCACATTTGTTTATTTTTTCTTTAGTTTCCCTTGTCTGAGGAGATATATCAGAAAAAACATATTGCTAAGAGAAATGTCAGAGAGTTTACTGCCTATGTTTTCTTCTAGGACTTTTATGGTTTTGGGTCTTGAATTCGTCTTTAATCCATTTTGAGTTTATTTTCATATATAGTGGGAGAGGTGGTCTAGTTTCATTTTTTTGGTATGTATATGTCCAATTTTCCCAGCACCATTTATTGAATATACTGTCTTTACCCCATTGTATGTTCTTGACTCCTTTGTCATATATTAATTGACCATATAGGCATGGGTTTATTTTTGGGCTCTCTATTCTACCCCATTAACCTGTTTTTTGCCAGTACCATGATGTTTTGATTACTATAGCTTTGTAGTATAGTTTGATAATAGGTTGCATGATATCTCCAACTTTGTTCTTCTTTCTCAAGATTGCTGTGGCTATTTGGAGTCTTTTGTGGTTTCATATAAGTTTTTGGATTAATTGTTCTAACTGTGAAAAATGCCATTGGTATTTTGATATGGATTGCATTGAATCTACAGATTGCTTTTGGTGGTATGGCCATTTTAACAATGTTAATTTTTACATTCTATGAGCATGGTATATACTTCTATTTGTATCTTCCTCAATGTCTTATAATTTTCTGAATCTATGTCTTTTTTACTTCTTTGGTTAAATTTATTGCTGGCTATTTTACTTATTTTTTTTTATACAATTGTAAATGAGATTGTGTGTTTTTGTTTTTAATTAATCCTCACCTGAGGATACTATCTATTGATTTTTTTTAGAGTAAGAGGAAGGGAGAAAGAGAGAGAAACATCAATGTGAGAGAGAAACATTGATTGGTTTCCTCACATATGCACCCCGACTAGGGATTGAACCCACAAGTTTAAATGGGATTGTTTTTTAGATGTCTGTTTGTGATAGTTCATTATTTGTGTATAAAAATGCAACTGATTTCTGAATATTTAGGTTGTATCCTGCTACTTTACTGAATTCATTTATGAGTTCTAGTACTTTTTTGGTGGAATATTTAGGGTTCTCTCTATATATAGTCTGCAGATAATGACAGTTTTACTCCTTCCTTTCCAATTTGGATTTTTTAAAATCTTATCTGATTGCTATGGCTAGGCTTTTGAATACTATATTAAATAAAAGTGGTAAAAGTGGACAGCCTTGTCTTGTACCAGATCGTTAGGAAAACACTTTTCCTCATTGAGTATGATGTGATGCTAGCTGTGGATTTGTCACTTATGGCCTTTATTATGTTGTTTTTGTTTTTGTTTCTTTAAAATATATCTTTATTGATTTCAGAGAGAGGAAGAGAGAGGGAGAGAGAGAAACATCAATGATAAGAGAGTCATTGATTGGCTGCAACCCGGGCATGTGCCCTGACCGGGAATCGAACCCCGATCTCCTGGATCCTAGGTCGATGCTCAACCCCTGAGCCACGCCCGGCTGGGCTATGGCCTTTATTATGTTGAGGTATGTTCGCTTTATCACCACTTTGCTGAGAGTTTTTACCATAAATGAGTGCTGGATTTTGTCAAATACTTTTTCTGCATCTATTGATATGTTCATATGACTTTTATCCTTTATTTATTTGATGTAGCACATTAATTGATTTGCAGATGTCAAATCAACGTTGCATCCCATCAATAAATCCCACTGATCATGGTATATGATCTTTTTCACATATTGCTGAATTTGGTGTTCTAATATTTTGTTGAGGATTTTTGCATCTATGTACATCAGAGATATTGGCATATATTTTTCTTCTTTCTTTTTTTCTTAAAGTCTTTGGTTTTGGACTCAGGATAATACTGGCCTCATAAAGTGAACTTGAGTAACTTCCTGCCTCAATTTTTTGAAATAGCTTGGGAAAAATAGGTGTTAATTCTTCTTTGAATGTTTGCTAAAATTCACCTGTGATGCCATCTGGTCCAGGACTTTTGTTTATTGGGAGTTTTGATTACTGATTCAATTTCATTGATAGTAATCTCACTGTTCAGGTTTTCTGTTTCTTGGGAAATTTTATGTTTCTAGGAACTTATCAATTTTTTCCAGATTATCCTATTTGTTGGCATATAATTGTAGTATATTCTTTTTTAAAAAATTATTTATTTATTAATTATTTTTTTGTTCAAAATATTACAGATGTCCCTTTTTCTCCCCAGTGACCCATTCCACCCCACCCCAAACCCCTCCCAAGTTGTCTGTGTCCTTGGGTTGTGCATATATGCATATAAGTTCTTTGGTTAATCTCTCCCCCTCCACCCACCCGCCCCCCTCCATCTCTCTGAGATTCGCCAGTCTGATCCATGCTTCCATGCCATTGAATCATTTCTGTTCATCAGTTTATTAATGCTTTATATTTTTGTGGTGTCAGGTTTTACTTCTCTTGGTAGTCTTTTTATTTTTTTTGATGAGTCTGGTTAAGGTTTATCAATTTTGTTTATCTTTTTGAAGAACCAGCTCTTGGTTTCATTCATCTTTTGTATTGCTATTTTTTAGACTCTATTTTATTTATTTATTTCTGTGCTTATCCTTATTATTTTCTTCCTTCTACTCACTTTGGGTTTTGTTTTTATTTTTTAGTTCTTTTAGGTCTAAGTTTAGATTGTTTATTTGAGATTTTTCTTGTTCCTTGAGGTAGACCTGTATTGTTGTAAGTTTGCCTTTTAGGACTGCTTTTGCTGTATCCCATAGATTTGGGGTTGTGTTTTTATTTTCATCTTTCTCAAGGTATCTTTTGATTTCTTCTTTGATCTTATTGTTAACCCATTTATTGTTTAGTTACATGTTATTTAGCCTCCATATGTTTGTGGGTTTTTTTTCAGTTTTTCCCTTGTAATTGATTTCTAGTTTATGGTCAGAGTAGATGCTTAATATGATTTCAGTCTCCTTAAATTTGTTGAGACTGTTTTGTGGCCTAATGTGGTCTATGCTGGAAAATGTTCCATGTGTACTTGAAAAGAATGTATATTTTGCTCCTTTGAGGTAAAATGCTGTAAAATATTAATTAAATCCCTCTGGTCTAATGTGTCATCTAAGGTTGCTGTTTTCTTGGTGATTTTCTGTCTGGAAGATCTATCCATTGATGTCAATGGGGTGTTAAAGTCCCCTGCTATGACTGTATTATAGTTAGTCTCTCCCTTTATGCCAGTCAATATTTGCTTAATATATTTAGGTGGCCCTATTTTAGGTGTGTAAATGTGTACAGGGGTTATATCCTCTTGTTTGATCGATCCCTTTATCATTATATAATACTATTTTTTGTCTCTTATTATAGCCTTTGTTTTAAACTCTGTTTTGTCTGATATAAGTATTGTTGCCCGAGCTTCTTTGTTGTTTCCATTTGCATGAAATATCTTTTTATATTCCTTTACTTTCTGTCAGTGTGTCTCTCTGAAGTGGATCTCTCGTAGACAGCATATATGTGGGTGTTGTTTTCTTATCCATTTGGGTACCCTGTCTTTTGATTAGATAATTTAATCCATTTATATTTAAAGTGATTTTTGATACTTATATAGTTATTGCCATTTTATTACACACACACACACACACACACACACACACACACACACACACACACACAGTGTCCCAAAACATATATACACACTTTAACAGCTGATAGCTCAATTTTAAAAATGAAATGTATTTCAATAAACACTGCCTTTATAATTATTCAAAGTATGTGAATACATTTTTGGGGACACCCTATGTATATATTTCCTAGTCTTCTTAAAGGAGTCCCATTAACATTTCTGGTAATACTGGTTTGGTGGTGACGAACTCCTTTAGTTTTTTTTTTTTTTCTGGGAAACTCTTTATCTCTCTTTCAATTTTTAATGTTAGCCTTGCTGGGTAGAATAGTCTTGGTTGTTGCTCCTTGCTTTTCATCACTTTGAATATTTTGTGCCAATCTTTTCTGGACTTAGAAGTTTCTGTTAAGAAATCAGCTGACAGTCTTGTGGAAGCTCCCTTGTATGTTACTAGTGTTTTTCTCTTGCTACTTTTAAGATTATCTCTTTGTCTTTAACCTTTGGCATTTTGATTATAATGAGTCTTGGTGTGGGTCTCTTTGGATTCATCTTATTTAGGACTCTCTGTGCTTCCTAGACTTGTAAGTCTATTTCCTCCGCCCTATTAGGTAAGTTTTCAGTTATTCTTTCTTTCTTTTCTTTTTTATTCCTCACCTGAGGAAATTTTTTCCATTGCTATTTCAGAGAGTGGGAGAGAGAAAAAGAGAGAGAGACATTGATGTGACAGAGACACATCAGTTGGTTGCCCTCTGCACTTGGCCCTGACTAGGGCCGGGGATTGAGCCTGCAACGGGGGTATATGCCCTTGTCCAGAATTGAACCTGGGACCCTTTTAGTCCACTGGCCAACTCTCTAACCACTGAGCTAAACCAGCCAGGGCCAGTTATTATTTCTTCAATATCTTCTTAATCCCTTACTCTCGCTCTTGTCCTATGTTGCAAACTTTGTTACACTTGATATTGCCCCAGAGGTCCCTTAAACTATCCTCATTTTTTTAATTGTCAAAGTTAAAATTTTAATTTATAAAAATAAATAATACATACTGATGAACCAAACCTTAGGTTCTTGTTTTTAAAGTGTAATCTTGTTACTTACATGTAGTAAATGTTCAATAAATATTATTACATTTACAGCCCTGTTTCTTTATTTGCTGTCTTTTAAAATTTATTTTGAAGCAATTTTCAAACTTTTATTATAAAGTTATAAAATTTATCCCTTTTATGATTGTCTTTATATATTTACATTTTAATTTTTTCTCACCAGTTCAGAATAAGTTGTAGACATCATGTTTCTTTACCTCAAAATACTTCAATGTGTATTTCCTAAGAAAAGGCATTCTCTTCCATAACTGTGCTATAGTTACCAAAACCCAGAAAATTTAACATTGACACAGTACTATTCTCTAATATAGAGTCCACATTTAAACTCTTGTCAGTTACCTCAGTCATGTCTTTCATAGCAGTTGTTTGTGTTTCTCAGCAAAGGCCCAGTGGACAAGTAGCAAGAATAGTCTGGGCAGGAGGCTGTGCTAGTAGATCTCTCAGATCCCTCCCAGCTTTACCCTGTTATTTATTATCTTGAATGTGCAATAACAAGAACACACACCAGGAGCTCACCAACCTTAGTTTTTGTGTGTGTGTGTTTTTAACTCACTTCTATTTCCCAGTATCCTATCATCCCTTCTTCAAAGATGAAGTGACAGTACTGCTCCCTTTCTCTGGCGACCAGTGGGTGCAAGGAGTTTATCTGAAGGCCTGCAGCTTCTTAGGGATGGCAATGAGGTAGGCAGAATGCTGCCATTTGCTGAGTGCCAGCTGTTTAAATGCATCATCTCATTTATCTCTCAAAACCATCCTAGAAGTTTCATAGAAAACAGTGCCCAGAAAGGTTAGGTAATTTATTCAGGGTCACACAGCTAGAACATGCTGCAGTTGGGAATTGACCTCAGGCTGTGGTTTTGCTTCTGCTTCTGGGTGTTTCCCCCCCCCCCATGATATTTTTCAAGTAAGATAGGGATTTACTCATCATTTTTTTAAGGGTTCATATAGTTTGGGGAGTGGATATCAAACAAACAATCTGTTATTATGAAGGCCCATAGAAGTGAGTTCTCCAGGAACAATTGTTTATATGACAGTTTTTAATTGATATACAGATGATGTTAATCTTGGTTTCATTTTGGATTTTCTAATAGATTACAAAAAAATTAACCCTGGAGCCCCAGTGTATCAGAGATTGTTAGTTTTGTTGAATTCCTTTGGGTTTCCTCTATTAATTGATTAATTAATTAATTAATTCCTTCTTCACTTCTGCATGGACTGGGACTATACACTACTTAGGTGACCTGGGGGAAGTCAGTTCCCCTCTGTTTTACTTTCCACATCAGGAGGGTGAGTGTGATGACAACTTACCTGAGAGATTGTGTGGCTCAGGCTTGGTGGGACTCAGTGAACAGAGCAACTCTATTTCTGCCATTACTTTTCCCATTAATTAACCTGCAGTGAACACCAAAAACACCTTCTTGGCTAGATGTGGACTGTTAGCCCTAGACCCCTAATTTCCCGCTGGATCTTTCCTGAGCACTGTGGCCCCTTCAGACTCCTTCAGCTGGGCCAGTGGTAGGCCTTTGCCTGCTTCCTAGCTTCTTAAAACTCTTGATGCTGCTGACTGCAGGGAGGGTGGGACAAGGATCTTCCAGTGTGTTGTGTTGTTGGGCTCTGAAGATTCTGTTTGCTTATTTCTTGGTCAAGGCAGGGAGTAGAGGCTGCTTTCAATGAATCAAGCTGCTCTGCTGAACAGTGTGTATTCTTTTGACAGGACTCCCTGCCCCCCTTTTCAACTTAAAAACACACACAAGTCCATGGCAAAACAATTACTGATTTATGTGAAAATGATCCAAGGTGGTATTTCAAACAAGGTGAGGAGGGTAGGCATCTCTTAGGCTGAGCCTGATCAGACTGCAGGTGGTCACTGGCAACAAGCTTCCACCTGGGTATATTTTGGGGGGCAGGCCACCGAGGCAGCACTGGCAGGGCTCCCCCTTCTCCTTCACTGCCAAAGAGGAGGGCCCCTCCCCCACTGGCCCCTTGGGTTTGCTGCCTTTGTTTCACCAAACCGGTTTTCTGACCAATTAAAATCTTGTAGGGTCTTGAAAGGCAATTCTGCCTTTTCAAATAAACAAAGGCAGAGAACAAATGGGAGGGAAAGTTTCAATAAATCTTAGGCATCATTTCCTCCTGCTGTGACACTAAATTTACGTGGATAAAAACAACCTCTTAGATTTACATTTTGATTCTGTTACTGCTTTCATGTGTGTGGGGCTGTCCCACTTCAGATGAAATTTATCCACTTCTTTAAATATTTAGCAGTCTAGTGTGGATGTTAATGAAAGTCTGGCAGTGCTATTTTGAGAATTGCAACAATGATAGTAATTTTCAGTGTCAGATTCCTGCTTTGCAAAGGGAGAGAGGGATGGGAGGCGGCGGAGGTAAAAATGGTTTCAGTTCTAATAGAGTTTGCCATCCGCTGGGCTGTGCCAGACAGATGGGTCATGAATACTGTCTAGACGCTCTCTGCCTGAGCGAAGCCGCGGTCTCTAAGGACGCGAAATGAGACGCCGGCTTAAGTAACCGGGGAAAGTCAGGGCAGGCTCTCCTGTAATCAGATAGAAATCAATGCCGATCTGCTTCCTAGGGGAGGCCGAAGGGAGGGGAGGCTGGATTCCGAGGGGGTGTTCAGAGAAAACGCCCTCTGTTGCTGATCAATTTTAGTGAAAACTTGACTAATATTCGGCGTGAGGGCGAGGGAGAAAGGAGCGGTGTGGTAACGCTATTGATTTAAACTGCACCCCCCACAGAATGCGGAATGATTTAATTCAAACGTGGTCCTTGAAAGGCCAGAGAAGAGCAGAACAGGAGAACATCTTCTGGTGTCATTAAAACAAGAACACAGACTGTGGGGTGACCTGCATTAATTGTGTGTATCGACGAGCCTGGTACTGCTCCAGTTGAGACTGGCCGTCCTGTTTTCATTTTCTTGGGTTTAGCCTCTTAATTAGGAAGGGTTTTAAAGACTCATCTGGCATGCTTTCGCTTCTGATGAATCTCTGAGAACTTCCCAAAGCTGGATCTCATCACAAGCAGCTCTGCTGATGGTGCTGTAGGAAGTGAGGTGAAAATCTCATGACATCGCGCCTGGCTGCACTGGAGGACACGGGCACTTCTGATGGTTGTTTTCTCAGTATTTCCTCGGTGCCAGGGATGGAGTTTACATGACTTAAGTAGTGAGTTTCTATATGTCAAAACTCACAATCTAAATGTGGTGGTGGGAGGGGAAGGAGATGTTGGCATCAGGGTAAAATTATGGGGCAAGGCAAGAAGAGCAAGGCAGCTCAGTGGGGAGGGGCTTCATTGTAGGCTTGATGTCAGTAGCCATATATTTGCCTTAGAAAAACTACCCAAAGTTTCTACCATAAAGCTTGGAAGGACCCATCTTTGAGAAATCACAAAAATAAAGCTGAAATTCAACTGTCATGTGATGGGACCTTTACTGCAGAGGTGGGGTGACCCCCTGAGGGTCAGGCCTCTGAATTAACCATCTGGGCTCATAGCTCTTTTAGTCATGTCCCAGTGGACACACCCGGATAGGCTTTTAATTTGGAAAAAAAACTCCAGCAATCTAAATTTAGCAATAATTTTTTCATTCCTTCGTTCATTCTTATGTCCTAAGAGCTCACAGCATGGGGAAAAGTAGATGATTTTTGCTTCTTCCTTCCCAGAAAGAAAAGGGAAATCAAAGATGAAAAATATTCCTAAAGTACACACTTCATGGAGAGGAAAGAAAGAGAACTTGTGTTCAAGAGCTGCAACCATGAGCAGTGAGCAAGTCTGCCCTTGTGCCACAACAGTTCTCAGAGATATCGCCAAGGTCATCCAGAAAGCACAGCGGTCTTCAAGAAAGGCATCTACCTTCCCTAAAGCTCCCGCCTGCTGCCCCCATCAGACTCTTACACTCAGGGCATAAACTCTGCCATCCTTTGGGTAACCTATAAGGAGCATCCATTTGTGGCAACAGTGTGTGATGTGGGAGCGTGATGCCAGCATACACAGACAGCCTCTGGTGCCTGGTAGGTGAGCCACAGCACTTGGCAGAACCCCAGCAACACCTTTTGGTTCTGTTCACTTATAATCAGAGGAACAAAACACACATCTGCCTATTTCAAAGACTCCAAAGTTGCATGGTGTGATTCGTGGGCTCACGTACGTGCCTTGGCTTAGGAGAACATACCATTGTTCCTCTGCTTTGGGAAAAGGCACCTGCCCTCACGTTGGCACACACCTGTTTGCCTTTTTATTTTTACCTCTTTATCTTTATACTGGGATTTCTGGGCTTCCGTTATTCATCTGATTCTAGAAAAAATGGGAGAAAAAGGCACTTGAGCTAAACTTCAGACTCTTTTCTCCTTAGATCTTGGGAGAAGGCCCATGTATTGTTCCTGGGTTTGAAGCAGGCCGCAGGCTGGAGCCCAGTGGCAGCGCTCTCTGCCATGGGGAGTAGGGCAGGGGTGAGTGGCTGAACCAGACAAATACAATTATTTGTCTTCTAGAACTTGATTTCAGTCTGTGTCTATGACTTGACATGATTTTTCACAGAAGGGTTACCAAGGAAAATGTGCTCCTTAGAGAGACCCCCCCCCCCCCCCAATAATACACTTAGAGGATAGAAATGTTGAGTGTGTCTTTTCCATGGGGAGGGGCTTGGCATGGAACCAAGTTTTAAATGCCAGTCTGACCTCAAAAATTGGAAAGTGTTCACTGTCTTAGAGCCACCAGAGCAGCCTGCAGGGTCGCCAGGGCCAGTACACTGCCTCCTCATGATATTTTAGTTCCATGTTCATTCTCATGTTGCCACATTTAAATCTGGAAATGACAGGAATTCATGGCTAGTGCAGTCAGCTTTTTCCAAAAACAAGATACCAGGACTGATTAATTTTCAGAAGTTGTTGAAAGAGAATGAGTGATTGAAAGATAATGTTTGGACAGAAGGCTGGAGAATGCTCTAGAGAAAACATATTTGGGGTAGTCTCCTGCAGAAAATGATTTCTTAGATAGTAGCAACATGTCTCTATATTTCATGGAGAGTATTTTTATTAGTGTTGAATACGTGAAGGGCATAGGACTGGGTGATGGGGTGGGTGTAGAGTGTACAGGGGTGATGGGAGTGGTGCAGAGGGTAAAGGAGCGATGGAGGAAGGTGCAGAGTATACAGGGGGGAATGAGACTAGAGTGTAGAGGGGAGATGGGGGTGGTGTTGAGTGTACAGGGGTGATGGGGTAGGGGCACAGTGTATGGGGGAATGGGCTTGGTGCAGCTTTTACAGGATTTGGTTGGTCTCTGCTCTCCACCTTTTTACATCTAGTGCTAAAACAGTGCACTTGAGAAGATCCACAAGGGTTTGGGACAGTTTCCCCAGTGCCAGTGTGTGGGACAGCAGGGAAAACCCTTTGAACCTGTTGCTTAAAGCAGACCTCATTGTGTGGGTGGGGGTGGGGATCTCTTGCTTTCCTGAGCATCCTGACAGGAGGAGCCGGGAGCACAGTTGGGGACAGGTTAACAGATCTCATGTAGGAATTGTCATGATAAGCCAGCTTTCTTGGAGGTAAGGGCTGAATTTGAGGAGTATTACTAAAGGCAGGGTGGGGCCAGATTCTAGAAAGCCAGGAATGTCAGGCCAAAAAGTTTTTATTCTTTTTGCTGACGTCGGTCATTGAAGGTGTCTGAGTAGGAGAGTGAGGATATGATACAATGCATGGAGGTGCTGAGATGTCACCTAGCTCCGTACCGCACTTCATAGACAGGAAACTAAAACACAAAACAGTGATTGGCAGGAACCCTGATATGCATGCTTCCTATCTCTTAGGCCAGTTTTCTTTCTACTCTATAATGTCCTCATACTAACTTGTCAGGTGAGACAGTTACAGGAAAAGGCAAAGAAAAAAGAGGGTCACCTGGAAGGATTCTTCTCCACAAAGTAGGTGGCCTTTAGGTGACTTGGTGTGCACCCCATGGGGGTAGAGACACAGACGTAACTGGAAAGGTTAGCAGAGGGGGCAGGCCCAGTATATTTGTCACCAGTGGTACCTTTTCAACAGTTTTTGAAGATAGCCATATTATTTTGACACTTACTAAGATTATATTTAAAAAAAAAGAATTTGGAGGAATCAGTGTGCAAGCCACATCAGGAGTTGCATAGATAGGTAGCCTTGAGTGTGCCCCAGCTTGGAGGCATGCCCCAGGTTGGGATGTCTCCCAAGGGGGAAGGAAGGGAGAGAAGAAGGGACTGCGATTGTTTCAGGGCGCAGGGATGTCTGGGCGACACCAGTGGGTGATTCTAGAGGAGGAGGAGAACCCTGTGAGCAAGTCTCTGAAGTGGATGAGATCCAGCATAGAGAAGGGAGGAAGCTCCTCCTGGGAGATGGGCAGAATGCAGGTACTGAGGGGAAATAGTCGCTGAGCTGAAAAGGGGGCGGAAAGATCACTTCATGGGACAGATCTTTCCAGTAGAGGGTAGTTAGGGTCTTCTGCCACCAATCAGCTTTGGACTGGGGAGTTGAAAAAATGCTAATATAGAAAAAATCCACAATCATAACAGTGAACATCTTGGTTGTACTTTACATGTACATAGTAAAACTTTCTTTTAAATTTTTTTAAAAATCAGCTATCTTGAGGCAGAAATGACAACATTGTAAGATATTTAAAGTGTACATCATGGAGATTTAATATTTGTGTACATTGTGAAAAGAATCCCCCATCTTTTGAGTTAACACTTTCATCACCTCACATTTATCTTTTTCGGGTGAGAATATTTAAGTTCTACTCTCTTAACAAATTTCACTTATACAATACAGTGTTATCAATCATAGTCACATTGTACATTAGATCCTCAGACCTTTTCATTTTATAGCTGAAAGTCTGTACCCTTTTACAAATTCCTCCCTTCTCCCCTAACCCCCATGTGTGTATGTGTTAGCGAGCATGTCTGTTGTGGGATTTTCTTGTGTGTAAATGTAACATTTGACTAACAGCAGGAATTGTACTTGAGGAAAGATCTAGGATCCAGCTCTTTGAAAATAAATGATGATGGGCTTTGTTTTGCTTTGCTGCTTGTGCGTTTGTGATGTATGTTCATGTGCATGCATCATGGAAATTAGGAGACCTGTGAATTGCTGGAGTGTTACATAGAAACTCTGGGTGTAATGTTCGGAAGGGGAAGGACCTTTGATGATATTTTTCTTGGGGCCTGAGCACTGAAACTTGTTTCGATCGTGGATGACAATGGATTTTTGCCATTACTTGTGTGTCACAGAAGTGAGTTAGAATACAGAATCAGCAGCCCTGCTACTCTCTGCAATCACCTTGGTTTGTTAGCACCTTGGGCCTAGGTTTTCTCCGCCTGCTGGCAAGGAAGGCAATTTTGGTCTCTAGAGTCCCCTGTGGCTCAAAAAAAATTTATCTGAATTACTGATTTTACTTCTGTAATTTACTTGAAAAAGATAAATATTGGACACAACATTTATCCAACAAAGGTGTTTCTTTGTAAATAATGTAATTATTTTCAGGTTTTTGAGAGGTGTTCATCAGGGCAGAAAATGCCTGTCAGTACTGGCTAAAATTAGAGCCTCCTCTGTGTGACTGGCCCATCCGTTTGTTATAAAGTACCAGGTACTCAACCTGCCTTTCCCACTGTTACCCCTGCTCATTACCTTTCAACCCCAATATTGCAGTGTAATCTGTTCATTGGAGACAACAATGACGCAGTGTGTGAATCCAGAGTCTGGCACCTAGTAGCACCTTGGTAGAAATAGAAAGCTGTGATCGCAGCATTAAAATATGCTAACAAGCTGCAGGAGCTAATGGGCACCGCTTTTACACTGCAGATGTTCATTCCGGCGCCGCCACTGATTGCCAGGACGCTGCTCATATCCCAGGGTTTGGTGGTGGTTTCTGTTTACTGCAGTGTTATTCTCCAAAAGGGACCTCCTCTCTCTTTGAAAAAGTGTGCTTCCTTTCTGGGCCTACGGCGGTAGGGGAACCTCCTTTGGTGGTATGACTGTTAGAGAGAGTGAGCAAGAGAGCAGAGTTCACGTGGAGGAGCATTGTTAACGATAATGATAGGATGTGACTATTTGATTAAAATAAATTAGATTTTACCCTGCTGTGGTTAATGTTTATCTAGAGGGAGTTTCTGAGCTCTAGAAGGAGGTTCTAAATGTGTTGTATGAATGCATAAAATAATTCTAGTATACTAAATTTAAAGGGATGATTTAAATGCATTACGTTAAATTTTAAATACCGTACATAGAATTCGGAATTTCTGTCTTACAGTTTGTTTTGTTTTGCTTCTTGGCTCATATTAACAAATGATTCTTATCTCTTCCTAATCTTTGCTTTTATTAATACCTAATTTTTGCTCTTATTAATACCTAGGTGTACCTGTGGCTCCCGCCCCCCTCTTATTGGCTTGCTCTCCCTTTGTAGAAGTCAGTCGGGTGTAAAACATGCTCAGAATGAATGGATAAGGCAGCCATAGGCTATCTGTTGTACAGGGCTGGTGGTATTTATCCACATTGAAAGATGGCTGTCTCTTTAGGGAGGGTGCCAGGAGGAAATGCCTGGCCCACATTGGCAGTTCACCTAAGCTGCTGGTCCAAGCAGCTGGCAGAGGTGAGGTGGGCAGGATGCTGAATGCCAGAGCACACAGAGCTCAGGCAGATACACAGCAGACAGCATCCACGTTCCTATGGCAAAAGCTGTTATACTGGATGTTTTGTGTTGCCTTGGAGATCATACAACCCTGAGCCCACAGATATAGGTCATGATCATTTATACATCATCCATTTAAATATCCCACGTGATGTACACTTTGCTGAGTTCCCCAAAACAAGAACAGGGCATACAACCAAGTAGGTATGCAATCAGTGTTTGTTGAGTGGATTCATATGCACTAGTCACTGTGCTGGGCAATCCAAATTATGTAAGACTTGGTGGTCCTTATCTATAAAAAGGGTGTAAAGTAGACCAATGCTGGATACCTTTAAACATACACACACCAGCTAGGACTCAGAGAGGAGGAGGGGTGCTGTCCAGGAAGGGCCAGGAGAAGCTCAGCAGATGACAAAGGTCATCCCGGCACCAGGACTGGGGTTTCCCCAGGCTCGGCAGTCAGGTCTTTCTACCCAGTGGACACTTAGGCAGGGAGCTAGGGGTCTCCAAGTTTTTTAAGGGCCTACAGAAATATTGAAAACCTGAAAAAAATGGTATTTCCCCATGATAGGAAAAGAAAACTGCAAAATTGAAATGAGCACATGTAATTAACTGTCTATGATTCATTATCTCATGTGGGATATGGGTGTACTTCATTGGTTTAGGGTGCATCTGAGAGGCCCATTCAGGCCAAATTCCAAATACATTTTAAAACTAAAATTGAAATTTAAAACTTCTTTAAAAAAATTTATCTTTATTGTTGAAAGTATTACGGATGTCCCCTTTTCCTCCCATTGACTGACCCCCCAGGCCTTTACCACACTATCGTCTGTGTTCCATGGGTTATGCATACATGCATATAAATTCTTTGGTTAATCTTTTCCCACCTTCCCTCTGATATCTGTCAGTCTGTTCCATGCTTCTATGTCTCTGGATCTATTTTGTTCATCAGTTTATTTTGTTCATTAGACTCCACATATGAGTGAGATCATGTGATACTTGCCTTTCTTTGACTGGCTTATTTCGCTTAGCATAATACTTTCCAGTTCCCTCCACGCTGTCTCAAAGGGTGAGGCTTTAAAGGAGCCAGGAAAACTCCATAAAAGACATTATGTATAACCTATATATTTTACCCAACTGTGACTCTTTATACTATCAGTTGATGAAACAAAACAGAGAAGGTAGTCTGAAAAGTTCTTAGTTATAATCCAGGGTAGAAGAGTGGCTGAGACAATAGAGGATGTGCTTACTGTATACTTAATGCTGGAAGAAATGGCCAGATTCAATAGCAGAAGCTGTGAGGGTAGCTATTAATCTGAGCTAGAAAGCCTATTTCTGAGTTTTGATGGCTGAGGGTAGTTGTAAACAGGGACTCAAAAAGAAATGGGAGAATCCCTTGATAAATAGATGTAGTTTTAGTTGTTTTCTAATATCTGAATGAATACACCACTCATATTATGTACGTGAGTCATATATTGTTTTTGTGTTCAATTAATGGAGTGTAAAATAATCATGACATGAATGCAGACAGGACGAAGGAAGCAGTGAGCAAGCACAGGCATGGACGACACATTCCCCACACCCTCCGAGGCCCGGGGAGCCTGTGATGAGAGGAGGCTGGAGCCCGCAGTGACACCTGCTCCTGGTTTGAGGGTGCAGAGAAATACCAGGGGCCTCTCAGCATTATCCCAAAGCCTAAACATCCCTCTGAGGGTATGCCCTCCTCAGGGCCCCACGCGTCCTCACTCTGTGGAGGAGTTGGGCTTGGGTGCTTTGTGCACATGCTTAGGACAGGAGAGGAAGCGCAGGTGCAGAGACGCAGCCAGCCTGCAGCTGGGGCAGAGCAAGCGTTTGCTCCGTCCCTGTGCCTCACAGCTCCCAGGGAAGCTGCCAGGAGCTGGGTGCCCATCTCCCCTTCACCTGTGTTTAGACCCACACTGGGCAGTGGCTGAGGAGGACTGTTAACGCAAGGCACCCCTGAAAATGTGAACTGAGCAGTAAACATTTATTAAGAAAGGAGTCTGCTATGTGATAGAAAGATGAGTGAAGCCAGAGTCCCTGCTCTAATGGAATTTAGCCAGGCTCAGGGGGTAAGATGCAAACAGCAAAGGGGGAGGGCATGGGAAGGGCTTTCCCCCTTATGACTTCCCCTAACCCTCATTTGGGTGTTTCTCTGCTTCCCCCTCAGTCCATCTGCACAAGAAGGTTTGCCCTGGACCTAGAACCCAACCTGCCAGCCTGGCCCAGGCACACATCAGGATAATCTTCATGAGGCAGGACCCCCTTCCCACGTGAGAGGGGAGGAGGCTCCGCTTCACCAGAACAGAGCAGTAGCGGGATTGCCAAGGGGGACTTGGAAAGAGAAATGGCTTCCAGCTGTCGCGTGGACGGCACCCTGTCTATATGCATGTATGGGAGCATATTCTCCTGGAATCTGTAGCTTTCACATCCCTCCTGCAGTCAGGGTCACTAGCATATAGTTGGGGAAACTATATAAAGTGCTACTCTGTATAGTGGAAACTCATAGATTCTAATGAAAACCTCAGTCACCCCACTTTCAGGCGTTTCTTAATACACTGCTACAGTAATTTTGGAAGGCTATTTTTCTGTAACATGCATTTTTCTGCTTCCTGCCTTCCCACAGGAGAGTTAAACTTTGGAACCCCCTCATCCTTTTCTCCCTTCCCTCCCTGTGCCTTACTGTCTGACTCCGCCTTCGCTTCTCACTCTTTCTCTCCTTTCTGCTTTTATTTTTTTTAAATGGACAGTGATATGTGCCCCCTGTACTTTGGGCTGTTTCAGATGAAATGTGGGGTGCAGGTTTCAGCGAGGCGGTAGGGCAGAAATGAAAGTGTATCTCACGCAGACAGGGGTTTCCAGAGGGTGCGCGGCCCAGACCTGGCTCCCCGACACACCGGAGGGGGGTTCGCACCGGGTGCGGGCTGTGGCTGTGGCTGTGGCTGTGGCCTTTGTCTCTTTGGGTCTTTACAGGCACTTTAGGCAGCTGCCACACAAGTCAGTAAAGACTTTGAGAAGTGAGGAATGGTTAGAAATGGACATGGCACAAAGTGCAGTGACGAAGGGGGGGTGTGTGGCTATACATGTAGTTTACATCTGTGTTTATTCATTTTCTTGTATTATTTATTGTTTATTTTTTCTTTTTATTGAGTTTATGGGGGTGACATTAGTTAATAAAATTATACAGGTTTCAGGTGTACACTTCTGTATCATCTGTATATTGCATTGTGTGTTCAGCACCCCAAGTCAAGTCTCCCTCTGTCATTATTTATCCCCCTTTTACCTTCTTCTGCTTCCCTCCACCCCACTTTCCCTCTGTAATCACCATACTGTTCTCTGTGTCTATGAGCTTTATTGTGTGCTTGGTTTTTTTTTACATTTGTGCTTATTTAAAAATACCATCCTGACCTTTTAAATTGCAAGACAAAAGGTCCCTTAGAATCCTGAGAAGACTCTTCAGTGACCACGCCTCACTTATAACCCTCTAGCAGCCATCCCCTCTGTCTGAGTGCAGCTCTGTATCGTTTTGAGCAGAAGTCCCACCTTGAGTAATTCTTCTTGGTTACCACTTACTGTTTATCAATGAGAGGGAACCAATCTGGTTTTTCCATTTTTTCTTAACGACAATAACTTTATATGAAACACCCAATCATTATCCTTGCCCTCAGTGAGAGAGGGACAATGAGATTGCCCTTCCCTAGAATGGGGAATCACCTGTTACAGGACATTATGGACTCATTCCTACAGGTGCACAAGAAAGGGAGCAGAGGAATGAGTCCTGAGCATTTCACCTCAAACCCTCTCTGTTTTTTGTTGTTGTTTGTTTTATTTTGTTTTGTTTTTTTCCTTTCTCTGGTTTTCTGCCCCCTCCGTGGTGTGGATTTTGCCCTGGGCAGTTCTGTTTTAACAAATTATTTGGACATGATTCCTGCATGTTAATAACTGTAGGTTTTCTATCTGTTCTAAGAATGTATGTGATGGATGCGTTGAGGTCAAGTTAGTGTGGCCACAGGAGGAGAAGAGAACAAGGTTTGGAAGGAAGAAGTTTATTATAATCACGGGTCCCAGAGAGGGAGTCACTGCATGCCATGCAGAGCCACAGGGGAAAACCTAAGAGTGGAGGCAGAAGTCAGAAGTGAGGGGAGAGTTTAAGCCACATCCTTTACTGGGGTTTCTGTGGGAAAGGCAAGGCAGAGCAGGGTATGCAATACTGGCAGGATTTGGACGATAGGGATGGTCTCTGGTTGCCTGGAACCTGGCCGGGGCCCTGGCCCTGGGATGATTAAGGCTGAGGAATATTGCCTCCTGGGGTGTACTGGCCAGAGAGAGGAGACCTGTCTCTGGATTGTTAGTTTGCATATCAAAGGCACGCACCAGGCCAGCCCTTTGTTATCTCTAAGAACTGGCTAGTCCTGGGAGGAACAGTCTCTCCCCAGCTAGAAAGCTTTTTTTAAGTGTCAAAACATTATAATATACAGAAAATAAAAAATATATGCAATACATTATCACCGTATGGAGAAAAACACAGAAGTGCTGTATCAAACAGGTCAAAGCTTTAAAACTGTTATTGAGGATGTATAAATTTGGGGCAAAATACATTTGTTATCACAAAGGGATTTACTTACCATCTAACAAAATACTTTCACTGCATTGATATTGGACATTCACTAAGAAAGGACCAGAAAACTAAAATTATAATGCATACAAGAATGTTTCTTGAAAGGTAATTTATTATACCTATACAGCAAAAAAATTATTCTCATTTTCTCAAAATGCAATTACTGGTCTTTTGTGAAACTACAGTTTTTGGTATTATTTTTGGTAGTTTAATGTACAGTGAACATATTGGTGACGCTCACATGAATGAATGATAAATTATAGTTATCTATTTTAAGGTTATGAAGAAGGCAAAATATTTGTGAAGTAAGCCTGTGTATTAGTCCGTTTTTTATTCAGAGCTCCAGCAGATCACTGCTTCCAGTATATGAGTCTTTTGATTTCCATGTGCATGTCTAATAGGTCTTCTTATAAGAATACCAGTTGTCTCACAAATTCTTCCCATTGTTAGAAGAAATGTTTTTGTTTGGCTCCTATAATATGGGGGAAGAATTGCATGTTGCACTGATGTGGTAAAAGTACATCTTCCAAGAACTAAAGGGCATCTTCTCGTGGGACCCCAAGGCAGGAGACAGGTCAGAGGTCTAGGTGGAAAATGTATCTGGTGGTCTGGGTTGGGGCGTGAATAAAGAATTACCCAAATGACCAGCTGTGGTAGGGAGAAGGGTAGGCATGGTGAGGTTTGCCTGAAAAGGGGAGACTAGATTTTAGAAATGGTGCATCCTGCATCTTTCACACTGTACTGTTTGTTTTGCTTAATTACATATAAGGTATGGTAGACAGAATAGTGGCTCCCCAAAGATTTCCATGTCTTAGTTCCTAGAACCTGTGAATATGTTACCTTAAATGGAAAAAGAACTTTATGTTAAGGACCTCGAGTTGCAGAGATCACTCTGGACTATCCAGAGAGACGCAGATGCATGGGCCGGTATTCATGAGTGCTGGACTGCTGCGGAAAATGAGAAGAGCCAGAGCTGGGAGTCCGGGTTAGGGGTGCAGACAGCCTTGAAGAATAAATGAGATTTTGGGAGTTGTGGGGAGCAGCAAGGAGGAGCAGGGGGACATTATAAACAAAAGCAAAGAGCCAGAAAGACTTGGGGGCAGGGACACTAACTGTGCTGAAGGAAGAATAGAAGGTTCTTGTGGGAAAGGAAATTATGCTGTACAAGGAGTTTGGGGTCAACTGTTTAATTAGATAATGTGGTTGAGCTTCATTCTGTGGAAATTACAAAAAGCGTTGAAGTAGTGGACTCACACTGCATACCATGGCAACAGCGACAGCAACAGAGCAACTAAGTCTTGTGGAATCCTTCACCATCCCCAAAGTACACAGGTTGTCAACTGGGACATACTGGAAGTAATGCGTGCCAAGTGTGAGATAAGTCTGCATTGGACAGTGACAGCAAGGCGAGGAAGCAAGGGGTCAGTGAGAATATAGTAGCCCCCTTTATCCGCGGGAAGTGCGTTCCGAGACCCCCAGTAGATGCCCGAAACTGACTCGGGTAGTATTGAACCCTATATATACGATGCTTTTTCTTATACATACATACCTTTGATGAAGTTTGATTTATAAATTAGGCACAGTAAGAGATGAACAACAATATCTAATAATAAAATAGGACAGTTATAACACTATACTGTAATAAAAGTTATGTGAGTGTGGTCTCTCTTGCTGGTCTGATGACCAGGATGGCTACCAAGTGACTACCGGGTGGGCAGTGTATACAGCACGGATATGCTGGACAAGGGGATGACCCACCTCGCGGGCCCTCGACTGGGATAGTGAGAGAATTCCTCATGCCACTCAGAACAGCATGAAATTTAAAACTCATGAGTTGTTTATTTCTAGAATTTTCCATTTAATACTTTTAGGCCACAGTTGACCCTGGGTAACTGAAACCGTGGAAAGTGAAACGGTGGGTAATGGAGGACCACTGTGCTCTGGAAACCTACGTGTAGACAGGATGACCAATGGGCTGTGGAACTGGGGGTGGGGAGAAGCCAGGGGAAGCTTCTGGGTATCAAGTGAAGAGGTAATTCACCACATCAGGCTGTCAGGAAGGGGCTTGCTTTTCAGGAAAAGATGCCATTTGGTGCAAGATAAGCTGAATTTTACATAGGACTGCGACATTCAGTTTCCTATAAGTAGTTAGATCTTAGAACTGATTTTAATGATTATAAAAAAAGAAATCTGGGAGGTACGTAATTGGGATTTGGCTTCCTCAATTAATACAAAAGTCTTCTATGCCCAAGCCTTGAAAAGCTCTCCAAGGAAAGGGTGTGTTTATGCAGCAGGGAGATGGCCCAGAAGACCAGGGCAGGCTCGGTGGTGGCTGTAAGGGGCAGAGCAGGGACAGTAAGGATAATGCCCAGAAATGTAAAGACTCCAGGCAAAGGCCCATCCAGGAACTATTCTATAATGAAGGAGCCAGAGGGATATGACCTCTTGGTGAACAGCTTTCTACCTATACCTAAGGGGTGTAATAGCGCCCCCGTGAGGAGGTATCCCTGGGAGATCTGGACTCTTTGGGTGGGGTCGTCATAAGGTATCCCTGGGAGATCTGGACTCTTTGGGTGGGGTCGCCATGGGAGCTTTTGCTGGGCTCTTACTAGACAGGTGACAGGCAATTCCAGATCTTCAGCAGATGCAGCTGAGGATGGCTTTAAAGGACAGTGGAGCATTTTCCTACTTGCTGACTCTAGGGACCCAGGGCTGTAAGAATGTCTGTGAAGCAATTGATGATTCCCTAAAGATACCACACAGAAGTTCTAGATCGAAGCATGAGGTGTGCGTGCACTTAGGGAAGGGCTGCTGTGTGGGTGCTGACTCCTTCCTGGGTGTGGCCACATCACCCCTGGACTTGGACAAGCCAGGACAGACTGTCAGGCCCCCAGCTTTTCCCCACCCCCTTCTTTGTCTCTGAAGAAGGCTCCTTTCTCCCCCTGTGCCTCTTTGAAAGGGTGAGCTGCTTGCCATCCCCCACTTTCCAGTTGTTGGCACCCTCCTCGCCCCAGCCTGGGGTTTTTGAAAGGGCACAGCCGTAGGTCTGTCCATGGACACGTGGCTGAGGAAGAACAGGATACATTGACTTTGTTGCCTGTGTACGTGGTAGCTCCATTCTGTTGTTTTTTTTTAATGCTTAAACAGGGTTTAAAACAGTTCTTAACACATAGTCACATCTCCCAAGTTGTCTTTTTTTGAGATAGTGAGTTGACCAACATTCGTGTGCCTCCCAGAGACTCTACTTTGCGTCATATAGTGCACACACCCACACAATTCTGATATTTATTCCTAGTACTGAGAAATTAAGTGCAACTCACATTTTATTCATCCCAGGATACTCGCATGGGCATTCGTGTGCTTGAGAGAGATGGCCCTGGCGTGAAGACGAGCTGCAGCGCCCTGCATTTTGAACCATATTGACAATTACCCTTCCATCTTTGGAGGAAATGTAGCAGCTAAGAAATATGTGTTGCAGAATAAGAGAAAAGGACCCAAGATTTCTGTTTTAAAAATGTGTTTCTTAACTTGTTCTCTGGCATAATTTCTGCATTTATGGATAGTACTTCTCAGCCTTTCATGAAATTTCTGCCTCTTATATGTGGAAAAAACAGAGGCTGTTTTAAATGATAAAAACAAGCTTTAATCTAGTCCAAGAAACTGGGGGAAATACACTTTTTTTCCTAGCTTCAGCTCCATTTTCCTACCTAATGTTAAATATGGCTATTTCTCCCTATTTAGAGGGTTTTCTTTGTAGAATATGAATGAGCTATTTACTGAGTAACAAAAAGACAAGCCTTTCAAGTACAAATGGAGCTTTGGAGATCTCTCAATTTGAAAGACTAATCTCTGTATAAACACAACTGTTTCTCCATATTGCTGGGAACACTCCATCTAGCTGTTTGGCCACATTTTCTATTATGGTTTTTATAATATGAAACTATGGCTAATAGCTCAGCAGAGAAGTAGTTGGGCACAGTAGCATAGGGATGTGTTTATATTGCCTTAAACTGTGTTGATGAGCAAAGAATAGTAATTTTCTATAGAAATTGCTCTAATCTGATAAATAAAATTAGACATTGTGTATTTTCATTCCCCTACATTTATCTGAGCTCAGGTCAACCAGTAATCTCATTTCAGTGTTACGGTTTTTCTTATTAAATGTCTGGTTATTATACCTGTTGCTTTTAGGCTCAAAGTCTTATAGCAAGCTTTTCTTTTTCTCTGTGCAAATGAATGACCTAACATCAAGACTATCTTCTATAGGGTATAATTTGGAGGTCACTGTGTATTTAGCACATTCCACCAGGAAGCATACCTGGATATGGAAAGATGGAGCCATTGCATTCAGAAATACCCTTTGAAGCCTACAGAGCCTGACTGTTTTGAGCTTCACATCCCTGTAGGTGGGACTTGTGAAACCCTCCCCCTCTCCAGCTCCCACCCCCAAGGGGTTTAGGACATAACTGGGTTAGTGAATTCATGTCTTGATAGACTGAAGAGAAAAATGAGGCTCTGTGCTCCATATTCATGTGCATCTGCCCCTCGTGGTGACATGCTAATCGGTTGGCCTGGGCACAAGACTAGGAAGCGCAGGCTTCCTGTTGCTCGCACAGTGTGTCTTGTCTTCTGTGATGGGAGGAAGGCAGATGAGTTGAGTGGGGCTGGAGGAAACATTGCTCAGCCCAGGATGGCAGCCTTTAGAGATAAACGCAAATGATTGTCTTTTCTAGGAAGCTTTATATTGAAAATCTACATAGCTATTAATAGGTATATTGCTATTTTGTAATTTAAATTAGGTAATGTTTAACTTGCATAAAGTTGGTTTTACAAATCTGGGTATATATTCTGTTTATTCCTGTGATTTAGTTAAGTGGCATTCAGTTGTTGCTTACCCAACAGCATGCCCACCTTTCATTCGCATGCTGTAGTTTTCAGTTATTCTGAAGGTCAGGTGAATATGTTCAAATTCTGTTAGCCTGCTGGAGTCAGAAATGAAAAGGTGGTTTAACCTTCTATAACCTTTTAAAGAATCATACGTTATCAGGAAATCAGCTGATAGGAGTTACGGACAAACACACCATCCTGACTATTTTCAACTGTTAAAAAGGAGTAAAAGGGATGAAGAGTGGAAAGGGTGGGTGTGCTGAAGCGTTTAATTTTGGAGTACTACTTATTCATTCATCACTTGATGGATTCTGCAACCTCGTTCTGGCTCAAGAGGGCAATATTCCGTGCCATTTATGCCCTCTTTGGCTCACAACACCTCGAAACCACATTGCATTTGGCATCAGGGTCAGTATCTGTTGGTGGGGGACATGGAGCCAAATGGAAATGGGACTTCCTAGTAGGGCTTGTGGCTTGGCAGAGGATTGTTGTGGGAAAGACACTAAGTTCATTTAGGCAGTTTCTTCCTCTTCACTAACAGTGTTTTTCTTTATTCCTAAAGCAATGCTAAATTATGGACATGTATATAAACTATAATGCTGTAAGTTAAATGGGCCACTCTCTCAAATCTCAACCTCTTCAACTCTCTTCCCCCTTTGCTGATTTTTTTTAACACTTGTCATTAATTAGCATACTATGGGTCTTACTTATTTTGCTTTTTGTCTCTAGAAGGATATATATGTCTGTTTAGTGTACTAATGTGAAGTACCCGCTGTACTTAGAACAATGCCCAGGAGTACAGTTAATATATGTTGAATGAAATAATAAACTAATATTTTAAATGATGCTCAGGGCATAGTTTTTGTATAGTAATACATATTGTGCAATTAATTATCTTTCAAAAAAGAATAAAATTGTAGTCAATGTAAGAAATTCAACCAATTTAATACACCACATTAACAGAAATGAATGAAAAAACCCCACATGCTCATCTCAATAGACACCAAAAAAAGGCATTTGATAGAATTTAACATCCTTAAAAAAACAAAACAAAATAGAAGGGGACTTCTTCAACTGAGTAAAGGGCATTTATGGAAAACCCACCACTAACAACATATTCAATGGTGAAAGACTGAAAACATTCCCCTAAGATCAGGAACAAGAAAACAAGGATACCTCCTTTCACTTTTGCTATTCAATATTGTATGGGAACTCCTAGCCAAAGCAGTTGGAAAGGAAATAATAGGCACTTGAATTGCAAAGAAAGAATAAAACTATCTCTATTTGCAGATGACATGAACTTATGTATAGAAAATCCCAAAGGGTCCACAGAAAAGCTACTAGAGCTAATAAACAAATCCAGCAAAGTTGCAGGGAAGAAGGTTAACACAGAAATTGTGTTTCTATACATGTGTGATGAACCATCTAAAAAGAAAATTAAGGAAGTATTTCCATTTAAAATAGCACCTAAAAGGGTAAAATACCTAGAAATAAATTTAACCAAAGAGAAAAGACATGCATACTGGGAACTACAAAACATTGCTGAAAGAGATTTAAAGAAGACTTTAATTCAGTGGAAAGACATCACGTATTTATGGGTAGGAAGACTTAATATTGCTAAGATGTCAATATTACCCAGAATGATCTACAGATTCAATGCAATCCCTATCAGAATTCCAAAGGGGTTTTTTTTTGTTTGTTTGTTTTTGTGAAAATGCAAAAGCTGCTTCTCAAATTTATGTGGAATTGTAAAGGGTTTTAAATAGCCAAAATAATCTTGAAAAAGAACAAAGTTGGAGGACTCATACTTCCCGATTTCAAAACTTATAAAGCTACAGTAATGAAAACAGTGATACTGGCATAAGGATAGACATAGAGACCATATAAATAGAATAGACCAGAAATATACACCCGTACATCTATGGCCAACTGATTTTTGACAAGGATGCCAAGTCTATTCAACGAGGAAAGAATATTCTTTTCAACAAATGGTGCTGGGACAACTGCATTTCCAAAGAATGAAGTTGCATCTCTACCTCGCACCAGATACAAAAATTACCTCAAAGTGGAACAATTACCTTAATGTAAGAGTTAAAACTACAAAGCTCTTAGAAGAAAACACAGGGGAAATTTTTCATGACCTTGGATTTGGCAGTGGATTCTTAGATATGATACCTAAAGCATGAGCAGCAAAATTAAAGAATAGGTAAACCTGTCTTCATCAACTTTTGTGCATCGGAAAATATTATCAAGAAAGTAAAAAGACATGCTACAGAAGGTAGAAAATATTTTCAAATTACCTGTATCATAAGAATATCCAGGCAGTGTAAAGGACTCCTAAAACTTAACAAAAAAGACAACCCAATTAAAAATGGGCAAGGACGGCAAAAGAAACAATAAACAAAATTAAAAGACAACTTATAGAATGGGAAAAAATACTTGCAAGTAATATGTCCGATAAGAGGTTAACATCCAAAATATATAGAGAACTCATACAACTCAATAGCAAAAACACGCATACTAATAATCCAATTTAAAATGGGTAAAGGACCTGAATAGACATTTTTCCAAGGAAGATAGGTCAACAGGTACATGAAAGGTGCTCTACCTCCCTAATCATCAGGGAAATGTGAATCAAAACCACATGAGATACCACCTCACACCTGTTAGAATGGCTGTTATCAAAAAGACAAGAGATAAGAGCTGGAAAGGATGTGGAGAAGAGGAAACCCTTTCACTGTTGGTGAGATTATACAGTGGTGCAGCCACTATAGAAAAGCATGGAAGTTCCTCAAAAAGTTAAACATAGAACTACCACATGACCTAGCAGTTCTACTTCTGGGAACATATCTGAAGGAAATAAAAACACTATGTTGAAGAGATATCTGCACCCCTATGTTCACAGCAGCATTATTCACAGTAGCCAAGACATGGAAAGAAAACAACCTAAGTGTCTATCAACAGGTGAATGGTTAAAGGAAAGGTGCTACACACACACACACACACACACACAGGAATATTATTCAGCCACAAAAAGAAGGAAATCCTGCCATTTTGCAACAACTTGGATGGATCTAGAGGACATTGTGCTAAGTGAAACAAGCCAGACAGAGAACGACAAGTACAGTGTGATCTTACCTACATGTGGAATCTTAATAAAATAAAAAAGAAGAAGAAGAAGAAGAAAAACCCTAATAGAAAAAGAGATTAGATTGTGGTTGCCAGAGGTGATGGGGTAGGTGGGAGGGTGAATTAGATGAAGGTGGTCAAAAGGTGCAGACCTCCAGGATAAGATAAATAAGTACTAGGGGGTTAATGTACAACAGGATGGCTGTGCTTAACACCACTGTATGGTATATATGAAAGTTGTTAGAGGAGTAGATCCCAAGAGCTCGTATGATAAGGAAAACACATTTTTTCTTCTGTGTCTCTCTGAGATGGATGCTGATTAACCTCATTGTGGTAGTCATTTCACAGAGTAGGTAAGTCAGGTCATTATGCTGTGCCCCTTCCATTTATACAGTGCAGTCTGTCAATTAAATTTCAATAAAACTGGAAAATTCTAAAAAAAAATATCAAGAAAGAAAATGGGCAAAGGACTTGAATAGACATTATTCCAAAAAGGAAATGCAAGTGGCCAAAAGCACATGGAAATATGCTCAACATGCTTAGTTATTAGGGGAAATACAAATCAAAACTACAGTGAGATACCACTTAGTAGGGGGGCTATAATTTAAAAAATCGGAAAATAAGCACTGGGAAGGATATGGAGAAATTGGACCCTGTGCGTTCCTGGTAGGAATTTAAAATGGTACAGTTGCTATGGAAAACAGTTTGACAATTCCCCAAAAGCTCAGTGTAGAACTGTCATATGACCCAGCAATTTCACTCCTAGGTATATACACCAAAGAGTTGAAAACAGGAACTCAAACACATATTTGTACACCAGTGTTCATTGTAGCATTATTCACAACAGCCAAAAGGTGGAAACACTCCAAATGTCTGAATCAACTTATCAGCTGATGAACTGATAGGTAAAATGTGGTACGTCCATACAATGGAATATTATTCAGCCACAGAAAAGAGTGAAGTTCTCATATAGGCTACAATGTGAATGAGCCTTGAAAAGCATTATGCTAAGTGAAATCTATGAGGCACAAAAAGATGATTTTTGTATAATTCTACTTATAGGAGATATCTAGAATTGGCAAATTCCTAGAGACAGAAAGTAGATTAGAGGTTATCAGGAGCTAGGGGGAGGGGAGAATGGGAGTTTACTGTTTGCTGGTTACAGAGTTTCTGTTGGAGTGAAGGAAATGGATTGGAAACACATAGTGGTGATGGCTGTACAATAGTTGAATGTAATCCATACTACTGAATTGTATACTGAAAATGGTTAAAATGGCAAAATTTATTATATAGAGCTTACCACCAAAAATTAAAAAAAATAATGGAATTATTTGGAATGGAATTAATAATGTTGAGTTTAATTTCTCCTTCTTCAGACTAATGTCTCACAAATCTGGGTATGAGAAGAGATTAGGTAATAAACTGCCTCTGTATGACTGTTACAATATTTAGTAACCCTTGATATCTGGAGGGAATTCATCTGAAGACTTTTGCAAATCTCCACATATGAGGCTGCAGAGATGTTTGGAGAGAGCCTCCTGGCTCTCTCCAGAATCACAAATAGTGAAATAAGTGTTTCCTCATCCTTAAGTTTAATGGTCATGGTTCGTGGAGAAATAGTTTTCAGAATTTTGCAAGTGTTTATGAGGATGATTAGAAAATAAAAATGTCAGGGTGAGATGTAGGTTCCAGTTCTGTGGCCGAGTCCCTCACCAGCCCAGTGGTTGTACACAGTCCTCACAATGTGTGATTCAAATTTGTACTGGAGCAGAACAGCAAATATCCTGGACCACTGGGCCATAGCTTCATGAGAGATGTGAAGTCACCTTGCAACCCGCCTGGTATGTAATAATGAGCTCTAGAAAATTTCCTTAATAGATGAGCAGGTCACTCTCAGGTAGTTGAAACCGTCATCTCAAATCTGGCGATGCTTGTGGCGGTTCTGTGCAGCAGTGCTTTTAAAGAGCACCCTTTGAAGTCAGGAATGCCCTCTGAGAAGTGGAACGTTCGGTCCGCAGTGGTGGCACGTCCCCTTTGTCTCGCTGAAGTGAGGACTGCAGCTTCTTGATTTCTCCTCCCATGTGCGGCGTGAAGGAAGACTGGTGCAAGGCGGTTGTTTCCGCCTTCCCCAGGTTGGTGCCTCACCCCTTGGCCGCACAAGTACCATCCTCACTCGCCAGTGCTCCGCCCTGCCCTTAGCTTCCATTTCTCCCCAATATGTTGGGCAACCAGAGTGCCCTGCTGAGACCACTCTGATGATGGCATGTGTGGGGCCATCATAACTGCCCCCTTCCTCTTGCGGCTGACTCTGCAACCACACTCACCTCTCCACGTCCAGGCTGACCTGGCTAAAGAAACTTGTTCACACACTTGGAGATCTTTTTGTAAAGTCCTCTAGATATCATTAATGATGCCATAATTCGTTTGCAACACTTTCAGTATGTCCTAATGACTGGCGGTACTTTCCCTATTGGCTGTTCTTTATGGCCTTTCTGACTGGTTTGTTCTGATGGGCCCCAGGTCTGCCTCTTAGGGCCAGACCGAGGCCTGCCCTTTCTGGCCTTAGAGTAGCCCCGCATAAATGGGCATCTGTCAGAATCACTCGTAACCTTGATCTGGTTCAGGCGATGTGCATATACTAATAGGTAAGCAACGATCAAGTTCTCTGCTCTAGCAGCCTGTCCCTGTGTACCTGCTACGTAGGGATAGTGAATGCTGTGGAGACGAGAAGCTCTTAACACGCGTCTCACTCACAGTAAGCACCATCATCACCATTAGAAAGGAACAAAGCATTGTTTTTCTGTTTTAATTGGGAGGAGGGAGGAAAAGGCTCCCTCAGTGGTTCTTCAATTTTTTGTGCATCAGATCACTGCATCCCCCGAGACTCAGAAGACCTGGGGTGCTCTGAGAGTTTCTATGTCGTACAAGTTTGCACATAACGCTGCTGCTGCAACATCAAAGGGGCTGTGCTTTGAGAACCAGTAGCCTAGAGCACTGGAGAGCCTGATGGAGGCAGAAGAAGGAGATGTCAGGAGAAGAAAGGATGCGGAAGACAGAGTTGCATACCTCCCAGCTTTGCCTGGACAGCCCGGATCCGGATAAACTGAGTTTCCCTGTTTTATGCTAATCACTCACTGATGAGGCTACATTTTTCTTGAAGAACAATGTTGTTTGTTTTGTTTTTAAGGTTTTTTTTGAGTCTTTGGTGTTATAAAAGAATTTACTCAATAGCTATTACCTTACAGTTCCAAGAGTAGACGTGAATCTTAGTCATGAGAAGGAAACGCAGAGCACAGAAGTATTGGTTTTGATCCAGAGAAACTAGATTCTTGGTGTTAGGCAGGTCATTCATTTGGATTAATTTGTCTTAGCCACAGAAATCAAAGCTGCCCACCTCCCAGGAGCCTAGCAGGACCGAGAGTGAAGCAGACGTGACTTTGCACGAGGCCTCGCTGCGTCCCATCCAGCCTCCACCACGGCCAGTCCACAGGTGGCACTCTCCCTGCCGTCCTCTGAAGAACTGCCTCCCGAATCCCAGTAATCGAATCGGTTCTCTGCACTTTGAGATGCCATGGAGTTCATTGAAACCTGGAAGTATGACAGCCCTGGCCTTCCTTGTTTTCATTCAGGCACTTGAAGGGGATGGCCAGCAAGCTGGGCAGATAAAAGAAGTCATTTAGGCTTCAGTTTCAGATAAAAGACTTGAGGTTCATGAAATGTTCCAGAAGCATAACAATGTAGCTTCTGTTCTGTGCTGTGAAACACATTAAGAATATGAACAAAGGAGCAGCACTGTGGAGTCTGCAGGATCCCGACCCTGCCAAGGCTGTGAGCCAAGTCTCAGGATTTGGGCGTCCTTCGAGCTAATGAAAAACCCACCTGACAGGCTCCTTGGTCCTATTCATTCTCCTACCCCCATCCTCTCTTTTTACCTTAACTTGCACCTGCTGGCCTTAGTGTTGCCAGGAGGGTTCTGGACAAACAGTTTTAACATCAAGTGCAGTAAAATTATTTTATTTATGAATCATACAGGCCCCTGGTTAATGCACACTACAAAATGTTATATTGTCTCATGAATAATGTTGCTGCACAAATATATTATATCTTTGTTTTCAATGGATGAAAAAGGGCAGGTTTCATAGTTCATAGTGGGCATTTATGAGCAAAAATTCATCTCTTCTTTGGTAATATGTAAAGAAGACTTTGTGGCCAGGCCTGCCTGTGTTTTACAAATTTTCAAGGATATTGTTAATTTTTAATTTATAATCTCAGTATGTCATTATTATTCTCTGAACAGCATTTGTTTGTAGAAGTAACATTAATTAAGCTTCTCAACTGAAATGAAAATATTTTACGGGAATACAGTGAATTCCTGTCCCTCTCAGCCTCCCCCCAGCACATCAGATGGGTTTAAACATTTGAAGGCAGAATATAGTACACAGAAAAAGCAAACCTAATTATAGCCTAACGATGCCAGGTGAGTTGTGTTCACTTTAAAATGGAGACATTAAATCTGTCTTCATCTTACCCAGACTACAATCCCAGACAGGAAAGGAAGAGCACGCTGCCTGGATGCTTCCTGCCATCCCTAGCTTCTCTAGTTGTTGTTATAGGCACTTGTCCAGAGTTGAGGTGTCTCTGAATGAGTACAGTACCCCAGCCAGACAAACTCAAACATTTGGTTGGTTTTGGTGTCCTGAGGTCAGGCTGGATATGTCTGGCTCCAGGTGACAGTTATAGAGGGCTTGGCTGATCGAGGAAGATGGATAGCCCAAGAACTCCAGGCAGTGGCGCTGGTTCAGTTTTCCTCTTGGAGTCAGGTCACTGACAAGAGTATTGGTCCTGTTTGGTGTGGGGTTAAATTGGTTCATGGAACAGAGGCAGATGCCATGGTTTCCTGGGACCTGCGGCTTGGGATCTGAGGTTTCCTGAGTCTCTGGTGTGGCTCCATCTGGTTTCTGGGAAGCCCCCAAGGAAGGTTTAGACCAATAGAGTGCTGACTTGAGTCCAGAGGAAATAGAACAGACTGGCAGATTCAAGGATGCCACATTGGTTTGCTGTTTTCAGTTCTGTGCTTTGCACTTTTTCTAAACTAGACCTTTTTCATTTAGGCCCGGCCGCTCTTCTCCCTCCCACTGTAAGGAATGCCAAGTTAGCAGTGGCGGTTCTGTTTTATATTAATATAGTGTGTTTTGTGGCTGCTGTCCCAGATGCCTTTATGTATTGTGGCATTGCGGACTCCTGTTACCCTGCTTAAAGTGCATGACATCTTGTGGGTAGCCAGCAAGACCTTGTCCCTTCCCCCCAGAACTCACAGCCTCATCAGGAAATAACGAATAATAGGAAACAGCTCACAGTAACAAGCAGTGTATGACTACTTGCTAAACTGTGGTTCTGATAATAAAGGATACATTCAGCAGAGGAGTCCAAGAACATGGTATGGAGAGGTAGGATGTGATTGTACCTCATGAATGGAAGGGAGAAGAGAGGCCATTATAGGGGAACAAAATAACTTGAGTAAAGGGACAGAGATGGAAATGAAAATAGTTATGTTCATGGGGATGTGGGAGATTGGTTTCATTAGAATAGAGAGCTTGTTAGGGGAATTGGTGACATAAATTGGATTAACCTGGGGAACCAGACAGTGAAGAACCTTTAAACCTGTAATAGCCTTAACACTTGATGCAGAGGCAAGTGAGAGCCTTGATTGTAAACCCATGGACTGTAAGTTCCTTAGGGACGGGGGCTGCATGTACATGAGAGGTTGCAAATTGGCAGTCATGGGCCACATCTGGTCCAGACATGTGTTTGGTTTGGCGCATACACTGTTGCCTGTCAGTGTTTTAAAAATTATGAATAAACTGCCAATGTTAAAAAAAATTAGGAAACTTCACGTTAAGCGGGTCAAATTTCTGTCTTAAAAAATGGGAAGATGTAGTAGCAGTTGGGCCTGCATTGTTAGTGGTCCTTGGTGGTGGTGGAGTAGCACATAGTTCCCCAGGGCCCTTGCTGTCTCCTCCACACAGAGGCCATGGGTCTTCTGTAGATGTCGTGACGATTGCCTTGTCCCCTTCCTCCTGTCCCTCTCCCACTTCACTCCGCATTGCCTGCCCGGCAGCTGGTGGGGAGTTCGTGTGGCACTGGGTATGGTCCTCTGCAAATTTTTGCCTGACCTAATGCCTTTAAACATTAATAAGAGAATGGAGCGATGTGGGTAATATTTATTAATATTTTTTGTTTTGTGTGTTCCCATTTGATTTGTGTGTGTTTTTTATTGAATTTATTGAGGTGACATTGGTTAATAAAATTATATAGTTTCAGCTGTACAGTTCTATAATATATCATCTGTATATTGTGTTGTGTGTTCACCACACCAGGCCAAGTCTTCTTCTATCGCCTACACCCCTTTTCTACCTACCCCCCGTCCCCTTTGGTGAATTAGATGGTGCCTTATATCACAAAAAGTGCTGTACTGACTAACATTTGTCTTATCCCTTTTGATGTATCAAGAAAAGTTACTTATGGGAAAATGATGAAGGTGGTCAGAATAAAATAAATGTCATGGGGAGATAATATAAAGCATAGTGACTATAGTTAATACTGTACTGCATATTTGAAAATTGCTGAGAGTATATCTTAAAGATTTCATCACAAGAAAAACAATTGCAACTATGTGTGGTGATGGATGTTTGCTTATTGTAGTGATCATTTGCAGTATATACATAGTCTTCACAATGGCCTGGGCTTTTTAAGAGACTGAAGTTATATTAATGAATACGTTCATAATTTGGTGGAATTTTTCTGAGGTAAAGAATAAAAAAAGCAACACCAGGAGTAAGAAACCCTGTTTGTGCCCATTCGGCGTGGCTCAGTAGTTGAGCATGAGCCTAGGATCCAGGAGATCGCAGTTCGATTCCTGGTCAGGGCACATACCCAGGTTGTGGGCTGGATCCCCAGTAGGGGGCGTGCAGGAGGCAGCCGATCAGCGATTTTCTCATCATTGATGTTTCTATCTCTCTCTCCTTCTCCCTTCCTCTTTCTGAAATCAGTAAAGATATATATATATTTTTAAAGGCAAAAAAAAAAGCAAACTTGATGGTGCCCTGACTTTCTCTTAAGAGGGGAACTTCTTTCTGCTTCCTTTTGCCTTCCAGCAAGATAGCTGTGGTGTTAGATTTCCCTTCCTAAGTCTGAGTGAAGTTGAGGCCCTGACCTTCCCAGGAAGAGGTGTTTGTTGATGAGACTCACGACCAGAAGAATAAGCTGAAAGAGAAGTCCACTTGGCTGGAAAATACAAGCGTACCCGAGAAATCAGCTGACTGCAGTCCTCCATGCTCACCCATCATCAACCTTTGTAACCAACCAAGGAAACAGAAAAAGGAGTGCTTCCAGAAAAAAGCTCCCAACTGTTTTCATTTTGTGAACTACTTGTATTTCCGTTCAGCAGTTGCCGAAGCCTGAGAGTTGGGATAGAGCCCGACTCTGTGCAGGTAGAGTGGCATGGAGCAGATCTTTAGTAACAAAGGGGAAGGCTTTGGAAGACTGAGGGTGGAGCTCGTTTTAGGATTTTGGAAAGAGGACAGTAGGTATTTTCTAGTCTAACTGCCTTTTTTTCATAGCCGAGAAAAGCTGTGGTCCAGAAAGCAAGCTGGTAAGCCCAGGGGATATCCAGGTACTTATGTATCACAGCTGTTCTCCTGACCTCCAGTTCACTGCTGTTTTTGATGAGCTGTGTGCACATTTAGGAAGGAGAAAGATGGTGCAGAAGAGACACATGCTCATCCTGATGGGCAGTCAAGGAGATCCTTCACATTGGTTTAGCGGAGGGCCAGGGCTGCAGGACAAATTTAGCAGGCACATCCCATGGTTAGGGGAAAGGTGGCAGCTTTTCCTTAGTCCCTGCCTCTGATGATCCATCTCAGGTCAGCTAAGGGTACCAAAGGCATGCTTTTCAAAAAAATTTTTATTTTTTAATCCTCACCTGAGGATATTTTTTCCATTGCTTTTCAGAGAGAATGGAAAGGGGAGAGAGAGAGAAATATCAATGTGAGAGAGACACATTAATTGGTTGCCTCCTGCACACGCCTCAACCAGGGCCGGAGATCGAGCCTGGCAACCAAGGTATCTGCCCTTGGCCGGAATCGAACAATCGAACCCGGGACCCTTCAGTCTGAGGGCTTATTGATTCTCTAACCACTGAGCCACACCGGCCAGAGCAGGGCATGCTCTCTTCATTCACCTGTTCATCAACCCCTTCATTTCTCTCCCTCACTGCTCTGGACTGACTGCGTTTAATTAGGTGCAAAGGGGAACAACAAGCGTGGCAGGACAACAGAGTGACAGGAGCCTCTCCTTTTTTACTGACTTTGCCTGAGCGCAGACCCTTATTTTCCTTCCCCACAACCCTGGTGACTCTGTTGTCTGAGGACCCACAGCATTTGCATTATCTGGGACCTTGTTAGAAATCAGAATCTTGGAGTCCACCCAGCCCTCAGGGTCATAGCCCGCCGCTTAGCACCGTCGCTGGGCGAGGGTGCACATCTGAATTGAGATGTGCTGCCCTACGCGGTCTCCCTGCCCCAGCATCTGTTCCCTCAGTCCCTTCTGAGTATGAACTAAAGTTCTGGTTGGGAACATAAATTCAGCTGTGTCAATTCCTTGCCTAGTCATTGCTTGGCTCTGCATTGCTTACCCTCTGGTAAGACCTTTTGCAGCCTCTCCCTCCCATCCCCCTTGACTTTCCAGCAACCCCAGTTCCCTCTGTGATACCCCCCGAGTCCCTTGCTTTGAGTCTCACTCCTTGAGCACTTTTGTCCCCTCGCCCACTCAGCTCAATGCCCTCACTCACATTCAGGCTTGCTCAGATTTCCTGCTGTGAAGCGTGATGCCGTCTCCAGGCTTACGTGCCCAGTTCTCTGGTGGTCTGTCTGATGCCTGCTGTCCTTGGCATGCTGTGACCCTAGCACAGTGCCAGGCACAAGTAGGTTCTCTATAAGTGTGTGTTAGATGAGTGGACCTTGAGTGGAACATTAGGTTTTCAGCGAGAAAAGCTTGGGAGTCTCTAAAGTTACGTATTCTTTTGCCTGGGAAGTTACCTGTGCCTTTAAAATGCTTCTGGAAGGAGTTTCTACAACAACGCTGGGTGACACGGGCCTGCATTTTATAAATACGGGTCTGAATGGTCAACCAAGATAGGCAAAGCCCCTGTCTGCTGACATCTGGGCCCCCCCGCCGAGATTCTGGAAAGTTCTTTATAAATGTCTTGCCTTTTATTGTGACCTAAACCCATTCACTCTGATTTTGCCGTTAGAAATAGAAATGCCGACTCTCAGGCCTCAGGGGAAAGGAGAGTAACTCCTGCTTCCTGCTCCCAAGCTTTGAAGGCTGTGGTGGAAATGTAGTCAGAGGCGGCTGGCTGGGACTTGGGGTCAGCCAGGCGATGGGGGAAGAAAGGAAGAGTGAAGGGCTCTGGGCACACTGAGTGGGGCATTTCTGGTTGGTATCAGGTGCCTCAGTGTCTCGGGGAGCACAGAAGCAGGGCGTGGGAGGGGCGGGTACAAGCAGAAGCACATGTACTCGCGGGAAAGGGGAGTAAACTCAGCGGGCATAAAGTCGAACGCCTTTCTTAAAGAGTGGAGTTCATCATAAAATAATTTTCAGGATTTAAAAAACAGAAGCAGTTCTTAAAAAACTAAAGATTTGTTCTACTAAGCAATAGTTAAATGCTTTTTTGGCTTATTCGTTTTAGGGAAAATAGTCTCCCATGATGCTATTACGTTGCTGTTTTGCCTTTAAAGTAACTCACGCTCCAACATTAAGTTAAAACACATAAGCACTAGCTTCACTATAGTCACTGTACCTCCCGGGTCAGCCGACTGTAGCACAGGCACACAGCGTGTCCCCTCACGCAGGGTGCTGCCCTCCAGTGACTGACTGCACCGCAGGCTAGAATGCCATGTTCAGTGTTCTTGCTATGGTTATTGATTACTATTTTAAAGGAGTCTGACATATGACTGTGTAATTATAATTTGGAAAATCAAATTAGGCTTTCTTTTTCTCATCAGGGAATTATTTGATTACTCTGGCAAAGGAGGGAATCATATAGTAACATAGCAAATTAGATAAAATTACTAAAAATACTTGAAAGACGCTATTGCGTAATAGTTCAGTATTTTCAATTTTTTTTCTCTTAATTAAAAACATCCTGAATAGAGCTTCATAAGTAGAAGAATGCTTTTAAAGTTAGATTTGGGCCATGAGAGGCATGACCAGTGTCAGCATCTAAGAAAGAACATACAGTGATCACCTAAGTAGAAATTCAGGATTCTGGCAAAGCCTGATCAGTCTTCCGAGGAGCTCTGGCCCGGCAGCTATGAATGCATGTGTCTCAGGGCCATAGACAGACATGCCAGTGTGGGCTGAAGAGTGGCTTTGGTCTTGACCGACAGCATAGATAGCTGTCCTCCTGACACCTTCCACAGTTATCTTACGATGGGTGGGTTCTCTGCCTCTTTCAAGAGTGATCATGCCTGCCAGGAAGAGGCATGGCTGAGGAAGTGTCGAGGGGGAGACTGTCTGGGAGCAGAGAGAGTCACCGAGGAGATTTTTCCCTCTGCTGTGCCTCAGCTCTCTCTTACCTCAAAGCCCCTAGCTCCATGGCTGCTTTCTGGGCAGATGGGGTGATTCAGGCCCAAACCTGAGAAGGCAAGATTTCTACAGATGGAGGCTGATGGTGTGATGTGAACTGTGCTATAGCAGTGACAGGATTTCTTACGGGACATGATGTGACAAGGTTGAGCCATGTGTCCCCAACTGCTGGGAAGAGCTCCAGTGGCCTTCGAGCTGTGACTGATATCCAAGGCTTGGCTTCTGTAGTTACAGTTCCCGTCCGCCCAGTTCCCACCCCCACCACTCATACCTCTTCCAGGCATAACCTTGCTCTATTCCCAAACACCGTCATTCATTTATTTGTCCACTCAACAAATATTTGTTCATTGCCTGCCCTGAGCCAGGTCCTGTGCTGGGCATAGGGATTCCGCAGGTCTCAGGATAAGCAAAGTCCCATGAGTCCCGCACAGCTTGCAGTTCATTGGAAGAGGTGAGCATTAGATTAGTAATTATAGGAGGGTCCTGAATAAGGAGTTTCAACTTTGAGGGTCAGGAAAAGCCCCCCAAGGAAGTGACGTTTAAGCTGGGATGTGAAGGGTGAGTAGAACATGTGGGTGAGAGAGTGGCTTGTAGAAGTGTTATCGGTGGAAGTGGAACTCTTGGGGTTCTGCAAGGAAAAGAATTTCCTGAGGCCCCCATGGGAGGATGGGGTTTCATGTGGAGCTTTATTGATGATGTAAAATTATGGGGGTTCCCCTCCAAGGTTCTGTCTCTGTCTCATCATGGAAGAAGTCCAATCCTGTCTTCAGTAGGGTTAGAATTAAGGCCACTGCCCAGAATTTCTGTTCCATGTAAAGTCTAGTCCAGCCCAACATCTGGTTAGCTTAACTTGTATTCCCAGCGGCTGTCCATTGCGCGTGGGGTCCGTTGCTTACGGCCACGTGGCTTTGGAAAGAGAGCAGGCGAGAGCATGGGCAAGAGCAAGAGCCGGCAGGAGCTTTCTACGAGAGCTTTCTACAGCCAGTCAAGTGAAGGGCCTGGGTGGCACCTCGGGTCCGTTTTTCACCCTGCCATCTGTCCAGCAGCTCCTGGTATAGCATCTGCTCCAGCCTTCCAGGGACCCATGGAAACACGTCCACCACGTATTGAGGGCAAAGCCCCCTGGTGGGGACTCACTTTGCTCATCTCCGCTTTTGTCTTATGGCCTCTTGCCTTGGCGTGAGGCAGTGTAGTTGGCAGTAAAGACAAGGACTTGGGAGTCAGGAAGGCCTGAGTTTGAATGTCGGCCCAGCCATCTGGGCCAGGAAAGCGTGGCCACACAGCTGACTAGCTGCTCCCTGGTCTCAGGTGACTCCCCTATGGGGGGAGTGCAGACAGGGATGTGTTTCATGTGTCAGTTCTGTGAATACGTGCAAGATAATGGCAGCTGCTCTTCTCTGGGTGTTAGCCTGGCCCAGTGCGTGGCCCCGGGGTCATCTTTCATACTCGCTGGATCATCGCTGCTGATATGCTTAGGTGCTTCAATTTTAGTAGCTTAATAATTTTCCCCATATGTCACATAGTACTGACTCCTGTATGATATAAATTTTATATTAAAGCATCAAAATAAATAAGTAATATCACCACAAAAAACAAGGACAGAAAACATCAGCTGTGGTTGAAAATACAAAAGGATAAAGCCTTATTAATTGCTTCAAAAGGAGCCTTTTTCCTTTTTTCCCCCTGGTTTAGTTTTATAGTAATCCAGAAACTGCCGCTGCCAAACTAGCTATGGATTATTAACAATTACCCCTGGTTCTGGGATGCATCAGCCACTTGGAAATATCAAGAACTAAGAAGCAGTCCTGGAAACTGAATTTCAACCCCGTTTACTGCTCACTAAACACTAATTAGACAGGGCTTCAGAAACCATCTATTGGGGAAATAGTTACTAAATAAACACCATTGTTCCTCCAAGGGCCCTGAGCACTGGCAAGAGCCACATATCAAAAGCACTTGCACATGGCCAAAGTTGTTCCCTGGGATGTATGACATTGTAGGTGATTTTTACATGCAAAATAACTTTACTACACATTTATTTTTGGTTATTATTTCTTCTTTATGACATTTCTCCTTATTGAATTAAAACAATTTTCTTTCCCTAAAGAACTGGAAATGTACTGGCTTGGCTAATTGTGACAACAAATGGCAAGTTAAGTCTGGGAAGGTTGCATACGGGTTTTGTCACATGCATAGAAAACCCCTATATCATTCGAGAGAAGGAATCTGGTGACATATACAATAGTCTTCCCTTATTCATGGTTTCACTTTCTGTAGTTTCAGTTACCCGTGGTCAACCATGGTCCAAAAATATTAAATGGAAAATTCCAGAAATAAACATATATTCATAAGTTTTAATTTGTCCACTGTTCTGAGTAGCGTAATGACATTTCGAGCCTTCCCGCTCCATCCTGCCTGGGATGTGAATTATCCCTTTGTCCAGTATGTCCCTTCTATGTACACTCCCTGCCTGTTAAGTTACTTAGTGGCCATCTCAGTTATCATAGTGCTTGTGTTTAAGTAAGTCTTATTTTATTTAATAATGACCCCAAAATGCAAGAGTAGTGATGATAGCAATTTGGATATGCTGAAGAAAAGCCATAAATGGCTTCCTTTAAGTGAAAGTGTGGAAGTTCTCAACTTAATCAGGAAAGAGAAAACATCGATGCTGATGTCGCTAAGATTATGATAAGAAGGAATCTTCTATTGGTGAAATTGTGAAGAAGGAAAAAGGTGCTAACATTTGATTTTGTAACAAAAGAAACACTTGAGTATAGCAAGGATATTTGTATATAAGCAGTAATAAAGTTAATGTCAGGTAGCCCAGAGGTGAATTGTATACCCATTTTACAGGTAAGGAATACGGTCTATAATTAGAGGCCAAGAAAACAGATCTCCTGTTTTTCAGCACAGTGCCTTTCCCACTAGGTGACAGTGTGCAGGTCTGTGTCTCGTCACGCCAAAGCTTTGCGTGTTGGTGCCTTCAGGTGATGGAGTTTGCAGAGCTCCACAAAGAGGCTCGCGTTAATCACAGAGGGAGAAGTAGAGCTGTTGCCATCAGTTTATGGGTGGCTATTAAGCTTGCTTATTTGTCTCTAGCCATGTCACACTGTATTTTATGGGTATAATTAATACAGTAGAGGTCATTTATGTTGCTTTCATGTGATTTTTGACCCCCATTCACTGTTGGTCCACAGCAGAGCTAATAAAGATATACAAGCATCTAGGGAGGTGTTGAAAATGCACCTGCCATTCTGTTCTCCAAGACCCTCACCGCACAGGCCAAGTCTGGCCAGAAACAGGTCATGTTTATGTTCCTTGAATGGCCAGGAAGGGCTTGAGATCAGAAGGTGACACCGTGAGGACTCAGAAATACAGCGGTGTATATGAGAGTGACCTGCTGTCAAATTCTCAGCGACCCAGCAAGGCATTCAGGAAGGCGAAACTCTGTATCTCTCCCCCATGTTACTGGCTCTCGACAGACCCTTGCCTTTCTGAGACGCTTTCCTCTAGTTCCAAGCTGCCTGTGCCGGACGTGACATCCTTTTGCTGCCTAGGATTTTGCTTGTTCCCTTGGCCTTGCTGTAAAGGTAAAGAAGAAGTGTGGAGTGTCTGTTTTATTTAGCAGAACAAAGGTGATTATCCCTTCCCTCTGTGTCCCAATTCCAGCTCGCTCCTATTCATTTACTCATAATCTGTCAGGAAGGAGCTGCTCCTTGCCTTCTCCTCTGGCCCAACAAGACAGTCCACCTCCCTGAAGAAGACACAGTTCAGCTAAGGGGCATTGTCTGACCTTACCCAGGAGTGAGGGTCTCGCAGATTGGGACAGCCTCAAGGAAGGTGTCTCAGGCCCTTTGACCTATTCCAGGAAAATCTTAGGTGTGGTGGATTGACTCTCTTGTGAGACTCTCTGCACCAAGCCCACCTGATTCACACCTGAGCTGGGTGCGTGTCGAGAATCCTAAAACTGAAGATGCCCTGTAGGGGTCTCGCTGCTCCCCAGAAGACTGTATCTCTGGCCACTGCCAGAAGTACCTGCCATCTGGGCACCATGGGAGCACCAGGTCAGGCCACAGCCCCACTTCCCAACTTCTTCCATCCCCACGGCTCCCCTACTCCTGCTATCTCTGAGTAGGACATCTCTCCCCTAGCAAATGTCTTTCCCTTTAGCAAAAGGGTGTGGTAAATAGAGGGAGATCCTAAAATATAACCCCTACCTTGACATGTTGCCTACAACCAGTAAATTTAATTGTTCCAAACAATTTTAAAACCATTTCTGTAAGTTCACCAGTGCTGGGAATGTGCGTGCCCTTCATCTGAAGGCCAGTCCTGGCACGCTGGTCTTTCTTTTCAGTTGTTTGAATCTTTTTGTTTGTTTGGTTTGCACAGCAGTGTAGTTCTGTGTAGAATGTCATGAAGTTTCTTTCTGCATTTTTGTTACACCATGGAGTCAGCTTTTTGGACTAGAAAAAAAATTAAGAGAGAAATTTAGGTCTTGGAAGTATTAGTCACTAAAAATAATTTTTGTAAAACAAAAACAAATAAATCATTTTCCTCTTTTTACACTGTGTGCCCCCTACTGCTTCTGGCTTTGGTGTCGCTAATGTTCTGAGAAGAAGGGTATCCTTAGTTGGGAATTGCTTTGAATGATTTGGAAATATTTTCCAGTATTTGAATAGTATCCTTTCATTAAATCATAGAACACCCTGCCTGGCCCGTAACATAAGAGCTTTTCTTCTTTAAGCAAGAAAGTTAGGGAGGCCAAGATCCAGTGGTTTTCTGTGTGCTGAACCAGGAAATCCCAGTGCAGGGCCCAGAGCAGAACACGGTCTCTTGACATCGTCCACGGCTGGCCCTGCTGCTTTAGAGAAAAAGAGTACATGGAACAGGCAAAGGGACGTGGGGGTTAAAGCCACAGTCACAGCCCACGGGGGCTCAGGAAGAGGCATGCTTGTTAGCTTGGGCTTCCCTCATCCCCTGCTGGGCACTTGCTTCCTCTCACCTATGTGCAGGGCAACTTGAAAGGTCCCTGATTCCTGAGAAGGTGCGGTGGTACCCTGCAGCGTGGAGCAGGCACGCTGGCCCCGCAGAGTCACTCCACATTGCTGTCCTTGAATGTGGTGTGCAGGCCCATCAGCAGTGGTTCCCAGGGGGCCATCTTCCCGTTTGGAGGCTAGCTGACTGCAAACATTAGCTAGCAATAAAAAGAGCTGGAGTCAGTTGGAGGGAAGAAGTGGGATGGTTGTGATTAATCAGTCTGAGATGATGCATTGTGGTTTAAAATGGAAAAGGAAGGGACAGATTACATATTGACACTCACTATAGTCGAACTGTTGTAGCTTTTGGCTCGTCTGACACAAAAGCATATATTCCCTGGAAGAGGAAATAAAATCTTCATCTAACTTCTGCTTCAAGGGCCTTCAGTTAGAAAAAAAATAGAGAGAGCTTAATATGATTCATTTCCAGCTGGCCTCAGTTGAAGAGCTTAGTTACTGAAGTCTGTAGAAGCTTTTCCTTAATGAGCTCACAGTGCAGTGTGGCCACTGAATCAAATTCTACCTCAAGGACTTCTCTCAAGTCTGTGTCTGAGTTCTATCAAACAGGTAAAATAAACTTTTCTTATAACACATATTCCCAGTGTGCCTATGTTACAGATAATATGCATTAGATAAATGACATTTATAGTGGCAACATGAAGAAAATATGAAACCTGTAAGAAGTTTGGGTGTTCCCCACTGCCACCTAGGATATAGGCTTATCAATGAATGACCAAATGATTGTTAAACAAGTCTTTTAAAATGATCACTTGTAATTTGGTGTCTTCTCTCTGTACATGTCTTTCAAGAACACTTTTTTCCTGTTGTTACTTAGTGAGAGCAAACCTAATGTACCAATATTCAGTTTAAGGTACAACTTAATCCTTTATAACTCAACTCTAGTGCCCTGGCCTCCCGGCCCGGTGGTTGTAGTAGTTCTTAAGATCTTATTTGGCATCAAGGAGAGATTTCCAAGTTCACCAGGTTTTCACAGTGAGTAAATCATTGTCTGAAAAAAATGACCTCTTAATGTAAATGTATGGGACTATTCAGAAGGGCTTATGGGGTGGGATTCTGAGGAAAGACTATTAAAATTCCAATCTACATCCACAAATATAGAGTTTCATCATAGAAATGAAATCAGAAATCATTTGGTCTAATGGCCTCATTTTGTAAATTGGGGAAGTTTCAATTCCAGTGTCAAAAAGGTGAATGGAAGGGGATCTGGAATTGAGAAAGGAATTGAACACAAATCTCTCTTGTTCTTTAGTTGACAAACCTCGGAGCTAACATTTTACTGATAAGTGAAACTTAATGTATCTCACCTATTTCTCTAAGCCTGCCGTTTGTCAACAAATGTTTTCTATTCATGAACCTAAGAAACAGCTTTGGTTCTGTCACTTGCAGTGAGTCCGTATATTTATCTTTTACAGGAAATACAAGGGTGTACTTCTCTCTTCTGCTGAAGAGTGTGTGAGATGGTGTTCTTGAAAGGGCATTGTTGCTAATAATGTGGCTTAGCAAAAGGGAAAAACATACATCAAGGATACTTAAATCTTTCCTTGGCTGTTTCTCAGAAGTGGGTCAGTAATCTTTAGTTAAGATAGGCCAGGTATAGGTTAATAAAATTACAAATTCTAGAACAAGAAAGGACTTCTAAGGTCATTGCGTCCAGCCCACTTTCTTTAGGCAACTCATCTTGTACTGAGATGATAGCTGACACTCAGAGGGATTATATGCCCCACCTAGATCACATAGAAAAATGATAAGAACTATTAATTTATAAAATTAAGCAAACTCAAAGATCTCCATTCATTTTCTAACTCAGTCAGATTGCCTTTGCCTACAACTGCTAGCCTCTTTGTGGAAAATTTCCCTGTTGATTACTCCTCCCTACCCATGCCCTTTAAGGTCCCTCTTTTAATTGTGTAACAAACCCCAGGCTCTTGAGGTTCTCCTGCCACCCCTCTGGCCTCGTTTTCTTGGCCTGGAGGATATTTGGCTGCGTCTGGAGGAACAGGAAGGGTTATTATGCAGAGGGGACAGGCACCGGCTGTTCTGCATCAGCACCAATGAGAACACAGGAGGAAATGAGCACCAGGGGCAGCCTTGAAGATTTAGGTTAAGCATAAGGAAATGAATCCTGAGTCATGAAGGCTGTCAGGAACTAGAGTAAATTATTAAGGAAGATTGTGGAATCTACTCCTCTAGAAAACCAAAAACACACACCTTAAAAATGAGGCAGCCTCACTGCTCAGAATGATTTTTGTGAGTCTTGCTTGAATTCGGGGGGGTGACCAGCTAACCCCTTTCCCCTCCTTGATTCTGTTAAAGGATTGTCAGGGGGTGAGGTTTCCAAAATCAGTAGCACATTCTAATGTTTAACAAGTCTTTTGTTGAAAATATTAATTCTATCTTTTCATCTGACCTAAATCTTTCCTGTGTAAGTTAAGCCGTGTTCCCAGTGGAGGTGAAGAGCAGAAGAGATCAGAATTCAGCCTTTAAAGTATCCAGTTAAATTTAGAGTGTTTAGAGTTAGGGAGACTCAAGAATTGGCACTGAACTAGATTGTAACAGTCGATGGTTTCAGAGAGAAGGACATCATAGAAATTTGACTCTTGGCGTTGGTGTTAGAGTCAAAGTCTCCCATGGTTGCGGTTTATAAAGGGATTGGAAGGTGAGAGGAAAGGGGTGTAATTTCAGGGTTTATGTCCAGACCGCTGCATTAATGTAAGCCAAATTAAAACCACATAGTATAAAATATCATGCTCACACATTTATTTGCTTTAGCAAATCTGAAGGTGGCCAACCCTGCAACTGGTGGGTACCTCAGTGGTTGAAGATAGGTAACCAAGCAGCACAAAGATTAGAACCTCCAATTAATAATCTTTTTACATTGTGTTTTTTAAAGGAACATAAATACGAATAGTAAAGTAACAATAACTATGCACCTATCAATTATCACTTTACATGTAAATGGATTAAATACTGCAATCAAAAGACGTAGGGTAGCTGAATGGATAAGAAAACAAGGCCCATATATATGCTGTCTCCTAGAGACCCACTTCAGATCAAAAGACACGCAAAGTCTGAAAGTAAAGGGATGGAAAAGATACTTCATGCAAATGGAAATGAAAGAAAAAAAAGCTGGGATAGCAATACTTATATCAGACAAAATAGATTTTAAAACAAATGCGTAAACATTTATGCACCCAACGTAGGAGCACCTAAATATATAAAGCCCATATTGATGGCCATAAAGGTAGAGATGGACAGTGATACAGTTATAGTAGGGGCACTTCAACACCCCATTGACATCAATAGATAGATTTTCCAGACAGAAAATCAACAAGGAAATAATAACCTTAAATGACACCTTAGAACAGATGGAATTAATTGATATTTTTAGAGCATTTCACCCAAAACAGTAGGATATAGATCCTTTTCAAGTGCACATGGAACATTTTCCAGGATAGAACACATTTTAGGGCACAAAACAAGTCTCAGTAAATTTAAGAAGATTGGAATTGTATCAAGAACCTTTTTCAGCCGCAATGGTAAGACACTAGAAATCAATGATAAGAAAAAAACAGAAAAGCTCACAAATACATGGAGGTTAAATAACATGTTACTAAACAATGAATGGCTTAACAGTGAGATCAAGGAAGAAATAAAAAGATACCTTGAAACAAAAGAAAAATAAACACAACAAACCAGAATGTACGGGGCACAATGGAAGCATTCCTAAGAGAGAAATTCATATAGCAGTACAGTTCTGTCAAGAAAGAAGAAAAATCTCAAACAATCTAACCTTACACCCAAAGGAACTAGAAAGAGAACAACAAAACCCAAAGTGAGTAGAAGGAAGGAAATAATAAAACGCCAATGAGATACCACCTTACGCCTGGCGGAATGGCTACCATCAACGTATCGGCAAACAAGCATTGGCGAGGGTGTGGAGAAGGGGGGCCCTGGCGCCCTGCTGCTGGGAACGCGGACGGGGGCAGCCAGCGCGGGAAACAGGATGGGGTTTCCGCAGAAAGCAAATAACGGAGCTGCCCCACGACTCAGCATTTTCACTTCTTGGTATATATCTGAGGAAACTTAAAACACTAATTCAAGAAGGTACATGCACCCTATGTTCATTGCAGTGTTATTTACAATAACCAAGATATAGAAGCAACCTAGGTATCCATCACTAGACTAGTGGATAAAAGAGCTGTGGTATCTATACAGGGGGTGGCAAAAGTAGGCTTACAGTTATGATGCAAATCAATAATACAGTAATTAATAAATAATAGTACAAGAATAAACTCTGTTTCACATACTCACGGCTCTAAACCTACTTTTGCCCACCCCGTATACAACAAAATACTGCTTAGCCATAAAAAAGAATGAAATCTTACCATTTGTGACAACATGGATGCACCTAGCAGGTATTATACTGAGTAAAATAAGTGAGACAGAGAAAGACAAATACCATATGATTTCTCTTATATGTGGAATCTAAAGAACAAAATAAACAAAACAAAATAGACTCAGATGCAGAGAACAAAATGATGGTTTCCAGAGGGCAAGCATCTGGGTGAAAAAGGTGAAAGTATTAAGAAGTGCACATTGGTAGTTACAGAATAGTCATGGGGATTAATTAATAATATTGTAATAATTATGATGCAAGGTGGGTACTTGAAATATCAGGGGATCACTTTGTACATTATGTGGTTGTCTATCCACTATGGTGTATACTAATGTAAAATTGAATGTAAAAAAAATAATAGAATTGTGTTTTTATTAAACAAAACATTCAAAGTGCATGTATTCAGGAAATGCAGTAGGATGAATTAATGAGTTTTAAAGTTATAATGTTCAATTTATTAGTAATTTCCATTCAGCCTATTGCTTGATTCATAATGAGCATTCTCCAGTCTAACTAAAGTTTAGACTTCTTAGGGAATTTTATTTAGCTTTTTTTTTTTTTTTAACAGCTTACAAAAGGGTTCTTATAGCATTTTTGATGGGGTGACTACTGTACATTTTTAGCCTTTCTTAATTATTACCATTTTTAAAAAATAGTTCGCTAAACCCCAAAGAAAGCACAAGGTGGCTTTCATGTCATACTATCAGATCAAAACACATTTGGGGAGCCTTAATTTTCTTTTATCACATTGGAAGGAAGCCCAGGTAAGAATGATATTAAAGACATCCTTCTGACCACACGCATCCCCCAGCTATGGAAAACTTCCACAATCCCTCTTCTTTTTCAGTCTCAACTCTCCTTCCACTATTATTATATTGGAAGCAGCCAATATAATAATATAGTTAGCATCCTCCTAACAATAAAAGACATCACCTTTTTTTTTTTAATCTCCTGTCCTCTGCCTTCTTCAATTCCCACCTACAGTTTTCCTGAGTCACAGATAATTTTGGTTTCTCATTTACAAGTATATATCAGGTATAGACATGTTGTCCAAGGCTCTGAAATTTGGAAATGTTAGGAATAACTTGAAACTCTTTCTTAATGGAGGGTTGTTTGATCTTTTAAAAACTATTCAGCTAACCTCTGTGTGTAAGATCTTAGCATCTAGCTGGGTTGGCTGGCCCTAATCAAGCACAGGAATATCTGTTTATTTTCCCTCCTTGGCACATTTGGGGGGTTGTCTCCTAACTCCATTCTCCAGAGCTCCCCCCTTCCTGTGAGGTGATGGAGGTGATGTCAGAGTGCAGAGGTGTGTGTCTCTCTCTGCGGGTCTCAGATGTAATACTGCCCTTACAGTGCCTTTGGGGGGCAGGGGAGACTTTGCTTTGGCATCATGCTTTCTTGCCCCCTCCCTGGAAAAACATTTACGGGAGGGAAGCATTATTTCCAACTTTTTGGTGACAGGAATAAGATTGTGAAAGCTCGATTGCCCTTCGTGAACCCGTGTGAAGTCAGACATTCAGTTGCAGATTCCCAGGATAAAAGTCCATCTTTTTACCTGAATAAGGCTGATGTCAGAGGCCTCATTCAGTAACAATGGGGACTATTTAAATTAAAGAAGCCTTGAGCATTTCTATAAATGTTTCTATAAGATAATATGCTTCAACATGAGTGCATACTATTGACTGTAACCACAGAGACAGGCCATCAAGGAACAAGTCATGAGACCTGTTGGGTATTGGCACCATGGTGCCCCTATTTGTGAGGTCATGATAAAAGGTCATCCAAAATCAAAATCAATGGTATAGCAAATTTAGAATTTTGTTTTAGAAGGGAGAAGAAACCGTTGGCAATCTACTACATTTCCAAATGTTTCAAGTGTTAAAGTGGCTTGAATTGGGCTTCAAGCCCTACCAGTCCCCTCCTTCACCTACTCCCACTGACGGGATGAAATGGGGATGAACCCCAGGGGATCCAGATCTGCAGCCACCAGCAGAGGTGGTGCAGGGGGGAGCCTCTGTGCAGCCCAGGGTGCGTGAAAGGGATTGCAGGAGGTCAGTGCCGTGGCTGTCATTGTCAGGGAAAAACGGGGGGTGGGGAGTTGAGAGGGAGGCTGACTTTTCCTCCCATGCCCGCTGACATGATTTCAGCAAAAACCCTTACTTTCCCATTTTCAATCTTAAACAGGTATGATGGCTACGTATTAATATTAATGAGCATAATAACAATAATAGAACTGGCAGCAGCATTAAATGAATGTGGTCTCCTGCAGTAGAAATATTTACCCGATGTGTCCTGCCAGTTAGAGAGATTTTGGCATTAAACCTAGACATTACCTCATCCTGCTGGGCAGACAGCCGATTTCGATGCTAAGCAAGTCTGCAGAAGTGAAGAGCTGAATACCTGCCTGATTAGCTGCATGGCCCCAGACCCTGGTTGGAAGCGATTTCCCTGAGCGTGTCTCTGTCAGTGTGTCTGTCTGGGTCTTGCCCTTAGTTCCTTTCTCTCCCCAGCCCGCTGTAGGGTTGTCATTGTCTATTTTCAAACTGTGCTGATTTTTTTTTTTTAATCTTGAAGGGCACATTGTGAAAAGGTCTGCCAGCCAGGTGGACAGGCATTAATCTACATAAAGACCTGAAAGGTCAGAATTAAGCGGAGGAAAAGTGAAGTGCCTGTGTGTGTGCGCACGCACATGCACAAATATCCTCACACTTTCAAGCACACATGCCCCTCTCTTTTTGTAAGAATCAGGGATAGATGAATGAAGCAGATTTTTAATTTTGTTTGACTTGTTTTAATTCCTGATAGATACAAGGAGCATTCCACAATGAAAGAAGTTAATTATTTTAAGATTTTTTGCAACTAAAATATCTTGAAACATTTGAAATTGTACTAAGTATGTGTTTGTGATACTTCTAATCTAAGAAAACATAATACTTAAAATCCTTTTATTCTACTGGGCTTACCAACTCTTTAAAATTGGTACTGTACACAGAATAGAAGTTCTGGCTAAGCATAATAGACTAATCTGGGTAGAAAGTAAAACATTTAGGTAATACTAAAAATATTGAGAAGGCTTTGAATTATCACTAAAGTACCATGTATTCATTCCACAAGTTTTCCAAATAGGGTATGGAAAACCACTCCATTAGCTCCTAGGACCAGCTTACCTTATGTTTTCTTTAGCTTTTGAGTCAGAGTTTCACATCACATATGTTTTGTGCTATTACTACTAAAGTGACTTACTTTTATCAATTGATGTCATATTCCTTCCTAGAGCTAAATAGCTGATTGTTAACAAGCTCTTAGGACTGTATTGAGGTGCATTTTATGATTTTTTTTTTTTTTCTAAAATGCTCTTATTTGGGTTTAAGTTGTACTAATTTCTTTATACACCTATAATTGAATACTGATTATTGACCCATGTATTACCAAATATTTGTTTACGAAGTTTATTCTAGCCACCAAGTCATTAAAAACTATTAATATTACAAGTATACAATATGGCTATCCAGTAAATTCTTAATTATTTGTTGACTCTCTACAGAAAAAAAATGCATGCAGTATAGGGGAAAAGTTATGTAGCTTCCTGCTGGGGGCAGAATGAGCCAGGCCCTGTAGCTCTGCTTCTCACATACTCTCAGCCAGCTTGGGCCACAGATCTTCTTAGTGATTTGGGGTGGATTTCAACTTTTTCACAGCATCCTTAGAGAGCTCGGCTCTCTGGGAATCATCACAGGACTGTGTTGTCATCCATGGAACAGCCCCATGTTGACAGGCTGAGATCCATTCTCATGACGCGGCTCACCATGGGCTTTTTGGGGGGATGGATTCCTTTCTACCTTTCAGGAACTTCATGTCCAGATGGTTGTTGTAGGTTAGTGGATGCAGCAAAGATCTGCGGTAATAGAATTTGGGGGAGGAAATGCTTGAGAATGAAGGGTGACAGTGAAGTTTGTTGTGGAAGTCAGGATTATTTGCTTGTATTAACATGAGCATGAGGTGCTGATGGTATTACATGAGATTTTAAGTTTTAACTATGCATTTAATTCTGTCCCTTATGCTTTATCTATGGCCACTACCAACTGATGACGTGATAAAATGTTTATTCATTTATATACTGAAAGTGGAAATTGATACTAAGGGTTTTATTATTTTGTTTTACTTTTACTTATTTTACTCCATGATCCCCCCCCACCTCGGTTACATGAAAGAAGGCCCTGAATACTTTTATAAATGGTATCATTGAAAAGTGCATCACTTTGTGCCCCAGCAATATTTCTGTTCTGTGCAGCCTTTGAAAGCCTTTTCTGCAGAGAGCTGGCAGCCTGCCACTGCTTCCAACAGCCAACGTGTTTCCCTACCGCCGGGCACGAGAACAAATGGGGGGGTGTATGATCTCCCTTCTCCTAAGTAAAAAAGCCTTAAAGGCTCAGAATGGGAATTGAGACTTTTAACAACCTTCGGGATTTTTCTCTTTTAAATATTAGGCAAGGGAAATAGATATGAAAAGGAAAGAGGGAAAAAGGGTCAGAAGGGGGCTTCCTTGCTGTGGAAGAGACCTATGGGTTCCATTTCCAACAGCTCAGTCTACAGCAGAAGGACCCAGGTTTGGGGGAGACGAGCATGGTGTGCTAGCGAGGACCCCGGGAGCAGAGCGTGTGCGCTTTGAATGAGTTGTTTTTATTCCGTGAGGGCAGCATGGGCTGTACATCAGGCAGAAGGCGAGAAAAGGTGAATGCCTGTCCTCCACACAAGTACAGTCCTGGCAGCATGCATGGGGCCCCTGCAAAGTGTTTACAGTTCTTAGGGCCCCAAAGGTGGGACAGTTTTTCTCTCTGGCTGTTTTTCAGGTCTTTATATACACTGTTCTCTTCTCCCTATAGTATGTCTAGACATGGATTTCTTTTCCTCTTTTTCTCTTTGTCTTTCTCTCCCTCCCCTTTCCCTTCTCCACCCCTTCTGTGTTTCGTGAGATCCCCAAATCTCACGTCTTTCCGTAGTTCTGGAAAATTCTCAGCCGTCACCTCTTCAGATGCTGTCCCGGCCTTATTCTCTTTGTGCTTTCCTTAAGATTAGTTGTATATTAGTCCTCCTGCTCCTTGTCTCTTCTTTGTATTTTCCATCTCTTTGTTTTTCTGTGCTACACTCTGGATCATCCCTTCCAGTCATTAATTCACTCCTTATCGGTGTCCAGTGTATTATTAAACTCATCTAAAAACGAAACCCATCTAGTTGTGTTAGATTTTTATATTTTTCATATTAGAAGTTTTCTTTGTTCTTTTTCAGACTAGATTGGTAATTATTAAAAACTGTGTCATGCTCCCTATACAGTTTCCCATCCGTTCTTTTTTCAACATATTAAACATATTTAATTTTATCTTTTCTATCTGATATTTTCCATATCTGAAGTCCTTGCAAATCTTACTCAACTTTGTATGCGTCTGCTGGCTCTCACTCATGGTGCTTTTCTTGTTTGTCTTGTGATTTTTTTTTAAAAAAGTGAGCTTAGAGCTATATCTATGAACTTCTCAAGAACTGTATCTATGGGAATTCCAGAGGTGTAGGTTGAAGATTGATTCCTGCAGGAGCGACTTGCATTTATACCCAGCAGCTGTCTTGGGGCACCCTCAGCTCTATTGGTTTGAGTGTTTTTGACTCACCCAGAAAGTATGATTTTAGTTTATAAAGCTGCCTAAGGGCAAGCTAACAGTTACAAATTCTCATGGGAGATTGTTTTCCCATCTACTCAAGAGTGGTAATTTTCCTTGCAGGCCACTGGGTTAGGATGGGCATAGGGGGTGGGTTTATTTCTAGTTCACCATTATACTGAGGATATAATTCTCCAGAGACCCAGCTTGTTCCAGCAGCAGTGTTGATTATTAGACCCCACAGTGGAAGTGCCCTGGGTTTCTTCTCCTGTCTACTGTGTTGCAAGGGCCGTTGCAATGGAAACTTAAATTCACCACCTTGGCAAATACTTTGCAGGTGAAAACCTTCAGTGCTCACTGACTAAGTGCCCATTTTCCCTTAGCTTTTGGCTTCTGGGTGTTGCTTGCTTGCTTCTATTTTAAAGATTGTTTGTTTAATTTTATCCAATAATTTAGTTGTTTCCGGCAAAAGGTGAGTCTGGGGCTCTCATTGGCTGTATCATCAGAAATGGAACTCCTCACCCTTCTGGTTCCAGAAACGTCTGGCATCAGTGTGCACTGTTCTCCTTGGTGCACCACAGGGAGTCCTGGTCAGCACTTCCCTTGTTGGCATTGATTTTCCTTCTTTTGATTAATTTCCTCAAGGGGGACTTGGCCTCTTCTTACAAAAAGATTTAACATCTTCCAAAAGTTAGCAGACGTGAAAACGTCTACCTTATTTCATACGATCTCTGGTAAATACCCTAAAAAGACTGTGGTTTTACCAATTCATATTGATTTTTTTTTCATTTTCACCATCTCCAAGTTGTTCTAAGGATATTTTATAACCAGGTAATTTGTGCATAATAGATACTGTTACCTACAGAAGCTTGAAGCTTAAAAAATACCTGGAATTTACTAGCTACAGGTGACTCAAGATATGAATACACATGGAGAAGACTGCAGAAAGTATGTGTGCGTTTGAAAACAAAGAATAGTTCTTAACTGTAAGTGTATTCTAAAGGCCCTATAATTTACCAGTTCTTTTTGAAAATATACTTATTAGGAGCTTGAGCAATGAAGTAAGTTACTAGTAATTCCTTAGAGGAATTCATGAGGATGAGTCTAATTTTCTTAACTGTTTAATTGGAGGCAGCTTACCAAGTCTCCCAAACACTATCTTCCAGTATCAGCATAAAGCTGCCCAGTGGCATTTTCTTTCTTTTTTTTTAAGTCCTCACTGCAGGATATGTTTATTGATTTTAGAGAGAGAGGAAGGGAGAGGGAGAGACAGAGATAGAGAGACAGAGACAGACAAAAATTGATGTGAGAGAGAAACGCGGACGTGAGAAGCATTGATCCGTTGCCTCCCATACGCGCCCTGACTGGGGATCGAGCCGCAATCTTTTTGGTGGATGGTCCAACACTCCAACCACCTGCGCCACCCAGCCAGGGCCCAGTGGCATTTCCTGATGACGAGAAACATGAACCTAGAATAGTAACGGCGCACAGAAGAAAACCATCACCTCAGTAGTTCAGGTCTGAGCTCTCCTAAACTGCATTTCACAGCTCTTCAGCATTTTGTTTGCTGACATATTAATAAGTGTCTCTTGACAAAGCAAACTCCATATTCAAAGCATGTAGGGGGAGGGGACAACATTGTGCACACCCAGCTGCTCCAGAATGTCACACAGAAAGTGCTTAGGCACAGCTGTTCTTTAGGACAGGGAACTCAGAGGAGGCCACTGAAAACGAATTCACATAGAACTTTACCTGAGAGTAAGAAGACAGGAGTCTGTCCAAAAATAGAGGGGTTGTTGCGGGCAGTTGTTTGGGAGGAGACGTTGTCTTAACCGATGTTCTTGTTTTCAATTCCTCATGCTGCCCGGCGTTATGAATTACGAGGACATTCAAACTTTGAGTTTTCTGGGACATGAGTATTACAGGTGGATTCCAGTGTGAGAAGGAAACTAATCCGCGTCCCTGACGCGCCCCGCCCTGCCCTGACCTGCCTCGGAGTTTTCCCTGGTCCCTCCCTTAAGCCAAACTTGGAATGACCATTCTGTGTTCCCCTGTCCCCCTCCCCAAGCGGCCTCTTCTTACCCCACTCCCCTGCCTAACGGATCGGTGCTCTCCATGCAGAGCCCGACCCTTTCCTCCTGCTCTGCCTTTTTGGGGTCCACTGTCCCTGCTGCAGTTAAATAGCAAGTGTGTGTGTTCTCTGAACCTACTAATTGGAATTGTTCTGTCTTCACTATGAATGTTTGTTTGGAATATTTGTTTGAGAAGATTAATTATCTTCTTGTCAAGCATATTTACATGATTAGACTGTTTTATAATTCGAGACAGGTGTAAAATCGGCCTGCTGTGGAAGATAGTCTAGTCATTAAGAGCTTTTTTGTCTCTTGCTCTCATTAGATATGGGATACAGTAAACAAACCAGGAGATTTCAAATTATGACAGATGACACACTGCCTTTATTACTATCTCCTGTGAATACCCGTGCTGGGCTTACTGCCTGCGGGATGAATTGGGAGGTGGTAGCAAAGTCACAAGATTACAGTCATCCTTTATCAGTGCTCTGTTTTATGATGAGTGGGCGAGAAGGAGCTTCAGTGTGGAATCCATTCTTGTCCCAAGGTCCATTGCAATGAACATACCACCAGGAGTCATCTGAATTAAATTCAGCCCTGTTGCTTACTTGCTCTGTGTTTTGGAATTTAAATATTGGAGATACATTAGGACAAGAATGAGAAATATGAAAAAAAATCAAATTATAAAATAGTAATAGTCATTACTGAAAATATAATTAGAAATCTAGTAGCCACCCATGTTTTCTGTAAGGCTGGTGAGTAGTCTGCTCTGGTGCTTGGTTTTCTTTATGTGAGCAAATTATTGAACTCTTAGTGCCCTGGTCTCCTGAATGGCAGACCGGATAACAGTATTAGTCCTCACTTTAGGGGGTTGTGGTGAAATTACTTACCTGAAGCTTACTAACTCCTGCTCTTAGAATGAACCTAATAAATGTTACTTGTTGATTATATTTGCTTATATCATTTTCCCCCTAAGGCAGTATATTGAAACAGGAAAATATTTCTGACCTGGTTTTTTTGTTTAAAGTAATAAATGCTTCAGTAGTCCTATCTAATCTTTTCAGCATTGGCTGTGCCAGGCTGAGCTCTTGCTCCGTGGGTAAGCTGCATAATTCTCCGACCAACTCGTGCAGTAGAACAAAAGGGTCTCTGATCCCACTGCCCAGCTAGTCCCTTTACATGGAACATTATCCATAAATGAGTGTAGGAAATCTTCTACAACAGACCAGTCTTTTACATTTGTGTAGACTTATACTGTATACTTGGAGAGAGAGGCTGGTCTTCATGTCCTGAGGGCTTAATTCCATTTTAGAAAGTACTGTGCAAATGAGATGTGTTTTCTGAGATGTGACAGACTTACTAAGCTTCATGTCATAGAATTTGGCATTTACCTGAAGTACTCACCAGTCCTTGTCTATGTCATTCAAGTTGAAGATAGCACACTACAAAAAAGGGACCAGAGTGATGTGACATCAGCTGCAAAAGCTATACCCTGAAAGTTTAGATTTGTCTTCTTTATCTGGGCCAAAGGTATTTTACTCTTTTAAATGAATCAAAGCTCTTAAAAATCTAGTGGTAAATCCAAGAGCGATTTTGTTTGTGTTGGGAATTTTAGTATGAAACTCATGATATTACCAACTTTTTAGTAAATAATATTTTATAGTGCTCTCTTAAATATATAAAGTATATAAATATGTATTTAATACATTTATTAGGTGTTTAAAGTTCAGAAAGCATAAAAAAGAAAACCAAATGGCTTGGTTTTCTAAACCCACTGCTTGGTTAAAGTCCTTGTAATTGACCAAGCAGGACTCAAGGTTTAATCAGAAAACATTTTCATTTGTTTGTCTCCCATGGAGGTTTTCCACCCTTCCTGCTTAAACTTAGACATTCCTCTGACTCTGCATTTTTAGGCAATAAAAAGGACCTTGGTCATAGTCACAACTGACTATCCCCAATCCATCCTCTACCCGAGAAACCCCCCCCCCCACACACACACATATACACACAGCCAGCACCTGTGGGTGGGGGTACAGGGAGCAGGGCCGTCACCTGTCCTTCCCGCCTCATGCTTGCACCCTTCCTCCTCCAGCTTTCTCATCAGGATCAAATCGTACAGGGAAGTAGGAATGTGGTGCCTGCCTGGCAAAGCCACAGGCTGATTTGTGCCCTTTGGGCCTTCATGTATTTATAGTGGACCCTATTTGGTGCTTTTATGGTATGTGAGGCAGAATTCTGAGATTGTCTCCGACATTCCTGCCCCCTGGTTTGCATGTTCTCCCGAGTCATTCCTGCGGTTGGGTTACATTGTATGGCAAAGGTAAAGGGATTTGGCGGATATAATTAAGATCCCCAATCAGTTAATCAAAAGGGAGATTATCCTGGATAGGCCTGATCTAATCAGGTGAGTCATTAAAAGAGGTTCGAAGCAGCAGCAGATGCCCTTGTGCTGGCCTTGAAGAACCGCGTTGCCATGTTGTGAGAAGAGTGGGCCACATCGAAGGAAACGGGGACCTCAGTCCTACAGCAGCAAGAAACTGGACTCTGCCACTACCATTGATCAGTGCAGAAGAGGGTCCCAAGCTCCTGATATGAGAGTGCATCCTCCTGAGACCCTGAGCAGAGAATGCAGCTGTGCTGCTGGGCTTCTGACCTACAGGACTGTCAGCCAGTCAGTGGGTGTTGTTTTAAGCCGCCAAGTTTGTGGTGGTTGGTTATGCAGCAGTGCAGAAATGTTCCGCGTGGGCTCTTCGGAGTCGCCCCCTCGGAACCTTCTCCTGCCCTTTCTTCAGTGCGGGCGTGCATTTCCCTCCACTGGCGCCCCCCCCCCCCCCCCCCCGCTATTTGTATGACTCCCTGCACACAGACCCTTTCTGTCAGGATCCCTTTGCTTTTCCAGTTGGCCTGAGACAAAGGGGGAGCACAATTTGCACTGTCCCCTGGCCAAAGGTCCCAGTGAGAGGCACAGCAGAGACTCCAGAGATGTGTCTCTTCACAGTTCTCTCCAACTTCAGGGCCCTACATTAGTCTAGATTAGGCAATCCCCCCTCTTCCCTGGGGACTGGGAGTGATCCTCAGAACACCAGAAAAAACCCCTTCACAATGGTTTCCATGGCCCTCTGTGCTTCAGTTTGGGTAAGTATCGAAGGGTCTTGTAACTCTGGTGCTGGTTATTTTTATTTTATGCTTTCCTTTGAAAATACACACTTGATCTGTACCCTTGCCTTTCACATATTTATTGCATCTTGATGCGTCATTTGAGACTTCCAATTTCACAGTATCATACCTGTTTAATTTTTTTCTAAAGAAAACTAATATATAGTTTCTTTATGTTTAAAATGAAGTTAATTAAATAGCAGCATATCTTTTAATCTGGGGTTTTGAGGTGGAAAAAATTAAGCATAATGATTACTCCATTGTCTGGTAATAGAGTCTGAGAAAGGCCAAACCTTACTTTCCCAGTCATCTTATCACTAGAAAGGAAAGTTGCTGCTGTATCAGTTAGCTAGTACCTCAGTAATACTGTGTAACAAACTACTCCAAAATCTCAATGGCTTAAAACAATAACCGTTCATTTATTGCTCATTACTGTTCCCTCAAACCTCTTCACTCCAAAACCTGCTCATCCCAGCCAAAGCCTGGCAATCAGGTCACGTGGAATAAACTGTGTGTGTTACAGCTCCCACCAAAGTAGATGTTGCTAATGCAGAATCTGTGGTTGAAGCTCTGCATTCTTCTCCAGGTCTGAATGAACCAAGCTCATGATTTTTTGCTCAGCTTCTGAAGCTGTAAGTGTGGCTTGATCTTAAAAAGAACTAAAATGTCAGTTAATTTGCTTATTTCACTATCCGTCTCGGCCCAGTTCTAAATTAAGGCCGCCCTAGTTAAAGCTACTTCTCCTCACCATGCCTGAGTATTAGAAGAGCCTAATTACAACCCTGTGCCTGTTTGTCTGTGTGTGCCTTTGCATTGGTGCATGCTCACAAGCAAACACAGACACATCTGTATGCTGGTACTCAGGTGCACTGAACTAGATTCATTTGAAAAACAGTATTTGATGATGGAGAGAGAGTAGTTTGAGAACTGGCAGACCTGCATTTTGAGCTCTGTGTGTGTGTGTGTGTGTGTGTGTGTGTGTGTGTGTGTGTGTGTGTGTGTGATTTTTTAGCAAACAACTTAACATCCAAGAGTTTTAGTGTCCCTATCTGTAAACTTCAACTCTTTGTTTTGCTGGAAAAATAAAGAACATAGCATGGCACCTGGCATATAGCAAGTGTTCAGTAAGCATTAGTTTCCATGCTCTTTGAATCTCTCATTCAGATCTTACATTTAAACATTTTAAAGTCTGCCTTTCAGACCATAGAGCTACCTCTAGAATAGATCCTAGTAACCCTGGACAGCTGGAGTACTAACCAGTCAGGATCCTCAGGAAAACATGGGTATTCCCATAAACTTGATTGGTTGTGCAGAAATTTTACAACACCATTGAAATTTAATGGGCATGCTTCAGGTGACAGGGGTGTTGAGTCTCTGTTGTGTCTGGGAGGGTCTTAAAGTCTGGTGGGATGGCCTGCTTACGAGGGGCCCATCCTCATTTGGCTTGAGGAGCCTCTGGAAGAGGGACTGGAATAGGGGCCACTCAGCTTCACAGGTTACCTCAGAAAAGGGCACCAGGTATGTTGAACTGGGCCCAGCCATGGCACCTGAGCCAGGGTGGAGACCAGAACTCCAGTTTAACTGGGACCGGGTCCCAGGGAAAATGATGCCCTGTAAATAAAAAATTGAAGACCTGTTTTACCAAGCTATGAAAATGCTGCTGTGACCACTGCAAAGGAGTGTGACAAAAAGGAGAAACTGCCATCCCCCCTCCCTGTACCCCGGGCCACTAGGATTTTATGCACTAGGAGGTGTTCAGGGCACTAGTGACAGGATTGCAGAGCCCAAGTGACCACAAGGACGTGGCAGAAATTCTCAAGCAGAGAGGGACTTTGGAGAGACAGGAGGTCTTGTATCAGCAGGAGGGGACACAGATCCCTGGAAATTTCTGTTAATGTGACTTCATTTGACTCTACTTGGTACTCTCAAATATTTTGGGTGCTTCCTGGGTTGTTTCCCATGCGCCTACAAACAAGTTCATTCTGTGTTGCCACTACCCCACCCTGGGATGCTCTGAGTCCTGACCCATAAGCTCTGCAGCATCCTGCCAGCGGTACCCTTCCATCTGCCTGCCCCATCTGGGGGACTTCGCTACCCAGGCACTGGCCACCTCCTATCATACCCATGTTAGTGTGGCCTAGTGAGGGAAGACCGAGGCACTGAGGCCAAGATTTTAACGCAGTGGTATTTACCACAAGGTCATGTACTAGTCAGTGGCTGCCGCACCTCATCCCTCTCTTCTCCTTAAAGCCCCTTTTCTCTCATGGGTAACTTGCCCCCTCCTATGTATGTGTATGTTTTCTCCGTACTTATAAATTTTGAGCGTCTTTTCCCATTTCAGAACATTTTAAAATTATTAAACATGCTTGAAATCTCATGGACTCTATTTCAATTTGGGAATATTACTTTATTGGGGGGGGGGTGCTGATTTCCTGTGGGATTTTGTATAGTTCTATTATAAGCAAACACTCCCATCGGAAATGTATGAAATATGTTCTCTGTGCGTGTTCATGTCCCTTCCCAATTTAGATGAGCAGTGCCCCTGGAGCCTTCAACATTTCTGTAGGAGCCTATTAGGCTCCGTCTTGTCAACGAGCCTGTAGTGACTCCTTGATCTGCACGTGGCAGGAAAAACATCCCCAGATAAGCTGGGGCAGATCATAAAGTGTGTGGAAGGGATGTGCATAATATTGGAAAACATATTATGCTCGCTGAACAGGTTTATATGCTTGAAAATATAAGAAGACATGTATGTGAGAGGGGAGGTGATGTTAGCTGCAACAATAAAGCTGGAAGTATGGAAGCAAAAAAATTCACACATTTTCTGTATCCTGAGATCATTTGCTACTGAGCCATACTTTTAAAATAATGGACAAAATTTTCTCATTTTCCTTGAGTATCAACCACCATTCCTGTCTTACTGTCTCTTGGTGTTATTTCATTCTAGTCAGAGCAAAAATAAAATATAAATTCTACAATGATATATAATATACAAAGCACTTTCCGTGTATCATCATTTTATCTTTACTAAATGCTTGAAGGTGTTTTCCCGTTTGCATCTGAATGAACTGAGACTGGGTGAAGGTAAGAGACTTGCTTAGGGACAGGGACTTAAGACCAATAAATGCAGACATGATTGGAACTAAGACTTCTGAGTCCTGGTCCAAGGTTCCATTTGCTCCCCTCCCTCCTTCCCTTCCCTGATTGTCCTCCTAGTCTCCTTCTTTTTAATATTGCCATCTATCTGACGAATGTAAAAGATAATTTGGATGGGTGTTTATAAAGCATGTTACTGTTATGCTTGCGTTGGGTAATGAAAAGCATCTTTGTCATTTGCAGTAGCAAAGACGCAAGTCTGAAGGTAATGATGACTGGGGTTGGGCTCTTCAGAAGAACTTGAGAAACAGGGGCTCTGATGACCTGGTGCAGGTTCCCTTAGACACCATTAAGTTTGATGGCGATGGAGAAAGCTCTCAGGGAGAGAAGCCAAATAAATGAATTTAATGGTGCTCAAAACGTGTCACTTCTACAGACACTTCATGATAACCTGTACCAATTATCTTTAGAAAGCAGTGCATGGGAGATGTCTCAATATTGCTGACAGGGTTGTCATTTGGCATATGAAGTTGTCCTTGAACAAGGCCTTTTGTATGCAGGCAGGTCTCCAGGCGGATGCACAGGTTCGTGTGGCCTTCTGGAAGCTTACCTTTGGGAGAGGGCTCTGCTCGCCCAACTGGGCTGCATGCTGAGGGAGCTGCTGCCTTAAGCAGCCCCTCTTCTTTCTCCCACCTTTCCCAAGCCCACCCAAGAGCCTCCTTCCAGGGTGAGCGAGTGTGAGCTTCGCCCCAGCCTACAGCCTCTCCCCCAGTGATCTTTCTGGCTTCTGACCTTATTCCAGCCACCACCCCTCCTAGAGAATCTGCGGTGACTCGGCTGCATGCACGACTGTGGGAGACGCAGAAGAGGGGGTGCGGGTGGAGGGGGAGAGAGGCAGAGTCTCAAGAGCACAGTGGGAGGAAGTAGAATATAAGAGCAGCCCTGCCCGGTTTAGACTGGTGGTTCAGATGGACAGGGCAGACCCCCATGGGCACAGACTGAGTCCAAGACGGCACCTGTGGCCTTTACTGAGGCAGAGAGGCAGACCTGGGACCGGAGCATCCAGCTCTCGACACTCCTGCAGCACAGCCTGTCTCCCCTCTGGGGCCCAGTGCCCTGTAGTTTGCCTTCTCCTTCACTTTGGTTTGATGTCCTTGATCAGTGGCCTTCACCCTCTGCTAGCTCATGTGGCACAGGAGGCTGGTGTCCACTCTCACAGCTTCCCAGTGACTACCTGTCTTCCTTCCTATCCAAGAGCGAAACATCCACGCCCAGCCTTTTTGCCTCAATGTCTGATGTGCCACCCTGGACAACCTGCCTGGGCTTCCCTGCAGTAGCCTGGTAGCAGATGCCTGAGATCGGGTGCTCTTACCCACCAAGCTGAAAATAGCCAGCATCTGTTGGGCACCCTCCATGTGCCAGGCATTGAGCTAAATATGCTTTACCTATATCCCCAAATTGAATCCTTACAGCAGAGTATGAGTCACGTACTGTCATTATTATTATTATCATTATTTAAATCTTTTTTCTGGAGAGGTTAACATAACTCACCTAAGGTCACACAGCTTGCTTATGCCGTATTAAAAGAACACTTTGCTCAAGACTGGCTTTGGTTGTTGAATCAGATGCTACGTTGAAGCACAAAGCTCTCACTGGGACCCAGCCAGCCCTTGCGTAACAACGCTTCCCACCTTTAGAAAACACAGGTCCCCAGGGGGGATTGTGAAGATGCAGATTCTGACTTTGAGTCAGGGTGAAGCCTGAGATTCTGTCTCTCTAAACAAGCTTCCAGGTGATGCGTCTGCTGCTGATCTGTGGCCCACCCTTTTGAGTAGTAAGGGTTTAGATCCTTGGCTGTAGTTCTAGCTTTACAGTGCTTTGGATTATAGGAAGGCAAAAGAGACTCCAGAGCCAACTGAAGTCAGACTGGTGGGAAATCAGCGTGGCATCACCTACTTGAAACCCTTGCTTGGAAAATACGGAAATTAACTATGTGTAGGGAGAGTTGGGTCAAAGACTGCACTGTCTGGTTATGGCTCTGAGCAGACCAGGGCTTGTCCCACATTCCCCACTTACTGGGCAGCACTGGCCCTCCAGGTGCCTGCCCCAGGCCAAGTGCCCACTGTGCAGCTCTGATTTAGTTCTCCCACATTCCAGATAGAATGGTACCCCAGAAAGGCATTCTGACGATACAGATGGGTGGTGATTATTGCAAGCTACCTGGAACGCTGGCTCCTTTTCAAAGGAGGCCATCCACATGTGACAGATGATAAGATGCATATTGAGACTTTGGCAGCCTTGAAGGCAGGCTGTAGCTGTGCAGGACTTTCAGAAAGCCCTGTAGGGAGCTGGGCTACTGCAGAGTTCAGAGCACGAGGCACAAGCAAATAATACATGCTTTTATGCTGGATTCTATCAAGTTGCTTTGTAAAGTGTGTTTTTCATATCCAGGGTAGACGTGCCAAAAATACAGGACTTGAGCTGCCAGCCATTCTGCTGTGAAAAATAAAAACATTGAGAAAGAAAAACAAATCTTCAGATCAATAGAGAGCCTTTATCTCAATATTGGCAGGACCTTCGAGCATATGTGTGCACAGAAGTCACCTCGCTGATGTAATTAACTTGTACTCTGTCCACATATGTTGTCCACACACATTGCTTCCTACTGTGTTCCAGTTACCGTTCTTTGGAGACATACTGGTACCATCCCACTGAGATGGAAGAGACTCCAATTTGAAGCACTGTCATCCTTGGATATTGTTTTCTTTCATAAAAGTGATGTGCTTATCACTTTAATGGGAAACTTTCTATTTTGAAATATCTAGATAATTTAAGGTGACTTATTTCAGGGTGAGTCTTATCCTCAAATACGTTCCTTAGGGTTCAAGTTATAGAGGAAGGTTGTCTGATCATAAAGTTCACATTTAGGTCAAAAGAAATAAGTTTGCCCCCACCTGTGATTCCCGCCAAGTATCTCCAGATCCCTTGAAGGATAATTTGTGGGGTCAACACGCTGCTGCAATAAAAAACATAAAAATCACTATAAGTATTGAATGTAGTGTGTAGCTACAGACTTTAAAAGTAACAAAAGGAAGAAACACATCTCCCTCTCTTTCTCCCAGAAGAAAAACAATCTTTGGATCTAAAAGATATAACCCTTTAAAAAAAAATTAACTGAATCCTGTAGCCATTCAATGAGCAGCCTTAGAGTAGATTAGGAAATATCCAGTATGTTTCTAGATAGGGAAGAGCATGATTCTAGCTGTGTTTCATGTTCTTGGGCAAAGTGTTCTTCCAGCATGATTCCAAGAATATTCTGGCCAAAATAAATAAAATGAATAGTAACATCTACGGCACTGGCAAATTGACCCAAGAATAATCTCCTCTTGGTCCAGAGGAGAGAGGCAGCTACGCTGAGTCTACTGTGTGAAGCACCATCAGATGTGCTGGCCTGAGTCAGAGCTCTGATTCTCTTAACATGAAAGATTTAGGGTCTTCATTACAGTCTGGCAGCCTGTGGAAGGTGCAGAGACTCTGCAGAGCTACAAGTGGATCTCCAGAGAGAACTGTAAGTCCTGCCCTCTGGACACTTACAGTCGAGTTGGAGGAAGAAGCTGGTGTATATGAAACCTTAGCTGGGGCACAGCGTTTGGTGAGTGGTACAGACGGAAGTCCCAGATGTATAATCATGTGGGCCAGGATGGTCGGGCAGTAAGTCTTCATTCTGAAGGAGCTTCATTGAAAACACTTCCATCAAAAAGGATGGATTTAGAATACAGTTAAGCTACTTCTTAACACAAGAGTTGTTATTAATATCACCTGCTGACCACACTGTGCTGCTTTCAGGCATGGGCCAGTTACCCACTGCTCCTGCTCTGTACAGAGCCACAAGTTGCTATTTCTTAACTCCAGGTCCTGCCTCAGGCTCAGGACCAACCCAGTCCTGGGGACAGCAAAGGGTCAGGAAGGGATGGCACCAGTTACAGGTCAGGATCTGGTCGTGTTTGATGTTCCTCAACCAGAGGCTGTAAGTACTGAGACAGATACGTGAATATCCTACATGTGGAATCAGTCTATGGCTTAGTAATCATACTTTATGATAAAAGTATAGTGGAGAAAGATTGTATTTATGTTGTGTGAAGAAAAAAGGTTTTATGGCTGGCTATCCTGTGAATTAGGAAGAGACAGAATGCCTGGAACTCAAAGATCTCCTCCTTGGGCTAGAATCATGATGGGCCTCCCTCACTATGAAAGGTAAAGGTTTTTACTCTCTCTGATCCCTTGTCAGAATCTGAAAATATAGAAAGAGCTGGATGTCTCTCCTTGGAGAAATTTGGAGTTGTCCTGACAGTCAAACAGTGTGAGGGGTTCAAGGTAGATGGAGACGATGGAGACAATGGAGACAGGGTCCTGAGGGAGAGAGAGCGGTAATATGCAGGAGGCTGGCACCGGAGTTGAAAGGGTGGCTGGTCAAAATCTCTGCCAGTGGGATTGCCTGGAGGACCTTTGTGTTTTCTCTGTGAGGCTAACACCGACCCCCTGCATTGCCCCTGACTTGGGCATAGTGTGGCCTGTGTTTTGATGGTGTGACTTTGCAGAGTAAAGAGAAAGATAGTGTGCAGTGCTGGGTGATGGTGCTGAGAGAAGGGAATGAGGCGGGGCTGGGTGGTGGAGAGCTCAATGGAAGCGGTAAATCAGATCCCAAGGACATAAACGCCTGGGAATTGTTAAAATCTTGGGGAGGATATGAACTTCCCACAGTACATAGGATGGGAGGGCTCACACTACTTAATTCAAACATTGAAGACAGCATACTTTTAGATTATATATTTTTTTCCTTCTCTGAAATGTATGACTGCAAATTCATATTTGAGGCTGAAACTTCTGTTGTAATATTCTGTCTGGGCTAAATGTGGTATTAAATTGATGATTAAAATAGTTCTGGCTCAGCGAGGCGTGGCTTCTCAGTTGGGCATCAATCTAGGATCCGGGAGATCGTGGTTCGATTCCTGGTCGGAGCACATGCCCGGGTTGCAGGCTCGATCCCCAGTTGGGGGCATGAGGGAGGCGGCTGATCAATGACAACTCTCTGGTCGTTGATGTTTCTCTCTCTCTCTCTCTCTCTCTCCCTCTCCCTCCCTCTCTCTGAAGCTGGTAAAGATGTGTTAAAAAAAAAAAATAGTTCTGTCAGTCACTATGATTTGGGTGAGCTGGGTTTATTTTCAAATAGCTCAGGCCAAATTACTACTCCATGGACTGTGTCATTGGGAAAAAAGAAATATTGACACCGAATTCCTGTTTTCTACATTACCTAAAGAAGAGTGAAGGGGGGGTGGATGGATGCCGTTAGAATAGGCTGTTTGTCTGAGGGATTAAACAATCTGGGCAACCAGATGACCTTGGAAACTAGTCTAATCTCACCCTCAGTCTTTTTATGTTTATCACTTTCTCTGTGGTTTTATATACATGAAGAAGCAGCCATCATCAGACTTGGCAAAACAGATGCATGTTCATCTGTATAATTTTAATAGCAGTAGTGCTTGTAAAATACTATTTTGGATAGTCCATAGAGCAGAAGCCCTCTTTTCAAGCCTTGTGTTCCCTACTGTGTAATGGCACAGTTGGCTCTGGGCCCTCAGTCCTCCAGGCTCCAAAGCCAGGGGCCAGTGAAACCATCCTGGGCAGGGCCGGAGAAGGAGCCCTCAGCCAGGAGCTGAGACACATTGTCTAGTTCGCTGGCTGGGAAGCAAAACAAAACACAACAAAATGGAAATGAGCCTCCTTGACAATAAATAGTGTGTTTCGTGTTTTTCTTGGTTTTAGGTTGATAACAGCTATTAATTCATCCATTTTATTATTTTCCATTAATTCATCCATCGTATTTTCTGAGCACCCACTATGTGTCAAGATAATATCCCTACTCCTCATAGCATTCTTTGTTCTAGTTATAGCTTCCAGTTTAACATCAGCCAGAGGGAATACACTGTGTACATTAATCTGTATAAAGAGATATTTTTCTTGCTATAATTGATTTTTCAGACTGATGATCTATTCACTTTAATACACTTCTAGTCCCCAACTATTGTCAAACATTTGACTGTTGAATTTCCTATCTCTTTGAAAAAGAAAGGGAAAATAACATTGAAATTAGTAGATCTTGTGATTGTAGAGCATCTTAAGGAGAAAAGGCTTTATGGTGAAGAAAGTAGAAACAGAACTAAGGATTTACATTTAGCTCATGATCTCAGTTTTATATATTCTTTGCATAAACTACAGCATTTTCCACTATGCCTTGCAAGAATTTGATTTTAAATATCTGGGTTTAATTTAAGTATTAATTTTATTTATGAATGGTACCCCAGTTGCTCATTACCATTGATGCTTTGGAAGTGATTGTGACTCATACCATAAACTAGTATTTTATGTATCTCTGTGTGTGTGTGTGTATATATATATACATATATAAAATAAAGGTTTTTAGAAAATCTATGCCTATAGCTAGAAGGATGGATGGATGGATAGACTTTTTGGAATTGAGTTTAATGACTCACCTCGATAGGTGAATAATGTTCTGCTTGGGGAATTAAAGGGATTTCTAAGTTTCTCTCTTGAACGTAATGTGCCTTTTCTTGTACTGTAAAGGTCTGGGGAAACTTGCACAGCTCTCTTACTTGACAAAAGGCAAAATGGAATGATGCTGTGAAAACTGTATGAAATGCACTAATTTAAAATGCAATTTTAAAGTGTATTTCATTTGAATGGGCTGTGACGCTATTGCCTTCCTATTTGTATTTCTGTTAAATTCCCTGGAATAACATCAGGTGTGTCCCCGGGCTCTCCAAGCTGCCTTCCTGCTTTGCTGCCTGCGGATTGTTAGAACCAGCCACGTCCTTCTCATTTCTGCCACTGGAACTCCTTTATATTTTTATGCTTTCTTTAGATTTTACAGATTATTATTTCAAGGCACTTTTTATCTGCACTTCCATAACTCTCTTTGCCTTTAATGTAGCAGCCACACGAATGTATCAACACTTTTTAAAATTAGAAGGTAATTAATTAGCTCACTGCACAGTCTGGGTATGTTTGGTATTTGGGTTCTTTAGTGATGCTCTACATGTGTCAAATTTTATTTTCAGAAAGCTGGTTAAGTTTTTAATGGGGCCTAGTTAAATCTCCCTGTAATCAGAAACTTTTCTTTTTAAAAAGGGGATGTTATTTGTAATTTTTAGATGAATAAATGAGGAGGTTTGCTTATATTCCTTTGCAATTTGGAAGAGCATACCTTGGAACAGGGAATACTTTAAAAGAGAGGGCTAGAAAGCTTTCTAATTTCTCTTGAACAAATAGCAAAAACACTTTAGCAGCATTTTCAGGTGGTTTAGGCTGGAGTCTGATCCTTTGCCCTGACCAGGTGGTACACAGCATCATGAGGGACTGCCAGGCAGGGAGCCCCTTGGAAATTTTAATTTTGAGCGTGCTCTCTCAGTGGAGGGTTGTCAGGCCTGCTGGATTCTCATTCAACTAGTTATATGTAAGTCGGCTCTTTTAAAGAGAGGAAAGGTAGACAGACATAAAGCATGCCGTGAGGGCTTCAGAAGCCAGCCTGCCCATTCAAACACTGTGGAAGACTCCTTCAGAGGGCTATTTCCTTTGTCATTGCCCATGGAGACTGCTGCTGACTGAGCAGACTGGTTTTTAACCAGCTGTCACTGGGCCAGTCAACACACTGGTATTTATGTTTGCTATTTGCCTCTGTACTCACTTCCCTCCCTTGACCCCAGGCTCCTGGCTACTTCTGATCTGGTTTGTCATTCTACTTCTTCCTTTTCTAGAATATACCATAAAGAGAAGCATATATTATTCGTCTTTTTAGTTTTCCATCTTTCACTTAATGTAACGCATTTGAGATTCGTCCACGTGGTGGTGCGTGTCCGTATTTGTTCCTTTTTATTGCTGAGTAACGTTCCACGGTATGGCTGTCCTGTAAATTGTTTATTCTTTCATCAGCTGATGGATATTTGAATTGTTTCCAGTTTGGGGCTTTATGAATCATGCATGACAGCATTCACTGAAGGGCTGTGGGGCTAAGTCACCAAGTGGTGGTTTTAATTTTGTTCCTATTCCCCGCTTTTTTAAATTTAAATATATCTTTTATTGATTTCAGAGAGAGAAAGGGAGAGGGGGAGAAAGAGATAGAAGCATCAGTGATGAGAGTCATTGATCGGCCGCCTCCTGCACGCCCCCTGCTGGGGATCGAGCCCGCATCCCGGGCATGTGCCCTGACCGGGAATCAAACCTCGACCTCCTGGATCCTAGGTCGACGCTCAACCGCTGAGCCACGCCAGCCAGGCTTTATAAATAAGGTTTTATTATAACACAGCTACAGCCATTTTTTACATATCATCTCTGGCTTCTTTTGTGCTACCAAAGCAGAATTGAAGAGTTCTGACAAAGACAGTATTGCCCAGAGAGCCTACAGTATTTGCTGTCTGATCCTTTATAGAAGAAGGTCGCTGTTCCCCTATCAAGTTGTTCTGGCAACTGCTGGGAAGGATTAAAATCTTTATTAGTGATAGTCGGAGTTGTCTTTTTCTCTCTTTGATTCTGTCAACTTTTGCTTTCTGTATTCTGATGTTCTGTTTTCAGGCGCATACACATTTATGATTATGTCCTGATGAATTAGTATGACCCTTTCATCATAGTAAGTGTCCCTTTTTATCTCTGGTGATACTTTTTGTCACGAAGTCCATTTTATTTTATATAATGTTGCCATTCTAGCCTTCTTATACTTATTATTTGTATTGTATATCTTTTCAATCAATTTACCTGAAGCTATTTATTTCTGAAAGGTGGTAAGGTATAGAGAAAAGTGGAAAGTATTTTATTACAATGGAGACTGAGGCACTGCCTGAAAACTGAGCAAACTAGTGACCAGCAGTTTGGTCAGGGTTATACAGGCCAAGTTGATCAGCGCCCAAGTTGCAGCCGCTGGAATTCAGGTCCCCTGATTGTTGCAGTCCAGGCATGGATAAATATAGTGTGTGCAACCTTGATCATATTATCAGTCCTTGATTTCCTCATCTGTGAAAAGAGGGTAAGAATACTTTTGTATTTATCTCATACCAAGTTAATATATATGGGTCATTCTGCATATGACAAAGCACCATTAGAGAAGCATTCTAAAGAGTGGGACAGTATAGTATAAATGGAAGCAAAAGGTAGCTTTCCATCATAGGTTGTGTTTTTTTTTTAATGTGAAGAGTGTCGCTTAAATTTGTGGTTTCTTTCTATGACTCTTACTGTCACTGTGAAAAGCCTTCTTTAGGGAATGTTTGGCTCTGGTTAGTGTTCAAAGCTCTAGGGTTTATCTATGCAATGAAGCCCTTGAAGGAATGGTGACTAAACTTTTTCTTATCTGTCTCTAGGAGGAAAATTGAAGCCAGGATTTTTGTACCTCTTTGGTCCTTAATGAGAAATGCAGTTTCCTTTGGTGTAACTTTTTATTTTGGCTTTACTTCTCCCTTCATTACAAAGAAAAACAAAACAAAACAGAATACAAGTGGTTTCTGCCAAGGTCCGTTTTTCTCAAAGTGGCGTGATTGCTCTTACAGGCTTGTTGGAGTAGAGAAAGCTTGTTGGGAAGTCATCTCCGTGCCTCCCCAACGGCACTTACTCTGAGGCCTCCATGGAGATTTGGGGTCCAGAAGTGGGTGTGGAGCATCTGATTGATGAGCAGCTGGGTGCCTGAGTGAGACTGACCAGCAGAAGGAGGAATTTAGTAATTTTTCAGCCACTAGGTGTAGTGCAACTTCATTTTGTTTTAGTGGTATAGAAATAGAGCTGTTCATGAGAGAAGCCAGAACTTGAGGTCAAGCTCAAGTTTTGCCAACAAAAAACACAGATGCAAGCCCTTTTTGACTCTGTGTCCTTCACCATAGAAAGCTCTTGTGTTTGTGTGTTGCAGATAAACAAACATAGATTATTTTCTACATTCTTGTCACCTCTTTAAGGTCAGTCTATTCTTCCTTCCCCACCACTGCCTATTTTGGTTTTCATCACTGTTACAATGTTTGTTTTTTCTTCTTTGCACAAATGGGAGTAACAGATGAATTAAGTATCATGATGGTTTTATATTGTTGGAGGAAAGAAATTACATCAGAAATTTATGGGCCTAACATAAGGATTGATATTTACATATTTGCATAATTGCATCCTGGATTAAGTACATGCAACAAGTAAAGAGTATACTATCAAATATGATTTTTATTTCAAATAAAAAGTCTCCAGTGCACGAGAAGGAAGTATAACCAGTGTCAAACCAGAGGGAAGTAATAGATGCTTACCTGGCAGACAGATGCCCTGTAAGGGGCCAGGTGGCTGTGCCCTGGGCTAGCTGTGGCCCACTGGGCCCTTGTAGACTGTGGTTAGACCCACTGGGGCAGCTCTAGAGACCCTGACTTTCCTGGGGGCTGTGGGCAGACTGAATGCTAGGCAACAACATGCTAAAGCTCCTTCTGGCCCAAGAACAAGGAAATAAGTAAGTACAGAGCTGAAAATTACATGACCAGTTGCCAGTGGAGGTTAGGCAAGACAAGTTGGTTTTCTGGTTTTGCTTTGTATTTTTTTTTTTTTTTCTACCTACTGACTTATCTGTATTTGTCTTCTCTTAAAAATTCAAATTAAAAAGAAAATGGTAAGAGACATGGGCCACGTAATTCAGAACTTCATAATTCTTTGTTTAGTCTCTCAAGCAAAGTAGATTTGTATCTAAAATTAAATGGACATTAAAGTCAATATGTTTAACAGCACTAATGTTTGCAAATGTCTGCATTTGTTAAGGGCCAGGGTGAGGGAATCAGGAAGTGCGGGACATGTATTTTTTTCTGGAAGAAATAGGCATTTCAAATGTGTCCTATGGAGCCTTTTTGGTGTGTTTGTTCAGATATACGAATAACTAACAGAGTTTCTGAAAGGTATTCAGTTCTGGTTGGGAGCTGGAGATGTGTTTATGCTGTGGGTTGTTAAATATATTTACAGCCCTTTTAGAGGGTTCAGTAGGGGCTCTGCTGGCTATTTATTAGTCTGCTTCAACAGCTACTGGCTGGAATTAAAAATAATAATCTATCCAGTGTGATTCAAAGAAACACTATAAATTGCCTCAGATTATAATGAGCAGTAGGAAAGGTAATTTAAAGGAAACTTCACATGTGTTATTAGTCATCGCATGTCAGGAGGAAGATGTGGTGTGAAATACATGGATACCAGTGTCTGCTTATAGCGATTTTTAAGGTAGACACTCTTGGTGTCTCAATAGCATTTTTTTCTCTGCTCTTACTTCTGCGATTGCCAGGAGGTTTGCCCACTCTGGTCCTGTCAACTCTTGACACCTCCACATGAGTACTAAGCAGAACCAGGGCCTGGGCCCTTTTCTGTGGGTGCAGCCAGCTGTCTATGAGTGGAGTTGAGAAGTTGAGTATTTAGATGTGTGGAGGCTTCACGCTCCACTCTCCATGATGGAGTTTTTGTGTCGCCCATGGGGCCCCCTTAGAAGGCAAGCAGCTGAGGCCTCTCCCTCACCTCCAGCACCAGCCTAACTTAACAAGGCATTCCCACCAGGATATCAATTGGGGCTGCCATTTTGGAAGGCATTGGAGGAAACAAAATATAAAATGTGCATATCACTCTACTCAGCTGTTTAGGCTGGTGGACAAAGATAAATATTCAAGGATGCTCCGTGCAACAATTAAAAATGGTTCACTTTAAATTGCTTATTGTAACACTGAGAACTTGGATTCACACTAACCAATGCGAACTTTGAGGACTTGGTTTAAGAAATTACAGAAACAGATTCACCATAGATTGAGTGGGGGGAAAACAAGGCAGTGAGAGCACTTTGATCCCTGTAAAAGTGTAAGAAAAGAAGAAAAAAAAAAGTGTATGTGCACACTTTGTGTGTGTGTGTGTGTGTGTGTGTGTGTGCAGAGATACAAGGAAGAGTAACCATCAAAACGTGAATGGTGGTTTCTCACGTGGAGGGATTCCTAAGTTCCCTTTTGAGACCTGAGGTGGTGTTTCTTACTGAAAGACTGCAGTGTTCAGCAGTCTGCATGTTTCTGATTAATGCTGAATATTTCTAGCAATTGAGATGCCCTGGACTCTTTTTTATGGTCCCAGTGCTTGGAAACGCTCTCTGTAACTATAGACTGTGGATTCCCTTTGGACTTTCTCTGGTATGAGAAGTTTAATACAATGAATATAATATATGAAAAAAAATTTTTGAACTCAATTTGTACTTCTAACCATAGTAAAGCTCTGTTCATGGAACTGATGTTGTGTAGTTTACATTTGGGGATTCAGTACAAGGTTTTAAAAGTTGTGTCAATTCAGCGTGATTTTTGCAGAAGTTATTTAATATCTGCTTTTGGACTCGGCCTTGCCGACTCAGTAAACCTTTGGCTCTCATGTAACCCTGAAGCCCAGGGTCACTGTTCGGCGTCACCTCCCTTCTTGCTCCCTGTCTGATCACGTCCTGTGCGGTGTTTCCCAGGACCACTGGCCTGTTCACGTCTTCATTCCTGCACTCACACTCTTGCCTCTACTTGAGGCGCCTTTTCTACCCAAATTAGCTCAGTGTCCCCTCCTAGATGAAGCCATCCCTGGCCCTCCCAGCAGAACCTACTGTTTTCTCTGCGTATCTCTGCACAGGTTTCTGTGACGGTCCCGTGCATACTGTGCCACCCTTCGGGTTAGATGCCAGTTTCCATTCCCCGCCTCGCAGCTCCTTGAGGGAGGGTAGGCTTGCAGCCCTCTTCGTGGCAGGCCTCAGGAATAGCAGGAATGGAGGTGCTGTTCCAGAAACACAAAACTCCCCTGTCCTACTATGTATGTTGCTTTTTCTTGAATCCTTAGTGTTTTCAAACCAATCCTCTCCCTGGAGTTTGTTTCCCTGCTGCTGAAGCTTTTTCGAGCACAGATCTCCCGGTTCTCCACATTTACAAGGAGAGAGGGCCCCTAGTGTATCCAAGTTGTGAGGGACAGAGGTGCTTCCCCTTTGCCTGAACCCCCTCTGAGAGACCCGGCCGCCCAGGTTTGAGGGAGAATCGGCTCTCTGGCTAAGTAAGGTAGACCTGGTCTGCATCTCCTGCCTTTGACAGATGATTACCTGGTGCGATGGGCAGAGGCCCACCCGCAGCCCAGGGGCACTGCTGTTGTGTTAGCAGCGGTGCTCATGGAAAGGAATTTAGGGATCGCCTGTTTAGTTTCTTAAAATTTATTGAACGTGGCTCTTCAGACTCAGTCCTGCCAATGAAATCCCAGTCCTCGCTTCTCAGGTGTGGGTGACGAGTGCACAGATGGGCCGTCAGCTTTGTGTGAACTTGTGCCTTCCTGTGTCTAAGTCCAGCTGGAGCTGAAGGCTTAAGCACCTGCTCCTAAAATTACCTTCATCCTGTCTCGGCAGCCCTCTCCCGCTAGGACACTCCCAGCAGCTGTGAACTTCCTGGGTGTGGAGCCATCTGAATTTTGAGACCATCAGTCTCTTTTCTCTGTGGTTTGTTCATTGTGCTCCTGAGCCCATCGAAAGTATGCAGCAGTGCTTTTGTTTACTAATGGTGTGCTGGTGGGAGACGAGGGACACGGCCATGTATAATTTAAGGGTCTAAAAGGTTTGGACCTTTTTAGAGGTCAGAACAAGACCTTTTTCAATCAGAGGAAATTTACACTGTGGCGTTATTGTTAAAATTAGAATTCCATCCCTTGATAAGCATTTATAAATTATTTTTGTGCATTGACCCTCTTGGTCTATCTTACATTAGGTCTCAGAGCTAGATTGGTGGAGTCACCTGAAGTTTGTTGGTGAGGGAGAGGCAGCCTGTTGGGTCAGCCAGCCTCTAGTTCAAATCCAGACTCTGCCCTTATCTGCTTTGTGTCCTTGGGGAATTCAGTTAACCTTTCTGAGCCACAGTTTCTTCCATAAGAACCTAACAACTGCCTAACACAGGACTGCTGGGAGGAAATGTAAGTGAGGGGAACCAGCACAGGCTCTGGCATCGAGTGGGTGCCCAGGGACACCAGGACAAGCCCACCCCACATGCACGCCACGCATGTGTACACACACACACACACACACACACACAACAGTGTGCGTCACCCATGGAACTGAGCCTAGCAGCCACAAACCCTTAGTCCTGACATTAATGTCTAAATTCCTGGGCTTGCTATGGAACCAAGCTGCTTTTCAAAAATAACATTCAGAAAGACAGTTGGGACACTAATGAAAATGTGATTATTGCCCCAGGCACTACTCTGCTTTGGGGCTGTTTTCCTGGACTGTTATTTCCCAACCAGGGTGCTGCAGTGGGCCAGGGACATTTTTAGGGTGCCATGGAGTTACAACTGTTGATATTGTTAATAGGGTAAACAAACATTCTTGCGCACCATAAATAGCAGAAGTCGTGCTTTCCTTTCCATCTCCTAAGCAGGGAAGGTATTTGAAGCTGGAAGGAATTGCACCCTGAGCTTAATAGAGTTACAGACCCAAAAAGAAAACTATGCGCAAAGATGTGTTTTCAGGAGACAGAAAACTGTGAAATCAGCCCAGCAGTAGGCCCAGAGGTTGGTTTACCTTGAGTGGCTTTTGGAAATATAGTCTGGACTCCAAATCTGCAAGGTCCACAGGTGGGATTCAACGAACCACGGGTCAAAAATATTTGGGGGGAAAAAGTTATGTTGTTACATCTGTACCGAACATGTACAGACTTTTTTTCTTATCTTTGTCCTGTAAACAATACAGTATGAAACTATTTACATACCGTTTACAAGTAACCTACAGATGATTTAAAATGTATGGAAGGATGTGAGTAGGTTATATGCAAATACTATACCATTTTATCTAAGGGATTAGAACCAGACCCTGTGGATACCGAGGGATGCCTGCTATTGATTATTGATGATGGTAGCCTGCATGGCGGGCTGTGGAAGGGACGTTTGTGTGCAGTTACAAAGCACCTACTTGAAACACATCGATTTCCCTTCAATAGATGAGAAGGGGGGGTAGTCACAGCTTACAGGTAGATCTAACTAGGGACTTATTGACATTTAAACTAAAGTCTGACCACACCAGAAAATATTAAGAGGACAGAGATAAGCCACTTTATAATAGTGATGTTCTATGGACCAAAGAGAGGTTTAGTTCAAGGCTGAGATGCTACCTAGGACAAAGGGTTCAAATCCCTGAAAGACTTCAGAATGTTAGGAGTAATGGTGGGTAACATTTTATTTGTCTCTTTTTTACATACCTTTCTATGTTTTCCAAATTTCCTACAATGAATTATTCTTTAGTAACCAATGCTATTATTAAATAAAGCATAAATTAAACTTTCTTAGAATGTAAATATCCATTATACGAAGTCAGCCCTGAGATTTTAATCATCAGATAATTCAGTCTTACCTATCGGGGTTCCTCAGAAGGTCCTTAGCTGGGTGAAGAGGGCAGAGTAACCATCCTCCTCTTGCTGGTCCTAGTTGCTTAGGTGGCATGGATGTCATGACACTGCAGACAGAGTGTAAGGGAAGATGGCTTCAGGACTCCAGTAATCTGTTTCTGACCTCGCTTTCCAAGACTCATTGCCTCTTTACAACATTATTGAGCTAGCCGCTGGCCATGCATGTTCAGATCAGATCAGATGCCTGCAACTCAAGAACTCTAGTCTTTAAATACAGAAGCAAAGAGGACTTTGGGGGCTTTGCTTTATTATATCCAAATTATATGCAAATGAATCCTTTTGGAACCAAAATTCAGACTGAACCCTTGAAGTATGGGAAAATATGAGTTTGATTAAATGTTAACTTTTGCAGATTAGAACCTTTTCTGTGACTCTACCTATCTCAGTGCCCAAAGAGAACTGTTCTTATCTTGTCTTATCTCTGTTGGAATTCATTAATAGCTCTCTTTTTTTTGAAGTGATGGAGTTAGTACCAGAAGTAACTTTGGTCACTCTTTCATGTGACTTCCGTGCAGCAGTCCACCATGAGTAGTAGTGTTTGTACATACAAAATGAGTCACAGGGATGGTGTAGGGCAATAAAACTGGCAGGGCAGGAAAGAGATGGGGGATGCTACAGAGTGAAGAAAGCTAATGTATTACACCAAGGCACTTAGTGAGTGCCTGTTGGGTTCAGGTCTTACTGGGGCTGTCATTAAGAGGTGATGCCTCTAAACATTTCTTGAAAAGCAGGGAAAGCCAATTGAGCAAGACTGGGGTTACGAAGAATCCAATAGCTGAAGAGTCAGTTGACTTCACTTGGGGAGTCATAGTACTGGAGTTACCGTAAACTTAAAGCTGAGCTGGCATTATTTAGTAACAATGTGGGAGGATGGGGTGCTGGTGTAGTTGCTGTAACTGTGGGATCACAATCCCATTGCTTCCCCTTTCTGTGCCCCCACCTGTGAAATGAGAGCATTTGCTTCAGTGCTGGGAGGCCTTTCAGGATTAAGGACTCATGGGTCAGCCTCTGCCATTCTGTTGGGGGCTCAGGTAGGGGTTTGCTTGGGAAGTCTAGCAGCAGTTGAGGCAGGGAAATGGTTTTCCATGCACAGATGGACGGGTGGGTATAACCCATCTCTGTCCAATGCTCGTAACGCGTCCGGTGGAAAACGATACAATAGGGCGAGGGAAAGGGAGTCAGTGAGGACACCTTTGCAGAGGAATGTTACAGGAGTACTCTCCTGCCATTTAATTATCATGTGTTGCTCTGAGAGTGATTTGTTTAACAGCGAAACAGCTCAACAGCCATCTTCAATGGCTGAAGATGGCGATTTTTTTTAATACCACAAATCCCACTGCAGTTCGATGTAACTGAATAATATTGGTGGATTTGCTCGGCATCCTGGAGCAACAGTGATAAACTGCTGTTGCACTTGAAGGAGGGGATTTGCTCACTGTGGTTTGTAAGTCAGTGTGGTAGACGCTTAACATGAACTGATTGGGCGTGATGCTGTCCAGGGGTACCCGGGCCCACCGCACCGCTCACCTGGCTTTGTGGAAGCGCAGACATGAGAGCGCTGCTCCTGCCTGCTGGTGGGTTCACCCTGGGGGTGATGAAGCGCCAGGAAAGGGCCTCTGACCAGGCTGTAAAATTGCTGTAGGGCGTCTGACTGACTTAGAGGGACAGTATTACTACATCTTCTTTTCTTGAATTTATGCCACTTAAAAAGATAACATTTGAAGTTCTGGTTGGTGAGGTAAGTTCTGCGCAGCTGTTGTAGTTTTTTTTGCCACCTGGAAATTCATTGATGCTAGATAAGACTGCAGGAGCCCAGATGTGGCATTTACAGCTCTCCTGCCTGCAAGAATTACACACCTCCCTTTGTTAATCTCTTTTCTGTTACTGACTTTATTTCAGTTATATCATCTTTTGTGGTAAAAAGGAAGGAAATATGTAGCAGTGCATCCTTTATTTAAGTAGCATCCATTCAGAGCACATGGTTCTTTATACCTTGAACTTGGGTTTGCAGAGTCTGGACTTCTTTGAAGGCTAGAACTATTTGCAAAATGAACTTCCTGCACGAGGTACTTGAGAGTAAGAACAATGCTTTAAACTTGTTAGAAAACCTGTCAATGTCCGACGATGTGGGTCCATTTTATTAGGTTAGGTACTTAATAAACACTAGATGGCACAATGTAATGAGTATTGATTGCTTCCATTTTATCATCTCAGGGTGGGGCTCTCAATTATTTCATGAGTGCTAAAGAAACTCTTTCCATTTCTAGCTCCCCCAAAGCAAGCAGCTACTTAGTTGAGATTTGCTTTTGCCATAAGTTGATGCTGGTGTGCACCTGACAAAGGCATAGTCACGTTGGGAGAGGGGGTGGTGCCTACCTGGGATGGCACCACGATGTTTTGAAAGAGCTGTATGAAGAGGAGAAGTATTTCCATCCAGGCACAGAGGGAGGCACCTTGCAAGCATCTAATTTATTAAGCTCCCTGCTGGCAGTTTTTAATGCCCGTTGATTTTATTAAACATTCGTAATGAGAAATTGGAGTTTTGTTTAGGCCAGAACCATAATGAAAACAGCTGTCTCATTTCTCGGGAACAGTGGAAGTTACATGGTTAAGGAATCGGCATTGACCAGGGGAGCCCGTCCAGGCCACAGGCTGAGGTGTGGCTTCTGTAAGGTGCTGGGATGTGTCTGGTCAGGAAGCTTAAGAGCAAGGGGTTTTTGCATGTAAGATTCAAAAAGACCACATGGTTATGTTAAATTTATTTTACTTACAGAGGCATTTAAATTGAAGAACAAGTATATAATTGTGTTTTTACATACAGGGGAGGGAGGCCAAAGTAGGTTTACAGTTGAAATACAAATAAATAATGCAATAATTAATAAATAATAATAATACCAGAATAAACTCTGTTTTGCGTACTCACACCTGTAAACCTACTTTGCCCACCCCTGTATTTAGAGAAAGGAAACGAAGTCTGAGTAGTTAAGCCGTGAGAGTGACACATGGACCTAAGTCCGTGCCCACTGAAAGAAGACGACTAGAGTTGGTCATATCCACAAAGAGAAATCAGAAATCAATCTAGAGTTCCTCTAGAAGACCAGAGGGAAGACACTCGGAACAGTGAAAGAGTTCACACTAGCCCTGGACCATGTCGGGCCCCCAGCAAACAGTGCCATGGGGCAGACAGTACTGCCTGGCTCTCGTCTGTGGAATTCAACAGTTTCGAGCGGTGTAAGTTCTTACTCTCAGTTTTCCCGGGGAAGCCAGCAGCAGAATGATGAAGAACTAGGCTCACGTTCAGGCGCTGCCGCTTTAGAAGCCAGGAGAACTTGGGCAGGCTTCTTAATCTTTGTGAGCTGCGTTTATTCTGTAAAACGGAGATGACATTGAAATACAAGTAAATAACATAATAAATAAAATAATAATAAATAATGGATTTTTTGAGCTGTTGGTTTGTTCTGAACTGTTATTCAGAACTATTGCCAGCAGCATTCAGCTAGCATATTTTTCGTTCGGCAAACCTGTTGTTTTTTTGAAGCGTTGGTCATATCCACAAAGAGAAATCAGACATAGTCACTGTCCTCAGTGGGCTTATTGTCTACTTAATGTAAGATTTGGAAATAGATTAGTATAAATTAGAAATGAGGAGTACCACAAATAAAATTCCAACAGAGTGCTCTGGTAGTTCTGTAGAAAGAATTAGGGGGTGCTTCATGCGGAGTATAAGAAATACAGAGCTGTGAGCAGAAACTCACTTCAAATGGGATAGGAAAAGGCGCCCATCCACAGCATTGCTTCGTTTCTCTAATAAAGGGGAAACTGGCGTGAGGAAAATCTTCCCCTGGTTGGTGTTAGGCAAATTGGGATGGATGGAAACAAAATTCTGGAACCCATAATGGGTCTGTGGAGATATTTAGTACTGGGAACAATGAAGGACTTTGAACAAATCAAAGCGGAGGTGTAGAAAGGGACTGGGTTCAATTATATTATGAAAGAGTGTTATGATTATAAGAAAGAAAAATGTCCTGATAACAGTGATAAGGAAGGTGGATTAGACTGGCCATGTTGAGGTGCCTGTAAAGACTGAAAACTGCTGAGCAGTGTTCTGTAATATTATCGAATAATACGACTCTACAAGGATGTACATCACCATTAGCCTAAGAAAAATCAGAGAGTCAGGAGCTGCCCACAGTCTAGGTGCAAGCCAAAAAATGCCAAGGTGGTCCTGCTGACAGTCCCCCAGTGGCTGCCTAGATCTAGGAATGTTCTAGAAAATCCTATGAAGGACAAGAATCTGAGTCACATGGAAAATGGTATCTGGAGCCTGGCTCTTGACCCTCACGTCAGTATGAGTCCCTTCCTCAGTGTGTAGCCAGTGCTGATTTCCGACTTGGCATCTTCAATTCTTTGCCTCTATCAAGCACCCAGGGCCAGGACTCTGGCCACACTGCCCCTTCCCCAGCCACACCCTCCCCGCAGCGGTGTGCATTGTGGCTGTGAGCTCTCCATTCGTGCCCAGAGACTCGACCTCTTGATCACAAGGTAGCAGAGTGCTCAGCACTTCTAACCTTCCAGGTGCCTTGCCAGCATTTTTTTGTATGTCTCTGAATGCCACCACCACCACTTCTTAAAACTCCTAGCAGGACCTAATTTTTGCCTTCCACTCCAGTGATTGCACACAAAGCAGGATCTTTCGTCCCCCGTAAGCAGTGTTGGGGCCTGTCTCATGGAGTAACATCAGGTGTCCTGCCCAGTCCAGGATCTTCTTGTAAAAGACACATTGATTTAGTGCTGCTGTTGGGTTTCCTTCTATAAAGAATCATCTCATATTTTGTCTATATACAGACTCATTTGGGTCATACTCCTGGACCAGAATTGCATGTTGGCACAGTGGCAAGAGTGAGTCCTGCCAGGTGTCTGAGGCCTTAGCTGTCAGAGAGCATATGTGATAGAGCTGAGAGCAAGGAGGTGACCCGAGCACCCTGGTTTGCAGGGAGAGTGAGAGTGACAGAAGAAAGACAGGGGTAGATTAAAAAGTGTTACATGAGTGAGCAGGACAGCATCACAGAGCACCTGCTGAGGGTGGGGGACAGCAGAGGGCCCCCAGTGGAGGGATAAAGCAGGGAGAACAGGGAGGAAGCCACCTACAGAGCAGACTGAGACGACCTGGACGTGTGATGCATTTGGACTTGTGAAGTGGCCGGATAAGCACAGTGAGGCACAGAGAGGCAAAGTGAGTGTCCCCATCCTGCAGCACCCAGTCACTAGCCAGGGCGAGAACTCAAGTCTGATTACCCACCAGCCCTTCTCGAGGACGCCGCAGTGGCTTTGTGGCTGGGGGTGCAGATGGAGAGCTGCCGTGTCGTGGAGTCCCAGGGCAGCTGGAAGGCGTGTCGGGAGGGGTTTTACTTTCTTCGGGGTGCTTACTTCATGTGTCCTTGTCTTCTCTGCCTCAGATGAATCTGGAGGAGTCGTGCACTGTCTCTAGACCTTGGTTCCCTCATCTCGGAACTATCTTCAAGATTCCTTTCGCCCCTGTTGAGTGACGATGGGACCCCAGCCCCTCCCTAATTCCTTGCAGTTTGGTTCGGGCCTTTGGTTGGTGGCCAGGTGCTCGTCTTTCTCCCCTTACTTCCTAATGACTGGGGCTGATTGTCACTGTGGCTTCCAGGAGACTTTTGCTTTCTACTTTTCCTCCCCTGTTGTGTCCCCATTTTAGAAGATACTGCTCTTCTGGAAGGCCCAGGGAAGGTGACAGAACCTACTATCAGCCAGTTTCACTCTCCGTTAGCTACCCTCATGGAGAATGTGCATGCCCTGATTGAGTTACAGTTTGGGGTGGTCTACAGATTTTCTTTATCTGATTTTATTTCTGTCTTGTTAGGAAAAATTAAAAGTTGGCTGTGCAAAACAGGATTTAGACTTAGGCTGAAACTAATCATAATCATTTTATCTGGTTCATTTACTCTACTATGTTTGATTAGTTAAGACTTCACCCATCCTTGGTATATTTTTAAGGAAGGATTTGAAAACTGATAAGTTAGTATTTTGTTATATTTTTAGTAAATGTGACATTCTAGTTGAATCTAAATATAGGTAGACCTGGAGGAGTGTTAAAATTGTTTATAAATAAAAATTTTTATTTATGAGTGGGAAGTAGATGGAAATAAATTAAAAAGACTTAATAGTTGGTGATTTGTTCAGTATCACTTAGCAACATCAATATTTTTGTCTACAAATAAAGGTCCCCTGTTTGGTGCATGTTGAAAATATTTGTACACTTACGTGTTTGTGACCTTGTGTACACATTATCTGAGGCACAGGATCATTTTGGTTGCTGCTGGGTTTATAGTACTTAATTTGGGTGTCTAGACACTGGTTATAGTGACAGAAAAGTGTCTGAGGATGTGAGATGAGATTTTAAAGAATGGCACTCTTAAAATATGTCTGCAAATTGCCTCCTAAAACAAAATAAATTAAATTACAGAGTTAGAAAATCCTAAATTAAAGGGATTTGTTTCTTCTAAAATAATTATTTGCATGATTTGAACGTCAGTTTTTCCTCTTCAGAAGTTGAAACATTATGTTCCCTGAACCCTGCCAAGAACAGGGGGTGATTCCCATTAATAGCCATGGAATTTAATTAATCTTTAGTTTTCTGATATTTTTGTTATCTAGATCTTGACCAGCTCAGACACAAATGCTAATATCTGTTTCTACTGCTGATAATAGTGTCAATTCTTCATATAAAAACAATAGCCTTGGCCCACCACCAGTATGTCACAGTGTGTGTTTCCCCCTTTGGTGTTAACACAGGAGGCAGTCCTGACTGGTTTCATGAGCACAGTCTAGGACCTTGGAATAAGCCAAGTTAGCTCATCTGTTCCCTTTTGTGAGTATAACGGATACTTCTTCACTGAAGTTGTCATTTGTACTGCGAATTACTGAATAAGTCTCACCATCTAAGGCTCTCTCTGTCTAGGTGTCTCTGCCTAGATCATTTTTTAAAAAATCTATTTTTGAATTAAATGTATTGGGGTGACATTGGTTAATAAAATTACATAGGTTTCAAGGGTACAGTTCTATAATACATCCTCTAGATGTATATTGCATTGTGTTTTTATAACCCAAAGTCAGATCTCCTTTTGTAACCATGTATTTGACCCCCTTTACCCTTTAACATCTGCCCCTGACCCCCTTCCCTCATGGTAACCACTACACTGTTGTCTGTGTCTATAAGGTTTTGTTTGTCCATTTGTTGTTTTCAGTTTTATATCCCAAATATGAGTCAAATCATATGGTTCTTGGCTTTTTCTGTCTAACTTATTTCATTTAGCATGATATTCTCAGTGTCTGTCCATATTGTAGCAAATGGCAGTATTTCACCTTTTCTTACGGCTGAGCAGTATTCCATTGCATATATGTGCCACACCGTTACCCAGTCATCTCTCAAAGGATACTTCAGTTGTTTCCATGTCTTGGCCACCGTGAATGATGCTGCAGTGAACATAGAGGTACATATATCTTTACAAATAAATGTTTTCCAAGTTTTCAGGTAGATACCCAAAAGAGGGGTTGCTGGGTCATATGATAACTATTCTAAATTTTTTGAGGTGCCTCCATACTGTTTTCCATAGTGGCTGTACCAGTCTACATTCCCACCAGCAGTGAATAAGGCTTCCTTTTTCTCCACAACCTCTCCAGTACCTATTGCTACTTGTCTTGTTGATCATAGCCATTCTAACAGATGCACGGTGGGTATGTCATTGTAGTTTTGGTTTGCATTTCCCTAAAAGCTAGTGAAGTTGAGCATCTTTTCATATATTTGTTGGCTATTTGTATGTCTTCTTGGGAGAAGTGTCTGTTTAGGTCCTCTGCCCATTTTTAAATTGGATTTTTTGTTGTTGTTGTATGAGTTCTTTTTACATTTTGGATATTAACCCCTTATTGGAGGTGTTGTTCACAAATATCTTTACCCATTTGGTTGGTTGCCTTTATATTTTGTTGACAATTTCTTTTGCTGTGCAGAAGCTTTTTAGTTTAATGTAATCTCAGTCTCTCTTTTCCTCCCTCCCTCTCTCTCTCTCTCTTTGCTTTTGCTTCCCTTGCCTTTGAGATCAAATTCATAAAATCCTCTATTGGACCAAGGTTCATAAGTTTAGTACCTATGTCTTCTTCTATGTAATTTGTTGTTTTCAGGTCTTATATTTAGGCCCTTAATCCATTTTGAGTTAATTTTTGTGTATGGTGCCAAATAGCAGTTCTAGTTTCATTCTTTTGCAAGTGTCTTTCCAATTTTCCCAGCACCATTTATTGAAGAAACTTTCTTTCTTCCATTGTATGTTTTTGGCTCCTTTGTCAAAGATTATTTTCCCATATGTATGTTGTTTTATTTCTGGGCTCTCAATTCTGCTCCATTGGTCTGTGTGTCTGTTTTGATTATTGTTGTGTAGTATAATCTGAAGTCAGGGTGTGTGATACCTCTAGCTTTTTTTTTTTTCTCTCTCAGGGTTGCTTCGACTGTTCCCGGATTTTTGTGGTTCCATACAAATCTGATGATTTTTTGTTTTATTTCTTTAAAAAATGCCATTGGAATTTTTCATGGGGGTTGCATTAAATCTGTATATTGCTCTAGGTAATATGGCCATTTTAACTATGTTGATTCTCCCAATCCATGAACATGGACTATCTTTCCATTTCTTTGTGTCTTCTTCAATTTTTTAAAGAAATGTCTTAGAGCTTTCAATGTATAGGTCCTTCACATCTTTCATTGAGTTTATTCCTGGGTATTTTACTACTTTTGTTGCAATTGCAGGAGAATTGTTTTTATTTTTCTGAAATTTCATCGTTAGTATATAGGAATGCAATGGATTTTTGTACAATGATTTTATATCCTGCAACTTTACTGTATTTGTTTATTGTTTCTAATAGTTTTTTGTGGAGTCTTTAGGGTTTTCTCTACAAAAAACCATGTTTGCAAAAAGTGACTATTTTACTTTTTCATTTCCAATTTGGATGCCTTTTATTTCTTCCTCTCGCCTGATTGCTCTGGGTAGGACTTAAAGTACTGTGTTGACTAACAGGGGTGAGAGTAGGCAACCTTGTCTTATTCCTGACCATTTTTTACCTGTTAGTATGTTTTATTCAAATTATTATAGTCTTCTAGCTGGAATTTAATCTCATTACCCCATTTGTTGTCTGTCTTATGCTTGGATACTAATAGAATTATCTTATTTTTCTCTGCTTCCCTGACACCTGCCACACAGTAGGCACTCCATAGTAAATGGTTATTGAATTAGTAGATTGATGAATGATTCATAGGCAGTACAAGCATTATAAGTGTTTTGTATTCCAGCTGTCTACTCAGTGTCAGTTGTGTGAACTAAAAACATAATTCCCATATGAAAGTATTACAAATTATGTCCCAAATCCAAAATTAACCCAGAGTGGTATATATAACTGACAATGTAACAGATTAGTTGTCCTTATGTTTTTCTAAGTCAGAAAGTCCTTATTTGGAGTTGTATATCTTGGTAGTTCTATTTCATGCATTTAACTTAAATGTGGCTTTAGATAGGGCCTTTTTTGTTAATATATCACCTTTTTATGGTCAGGTCTACCTGGAAAGGGTAATGTATAGAATATGTAGGTGCCGAATCTTACACATGAATGTCTAGACATCAAATACTCAGAGTCCAAAGATACTTTGAAGCAGATCTACTTAATTTTTTGCTATAGTAACTATTGCCCTTTAATATTTTTATTCCCTTTAAGCATATAACTAATGTTCAGGAACATTATAACAGAATTTAAGTTTTAGTAATTTTTACTTGTGCATATTTTCAAAAGGTAATCAGTAATTTATGTAAATATCCACACCCAAGGAGGAAGGAGAGCACAACTCCTCACTCCTTAGGTGTGTGTTCTGCATAATGACTGCCTTCCAAATGTATAGTATAAAAGGGGACGGTAACTTTACAGTAGAGAAACCTGACAAACACTACCACAGCCAGATGATCAGTGATGAGTCATGTTGATAGTATGTACTCTTGATATGATATGACAAAAATGACAATATGCCTCTGTGGTCTTCCTCCCCAAAATCCGCTTACCGTAGTCTAATCACGAGGGAGAAGATCAGACAAATCCCAATCAAGGGAAATTCTACAAAATGCCTTAGTATCCTCAAAACTGTCAAGGTCATTAAAAACAAGGAAAGTCTGAGAAACTGTCACAGCCAAGAGGAGCCTAAGGAGTCATGATGACTAAATGTATGTGGCATCCTGGGTGGGATTGTGGAACAGAAAAATAACATTATGTAAAAAAGTTAAAGAAATATAAATACACTGTGGACTTCAGTTAACTTTTCTTTTAATTGTAATTTGTAAGATGAGTAGAGTCATTTGATTTGAACACTACCTTTGTGAATTAGTTTGGGATACAAAATTTTAAATGCGAATTGATAAGGTAGCAGTAAACTTAGTCCCAGCTTGCCTTGTCCCTGTTGCTCACCCCATTCCCTTTCTGTTTTTCGAAATTATTCAGCTAGATTACTTCTGACAAAACACCTTGTTGTTCTCTTACCTATGGGATGCAGTATTAGAAAAATTGTTGATTTTCAGATTATTATTCTCATTTGAAATGGCTAGAAGACTGCAAACTATAAGTATCTAAATTTTGTTGAGTATAGCGGTTGTTACATCAGGGTACAAAGAAATGTATATCAGTTGGTTCTTTTTTTTTTTTTTTTTTTTAATCTTTATTGATTTCAGAGAGAGGAAAGGAGAGGGAAAGAGAGAGATAGAAAAATCAATGATGGGAGAGTCATTGATCGGCTGCCTCCCGCATATCCCCTACTGGGGATCGAGCCCGCAACCCGGGCATGTGCCCTGACCGGGAATCGAACCTCGATCCCCTGGATCCTAGGTTGACGCTCAACCACTGAGCTATGCCAGGCTGGGCCATCAGTTGGTTCTTGAGTTGAAAAATTACATGATCTGTCCTAATAAATAAGCCAGGTGTGCCTCAACGAAAGTCACCTATAATTAGACAAAGACAAAATTACAAATAGAAAGTAGTTTATAGAGCATATCATTAAATTATCTTATTTAATAGATAGATGAGGGGGGAAATTGGGGCTTAGATTCTTACATAGAGCTTGTTTGGGAGTTGTATTATTTTCTAAGTCATCTTTTGTGTGTGAATTATTCTCTTCATCAGTGTTTTCCCTGTGGCTTCATTATTATAGAGAAAATGCAAGTTTATGTTAAGCATTAGATTATCCATGTAGCATGAGGTAAATGATCGTTTTGAAATGCATTCCTGCCCTTCTAGTCAGTCACTGAGATATGTAATTTGCATACTCATAAATTGGGTAAATAAAAACCATCTTCCTTTGCATTAGTGTATGTTGTTTTCCTAGATTCATGTCTCAGGACTTGATTTTAATATGAGTTATTTATTGTCACTTTGAATATCTGAGACTATTGGTTTTTGTCTCCAGGCATTCAGGGAACATTTTTAGAGAACAGAGCTTACCTTCTTATGATAGGTCATTATTATTTCTACATGTTATTAGGAGGCTCCAGGGCCTCACTGGAATGAGAAAGTTTGAGTTGAAAGAAGTTAGGCAGTATAAACTCTGCTTTCAAGAAATTTACAATCCTGTGAATATACATGATTGCCTGCAATATATATGTCTCATTAATCATGTGAAATACATAGGTGAGGGTTAAAGTGAACACATTAGGAGAGTAAGGCATGGTGCTTTGGCTATGCCTGAACCCAGATAAGCTTTTTATAATAAGAGGAATTATGAGCCTATAGCAAATAGCTACATAGACAAGGGAGAGAGTAATAACATCTGACTTAGAGAAGAAGGACAGCTTTATGGAAGCGGTAGCACGTAAGCCTGGTTTTTTGAATATGAGTAAGTTTCTAGAGATAGGGGATCCATTTGAGGAAAAATGAATTTCAGCTGGTAAAGAAAGACATGCCAATGGGAAAAGTTGGAATACATTTGGAATACTCCAAGATGGGAGGTTGGTTGTTGCTGATTGCCTCCTTGTCTTTGTACATCAGATCAAGGGTATATACTGTCAACCTGATTTATGACTCTTGATGTTGGTCTTTATCACTGGCTAAGGTGGTGGTGTCAGGTTTCTCCACTGTGAAGTCACTTTTTCCCCCCTTGTCTAAAGGGAACCACCTTTTCTTTTTAAAAATCCTCACCCGAAGACATTTTTGTTGATTTGAGAGAGAGAGAGAAACATCGATGTGAGGGAGAAACATCAAATCGGTTGCCTCCGGTATGCACCCCAACCAGGGATCAAACCCACAGCCCGGGTATATGCCTGACCGGGAATCCAGCCTGCCACCTTTTGGTATATGGGACAATGCCCCAGCTAACTGAGCCACCCGGCCAGGGCAGGAACCACCTTTTAAAGGGTGATTAGCGCTCTATAAAATATAAATATTATCAACATATTGTGATAAATATTATGGATAGTTCAGACCATTCATCAAGCTTAAGAAAATAATAAGAAAATACTAGACTTTGTCTAAACTTTGAAAAAGATCCTAATCTAAACTTGACCTTCTCAAAAACTACTACCTAAAGGTAGTTTCCTTTAGACAAAGTATTTTGTAGGGAGATTTCTGAGTTATTAAGAAATGAGTTAAGAAATGACACTTACCTTGGAGTCTGGCATGTGGTGATAGCCGTCATTTTTGACGTCATCATCATCATCATCATCATCATCATCATCATCACTTTCATTGACTAGCTAAAGCATCCAGATACCGGACACCATTTTGCCCGAATGCTTGATAATCAATTTCATTATTTCCACTTTGATTTTGAATTATAAAAAAGTTTCTAAACAAAAACAAAATCTAATTATTTTCAAGGTATAAGGAAAGTTCACATATTTTGTAAACTGATTGGCACTTTAAAAGGTGTTGGAGTGGGGAGCTCTGGGAAACTGCCTATTGATTGCACTGTTGTCAGTTCCTAAGCAACCATTGCCAAATTTATCTTCACATCACACAACTTGTGTGTTTATCCAAGCTGGTTGAAATTCTTACCCTTGTATAAAAATAGACCAGGGAGAATGTTGAGTAGGACTATGCCACAGGAATGGGCTGCATTCATACATACTTTCCAGTAGGTGTCGCTCTGGCAGAAGAAAACAAGAGAATGGGTTCTGAGGAGTAGGAAGACACCCGTGGAGACCAGCCCAGGTGATGGAACTGGGCACACAGAGGCCCCTGTTCTGGACTTAGTTCCTCCATTCTCACCCCGGCTTCTCTGACCAGCAGGGCAGCTTGTCAAGGCAATGCGGAGAGGAGCACTCATGGAAGATACTGTTCTGTACCAATACTTTGACCATAGCCAACTCAACTTACTCATAAAGCATTCTAAAGCAGCAATACACAGAAATGCTATTATCCGTGTAGACAAAACCTGAATAATGGTCAGCGCTGTATGTAGATAGCAAATTTTTATTTCTAGTAGGGTAGGTACATATAGGGCTTCAGTGATAAAAGCTCATTGGCTAGCCGAAAGATTCCCACAGGGACTTTATATGTTTCTGGGTAATTTTCCATATCACTTAGTGTTTGCTCAGAAATGCAAAATAATTTTGATATTAGTTAAATACATTATCACTAAGAAAAATATATAACAATGTCATACATGAATTCCCACATAATATTTATCCCAATGTCACTTTCTATTAATAGGATGAGTAAAAAATGTAGCTATTAACAGATTCAGAGACCTCTGTGATGAAACAGCTATGCAGATGTTGTTCTAATCACCTATTAGGTACTGAAATATCCCTTTGTTATTAATTAGTCAACAATTTGAGGAAATAGGAAAGTAGGCGTTCTCTAATTTCAACATCGAGTATTCAAGAAGCAGTCGCTCTTGTTGGTACAGTTGATAAGAACATAGGAAATAGGATGCAAAGCTGTGGTTGGAATTTTCCCATCAAAGAGTCTGCAAGTGTTGGTATAACTATTATAACTATTGCTCTCGACAGAAAGAAACTTCAGGTCTGTGTGGAATGAAGGAAAACCATGAGTTTAGTCCTGCATTTTCCACATGCACCCTGTGTGGCCTTAGGAAAGTCTCCTAAGAACTCTGATTCTGTTTTCTCACTTGTAAAATGTCTTATGATTTTGTCACAGGGCCTTAGGGGTGTGTAAAACTTCCCAGTTTCCCGATCTTATTGTCTCAGGGAGTATCCCAAGTAGATATTAGGGGCCCTGCACTGTAGCTATTCTTCAGGTTCTGTGTTTGAAAGGTTGAACTATTTTTAAATTTTTAACCTGAAATAAACAGGTAAAATTATTTGGGGGGAACAATACTTAAGTAGTTTTGCTTGTTCCTTTTTAAAAATGGGCTTCTGTTAATATATCTTATTATCTTTTACCCTTTTCCTAGAGTATCACCCAGTTATTTTTCCTCAAGTCATAGAATTTGGAATTTTGAAAATTTCTCAATGAGAAATAGATGCATACTTTGTACAACTCCTTAAGATTTTGTACTTGTAATTAAATTTTTGAACACCATTTATGTATTGGAGTAAATGAGATAATTAAAAGATTTTTCAAGAAGGAGAAGTATATGAGAAAATAAATGGTTTCTGCCATGCGATTAAACACTGCAGCTGAAACACTTGATGAGCAGAGGAATCGTTTGTTGGAAGTGTACTTGATCATCATGAGTGGTATCTTGATTACAGTTCAAGAAACATGATCAGAGTCAAGAGTGTGATGACATCCATTCACAAACACATGTACTGAAACTGACTTTTATTTCATGTGGGGTTAATACCGATGTTTCTTGGATCTTGTGAGAGATCAGGCATTAAAATATACATTTGGTTAGTGGTATAGCATGAGGAGGAGGCATTGTGAATCTGAAATTCATTTAGGAAAAGCTGAACCTAAAAGTTTTCCTGGTTGCCGAATCCTCCTGCAATCATAAAATCATTGTTTTATTTATACTAGAGAAACTTAAAAAACAAAGATATATAACAATGAGTAATAGTAAGAAAGAAAAATGTAGAAAGCACAAAGTAGCCAAAAAGGATTATATAACTCCGTAATTTTTACCCAGCTATCTGGCCTCAGAAATCTCCCTCACCTCTGACAATGCAGAGTAATTAAGAACTTCAGGGTTAAGGAGCTTCAGAACACAAAATCATGGCTCTGTCTCTTTTGAAGATGTGTGCTCTGCCTGGCCAGCGTGGCTCAGTGGTTGAGCATTGACCTATGGTCCAGGAGATCGAGGTTTGATTTCCAGTCAGCGCACATTCCCAGGCTTCAGGCTGGATCCCCAGTAGGGGTGTGCAGGAGGCAGCTGATCAGTGATTCATCATTGATGTTTCTCTCTCTCTCTCTCCCTCTCCCTCTCCCTTCCTCTCTCTGAAATCAGTATATATACACACATATAAAAGATGTGAGCCCTTAGGTGAGTTGTTTAATGTCTCTAAGTTTCCATTTCTTCCTTTGGAAAAAGGTGATTATCATACCTACTTACTTTATAGGTAGATGAAGATTATTGTGAGAGTAAGTGACAGTGTACACTGTATTTGTTAGAGGGACTATCGTGGATAGCATCATCCTTGACCCCTAGGACCCAGAGGGGCCACCTTGAGACTGTTAATGTTCAGCCGTCTCTGCTAACCTAAATCAGTTAAATCTGAGCCTTTCCCATTTCTCTACCCTCTTAACTAGGTCCTTTTCTTTTCAAGTTAATGTTCAATAAATTTCAATAAAAATTCAATAAAGGCTATTAATAGGACATTGATGAACTTAGAAGACTTATGAGTTCTGAGTTGGCACTTGCCCTCCTCCCACCCCAGCAGTCTCTGTGCTTTTCAGGCTGTGCCCTCATATGTGATCTGAAGTAGGGAAGTGCATGCTAACTTTTGGAAACATTCAGCTGCCAAGTTTCCTCTGTGCAGACTTAAAATAGATCAGACTGAGAAAGGAAGGTAGAACGTAAACCAACTGTTACCCTCCATATTGAGACTGTTTTGCTTGATCTAGTGTGATTAGTACAGTTCTTTGTTAGGAGATAAAGAAACTTAGCCCCCCATTTCCCATTTCTGACTATTTGGGGACAGACTTGATGGCTTAACATGAGTATACCTGAAGGTTTACTGTTTCTCCTCACTCTGTCTTTTTTAATAAGACATTTTTATCACTGGAGATGACAGATAACTTTGTTTTAGGGATAACTGATGATTCTTTTTAGTAACATAAACATGTTCACAACACCTGATTAATCCTTAAACCAAAATCCGTAGAGCATTTTTTTTAGGTTGATTCTTAGAGTCAGCTTAATTTTGGATAGGTGGCAGAATTACAGAGATGCCTTCCAGGTAGCCCAAATGAAAATATTTTCAGCCATGCCTATGGATGCCAGTAGCAAAAGGGGATGAATTCTGTATAGTTGGACCACAGGCTAATTTAAAGAATTGTTGGTGAGTGAATATAGGGTACAGAGCTTCCTTATAGAATGCCTCGATGGTCATAACATTAGCAGGTCAATAGGGATAGATGGTCCTAGTTACCACTGCCAATAAACAGAAGGACCCATAGTTCTCATGCATCAATAAATATCTAAGTACTTACAAATACCTAGCCCTATGGGAGATAAAGAGCCACAAGACAGATCCTAGTTCTCAAAGATCTTTAAACAGATGGCCTTTAAAGACCCTTAATGATTTTCTGAGCCATGGTTTAAACACTGATAGCCAGGTCATAGCTGGGCCATTTTCAAACTGCCAGATTCTTCCCCTTTTTATGCTTTTTGTTGGTAGTTAAAGAAATTTTGTCCCCGCCCAAATGCAAACAGTTCATTTAGAGGTCCCCAGTATTCTGGATTGAAAAATGGCTGTTATTCAAGTAGTCCTTGTCAGAAGCAAGGATAAGTTATGTCTGAAGGTAAATTGCACATCTCTGGCAATTTTCCCTCCCCATATGTAAACAGGCCAGCAGCCACACTGCCCACCTCTGCTGCGTGGGCCGGCCCCTGAGGGTTGGAGATGCCTGTCTTTCCCTGTCTCACAAGACCTGTGTAACCTACGCTGAGAACCTTTTCCTCACCTGCTCTCCTTGATTTTTGTGTTTTTGAGAATGCAAACAGTTCATTTAGATGTCCCTACTTTCTTTAAAAAAATAAAAGAAAACCCCCAAACCCAAAACTTTTGTGGGGACTAAGTCAGTGTCTAGCCATAGCAGGCAAGGGACACCAAGGGACCCCAGTGACCTTCCCTCTGCTCCCGCTGTCTCTTCCCTCTCTTCCCCACCTCCCCTTCTCCTGACTTGGAAGTTTGCCTGGAAACCATATTTCTTTCACTGCAGTGGCGGCCCTCCAACCCTCCCTTGCTAATTTCCCTCTAGCTCGTGGAGTCATTAAATTGTCCAGGTGGATATTATTATTTAGGCTTGAATCTCCTGACTCCTCTGAAGAATTCTTGCTTTCTTTGCTCTGTCCATACTGCCCCCACTCCCTCATAAAAGAAAAGTAAAAAGATGCCTTAAAAGTGAGACTCAGCCATTGAGAGCAGACAGTGAAAGTCTCCCCGTGCATGTCAGTTATGCCTGCACCGCTCTTTTGGAACATGGTGTGTACCCTCCTCTGAAAAGTAAAGGAAATTAAATCTCATGTTATCATGTAGCAATGTAAAACAAAGCCATACCGCCAAAGAAATAGGCTTTTTATGACTATAACACTGCATAAAACATAAAGTATCCCTGGCTAGTGATGTCTCGGAGAGCTTTTGTAAAATAAGAACGCATTGTCTTTTAGGTCTACCAGTTGTCTATAATAGAGGGGTGGCAAAGGATACCCAAGGGTGGGACCAAAGCCGTCGCTGAAGAGAGTCTTCCATGATCTTAGATGCCCCTCTGGCAGGCCTTGGTGTGGCAAGACGCCCCAGCAGCAGAACGGAACAGAGCTGTCCCCCACACCGAGCTGAGTCATGGCCCGCCAGCGCTGTTCCAAAGCAGCCGAGCCGGGCAGCCCTCTGGGGTGCAGGACAAGGGGGTGCTGCAGATCCCCTGCAGCACAGCCAGGGGCTGCTGTCCACCAGCGGCGGGAAATAACAGCCTCTTGTAGTAGTGGGGTCATGACACTGGCATGAGCTGCCCTTCACAGCTGGGCCATCCTGGCACTGTCTTGGGGCTGTGGAGGCAGCCAGCCCAGCTGTACTGAGACACTCACTCTTTTCCCTTGTCCCACTCCCTTGTCCACAAGCAGACAAAGAAAGAAAGACACGGGGGTTCATGCAGCGGTCAGGACCTGTCTCAGCTGCGGGGGGGAGATAGCTGGACTCGTCTCCAGCACAGTGCTTTGCCTGCACCTTATTTTGGGGTGAGGAGGGGAGACTTTCGTATTTTGTATTTCCAAAGCTCCTGGGACGGAGTTCCTCTTTACTTGTGGGGTCACACATTTTGAAGGGAGCCTTAGAGGGCTTGTATTTGGTTTCGAGGGAAGAATTCATCCTCCTCGTCAGAGTGGCTCTGAAGAAGAGCGTGAAGTTCTGCAGCTTTAACCGTCATTTCACCCACTCGCAAACCTGTCGCAGATTTCCTCCGGCACAGGCACCGTCTCCTCGCGGGTACAGAAATACACCTGCACAGCCCTGCTGCCAGGAGCGTGACAGCTGGTGGAAATGAGGGGCCTCTACCAGTCCCGTCTGTTTGATGGGAATTGATGATAAGACCGAAGGGCCTCAGGTAGGGACCCCCAGTCAGTGTAGAGCGCTCATAGGGACGGTCATCAAGCAGGGTGAACAGTGTTTCCTGGTTGCTTTCTCCCCTGTCCCTTGAACGTCAGTTTACTGCTGGAACGGAACCCAACTGCTTTCAGCCCATCTACCCCAGGAATGTCTTCTCACCCGATAGGAATTTTCTTCTGTTTTTAATCGAGTAGTGTGCCTGTACTAAATGACAACAGGTGTGTCTTGGCCCAGCGAAAATAACTAATGCGATGCTATACCATGGTTTTATGACTTTATACTATGCTTGACACATGGGTCTTCCTCCTCCCCCCAAAACAAGGAGGGGTTAAAATATTTTTTGTTTGTTTGTTTTGTTTGTTTATAAACATCTGCCCAAAGGAATATGGAAGTGTCATGGAAAGTGAAAAATACCTTAGATTTATTGAACAGCTGCTGTGTGGTGAGCGCTGTGCTGGGGATTTCATGCAGAGCGCGTGACCGCGCCCATGGAGCTGACGGGAACCCTGCAGCCCGGTGTGCTCATGCGCCTCCCCCAGATTCACACAGCGAGTGTGGGGCGCCAGGCGGAATCCAAGCCCAAGCCTGGCCCATGCTCCATGAGGGAAGGGAAGCCGCTAATGCTTCTCGGAGTTGTTCCCATTTTGGATTCACTGACCTCCTCTTGCACTGTTTTGGTCGATATTGATCATTTCCTCCATCACCGGCCTCACTGATTTAGCTCTGACGTGCACTTCTGTGCGTCCGATAACCCTTCATGCAAGTGGCTGAGAGGAATACACTTCAGGAAGAAAAGTATGTACCTTGTATATTCCTAATCCAAAGGTACCTGGATTGCTTGAAATTCCTGGGGTAGATGGGCTGAAAGCAGACACGAGGCCTTTTTGCCTGTGCGGGCCTATAGCCTAGGAGCTTTTATAGCTGATTTTGCTCACCTTCTTAGTTGTGCAGAAGTGGAACCGTGCACTCGGTTGTCCCCATGGTGCCTGCTCACAGAAACACTGTCTTCATCTGTCATTGAAGAATTCACTGCTTTGCAGAAGACCCAATTTCCCTAATAAAAAGAAACACTCTCCAATTGTTTACAGCTTTATGAAACATTTTTCTCAGCATGGAAATTCTCTGAAGATTTGGGACTATTAGCACGAAACCAAGAGTTTTCTCTTGGCTCCTTTTTCTCTTTTTCCAGAATGCAAATGAACTTCCTCTGCTGGTTTCTGTTCATCTTACTGTACATAATTGTTATATTGGTCAAACAGAGAAAGTTCTCCCTGTAAAAAATGGAACTGACAACTTTTTTGCTAAAAAATATTAGACTATTTGCTTATTTTAAAATGAAAATAACAATGATAAATGCTGCTTTTAAACTCGAGCTTGAAAATGTTTGGGCTTATTGAAAAGAATATATGCACCCCTGTGTTCATGGCAGCGCTATTTACAGTAGCCAAGATTTGGAAACAACTCAGGTGTCCGTCAACAGATGAGTGGATGGAAAAGCTGTGGTAAATTTACACAATGGAATACTACTCGGCCATAAAAAAAGAAGGAAATCTTACCTTTTGTGACAGCATGGATGGACATGGAGAGTACTATGCTAAGTGAAATAAGCCAGTCAGAGAAAGACAGATACCAAGTGATTTCACGTATATGTGGAATCCAATGAACAAAATAAACAAAACAGAAATATACTCTTAGATATAGAGAATAGACTGCCAGCTGTCAGAGGGGAGGGGAGTTGGAGGGTGAACTAGTTGAAGGGATTAAGCAAAAAAAAAACCCAAAACAAACAAACGTCCTAGACAAAGACAATAGTGTGGTGATTATTAGAGGGAAAGACGGCGGGGCAGGTAAAAGAGGGTAAAGGGGGGATAAATGGCAACAGAAGGAGACTTGACTTAAGGTGGTGAACACACAATACAATATACAGATGACATATTATAGAATTGTACATTTGAAACCTATATAATTTTATTAACCAATGTCACCCCAATCAGCTTTCTGCCCTCCCACAGCCAGCCGTCCCGACCTCCTACGGGCTCAGGGGCTCAGAATCAGGACTAAAACATTAGCTCAATAATAGAGCTGAGCTATCAAGGGAATAAATCATTGTATTCTTGTTTCCTTAGGGAAAAAAATGCTTATCTGTTGAAGAATAAGTCAATTATAATTGAATTTTGGAAATCAGTTTATTTCATAAGTTGGACTCTGCTTATATTCACCTTATTTTAAAAGGAATTTATATCTTTCAAGGAAGGAAGAAATATTCTTTTTTGTTTGTTTTGTTAATCCTCGCCTGAGGATATTTTTTTCATTGATTTTTTTAGAGAGTGGAAGGGAGGGAGGGAAAGAGAGCGAGAGAGAGAGCGAAACATCGATGTGAGAGGGGCACATCAATTGGTTGCCTCCCACACACGCCCAACAGGGCTGGGGAATGAACCTGAAACCCAGGTATGTGCCCTTGACCAGGAATCAAACCCACAATCCTCCAGTGCATGGGTCAATGGTCTAACCATTGGGCAACACCATCCAGGGTGGAAGAAATATTCTTTAAAAAAAATCTGTTGTGCTAATGATTAGCTTTACTTTAAGTTAATTTCCCTTTTGATATTAACTGATAATTTTACCAACAATTTGGTTGAATTGTATTAAATTTCCCCTGAAAGAATGAGGTACTAGTATTTGTTTTATTATTTGTTTTCTTTGTTGTGCATAAGTGAGGCAAAACAGCTGATCTCCATCGAAATTAAGCTGCTAGACTTAAGGAGTGTTTTGGTGGGTAGTGGGGATTATATTTTATTTTGCTGGTGGTTTTTCTTTTTTAAAAGAAAATCATTAGGCCTGTAAAGGACATTCTCAATCTAACTGAAGCAAAGCTAAAAGGCAGTGATAGAAGATGATATTTTAGTTTGCTCAGCAAACTGACCCTCATAAAGTTTGTGTCTTACAACAAAGAATTACGAACTCATGACCATTAAGGAAGGTCTGAACCAGAGGAAGTGGGAATTCTGACTCAGTGTGTGTCAGCCCTGCTGCAGGCTGCGGGCCTCTTCAACACGCCACTACGAGGCTCAAGACATAGTGACCTTGTTCTGCAGCCTGTTACCTCTACTACTGCCAAATGGGAGCCTATACATGCTGGCGCTCGGGTCATTAGAGCCAGCGAGAGGCAAGAACTCCAGTGGGAATGGGGGAGCACCCAGCAGTCCCAAGCTCAGCCAGGTATCCTCCTGCCTACTGGGCAACAGAGAAAGGCAGGAGTCTCGCAGCAGAGAAGCAGCGTGGCCTTGGCCAAGCAACTTCTTAATTGGGTGATTAGGGAGTGGAGAAATGCCGCTGATCCTCGCGGCTCTGATACATGGAAAGGGCATGCTACTGATTTTGTACTTGGAGAGGTCAACGTGAAGGCCCTTGACTGATTTCATGTCAGAGGTCACTCGCAGATCTCCCGTGATGAGATTTAGCGGGCACCTCACCAGGGATCTGGTAGGTCTCCCGTGCCCAAGACTGCTTGGCAGTGAGCACCACCCTGGTTACCATAAGATACAGTCTCAGTGGTCTTTTTGAAGTGTGGAGTTGGTAAGCATATCTTCTCTCTCTTCCAAAATGTAGTCAAAAGTTGAGAACCACTAAATTCAAAGAGAGCTTCCTTTTCCCTCTAGGTCCCAGTGCCTCCAAAGACCCCATTTAAAGCATATGAAGCTGAACAGGGCCCCTAAAGTGGTACTGTTTCTGCCATCTCCATCCGTAGCCCCCTGCATGCAGGGATTAGCAAGAAGCCATGCCTCTTCCATGCCCACTGCTGTCCCTGGTAGCCAATGATTTGAAGACCTGGGCTTAATCCTCATGAGTCAGAGAAAATGAGTTCTTCTAAAATTGTAGGTGATTGTTTTTGGTAGTTCGAGGTTGCTTGATGCCATTTACATGCCAGTGTTACTCAGAATTCTGAACAAAAAGGTAGAGCAATTATTCATAAACTATAATTAATTCATTAATCGTTGCTAACGTGGGTGAAGCATATACAGGATTCATTTTTAGAACAGCCCAGCATGTTAATTGTTTGGGGGGATGGTTCAGTAGGTTTAAAGTTACAGGTTTCTTGATGGATTTCAAGTAACTTAAGAAATCCTCCTCCTATCCCAGGTCCTCCCTTTGGTTACCTTCTCAGCCACTGTCATTCTGAAGTTGCTGGAGGTTACCGTGGATTCCCTCATCTATTATCAAATTTAATAATGGCACTTCTATCATCTATTATGTTTACCTGTTACTTGATGAGTTTTGTATTATTAGAAAGTCTAATACTTAAAAAAGCACAACATGGCTGAGCTATAGCTCTTGGGTGAAGGCAGCCAAGACATCATTTCTCTGACTCTGTCCCCAGCCCTGGGCAGAGTAACCGCTGGCTTCACCATCCACAGTGTGCTGTCCATACCGCTGCTTAGATCCTTGTCACATTGTGATTTGTATACCTAGACGTCTTCCTCACCACAGCACTAGCCCCTCTGGGGCAGAAACTATGCCATGTTCATCTTTGTATCCCGAGCGCCTGGTATGGTATCTAAGCCCTCTGAAAACATTTACAACGGACAGTGCCGTGCAGAATCGCAGGGCGATGTGCCTTTTCCCAACACCTTCCTATGTCAGGGCTCACTTCCCTTGCTGCTGAGAGTCCTGAGCTTTTACATGGATGAGTCTAGCACAGAGTGTGGTCACGTCCCAGAGCAACGCTCTCTGTTGGCTCTCTGAAATGCCACAACTTAAAAGGGGCTCTTCCAGTGACAAGTATTTTCAGAATTTTTACAAATTATTGTGAAGGTATAGAAACAAAGACCTTCCTACTTCTCTTGAACCAAGTTCTACCAGATTCCAGGCAGTAGCCAAAAGGCAAGAATTCAGAGTTTGAAGCTTGTGTTTCTGATGGAAATATTTGTGTGGGAGACTCCTCCCTTTTCACCTCTTTCCTCCTTAGAGCACAAAGCCTTTTTAGGTGGAAGGGGTAATATAGCATCCCTTTTTTTTCTTCTCCAGGTGAGTCACTGCTTATACCTTAAAACAACAACAACAAAACTCCCAGAAATACAAAGGAAAAGTTTAAAGGGGGGTTATTATGAAGAAAGTCTTTGGGGAGGATAGTTTGTCTCCTAAAAGTTACTGCAAGTGTTAAGAGAGTAGATTCCTTGCCCGATTTCTTGCCTACTTTATAGCTCATCATTTACTGTTCACCAGATTATGTTCTGATAGTTCTGGTTTTAAACCCTTCTGATTGGAATTAAAAGTTGCTTTACCTAAGCTTACGAGCTAGATGGTAAATGCTGTCCTGGGTTAGTTCAGTCAAGTATTCCTCTCTTCACTGAGCAGCCTGGATTATGTGCTCTGTTCATGGCCCCCTGGTAGGCCCTTTGAGCTCAGGACTTTCAGATTTCTTGGGTGAGAGAACACACACATATGATGAATTAAATCATCATTCAAGGCAGTAGCAGGAGGATGCCCGGTGGCAGTGGCAGTTGGAGTGCTAAGCGAGGAATGTTGACAGTGGAGTATTAGGAAGAGGCCCTCAGGGGTGACCATGAGCACTGCTTCGTGGCCTTGAAAAAAGAATTGACAACATTAAGAAAAATGATGTGTAGTTTTCTGTGGAAAGGAATTCTTTGCATAAGTTTTAAAAATACTATTGGATATCTTGACAATTAGTAAGTTCTGCGTTTAATTTCCTGGTAGCATATTTGTTTTGTTTTGCGGCTTAGCCTTTTTATAAGTATCTGAATTTGCATGAGACTAGTTTCATATTTCTGCAAGTTTCAACCTGTGTGATTTGAAGCAGATGTGATAGTAAATACAAACAGGATTCATAATGGGAAAGGAAACTGTTGGGTATGCCATTCCATGTCTGCACTGACTGAAGAGAAATTTGATTACTTTGGTAAATGAGACTAATATTTCAGTGGTTGTATAATGGGCAAAAAAGTCATGTTGACTGGCCTTTGAGAACTGAGGTTATAGTACTGAGAGTCTCAGAGAGTGGCTTATATTGAAATTGCTTTTCAGGTGTCTAGGGAACACCTAGAGAGGCCAGTGACAAGCTTTTGCTCATCTGAGGCCAGTCTTTTCAATGTGGTGATATTAGAAAACTGGGCAGAGTGAGTTATGTCAACCAATGGTCATTGGCACCAATTTAATGCCAACAAGAATCCCCAATTTGGGGTGCGGTGAAGAAGGAAACTTTATTTAGTGCAGAACAGCTCAACTGTGATACAGCATGGAGAACAGCTGTTGCTCTGAGGCCAGGCCCCTCTCCAGCCAGACAGCTCTGCTGTATTCCTGGATGGTCTGCTCCCACATGGTCTGGGCTGCGCTGGTCTGATCTGCTCTAGGGAGACATCTTCAGTGTTGCAGCTCAGCCAAGGAGACACAGTCTTCAGACTTTGGTGGAAAGGGAGAGGGGAGCCAGAGGGGAGCTGGCTTATATGGATAAGAGTCCCTGCCTCTGGTCCGTGATTGGTCTGCTCTCATGCAAATAAAGGCTCCAAATGCTCAGTGTTTGATTGGTTCAAAAGATGCTATCAGAATAGAGCCACTCCGATTGGCTGGAGCTGCACAGCTCCGATTGGATGGGGAAAGCCTCAGTCCTATTGGTTGAAATAAGATTCCAGGAACTCTTTTATAAGGATTGGCTCAAAGGGCAGACACACAGTATAGGAAGGCAGTTCAGCACAGAGGCAGGCAGGTCAGCACAGGCTTCTCTGTGAAGTGCAGTTTGTGTGAGAGAGGCCCCTGTGCAGAAATTGCTGCTAGGTTCTGGTTTTTTGTTTGTTTCGTTTTCTTAATTTGAGCCCAGTTAGCCACCAGGAGCCTTGCTTAGTAGATCTTTTTTCCCCTCAGGGTTCACATTTATGATTCTGTTGATTATAATTAGAAAAAAGAGCAACTTTTGAGAAGAATCCTAAGAGAAAACATAAGAAATGAAGAAGTTTCCTATTCTCAAAAACTAAAATGTGAATTCATCCTTGGTGATAGCGAGGGAAAGAGAAAAAGTGAAAGAAAAGTGGAGCTTTTGTGTGTAATACCTGTAGCATTACAGAAATCCTCTTTAATGAATAAATGGGACCTTAATAAGGAAAACTACAGGCTGTACTTTCAGTTGCAATTGATTTACTGTAAGCTAATTCTAATATAATTTGGCTGTGTGAGGTGTACCTCTTAAGAAAACAAAATCAGGTTACCTGAAAATAGACTCTTCCTTTCAAGGTGAAAAAGCACTAATCATATAGCACAGTTTTACCCTGAAGGTTTCACTTGCTTTTCAGTCCTGGATGGGCTTTTCTATTGTTACCTGTAAAACTGAGCTACGACTTGTGTCTGTAAATAGAGACTATGCATGCCTTCCACACCCAAATGAGGCTGGAATGGGGGTGAGGGGAGGGAGATCAGTGCCTTTCTACTTCTTTTTTGTGGAGTGAGAGATCGAGTGACGAGAATCGATCTCTAATAACCAGTGGCTCTTAACCTTTGAGAATGTGGTGCAGGCCAACAATCCTCATCTTGGAAAAACTAAAATATTCCAAGTTTCACACATCCCTGAAGCCCATCCATGGATTTTCAGTTAAAAGCACTTGCTACAAACTCAGTAGGTGCTTCTTTTTTAAAACAAAATAATTGGTTGCATCATCTTTCTGATGAATGATCACCTTACTATTGTATTTTCTAATTTTAATAGCTATTTATATTCCTGTGGAACACCTTGAGATTTTCCCCTTAAATTAGATTGACTAATCTGGCGCCCTACTTGTCCCAATGTATGAGAACGACTTCCTAGTCTCTCCCTGTGACCTGCCAGACCAAACTTTCTATTTTTTCTTCTCCTCTCCTTCCTGCCTCCTCCCTCCCCTTCCTTTCCTCTTTCGTCTCCTCCTCATCTTCCTCCTCACTCCTTGCACCTCCCTCCTCTTTTTCCCTCTCTGTCCACCAGTCACCTCGTCTCCTGGTTGACTGGGCTGTGGCCTTGTCCAGAAGCAGAGCTCTGGACCTAATCATGGTCACTAAGGATTGTGTATTTTCCTGGTTTATGAAACCATAAAATATCCTTGAACTATAGCTCTCTTTTAAGGAAACCCTTGGCAAAGAGAAGAGCAGCATCGCTTAATTATAACAAATTCACTTTTTTAAATAAGATAACTTTCAGTTATTAAAATGGGTAGTTACAGGGTTGCCAGTTGGTTGATACCTAGATTTGTGCTCTGTACAATACCTTTATTCTGGCTTGTCTCGTAATGCAGTTCTTACAGGGGCCTGTCTGTCGTTTTCTGTCTCCCTGGTACACTGTCTGGAACAGTCTAGCATATTTCAAACAGCTGAGCTGCTTGCATTCTGTCTTTTCTGGGTAGACTCTTCTAAATTCTTTGGAGCTTTCTCTTTGGGAACATGGAAAAGGGACTTAGGCAGTTATAAAAAGAAACTAGAGATCATCCAGCTACAAAATTACATCTTAGCATTAGCCTCTGTTTTGTCTACCACTCATTTTCTATTCATCCTTTCCTAAAGTTTTTCCAGCGATTTGAACCTGGTAATTTTAGTTCTGTGGTTTCTATTGGCTCCCAGACCCTTATGCAGTGGTTAAAAATATAAATTGCAAACCCGTCTTGGTGGGCGTGTGAGTAGGCAGGGGCTGAGCACTCACTGCACTGCGGCCCCTGAGCACTGTGAGCGTGGCTGCCGTGCCTACCAGGACTGTATGCATGAGCGTGTGTGCATGTGTGTGGGCATGCATGTGTGCTTATGTGCACATATGTGCATGTATGTATGCATGTGTGTGCGCGCGTGTGTGTGTGGCAAAACAACTGTCAGTCCCATGCACCTTTGAGCTGCCTGAAGGGCAGGAGGCTATTGGGAACAGGAGAAGGGACAAATAGGTGTCCATATCAGTTCTGCGCTGGGCACTGTGCTGAGCCCTGAGAGGGATTCTGGGCAGCATAAGGGTAGTTGCCCAAAGAATTAGATCCCAGCCTGCCTTTCAGTGTGAATTAGCTGGAGAGGAGCTTGCCATTTCAGAGCCAATGTAGTTGTCTCTCAGGTGGCCATCCTAAGAACAGCCGCCAGCCTAGCTAAGCTAGAGGAGAGTAGCTCACGCTCTCAGGCTCATGTCTGCAGCTCTTCTACTCTGTCCTCTTTGGCTCCTGTGAATGGGTGTGATGAGGCATTTGACAACACGTTGGTTTCAATACCCTGTACCCACTGGGCCAAACACCTGCATGGCAGGCACCAGGCACCAGTCTGAGCCTGTGTGCTTACCAGCCTCGCCCCTGGGCCTTGCTCCCGAATGGCCCACCTCCCACATGGCCTCATTCATCCCAACACTTGTCTAAATCATACCTTGATACGTTTCACTGCCCAGGAATTCTTTTGTTCTTTTAGATTTTTTTTTTTTTTTTTTAGATTATTTTACCTATGCTATAGACTGTGAGTTATAGCTCTTATTTTAAGGTTTATTACTAACCAGAGTGAGCTAGTTGCTACCCAAAAACTAGTTGCTTTTGTGATATTATCATTGAGTTATGTAAATATATATAACTTAAGATTTCAAAGTGTTTCTTTTGTATGGTCTTACTTTTTTAAACAACTCTGTGAAATAGGTAGAGGAAATAGAGTTTGTCTACCTTTGCACTGTGAGGTGCAGAGAATATGGCCAACTGCACCCGGCTCCTGGGTGCGGGGCTGGAACTGATTTCCTGATCTCCCTCTCTCTCTCTCTCTCTCTCTCTCTCTCTCTCTCTCTCTATATATATATATATATATATATATATATATATATATATATATATATATACACACACACACATCCACACACACACACATGTGTGTGTGTGTGTGTGTGTTTATTTCAGAGGGGAAAGAAGAGGAGAGAGAGATAGAAACATTGATGAGAGACAAACATCAACTGGCTACCTCTTGCATACCCCCTATTGGGGATCAAGCCTGAAACGCGGGCATGTGCCCTGAGCAGGAATCAAACTGTGACCTCTTGGTTCCTGGGTTGACACTCAACCACTTAGCCACACTGGCTGGGCTGAAAGTCTTTTTTTATTCCTGCTGTTTCCTCCCTCAATCCTGTCATTGTACCTCCTGTATATTTCCACGATCTGCCCACTGTACCCCCTCCACCTATGGCTCATGGCTTCCTTTCCTCTTCCCTCTAAGATTGCTACAGGCTGTTAACCCATCTCCCTGTTCTTCTCTAATCCATTTCCCCTGGAGCCCATTTTCCACAGAACTCAGTTGACCTGATGCCCAAATTGAATCACATAACCCACAGGATCTGGAGTCTGCATCTATCTTCTCTAGATTTTTGTCATAATGCCCTGACCACATCGCAGTGTTTAGAATTGCCCAGACGCACCATGCTTTTGCCATCTCTAAGCCTTTGTTTCATGGTAGTCTTTCCCTTTGGAATCCTGTACCCTCTCCGCTCCTTCTTTCATCTGGCTATGTATTATTTCTCCCTTAACATCAGATTAGTGGCCACCTTTTCTTGGAAGCCTTCTCACCTCTCCTCTTCCCACTAGCTAGGTACTTTCTGTGGACTGTAATATCTGTACTACAGTCTTTGCCAGTTGGTTTTAGCTACCAGTTTGTGCCCTCCTCCTTCCCCAGCAACTCCAGGCTTCTCTGAGAATAGGAACTCACCCTGTTCTCATCAGTGAAGCCCTGTGCTGGTACTCATGAAGCTTTAATAAATGGACGGATCATTGGGTGGCCAGGTGAAGGGGTGGCTGCAAAAGTGATCTCTCCTCATACCCATTCCTCGTAAACTCTGGACCAGTCGGTTACATATATCCACTTCTTTCCATTCTGTTTAATTTAGATTAAATTTAAGTTAAGAGTATGCAGTGGGGAAGAAAGTGAAGAACATGTCTGAGGATAATGCTGCAGCAAATGCCTTGGGATCTGTCTCCTGATTCATTATATAACCAAGATAAATCATAATTGTTTGTCTAAATCCCTCAGAGCTTTCCTTCCAAATGAAGTGATTAACTTCTGCTATAAACTTTCTCTTGTTCGGGCTTCAGGCTTTGTGCTGGGCCTATGGCACTCAGGCTTTCCTGCCCATGTGGGCACTTAGATTGCCCTTATCCTTTGGTTCTACTGCCTGCTGAAATATTAGATAACGAGGAGAGAGCTTATCTTGCGCACGTCTGAGCTGACAAATACGGCAGCCTTTCAGCTGAGGGCGAATGCAGACAAGGCCGCCTCCCTGGCTGGAATAGGAATGAGCCTCAAGCTCGTCTGGCTCTGTTGCCCGTGGTCAAATGCGCCCGATGCGATTTCCTGCGCACGCAGCCAGCCCGAGTGCTGATATCTACCTGTCTAGTCAGTGCTTCAGCTTCGCTGGCAAGAGAGCAGGAGTTTCTCCTGGGGCTCCTTTCTCATGCATCAGGAACAAATTTGTTACCGGCTCTCATTTATATCTTTAGTGGTAAATAACAGTGCCTTCTGGATTTAGTTTTTAAAAGTGGCCTTTCTAAGCCTTTAATGTCAAGTTGAAAAGAGGGGAGAAAAAATGGATTATGCCTAAGGAGGGGGATTAGCAGCTCGCTCCAGGTGAACGGCGTCCACACTTATTAAGGCACTAATGAGAAAGAAGGGTCATTTTGATGATTAGTAATTTTGGCAACACAACTTCTGCCCCAGATTTGATTAAGCCTCTGTACAGACTTCCTCTTCCAGGAGATTATCTTTCAAAAGCACATTTGGTTTCCCTCCCCCTTCGAAGCCCATTAGGAAAATTAAAACATTTAATTTTAGTGATGAATTTTACTGACGCCGACAACTGCTCTCCCAGATTCTCTCCAAATGTAAGCACAATTGCTACACCAACCAGAATATCTGTTACTTAACACAGGCTGGTGCTAGGTTATGTGGAGACTGCAGATTCCTGGTAATGCTACATTATAGAATAATCGGTTCTGTGTTGAAAGGAAAATATCTCCGCATTGAACCAAGCCAGGGGGACAGATCAAATTGGGGAACTGAAAGGTAGCTAATATCTGCAGAATTACTTCTTTCTGAATGAATGTGTCCATCAAACCATCACATTTCCCCAGCTTCTTCCCTTAATGTGTTTGTAATGTACAAGCTAGCTGATACCCGAATAGCTGATGGATTGAAGTTAGTTAAAAGTTGAAAGTGTGACAAACTCCTTGAGGCTGAAACTACTCCCATCTAAGAGGTTTTTTTTTAAAAAAAGCAAGAAGTACCTAGTAAAGAATAGAAGCTGAGAGAGGTTCTGAGTCACAGTTAGTATCTTGTCTTTCTCCTACAGACCAGATGAAGTCAGATTACGATAGTGGTTTTCCCATTGTAAGGGAGGCCTCGGAACCCTGAAACACACACACGCACAGAATCCCCCCTTCTCTCCCCTTCTTTCCCCTTTTTCTCTTTCCCTACCTAGATATTAAGTAATACCTCATTTCTTGTGGACTTGTCTGACCTCTGTTATTAATTTAAAAGAGAAAAAAAGATGATCGCTTGAGCTCAGGCAAAACAGACAATGCAAAGTAAAAGGAGAAGCAATAACATCAGCTAAGGAGAATTCATTTTCAAACCTAGAATGTAGAGAAAATGCTTTTATATTTCATTTCAGTGTTCTAAAACCTAAAAGTTTCAAGTAGGAAGTTTGCAGTATGACATCAGATAAGAAAAGGGTTACTTTCTGTGAAAGTTCTCAGTCACGCATTATGCGTTTGATTGCACAAGGTGGAAGCCTGGGATTGTGCGATTTAGCTGCTAGGGCTTAAATAGATGGTTGCTTTTTATATCCTTCAGATATGACAGAATGAAAACCTATCTAACAGTCACAGTCTAATGAAAATATTATAACGTGTATTAGAATAATTACTAAAGAAGTACTAGCCAGTTACTTTAAAATACAAGTGGGAGAATTAAAAGTAGAAAGCTCTTTTCCCCCCGCTTATTTATCATTACCTCCTCTAGCACCTAAATGCGTCCTGACCTCAGTTTTCCTGTGATGTTCATGCTGGTTTTGAAATGATGTAAAGAGGAACTTCATTCCCTCAGCCAAAATAGCATGTAAGGGGGAAGAGTAGGGAGAGAGAGGGTACAGTGTGATCAGTAGTAGTGTTTTCTTTCAATCATTAAGATATTTTGACTCAATATTCTTTTTTAAAATGTTATTTTCATTAATATGGCTATAAGTTCTACATTCTCCGTTGCAGATGAAAATGAATGTTGTCAAAATGGAATGTAAGGAGGAAATGCGAAATAAGGAATGATCCACATGTTTGGTGTTGTCAGTGGAATTCTTGAAAAAATTAGACCTGCATATGAAATGAGCAGAAATAAGGGATGTTAAAGAGAGAATAAATTGATTCAGTCACAATGTTAATTTTAAATAGTAGACTGCTAAAAAAAAAAAAAAGTTAAAGTATATCAGAAAGAAGCCCTAGTTAGGAAAATAGTCTGTCTTATGTTGGTGAAGGCTTCCCTGAGTCTCTTTCCCAGACATCATTGGTTTTCTTTTTGGTCTCATCGGAAATCAGAGTTTATGCGACAAGGTTGTGATTTTACGAGGGCCCTTTTCACGAAATTATTTCTCATCAGACGGGTGGTGGTGTTGTTTTTTTTCCAGAATGCGTCAGTTGAAGATACTGTATACTTTCTGTGTTTATTTACAACACACCTACACACTCATACACACACATGTGCGCTCACAAACGCACACTAAAATACTCAAGGATCTGACTTCCAGACAAGTCAGTCTTGAAACAGCCTGGATGCCTAAAAAATCAGGGTAACCTATATGTGTATGTTTCCCTGTAAGATTACATCTACACCAAAACACAAAATGTGTTGCAAATCCAGAGTCATGAGAAAGAAAGACCTAGAGAAACCAAGGTGCCCAGGAAGCTGGTAATATCAAAACATTACCCATGTATTTGTTTTCTTCTTGGAGATTTTTCACTCTTGAAATGCCACAACTTCCCTAGGTCAACAGTTCTCAGACTCTAACATGCGTTAGAATCTCCCGGAGGACTCCGTAAAACCCAGATGGTTGGTCCCACGCCCAGAGTTTCTGATTCAGTAGCTCTGGGGTGGGCCTGAAAATGTGCACCTCGAAGAAGTTCCCAGGTGCTGCTGCTGCTGGCCCAGGAACCACACTCTGAGAACCACGGCCCCAGGCACCATGCTCCAGAATTCTATTTGTGTTAGGTGGTCTTATGCTCATATATTTTGCAAATATTTATTGAGTACTTACCAGGTAATAGGCACTATGCTAGTTGCGGGGAATATGAGAAACATATCTCCTGGCCTTTATTGAAAGCAGCCAACTGTTCATCATCTATCAGCCACGTTCACCCTCAGCCTGCCTGCAGGGATCAGTTGAGGACTAGCTAATTCCCCAGTCCATACTCAGGTTAATGGGGTGAAATGGCTCAAGACACAGGGGGCTAAACAATTCCAATTATTTCTGCCTTTCTGTACTAAACCTCTTTCCCATTCCTAGTAGACATGGAGGTTTTGCAGAATAAACTCTCTCTTGGGTAGCTGGGTCTTTGGACAGATTTGTACGTCCTTGGATCCCTTCTAGGGCCAGTGTTCAGGCCAGGTACACAGTGTGATTATTTTTTGCCAGTATTTAAGGATTGTTATTTATAATTGAGCCTAATCTCTTTCACAGTTACGTTTCCTCATATCAAATCCATTGTACACTGCTTTAGCTTTACAGTGTCTACAAAAAAATGGGGTCACTTTCCACCTTAAAAATTAGTCCTAGAATAAATTTAAATAATAATAGCTGATCTCGGCTCTCTTTTATGTAAATTAGATGGCTATTCATTAAGACATCAATAATTTATTTTAGACTCATGGAACACCTGAATCCAGAAAGCCTTTTCCTGCAGATTGCATAATTTTCTGGGTTCCTGAGGAGAACATGGTCCAACTTCATTCATCAGTGAATTAATATTGTCACAAGAATAATTTCCCCATCTGCCCATCCCAGTGAAACTGTGAGAAGCTTTATGAAAATACTGTGACAAGACAGATTCATTCCTGCTTGAGGTTGAAACCACTAGTGACATTTACACTAGAAGTGATATCACTGGGTTTGGGGCCCCTGGCAGGTGCTTCCTTCTCCTCCCCCTTTGAATATCATTTTGAGCTTCTCTGCTCCGAATGAACCAGTTGGAGCTTTACGTTTTTACAGAGGGATTTTATAGTTAAATAAATTTTAGGAGCTGGGAAACAAACCTGTGTATTGATGTCTCCATTTTCTGGAAAAGTTTGTATTATTAATTTTTTAATAGAATATTTTAAAAAATCACAAATGGAACTTCAATAAGGGATATATTTTCAAATATACCATCAAAATAATGTGTTATTTTTTAAAACTTTAGTTTCTTCCCTTTCCTTAGAATTTTTTTTTTTTTTTAATTATAACATGTGGTTGTTACCTCGTCAAGTGAAGGAACAAAAGGCATGTTTCCTCCCCATGGTTTGGTTTGCAGCAGACTTACCTGGTGTTTTCCGTAAGCAGCTTACACATTTTAGACCTACTGCCTCTGTGTTCTTAGGACTGAATCGTTCTGAGCTATCAACACAGTCTCCTCACAAAGCGTAAATGATCACCACTGGCTCCTTGGAACTGTCTTGACCTTATTTTAGAAGACATGCTTCCCTAATCCCAGAGTCCAGCAACATCGATTTTGCTGTTACTGTGTCGACATTCAACTGTTTGTGCACTCAGGAAGCCCAGCTAAATCATTCATCACCCTGTCATATTTTTTCTTTTATTGTTAGTCCCTGTCTCCAGAATCTCTCAATTTGTTTAAAATAACCTGTGGTAGGAGAAAGGCAGTGAAACTAGCCTGATGCCCCCACAGGCTGCCCTCCTCTGCTGGGTTTTTATCCTGTGCGTGGTGGAGCTTGGGCCCCTGTGACATGCTCAGCTCCATCCAGCAAGACTTGGGGTGTTTATTATTATTTGAAAATCCTTGGTAGACACCCAGAGAGAGTTCACCGGAGCTATCTCTCTTATATTTTAGTTAAAATACAAGTTTCTGCTGCCGTTCCCATTGGCGTTTCTGATGGCCTAGCTTGTTTTGATGTCTCCCTTGAGGATGGATTGTGGCACTACCGCTGTGCCCTCTCACACGTACCCCAGAGGTGACAAAAGCTGAGTCTGGGCAGCTAGGGGCGGGAAGAGGGTAGCCCCTGGCCCTCTCTCACAGAGCCCCGCAGCCCTGTCACCCCCCCGGCTGCCTCTAGCCTCACCTTGGGCTGTCTTTCCCCCACGTGGTGTCACTACATCCAGGGTCACCGCAGGCAGAAGCAGACTTAGATTACAGGTGTTTATTGATCAGATTTCACGTACTGAAGCTGGAAAGAAAGAAAAAATCAAAAGGGAGAGAAGACACTCAGAGAAGAGAGGAGTTTAGGGAAAGGAAAATGCCTTGAGAAGTAAGGAAAGGCCGGGTGAGGTAAATGAAGTGCGCTTGTGGTGGACAGGAGTAAACGGGCAAGTGGATGGAAGACAGAGGGGAAAACTAGTTGCTTGGGCTGCTGGGCCTTTTCTATGAGAATAAAGCATAAAGTAAATGAAGAAAGACACCAGACAGGGACTGAGAGCGGGAGTGTGTGTGGAGAGTCCACTTGTGTGTGGCAGGAAATCAAAATGACCCCGAATCTGAAGCATCGCATGTGTGGCCATGCCACCTCTTGTATGTTCTGAATTTTGTGTTCAGAATTTACATGTCCCTGGAGCATCCACCTTTTCCGATCACCACAGTCCTCACTGATTTGTTTTCATCTTAAAATCTACAGCATTTATAATCTCTACAAACAGTTTAACCCATCATGGAGTTCTGTCCTGTTTGAGATACACAATTAGCCTTTAGGCCCAAGGAAATCCTACCTTGTGACTAGTCCTGTCTGTCTCCACCAAACCTGCAAACACATTAAAACCTCAGGAAGTACTTCGTGATCACTTGCACTGGAGATTGAGTCTAACTTTGAGTTTTTAAATATATAGAGCATCTTAACATTTAAAACTCATTTGAAAGACCAGTTTATTATTATTTTTATCCAGAGGCCTCGTTATCATCAAGTGTAAGAGGAGAGGCAGAGCAGGGTGAGTCGGTGGACTTGAGGCTGGTGCTGGCCTTCCCACTGGAAATCTTGGAGCTTTTCTTTTTCAGATGTTTCTTTAAGTATAAATAAAAAGGAGCAGAAGTCCTAACCCAGTAATCATGTGTGGGTTTTGGTTGCCTTTGAAAAGGGAGTTGTGGGACTGCCTTTTTGTCTTTGAACAATGAAAATATCCAGAAGAAAAAAGACAATCCAAACCTTGTGCTCTGTTTCTCACTGTAGAATTCTATTTCTCTCTCAACAATTTAAAAATAATTCCATATACATAAAAACTCTTTAAGGATTTTCTTGAGAATATCCAAAGTAATTGCCTAAATGAAAGATTTTTTTATAGAAACTGGTGTGGTGTCAAAGCTTTTGTGTTTCGCCTTTCCTCTCACAGGGTAATTAGACTGGGGATGAAAAAGTTAAGTAAATCAGCCTTAGCTTTTTCTTTCTTTCTGAAGTCAGCTGCAATATGAAAGGATGTACTCCAAAAAAGATGAGTGTGTGTGCGCTTGTCTGTCTGTATTTATAGAGAGAAGACAGCAGACAGAATTTTAAACATAAAGAAAATGCAGCATACTCCGGTCTAGGACAGGGATTCTTTACTCTGGCTGCCCACTAAAATCACCTGGGGAGCTTTAGAAACTCCAGATGCTTCAGTCCACCGCTGGGGCTCCTGATTTAGTCAGTCTGAGATGAGGCCCAGGCATGGGTATTTGTAAAATACCTGGGTGGTCAGATCTGCAGCCAGTTGTGAACTACTGGTCTAAAGAATATCTGTAGAGTCACATTCAAGGATTGTGAGCAATGGAGCCAACACAGATCTCAACTCTCACTTGTAAATGAGGCCAATGAGATCGTATGCCACTTACACACATATTGTTTTATTTGATCTTTATGACCTACTTAGTGCATTTAAGGATGCTGATAAGGAAATGGACGCTAAGGAAGGTTATATGAGGAATCCAGCGTCACACACACAATTCACAGGTGGTGAGTCAGGTTCCAGCCTAGAATCTTCAACTGGAAGGACACCACCTGGTGTCCATGTGTTAGTCTGCTGAATTACAGTCACAAACCTTAAAAAGACCTTCATTAATGTCCTGCTAGTGTGTTCCTCATGAACAGTGGAGTTTCATGGAAGAAGATGATTTACCTTATATAATGAGAAAAAAGAAATATTTGAATAGTCATTACGCTTTCAACCACTGCCTTTCAAACTTTTTCACCCTGCCTGACCTACATCCCAACCCAGTACAAACACGGACCTATACATGTGGAGCCCAAACAAACCTTCTCACAGTGCTTATCCTTACTATTTGCACTCTGATATTTTCCATTCTGCCCTGTTTCTTGAAATGCTAGTTGCAGTCTACTGCACTGACTGCCCTAGTAGATTGTGACTCAGGACTTGAAAAACACTGTACAGCTTTTCTTCCCTCTGAAGGCCAGAGAAAGGGTAACATCATGATCAGGGAAGTAAATGGCCTGTCTCTTACACAGCCATAGGGAAAGATCTGCTGTAGGCCAAAAACTGAATAGTATGAGGTAGAGTGTATAGGAAATATTATTAGTTATAAACTTGGTAGGCTTGGCGCTATGTAGTCAACCAGGCTTTTCACCCTTTTATGGAAAAATCTTACACAATAAAGAGTATAGATATGATTTTTCCAAGACAGGATAGTAAATGTTGCAATCTTACACGTAACTCTTAGAAATTCAGCATGAGAAACAGGGACGTGAAAAAAATAAAATTTATAGTCTATAAATATTTTAGAAGGACTTTGTAATGTCTTCATTAAGTCTTGGTTCCGAATTAGGGTGTAGAAGGAAGCCCAAACTGGTGAAATGACTGAGGTTCTAAGGATTTATTATCTGACTCTCACATTTTAAAATTTGATTGTATCAAATGGAAGTCTATATGTAGAAGTGTTTTTAAATTTATTAAGTACCAATTGCAAAATAAGAATATTCATTAAAAAATTTCTAATTGCCTTTGGGTGGGAGGGGGGTTTCAGTCTTGTTCCCCTAGCAAGATTGTGAGGTTTCTGTGAGCTGACCAGGGTGCACATGCTTTGCATAGTGGTGGTTACATAGGAGATGTTCCATGATTATTCGCCGCAGGGAAGCTCCACCTGCACCTAAGTGTCTGACTGTGGCTTAGGAATGGGGGAAACAGTGCTGAGGAGTATGGGGATGTGAGCATTGGGCAGTCTTTTTAAATTTTTATTTTCCTCCTAAACTTCCCTATATCCTGATTTTCCATCAACATCCTCATTTATCAGTAGCATGTATTCATATGTACACTTCTATAACTACACTACACACACAGCAGATCTTGGGGTCCTAGAGAGAGTCTGTGTCTCTAGAGAGGTGCTGTGAGGAGCAGCTCCCCCCTTAGAGGCAGCAGGGGTGTGTGCCCAGGGGCTCGTCTGGTGAGAGCAGGGCTTGGAGAAGGTGACTCCTGGCTCAGACCCTCTGTCAGCCTGCCACTCAGCTGACATTGCCAGCCACCATAGTGATTCTGACCATGGTAGGTTCATTTTGACCTTATTCTGATAGATGTTTCATTATTTTGATAGATGTTTCTGGTTTTTCAAAATTTAATGTTAAAGAGGAAAGTTATATTGATAATATATATTCAGGTTAATTTTATATGTATTGAAAATAATGATCATCTACATCTAGAAAGGTGCTTGCAAACAATGGCAAAAACCATAAGTATTACAAAAATAAGCGCATTGATTATTAAAGCTGGAAATACAAATTTATAAGCATCAGTAAAAACGATTATTAATTGTTAATATCATAAAACAATTTTATTTCATAGTTCTTTCTATTATACCAACTTTATTGAGATATACTTTACATACCATACAATTCTTTCCGTTTAAAATAAAGTGTACGATTCAGTAGTTTTTAGTATATTTGCAGAGTTGTGCAACCATCACCACAATCTAAATTTAGAACATTTCTGTAGCTCCACAAAGAAAGCTCATACCCAATGATATTCATCCCCATTGTCTCCCAAACTCCCAGCTTTAGACAACCACTAATCTACTTTTTGTCTCTATAGATTTGCTTATTTTGGACATTTCCTATAAATGGAATAATATAGTATATAGTGTTTTGTGACAGGCCTCTTTTACTTAGCATGATGTTTTCAAAGTTCATCCACGTGATGGCATGCATTTGTACTTCATTTCTTTGTATGGCAGAGTAATATTCCATTCTATGGATATATGACATTTTTTAATCCATTTACCTGTTGATGGATATTTGAGTTGCTTCCACTTTTGGGGGAGCCAGTTGGAGTTCACGGGGAACCCCTGGATCCCAGCTCACCCACGTCCTCTGCCCAGCCCCTGCACAGCCGGCCCCTCTAAAGTAGCCAGCTAGGCCCATGCTCCAGTTAACAGCTTCTTAAGGTAACACTAACACAACATTCATTCTGCAGCTTATGAATCAAAGACTAATTTTAATTTTAAACTTCTGTTATTTAATAAATGCATTTTGTAAGGCTATAGCTGCCTCTCAAAAGACTAAATGGTAATAGACAATTTTTGAAAAGTTTTTCTGTAAGGTACATTACAGGAAAAAAATTGTAAAGTCATTTACAATATTTCCATTTTTGGCCCTTTAAATAAAAAATAAAAAAATCAGTTTTATTTGTTTAACCAAGATTAAGTGAGTTTCTGCCAGAAAACCATTCTTCCTGTGAAAACTCCAAAGATTTTATTTATTGCCACTCTATTTTGTTATATTTTATTGCTCTCCTAATTTGGGTGTTTTTGTTGAGAATAACAGACTTGATTAAGGTCACTTTTAATCAAAACAAAAGCCCATTTCCCCTTATCTACATAAAAAGCACCCTCAGGCCTCTTGAGCAGCGGGGGGCCTGCTTTCCAACCATTTTGGTTTCTACCTGATCATGGTGGCAGGAGGTCCTCATAAAGCCCAGTTCATCTTCATTGACTTGGTAATCGTGGGCCTTAAATGTGCACCTAAATGGTTCAGGTTTCCATGTGGCGATTTCATTGCCTATGTAGACCGATTCCTCATTTAAACAAGGAAACCTTTCTGACATCATAGTGTATTTAAAGATTACCTTTTAGTTTCAGTACTTTTTCAGTTCACGAATGAGTAAGATATTAAACTGAACAATTTCTTCAGGCACATCATAATGTTTAGTATAGAACAGGTTCTGATGAGTCCCTACGTAAAGGGGACATTTTGAGTCTGAAAGAAAAGAAAGTGTATAGACACGATAAATTAGAAATAGAAAACAAAAGGGAGGGAAAGGGTGCTTTTTTTCCTGGAGAACTCTGATTTTTATAAATATTTACATTTATAAATATTTACATTTTATTTACCTTTTTATACTATGAGTATAGAGCCAAGAAAAGCAAAGTCATAAAAGACAGTAGCCTTGATTTGCCATAGGACAGGTTTAGTTTAACATAGAGGGAAATTGCCCAGTGGTTCAATTGTTAAGTTTGCTTCCAGCAGTATCTTCCCTGCGATGTGAAGACTTCATTCTCAGATGGTGGAGTTAAGTGGTCTCTCTGCACTTCTGGCCTTTACAAGAGCCTTGGTCTCAGAGCAGTAATTCATTTCTTGAATCTTTTTTTTTTTTAAATATATCTTTATTGATTTCAGAGAGAGGAAAGGAGAGGGGGAGAGAGATAGAAACATCAATGATGAGAAAGTCATTGATCGAGCCCGCAACCCGGGTATGTGCCCTGACCTGGAATCGAACCCCGATCGCCTGGATCCTAGGTCGACGCTCAACTGCTGAGCCCCACCCCACTGGGCTCTTGAATCTTTTTAATGGGGCTTATGTAGGGTGGGGCAAAAGGAGATTTACAGTTGTGAGTACATGAAACACAGAGTTTATTCTTGTATTATTATCTATTAATTACTGTATTATTTTCCATATGAACAACTGTAAACCTCCTTTTGCCCCAGCCTGTGGATCAAGGTCCTTCTAAAAATAGGATTTGGCTCTGGGATCATCCTTGGACCAGGCACATTTAGAGCTGGTCTGATTAGTGGTTAGTAGATTCTGAGTGAGACTGCCTGGTTCAAGTTCTGGCACTGCCACTAACTAGCTGTGTGACACTGGGCAAGTCACATAGCCTCTCTGTGCCTCAGTTTTCTCTCTTGTAAGATTGGGGTGATAATTAGTGCTCATCTCATATGATACTTGTAATGCTCAATTGAATGATAACATGCTTTGGAATGCTGCCTGGCACATAGTAAGTGTTATATAAGCGTTTGCTATCATTGTTATTATTTGGATTAAGTATCCCTTCTATGTGCTCCTACAGGACCCCCATACTTTTATTCATTTGTTCATTCCCCTGCTCTGTGCTGAGCACTGTGCTGGGTACTGCACTGAGTCATACCAGTCTCACTCTCTGGCCAGCTCTTGCTCAGGACATGAACTAGAGATGTCATGGACAAGGACAGTTCCTGGTCTTCTTTGTATCCCCTGTCCCCTCACAGTGAGTGGCACATAGTAAGTGCTCAGCTCTGAAAATGGACATAAATAAGAATTCACTTCATGTTTTGAAAGGCGATCTGGTACCAGAGAACAGTGATTCTTGTGTTTAAAGCATACGTGTGCTAGTCTTAAAGTACCAAAGAAGGAAACAGAGTACAGTTATATAGCTCTGGTGTGATTTTGGATTAATTTGGATTTTTCTAGTGCTTGCCTTAGCATATGCTCCAATACACTAACTGATACCCTTGGATGGGCTGTGACTTTATCTCAATTTATAAAGAAATTAATGCTTTTGAGAAAGCCAGGAATCTGAAGGTCTCAGAATTATATGGGCATATCCTGGAATTTGTAAGCAAGACAAAGAGAAGCTCCAGAGATGGCAGTGTGACCCTTCCTCCACAGTCAGATCCTCCAGGAAATGCACGTGATGCAAAGGGACCCCTGCCTTAGAATCTCCAAGAATAATGATCGGTGCTCCTCAGTCATTTAGCAACAACACATACCAAATGTGGATGCACATGTGTGCCATATACTATATGTGTATAAAAATACACAATGTTTGCCTGGAGTACAGTGCTAATGTGGGTGTGGTTTACTTACCTCAAGGGGCATTTAAAGTTTTTAAGGGGTTAAGAACTGGGAACTAGAATAGTAGTATCTAGGATCAGAGTTAAAACATCTGAGCCTCATTTTTTTTTATGATCTACCCAGAAATAGGATGACTCTTGAAGGTTACTCAGCCTCCCAACTTTTGATTGAAATCAAGAAATGTAATATATTTGAAAAGCAGAATAAAATATTTTTCTGAATAACCATGTTGAATATTTTAAATGTTAAAATATTTAGTGTGATTTACCTAGAATATGTGTGCATTTCACCTGAAATACAAAGGGCCTAGAGTAGATCATTTCTGCCACTCCTTTCAAGGGCTTCCCCTTGCTGATGATAGGTCAGTTTTTTGAAGGCACCATCAGTAGCCTTGTTGATAGGGAAAACAGTGTGGGGTGCCCACAGCTGGCCACTGGCAGAACACATGCAACAGAGGTGGAACTCTGTTTCCAGAACTCTCCAGTGCCAGGACTCTACTTTCCTACCATCTGGCTCTCCCAGGGAGCAGGGAGGCCAGAGAGGACGTGAGCGAGTCGGGCCTGGTTCATAGAAGTAGACCTGTGGCCTCTTCATAATTCTGTCTTTAGGAAGGGTCTGCTCATAGCACTTCAGTTTTTCTAAAAGGTAAACTTAGAATTTTCTTAGCATATAGTATCCAGAGTTCCTGAGGGACTTCTGGAGTTTTTATAAAGAATGCCAGATATCCTAGAAATTGTATTCTGACACCAGAGCCTCTGTTAACATAAGTGGGCTGGCTTTGCCATGCTCATGAGCCCTGACAGCACCAGCAATCCCTCCTGCCTCTCCTACAGGGTGTGGAGCCCATCAGCACAGGTGGGAAGACAGCAAGAAGCACCTGTCCTGCGCGGTCCTGGGCCCGGCCCTTAGCCCAGAAGGGCAGCGTTATGATTTTACACATGTGCACTTGCATGCTAAGTACCATTTGTTTCAAGTCATTGTTGAGTAGCAATCCCTTTGGCTCAAAACTGGAGTCCTGGATCTCAGGCTCATTTCCTCTGTGTGGTATGCAAAAGCCACACATTCTCTGAGCCCCAGGTTTGCTGGTTCAGTCCAAATGAGGAGTTTGGATTAGACCAAAGTTTCCGAAGACGCTTTGACGTGCAAATGAATCAACTGGGGATTTCGTCCAAATGCACGCTTCGGTTTAGGAGGCCTGGGTCTGGGCACAAGCTCCTGCCTTTCTAACCAGCTCCCAGGTGACGCTACTGCTGCTGGGCCTTGGACCACACTTTGAATAGCAAGGGTTATATGTGTCATTTACTTTCCACCCTATCATATGGGTATTCTTAGCTTCATTTTAAAGATGAGAAAATGGGTTTTGCTCAAGCTGACGTAGTCAAATAGCAGGACTAGAACCCAAACCTGGGTCCAACTGGTCCCTGAATTTAGCTTCTGTAAATACTTTATACTGCCTTTCATTTTCTTCTGGGACTTGGAAAAGTAGCTGCAGTTTTAAAAGGTGAATAACCCACTTATTAGGAGTAGCTTAGCCATTATGAAAATCTATATTGCCATAAATGCAGAATGACATGTAATTCTTTTTTCCATTAGAGGAAAAAATACTGTGCAGAAGGTAAGCTTCAAAGTCTGTTAGTACAAGGATTATTGTTGCATATTAGGAACCTATTTCAAGGCTATTTAATTTAAACTAATTTATTTAATAAACTTTTAATCCACCTTATCTTGCTAGCTCCATCGTGTCTCATATTTTATATTTGCTGACATTTGTACAGAATGATGGGGTATCAAGCACTGTGGAGCACATGCAGAGCATTCACGTTTCTATATAAGAGCCTCTCTGTGTTAAAATCTTCAAGCACCAAGAACACATTAGTAAATTATTCTATGCTGTTGGCTAATGTCCACAAATATCACACAAACTATTCCTGTGTTTTGAGTCTGCAGGAACACAGAGTTTGTGTTCTTTCAAAATCCTCATTCATGACTTTAAGCATAGCAACCTTACTTAAAATATACGGCGTGTTTTCTAAAGGCCAAATTCCAGGGCTTAATTTTTATGTGGAAAATTTCATCTCAGAACAGAATTTTACAGCATAGTCATAAACCTCAAAGAATGAGAATTTGTAATGGACAGGCCATCGTTCGTTCTTAACAGAAGCCACCTTAACAGGCATAGGAGGTGTATAAAATGGCTCCAAGAGCTTCTGGCAACATGTGAAGATACAGAATCTTCAACATGGATTTGCAAGTTAGTGCTAAAAGGAATCAAGTAATCAGGCTAAAATTATACAAATAAGCCCATATAAATCAACTAACACCCTTTGGTTGGCTTCAGAAGATTTTAGTTTGTTGGCTGTCAGATCATTCTGAGTTCACTGCCCACTGAGCAGAATGATGGGTGGGTGGGAAGGAGCTTCTGAGTCAGACTGCCCAGGATTCTGACTCCCAGCCTGCCTCTTAGCAGCCGTTTGACCTTGAACAGAGTACTCACCCTCTCTGAGACTCAGCTGTCTCTGTATAAAGTGGGAATTGAAAATGTGTCTCACAGGGTTGTCTGAAGCTAAAAGATACACTACAGTGCTCAAAAGTGTCTGGAACGTAGCAGTAGATCTTTATGTTTTTACACGCTAATTTTAGGCTGTGTAGCCATTGTAAAGGTATTCCTAACTCTCCGAGTGATCTGTATCTGTGATAGTTTCTGTTTTGAGTGGGATACCTGTTGAAGATGGGAGAATGGGGGGTTGGGGGTGGGACAGCGAGGCATGACCGAGAAGCCCATGGTGATTTAAGTTAGAGGCTGGACCCGGCTAGATGCTAACCCAGGTTCTATGGGACAGAGAAAGATTCTGGTATTAGCAGGGTACCCCTTTATTACCCAGAGATTTTTTTCTGAAGCTAATGAGCTCTGAGTAGCCCCTGAGCTAAAATCCCTGCCCTGTGCTGCCTCTGTTGGCCATTCAGGCCACAGGCGCTTGCAGCCACCTCAGCCTGTCATATTCAGATCTTGGCTGGGAACCAATCCTTAGAGCTTGTTCCGTTCCTTAAATAAGCAGCTTTCCACAGATGGAACCTAAGACGAGTTCACCTCTACAGTAAATGCTTGTCTGTCGGATTACATTGAAGGTCTAATATATTTCCTCCTAAAGACTGTAACCACTTAGTAAATATTTATCAGATGAATTAATGAACTGGGACCTTTATAGAGGAAACCTGGGAGATGTTGGTAGAGGGAGCTTGTGAAGGCAGAGGCTCTTTAGGTCCTTGTTGCTATCAGCAGACCCTTGTGAAAATGTCTTAGTCGCCCTTTCTTGCACCACTTCCAAGGCCTCTGCTGTACACAGGGAAACCTTCACACAGCTTGGGGACATTTTATTAACTATACAACACTTACATTAGTAAAATCAGCCACCAGAGTACTCATTTTAAAGATGCATATTTAAAGGCAAGGAAGGAGGAACTAGTTCTTGAATGCAAATGGCTTTTTACACTTTCCTACTTGTATGCTTTTGTTCAGCAGACTTATTTCTTCCCACACCCCTCTGCTGTGTGTGCTGCCATTGTCTGTGAACTAGGGGACAAGAAGTATTGGCACATATCATTTCAAAAACCCCAGTGATCCACATATCATCAGGGCCAGCTGGAACAAGATGTTTAGGGGCTGGAGGGAGGTGGAAGAGTGTGTAGGGGGGAAACATGGTGATGAACAGAGACTTGACTTGGGGTGGTGAACACACAATACAGATGATATGTTGTGGAATTGTGCACTTGAAACCTGTGTGATCTTTTTTGACCAGTGTCACCCCAATAAATTCCATAAGAAGGAAAAAAGAGATGTTTATCATGAAACTTCTCCCTGAAGCTTCCTCTTCAGGCTGGTGCTTAAGAGAATAGGAACAATATTAAAACCACCACTTGGTGACTGAGCCCCCAGCCCCTCAGTGAATGAGGAAAACGGTGTGTTTCCTGAGTGAACCAAGCGGCATGGCAAGCGCGTCGGGCCGCCCAGGTGGCTCTGGCGGCCGCTCGCCTCGGCCGGTGCACAGCCCGCGCCCGCAGGGTTACGTGCCCGCCGGCCTGCTGTCCAGTGTGGGCAGTGTTTTGAAAATAAGCTGACGTCCATAAGGTCAAAGGCGTTTAAAGCGATTTTAAAAAACATTTAACTCTGAGAACGATTAAACAGAATGAACAAGGAGCTTAATTAAGATTGATTTCCCATAACCCAAACACCCAGTTGATAAGGGAGCCAGCCAAACAAAGTAAGTGCGTTAAGGCAGAGCGGAACACCCTGCAGCCATTAAAAGTGAAAAGTATATTGATGATGTTTTTGATACATGAAGTTTGCATTTTAAATAATAGTCCCCAAAGAGGACTCCTTGCCACCATGTTAAAATGCTAATATGTCTATTAGCAAATGACAGAACAGGTTTTCAAGTCCCATATGTTGACTCAGTCCCAAATTTTCAAAAATAGACCCGCGTGGCAGTCATACGCGATCTTGTGAATATTCCTCTTGAAGGACCTGATTTCAGAGTGATGCTATCACCATGACTACACTGACCAGAAAGTACCATCCCCAGAGGGCAGGGACCCCAGGGCTGCAGGGACAAGGGAGAACCGCACAGACCCAGCTCCAAGCAGGGGCATCTCTTACTCAATGCCTTCTGAAGCCGGCTCTTGCCTGAGCTGGGTGACCACGCCCCAGCCCAGTCGCTGGAACCTGGCCCTTTTCATTCACCCAGCTGTGTGACTCTGAGAGGAAATCTGGGAAAAGCATAAGGCAGGGGAGTTACATTTTAAATGTGGAAATTGCTCAAGAAAAACCAGGCTGTCTTGATTGGCACATGCAAATATATACAACTGTTAATTTTCCTGCTGGAATTCCCATTTCTTTTATCCACATGGAATCTCTGAAAAATCTTCTCCATGATTCTTTTGTTCCTTTCTGGCCCCCCCACCCCAGCCCCCGGTAATTAGAACATGAGATAGTGATGTTCCCTCGCCAACCCGAGGACCCAGAGGTGACATCAAGCCCAGCCCCTCTTCTTGGCCCCAGGTGATGAGCTGGGGCAGACAGCAGGGACCAGCTGCTGACGTAACTATTCTTGTTTCTAATGCTGGTAGTAACCGACAGTTTAGTTTTGCTTTGACAACTCCTCCTACAGCCAAAACTATTGTTAAGGCCCACATCATTGCTATTTACCCTAAATAAGGAAAAACAAAGGCTATTCTGGGTACAGAGCAGTGCTTGTGGCTGGGGTTGTTTGCAATATTACCGTGGCATGCTGCCCTTTCGCTGAGGCCACAGCATGACTTTTTCTGTACAGTGCCGTGACAGACACCCAGCCTTCTCTTCTGTCTCTTCACACAGCCCCAGGGCATCAGAATGCACCGGAGATGTTTTATGCACATATGAAACAAACTGTTTAGACCTCAGGGGAAAAGAGACTGTGCTTGCACAAAATGAAGCAGGAGAAAGCGCCCTCCTGAGATCCGTCTCTACTTTCCTATTTGAATTGCCTTTTCTCATTACCTGAGATTGTTTTCTGTAATTTCTGAACCTTGTAAACTAAAACTGCTTAGTAAGATGGAGTGTCCTGGCTTTATAGGATTCTCTGGGGTATATTTGTACTACGATGCATTGAGAAATAGTGATGACAGGAGAGAGAGAGAGGAGGGAGAGAGGAGGGAGAGAAGAGACAAGGCAAGGGGAAGAGCTGACAGGGAAGGGAGAGTGGGAGGGAGAGAAACTAGGAGTGTTTCCTTCTGTGGTTATGACTTTGCCAGTTGCCGGTGCAGAGCTTAGCTGCAAGAGCCATGCAAGCTGCTCCCACCAGTTAGAGACTCTGGGGAGAGGAGGACCCAGAGGACAGCCCACAGCTTGGCTCCTGGCGTGAGGGACACTGTGCGCTCTGAGCCTGGACGTGCCCTTGACGCCGGATCCACAGCAGAGACGCGCGGGTAGCTAAGCGTCCCTGCCTGTTTACACATGCTGCCTGCGGCCTCGGTAAGCCCTCTCTCTCCATTTCTTCGCCTCTGAAAGCTTCTAGCAGAAATCATGGGAAGAAATAGTGTTGAGGTTTGCAGATTTCCCCTTTCTCTCTTGTCTGGTTTGATATTTGCTTGTTAAGATTATCAAATGTAATAGAACAAGAGGATCTGTCTAGCTGCATTCCACTCATCTGTGTGTGTAACATGTCCCGTCTGAGGCCAAGCATGAGAAATGCAAACTAATCATTGCTCTGTGTTGCTCTGTAGAGCACTGAGCGTTTAGGTGCTCTCAGGATTTCAGACCCGGGACTTGTTATCTGTTCTGTGACACCACCGGCTTCCTGCCGCAGAGCTCCTGGTTTCTGTGGATGGCAGTTGATAATTGGTAGCCACAGTCTGCGGTCGGAGCCACAGCATTTGAGTCTAGCACCTGGGCTGGGCCCCGCTGATACAGTAGAAAGAGAGAGACAGACAGAAACACACACACACACACACACACACACACACACACACCACGGTGCTGGCTATAACTGCACCTCTGAGCTGCCTGGAGAGGAGATTGCCTGAGGCTGAAGGGATGCTTTGAACTGGGGGGGCAGCATCACAGTTGGACTCCCCCTTGCAAAGGACTCGATTATGTCCAGTGACTACCTGAACAACAGCACACTGAAGGAGACCCCGTTTAAAGACCTGTTCTTGAAAAAAGGTACACTTCCAAAGACCATTTGTGGGCAATACCTGCTCTCTGGGGTTTGTTGTGACTGTTCTTGAAGTTTAGTCTGAGGATAGAGTTGAGAAAAGTAAGAAGTTTGTGTCTTCCTAAGAGTGGTCTGTCAGCTCTGAGATCATTTCAGAGCCAGATTCTCTTTAGGGAGGTGTATTTTAGGCTTTTCCATTTTTTTCTCTTCTGTAATAATTTTGTTTGTGTTGGAGATGTTATGCATAAATACGCAGGTCTGCTGCTTTGGAGTTTTGGGTTCTCAAATGCTCTGTGAGTGAGGCTAACCCTCCCTTTGATATTCTGTTACTCATTCATGGGGACTGTGTTTTCACCCTGAGTCACTAAAAACAGCATTTTAAAGAAAAGATGTATTTCTCAGGATGTACGTGATTCACTGGGCAGTTTCTCCGGTCACCAGTGCAGTAACGGTAGATGCTGAAAAGAGAACTGTGATTCTGAGAGGGAGACAGGAGAGCTAAGGAAAGTGAGAGACAGACAGACTGACTGCTAGCCAGGAAGCACTCACAAACCACTGTTCTTCGTTGTGAATAGGACAGTTACTTATGCAGTACACTTTTCTAATTTAATAATTTGGGGATGGGTTAGGGTGGACTTTAAATGAATCATATAAAGGGAGTTATGGTTTTATGCAGGTATTTTTTCCCATTGATAGCATGGCAGAGGGACAGATTTTTAAAAGGTTTGTAATTGCTCTTACCACTCTGCTGTGTTTTCAGAAAATCCTGCCACTTATCTTTGATTGGAACATGTTCAGCTAAATTTCTTTCTGAAGAGATCATGAAACTCTAGATTCTAAAATGCATGGTGAAAAGTTGGATTGGATGAGTACGTAGACCTCAGTAAATTAAAAAGATGTTATTCTAGCTAGATGGACTCATAGTATCTGCATTCTGGGGATCATATAGCCAAAATAACTGGCTCTCACTGCTACCTGCTTGCCAGTGCCATAAAAGGCGCCTGGCCTTGGACTGGAGTCCAGCAGGTGTGCCTGGGCCACACCTTGTCCTCAGAGGGCCCTGTGCCATTTGACTGTGCTCTGCTTTCATCTCTCCTCCTACAGATCATGGGTACTTCCCCACTTTTATTGTCATGCGAAACATTTTACATAAATATGTGAATATAAATAGGATTCTGTAAACAGGTAACTTGTAGCAGCTATGAGACTCTTTGCAGTGGCAGTTCACACTGCCTAGAGTAAGTAGGAGTAGTCGAATAATTGTTACAGAGGATGAAAACCTTCAGCAAAACTTACCACTGAGTCATTAATACATGTTTGGTGCAATACGGTTCTGTGCTAGACGCTACTCAAAGCAGATTAGGTAATTGGGGCCCCTCCTTCCAGGGATTTCTTCATCAGTTGTCTATGACGAACACTGACTTTGTGCCAGGCGAGTGCTACCTGCTGAGGATACTGCAGAAGAGTGAGATGCTGCCCCAGGGCTCCCTCCATGGGGGAGGAAGACCAGAAGTGCTGTGCCAGGGTTCAAATGCACCCAGGGGAGCCCCCCAGGGTAGTGAGCCCATCATCAAGGGGTTAGGAAAGAGCTTCTAAAGAATATAAAGCTGGGAGTGGCGCCAAATCTGGGTATTTCCAAATCTGGGTGGCTCTTTTCCCCTCCTGCTGTTCTACTTGCTGTAGGATAGATCCGAGTAGCCAACCCACCCCAAGGAAAAGAAAGTTCAGAATACAGGGTGGGGCCAAAGTAGGTTTACAGTTGTGAGTGTGGGAAATAATACAATAATTAATAAATAATAATACAAGAATAAACTCTGTAAACCTACTTTGGGCCCACCCTGAATATAATATAATCCTTATGATTACAGCTCTTACTGTTTTGCCTTCTGACCTTCAAGCTGAAAAGTCATTCTTATAACACAGGCTAAACTTTCCCCCCTCGACCATGGTGTTTAATGAGTGTGAATTTTCACTCAACCATTAAAGTCTCCAAGAATATTTTTATACCAACAGTTCACAAACTTGAGACAATTATAGTCTAGGTAGATTCCAACTCCTGCCCCCGCCCATCTTCCTGCCCCCACCTCCCAGTCCCTGTAGGATTTGGGAAAGAATATTCCAGCCTTTAGGAACGTTCGGCACTTTAAAAGTGTCACAGAGCCATAAATAAAGAGTAAGACACCCCAAAGCTGTCATCTTTTCACTACACCCACCTCTGCCCAGGAAGACAGGGAGGAAGGAAATGCAGACACACATTCACTGTGCCTGAGCCATGGTGGGGACCTGGGAGAGCTCCGGGAGAGAGGGGCTGCCTGGAGGGACACTAGCCCTGGCAGGCAGCGGACCCTCCAGTGGCCAGTGTTCCCAGTAGATTCCAGCGCTTGGGGAGTGAAGTGGAGGTACTGCCGTCGCTGGCCAGGGTGGGAGAAGCCATTCGGGGTGGTGTGCGGGGATTTGTGGAAAGCATCCAGCCGTTCAGTGCTGTCGTCGTGTTCTGCATCGAAACTTTTTGAGTGCTGCCAAGGTGTTCGCTTCGCCTGGTGGAAGGAGGAGGCCACTGAGAGGCCCAGAACCTCCCCCATTGCAGGGTCAGAAAGGGCATAACTTCCATATCTGGAGCTTAAAAATAATTAAACATTTAGAAAGTAGGACTTCTGTGAAGCATGTTATATTAATGGAGGAAAGACCAAATGGAAGATGGTGTTAACCATACCACAAATAGAAATGAGTGTTATATTAGGAGCCTAAGGTGGTAGAACCACACTTTCCCCGGAGTTCTTTAAAAATAGTGCCCACGCTCATGCCTCTCGTATGAGTCAGTTCAACTCTTCATTGAACCAGGGACTAGACCAGCAGGCCTCACAGCCTCCTGTTCCTGTAATTCGCCACTGCGCATCTGGGAACTTCTTGGAGATGTTTCTATAAAAATACAGAGATGCCATCATCACTGTCGTCACTGTCACCATTTTACAGTAATAAAATAAGGTGCTGTGATGCCTTGCTGTAAATTTTAGGCTAGATTTAGTATAAAACTTCTGGTGCTTGGATGGCACTGACTCATGCATTACAATGTCATGAACTATATGGCCCCGTGAGAAGACAGAGTGTGAAAATTTGATTTTGGCCTAAAATTCTCTCCTTGCGTGACCTGCTTTTTGACATTTTTCTGTTGATATCAGTAGCTATTGCAATCAAGGAAAACTGACCCAGTGGGCTGTGGTCAGAATCCCTATTGGGCACATGAAATTTTGGAAACCCTAAAGTATCCCCGCTATTCTCTCAGAACTCTACCATTCCTATAAGTTTTTTTAAAAAGTGTTTTAATAGTTCTCCCAGGATTCATTCTCCTCTTGGGCTCCCCTTTCCATCCCATCCTCTAAAACCAAAGCTTGACTAGGGTCTTGAAGGGAGATGTTATTGGCATTTTTTTCTTTCTATGCACCGTTGCATATAACCTCTCCCCTAGGATGTGAAAATAGACAACATCTTGTAGGGCCAGACGCGGGCAGACCAGGGGGAGGGAGGGGCAGCAAGGCCCTCGTGCAGTGCCAGGTGTCAGCGGGCATCTGCCTCACTTTGTGCACAGACTGCTGCCCCACAGGGTTGCGGGCATGGATTCTCAGGGGCAGCAGTGTGCGTGCATCTGTCTGATAAATAAGCCTCTTCAGGCCCCGTTCACCTCGAAAGGTCCCTGTGGGGAGGCTCACAGGCCTTACTGTGCCTTTTGCTGCCCTGTGCTCAGCCCTTGCACCCTGGGCCTCCCAAGCCTGGAGCACATGGAAGAGAAAGGAATGCGGTATAAGGTGGGAGGGGGTGTGTGTGTGTGCGCGTGCGGGGAAGTGACCAGGAGCTGCCACCTTGCAGGGATGGTGGTTTCGGCAGGAAGTGCCTGAGCCGCGACAGTGCAGGGCAGGGAATTGCTGGGCGAGGTCCCCAGAAGCCCCGGAAATGTCTGTGGTTGAGATCAGGAACCCAGACCTCTTGAAACTGGAGACTCTGAAGAACAGGTGTGCTGAGTTTCATCCGCTACTCACATGCAGAAGTGGGAATGCACGGTTGTTGGGGTTTTTAAAAAACGTAACATTTCTTTTACTTGTTCTGTGAAAGTTATTTTCTTGAGAAGATGTAAAATGAAGCCTTTGGCAACAGAGTCACGCCGGACGGACGCTGGCAAAACACTTTGGGGGTCCTGACTGCCTCTGAGCATGCGTGGGTGGGGGACTGTGGGGCAGGGTCCAGGAATGGCGAAGAAAGAGACAGGAAATCACCTCTCACAGTTATTACAAAATGTATGGAGAGAGGAGAGGGAGTGGGGCAGGCGACTGGGTTTGTGGCTCTACAGCCCCCTCCCCACCTACCCTTCCTATCTGCCACGCAGGCTGCAGATCTGCTATGGTGGTATCGTCTTTGGTCTTTACTTAATTTGCTGTTTATGATGCATTTTTCAGTGGAATTTTCCTGTTTGAAGTGACAGAGGATGTGGGAGGACAGGTGTAGGGGTTGCTTGTATACCCATTGTGAGCTTGAAAAAGGTCTTGAAGGGAGAGGTTATTGGTAGCACAAGACTCTGCTTGTTTCCTAGAACCCTCTGTCTGTTTACTTGAATTTTCACTATGAGAACCCTCTGGATCCCTCTTGGGGGAGTATTTGTAGCCCCAAAGAGGGTAAAAGTTTCATAATTTCCAGTTGTTAGTGTTAAAGAAAAAAGTCCTGTTTTCATTGACTGATTTGGCCCAGAGTTCAAAGGAAAGGTCTGTTGCACATTTGATGGGGGCTGCACTGCTCTACTGGGGCTCCAGACCCAGGGGCTTCAGTGTCTCATGGGTCTGTCATTGGCTTCAGGGAGCAACACATGTGACCTTGACATGCAGCCAGGGGTCATATTGCTGCTGCTGCGCTTGCTGTTGCTCCTGTGCTAGACTTGGTTGTTAGGACAGTGGCCCTTGGGACCTGGGCCAGTCCCTGCAGGAAGAATTGCCTATCACGCTGGCCCAAGAGCTATAGTAGCTCAGGCTCTGATTGGGCTTCTGTCACCCAGGGTGGCCAGCTGGGCTTCACTGCTTGCCTCAGTGAGTGGCACCCTAGAGACCCAGATCCCGCCATCCTGTGCCCCAGGCAAGTTCTGCACTTCAAATGCCTGTGAACCCGTAGGGTCACTATGTGTCCTGTGTCATAGATGCACCTGCTATGGCCATATATTCATGCATAAAAACTCAGGGCAGTGACCCTGGAGCTACTTCAACCACATCTCAAATCCTGGCATCTGGAATGTCCCTAAGAAATCCATGCTGCTAATGTTTGTACTAGAGTGCCTACTGTCAGTTGGTCTAGACCACCAGTTCTCCAAGTATGGGTGAAGAAGACCCCAAGACCAGCCCAGGTAGCCAGTGAGGCCAGATCTTCTTCATATACCTCAACCAAAGCAGCATGTCAGAACATATTGAAAGTAAAGCAGAGAGGAGAATCCAGCTGTCTTCTGTTAAGACAGATATTAAAGAGATGTACAGAAGTGTAAAGAAATGCCACTCTTGCCCTGGCCAGTGTGGCTCAGTTGGTTGGAGGATCATCCCATACACCAAAAGGTTGCCGGTTCGATTCCGGTCAGGGCACATGCCTGGGTTTCGGGCTTGATCCCCAGTAGGGGGCATGCAGAAGGCAGCCGATCTATGTATTGCTCTCACATTGATGTTTCTCTCTCTCCTTCCTTCTCCCTTTCTGTCTCTCTAAAAATCAATTTAAAAATTAAAAAAAAAAGATCCCTGGCCAGTTTTTTTCAGTGATTAGAGCATCCACCCTTGGACTCAAGTGTCTCAGGTTCAGTTCCCATCAGGGGCATGTACTTTGGTTGCAGGCTCCATCCCCGGCCCTGTTGGGGCACATGCAGGAGGCAGCCAGTCAGATGTGTCTCTCTCACATCTGTTTCTCTCTGTCTCTCCCCCTCCCTTTCACTCTGTCTAAAAAATCAATGAAAAAAGTATTCTTAAATGAGGAGTAACCAAAAAAAAAGAAAAAAAGAAATGCCACCCTTATCACTAAATGTTTTGTTTTGAAAAATACAGTTATTTTTATCAAGTGTTATATATGTTAACATATAATGAGTTTATTTGTAATGAATAAATTTTAAATATTTTCTGTTTTAATTTCAAGTGTGGGAAATATTGATAGATGTCATCTTGCAAACAAAGCTCTTTGGGAGTAGTCAGTAACTTTTAAGAATAGAGGGGTTCCAAGACCAAAGTATTTGAGAATTGCTGGTCTAAGTAGATCAGGAGGGTGGAGCCAAGGAAGAAAGTGCAGCAAGTTCGGGCACATTGTGGGGTAGGGTGGGCCTTCCAGGTGCCAGCACCTCAGCAGAGCAGGGCAGGGCCCAGCAGGCATGGCATGTTGACAAGAAGCTAGTGAGGTGCAGCTTAAGAGCAAGTAGTCCCCGTAAAAGAAAGATGGTGGGACTCCATACACTGTTTCCCATAACTGAGATCTTTCTTACTTACCCTTGCTTTCAGTGAACTTTTTAAGAATTTATCTTTATTGTTGAAAGTATTACAGGTGTCCCCCTTTACTCCCCGCTTTGATTCCAGCCTTCTGCATGCACCACCCTCCTGAGGCCTTCCCCACGCTATTGTCTGTGTCTAAACTTTTTAATAGGATATTAGATCAGAAGATTCATGCCTTTCAGACAATATTAAATGTTTTATTTGCTGGCTCAGACCAAAACAAATCAAATCCAGACTGAATAAAGATCTAAACATAAAAATACTAACTATAAAAGTCTTAGAAGACCTTCCTGATCAAACAGGAAGCTTAGAGGCAGTATTCGGTGACATAAAATTTTATATTTTCTATAGAGAAACTCATAGCAAAGTTTAAAGATGTGAAGACTAGGAGGAAATATTTGCACCACATGTAAGACAAAGATTTATAGCCATAAATAAGTAAAGACTTCGTACAAATAAATGGGAAAGAAATAAATGGGAAAACTATAAATAAACTAATGTGATTATGAAAAAGATAAACTACAAATAACCATAGGGAAAGATCTAAAATTACTAGTAATTGGGGGTTCGATTCCTGGTCAGGGCTCATGCCCAGGCTGTGGGCTCGATCCCCAGCAGGGGGTGTGCAGGAGGCAGCCGATCAAGGACTCTTTCTCATCATTGATGTTTCTATCTCTCTCTCCCTCTCCTTTCTTTTCTCTGAAATCAATAAAAATATAATTTAAGAAACAATTACTAGTAATTGGGGAAATATAAATTAAAACAAAATACATATTCTTGCCCATCAGATTAGGACAAATGAAAAGGGTGAGTGTTCGGTATTAATGAAGATGTGGAGGAGCATGCTTTCTCCTTGGCAAGGGCCCTCATATAAAGCAGGGTCTCAGTAGCCATCAGCATTTAAAAGGATGAATCCTTTACCCAGAAATTTCAATTCTATGAATCTTTCCTATAGGGATACTTACAAATGTGGGTCAACACACACATTGATACTCACACACATACATATACATGCACACACAATCTTTTGGTCATAATAGAAAAAAAGAAGAAACAACCCACCTAAACATCCACCACTTGGAAAATATAAGTTCTAGTATATTTGTATTCCTGAATAGATAGCCACCATAAAGAATGAGGTTGTTGTTTATATACTTTTGTTTAAAATATCTGTGATGTATTAAGTGAAAAAAACTAGAACAATACATTTGTACAATGATTCCATTCATTAATAAGAAGAAAGCCCTTATTCAATAGGCAAATACACAAATACACACAATGGGTGAACTGTGCTCCCCACCCCCAGGACAGCATGGCCCATAAAGGGGAACTTTTACATTATACGCTATTTCCTTCTATATTGTTTAAATTTTAAAGGTCATTTTGAAACTAAAAATCCTTTTCAGGCGGAACCCAAATAAACCCAAATATGTCCATAGGATTATGAAAATGTAATTGGATTCCTCTGCTATAAATGGTTATCTGCGTAGCTTTCCATATTCAGGAGTAGATGACCTAGGAAGACAATTCTGAGTGATGAATTAGCCCATGAAGACCTTGTGTGGGATCCCTCCCTGTAGTTACCACTTTCCTCTCTTCCCATGGCTATAAAGCAATGAAGTTTTCAAAAACATTTGTCAATTTCAGGGCATGATTTAACCTGAAAGGCAATTTATGAACACTCTGCTATTCATCCACAAAATAAAAATAAAGGTTGGAGAAACAATGCACTTTTTCGAGTTCAGCCTTATTTTTAATCCTCACCTGAGGATATGTTTTTTTCAAATTGATTTTAGAGAGAGGAAGATAGGGAGAGAGAGAGAGAGAGAAGCATTTATTGATTGCCTCCCCACACGCTCCCCGACCAGGGATCTAACCCACAACCTAGGTATGCGTCCTCACGGGGAATCAAACCTGCTTTGGGTGTACAGGACAATGCTCCAACCAGCTGAGCCACCCGGCCAGGGCTGGGTTCAGTCTTCATTGCTACATTGACCACTTTTGACCTAAGCAGAACTAACTCCCTGCTTAGGTCAGTGACTGCTCATCACTAGGGTGATAGTCCTGGGGTTGGTGGCTCATCCCTCTGCACAGATCCCCACAGCTCCGCTGAGTTGCACTCCTTGTGTTCTTTGGCCAATGCAGGCCTCAGTCCTGTCAGCAGTAGCTGTCCTCGCAGGGAGCACACCTGTGCAGGTGGAGACATGCATCCCAGAAGAGAGGTCTTGGCCTCAACATGTGTGCTCCAGAGTCATTCATTGATCCCCCTCTTAGTGATGAAGTCACTTAACTACCCGCCAGGCACTTCCCCATGCCTGACACCAAAAATATAAAATAAATCGAAGTAGGTTTCTGATCATAGTTTTGTGTGAGAGACAGTCAGTCAACATCACATGCCATAGTGGCCAGGGAGGCTTCACACAGGTGCCATGTGACATGGGCACCAATAGACACAGGATGTCCTGGACATGGGAATGTTATGTGCAAAGGTAGAATCATGAAGACAGTGTTTTTGGGTTAATAAGCATGTCACACGTTCCACAGCCTGTGAGGATAAATGAAGTCACATTTACATCTGTACCCCAGATGCAAAGGTTCCTGGACTATTCCCTCTGATTGGGAGAACTTTCTGTCTTTTCCAGGAGGCTCCCATCATGAAGATTTCTGATAGTCCCTGGGAGGGGTTGAGTGTACATAGATTTGGTGGCTCCCTGGGGGCTTCCTCCCCATAGGAAATAGATGTTCAAGCCCTTAGGGATGAACTGGGCACCAAAGCCCTCTGGAGACCTTGCCCAATCAGCTCTTAGACCTCAGGGGTATCCAGAGCAGTGACACTAGGAAGGGGAGGTGGGGAGCCCAGCACCTGGGTCTTGCTGACTGCCAGTCTCTAGAGCTGCTCAGGGCATTGGTGCTTGAGCCTCCTCAGTCAGCTGTGCCCACTGGGATCTGCCATTTTACTGCTGGCTAGAGGTGTGCCCAGAGAACCTACCTGGCCTCAACTGTTCACCATATGGGGCTCAGCAGTTCAGTTCCCTCACACTCAGCTCTTCATTCTCCAAGGCGCACCTCTGGACCAGCGCCCCTACAGGCCCAGTGCCCAGTGCCGTCCAGCCAGGTCCAGAAGGCACTATGTAAATCTTTGTCCCTCAGGTATGTGGGGGCCAAGGACAGGAGTGGAGGACAGTGCTGCAGGACAGGACATGGTGGAGTTCAGGAAGACCCTCCATCTACCCCCATTCCAGCCCCTGCCCCTCTTTTCCCAGGGTGTGGATGGTGGAGGCACGTAGCTGCAGATACTGGAGGGAGGGTGCTACCCAGTCCCCTTTTATCTCATCCCAAGTGTGAGCCCATAATGCTTCCCCACTGGCCAGCAGCCTGAGTCCTGCTGCAGCAAGGGGGTGTGCATTATGTGTACGTGTACACGTGTGCATGTATGTATGTGAGTCCACACGTGTTTTTGTGTGCGTGTGCATGCGTGCATGCATTTACGTGTATCTCTGTGTGCCTTTGTATGTGTGTATGAGTGTGCATGCATGTGTGTTGCAAGTTTGATGTAGTAGCACAATTAAGAGAGCTCTCCCCTCTTTCTGTTGCCCTTCATTATAGCTGACATCTCCCCACCTCACAGCAAAAGTTGTGCGCTGTTCTTGCCATCTTCCTGAGCCTCTCATCCTTAACTTGATGCCCCTGCTTAGACAATCACTTCCTTTTAGTGTGTGGAGACTCAGGGGAAAACAGGGAGCCAGCACTCGGCAGAGCCATGAGCTGGAAACCAGAAAGCAGAAAGTCTGGGTTCTAGAGCTGACCTTGAACAGAGCCTCTGCTTCCTCCCTGCAAAACTGAAGAGCTTGCATCACCTACCTCTCTAATTGCCAACTCAATGTGCTGTTATTCTAGAAGTTGCTCCATGTGTGTGAAGCTTGTGTTAATGGAATTTAGAAGATCTTTTTAATGACTGTGTCAGGAACCCAGTGGTGACCTGACTGCTCATAAAACATGGTGCCCGCAGAGTTGGACACAGTGGAGATGTATTTTCTAAATTACTTCCAAAGGCAGGGGCTTTGAGGAAAGAAGGCTGGATTATTTTATGAACATATATTTTCTCTTCAGTGTACTGTGTGGGTCCTGTGTGGATGTGGTTTGGGAAAGTTGACTCAACCATAAAGATGGATGTAACTTTCCTAGAGAGATTACATGGGGAGAAACAGCCTCAGTTTTGAGAGACTTTCTTAACTCCCCTAAGGGGGGGGGTGTCATCTGGCAAGAGCAGAGTTTAGGTAATAGAAAGCACTGAGCTTTTCAAACCAGAGAGATGGCCCTTAAGGGCTTGCCCACGCAGTAGGAAGGGGCAGCCCGCAGCAGCCAGCCTGTGGCATGCACACTGGGCTGGTCTTCGAGTTTCCTGTGTGAAATGTGTCAGTTAGAGCACAGTACTTCTAGAGGGCTTGTAGGGCCAATGGAGTGCATTTTCCTGAGGTTCTTCTCATTATAAAATTGCAGAGGCAGGTTTGTGTGAGCACCAGGTTAGGCTGAGCCCCAGAGACTGGAGACTGAGCCCCACGCCTGGGTCTCCCTTTACTTAAATGTTATTGGAATGTCAGAGTCTGGCAGTGGCCTTGGGCAGCAGGCCTGGGGAGAAATAGTTTCTTTCTCATGAGGTTCTTGTGAGGACCAGATTCATGGAAAATTCAAAATGTTTGTGGTTGGCATGGTCAGAGTGCCTTGAGGAGATGGAGCCTGGAGAGCTGAGTGGGTGGTATGCAAAGGGCATGTGGTTAACACGGTTTCCTCTTCCTTCGCAGCGGAGCTGGAGTTCGCCCAGATCATCATCATCATTGTGGTGGTCACGGTGATGGTCGTGGTCATTGTCTGTCTGCTGAATCACTACAAAGTGTCCACACGGTCTTTTATCAACCGCCCAAGCCAGAGCAGGAGGCAAGAGGACAGGCTGCAGCAGGTGAGTGTGGGCCTCGGCCTCTTCGGTGCTGCCCAGGCCCCAGGAGTGCGGCGGGGTGCCTGTGGGGGCCGCGAAGCAGGACAGCCTCTCGTGTCAGCCCACTGCAGTCCCCAAGTGTTGAGAACTCTCTGTTGAAGGTTAATGTACTTATGGGAAAGCATGTGCATCTCGAATGTTCAGCTCAGTGAATTCTCACAAACTAAACACACCTGTGTAACCAGCACCCAAGCAGCAAAGAGACATGACCAGCCCCCAGAGACATGCTCGGGCCCCACTTCCAGGCATGCCCCGCAGAAGATCACCGCTGCCAGAGGGCTTTCAGCACAGATTAGTTTCACCTGCTTTTGAACTTTATAACAATAGACGGATACAATAGGTGCTCTTTGGTGTCTGCCTTCTTTCACTGGCATTGCCCCTGTGAGATCCACCCTTGCTGTTATGGAGAGGCCTGTTCTTGAATGCACTTTTAAGTGCATTTGTAAGATTCCGAGGAGGTTCAGTTTCACAAACTCAAGATGTATTTTTACACAGTGACCAAGACAGTTCAGGCCCAGACTGTAGCTCCATTTCATGACTGGGACCATTAGCCTAGTTTATAGTCGAAAGAGGAAAAGAGAGAGGGAGAGGAAAAAACTCGACTTCTCTCCTGGCACAGATAGAAATCTCGGTGCACTGTGTGTGCTGCCACTCGTTGATGGGCAGTCCTTTTGCCCAGGAATGTGCTTCCTCACCAAACTTCTTGCCTCCCAATTACCTGCTTAGCCTCCCTAGAACTTCTTCTAAGAAATGTCAGTTCCTTAATACAGCACTGGGAGAGCCATCTGATTCATTCAGACTCATGGCTCCCAGCCAGGGGTGATTTTGCCCTTTAGGGGACATTTGACAATTTCAGGAGACCTGTTTTGGTCAACTCAACTTGGGGAGTTGCTACAGGGATACTCTAAACATCTTGCAATGCACAGGGCAGCCCCACAGCAAAAAATGACCTGACCCCAAATGTCAGTAGTGCTAGAGTGGGGACCCCCTGATCTTACCAGGTGCTAAATGCCACCCTTCCCGGAGGCACTGTGCTGTTAGAAGAGGGTGCCTGTTAATATAAGCGGATCTCTCCCGGCTTCCACAGAGTGGAGAGAACACATCCCAGCAGCTCGGCTGAAAACGTTGGGGTCCACAGAGAAATTGCTGGTTCAGAGGATCCTAGTCTAGGACTCTGCCTTGGGAATAGTTTCCCCCCAGCGATTTCTGCCTCCTTTGTTTATTCAGCCATTCACTGGACATGAGCCACGCACTGTGCAAGATATTAAAGAAACAATGCAATGTGTCCTTGCCACGCTCTGCCCCTGCCCTGCCCCCACCACCGTCAGCAGTATCTACTAGGCTGATGCTAATTGGCATTTTCTCAGTCTTACTAGGGAAGACCAGGGGTCTTCAGTGGCCGCGTGTGTGTGTCTGTGTGGGGGTGTATATCAAGTGGATGTGAACTGTGGGAGGGATTGGGGATGGGGCATAAGGACTCAGCATGGGCACTTTAAAGCTGCCCTCCCAGGAAGGTGGCTCTCGCCCAGCATCCCAAGGTGACTGCCTGTGCCAGGCAGCCTCTTCCCCTAAGCGGCTTAAAAGGAGCTAGGCAGGGGCTTGGCTGGACAGTGGCAGCGGGGTGGGCAAGGCCCTGCCCTTGTTGATAAAGCGTGTCAGTGACGGCCTGGACTCTGCGCAGATTTGTTTTCCTTGGTGAGGACAGATGTGCGTTTGCCGCTGCTGCTGTGCATGTGGTTTCATGTCTGTTGTCAAAGCCCCTGAGTGCTCCTGAAGTGCCTTTCACTTTGTCAGCATCTAAATCCTGCCTTCCCAGGAGCCTGAGTGGCAGGGGCTGCGGCGCCCAGCTAGTTGGCAGCATGTGGGTGTGGGTTCCCACTGCCGGCCTCCCCGTGGGTGAGCCTGTGCATTGCTGGGACCCACTTACTTCTGGGGGGCCTTTTGGCCCATTTGTTCTAGAACCATTTGAGGTCTCCATAAGCATGTTTGTAAAAGGTATATTTATTTTAGACTGGTGTGCAAAGGGCTGGGCATCTAACTTACCAACTTCTGGGTAATTTGGTTTAGCACTGTTGGTTAAATTTATTTTTATATATTTCTGCTGGAAGACTTGATAGGATGGAAAGGTAAAGGACAATAGTTGGGGTTTTTTGTGTGTGTTTTGTTTTTTTGAGAAGGGGGCTTGCTGAGCATTTACATGTTGTGGTTTGGTTGAGTAAACTTCACTACCCTGGTTGAACTGCCCCTCTCCTCACTAAAGGGCTTTCCACCTAAACCAAAAGCAAGACTGGGGTTAATAAGATAAGGTCTTAGTATTTCTAAATATCCCTGGTTTTCACAGAGTCTTCTGGAAAATGGTGGGTTGAGCCAGTTGCCCAGGCTTGTCCTGACTCCGGAAGGTTTCCTCTGTACCCACTTCCCCTTTATTACGCCCCACCTTCGTCACCTAGCAGCACCATCGCTCCTAGCTTCTTCCTCTGCTCGCTCCAGCAGTGCCTGTTGGAAGGACACACTTTCTGTGCCAGGTCCCCGCTGACCAAGGGAGGCATAGATGGCGTTTGCACTGGCCGAGGCCTGCCAGCTCTCATCTCCGCGTGTCTCTGAGGTGCTGCCTCAGGGGAGGTAGGGGCTGGGCCAGTGTTGGCTCTGGGTTTAGTGGAAGTAGCCATTTCTGAATGAAAATGAAGCTGCGGAAAAAGGGAATGCTTTCAATAATGGCACAGAGCCCGGCCGGGCGTGGCTCAGTGGCTGAGTGTCGACCTAGGATCCAGGCGATCGGGGTTCGATTCCCGGTCAGGGCACATGCCCGGGTTGCGGGCTCGATCAATGACTCTCTCATCATGGATGTTTCTCTCTCTCTCTCTCCCTCTCCTTTCCTCTCTCTGAAATCAATAAAGATATAGTAAAAAATAAATAAATAATGGCAGAGAGCAGCCAGTGGGCTTGTGGTAGAAACCCCCCCTGCTCTTTCTGAGGCAGCCCAGGCTTATTTTCCAGAGCCTGGCTTGTGTGACTTCAGAGCTTTGAGACGATCTAGATTTCTTTTCATTCCCTTAGACTGCCAAGTAATAAGAAAACAATACAGGGGCGTAAATAATCCAGACACTCCCCTGAGAGAGGTTTGCACGAGCCTTCCTTGCCACAGCTGGCAGAGGCCCAAGCGGCCTTTCTGACACCCTGTAGCCCAGCCTGGCAGGGCCGGCTCACCCCTGGACAGCCCAGGGTGTGGTGGATAACAGCAAGGCCAAGGTGGCCAGCCGTTCGCTGAGGAGCAGCAGAGAAACACGAACATTTTACTTAGTTTGAGCCATGTGAAACTGTGGATATCAGCCATTTTGACCTATAAAAACAGCAATTTCAATTAAAAATTGACAAAAGGAGTCACATCAGGCATTTCTTCATTACCAGCTGCTGCAAGGATTAAATCATTTGTGCAAGTATGGGTGCCTGGGCCTCCCTTTGGGGACAGAGCAGCGTCAGGCAGGGACTCTGGGCAGCCTGTGCTGCACCAGCTCCAGGGGGCGTGCAGGGAAGGGGTTATTTGTTCTTCCTCCCAGCTGTTGGGAAGGAGGGTGAGGACTGCGGCCTCCAGCTTGTTGGTACAGAAACTTGGGTTCCTAGGACCCACAGTGCCCTTGTATGGGCGAAGTCTACACCTGGAGATGCACTCCACAGAAGTCATAGATTTGGCCTGGGGTTTGGCCAGTGTGTGGTTTGCCCCACATGGTGTTTTGACAAAACTTGGTTTAACTTGTAAAAATGAGATTTCATATAAATATTGGCATCTACATCTTTTCTTGAACAGTTAGCATATCAGGCTACACGGGCCTCTGGGGCTTCAAAGCAGCTGCCACTCATGATAGGCTGGTGCCCACCTTTCAGCTGGTGTCCCATCTCTCTGTGTAGACTGTTTTTAGAGAAAATATTCTTCCGTACTCACGCCTTTACCACAAGGGTAAAAATAAAAGGTAGAGGGCCACTGGTTTCCTGACAAATGGGAGAGCATTGCCTTGTGGATGTAAAGATCATTCCTACAAGATTAGGAGTTCACCCAAGGGTGCCTGGGCCCAGCCTGGTGTGCTCATCCCTGGCCCTTGCTGTCCAGTCATCTTCCCAGGGCAGGACCCTCCTCTCTGGGGCTAGAGCCTGTGGCCAAGGGGGCAGAATCAGCTGTGGGCTCCTTTCTGTTGGCCTTGGGAACAGGGGTGGCCCAAAGACAGGGAGTTCTGGTCACCTCTGAGTAGTTCAGGAACCGTCACACTGGGCTCAGAGCTCGCAGTGCTTGAGAAGCCCGCGGGCTGTATCCAGAGGTCCAGGGAAGGGCACAGGGTGCGGAGGTCACACACACAGTTCATGACCACTGACTGACTGACAAGCTGGGCCGCTGGGCACCGCCTTTCTCATTTCTACCTGCTTCATCCGTGTTGAAAAAAGCAGTCCTAAAATGATGGAAATAAACTGTCTCCATTCAGTAAGGTACCCAAAAAATGACCCAAAGGGTTTGAAGATGCAGTTACAATAGGTATGCCTCTGACATTCCAGACTGAAGAGGAGAGAGCCACACGCTCCGCTGAGCCCCGGGGTGGGATGAAAGGGGTGGGCAGCATTCTCCCCGTGGGTGAGGCGACTGTTGCTGCGCTGTGACACCAGGGCCATTCATTGTCAGCTGTGTTCAATAACAATCCTCCTTCGTTTCATGAGCCCCGGAAACTGCATTTCCCGGTGTCTAGGGGACCGCGAGGGACAGGTCAGTTCCTACTGAAAACTCTAAGCACACGTTTCCTGCCATCAGCCATGCTGTTTCTCTCTCTGAATGAGCAAGGGTGTTTACAAAGTCAAGCGGCCAGGCTGATCACTTAACCGGTTTTACCTTTTAGTGCGATCATTTTATTTTTATTTTTTTAAATATATTTTTACTGATTTCAGAGAGAGGAAGGGAGAGGGAGAGAGAGAGAGAGAGAAACATCAATGATGAGAGCCTCCTGATGGGGATGGAGCCTCCAACCCTGGCATGTGCCCCTGACCAGTAATCAAACTGCAATCTGCTGGATCATAGGTCAGTGCTCAACCGCTGAGCCGTGCTGGCCAGGCAAAGGTTGATCATTCTAGCAGCTTCGAAATGAGAATGTCCCCTTCAAGTAAACGAAACAGACGGCCAAGTAGCTGACGAAAATTGGGTACGGATGCCGGGCCATAGCTGTTACACAGCAGGTTCTCATCTGAACAAAACTAGACAGACCCTCTTAATAGTCAGGATTTGTCTTTAAAGCAATATGAGGAGCCCAAATAGTCCTTCTACTTGTGTTGTCATTGCTCACTACAGTTTTGAAATTACCTTCAGAACTTGCAGTTCATTTGGGGGGAATTTTTTAAATTCTCAATAATGTCAAGTCTTCCTTTTTCTTATTTGTTCTCTGAGGATGGATTTGATTTTTTTGGTACCAACCAAAATCCACTTAGAGTTAAATCTTATGAATGATGTGGCTGATCAAGGTAAATGATAGAAGTTTGGTGCAAAGCCAAGTGTGACTCAATTAGTAAAAATGATGTTGTCCACGTTACAAACTGCTACTGTAGAGAAAGGTCAGGAAGGACCCACAGTGAACTGATGGCTTCCTCTGGGGAGGAGGCAGGATGGGAGGAAATGGGCAAAAGGAGTCTGGTGTTGTTGTTAAAGTTTTTATGATAAGAATGATTTTATGTATTACTTTTACAACTGAAAAAATTCCCTGCTCACATAAACTAATGCTGAAGACAGTTCCAATAATGTTCTGAGCATCTGTAGACTCCCAAGGTAACTCACGTGAACGTGGTTTATACTATGACCAAAGCATGCTAAAATCGGATTTTTAAGTAGAATGAATGAAAAATTTTATGAGCAAAAAAATTTTAATAATCTTTTAAATAGGAATTAGCATTAATGATGTAATGATAAAGTTTTTTCTTGTGTTTGTTTTTACTTAGTCCTGTGGCTTTTTCCGAGGGGGAAAAAGTTTTCTAAATTATTCCAATCCTGAGTGCCACTTGTTAGGGAGGCTCCCCAGGCTGTCGGAGATGCCAAAGGAGGTAGCTGGGTTCTGGCTCTGTGCCCTTGGGGAAAAGATTCAGGCTGTGCCTTAGTTTCCTCTCACACCCTAGGGCTGATAGCTGTGTGGTTCCACATTTCCCTGTTGCCCTGAGCTTTCTGACCCCCAGGCTGGTTTCTAGTGAAGCCTTAAATCGCTCCCTCCCCTCCAGCACCTAGCCCCGGAGAGGCACCTGCACAGCTCCTTTTCTGCTTGCTCCTGGGGGCCTCTAGACCTCCTTCATCTACTGTATTATTCTGGAAATATAAAGGATTCCCTTTCTGTTTTCCCCAACATACATTCCTGGATGATGTGTCTTTCTCTTAAGGGGCATGCCCTAGATTGAGTAGAGTTGGGAGGGAAATACTGAGTCTTGAGAAATCTGATGATGGATTCCCAAGGAGGAATAAAAAGCGGAAATGCTGGAGAGAACACAGTCATTGACATCTAGAGGTATGGCCTTTACATCCAAGCTGTTACTGCCATCTAGGGTGGAAAAGATAGTAATACCATAAAGCGTTTGGACAGTAGAGAGATTGCATAAGTGAAGAAAAGAAAGGTAATTGACTTTATCGGAAGGGAAGGGTGTTGCTGAATATCCAACGATCAGTGTTACCTATGCTTTGAAATTCTCACCCAGGGACAAGAAGAAAAATAGATTTCCAAACATTTGAGGCCATACAATCAATACATTCATTCATTGAGAGGAACCCTTGGGTAGAAGCCAAAATATCCACCAATGGCCTTGCTTTACCACAAACCAACTGTGTCACCCCCAGTGACTAATGGACTCTTTGGGCCTCAGTTTCCTCCCATATAAAATGAGGGATAATTGGCTTAGATCAGAGACCTTCAGATTGTTTTTGATCAAGAAGAACAGTAAGAAACATTTTATACCACAATCTACAATACTCATATGCACAACTAAGGCAAACGTTTCACCAAACAGTACTTACAGACAATGATATTTTCTATTTGTATCATTTTTTCCAAATGCTGGCTGTGACCTACTTAAATTGATTTTCCAACTCTCTGACAGGTTGCAACTCACAGTTTGGAAAACATCGTATTAGTCCCCAAATCTCATGATCCTGTGGTCCCTGATGTGTGGAAAGGAGAGTTTAGCTGAGAGCATAAAACCAAGAAGGTTCGGGGTGTAGGAGTGGCCTCGCACATGCTCACAGCGGACCCAAGGCAGCAGGCTTCAGCCACAGCTCACAGTGGAAGTGCTGGGAAGTCATGGTCACAGTTTATTCTCTCGTTTTTTTTAATCTTCACCCAAAGATATTTTTTTCATTGCTTTTTCAGAGAGAGTAGAAGGTGGGGGAGAGAGAGAGAGGGAAGGAGGGAGAGGAACATCAATGGGAGAGAGACACGTCGATTGGTTGCCCCCTGCTTGTCCACCAACCAGTGCCCAGGGTTGAGCCTGCAACCCAGGTACATGCCCTTGGCCAGAATCGAACCCAAGACCCCTCAGTCGTCAGGCTGGCGCCCTAACCACTGAGCAAAACCAACTAGGGCCAGTTTACTCTCTTTTAATGCTATAAACCTATTCTTCAGGTGTAAAAAGATCCAAGAGATACAGAAATAAAAAAATATTATAATGAGAGAGTGCTATGAACAATCGTATATCAACAAGTTGAGTAACCTAGATGAAATGGACAGATTCTTAGAGATAAACCCTACTAAGACTGAATCATGAAGAACAGAACATCTGAATAGATCTATAACTATTAAGGATATTGAGTCAATAATAAAAAAACCTCCCAACAAAAAAGTCCCTAGATCAGATGGCTTCACTGGTGAATTCTACCAAACATTTAAAGAAGATTCAACACCAATAATTTCCAAACTCTTCCCAAAAAATGAAGAGGAGAGAAAATGTTCCAGTTCATTCTATGCGGCCAGCATTACCCTGATACCAAACCCAGGGGCTGAGGGGAGAAAGGAATGGGAAGCTAGTGTTTAATGGGTATAGCATTTCAGTTTAGGGAGATGGAAAAGTTCTGGAGATGGCTGGTGGTAATAGTTGCACAACAGTTTGAATGTACTTAATGCCACAGAGCTGTACACTTTTAAATGATTAAAATGGCAGATTTTATGTTACGTACTTTTTACCACGTTAAAAAAGGAAGACAAGTCAGTTTTGATTTTCCACTCACCATTCCCCTCCCCTCTAAAGTGTCAAATGGTCAGATTTAAAGGGGAAAAAATGCAGTAATTTCCCAGATCTGCTGATGTTTTCATGTCAAGCAGATTCATCTTATGGGAAAATTTTCTGTAAATATGGCTATTCATTGACCATTAAGAAGGAGAAAAATACAGAGCAGATTCCTCAGTGTAAAGGAGTCTGAAAATGCATGGGGTTTTTTTGTTTTTGTTTTTTTAAAATATACCTTTATTGATCTCAGAGAGAGGAAAGGAGAGGGAGAGAGAGATAGAAACATCAATGATGAGAGAGTCATTGATTGGCTAGCCCGCAACCTGGGAATGTGCCCTGACTGGGAATCAAACCCTGATCTCCTGGATTCTAGGTCGATGCTCAACCTCTGAGCCACACCCGGCCGGGCTAAAAATGCATGTTTTTAAGCCTATAAGATTCAGAGCTGTCCTGTGTCCCTTTTCTACAAGATGTAGATTCAGTAGAGCCACTTGATGACCAGCCTGCCCCTCAGGGTGGTCCAAGGGATTCATAGTCCTGGGTCCTAAAGACTGTGCTCTCCATGGGGGGGGGGGGGGGGGGCTCATGGAGGCAACTTCCAGGCCAAGTCAGGGAGGCCAGAGCGCCAGATGCTATGATTCAGAGTGTACTTAGCCTAGGAGACAAACCCCGCACGTGCGCTCACGTGGGTGCTGTGGCTGTGCTTTTCATGGATCTCGGCTGAGGGACACAGTCACAGGGAAAAGCCTCTCCCTTGGCATGTTTACGACAGTCCAGACTCTGCCCACAACTTGCAGATTCAGAAGAAAAATGTTGTCACCCTACTCAGAGATGGTCAAACACGAGTGAGTGCCTGACCGTGGCTAAATTAGCAGGAAAATGACAAATAGCAATGTCTTCATTAACCATAAAGATTTTATTTTAGGAAATAAAAGAAGATCCAAGAGAAAATAAAAGCTTATCACAAAATTGAATGTTCCAAAGTTGTTTCTTTAAACCTGCCTCCTGCCTCCCTGCCTTCGCCTCATGCCATTAGAAGCAGCCGTGCATGGCGTAGGGAGCCTCTGCTTATGTCTGCACTCGTGGTGATTCCTGCAGTGGATGGAAAGAGAACTGCCAGGCTGAGCTCATGACTTAAAAGCACAGAGAGTCATTACACAGCGGCAGGCCTTTGTCCTTTGTGGCACCTGAGAAGCCCTGGGGGAGAACTTTCCGTGAAGAGTCTCATGGGTAATGCCCGTTCTAGGAATCGGCTCCCCACCCTAGGAGCGAGGTCCTGAAGAAATCTGAGATAAATGCACCTTCGCTTAAGCCTCTCCCATGCTTTCAGCCTTTCCATTCAGAATACCACTGTTCGAATAGACGATATTGCAAACAAAGAGACCAAGAAGGAAATTCCAGCAAACTCATTATTTTAAAAGATAACTGAAAATTATCCCCACTTCAGTTGTGTATAAGAGCAGTAATCGTTACGCATAATGTTAAGAGCTACCATATACTGCATACTCGTGTGCAAGGCCGTGTGCTAAGGAATGTACATGCATTGTTGTACTTGAGCCTCACAACAAGTAATGAAAATGAGGTTTGGAGAAAATAAGCTGCCTGAGGTTGCAGGTTGAAGAGCGGCACCAGGATTCTGGCCTAGGGCTTTCCCAGCTCAGGATCCATTTGCCTTTACAGGTCCACGTTGTGTTGATATTATCCATCTGGGTAATATTAAGTTGTCACCAGCTATTCGGCCATTACCTTTCTTGTTACAGAACCTTTGTTGCAAAGAGAAAACTAGAGAATAAAAAACATTGCATGCCAGGCACTGCATGTACAGAGAGGGCTGTGAGGCCCTCTTCTTTTACCCCTGAGATTGGATGCCCTTCTTGTAAACTTCCTGGAGTAGGTGTGACAGTCCCCTGTGTGTCCTGATCAGTTTAATGTGTGTCTCAAGTAAGTGGTTCTAATAATAGATACAACATGAGTAATTTTAAAATAATATACCTTAAAAAATAGACTAGAATTGACTCAAAGTAACCTCTAGAGTAATGTCTCGCTAACTCACTTGCATCCCAGAAGTCTTTATTGAGTGGAACGAAGGGGTCGGAGTGACAGCTTAATCCTGGGGATTGTATGGACTCCCTGCTCCACCCCTACCACCTACCCCGTGGGAAGGTGTGGCACCGCACCTGTTAGGTTATCTCACGTGTTGCAGTGGAAAAGCATTGAGATCCGCTGCTGGGAAGCACTCAGTAGATGTCTAGAGGAGTGACGAGTGAATAGACAGTGGACCCTTCCCTTCCTTTTGGTGGGCATTCTTACAAGGAAACAGCTGTAAGAGAGGGAATGAATTTAAGCCTGTGTAAAAATATTAGCAAAACTTGTTCCTATTGCTCAAAATTCTGTGTGAACTACTTGAAGTATTATCTTATTTCACAGCTTATTCTAAGTATGACATAATGTAACAATACAAGCACTAGCCAAGAACATTAGAACCTTCATTGTTGACATAAAAATTAATTCCATAATGAGGACCCAGAAATGCAGCCATTTGAGCAGATGCCAGCCATGTGATGAGTCCCCTTCTCCCTGACAATGTCATCACTAGGATTTGGATGAAAAAACTGAGAGGTCTAGACAAGAAGGCCCACATCTTTGAACTCAGTTATGTTACAAGGCTGACTCCTTGGAGGAGTCAGCTCGTAATCAAAGGACTTCATCTCACCAAGGAGAGCAAGAATCAGGGGCTCCGCCAGCAGCGTGCTAATGAGGGCGGCCTGACCTTGGGCGGCGCAGGATAGCCCAGACAGGAGTGGCCGGAGCAGGTTGTGGCGTGAGTGCCAGTGCGAAGCAGCTCTCTTTCCATCAAGGCGACCAGGATACAGCCTTTCTGGAATTCTGGTCCTATTCCATGTCTGGATTCTTTACATATCAGCACTGGGCACAGAACTGGAAGGACAGCTTTCTGGGCTGTTGGCATTAACCCGTTCCACCATGGCATCTTATAGATCTTATAGTTTTAACAACTCTTGGGAACCACATGGGTGAAAGACCTAAAAAATCAGTGTCCTATAAAACATGAATAAATTGGAGGAGGGGGCAATTGTCAGTGAAGAGTTAAATAAATTACATCATTATTAAAACAGTAGTGGTGGCAATGGGGGTGAGGAAGAGTAGTGAGTTGGAGACCACAGCAGTCCAGAGGAATGAGAGGTTTGGGGAGAAGTCAGTGAGTTCTGCCTCAGACATGTGTAGGTTTAGGAGTCTGTTGGAGTCCAGGAGGCAGGCCCCCACGGTTAGATGCTCCTGGAGCTCATGAGACAAAGTGGAGCCAGAGATAGACGCATACCCATATGGGTGGCCCTGTAAGCTGTGGAGGGAATGAGGCGGCTGGGAAACTGGGCTGAGAGGAGAGGGGCTCCAGACAGGGTTCTGAGGAACTCCAACATTCAACCAAAGTACAGAGTTCGGGGCACCTCCCCCAAAGAGCAGGAAAAGTGGCCAGAGAAGTCAGGGTACGAACCAGGAGGGGTGATGTCTCTGAGCCAACAAGGGAGGGTCCAGTGCTGCTGGGATCCAGGTGAGAGGAGGGCCCAAAAGTACTGAATTATTTTTTTATTAATCTTCACCCGAGGGTATTTTTCCCATTGCTTTTCAGAGAGAGTGGAAGGGGGAGAGAGAGAGAAAAAGATAGAAACATCAATGTGAGAGAGATACATAGATTGGTAGCCTCCCACACGTGCCCCAACCAGGCTGGGGATCAAGCCTGCAACCAAGGTGCGTGCCCTTGGTCAGAATCGAACCCGGGACCCTTCAGTCTGTGCGGGCTGATGCTCTGACCACTGAGCTAAACCGGCCAGGAACTGAATGATTTTAATAAGAAGGAGGTGAATTTGGTGAAATATAAGACTGAGTGTACACAAGGCTTAATCTCTTTAGGCATTTTTCCAGTTTTGCTACTTTCTAGGGGAATAAACCATTAAGGATGGTTATGGCCACTTTCAGAAACCATGCCACCCCCTGTTTCTGGGTCACTTCCCTCTCACTTCATTCGGGGGTTTTCTTTCTGGCCGTTCCGTTCCCGCGCTGTGCTTCAGTCCGCACTGGCACCGCGGCTGCCTGGTGCCAGCTCTCTGGACGGAAGGTTAGAGCTGACATCAGTGAGGTGGGCAGGAGGGGCCGAGCTCTCGCTGAAGGAAGGGAGAGGAGCTAGGGCAGAATTGTGAGTCTTAGAAACATCCCAGGATGAGTTTCCGTGCTGTTTTCAGTAGGAGAGTTGCCATAACAACCCAGAGCTACAGTGATTGTTTCACTTTGATCCGGGGGCACACTTGCTCTGAAGTACTGCGCAGGCTGCCTCGGCCTGGCGAAGGGCTACCGGTGGGTGTGGGTCAGCCACTTCATTAGAGTCAATTAGATCTGTCACCTGTCACCAGGCCAGAGCCGTAATGGCCATTACATAATTTTATAGTCACACCTTAAGCCCAAACTTCCTCTAAACGCTGCTGGGTCTGTTCCTATTTGTGCTGCTGAGTCCATGATATCCTGCGGGTATCTTAGGGTCAGGTTGTATGTGTTGGACAAACACTTGTTGTCCAAATGGGGTATTTGTATTAGAATGCTGGCCTACAGAAGAGAGCAAGAGAGACTTAGGGGTGTTTTACCTTGCAGGTCTACTTGTGGGTACATTCAGGGTCTCAGGAGGCTCAGTAATTGTACAAGGTCATGTATGAATATTCTTGGGAATCCAAAAATGCAGACATCTGCTCCTGCTCCCCACAGTTCTTCTTTTTATTACAATAATAGACCTTTGGCTAATAGCCCAACAGACCTTTGCTAGTAGCCAACAATTTGGGTTCAAAAGGGAAAGCATATTGAAGTACTTTGTAAACAAGTTTATGGTGTTAGAAAAGCTTGTCACCTTGACAGTCTGGGCAAACATTTTTGAAAAAAGATGTTAAACAACGAGATGCCAAGTTACATCTACCTTAGGAATAAAGGGACTAGAAGACTCTCGAACAGTCAGGCTTCGGAAACTCCATTTTCAGTTTGAAAGCACAGTGTGACTGTCAGTGCTTTACTTGTGCCGCTGCTCACCTCAAAGCCCAGTCCCAGTTTAGAAGCGCCTTGGCTGGCACACACCAGCTATGGTCATGCACATTTGCTTAAGAGCTTAAGCACCCAACCCTGGCTGGTGTGTCTCAATGGTTAGAGCATCGGCCCGAGCACCAGAGGGTCACGGATTCGATTCCTGGTCAAGGGCGCAGGTTGGATCCCTGGCCAGTCCGGGCATGTGTAAGAAGCCACCAATTGATGTGTCTCTCTCACACAATGATGTCTCTCTCTCTCTCCCCGCCCCCCCCCCTTCTCCCTTCCACTCTCTCTAAAAAGCAATGGAAAAAATATCCTGGGGTGAGAAATAACAAAAAAAGGTGAAGGACCTAGACTCTACCCAAATCTAGGCAGTGACTGAATATGGTTTGATGACATTTGGAATGTATGTCAAACACACAAGTGCATAGTTTGAAAGATGTTTGACTTCAAATCCCATCTATTTCAAATCTGGTTGAGACCTAAAATTTCTAACTTTTCCTTTTGGCCACAGTTCTTCTTTTAGATGTTACGTGGGGGGAAAAAGGACCAGTTCTTTATTGTTCTGTGATTTAAACAGGTCTGCTACTGTCCAAGGGGAAAGTGTTTCCTTGATTTTAGGTGCTGCTGCATGAAACTAATGATTTTTTTGTGATGTCCCTCCCACCCCCTGCCAGGAAGGGCGCCTGTGGCCTCCAGACAGCTCCGGTCCTCGGCCAGGTGCCTCGGAGGTAAGGGGTTGGACAAGGGAAGGGTGTGGGTGGCTGAAGGTGGCTGTACAATTGTGTGTACATGGGGGAAGGGAAGAGGGAAATAAACCATTACAACAGAATCGGTGGAAAAGCCAAATGTGTGACAATATAAAGAAATAACATTTAAATTAAGGCATATACCTATAACTTTGTTTTTAAAAGTGGGGGAAGGGATTTTTAGAATCTCCTAGGGATTATTTGTGCTAGTCTAAAAAGCTCCCTAGGTTAAGAATCACCGATCTTTACATGATCCCATAGCTGCTAACAATGAGGCTAGGCACAAGTGGGCATAGTTTATAAATATAACATGATTCCTTTCTACACCTCCAAGTTTAATAATATGACTTAAAAGTAACATAACTTTTTGCCTTTCATTTAAGACTATGGTATGGGAGAAGTCAATGGATGGATATGCGCACGCAGGCGCACACACACACGCACACACACACACTAGCTTTCCTCTAGAAGCATGGATGATGGAATAGATGAGAAGACTATGTAAGAATTCACTTTGGAAAAAAAATCTGTAATCATATTTACTTTGAAATACGAAACACTTTTCATGTCAGTTACTAAAAAAAACTATAGGAAACTTGTCTAGAAAGAAATGACTAGAAAGGTTTAGAAACCAGAAAGAAAAAGCAGTCACTTGTTCCATATTTGTCTGAGTACTTGATAGGGCAGCAAGCTCCTATTGATAATTCATAAATTGGCCCAGTGCATCCTACCTGTTCTAAGTACCATCGGGTGAGGTTATAACTTACATTTCCAGTGAAAATTCTGAGCCACTCCCCACCCTTCTGAATCAGGTGGGAGAGCGGGAAGGGCCCCGAGAACGCATGTAAAGGAGTGGAGGCCTGGACCAGGCCGTGTGGTGGACATGACCAGAGCCCGCCTGCGCAGTGCTCCCGGGCACTGCCCTCTGGAGGTTACTGTGTCCTACTTGACCCAGTGGGAAACGTGCACAGAGCGTAGGCAGGAACTCCCCTGAAATCCACATTTTCAGTTAACCACAATTCTCCGCTGTTGAGCCATCTTGGAGAATCTATCCTTTGGCAAGGTGAGCGGTCTAACTCATGAGGAACAGGAAAACTATGTGTTTTTTCCGGGATGATCTTTTCCTGTTTTGTCGGAGGGGGAAGCGTTTCAGACAGGTGCGAACGCAGACCAAGTGTGAGTGCTCTTGATACCACCGTGTTTGGGATCCTTACTGTGCCGAGAATGTCTTCCAACCCGTCACTCTTTTCCCTGCAGATCATGTATGCCCCGCGCTCCAGGGACAGGTTTACCGCCCCGGCCTTTATGCAGAGGGACCGGTTCAGCCGCTTTCAGCCCACCTACCCCTACGTGCAGCACGAGATTGACCTTCCCCCCACCATCTCCCTGTCCGACGGGGAGGAGCCGCCTCCCTACCAGGGGCCCTGCACCCTGCAGCTCAGGGACCCTGAACAGCAGATGGAACTCAACCGAGAATCTGTGCGGGCGCCGCCCAACCGGACCATATTCGACAGCGACTGGATAGACGTTTCCCTGTACAGCGGGGGCCCCTGCCCGCCCAGCAGCCACTCGGGCATAAGCGCCAGCACCTGCAGCAGCAACGGCAGGATGGAGGGGCCGCCCCCGGCCTACAGCGAGGTGATGGGCCACTACCCGGGAGCCTCGTTCTTCCACCACCAGCACGGCGGCACGCACCGGGGGGGCCGGCTGCCCTTCCAGCAGGACGGCGCGGCGGCCACCGTGCTGCCGCTGCAGGGCCAAGACAGGAAGCCCGGGAACCTCGTGTGACCCGTGGCCGGCGCCGGCGGGAGGGCCGCGCGGCTCCTGCGCCCCCGGCACAGCGCTGTTCAGTTCCGCGCGCGGCAGCGAAGTAAAACCAAATGTGCAAATGTGGTCTTTGTTTCTGATTCCTTTCAGGGGAATTGCATGCAAACCAGAACTGAAATAATACAAACTTCCATCCGGTCTGACCGTAAACAGTGTTTATTTGGGGGCAGGCATTGGGGAGGGGGGCGGGATGGTTTTGGCAAAGGGTGGGCGTGGGAGCACAGAGAAAGGGACGCTTTGAAGATATCATGAAATAAAACCCAGAGGTATTTGATTTATTTAATTATGAAAGGAGACTGCAGAGAAAGAGGCCAGAATGGCCTGTTTTATAATTAACTAAATAAAGAAGGAAGCATTATTATATATTATCATGGGGAAGAATTGGCCAGTCTGCTTTTTCTCCCAAGGTGTGGAACTTTTATTTTGTTATAAAAATATGATTCAAAATTCCTGTTTTTTGTGCCAAGGTATAAAGTGGAGAAGTTAGATGAATGCAAGGAGTTGATTTGTGTTGTTATGATGATGATGTGTTTTTAAAAGTTGCACTATCCTAATGTTTAAAATATATATGAGGGAACTGTTTTACGTGACGTTCTGTATGTTGTCTTTTCACCTGTGGATTATTAGGCCCAAGGAATACCCTGGAGTGCTTCCCATAATCGTGCAAGGAAAGATGTCTGGGGATGTAGCCTAACATGCCGACTTAGGTAAATCAAGAAAGTCGTTGTTGTGAGAGTTTGCACCAGAGAGCAGTGCGTCACTGAAGCGTGGAGACCTCTGGATGGAAGAGAGGAAATATAAGGTCCAGCGTTTCTGACTTGCTGAGTTACTCTGCTAGCTTAGGCTGCCCGTTTTACTAAAAACAACCCAACACATGCATTTATGCCTCCAGTATCACAGCCACCCTCTTCCTCCAGCAGCGCAGTTCTTCAGTAATTTAGAATTTTTTTTACTGTAGCATGAAGTATACTCAGATACATACATTATTTTATGCAATAAATTGTTTAAAATGCAAGGTGGTTATTTTTAATACTGTTGAAATATGTGACTTCTCAGTGTATTCCCATTGTCTCCTTTTCTAGACAGTTCAGTTCAGTCTTGGACACCTGGTCAGTGCTCCAGAGGCTCTCAGCGGTCGCTCCGCATGGAGCCCGCCCGGCCTCGGTGTGTGAGCGACGCTGGCAGCGGCTTCTCCACGCACTGGAGACCCCTGGAATTGACAGGACACCACATTGCTGGTAATAGCCGTGCCCTGCACTGGTATTGGCGCAGCACCCTCGGGGGAAGGCAGCGCTCAACAGCCAGACTCCGAGGGAGTTCCTCCAGCCTCTGCAGTGGTGGCCAGAACTGGACAGTCAGTTACAGAGCAGTGCAGGGCGGGGGAGCGACTTCAAAAGCACAGGAGAAAAAGCACAACATGCAGTTAAAATGCAACTAGAAACTAATTTCAAATATTATTAGTTTTAGTTTTAATATTCCTGATACTTAGAAACATTTGTTTTTATGTAAAATAAGTAACTTTCTTTTGGGGAAGTAAGCATCTGGCTTTCATAACAGCACGAGCCAACAAGTTCAACCAGTGCCACACCACGGGAGGGCTGATCTGTAGCAATGGCCTGCTCTGCGCAGGGTGGGTCCCTCTGGCCTCTGCATATAACAAAATGGGTTGGCATGACGGCTTGGTGACTGATCGCTGCAGTTTTAATGCCGAATAACATGTGTGCTTGAGCCTGTCTGTGGGTCTCTGAGGCGATTTATCAGTGAGGTGACTGTGCTGTTGGCCGAGAGCTAAAGAGACTGTCTGAACTACAAGTCCTGTCCCCTGCCCTCTGCTTCTTTCTGCTGCTTCTCTTGGTCAGCTGGTAGGCTGCTGGCTTTTGTTTCGAGGATTAGACTCATTAGATTGATTCATTTCACGCAGTAACAGCCATGGAACTAGTCAGACTCTTAGAAAGAGAGAGAGAAAAGGTGGCAACAGTTGATACTCATACTCCAGACTCTGTTGGGACGTGTGTGTGCTAAGAGCACAGTGGGAATTCCGAGACCGGGCAGAGCCCCGGAGCCTTGACTTGGGCCCAGAGCCTTGTAACCGGTCAGCTCATTGCCTGGGTCACAAGCCTGTACTTGAAGGCAGCTGGGACTCTGTGTGGCATGAAGCCTTGTCTCACCCTGTCAGGTGAAGGTTAGGAAGCATTTGTCCTGTCAGGACCCTAGTGGTGGAGGTTTGGGGTAGATGACTGGTCAGGTGTCCCCTCAGATGAAAAATGACAAGGTTAATTAATGATATCAGTTTAAAATTAGTTTAAAAGCCAATGTCATCAATTGAATTAATAGTCAATTTCCCTTTGGCACAGGGAAAAGGTGATTTAGGTCAGTAGCTCTTTTGAAGGTTGTGGCTGACCTGTTCATGCTGCGTTGCCTCCTCGCTGGCCTGGTGTGGAAAGAGGAGTGATTTTGGAGACCCAACCTGCACAGTGGGACCTAATGCTCGAGGGGCCTGTGTGCGTGCATATGGAGCCCGAGGGCCCAGCTCAGAAAGCAGTGATTTAGGCAATCTATAACAGGTTGATTAATTAGTAGAGTGTTAAAACAAAGAATTGCATGTTCAGAAGAACAGCTAGTGGGAACTATACTCTGGGCATCCTGCTATGGCTTGTGCATTGTCCCAGGGACTTCCAGGGTGTGAAACCCAGCACCTGTCGAGTCACATTTACAGGAACACAGTCTTCAGGCACATACTTGTTTTTTTCAGAAAGTCTAGTGTTCTCCTGACACTGAAGCAGTCCTTAGCATGAAAGAGATTTTGCTAAACAAATTATGCATTTAAAAGTTGAACTGTTCTTTGTGTTTCAAAACAAAATTTAGTGTTAAAGAAGCTTGAGAAGCATGTCCTCTGCCCTCCCCCATCCCATATACACACGGGAACAATCCACAAGAAATTTCAAGATAGCAGAGGAGAATATTTAAAAGTTACAAAGATTAGTCATGAGGATACACATATAGCCACCAAACTTATGGGAGAGGAAAGGGGGCCGACAGGAACTGGAGGCCTCCTAACACCCACATAGGAATGTGCTACAGGGAGAAGTGCTTCTAGGGCTTCTCAGGATCTCCATGTGATCTTCACCTTCACCTTCATAAGAATGAGGAAGCACCTACTTTCAGAAAGCTTCTGTTATCTAGAAGAATCCATACAAATCCCTGCCTTCCTCTTAGACCCAGTAGCTGCATCCTGACAGGGGTGATGGATCCTCTATCTTCCCTCTAATTGCTCTTCTCTCCAGTTAGTCCTTTGTAGGAAGAGGCCAGGTACAATGGCCTTCAGACACTGGTCCATTGCAAAGGTATATGTCCATCCGGCCCCCACCCTTCGAAAGTAAGTCCGCCCATGCCATGGCCCGTCGGGCTCCCGCGTGCTCCCAGGCCCCTCACGTCTCAGTTGCCCCGCTGATGCCGCTTGAGTTTTGCTACCTTAGTCCGGCCGCAGCGTTCCCAGCACGTTCCTTGGCATGCCATTCATTTTTCTTAAAACTTCAAAAGCTCAGCAGTGTATGGAGGAAAACACCTGGGAAGGATACTTGGTTTTTGTTAACTTTCTTGATTCTGCCTAAGTGACTAAAAGCAGAACTGTGCCAGTCTCCACACGGCGACGTCGTCCCCGCTGGCCTGGCGCCCCCGCGGGCATCCCCGCCCCAGCTGGAGGGCAGGGCTGCGGCTCCGCCTGGACCTCGGCGGCCCGCGCACGGCAGATGAAGTAGCTGGGCGGGGCGACAGGCTGGCAAGGCTCCCTCCTCGGCGGGAGAAACACTGTATCTAAGTGGCTGGCCAGAGTCACAGATTAGGAAACTGCTCTCACCCCAGTTCACAAACGGCGGCCTGGGCAGCTCTGCGGCTCGCCTGACTTTCATCGACTTAAACGAGGCCCTGCTGCCAGCCCCCAGAGATCAGAGGGGTGGGTGGAAAATGGAAAGTCCTCTCCCGCCCGGAGATCCCCGACGGTTCAGCCTAGGTCACGTTATACCACCCAAAGGGCTGCATCTTTTGCGTAGTTCAAGTGTAGGATCTCCGCCAGGGTTAGTCGCGGGAGCGGATGCCTCGCCAAGGACGCACTGTCTTCCTCTCCGCCCGCCCCCTCGGTGTGCCCGCTGAAGTGCCCTGCGGCGGGGCTCCGAGCTGGAGAGGGGGCGGCGGCGTGGCGCACGCAGGTCCCGCGGGCCGCGCGCTGCGCCCAGTGGTCCAAGCCGCTGAGCTGCCCCGTCCTGGCCGCGGCCGCCGTGGGAGCCGCCCCCGCCGCACTGCGCTCCCACCTTCGCTGTGCCTCACTTCCAATGGTGCTTCTTCAGGCGTGTGTCTTTTCTTACGTTTTTATTTGTAAGGTGCTGTATATAACTTGAATATATTATGCACATATCCTACCCAATGGGTAGAACAAACATTGTTAATACTGTAATATAATGTACAGGCACCAATTTTAACAGAAATGGCATAGGATTTGTGAATGCCTATGTGCTTTGTCCTATTTTGTAAGGAAATTTGCAAATGGATGCATACAGATAAAAGTCTATGTAGTTTATTTTCCTATTAAATATCAATATTATAACACAAGGGAAAGAAGTCTGAACAAGCAGGCCACAGTTTATGACCAGCGTATGTATAGCAGTTGAGAGTTGCATCTTTGCTGTGAATACACTTTAAAAAAATAAGTTTAAAAAATTCCATAGCTTTTTGGTTGCCACTAGATGCTGCTTTTAATCTCGTAATGCTCAGTTGGACCAGTGTTAGAAAAAATATATATATTGATTTTTCAACTTGTTTTATGAAATGACATTATGGCGTGTGGAATAATGATGTCAGACCCCACAGCAAGTGCACATTTTGCAAAAATTGCGTCCAGAGTCAATGGGCCTGCAGCAGAGGGCCTTGTTCAGTACGGAGGCATTTATGGTCGTCTGTGTCCTGAGAATCCCTCTGCGTTTTTTTTACAAATTGAAGCTGTGGAGCCAATGAAATAACAGTAGAGTTTGTAGGGAAAGAATACCTCAGGAAAAATGAATCCACTTAAGACCCTATTCTTTGAAAAAAATGTTGTTATGGGTTATGGGTTATCATTAGCAGAGAATGAGCTGTCAGCCAGCCGAGTGAAAAATCTTAAATCCATTCCCTTTGGTGTCTCATGGTGATCTTGACCCGAAAAAACAAACTAGGTTTTGCCACCCATCAGGGACTACATTTGCAGTTGCATCTGTGTCACCCTCTCTTATACAGTGTCTACTTCCAGCTCAGTCTTCAGTGTCTCACTGTGCCCTCTGCATTTACCTTCAAATGTTCTAATATTACAAAAAGCAAAGCCTGTGAGAACATATGCACTAAACCACTGTTGAATGTGGATGTGAGCATCTTCCCCAGTATAGTCTCTCACTAGAGAATCTTAATTCTAATAAATTCTATGGTTTTTATTTGCTCTTTGGTGTATGTTCTGATCTTGAAAATCACAATAGGCTCATACCCTTATCCTGCAGAAAACAAATCATTAGCGATTATCCTTAAACTGAAAACACCTCTACAGTGCAGCTCTTAATGCTGAATGGGCTAAAAGTCAGCCCTTCTTTTATTATGTTTTGAAAGGCCCAGGAAAGATCGTTAGCCTGTGTGTTCTCTATCCTGTCCAGCCCCACTGTCTGCTCCACTGTATACTGCAGGGCTCCCCCATCTTCAGCATTAACAGGGGCTCATTACTGTCAGGAACAACTCCTACCCCTCCAAGTTTGATCTCTTGGGAGAACTGTTGAGCGTGGGTGTCATCCGAGAATGTTCTGGACTCAGAGGTATTACAATCTGTTACCACACCGTTGCTTTCTTACTCCAGAACTAATTGAGGCTTAAGCTTTACTGTTAATGACACTGGTTCATTTTAATGTGCTTATTGGTATATTGTTACTTTTCATTTCATGGCTTTCGGAAGTCCCGTTTCCTAATTGTATACCTGTCTAGTGTAAAGCCGTTTAGAATATGTGATACTATTCACAGCATTTAGTTCGTTTAGTTATTGTAGAGCAGCTTACTAGGAAAGTACAACTGTATTTGAACATTTCAAGTTCATCGTATGAGTTACGTTAATCAGAAGTCATTAAAGTCTTTCTTAACAGCCATTTGTGCTCACTTTTCAAAATAATTCCAGTTATATACTAAAAAAGATTTCCAACTATTGTGTATCCGCCTCTTTTTAACTGAGCAATGGTGATGTAGTTCTTAGACCCGAGGTCTGTAATTGCAATACTTTTAAAGAAAGATGTTGCTCTAAGTGCTGTTAAAGTTATGAAATCAGCTTTTTCTGCTTGTTCTTAATGCTGTGGTCAAACCATAGCACAAAATTATTAAAAATAATCAGTGATATACATGTGTCTCCTAGTTTGCTTTTTAATCTTTCAAACACAAAGCACGTGGCGGGGGGGGGGGGACTACATGTGTTTTAAAACCCATCTTAAAGAAACACTTCTTTGGTCCCCCGCTAACCTTTCCATTCAGCTTGTATTCATTCTGACTTTTTTTTAAAAAGTCATTATATTCTGCTCTAAACAACTCTGATCAGATCATGCCGTATGATTCCCTTTTCAATTCTGTGTTCTCTACAGAACGTTCAGGGACTGTCCTCAGGTCTCATCATGTTAGGACACTGAGAACTGCTTCACCTGAGCTGGGGTGCCGGGGGAGGAATTTGCAGCTGTCTGCAAGCTTCTGGATGGCTGTCGCAGAGAAACTGAGGTCAGCTCAGCCCAAAGCGTGAACAAGATTTCTACCAATGCGACCCGTTCAACAGCGGGACAGGTGCCCTCGGGCTCAGGGCCCTGGAGGATTTCAGTCTGAGATAGTAGCAGAAGAGCCTAGATTTCCTTCTCTGAGAGATGAGAATAGCATTACCTCTAAGCTCTAAAGTGTATGGCGCCACAGATGACAGGATTGTGTACACACAAAACCTTCACAATCTGCCAAACTACTAAAATAAGTGAATTCAGTATGGTTGCAGAAGATACAATTTATTTTTGCATTTCTCTCTGTTAGTAATGAACTTTAAAAACTGACATCTTAAAGACACCATTTAAATAAGTAAACAAACCCATAAACTCTAGTCATAACGTCCATCTTAGATTCTGAATTATTTTAAGGTTGAGAAAGGGAATTAGAAAGCTGTAAGAAAAATAGCTGTAAGAGGATTTCTTTTCCTTAAAACCGCAAATAGTCACCGATAAACCACACCGTGCCCTGCAATAAATTATAGTCTTACTCAGCAGATCATTTGAGAAATACTGAAGAATTTCCCCCAGACTTGCTACCCCTGAGTGAAGCTGAGACTGGTGTAGAACTTCCTCGTGGGGAAAGTTCTGCTCGGAAGAAACTAGGGGATTTGGGGCTCGAGCATCCTATGTGATGATTCTCTTCACTAAACCCTGGGGTCTGCTTGTCACAACAGAGAAGCAGCAGAGAACCCTCCCAGCCCTCTGCCGTCGAGCCTGCGCCACGCGCCGCGCGGGGCCCCTGAGAGCAAAGGCCGAGCCCAGGGTCCGGATGCAGGCGGCTTACCCAGCGCAGGAAGCCGTCGAATGAGGTGCTCACACTGGTTTCCACTCCGGGCAACAGGGAGGGGCTGGTGCGGCACCACGAAGGGTGTGCCTCTGAAGGACAGGAGATGGGGACACCAATCCCAGCCCCTGTGGACTGAGCAAGCTCCGAAGACTTCAGAAGAAGCCCCGAGGCAGGAAGACACTGACAACCGACGCCTGGAAGGGGTATACGCAGGAACTGCTCATCCAGACTGGAGCTAAGTGGCAGTGACAAAGAGCCTTGGAGGGGCTCTCACGCCTCTACCACAGTGCCCCCACCACTCCTTGGAAGCACTGCTGGCCAGGGAGAGAAATGCCAAGTTCTGGACCCAGCTTTTCAGGACAGGCTTACACTCAGTACAGGACATCCACGGAGCCCCACCTCCTCCACTTGATGACGGGCCCCAGTTCTGCCTGGGCTTCCTTAGGCCCCAGCCTGCGAATGCGGGGAGCTCTCCAGGGGACGCAGTGCTGCCCAACGCGCCTGCGCTGGGCCCCAAACCCCTCCAGTCTCTGGACCTCCTTGGCTGGCTGTTCATTAGCTTGTTCGTGAAACGGCAGAGCTGCCGGCTGCTAAGCAAGTCAACTAGGAGCCCCACTCATCCGGCTGCCCACTCCCTGCACCCTCGGGGGCACATTTACACACACAGGTCATGCCTGGAAGAATCCTCCAGAATCTTAGTGAGCCTTGGGATAAAACCCCATATTCTGTCTGTGATACTTGCACAGAACAGTGTATACTGAGCCTGTAACTTAGAGCATCATAATTAGGTTTCTCTCGTTACACTGTCTTGATGTTTTGTGCTGAATGAATTCTAATTAAAATGCACATTTTCCCCCTAATCCTCACCTGAAGATATGTTGTTTTTTTGAAGGGGTGGTAAAATTTTTTTCTGTTTTAATTTCTTTATTGTTGAAAGTATTACAAGTGTCTCCTTTTTTCCCCATTGATCCCCTCCTCCCTGCACCCCGCCCCCAGGCCTTCAGCACACTATTGTCTGTGTCCATGGGTTATGCATATATGCACATAAGTTCTTAGGTTAATCTCTCCTCACCTACCCCCCCCCCCCACTTTCCTCCTAGATTTATCAGTCTGTTCCGTGCTTCTATGTCTCTGCATCTATTGTGTTCATCAGTTTATTTTGTTCACTAGATTCCACAGATGAGTAAGATCATGTGGTACTTGTCTTTCTCTGACTGGCTTATTTTGATTAGCATGAAGCTCTCCAGGTCCCACCATGCTGTCTCATGGGGTAAGGGATCCTTCTTTTTTACAGCTGCATAGTATTCCATGGTGTAAATGTCCGAGAAGATGCTTCATATGATTTCAATCTTCTTGAACTTAAAGAGATTTATTCTGTGTCCTAACATGTGGTCTATTTTGAGAATGCCCATGTGCACTTGAGGAGAATGCTTATTCTGCAGCTTTGGGGTGAACTGTTCTGTAAATTGCTTTTCTCTTGCTGCCTTTAAGATTCTCTCTTTATCTTGAATTTTTGGCATTTTACTTATGATGTGTTTGGGTGTGGGCCTCTTTGGGTTCTTCTTGCTTGGGACTCTCTGTGCCTCCTGAACTTGTGTGGCTTTTTCCTTCACAAGGTTAGGGAAGTACTACTTCTGGCACTCCTATGATGCAAATATTGTTACATTTCATGTTGTCCCACAGCTCCCCTTAAACTGTCCTCCTGTATTTTCATTGTATTCTCTTTTTGGTTCTCTGATTGAGTTTTTTTTCTACCTTGTCTTTTAATTTGCTGATCTGATCCTTAGCTTCCCCTAATCTATTTATTCCTTCCAATGTTTTTTGTTTTTGTTTTTAATTTATTTCTATGTCACTCTTAATTTCCTTCATAGTTTCCATTTCTTTTCTCATGCTATTGAGCATCCTTATGATCAGTATTCTGAACTCTATATCTGATAGATTGCTTATCTCCATTTCATTTAGCTCTTCTTCTGGAGAATTCTTTTATTCTTTCATTTGGGGCTTGTTGGCTTTTTTCTCCCCATGTTGGCTGCCTGTTTGGATTTGTTTCTATGTATTAGGTAGATCTTCTAGGATTCCCAGTCTTTTTGGATGGTCTCAGGTGCAGGCCAATGTCAGACACTATTTGTGACTGGCCTTGAGCACCCCGTTTGAAATTTTCTGCACTCCACAGCTTGCAGTTCTCTCTGCTGGGGCTGGGTGTGTTTGGAAAGAATCAAGATGTGCACCAAGGTCTACTTTTCCAAGCCTCGGGTCCAGAAGCAGATCAGGCAAAGACTCAAAGCACCCGCAGACTGAATGTTATTCCATCTCTTAATGAGCCTCAGGCTGTAGAAACTCCAAGGGGTGGGGCGAGAGGTTTTCCAACAGGGTGGGGCAGTTGCTTCCCCCACAGGCAAAAGCTGCTTGGATTGTAAATGTCTGCCTGAGAAAGGTGTCCTCTGTGGTATGGGGGAATGGCTCGGCACCGGAATCCCGATGGCTGCCCTCTGAGCTCTACTCCCCTGAGCCAGCAATCCTGGACTCTCCTCACATAGCTCTAGGCCACTCTGCCCTCCCTCTGCTGGGGCCCAAGGTAAGTGGCTGCACCCAAAACTTTGTGTGTTGGCCTTTTAAGAAGGTGCCTGCATTTCCAGCAGTCTCTCTCTGGCAGACAGCAACCCCACTGCTTTTCATAGCCAGATGGTATGTGGGCACCTTTCCCAGTTCTGGGGTTTAGGCCCCAGAGTTCTCAGTGGGAACTCCCCACAGCTGAGATATCTCTCCAGAGCCCAGCCAGCCCTCCTGCGCCTGTGCACTTCCTACCAGTCTCTATGTGGCCTCCACTTTCTGTCCTTGGTTATAAGGGTTCTCTCCAGCTAGTCTTAGTTGATTATTCCAGATGTTTTTTCTGTATTTTAGTTGTACTTCCAGTTTGGTCCTGGGAGAGTGTCAGTGCAGCTTCCACTCACTCAGCCCGCCACCATCTTAGAACCTCCAAGGATATGTTTTCATTGATTTTTAGAGAGAGAGAAGGGGGGGAGAGAAACATCGACCTGAGAAACATTGATTGGTTGCCTCCCACATGTGCCCTGACTGGGGATCGAACCCACAACCTTTTGGTGTATGGGGCAACTCTCCAACCAACTGAGCGACCTGGACAGGGCAAAATGCACATTTTAAAATAGCAGCCAAAAAGTAAAGCCTTTGCATTTATAAAGTTCTTTGTTTTAATGCCATGTTTCTGTCCAGACTTCAGGTTTTCCCCTAATAGTGGAAACCTCATTCACCCGACTTTCCACTCTCACTTTAAAGGAAAAATAAAATTAGCAGTGCAAAAGCTACAGTTTTCATCATTTGCACACCGCATGTAACAACAAAAGCACAGCTTTTCTCCACCACTTCATGGTGCTGCAGAGCTGCCAGGGTTTAAAGTTGGTCATTTTCCTGGGATTCAGAGAGGCCAACCTCTGTCCTTTGGTGAACACTAAAATTCCTAATCAGGGATATACTGAATTTCTCAGTGCTAAAATTTCCCACCAGTGCCAGCTTCTGATGTTCCAGTGATTGGCCCCAAGTGAATGGAAAATTCCAGTCTGAGCTGCCTCCAAGTGTGCCACCAATACAAGCTCAGACATCACGACCATCAGCCTGACCCTCCACCAGGGGCAGCAGGAAAAGGCAAGCTCTTTTTACCAAGGGAGTATTAGGGTATTTCCTGAGGTCGAATCCTTTTTGGATATATGAAATATTAAACACGTACAGATGTATGAAGACTAGATCTAATTACCAAATTTAGATTACTTGCTCTCAAGCATAGACTTAGGTGTTTGAAAATAGCTACCAACTGCTTTGCCAAGGACAGCTAGACAGTAACAGGACGCCGGCGGGGAGCTGGCCCGCTCGCAGGCTGAGTGGAGCACTGAGCCGGAGCAGGAGCAGGGAGCAGACGCTCCCTCCTGTAATCACACGGGGTAACAGAATGGCTACTCTCTCCTCTTCCTAGCATTCTAAAGGGAAAAAAAGATGAAAATAGAGTATAAAAGGATCAAAAAGCTATTGTTAAAAGTCCGAAGACAATGCGAGGCACCAGCAGGAAAGAGGGTAAGGAATATTAAGAAATCAGCTTTAGCTCCCAAAATACAAAGAATCCAAAAGTCCCAATGCACAAAGTGCTTTATTTTAGTGCCCAGATGAGAGGAAAAATTTTAACTGGAAGCTGAGATCTGAATTTCAAATCCAGCTCTCCTGTGCCTCCTTCAAGTAAAAATATTGGCCTCAGTTTCCTGAAGTGACCCACTAAAGGCAAAATTTTATATAAACTCTCTGTAAGTCTGGGGTTTGACTCAAAGCTCCTATTAATCTTAAATGCCTCCAAAATAATGCAGTTGCTAAGTGGTCTAGACTTCTCAGCAAAAGTCGATTAGGTTTTGTGAACTAAAGTTTTTGACAATATTTTCAGCTTTTTGGGGAAACTAAGACTCGTCCTTTATTTCTGACCTTATTTCTGTGACGAATGCAAATTACCACCCACCATGTCCTGCATCTTCAACAGGGAAATAAAAAGCGCATGTTGGTGGAGCACCATGGCAACCGGGCCCTGTAATTCTATCTCCAGACAGAGCTGAAGGGCAGGCAGAGCTGTGGCATCTGAGGACTTCACAGCCCTCACTTTTGGCGCTCGGAGCGTAAGAGAGAACCAAAGTAGCCACTATTCTTAGAAAAGTAAAGCAACAGTGACAATTAAGTCACCATATTAAGTGTCCAAAGAAAATACTGACTCAGATTCAATAAAACATAGTCAAAATATGGTTCAATCTTTATAGAATCTCAAGTCTAGTACTTAGAGGTAATAACTGAGATATCTGTGTGGATAGAGAAAATGCTATTCTTTTTAAAAAATATATTTTTTTGATTTGGGAGAAATATCGATGAGAGAGTCATTGATCGGCTGCCTCCTGCACGCATGTGCCCTGGCCGGGAATCCAACCAGGATCTCCTGGATCACAGGTCCACGCTCAACCACTGAACCACGTTGGCAGAGCTGTTCTTTTTTTTTAAGGAATCTCATTGGTACAAGGGAAGATCCAGAACTGCCATTATTTCAATGTCATATGCTTAAACTTTATGTGATTATCATAATAAAAGGCTGACTTTCAGCAGGTACTCGACTAAAAGTCTGGGAGCAACTGCGCGTTTACTGTCCCACTCTTACAAAGAGGCCGCGCGGATCTGCCCACTGGAGATGGGGGACCGGCGTGCCACCAGTCAGGCACGCTCCTGTGCGAACTGACTCCGACGCAGAACGTGGATGCATTTTGATTTTGGCAGCATGTGGAACATCTTTTCACCACTCAGGACTCCTGCGCTTGCGGACCACGCTGTCCCAGAGAAGGCACATGTGGAGGGCTTATCCTCAGCAAGCACGCCTCTGGGGGACGCACATGGCCTGAGTGACTTGGGCAGCCTGTGCGCCTCCCCGGGACGGCTGTCTGAGCAAGTGTTCAGAAGAGAGACTTGGTGTGATCCTCTGCCCTGAAGGTTTCTGAAATCAAGATGCATTCTTCCTACTAAGATCATTTTTATCAAAATAGGCAGATAATTGCCACAAGATAACATGATCTGTAATTATTGTTGTTGGCGACTCACAGGGATGCACAGGGGAGAATACGACTTGATTTTCAGACTAACCCTGAAGAAGCAAGACAATCCAAAACTTGCCTTGTCTAGTTAAAATACGCCAATTTGGCACAGAAGTCACAGAGGAAATATCTCAGAAGGAAAATACATCTAACTGGCCTGACTTAGCACTTCTAGAACAGGAGCTCCAAGCTCCACGTTCAGGAAAAAGATCTTTCGAGCGCCAGAGGGCGAGGGCAAGACCAGGGTGGACGGTGCGCTCTGGGAAGGCGCTCGGGGCTCCAAGGGAAAAGGATGACGTCTTGAGTCTATTTAGGTGCACGGTGCAGACTCTGGAATCCCATTTAACGCTAACTCGGCACTCCGCGACGTACAGAAGGGCCAACGGAAACTGAACAAAGTCAATGTTGCAGATGAATAATTGAAAGTACCCGCCCCTGGTTCTATAGTTTTCTGGTTCAGGTGGTTAAATTCCAAGGTGGCGGAGAGGCCCATACTTTTCTACGGGAATCCTCCTACACTACTTGGGCATGTAGGCCAATGTAATCTGATGGGTTGTCGACCATGGCACAGACAGTCAACTGTGGTAGTAGTAAGCTTTTAACACTGAAAAATGCTTCCAACCAACTTTGGTAACATTTAATCTACTTTAGTTTAGGCCTTATGGAGAACCTGAAGTAAATGAAGGTCCCCATTAAAAAAATAACGAACTGTAGCCAACAGAAGAAATATGTCTACATTACCACTAAAACAAGTTATTTTTCAGAAAGAATCCTTTAATAATTCAGAAATGTGTACATTTTATAAAAATGGTATCATTTCAAAAATGCCATGAGAGGTGCACTCACAGTTTCTGCCTTGTTAAAATCACCTTCTGTCCATTTCATTAGCATCACCATATTCTACAGTGGCCTGTTTATGCTGTCTGAACTGGTTAAGAAATCCGGAAGATGACCTGACCCAGGGAAAGAGCACAGGAAAAAGCTACATGGGTCTAATATACAACGTGCATTTTTTCTTCAAACACCTCTTCTGCCCAAACTATTAAGACCTTTTAAATTCCTGGAATTACCTTCTAAGATCACTGAAATAAGACAGCCAATAGCTCATTTCATCCTGGAGCATACAGGACTATAGTAGTATCTTTCACTGGGGGAGGGGCAGATTCTATAAAAAATAAACTGAAGATTATACCTGAAGGCTTTTATTATTTTCACTACTGGGAAGATGGCAATCTCGATATATGTAATCTTTGCTCCGTTGTTGAGGTCTGTAAGCAGCACTTCTTGTATACAAAAGGTTTCAGGAAAAGACATTTTTAGTACTTTTAAAAGGTTGACTTTGCTATTATTCTTGAATAAACTACATCTCTTGCCTAATCTTTTTCAATTGTTAATTTGCTGAGCAAACCCTTTTCATCCACTTTATATAAGTCAAACCTCCTCTGTCATAGCCTCTCTACCTCATCAACACATCCCACTTACGTACAGGCATGCAGATTAGATGGGGGAGCTGCTCTGCCTTAGAGCTCACAGAATTTATGGGCCAGGTAATCCAAAGGGTAAGGTTTATTATAAATGAAATGGGGTTTATTATATACATTGCAAACTATATGTATTTACTCTCTATATAGCTTAACAATTTATTTAACTTCATACAACGTATTACAGGTGTCTCCTTTTATGCTACTTGTAGCTTACCCTAAAGACTGTTAGCAATATGCTAGCAACAGCATTTGACATGATACAAATATTTCTGATGCCAAATAATATCAAAAGAATTTCTCTAATCTTCAGAGGATTTCCCCCCCCCCCCCCGTTTTTAAAATATAACACTTATTGCTTAGATGGTTTGATACAGAACAGCTTTTCTTCTCATTGAACTTGGAAGTACTATACAACTGCATACAAAGAGGAACAAAAGTGCCAAAACTAATCTTGTGATTCTGTTCGTATGGCATAAACCAGCTTTGTACACCGTGTAGCAGGAGTTTTTAAGTTCCCTTTAGAAAAATATGAATTCTACACATTTATTGTTGTTTCCTGTTAATGCATGGGCTGAAATCACTGGCATCAACTTCTTTCTTGAAGGAGAGGAGAGAGGGGAGGGGAGGGGAGGGGAGGGGAGGGGAGGGGAGGGGAGGGGAGGGGAGGGGAGGGGAGGGGAGGGGAGGGGAGGGGAGGGGAGGGGAGGGGAGGGGAGGGGAGGGGAGGGGAGGGGAGGGGAGGGGAGGGGAGGGGCGAACAGAGGGTTGAAGGTATGGTGCCTTTCTGAAACTGGCATCTGATGGTCACTGTAGCTCCCCTGGGGGCTGCCTGGAAAAATAGCCCTTCGAGTTGTTTTGTTTTCATAGCCAGGAGTTCCATGTAGTGATTGAATCTCAGCACTGTGTCCACAAATCAAAGAGAAAAACTTGTATCTCAAAAAACTTCTCAGAAGAGATATATATATCGATTAAAACCTTGAGAGGAGAAAGACAATCAAACAAAATGTATAGAAACAAATGAGCTGCACATGCAAACTAAGCTATGATTCACCCAAAGTTTAAACAAATCACACACTTCAGTTTAATATTGGGGGGAGGGGCAGAACAACAAATAATAAACTTCTCAACCTCACTAATAAAATGTGGCAAGACCTTACCGACTACAAGGGTACAGATGAAGGCTAAATAAAGCTTCAAATCAGTAGCGATTATCATGAGCTGCAGCCCCAGCCCCAGTGCGCCGCCAGGCGATTCCTGCCACATCTCACTGTAGGGCAGAGTTATGTTGTGGCCTCTCCGTAACGTTGTGAGTTTTAGTGTGGAGAGTTGCAAAGCAAATAAAACACTAGAAACCCCAAGTAATAATAACTACGGAATTAAAAACAATTGTCATAAAAAATTTAGGGGTACATGAACTGGTTTTAACTAAACAGACCTCGCCTGATATGAAGTGATACAGGGATCGCTGGTTCTGATGTGTATTAACCTAGAGTAAATAAAACCTCATTTGGAAACTGGTTCAGACATCCCTCATACAGTTAGAAATTATATATATATCTCAACTTTCTCCTTTCACATGCAAAGATACCACTTTTCATTATTTCAAGAACATATACATTCCTTTGAAGTCTGGGCGGTTGGATTCTGGCAACCAGAAACTAGTGAGGAATTCAAAGAATTTTTTTACAAGAGAATTTGAAAGCACTCATCAGCATCTCACTTTCTGTAACTAGATAAACGCAACATAATTATGAAACTGAATGGAAACAAAACTCAAATGGACTGAACAAAAGCTGGATACTCAGGAAAATCAAATTTTAGTCTCAGGATTATTAGTGACTTCTAAGAACCCACAATTTATCCCCATTGGAAAATATGTCCTGTGCAATGTGCACAGTGAAAGGAAATTGTTTCAGAAGAGTTCCATATAATGCAAGATGTTAAAACACAGGCAAGTGGTTTAAAAAATAAAAAATAAACAAGAAATGTGTTAATATCTTAGCGTTTAATATCTGAAAATATGTGAATTATTTAATAAACAAGCAAAAACATACCAACTATATTTATATTTGAAAATGTGCTGTCAGTTTGAAAGCGCAAGTTCCACTCTGTCTGGGAAGACAGACATTCTCCTGACCAGCACTGCATGTGGCCCAGCAATAGCTCCTGACCCCTCCCTTTACTACTCTGCCCCACCATGAAAGAAGATTCCAACCACAGCATATAAATTTAAGAAGTGTTCCAATGATTAAATGTATCAAATGTAAACACTCTTTCCCCTTTAAAGTATTTTTTAAATTTGGCCAAACTAAATATTAAATACAAAATCCTGCCAAATAGCAGTGATTTCTGCCGGATTATTTCTGGTGGTGCCTCTGACAATCTAGGAAGAGGCCATTCCCTCTTCCAAATATCAATTCAATGGTGAGAATTGAAGTAAAAAGCAGTTAAAACAGACAGAGATAGCCGGGCCGGTGTTGCTCGGTGGTTGAGCATTGACCCATGAACCAGGAGGTCACGGTTCAATTGCCAGTCAGGGCACATGCCCAGGTTTCCAGCTCGATCCCCAGTAGGGGGTGTGCAGGAGGCAGCCGAGTAATGATTCTCTCTCATCATTGATGTTTCTCTCTCTCTACCTCTCCCTTCCTCTGTCTGAAATCAGTAAAAACATATTTAGAAAAAAACACATAAAACCAGATACAGACATCCTTAAACACACCCACACAATCATGACAACTTTCATTATCTGATAATGGTTGAATTTCATTCCAAGCAGATAATTTAATGATAGCTTTACTATAAAAAATTTCAAGTAAAATGCTCAAGCAAGGTTTCAATATCAGGGAAAGAGCAGCAGCTGCAATTTTAAAATTTATTCCAAATGAGATCAACATTAACCCTGGGTGAAGACACTGGGAAAGAGCACTGGCTTGTGGAGACAAAGACCTGCCATATGGCAGGGTGAGTGAGTCAGCGCCATGACAACCTGGTGCCACTTTCCCTCCTTCTAAATCCATATTTCTTGAGAACCACAAACTTGAGTCATTGCTTAAGATAATCTGATTTCAACAATAAACTTAAGGTATAATTATTTTCACTTTTCCTCTGAAAAATTGAAAAGGAAACAAACAATTCACAGTAGTTTTATGCTCTAGGGGAAAAGGTAGTATGGCCATATATATTTGCTTTAAAAATTTGATTATGACAACTTCAGGTAAAAATCATTTTTTAAATGGTCAATTTTTTCATTTACATATAACCAATACATCTTATTTACATGCATGACTCAATTTTTATTCAGCTTTCTTCATATAAAGTCTATTATTTTAACTGGTATGTAACTGTTAGACATTTTTTATAGAAACAAAATATCCTCATTTGCAGGCAATTTAGATAAAAGTCTGTCTCCATATTGAGAATGAGAACTGAATATAGTTAAGACCCCAATGAGTAACGTAAAGATGAAGACCCAGCGTTAACTTCCTGTCTAGGGCCACATCAGTTATCCAGGAAGTCCACTGCCTTGTGTGCCTAAAGTGTAGCTGCAACAAAAAAGCACCTGTGCTTCTGAAGACCTGGAAAAGGAGCTTAGACATTAACCCCTGCTTAACGCTGCTATTGATGTGAAATTCTTGTGCTGGGTTCATTTTTTCCTTTTCAAAAAACACTGATTTTTCTAGTGACAGTTAATGTTAAAAAGGTTATCTTAGTTCTTTAACCCTCAGAGAACTGGCATATTCAGGCAATTAACAAAAAATACACTCAGGAGCATGTATCTTTGTCCCTCATCTCTAAAGGGTTAAAGTGCAGGAATTGTTTGTAACCTCTTATACAAGGCACCTTATTCCACTTTTTTTTTAAAAGAAACCTTTTCTTTGGTTTCTTGTAACTTTTCAGTGAGTCTATCCTTTGTTTCTTCCATTTTCTCTGTGAGAAGCTCCTTTGTCTCTTCCATCCTGTCCTGTAGATACTCCTTAACAGGAGGTGGTGTTGACATGTAGCCGCGACTACGCAAATACTTCACAGTGAAGGAGGTTCCCCCCAAAGTCACGGTATATCGGGCAGGTGTTGCAATCTGAAGGAAATAGCAAACGGGCAGGTCACTACCTGATTATGACTATCATCACAGGCAAAAACAATTTGAAATTACTTTATTGCTTCACAATGCTAATGAAGTTTCATTCTATATGGCTCTCCGTCCTAACAAGAGGTGCTTCTTCTGCAAACTCATTTTATAAATGTCTGTTACTCAGGCACTGACCCAGGATTACAGAATGTTCACAGTGGCAGCGTGAACATTCTAAAGTCTATGACTGCGTGCTAGTGAACCTGGGAGTGGGGGCAATTCATTGGGAAATCAAAGAGGGCTCAGGATCGATAACCAACAACAAAGGGACACAGGTCTCTATCACTTAAAACCCTGCCACCTATAGACACTCTCTAATACTAAACTAGAACCAAACTACTTTTGATAGTGAGAGGCAAGCATGGGCCAAATGTTTCTTCTTTACTAAATTTAGTTTAGTTTCACTTCCAAATCTCTTTCCTTTGACTTTTCCAGGACGTATGCTCCTTCCACAAAAGCTGCCCTCATCGCGGAGCAGCGTCCTGTGGAACCTGAGAACCACCCGAGAGTGTTTCCGTGCACGTCCTCGGCTTGGCTGCCAGGCCCCTGCGTCCCTGGTTTCCTTCTGTCTCAGAGGCTGCCCCTTCCTAGGGGTCCTTGTTGATTCCTCCTCCTGTTGCCTACCCCTGAACACGGTGGGACAGCATTCAGTGCTGGAACCTTTCTTTTCTTCACCTACCTCATTCCCTTGACAGTCTTGTACAGTATCATGTCTGTAGTGCCATCTATGTGTTGATGATTCTTAAATGTGGATTTCCAGACCCTGCCTTTTCTCTAAAGTCCAGTATATATAACCACCTCCTCACTTCCACCTGGGTATCTAATAGATCTCAAAATGTCATCTATTCAAAACTGACCTCTTGATGTTCAATGGTACTACCCCAAACCTGCCCCTCTCTAAGTTGTCTGGACCTCAGGAAATGACAACTGTACTCTTCAGTTGCTTAGACCCAAAACCTGTTAGATACTTTAAAAATATATCCAGAGTCCACCTACTTCTTACGGCCTCTCCTGCTACCACCTTGGTTCCGGCCACTATCAGCTCTCACCTAGACCACTGCAACAACCTCCTGGCAGGCCTGTGGGCTTCTACCCTTGCCCTGTGAGACTGTTTTCAATACAGCAGCTAAAGTGATTTTGTTAAAAGAAGTTGGATGCTCAAAATTGCCCAGTGACTTTCCATCTGATCTTCAGAGTAACAGCCAGAGCACTCACAACAGCCTGGCAGGCTACCCTGATGTGGCCACTTTTTTGCCCGTGGCCCTGCTCATTCGCTCCAGCGACACTGGTTTCTCCTGCTCCCTCACACGCTGCAGGTACCCTGCAGCCTCTGGATCTTGTACTTGGTTTCCCCTGCTTGAAATATTCTCCTCCCACACAGCTGCCTGCTGAGCTCTCTCACCTGCTTGCAGCCCTCCTTCTGAAAAACCCCAAGCAACAACACAAGCACACCCCCCATCACTGGTCTGTTCTTCTTAGCACTTACCATTATCTAAATACACTGCATGTGTTAATTTTTTTAACTTTCCCTTCTTTGTCTCTCTAACCACCTTCCACCATTAGAATATAAACTCCACGAGGGAAGGTATTTTGTACTGTTTTATTTAATTAAAATATTCCTAGTACCTAGAATTGGCACTTGGCACACAGTAGGAGCCCAACAAACTTTAATCAACTTAAACAATGGTGCATTTCAAGGACAGTACAGGGGCTTATGAGTGTATCCTAGCCAAGGCCACAAGGTCATACTCACAGGTTATTTTTTTCATCTTTGCCACAACTCTTTGGGGCTTTACCTTACCAAAGCAATAAATCTCAGTGTTTGTTGCTCTGCTTAAGACTGTGGGTTACAGTAAATACCCAGGAGAATGCCCATCCACATTTTCCACATTGCACAGGAATGATGAGAAGAAACACTGCTAACAGTAATCTACCTACATGTAGTTTCATGTTTCAATCCAATCAAACAAACGTACATTGAGCACCAATTTGTCTACAAAACACAATACCAGACATACAGAAAACACAAAGAGAAAGAAGACGAGATTCTAAATTCCTGGGCACTCATAATCAAATAAAGAAAACATTAAAAAATAAAAGTAACACAGAGACTGTGATATGAACTACATAAGAACTATACATGTTGTAGAAGCATGGGATAAGGAGCACTTATAATTAAGGAATAGTTTAAATTATCAAATAGTTTGATTTATTAAGGTTAAATTATACCCACTATAATTATAAACTTGATAATTTATGAATTTAATAAGTTTTAATGTTGAAAAACTCAGCAATTAAGTATAGCTTGCTAGTAAAAATTATAATAAAAGACGAAATATCCCAAGATTCCAGAGGATTCTAATAAGGATGACAGAATCAAACAAACTTTAGTTTTGAGTACTATCAAAAAGCCAAAAATCTAAGTATTTTTATACAATAAAAGTAAAGTAACATCTAGTTCCCAGATGCTTTCTACCTGCTTTCTTTCTTAGGATGAAGCTACGAAGAACCTCATAAATTATTTGTCAATTGAGAAAAATGAGATTAATATGGCATAATCCCACACTTTACAATGTGTCTCCTCTTCTGAAAAAAAGACCCACAGGTGTAGAAACTACAAAGATGTCATTGTCTAAATCCAGAAAACTTACAAAATCTACAAACTTCTAAAATGAAACATACATAACATCTACCAACTAAGTCTAACTAAGGTTTATCACATAAAACAACTTGAATTAAACTTTACAATATTACGTAGCACTCTTCCTAAACCATCACTTTATTTACACTTAAAAATTTTAAACTTTAATTATTAGACATGCAAGAGATGAAATACAGTATATTAAGTTACAAAAGAAGACTTGGGTGCTAACATGGAGTTTTCTGGGGAACTGAGCAGGTCACCGGTTAAGTGCGAGGAGTAGTTAATTTATAATAGCACCTACCTTAAACAAGGCATATGCTGTCAGTGCATTTCCACTCTGGGAATTTTTCAGAATGTTTACTATGCTGTCAGGTAACCCAACAAGCTCCAGAAAAGGAACGACATTCACTCCTCTAAGAAAGAAACAAAAAGTAATTTATATATATATGTACACACACATTTTGAGGGATAAATAATTTCAAAAGATTATCTGAAAACACCAAAAGACAATGTTGTTTAAAAGTCAGTTCTACATTATCGAGCACTTTAATTTCACTCTAAAAGAACAATATGCCCACAAACACCGTGCCGCGGCACAGCTTACTGTGTGTAAATTCTGCTGCAGCCTAGAGACATCTCTAGCTGGCATACTCAAAGAAACAGAAGCATTTATCAGGGCAAAATTAATACCTTTATGTAACCTAGGAGAAAAGGATCAGAATCACTTACCTCACTTGTTTCCTCAACTGAACACCACTTCCTTAGAAGGCTCCAACTCAAACTTCAAGACCTAAGATTTTTACCTCTAATATTACATGTCAAACTATACTATTATTGTAAAAGCAAGTTATATAACTACTTATTGTATTACTATGCAAAGAATAAATGCTTCTATGGGTTTGATGAAAACTTCTATTATTCTCAAAGGATGCTATTATCAGACTTAATAGGCAGGTGAGGTACAATTACCATAAATTGCAACACATTTTTGGAGGGAGAGAAGGAAGAGAAAGTCTCTAACTGAGCTGTTAAGACCTAATTTATTTGTAGTTTTCCTGATTATCAACATTTTATTACACTGGCATGTGCACACATGAGTGTGCTCACTTGTGTGCTCTCTCACCAAGTACTTTTGCAGATATTGAGACCCTTCACCTCTAAATCAGAACAAGGCTCTTGTTCTGTGATTCTCCTATAAAACATAGTATAATAATCACACTCCAGAAATTTAACATATGCAATAATATATATAGTTAATAAAATATTACTTAATATTAAAATTTCCTGAATTGGCCCAGTATGTCCCTTAATGCTCTCCTGTTATGTGTCTCTAGTCTCCTTTTCTCTAGAAATGCTTCCCAGGACTTTTTGTTGAGGAGGAAGGCAGCATGTCTTTCTTGACACTGAGATTTTTAAGCTTTCAGTCTAGTTGCATGGTATACTATCCCTCAATCTGGATTTGTCTGATAGTCTCCTTATGATTAGAATCTGGTTAAAAGTTTTCTTCATTTCGGTGTATCAACAGGGGCCATATAACGTCAGTTTGTTCCATCACCAATGTTAAGTTTGATTCTTGGTTAAGGTAGGGTCCACAGATTACTCCACTGTACACATACATTTTCTCTTTGTAATTCAGAAAAAACAATTGCCCGGACCCATTATTATTATGGTAGTTGCAAACTCATTTGCTTTTAATATTAAAAAATAACAGTTAACTGGGGAAAAGTTGTCCCTCTCTGCGCTTTCACTACAATACTAAGAAACCAGGGATTACTCAATAGATGTGGCTGAACATCATCAAGGAAAATTATGTATCATCTACAAGAGGAAACCAGAAAACTGAAGTAATCTTTAACGAGTTTAAGGAAGATATCAATTACAAATCCAATCTGGTTTCTTCAATCTCCGTCAGTTCTTTTAAAAACCCCTTTCTTAGAGAGAATCCTATTAAAGCAAGACTTAGTATCATAAAGACTATTCTATGGATCTAATAGTCACTATGGACAGTAACATCCTACCAGAACATGCTAATTACCTTACAGTACCAATAAAATTATAAAATTATTTCATTAATCACTTTCTCCTTCAGACTAAGCCCAGTATGTAAAATCTACATATTTAATAGCAATCATGAAGGGGGGACAAACAAGCATTGGGCCAAATATAAGACAAAACTGAGTGATTAAAAAAAACTATCATAAAGATCAAATAATAGCCCTAGCTGGTTTGGCTCAGCGGTCAGAGCATCGGCCTGTGGACTAAAGGGTTCGATTCTGGTCAAGTGCATATACCTCGGTTACAGGCTTGATTCCTACCCTGGTTGGGGCATGAGGGGGAAGTAACCAATTGATGTGTCTCTCTCACATTGATATTTCTCTCTCTCTGTCTCTCCCCCTCCCTTTCACTCTCTCTAAAAAAATCAATGGAAAACATATTCTTGGGTTAGGATGAACCAAAAAAAAAAAAAGATCAAATAATAATTGCCTCAGACACCTTGCATAAACATCCTTTGTAAAATAAAGAAACAAGCACCTGGTTCCACGTATTTCTAAAATACTGATTTGAATCTTTTAAAAGCTGGGGTAGCAATACTTATTTCTGACAAAACAGACTTCAAAATAAAGACCATAACAAGAAACAAAGAAGGTCACTACATAATACTAAAGGGATCCATCCAGCAGGAGAATATAACCCTTATAAACATATACGCACCCAATATAGGAGCACCGAAATATATTTAAAAATTTTGGTAAAATACTGATTTGATGACTTGACTTTATAAAAAATAAAAATAAAAATAGCTTTCATTTTCTTTATTGTAGTTGCTAAATATGGAATTGCTAAGTCAGAAGTATTAATGAGGGTTTGATTCAAATAATAATATCTGCTTTTTGTCACTTTTTATTTTGAACTTCCCACAACCTGACAAAAATCTCTGCTTCACAAACTGCCAGCCTTATGCATGGATGCTTATGGATGCTTCTTCTACTAATGCAGAAACACACAAGGGCAAAGGCACACTCGCAGTCTGGGTAAAGTGCTATAAAAATCAGTCAGATTTTGTCTCAGAGTAGATCTGTATCTTTAGGAACCTGAGGCATCTAAACACAGTGACAAAACCATCATCGCAGAGCTTCATTTGAGCAGAGGACTTCTGCTTAGAAGACATAATATATCTGTAAGCTTCTGCCAGATAGAAGTGACAACAAAGGTTACTTTAAAATAAAATCCACTACCATACACAATTTAGATCTCCCTGAAATAAAATGTTTCAAAAGCCTGAGACCTTGATCACTGAGCAAATTAAATAAAGAACGGCATTTTGCTTTATGGTGATTAGCAAGGCAGCATGTTAGCCGTCAAAGTGACTAAAACAAACATTGGTCAGTAATGCAGCGTGACTTCTAACGTTTATCTTTTAAGTTACAAATTATTTTTTCTTCTTTATTTTAATAGAAAGTAGGCAACAAGCAAATAACAGAGAACTTTTTCTAGCTAAAACTAAATAAAATAAAATCAGCTTGTCAGTTAAAATTTTCAAAACACACCTGTATTTAGTACAATCAACTCCAATTTTTACAATAAAACATCTCACAATGAAAGATACACTGCCATTCAAATATATCCTAAATCTTTATTTTTTAAGTATTACTTGTGATAAGATCTTCACTTTGAACAAATCAACTTTCAACTTCTGAAGTATTAAGGATTCAACAAAAACATTAAGGACTATGTTGGGAAGCAACACATCCTACAAAATACAAATTTCTAGTTATGAGATGCTATAACAGAACTGGACCTATAGTCATAGGTGAGCAGCAGTGGTGGGTCTGGCAACTGAATGTGCATGCTGGCAAACAGCCAAAAGACAAGTTCTGACGCGAAAGGTGTGTGATTTTAAAGTGGACAGTCTCATCACCATGCTCCACACACATGCTGCAGAAAAGCAGGGGAAGGGTAAAGCTAAGAAAGGCGCATTCCACAGGGGATGGCAGAATGTCACAACCACCTCAGATGCCAGATAGCAATGAAAAAAGCCTTAAGGATGATCAGTATCACTAGGTTATTTGGGGTCTGATGTTTTAGTTACAGAAATCTTTAACTCAAGAAGGAAAAGTAAAGGGAACAAAAGTACTCTTTTTAATATTCCAAGTGAGACTCTCATATTCAATTAATTAAAAACTTAGATTTCTCCCTCTAAGGGCAGGAGACTGGATACTTATTAAAGGCAACCTAAGGAAGACAGAAAAAACAAGCATTACGCATGTCATCTTCCACAATACTGAATCAGAAAAATCCTCAATGGCTCAAAAAAGAAAATTTAATATGTAAAAGGAGATTAATTAAGAATAAAAACTGAATGCCTATAATAACTTTTATGCAAAACGGTATATACTTTTATGCTCTGCTTATAAACTAAGGGTAGTTTTGAAGACTTCTATAAAAATTATACATGTCCAGAAAATGTCATTAATAAACCGAGAGAGAATTCCATAAAGTGTACATATAAGGACCGTCTGAGGAAAAAACACCTAACATGAGATCTATCCTCTTAACAAAATTTTAAGTGTACAAGAAATTAACTTCTGATAAGAATAAAAGATATTACATTGACATTTATCAGATATGAGTAACATTAAAACATAAGTCTGCAATTTGTTCAAGTCTGTGTCTATAACAGATACTAGCCAGGCTTTGTCAAAAATATCTTACTAATTTCCCACTAAAAGCATACACATGGACAAATAATAGATATCTTTTTACATTTATGAACACTTTAAGAAATATATAAGTACAGAACTCCTAGTGCTGCCAAATTTCTGAAATGTAATTTTATCTCTGTACTACTAGAAATATTGATAGGAGATGAGCACAGTGATTGAGAGCAAGAGCTTTGAAATCAGACTCTGAGTTATTCTGGGAAAATCTAAGTTATTTTGGCTTATTCTTCATCCGTTTTCTCATTAACAAAATGGGAATTTCATTACCTGTTTCACATGACTGCTGTGAGGATTAAATGAGATAATACAGTTAAAAAATTTAGCAATGCCTGAGATACAGAGTAAGCAAATGTTAGCTATTATTATCAAAATGTGAAAAAGTTATGAAAAGTAGTAATTCTCTATCAATTAAAGACATTAAAGCATTTAAAAAATGATTTAAGGCTTTAAAAACCAGTACACTTAAGATGATTAACATTTTGATAAAACAGGGAAAGGTGATCAATCAAGCAAAAACTTACTTTATGGCTGCATAATAAAATGTTCCAAACCAAACACCGGAAGTTATTAGATGCACTGGAATCAAAACTTTTCCATATTGTCTAAAAGTTTTCTTAAACCGCTGATAAAGGCTAATAGATTTGTCTTGTAAAGGATCAGGTTCTTCTTTTTTTTCTGAAGGAGTTCCTGGAGCTGTGGCATTAGATGACATAACCCTCTTAGAGAAAGAATCTTGCTCCCACTGTTTATGGTGAAGAAACCCCAGTTGGGGTGAAGGAGCATCGAATGGCTTCCTTTTCTTTGCAGTGCACTGGGCAGCAGATAAATGCAGCCATTGTTTTTGAGGGCCCTGTACCAAAACTACTTTGGATTCAGCTGTATACAAAAGTAATGGTCCCTTTATATAGTGACAATGTCCAAAAAGACCAGCTTTATGTGGTTCCATGCATGTCCTATGTGCCAGCTGGAATACAGTCCTTGGTACCTTCCATTGCATTTTGAAGAATGGTGATGGATGGATTTCAGCTTCTATAAAGAATAGATTATAAAAAATTAGATTACATAGATTTCCATTTTTTAACTAATCCACTTAAAAAGAAGTCATTAATTATTAGAAAGTAGAAGGATAGGCACTGGTACCAAATCCATGAAATTAATGTTAAGGTATACAGTTGTAACATAACACAATTTTTAAATCGCATAAAAATACATCATTTAAGTATGTGTCTAGCAGGCATCTTGGAGGGTAATGTTTTGAAGCTACTTTATTACTACAAAAACAGATATTTGTAGGGCTTTGTTTGGATTCTAAACAAATAGAAAGGCAGAAAAAGACTCAGATCAATGGAACAGAATAGAGTCCAGAAAGAGATGCACACATATATGCTCAACTGCTCCTTGACAAAGGGGCAAAGGCAATTCAATGGAGAAAGGATAGTCTTTCCAACAAACGGTACTGGAAAAATTAGACATGCACATTCAAAAAAAAAAAAAAAAAGGAACCTAGTTAGAGATCCTATACCTTTCACAAAACTTTACTCAAAATGGGTCACAGGCCTACATGTAAAATGCAAAACTATACAATTTCTAGAAGGAAACATGGAAGAAGCTCTAAGTGATCATGGGTTTAGCAATGACTTTTCACATACACCACTAAAATTATGACCCAAGAAAGAAAACAAAATAAGCCCTGGCCAGGTAGCTCAGTTGGTTAGAGCATCATCCAGATGAACAAGGTTGGAGGTTTGATCCCTGGTCAGGGTACATACACAAATCAACAAATGAATGCATGAATGTGTGGAAACAGCAAATCAATATCTCTCTCTGTCTCCCAATCTCTCTCTCCCTCTCTAAAATCAATCAATAAAAAAAAAAAAAAATGGTAAGTTGGACTTCACTAAAATTAAAAACTTCTGCTCTATAAAAGACACTGCTAAGAGAATGATAAGACAAACCACACACTGAGAGAGAATATTTGCAAGACACGTATTAGATAAGCCACTTGTATCTAAGATATACAGAGGACTCATTAAACCCAACAAGAAAAAAACAACCCAGTTACAAAATCGGCTAAAGATCTGAACAGATACCTCACTAGAGATGATATACAGGTGGCAAATAAGTATCTGAAAAAAATGCTCAAATAATCTACCTGTTAGAACAGCTATTATCAAAAAGAAAAGAAATAACAAGTATTGGAAAAGACATGGAGAAAAGGAAAGCCTTGTGCACTGTTAGTAGAAATGTAAATTGGTGTAGCAGGTTGAAAAATATGGAGGTTCCTCAAAAAATTAAATATATATAGCGTTTGTGTGCATGTATATACATACACACAATGGATTATTATTCAGCCATAAAAAGAAGAAAATTTTGTCACTTGCAACAAAATGGATGGACCTGAACAACACTACGCTAAGTGAAATAAGTCAGACAGAAAAAGACAAATATGGTATGATCCCCTATGTGGAATCTTAAAACAAAAGCAAACACAACAACACTCCAGACTCAGACACAGAGAACAGATTGGTGGTTGCCAGAGGTGGAGCGGGGGGCAAAATGGGTATGAAAGGCACAAACTTGCAGTTATAAAGTACAGTAAAATCTCGATGTAACAGACTAATTCGGGTGAGGGCATGTCCGTTAAAGCCGAAAGTGCGTTATATAATAAAGTAGGTTTTCTGAATGCGTACATTAAAAAACTGACAAATTAATTTACCTGGTTTTACTTACGTAGACACCTTTGTGTAATTAAAATTAAGTGTGTACGAAAAGCTTAATTTCACAAAAAAGTTTTCAATATGTATTAGTGTAAATTTTTTTTTTAAATCCTCTCCCGACGATATTTTTCCCATTGCTTTTCAGAGAAGAGTGGAAGAGAGAAAGGGAGAAACATCGATGTGAAAGAGACACATCGATTGGTTACCTCCCACACGTGCCCCCACCGGGTTGGGGGATTGAGCCTGCAACCGAGGTTCGTGCTCTTGGCCGGAACTGAACCTGGGTCCCTTCAGATCCTGGGCCGACTAACCATTGAACAAACTGGCTAGGGTTATTATTGTAATTTTAAATCTATACTGAATAGGTTTAGTAAATGAGTGCATTCACCAGTCACCACGAGTAAACAAATGCACACGGCTGGGGCGTGGCTTAGGACGGCAGAAGATCAGCTGGCACATGAAAGTCACACCACAGGGTGACAAAAGAACCAATTACCACGTGTGATGGGGTGTGATCATGTGCTAATCATTTGCCAACCATTGTTTACAAGTGGTGACTCTTGGATTTAAATATGTAGACTATAGTTGTAGATATGTAAGACTTGTCAGTGAAAATATTACAGTGTTTTTTTCCTAATATATGGCATACTAAAATTTGTTAAAAGTAACAGAGAATAACAAAAAAATAACCTACTAATTTAATTATAAGCAAATATTGGTTAAAGGCATTTTGAAATTAACAGGGTGTTAATTTTCACATGACATACAGACTGGAAATTTTGTCTATTAAATCTGAAGTCCATTAAATTGAGGAGGAGTGTAAGAGGCAGTAGACCAATGTTTCTCATGGATGTTTCTCTCTCTCTCTCCCCCTCTAGCCCTTACTGTCTCTCCAAAAAAATCAATTAAAACATATTTAAAAAAAGAAAAAGAAATGAGTGCCCTGGTCAGTGTTTCCCAGTGGTTAGAGCATCGTCCCATGCACCAAAGGGTCTCGGGCTCAATTCCTGGTAAAAGCACATACCCAAGATGCGGGTTCGATCCCTGGTCAGGACCTATGAGTGAGGATTAAAAAAAAAAAAGAGCTATCAAGCTATGAAAAGACATGAAGGAATTTTAAATGCATGGTGCTATGTAAAAGAAATCAGTCTGAAACATCTGTATGATTCTAAGTATATGACATTCTAGAAAAGGCAAAACTATAGACAGTAAAAAGATCAGTCGCTCCAGAATGGGGGAGGGAAGGGATAAATAGGTGGAGCAAAGGGCATTTTTAGGGTGATCAAACTATTCTGTATGATACTGTAATGGCGGATAAATGTCATAAATTTGTCAAAACCCAAAGAACTATACAATGCAAAAAGGGAATTCTAATGTATCAACATTAGCTGATCAATTCTGACAAATGTACCATACTAATACAAGATGTTAATAATAGGGGAAACGTGGGAGGGGGAAGAATAATATGGGAATTCTATATACTCTATCTCTAGTATTTTAAAAACTACAACTAGGGCCTTGCCAAATACAATTGATATTTAGTATAGCCTTAACCTGAAGTACAGGTAAAGCAAGGGATGAATGTAGAACTCATCAGGTGGAAACATACATAATAAAAAGGATAAGTGAAGAATTGAACTGCCTCTAATTATACAAACTCCCTCAATTATCATAAATAGAAGGACGTTTTTCTTCTTTCAACAGATTAATATTCTAATTTATTCATTTCAATCTCTTCAGTCACACCTTGGCTGCTATTTTAAGTCAAATTTAGTTTGCTGCTTAGAAAAAGTAAAAGCATTTAAGTTTATTTGTAGGACTTTCTGGGCTGTTACTTTACTGTTCCCTAATGCATTTGATGGACTCAATTTATATAAGCCATATCCTTGAAGCCATTCAGCTTTTGAGTTTTCTCATTACAGAATTGAGTCATATAGACAAGCTGTGGTAGTGACAGTGACATAGTTATATTCTTAATCTTCATAAAAGGTTCAATTCTGCCCCCTAGTGAATCCCCAAGGATTTTCATTCATTCATTGATTTCATTCATTGATTTCCAGAGCAGCCTTCAATGTGTAATGTATCAAAGAAAATCAATGATTTTTCCAAAATTACTACATAAATATATCACCATACAGAAAATGTTTATATATTTATCTCTTTTCAGAGACTCTAAATTCTGTAAGGCAAGCCATGGTGATCTGTAATGGTTCCACTTCCGCCGTTTCAGCTCTGGCAGGTATTATTCCATCTTTGCTATGAGAAAGATCTGAGTTCCAATCCCTTCTGGCATTTACTTAGCTTTTTTCCTCATCCCTAAAGTGGGTTAATTAATGAAACTTTTATAATATGGTATTTATAATGAGTAAATGAGGTAAAGTATGTTAAGTATCACACTGCACCTTAAGATACAGCATTTAGTTCTAACTTCCCTTCTTTATCTTCTCATCTACTGACCAGGTTAAACCAAGCTCATAGTCTTACTTCATCTAAACTTTTGCTATTATTCCATTTGAATGACCCATAAAAAAATCCCAGCTTCTTCGGCAATTCACTACACTGGCCAAGTCTTTGACCTTGGAATCACTGATACTGTTCCAGAACTGACATCCTGAAACTATACTATCTCACTCTGTACCCTTTCCTACTTCCAGGCTCCACTCCCTTACTCTAGTTCCAGGGACCTGCTCTCCCTCCCCCCTCCCCTTTTTCCTTCAAATTTAACAGCTCCTCCTGGATTCACTCTGAAGTCTTTATCCAGCCTAGATTCTACAATGTATAACTTGGATTACTACTTTGTCCTTCTGCAGTACCAGCCCATAAAAATCCAATCCTGAGCCACTCCAACCATCTGTTTTTCCCAAGACTACATCTCCAGAGCTAACAAAAACCACACAAGTGAGTAAATTAGTACCAGCATACACTGATGGTACATCATGCTTGTCTGAATGCTGCATGGCAACCCATGGTGGTTCCTGATCAGCTTCCTCTCCCATTCCTCTGAATGACCATTTCACACCTTTCCCAATCTCCTCAAGCCTCTTCTATTATACTTTTAGCTGACCATAAAATATAAAATATACAGCAGATCATGTCTCTCCTCCTTACAGCTGCCCACAATGCCTTACATAATCTCCTCCCTTTCCCTCTCTGAATGCATCCCCTACTCTCACTGCTCACTCTGCTTTAGCCACACAAGCCCCCTTGCAGCTCTTCCAACATGCTAAAAAGGCTCCTGCCTTAAGAATTATGCACTAGCTGTTTCCTTTGCTAGGAAGTCTTTCCAGGTTAGCATTGCTAACTCATTTGCTTCCTACAAGTCTTTGTTCAAATGGCACCAGCTCTGTGAGGCCTACTTTGACTGTTCTACTTAAAATTGCAACACTGCTCCAATCCTCCCCTCCCCTCCAGCCCTGATATCCCTATTTTCCTTATCTTGCTCCATTTGTTTCTTTTTTCATAGCACTTATCTTCCTGTATAGTTTACTTATTTATTGTTTACTACTTATGGTCTCACAAGGTCAGAGTTGGGTTTTTATTTTCCTGTTTTGTTCACTGCTGCATCCCAGGTGCCTACAACAAAGGCTGGCAGGCAAATAAGAGGTACTCAATACATATTTAATAAATAAACAATTAGATAAAGCTAACTCTCTCTTCCCTTTAAAAATGAACCAAAGTTATGAGGGGTGATTTTTCTCACCTTCAGCTTTCCCCTTTCAGAATGACCTGCATCCACACCCACCCAAGAATCCATTAACTCCTTCCTCAGAAAAGAAACTGTCCCTATATTCAAAAGTCTGCCCTCCACTTGTATTGTGAGCGAACATCATCTTGTTTTCGACTCTGCTCAACCATATTTTCCTTGTAGTTTTTACTGCTGTTCTCATTCCTGGACTTCAACTGACCTCTCCTCTGGCTTCTTTTCCTTCAGTATATTGATATGTCATTAAGAAAATAGGTTCCTTTGTAATATCTGCCCAATTTCCAATTATCCTCACTGCATTCTAGAATCCCCAGTTCAGTAGCAGCAGCTCCTACTTTAATTTCTGACCCACAGAGAAGAGCAATCATAGGACTCTTCACGGATGCTGGAGCTCCTCTCACAAACTTACTCCTCAAAATCATGGTGAAATCACCTTCAAAGGTAGGTGAGCAGGTCTTACATGACAAATCCACTCTATCATTCCAGTATTCCTAAGCCTTTAAATCCTTTCCTCTATGGTATACCAAGGCAGGTTTGGCATTTTCAAAGGTGAGCACAGGTCACCTTTGGTCCATGTTTCAGCCACACAACCAAACTGTTAGAGCCCTTTCTAACCCCTCAAGCTATACCAGTGAATCCAGAATCTGCTTAGTAGTCCTGTATCAATAAACTCGGCCTGATCTAACTTTACGTTTCTGCCACAACTGTTCCACACTTCTGATATCCATCCCCACACATATTCCCCAGATACCTGTGGAAATTTTTTTTAAAAATTCATTTAAGAGTGCAGCACACCTCTTCATGGGTCACACTTTGTAGCTGATCCTTGGGGTCCTGCTGAAACTTAAGTTTAGTTATAGGTTTAGAAGCAAGTAAGAGTGGTAGGGGTAGTTCTTGCGCAGAATCAGCAATATCTTGCAAGGCAATTACCTCAGGAAAGGTCATCACAGGTTCTTCAGTCATAGCAGGTTAACTTCCTCAAACAGGTGGCAAAAAAGACTGATCAAAATATAGGGGCTCAGGACCCTATTCCAAATTTATGGATCTCATTCCTTCCCAATCAATGTCCTCATTTTAACAGCAGACACCCTGTTAGATTGGGGATTCATTTTGCATTATAATTCAGCCACTTTGCAGGATGAGCTCTGGGTTTGGTTTTCAGCAATCTCAGCTCTGCAGCTCAGGGGAGAAGAATTTCTTTAGAGAAGACACAGAAAGTTTCAGGTCAGTTATGCAGAGCTGGAGCTGGGTATTTGAAGGCCTGAGCTCATCCGCCTCTTCTCCACTTTTTCCAGGAGTTAGGAGCAACTGGTCAGTCTCATTAGACTTGTTAATTTGACAAAAGTGTTTTAAGTCATCAAATACATGGTCATCCAGAACCCTGTCTTTTGTAAGTATTTAAGTAGGGGTACCCCAGTAGTGATATTTTGTGTATCTCTATTGCCACATCACACCCTGGACTATAAGTGCCCTTTACCACAGGGAGTAGCCATCAGTGCCTTTAAATCTAATCAGATTCGGGAACCAATTACAGGAATACCATACCCAACTAGATAACTCATTCTTTAAAAATAAAATTGTTTTAAAATGGATTTTAGACAGAGGAAGGGAGAGAGAGAAAAACATGGATTTGTTGTTCCACTTATTTATGCATTCATTGGTTTTTTCTTGTATGTGCCCTGACTGGGGGATTGTCCTGCACAGATAACTCATTCTCTCTCTCTTTTTTTTAGTATGTTTTTATTGATTTGAGAGAGGGAGAGGGAGGAAGAGAGGAAGGAATGAAGGGAGGGAGAGAAGGAGAGAGGGGGAGGGAGAGAGAGAAACACTGCCTCTCTTATGCACCCTAACCAGGGTTCAAACCTGCAACCTGGCCATGTGCCCTGACGTGGAATCGAACGGGCAACCTTTTGATGCATGGGAATGACACTCAACCAACTGAGTTACACTGACCAGGGCAGATTCTGTTCCTCTAGAACCACTCTCAGTACCAAAATCTGACTCAGATAGGGTTCTCCAGAGACACAGAACCAACAGGAGAAAATATATGCATATACCTACCTACCTCTCTTTATATAAATAAATATTTCTATCTATTAGAAATCTATTAGGTTATTTATCAAAGATACAGATTTATTTTAAGGAACTGGCTCACACACTTGTGGGGCTAACAACTCTGAAAATGTGTAGGGCAGATTTGCAAGCTGGAAACACAGGAAGAAACTGATGCTGCAATCTTGAGGAAGAATTTTTTTTTTTTCTTGAGACACTTCAGTTTGAAATTTAGACCTTCAATTGATTTGATAAGGTTCATGCACATTATTGAGGGTGATCTTTACTTAAAGTCAATTGATTTTAGATGTTAATCAAAATACCACCACAGTAACACTCATTTAAATAATTAGGTACTATAGCTTAGTTAACATATAAAACGAATTACTACACATTATAAACTTAAATATTTCTCAACAGAATCTTACTTTCAACTATAGAAAAAACCTTTTAAACAGAAATATCTTATGTGCTCCAAACGGCAGTGAAATTTTAGTAGGGGCACTTTGTGAGTGGACTGGAGGCACAGTCCTTCCTCCTAGACTTTTTGGAGAAACAAACCTTCCATAAACTACTTTTCCTTCCTACCTCCAAGAATATCATTTTTAGGAAGCTATAACATTGTATCTATATTTTAAAAAGTGTTTATGTTTCAAAAATGTGATCTTCAACTCTACAACAGAAATCACACTTTAAAATTGCAAGTCAGAGTGTTCTCACTTTAAGAACTAATGACTTAAAAAGAGGGATGGTATCTACTGAATCTGTTGCTTGCCTTTACTCTGACCAGAAAGCTTACAAGTTGCTACCTTCATCTTCTCTCACTGACAAAGTATAACCCAAACCAGGAGAAAGCCAAACCAGGTGCTGTGAGTGGGTGGATAATGGGCCAAATAATCAAAACAGCACATAAAGAAATTTTATAAAGGGTTGAAATAATTGTCTGTCCTTTTTTTAAAAATTGATTTTTAAAAACCTTTCTTGGCAATTCATTCATTCAATTAGCACCACTATGTGCCAGGAACAGGTTAAATCCCTAAACGAAATGATGATCCTGTCTTGCTGGATCTTATCCAACTATTTTTTTCCTGAACATTAAACATTAAGCATCAAGCATTAAGAATTATCAAAATATTTTCTGAAAATCTATTATGTGTCAACTTCTAGTTTTGAGTTTGGCTTTCTAGGAGGCACTGTTTCATTACTAGCATAGAGTCTGATCTCTGAAGCTAGACTGCCTGGGTCCAAATCCTAGTTCCCCTAATTCCCAGATGCATGACCTTGGCCAAGTTATTTAACCTTCACCTATAACACAAAAATAATCATAACAACTATCCCACTGAATTATGTAAGAATTAATTGAGTTCAAATGTGTAAAGCACTTAATCTGGCTGGCACACAGAGATACTAAAATATTAGCTATTTTAATTTTAATTCAATTTCCAGAAAAACAAATATTGTACATGTAATAATGGAAGAAATAACACCAACAGTGACTTTTAAAACATTTTTTCTGGTCCATTTACTCCCTCCATTATTACTACTTTCAAGAGTTCTATTCTCAACTGAATTTACATGACTTCCAGTTAAGCTTTATAAAAACTAAAAATGTGAGCTCTATATATCACACACACAACATCAATCCGTGGTGGAGTTTGTATAAACACATAGGAAGAAGCTTTTAATCTAATGAGAAAATTTTAAAAAATAATAAAATTAACTCATTTTCCCTAAAATTACAACTGCAATTATCACAAGAAACTTTAGCATCAGAACCAGCAAATATGGACTATGTAGTTGCCTATTTCTAATGCCTGGATGTGTAAATAGTATGTTCAGTCTCTTACACCTATATGTTTGTCAATATACATGAACTGAAGTTAATTCTCAACCTCGCTCAATGAATATAATAAAAATACAGTCACCTAAAACTGATAGTTCATTTTCATTTGTTAAAAATAGGCCTCATTCATTCTTGGTCCAAAGTTTATAGGGGTCAACAACCTCAGAAGGTTAATGGCCACAATTTAGAAGTTACTGGACTGCAAAGGAAGTACATGCCACAAATGTTGCCTTCTCCAAAGCAAAGCCTACTCATTAATATAACTGCCCTTACTGACAAGTAGGCAGGCTAGTAAAACACAGTTTCAGAGCTGCTTTTAAAGGGATCAGTTTTGGTAAAGTATAATTCAAGACGAGTTGCAAATGTGACCACACTTTTACACCCTTAAGGCGGGGAGGTGCTGAGGCACAATCAAGTTAATATGCACGCACGTCCATGATGATCTCAGTCCACAGGTTCGGTTTTGACCCCAGTCTCAAGCTGAAACCTTTCAACTATGGGGTTTTCCAGTTTCATGAGAGTAGGTGCCTTCGATTCTCCAGGGGAAAGCTGGGGATGGACGAAGAAAAGTGTTGTCTCCCCCAACCATCCCACGTCAAAGTCCAGACAACATAGAAAATACTACACTACGAGGCTTTGCCAAGGGTAGGTTAGCGCTGCCCCTTCCTCCAGACTCGGACAGCCGAGAAAGGCCTCCCCGGAGGGAGTATGGCTGCGCTTCCCAAATACGGGGGTAGGGAAGGCTCTGCCAGTCTCTCAGGAGACGATGTTGCCCAGACCCCTCCTCAGCAGGCTTCCGAGGGAGGGAGAGCAGGGGGTGAAGGGTCACAGAGCAGAAAGCCAGAAAACAGTCCCAAAGGCAGGGTTGCCAGGACACTGGGGGTCAGAGAAGGGCGGGGATGACCTCTTTCGGCCGCGGGGGGTGGCAGGGCGGGCAAGCGTGGACGACCCCCGCTCGGCGGGCGGATCTCCGCCGCAGCCCGAGGAATCCAGGGCCCGGAGGTGGTCGCGTCCGCTCCCCGCCGCGCACCGGGTTGAAGGTGCCCTCTCCACCCGTCCCGCCGCCCTCAAAGGTCTTGGGCCCAGGCTACCTCTTGGGACGCTGAGGCCGCCGCCGCTTCCCGCCGCCCAGGCCGGACCACAGCTCCTCAGCCGCCACGGCGACGTCACTCAACAGAGCGACCTGGCCAAGAGTGGGTCAGGGCGCTAGAACCCGCGGGGCTCCAGCGGACGCCCCCTCCCAACACCCGCAGCCCCACCAGCCGCGCCCACTAGCAACGTGCTCGCGGCTGCCCGAGCCGCCAGGCGCGTCCCGAGCACGCCGCTGCGCGCAGCACGACGGGACTCGTAGTTTCCGCGCGAAGGTCGCGGGCGCGCCGCTCGCCGCCCACAGCTGCGTCACGTGACCAGCGCACTCCCGGAAGTGGCGTAACTCCACGAGCGTGGCGCGGCTCACCGCTTCCGAAAACAGAACCGTGAGTGGCGGTATTGGTGAGTGTGGCGGCTGGAGCTTCGGCCCTTCCTTTCTTTGTGTTTGGGTCCTGCGCCGCCATGGAGGTGGAAGGGGCGCTCCGGCTCCTGAGATGAGCTCGCTTTGTCGTAGCCTTGTGCTTTCAGTGTCCTTCGCGAGGGGTTTATTGTGCCCTCAGCGCTGAGCAAAATGGGCAACACTTGCGGGAGCCGGCGGGCGGTGTTGCCCCTGCAGACCCTGCGAGTCGGGGTCGGGAGAAGCCGGGAGAGCTGCATAGGCCGCAAGTTCAGGGCCGCGCCGAGAGGGCGGGCTAGGGAGGCCGTGTCAGATGCGAAGTAGAGTCTGTGTGTCTTGAGCGGCGCGTCAGAAACCTGAGCCGGAGGTTGGGTTAAGAGCTAGGCCGCGTCGGTGACGAAAGAAAGAGGGTGAACTTATCTGAAAAATTCCCATTCTCGCGAAAATGCCTTGTCGCGCCTTCCCGGGCCCTCGAGGTGACCCGGTCTGGCCGGCGAGTCGGGAGGCAGAGCTTATCCTGATTGAGCCGAAGGCCGGCGTCCTGGCGCGCAGCTCGCTTGTGCTTTGAGGAACTGAAATGACGGAGCCGGCTTGCCTTAGAGGTGCCTGGAAAGCCAGGTCGAAATGTCTGTTTGGTCGTTTTATTGCATATCCGACTCTCCGATGTCGGTTGACTCTTTTCCGTGAGCTCCCTCCTCCACGATTCTGAAGGGCAACACTCTTGCGTTTCGAGTTTATTCATTATTGCACTTGGACGTTCTGTTTCAAACATTCTCACCCATTTCTGCTGTCGTTCCGAATTTTTTTTTGTCATTTATTCTGACCGAATTGATTGTTTTTATGACATCTCATCTGTGGAAGTAGAGTTGCCCATATAAACTTCACACCTGTATTCCCAATACAAATTTCAGGTGTTAATTACAGCTCAAATGGTAAATCACTTTGGCTTATTTCAATTTAAAACCCATTTCTGTTCATTTTTAGGAAATAAATAGCACAGAGGAGAAGATAGGGATTTGGTCATTTTAAATAGTCATTCTGAAAATTACTTTTTTGGGTGAACACCCCCCCCCCCCCATTCAGCTCCTCCTATTTTGGAATATCTTAGTATTTTGTTACCTCAAACCTTGGGCAATGATAGTTCCTATCCCTTGAAACCTTTCTCAGTTTATAGTGACTTGTTTTTATCCATGCCCTTAAGCCACTTTATTTCTTATTAGTACTACCACATTAGCATATTCAGAAATTGCTTTACTCAAGACTCCCCCTTTGCCCTTCATAACTGTCAGGTTTGAACTTACAGAATCTCCCTGATTATTTTACTTCTGCTCGCCCTTGTCCATTTGTTTCGAATAATACAGCCTAAGGTTTGAATAGTGGTAAGCTTCTTGAACAGTAATTCACACAGTGCTTCATTGAGCTCCCCTGTGGTAGGAGTTGAGTAAATTTGTTAAGTGACAGTAAATGGATCACCATACCACTTCCTGTCCAATAGATAGTTCACTTATTTCCCTTCCAATCCCATTAGGCCTAAGAACATTTGAAAGAGACTTAATGGTTATTAACTTTCAGGCTGAGTCTTGAAACTTCTTGTCCAAAGCTACTCTCTTCACTTTCTACCTAATTCTGACTCCTGTTGCGAAACAGGGATTTCAGAAGTCAACTGAAAGTTCCTATACTTTTCTTGTTCTTTGTGACCTTAGTGTCCCTGGGTTTGTTTTTTTCAACGTCTCCAGGGCAAAATAAATACCTAGCACTACTACTCATAAGTAGTTTAGTCCAGAGAATTTAAGTATTTATATCCTAGCAACTTTAGTTAATAATACACAAACTGAAAGAAAAAAATAATATTTGTGTTTAATTTTTAGTTAACCATGAGTCCTTACTAATGGAATCTGTGTACCTGTTGAGTTCTGTACAACTTATCAAGCCTTGACATAAGATTCGACATCACCAGCTTCATTTTCTGTTTAACTAATTTTCTTCAGTGCCACAAAAATCTCAGCTTCACAAAATTATGATGTCATTGAAAGGGATGTAGTGCAATCTACTCAGCTGAAACTGTGCTCTACTTGAACCTGTATCTGTGATATCTTCCAGATATCAGATGTCATTATGCTTCCCTTAAAATTTTAGAATATCCTGCTGTGCCTGTGTAAGTTTGTTTTAGTGCCCAGCACACAATTTGGGAACCAGGGCTATAGAGTAAGGATCAGAATAAAAAAGGAACTTGTATGCGCCCACTTCATTTGTCAGTTTTAATGCCAGTAGTGACTTTTATGGGTAAGATTGTTAGAAGTGTTTGGGGTTATAGTTAGTACTCCCACATTAGTATATTAAAGAATTCATATTACTATATATTAATTAACATTGTTTTCATGAGATCTTTTTAAAACACCTAGTTGATCACTGAAATTAAATGGTTAGCTTCTGGTTAAAATTCTTTTAAAGTGTTTATAAGTAATATCAAATTTTTACCATTTCAGTGTTCATTCATGAAATTTTACCATCTATTTAAGTAATTAAAAATGGAAAGTTCTGCAAAAGCAGAGGAAGGAGAACAGATCTCCCTTGAAGAAGCAAAAGTATCAACAAATTCAGTAACAGAGTCTTCATTCAGTACAAATGAAAACACAACCACTCCTGGGACTGGGCTTTTTGAAAAGGCTCCTACCTGTGGGCAAGTAGACACCCCCCAAAAAAGAAAAATGGAGTTTGCAGATGATCTTGTAAAAGAGAGTTCCAGCTGTGGGGAAGACACTCCATCCAAGAAAAGGAAACTTGATGCTGAAATTGTCTTAGAGGAAAAAGGTTCAGGTGAAGGCATTTCAAGGAAAAGAATGGAATCCGATGAACCTTCTCCTGCAGATGGCACTCAGAAAAAGAGAAAAAGAGAACTTGAAGATGTTTCTGAAAAGCAGAAAGTATGTGGAATGTATTTTATTCATAATGAAATATGTCAAATTGAAATGTGGAGCAGCTGTGAAATAATACTGGTTTTTACATAACCTCAGTAACTTCAGAATGTTCTTTTTTTTATTGTATTAAGATAGAGTAAGCTTTTAACTCTTGTACTTTGATAGTTTTATTTAGGTAAAACTGCTAATGAGATCATTTTTATGGTATCAGAACTCTTATTTGACTAGAAACTTGAAAGCTAGGTTTTATAGTTTGTTTTTTCTTAGAGTTTAAAAAAGACAAGAGTATGAGGTCCAGATGATTTACCTTTTTTCATTTTTTATTAGGTGTTTATCTCTTTTTGTATCTGAAGTAGTATCACTCAAAATGATAAATTTCAAAATCATACCCAGCTTTACATTCCTTTTTTAATGCAGTTTCTTTAATTATATTGTTTCAACTTCTTGTTTGGGTAGTTACAATTTTAGCTAGTGGATGCAGAAGCCTGATATTTAGCAGAGATACTATAGAGCAAGGAATAGCAAGTCATTTTCATCTGGGAATACCATGTTGTGAAGGAATCTGAGACAAAATCTAGATTTGGAGGGAAAGAGAGCTTCAATGAATGAGTAAAATTCTGCATTGACCAGGAAGAGGAGTGCACTTAGATAGGCTAAGCATTTGTCATTAGTGGAGTGTGAATCCTTGTAGCAGAGAGGAGCTTGTATTATAAACTTAGTTTTCAAACTTCAACTAGCAGTGAAAATCTCAAGTAAAAATCTTAAACTTGAGCCTGATACATAAAATAGGTAACAGATGAACCACTGTGGTTGAACAGGAAACCCCTGTACCTACCATGGGATTTTTGCAGAATGTGTAGGGCCTTAAGTAGGGAGCACAAATTGAAAATGTTGAATTAGATTAATAGCAAATAATAGTAGGAATCACTGACACTGAGCATAGCCTATTGAGTTTAAACCTCTTTGTGTGTATGATCTCATGTAGTGGTCACAACTATTTTATAATTATAATTTATTCCTATTTTATGTTCTGGTAGGAATCCATCCACTGACTGGCATTTATTGAACTGAATAAATCAGAACTCTGGAAGAGTACTTGTTTTATTAAAACATTGGTACCAAAATTATACAGATGAAAGATCAAAATGAAAAATTTAAATCTAGAGATATATTTAAAAATAGGGAAGGGGGAAACTATAATTAGTAGGATTTCTGTTAATGCCATTGTTTAATGTAATTTCAGTAGTATTTTATCCTTATATAGGTCAGATGCTCTTTTAGATGTATTTCTGCCATGTTCTAATCCTTAATTTTGTTCCATTCTCTCATCTTCAGAATTTAGAAGAAGGGCACAGCTCAACAGTGGCTGCCCACTACAATGAACTTCAGGAAGTTGGTTTGGAGAAGCGTAGCCAAAGTCGTATTTTTTACCTAAGAAATTTTAATAATTGGATGAAAAGCGTCCTCATTGGTATGATTTTTTTTTTTAATTTATAGTTTGGAATTTTTTATTTCAGTTTATGTCTCATTTTTCCCCTTAAATGGTTAAATATATACCACGTTGCCAGATCATTAATTTTTGTTCATTTAATTATCAAATCTTGGCTTTATGAAACTGGACCCAGAACTAAAAGTAGTCCTTTGAGATAAATTCTTTTTGTATTTACTTTTGGTTGAGTGTTTAATGGATATTAAGTTGAAAAGTTAACCAGGCTTCAAAAGGTAGTGTGCTCCTTTTATACTTAGAGTTAATGCTATTAATGCTATTAAGTAATTATTCTATTTTACTCTAATAGTTTTGAGGCATTGACATACTGTTGGATTAAACATTCAGGTTCCATTAAGTCAAGGAAATTGGCAGAATCATGACTTTTTATTTCAAGGTCTATAATGAGTTGGTAAAGATCATGTTTATTGATTTTCCATTGAACTTACTTTTCTTGTATGGTGTTTGAAGAGAAAATGCACTTTATGTTAACGATTAATGAAGACATTCAACTTTTTGGATCCAGCATTTTATCTATGGAAACTCACCTTTGAAATTAAAAATGAAGTCAGTGGAGGAAATATGATTCAGGATATATTTATTGCATTGTATATCTAGTACATCAAGTAGACTATTACATGAGTTTAAGATTTTAAAAAGCCAGTGTATTTTGAAGGTTTTCTCAGTATGGTTTTTGTTTTTTTTAAAGCCAGTCTTAGGAAAAATGAAAATGCTTTCTTGATTACACTGGAAAGAAAGTGCTAATTGTGGATACTTTCTACTAAGTTTGATGATAACTTACTAACTTTTAGAAATAAATTAGACATTGAGTAGTATTAAGAGTAGAAACTAAAGTCATTTTTTCAAACACATTTTGGTATTATTTATCTCATTTTTGTTTTTAATCATGTTTTAGTATAAAAATATGATTTATTTGACTCTGCCAGGTGTCAGCTAGGGTAGTTAAGTGAGTGTCAGTTTTCTTTTCACTTTTTTTTTAAGGTTAATATTATTTGTAGCTTATACTTTTAAGGTAATCTTTGGACCTTAGTCCTAATTTATTTTCTCCTGCTTTTCTTCTGCAGATCCAATAATGCAGATAACTTATTATTGGTTTTTTTTAATGATGTTTCATTTATTCGTGTATTTATTCATTAAAAGACTTAAGTCAGACTTAGCAGAAATTTATCTCAGTATATTCATGGTATTTTCCTTCTTCAGCTGTTTCAGCAACTCTCTCAGTGGGTGCTTTGCCATCTGCACTTGCCTTTCTGGTCCTAATGCAATCTTGTGGTCTATTCAAGCTCCCTCTGGCTTTTTTCTTTCTCTTCACAACATCCATTCTTTGTTGTTCATTTTCTCTTTCTTGTTGGTGCTTATAGCTTAGTAAATAGTTGAGTACTATTCATAAATGTGATGAAGATATCTTTGAATAATGTTTCATGATTTCTCTCATTAGTTTTACTTGTATGGAAATAAAGAGGTTTTATAGTAGTTATTTTTTACTCTTTCAATATTATTTTTATGCTATTTCTTAAGATAGTAGAAAGTTAAATATGGAACACTTGCACTTCTGAAATTACTTTAAGATCCTATGGACAGTGAAAGGCAAGCATTTATACAGAATATGCTAGCAATCAAAATAATACACATGAAATAGAAAGTGTTAAACTCAGAGTGATAAAGACAGAAAGAGTAGATCTAGGACATAGTAGTGTATCAAGTTTTAGAATTGCTGAATATTTCAGTTGTCTAAGAATATTAAGATGCCTATAACTGATATTTGAAGCATTTCGCTATTGATATATGGGGACCTACTGATATTATTTGTTGGCTTCTAGTGTGATTTGGTAGATTGGGATGAAAGATTCCATTTTTTACTTCAGAGTGTTTAAGAATTCTGATAGTAAAATATAGGGGTATGTATAGTTTTTTGACTAGTTCTTGTATTTTTTTTTGGTAGTAAACCTGACATCTTTTATGACAATCAAGCACTCTTATTCCATACTTATTTTGATTAACTTAGGTGTATAATAAGCTAAACACTTAGCTTTGGAAAGAGAAAACTATAAAAATTATGAATTATAAGTTTTTCTCTTATCATGAATAATTGTGAGTCTTCTTGTATTAATTAGAATTTAAAATGTCTGCTATTTAATGTTGAGTCAGATTTGAAAGTAATCTTCAAAAACCTGTCTTAACTTTCTAAAATACCAGATACATGCCTTTTCATCTTTAATGCTACAGGATCAAGTTAATTAACTCTTAGCCATATTTTGAAACATTTACCATAAGTGATGAATTACATGAAATTCATCAAATGAAAATATAATAGTTCATATTACATGTTAGACAGAAGTTAATAGGTTATTATGGGCAACAGTTTATGCTTTAGTAAAAATGTAGATCTTCTATTATGTCTTATTTCTCTGTTTTAGGGGAATTTTTGGAAAAGCTGCGACAGAAAAAAAAACGTGACATTACAGTTTTGGACCTGGGATGTGGTAAAGGTGGAGATTTGCTCAAGTGGAAAAAGGGAAGAATTAACAAGCTAGTTTGTACTGGTAAGATAAACAATGGTGTCTAAAAGAGTAATTTGTGTTCAGTGAGGGAAATGAAAAATAAGATGGGCTCATCAAAATGACACTAAAGTATTTTATTTCAGGATATTGGGGGGTTGTGCCTGACATGGGTGTTTTTAAAATGAGACGTTACTGATGGTGTTATACTATAGTTAGTCAGCCTAGAATAACTTGTCCTTCCTAAAAGGAAGCAGGCAATCAAAGGTGATTAGAGTCATGTCTAGATACAAACTTGAAAAGATGGAGCAGTTTCATCATCAAAAAGAATAGTGATTACAGTGAATTGAAACTCACCAAATAAAGGAAAAAAGTTTTATTATTCACCCTTAGAGGTTGCTGCGAAACTTACTCATTATTCTGAAATTCATAAATTAAGAGGGAGAGCAGGGATTGAGTATGTTTCCTACCCTATGGGAACCATATTTCAAGGTAACCAAATGGCCGAAAAGGAAAATTTCTCTTTATTGAAAAATAATAATGAATAAATGCAGAAGGAATGATGAAAATCACAATTTTTCCACCTTGATGAAATAATGGATGAAAGCAACAATCATAAACAGATGCTAAAGCTATTAAAGTTGAAAGCAACTTAACGGAATGAATTAAGCAACTGAACCCCTGGTCAGTCAGCACAGAAGTGGAACAAGCAAGCATGTTCTTCCCAGTGTGACGAGTAATAGGAAGTGCATAGTATTACCTGCGAAGTATTGCCCAAATTGGCACTTCTCAAATTTTTTGCTTTTAAGACCACTGTAAACTCTTAAAAGTGCTTGAGGATCCCAGAACGCTTTTGTGTATGTGGTTATAGCAATTAATTATAGTAATTAAAACAATTCAAAAAATATTTTTAATCCATTAAAAAAACATTTAGTGAGAAGACTGGCATTTAAAAAATATTTTTGCAGGTCCCTTTAGCGTCTGGAATAATAGACAACTGGATTCTCACATCCATTTCTGCATTCAGTATGTTGTGATTTGTTATTTTATTTGATAAGTAGTTATAAAATGCAGGAGTATTTGAATAGCCTTTTCAGATAGGATATTCATCTTGGATATTACATCAAAACTTGACAAGTTCCTTAAAGGTCCACAGTGTGGAATCTGAAACCATATTGATGAACTTTTCATAATCTGTTACATTTAATTCCATTGGTTTATCTTGCACTTTGAATGGCTGTTTTGTCACGTGAGATTTTGTAATATTTGGAAAATAATGTTCAATAATGTTACGCAGATCTTCTCTATGTTGATACCAAGAAATCACATTTGTTTACTATCACCACCAATTGGAGAAGTAATGGCAAGATATCCAGCCCATAGTGGTAGAAATAAGTTTTACTGAATTGTAACTTTCACTTGAAAGCTCAAATTTTGTCATTGGTAAAAAATATGTACATTGTTTTTCTCAAAGTGACAGGCTCACTTTGTATATTTTCAAGAAAATGTCTGCCACATTACCATGTCTGAATAACCAGTTTGTCTGTCAATGGTTCTTTTGAGTGAAAACAATTTTCTATGAAAAAATTGGCCAGTCAGCTCACAACGCAGTCACACAAGTCCTGTTCAGACTTTTGTTATATAGTAGAAATGTTTTTGTTACTATCTGTTTCATCACATAGAATATTAAAAAGATGTATTCAAGAGCCAAGATTTAATAAAATTAATTTTTACTGCTTTATCAAGGATATTCTTAAATGAAATTGACTTTTTCCCCATGCTAGTTTTGTAGTGCTGAAGAATGTAAGTATTACCGGTACCATTAAGTGCCACTACCTTATATTCATGATAAGGTGCCGGCATTTTATCCACTGTTGCTTTTGTTCCATCAGTGCAAATCTTAACACAGGGAAAAGGACAAATAACATTTTATTAAGAAAATATAAATTTGTTAATTCCAAAACTGGGCATACAGTGTTAGGTTTTATAATTCAAATTGGAATCTAAACTTTCTGCTTTTAACTTTGAATAAGCTTTTAAAAATCATTATAGAATTTTTCTGTTATAGGTATCTATTTAGAAAGCTTATAGCATCTTTTCAAAAATAATAGGGCATTTACATTGCAACAAAAACCTCTTTTGTTTTGAAGGAAATAGAACCTTTTTGCTTATACTAAAGCTAGATTTCATTTGAAAGTTTATCCCTTGAGGTTAATCTGTGGATTTGTGCCATTTTTGCTTTACATTTTGCTCTCTCTGTGGGTGTTTGTTGACAGTTACTAACACCCCTTCCCCTTCCAGATATTGCTGATGTTTCTGTCAAACAGTGTCAGCAGCGGTATGAGGACCTGAAAAATCGTCGTGATAATGAATATGTTTTCAATGCAGAATTTATAACTGCTGATAGTTCAAAGGTACAGTGTTTTTTTTTAATTTGTCAATTTATTTTTTATATATTTAGTTTAGGTAAATGATTTGTTTTAAAAATTAGCTTTTTTAAAAAATGTGTTCTGAAATTTAAAAACCTTCTGACGCGTTTTCAGTTTCAGCTGGAAATTCTATCATGATCAATTTTTTAATGATCTCAGTACTTCTGAGAATTTTTTGCTTTTAATAATTTAAACTTTTGAAATCACTTGTTGCTTTTCCATTTGGAGAATATTTATTTTCCAGTGTTTTGAATTAGAATGGAATTTATGTTTTGTTCACCTTGTAATTTATGAATGTAGTTTCCCAACATACAAAGGTCTGGTTTTTTTTCAGCTTCTGTTTCTGAATTGCTTAACAACTATGAAGTTTAAGAACTACTGAGACACTTGAGTGGTGAAAGTCTTACCTTGAACTTTATGTTCTTTATGTGACTTGTTAGCTCATTAAGCTATTAGAGATATTTTTAATCATCCTACCCGTGTTGTTAGCAGTTTTGAAAGTGAGAGGGGAAGTGGGAGTATACTGCTAGAATACTACCACTTTTAAAGGTTGGAAACCTTTAAAAATAGTAGTGTATTTTTTTCTAAATGTCCCTAAGGCCAGCTTTGTGGGATTTTTTTAACCCAAGTTATTATTCAATGTCACTTTATTTAGCTTCCAAGTAAAGCCAAATAAAAGGATCAACTCCTTTAAATGTCATATTTTTAACATGATTTCAGAATCCCTAGTTTTTTAAAATTACTATGAAAATGGGAATAAAATTTCTAGTGAACAAGAATGAAAAAATGATTTCATTAAGAACCTTGTTATACGTGAGAGAAAGGATAGGTCAGTTGGAGGGTATTTCCACTTTTATTTTAAGGACCCTAATTCTATAAATTAATTTATTAAAAATCTTTTATGTTGTACTTTAACATATTTACCCATTTTAATTTGCTTTAGGAACTTCTGATTGACAAATTTCATGACCCAGAGATGCGCTTTGACATCTGCAGTTGTCAGTTTGTCTGTCATTACTCGTTTGAGTCCTATGAGCAGGCTGACATGATGCTCAGAAATGCTTGCGACAGGCTTAACCCTGGAGGCTATTTTATAGGTACCACTCCCAATAGCTTTGAACTGATGTAAGTACTTTCAAATTATATTGTGGTTTACAGTAAACTCAGTATTAAGCTTATTTTAAAGTAGCAGTGTTTATCAGAGAGCTTTTATAAAACACACCTTGTTGATCTTAAAATTGCTAAACGTTTTGATAATGTATTTGAGTAGATACTCAGAATTTAAGTTCAAAAGACAGATTTACACATGAACCTTTAAAACATCTTAATGTGTAAGTTGGAGGCTGATGTTATATCCAGCCAAAGGTGGTGGTGCTGACAAGCTACAGATCAGATTCCAAGGCACAGAGACTTAATTGTCATAATAATGAACCCTACTTTCCAGCCTAATTTTATTATTAGTGCGATTGTTAATCATCTTTTTGTATATTGCTTCTTAAAAGTATCTCAAATTCTATTAAAAAGCTAATCAGCCCTGGCCGGTGTGGTTCAATGGTTAGAGCATTGGCCTGCAGACGTAAGGGCTATGGGTTCGATTTCCAGTCAAGGGCATGTACTTGGATTGCACGTTGGATCCCTGGCCTGGTCCAGGCATGTGGGGAGGCAACCAGTCAACGTGTCTCTCTCACACTGATGTTATTGATGTTTCTCTCTCTCTTTCTCTCTCTCTTTCTCCCCCCTCCTCTCCCTCTTCCCCTCTCTCTCCCTTCTTCCTTCCCTCCCTTGCACTCTCTCTCATAAATCAGTGGAAAAAATATCCTCTGAAGAGGATTAACAACAACAAAAAAGCTAATCGCTAATCAATTGTCTTTTTAAAATTGCATCATGTGGTTTTTTCACATGCATAAACTGATCAAAATAAATCTGGGCTAATAACAAGTTTAATCTTTTTATTTTGGTTTGGGGAAAACCATTATAGAAGACGCCTTGAAGCTTCAGAAACGGAGTCATTTGGAAATGAAATATATACTGTGAAATTTCAGAAGAAAGGAGATTATCCTTTATTTGGCTGCAAATATGACTTCCACTTGGAAGGTGTTGTGGATGTCCCAGAATTTTTGGTCTATTTTCCGTTACTAAATGAGTAAGAATGTTATTAATCTGTTACTATTCTCTTTTTGCCTTCAGAGAGGAAAAGGGGGTGGTGGTATCTGTATTTCTAGTCATTCTTTATTTTATAGGGGACCCAAAAGAAAAATATAACCTTGTTTAAAAAAAAAAAAAAAGACCTAAAATCCAGGCAGGGTTGATGCCATAGGTCTCTTACAGCGTTACTTAGTTTTCTTTTATTCCTGGAATTATTTTATCTTTTAGGTAAGAAAGGGAGTCTGTTACCTTCAACTTGTGGCAAAAAATACCTGGCATTACAAATAGCAAAAGATTTTTTTAAAATAACTGCTAATAATTTGGCAATATCAAATGAATCCTTCTTTTGACAGGGATGGATATTAAAAGTTGTTTTACATTTCCCTATAGTCCTGAAATCGCCTATGTTTCAGGCAATGTTGATAATAAAATCCTGATTCAGGAATTCATTCACTCATGTACCTGAATTCCTAGGAGTCCTGGGGACTCTATATACACAGGGAAAGTGGGGGTACCAGACTTATCAGGTAAGGCTTCAAGGCCATATGAGATACCTTGGTCTTGGGGTTTTTCTTGGTAGGGAGAGTAAAAGAGTCAACTTAAATCTAGGCCATATCACAGCTGACCAAATTTCATTTCCTACCTTTATAAACAAAAGTCTTTTTAACTGGGGAGGAAAACAGAGATTTATTGTCTGCTTACTTTTGGTTGGTGATTATTTGAACTTGTCTCAGTCAGCTGGTAAAATTATGGGTATTGGATTTTCAGGAGTTCTATAATACATATAATGAACATATAAAATGTAAGATATATAATACATTTTATATGTTAAGTAGAGTGTGACAGAACATGAGAAAAATATTTTGCACAATTTTATAAATATAAACTAAAATTAAAAATTTTAAATGACATTTTTGTTCTTAAAATTGGTAAACTTTTGGGGAATGTTACTGCTCTTCAGCTTTATAATATAAGAAAGTAAACATTTTCATTGTTTCATATGTTTAATATGTTATCTTGATGTTTTCAATTAACAAAGTTGGTGATTTCAGTTAACTTTATTTTAGTCCTAAGCAAGCACTAGCAATCTTTTCTACTTCATTTGCCTAATAATGATAGATGTATAAAGTCACAAGTCATTGCTTTAATATCTGAATTTATTGAATAGGTATTCATTTTGTGAGACAGATTCCAACAGTGCATAGGGATTTTTGAGATGCCCTTTTGCCATTTCATTAAGAATTGAACAAAAATATAATTAGCTTTCATATGGCAAACCTATTCAGGTTGGTCAAACTGAGTTTCAGTTCTTTGTCATTATATTTCTTGGGTGTAAAGCTTCGTTTTATTTCTAAAAGCTTAATTTGGAGATTTATGATAGAAAAGGAACTGACTAGAGTAGAAGAGATTTTTATCTTTACTCATGTTGTCTTTCCAAGGAGGGATAATTTAAATTATAGGGAATCCTGCCTTACATACGTCCTTTACATACAAATCCCAGTGGCCCTCATATGTTTCTCTTCATCCTGCCCTCTCGACTGTCACCTCACAAGCCCTCAGGGTTTTTTCAGGGGTTTCTTTTTCCCTGTTTTCCTTTTCTTCTTTCCCTGCTGCCTGGAATCATCCATATGCTCCCTCATATTGTCTACAAATAGGTAGTTATAAACTTTGGCAAATGGAGTGGGGGGAGAAAAACCACACAGAGTGTAATAGGGAAACCTAATGTAATTGAGGATTTAAGGAAACCATCTGTGAAGAAGTAATGTTTAAGTCAAGATCTGAAGGATGAATATGAGTTGGCCAGTTAAAGACTAGAATGAAGACTATTCCAGGCACAAGGGACAAGTATGTATGAGGGACTCGAAGTGGGAAAGAAGTTGGCTAGCTCAAGATGCTGAAGGCAAGCTATTGAAGTACAATTTATAGTTTAATGGAGAGGGTGTAGTGGCATGTTGAATACAGTGGGCAGTGGAGAGAGGGAGATAACATGGAGAATTCCCAGGATTTCTGCGTGAATCATTAGAGAAATTTACTAAAAGAGCAAAGGTTGGCAGAGAAACAATCTAGTGGGGTTCAGCCTTGGACATGGGAAGTTAGAGAGTGCCTATGCCACATCCTGGTGGAGATTTCCAGTAAGCAGTGGAATAAATGAGGGACAGAAGAGCGAGCTGAGCACTGATGGCTGTTTGCATGCTGGGTAAAATCGGGGGAGTGAAAATGAGTAAAGGCTCTGGGCCAAGCCCTTCAGAACCTTAAAATTTAGAAGTTGGGTAGAAGAAACCTGTGAAACAAACTAAAGAAGCAACCCAAGATGTATGATAAAAATTAATAGTGTCTATGTCTTGTCATAGAACCCAAGAGAGGAAGGATATTTTAAGAAGGAAGTTGGCAGCTGTTTTCAATACTGCTGTAAGGAATAAAGTTAAATAAAAGGGATTCTATAGAAAAGTGTTCCTGATAGCTTTTTATTCCCATAATCTTTCATTTTGCTTCCTGACCCATTTGTGACATTAATAGAGAGCTAGCTCCCTGTGACCCACTGAGATTTGGAAGGCATATTTTCTTGTAGGCATGGCTAGTGGTATGTAGCTCATCATTTATTTTGCATAATTTTATTGTGAATATAGGGTGTCCCAAAAAATGTATACATACTTTGAATAATTATAAAGGCAGTGTTTATTAAAATACATTTTATTTTTAAAATGTAATGGAATCTACAGACATAGTGTGTGTGTATACATTTTGAGGGGATACCCTGTATATGATAGCTTTTTAATTTAAGTCCAGAAGATGTCACTGTTGTGTGAAAGTAAGCTATTGAGAAATTACAGATACTTTAGAAGCCTTTTCATTACATAATCTTTTTTTGGACAGAATGGTGAAGAAGTACAATATGAAACTAGTCTACAAAAGAACATTCCTGGAATTCTATGAAGAAAAGATTAAGAACAATGAAAATAAAACGCTGTTAAAACGAATGCAGGCCCTGGAGGTAAGTATTTTGAAACAGTGTACAAATTCCAAGTTATGGTAAACTTTTTTGGCTGCTTCTGAGATTCTTTTCAAGGCCATGTAGATACTTAATATTTATATAAATTGCACAGATTATTTATAGCTACTCAGGCTCTTCAGCACCTAGGACAGAACTTGGTACAAAAACTTCCCTGGTTAGGTAGGTGCTCAGTAAATACTTGAATGAACATGTGATGCTGTCATCAGATTTTATTTTCTAGATAGTAATTCTTTAAAATAAAATTTCTCACCCTCAGGACTATTGGAATTTTGGACTGGATAATTCTTTGTTATAGGAGCTGTTCTGTGCACTGTAGAATGTTCAACAGCATCCCTGGCCTCTACACACTAGATGCCAGTAGGACCCCTACCCCCAGTTGTGACAGCCAAAAATGTCTCTAGACATTGACAGATATCCCCTGGGGTTCAAAATCATCCCCAGTTGAGAACCACTTCTTTACAGTAATGCCTTTTTGTTAATTGGTAATTTTAAAACCTTGGCCAGGGTCAAGACAATTTCATACTGTGTATAATTTTGCTCTTTATGACTGTCAAGCAAGATTCCGGTCTTTAGACTCTATTGGTACTGAGACCTGCTTTAACTCCTGGACTCCTCTCTGTTTCCCCTACTGCAGTAGTGAAGTTAGTCTATACAGGCTTTAAACACAGTATACAGCCATTAATTAACTAGTTTTTCTTACGTATTTTGTCAGTGTTTAATTGGATAGATACAGAATAGTCAAGGAGCCTTTTTGTTACTGATTAGTGATCATAATAATCGAGTAGTCATTAAATTTCTTTAGAGAGTTTATTCAATTTAGAATATTTTAAAAGTATTTTAAGCATACTCTGTTTATCCTCATAATTACCTCATGAAGTAGGCAAAAAAAGTAGGCAAGCTACTTTTTCTATTTTTAAATAGACAGCCTTAGGCTCAGATATGATAAATGGCTTGTTTGGGGTCACATGGCTATTAACATTCAGATTTTCTTCAGTTTTTATAGGTGATACTCCAACAAAAGTCTCCTATTGTAGATGCATCTCTTCCCCTCTCCCCTGATTTTGAGTGGGAGGGTCACCTTTAAATCCTAAATTGTCTTTTAAAACCACTAAAATGTTATATTCGTCTTTGGTTACATTTCTTGTGTTTTAGAATTAGGAATGTTTGTATTTGTTTTATATTTTTGTTTGTTTTGAGGGAAAGGAGGAAACTAGAAAAAGTGTGTGCTTAAGTGGTCACACCACACACAAACATTCCGTTAGTATATCGTCCTTACTTGGTACTTTGCATGGACAGTGGTCAGTTACTTATACATTCTCTTTGAATGTGGGTAATGAATTGATTTGTGTAACAAATTGATTTATTCAAAAATATATGTAGACAGTGGGATATGGGGTAAGGTCTCCTTTCTTTAAGGATCTTGTGGTGCATTAAGGAGATAAACAAATAATTCAGTACAATGTAAGAACTGCAGTAATGAAGAAGTAATAAAGTGCAGTGAGTATATAAGAGGGCCTTTTGGAAGAAAGTAGACTGTAAGAGTTAAGGCAGAGAAGCATGAGAGAGCAGAGAATGTCTGAGGAAGTACTGATCACTCAGTATTTCTTAGCACAGTAGGTCTCCAGTCTTCTCCCCCATTAATGCGCTTGAGGATATGACCTATCACTGTGGCTATCTAGGGACATACATGAACAGTAATAGTGTGTAGTTTGAAAAAGTTTTTTGTTTTTTCCTACTTCTTCACCAGGTCACTTTTATAGGCCTGTAAAGGACTGTGAGTGGGAGAGGACATGAGAGAGTGAGAACATGACTAGGTAGTGTGGTTTGGAGGGGTGTTAAGACCGGAGGCAGAAAGAGCAGTCAGGATGCTATTTTATTGCTTTGGTCCAGGTCAGATTTTAAATGGATCTGTTTTCTGATGTTTGCTATAAAAGGTCATTTCCTAAAGCCGTCAGCCTTCAGCTGGCCCAGAGTTTCAGCAGTAGAACCAGTACAACTTTGCTCTGCTCTCCTGGAGCAGTGTAGCAGATGGAAGGAAGAATGAAAAGACATAAGCCAAGGAACTATAGTTATAAAGTCCTGACACCTGTTTTCTTTTTTCTCACCTGGAAACAGTTCTGGAAAGGTAACTGCTTTGAGGGGAGACACTGAATAGGATGTGTACATTTTAGCAAATTTAGAAAAAACAGTTTTGCAGCTTTATAATCATGTTGTTTGGGCTTTTAAAATGATCAACAGGGGAGTAAAACTAGGTGTTTGTTGACAGGGAAATAATCACAAGAAGTAGTCTTATTACACTGATAAGATGGAGAAAAAATTTACAACAGAATAGTTTGGCTGACATTCAAATTAAGGTTTTGAAGCTTTGTGATGCAATGAAACTGCAAGATGTGGATTGAAGGTTCAGAAGAACTTAGTGATTGCAAGCGATGTTTCTTAGATCTTGTGTTAAAGTGCAGTAAAGAGTATAGTTGCTAATGGTAACTATGGAAATCCAGAAAGCCAAATACTTTTTAAACAGCAAACAAATAGCTAAATTTTATTGCCTGTGCTCACTGTAGGATATTTATAAAGAAAAAGGAAAAAGAAGATAGGCAAGTAGACATTCCCAGATCATTTTCTTCAAAATTCATCAGGGACATCTAGGCCTAAAGTTGTTTCTTGCTGGCTGGTTTGTTTTAAGAAGACAGACATTATAAAGAATATATAATTTTATAGAGTAGATAGTGGTTATAGTAAATTTTCTATGTAATTTATATTTTAATTTACATGTATTTACAAAGCACTAACCGTAGTATAAAGATAAATTAGTTAAAATGGATTATAAGTAGTGCTCGAGGTAATTTGAATAAGCATTTGGTCAGCATACCCTTAAAAACACCTGTTTTTGAAGGATCTCCTACCCTTTGGGACAGCATGGATGGAACTGGAGAGTATCATGCTAAGCGAAATAAGCCAGTCAGAGAAGGACAAGTACCGCATGATCTCCCTCATATGTGGAATATAATAAACAAAATAAACTGATAAACAAAATAGATCCAGAGACATAGAAGCATGGAACAGATTGAGGGATCTCAGAGGGAAGGCAGGGATGGGGGAGTGGATGGGGAGAGATTAATCAAAGAATTTATTTACTTAACATGCATAACCCATGGACACAGACATTGGTATGGGGAAGGCCGGGGGCAGGGTGGACGTAGGGTGGAGGAGATCAGTGAGGGGAAAAAGGGGGACATCTGTAATATTTTCAACAATAAAGATAAATTTTAAAAAACACACAAAAACTTTTTTTTTCTCTTTTTTTTGTGTGTGTCGCCCCTCTTCAGATTCTTATGGGAATGTGGAGATGCCTATGTTTTGGAACCTGGATTATTTTCCTTGTCCTGTTAAACTCACGGGGTTCTCCATTGACGAGTTTTTCATTTGTATTGTTTATAATTGCTGTTCTGCCTTCCATGGCTCTTAAATAGCTATAATGCTCAAATTACTCTTTAGCTCGTTTGATAATACCTTCCTTCAGCTTTGTGTTGTAACAGAAAAAGCCTTTGGCTGGGAGGGAAATGCCAGTGTTTTCTGCTATGTGGTTCTTGGTGGTGATTAAATGATATAGTTTAGTCCAACTTGAAGTAGTCTGATTATGATCAGAGTTCATCGTAGCAGCTGCCTTGCTAACAGATGATGCCTGCCACCCATTTCATTTTTCAGATTTCACATGTATATGTAGTTTGTCTTCCTCAAGTAATACTTCAGGATTATTGTATTAATTATTTTATTTCAGTGATTTAGTATGTTTAATTCTGAACCGTAAACTTCAGTGTGATATTGTAACAAGGAGTTTCACTTGCTTCCCTAGCCATATCCTGCAAATGAGAATTCCAAACTTGCATCCGAAAAGGTGGATGACTATGAACATGCAGCACAGTACATGAAGAACAGTCAAGTAAGGTTACCTTTGGTAAGTTTTCATCTTTTAACATATTTTATTAAAAATGAAAAAAAGCTTATGGAAATTTAGGAAGTTATTTCACTGGTTTACAGAACTTGGATTTACTGAGTTACAAATCAGATACATATTAATCTGTTTCACCTAAGTTATGATGACTTTTTATAACCATAGAATATAGAATAAAATGTACTTCAGTGAACTGAGAATGGAGTGCTATATATGAAGCAGTAAAGGTGGGGGAAAGTTAATAGGCTTGGTTTGAGTTTCCTTGCTATATCATCTTAACCTAGGCACTGCTAACCCACAATGTTCCACAGATAAAATTCAGGACTCATAAACTTAGATGGTGAAAAATTAATTTTCATTTTCATTGACTTCTACATGGAGGTTCACATTTTCTCTTACTGTGAATGCAACAATACCACAGTGGTATTATCTGTAGCTGTGATTTTGTCATTAATAGAAATTACAGATTTTTGCATAACACATTTCTGCTGACATCTTAGAATATTGTTGACATTCATCATTTCTTCAAAATTACAGTACTTGCTAGAATTGCCACTGTCTTACTAATCGTTGCATTATTAGATCAAAACGTTTTTTTAATATTTTGATAACCATTTTAAATATAATTTATTTTCTTTGCATGATATGTACTTTATTTGGTGGTTTCTTTGTAAAACCATAAAGATTTTATGTTTTGAGATAGGTATTTTTACTTTTTTACTTTCCAAGTTAAATATACAAGATAGATGCTTTTTCTATATACACACACTTACACACACACACACACACACACACACACACACACAGATGAATACCCTCTTTACACAAATTCACCCTTTAGTTGAGAATCAGTAGTTTAGAGGATTTGGCAGGAATGCGAAAGTGTTGAGGAGATGGTGTCAAAGGTTAAAGGTTGATTTGTTTTATATGTTCAGATCACAATAATATTTACAGTAATTTGTATGTATATTTATAGCAAATATAGGGTTGTTTGGACACGTCTGCGCATTACTGAAAAATAAGTGCATATATATATATATATATACATATACAGTTGACCCTTGAACAATGTGGGAGTCAGCAGCATTGACCCCTTGCACAGTTGAAAATCCATGTATAACTTGATTCTCCCCAAATTTAACTACTAATAGCCTACTATTGACCAAAGCCTTACAGAGAACATAAACAGTTAATTAACACATATTTTATTTGTTAAATGTATTATATAAAGTAAGCCAGAAAAAAGGAAATGTTCTTAAAATCACAAGGAAAACACATTTACAGTATTTATTGAAATAAATCCACATATAAGTGGACCCATGCAGTTCAAACCTGTGTTGTTCAAAGGTCAACTGTACTTCCATATTCAATCTGAAATTTTCTTTTTCTTTTTCTTTTTTTTTTTTTTTTTTTATAATTTTAGGGAACCTTAAGTAAATCAGAATGGGAAGCTACAAGTGAGTATATCATCAGTGTAGATTTACTGACATTTTCAAAGATTGTCTCAAAGTGATCATTAAAATCTGAAAACTTGAGAATTTTTCTGACGCATATTAGGTTGTGTGTATATGTACTTATGTTTATGCAAAATCCCTATTTATGTCCAATTCCTCCCTTTTGCATAGCTCTTTAGTGCCAAGAGGAAATATGTGCAGAATGTTGCTTAATATAAACTTTTACGAACATTCTTAAACATTTTCGTTGCCTACTCATCAACTACATAGCCACTGTATTTGCTGTCTTTACCTAGGTTTCTATTGGAAATTTTGGCTTATAGAACACTCCCATGTACTTTGTTTGATTTTGGCCACTCTGATGTTGACAGTGAAGGCATAATAAATACTAGAACATTAAGTGAAGGAGCACTGAGCGGATATTTTAGAGGGGTGGGAACTGGCCTGCCATGGAGATGTTCTAAAGTGAGGTACTGGTCTTTGGAAGAGAAGTCAGAGGCCTGGCAAATCTGTGAAGTCCTGTGGTTCTTCAGCAAGTGGATGCTGAGAAGTCAGTTCCCAGAGCCTCACTGTTAAGATCATAATACATACCTTTATGTGGTTGCCCTGAGGACTTAAAAGGTAGTTCCCACTGTTCACTTAAGTACTTGTTGATTATGTTGAAGGCATAAGTAGTGCTCAAAGACAAGCCATTTGATAAACATTGAGTGTTGAGTTAAAGTTCTATGAAAGGCTTTAGGGGATAAAAAAATAAACAGGTTATAATCTCTGCCTTCCAGAAGTGTACGATCTAATGGAAGAAACAGACACAAATAAATGCACTAGCTGGGCAAACAGTTTTAAGTGCTAAAGTTACTGTAATGGGAAAAATAGGTGAAGGAGAGGTTAATGAAAACTAGTGAACCTGAGCAATAATAATACTTGATATTATCGAGTGTTTCACATGTACCCAGGCACTATTTTAAGCTTTTCCTATGTGTTCTAACTCAATCCTCACAACTTTATGAGTAGACTACTATTTATTGTATCTACTTTTCACAGGTGAGAAAGCAGTTAAATAACTTGGTTAAGGTTGCAGAGCAATCCACGTGTTCCCTACTCATAACCATGGCTCATGGAAGGCCACATGGAAGGAAAATGTCCTAGGATTTGCCGAATTGGATAGAGAGGGAAAGGAAAGAAGACAAATCGGGCTGACATTTTGAGCTTGTCTCAGAATATTGGCACCCTTAGCAATGGGATTGGGAGCTGTGTCAGAGACACACTCTTCTTTGACGCCTGAGATGTGTGCACAAACTTACACATTTCACTGCTATCCCCAAATTGGAGACAGCACAGGTATCTTAGATGTGCCACCAGGCCCGGAGTACATCGTAAGGGCAAACAGCTTTGGTCGAAGGCCTTGATGATGTGATGGCTATAGTTTATAGCTGTATTTTTATATTATTTGTAGACTTTAGTGATAACATATAAATGAATTAGATAGCCCCGGACAGTTGAGAGGGGCTAGAGATGTGAAAGGTAATATAAAAGTAGCAATGGCCAAATTGCAGCCAGGATCTAGCTCTCGGGATCACTCAGCTCTTTGATAAGGTGCACTATATTCTAAACTGAAGGGCTTTGTGCTCTGGAAAGTATCTTGCCTGGTGTCACAGTCTAATAAAAGTAAGAAGTTATAGTTTGAACTCCTACTGGTCTAATCATTAAGCACTTAATACCCCAGCCTGCTGCTCCTCTAGAAGATGCTTTAAATGTGAAAGTAGAGAATTGTTGCTGATTGCTTTTAGAAGTGGTTCAAGATTTGTTTCTTTAAATTCCAATTGAAATGCCTGTGCAAAAGGCATTTTATATGAGTGAGACTTTTAGAATGTTTGCATTAGGAAGGAAAGTTACAATTGCTTCTCTGAAATCAGACACTGCATTTTAGTGGTTTTAAATGACCCTCAATGATGAAAGCACAGAACTGAGGGTTGTTTGCAGTAGGTATAGTATAGGTGTTTGGGGGTGGATTGGGCAGGGTCACACTGCTGAGGGATCAAGAGGCTGTTACGTGGTCTGCCATCCTTCATATGTTCCCCGCTCAAAAATTAACTCGAGAAGTGAGGACTCCAAGTTATGTGGCCTGTTTTTGCTGGTTGAATGAATGTCCTAACATACACCCTGAACATCCTTGTGATGTTCTGAGGATTTGTCATCTTTTCAGGTATTTTCTTACCATAAAATCTGTTGGTATCATATTAAAAGATATTGTAGGTTTGAACTTCATTGTGATTCAGAATGGAGAACCTTAGATGCACTTAGATATCGTTGAGTTGCATACACATCAAACCAGGAAATTTTATGTAAGAGAGTACCCTTGGGGCTGAATTTGTGGAGGAATAGCACTGTTGGGGCCAGATTAATATCTCAAGTACCATGTAGCTTTTGGCTCATTTTTCTTACCAGACCCTACAACATAGTAATTCGGTCATTGGAATTTTAGCATGCATGTTATACATATTCCTTATAATTCTTCCTCTTAGTTTCTTTCTGAATATAAAACTTATTCTACCTATCTATATTGCTCTGGGTAAAAAAAAAAAAAAAAAAAAAAAGGTCTCAGGGGCTGTGATGTCACTGAATATTACTGTAAGTGGACATTTGTTTTCAAATAAACATCATATATAATCCCATATCAACTTTTTAAATGACTCAAAGTAATTAAGGAGCTCTTAGAAATAATAGATTTTTTTCTCATCAAAAGCTGCTTGAAGGCCTAAGACTTTTCACCAGATTGCAAATAGGATTGAGATTGTTTTGTTTTCCCTGAGGATATGAGAAACCAAACTCTAACTTTTACTTATTTTCTTTTTAGGTATTTACTTGGTTTTTGCATTTGAGAAGCAGCAGTGAGCACCAGAACAGCTGTATTCCATCTTACACAGACTTGAATGATCCACCTTAGATAGATTTGGCAACTTTTTGTTCATTTATTTTAACTATTTTAAATGTACAGATGCAGCCGGAAACTCCAGTGTATACATTAATATTTGCTGTCTGTGACAGATGAATTTTTGTGTGTGTATATAAGAATAAGTTGGGACCTTTGTCTTCAAAAAAAATCTATTTTTAATGTTCTGAGAATTCCATTTGTCTCTACTCTCTTAGTTCATAAAAATTATGACTTGTTAAAGCTGCTGAACTCTTTCCACCGTGCTCTGATTTGTTCAGTCTGTTTATAGTATTAAATTTATTACAGTTGTAGAATTGATGAGGGAGTGTAATGGTTTGCAAGTGTGTTCTCTCATTTTTTAGTTTTATATAGTGTTTTTCAAGATTAAATGGATTGTATTTCTGTACAATTGAACGTAAAGTGTTTAGTAGGTTTTGCTAAAGTTATAAGTTTAAAACTAAATTTTAGATGGTCATAATAGTTATTTACCAAGAATTTTAGCCAGTTGTTACATATTGTTATAAATAGTAACTACTTTATTTGCTAATATGGTACATTTCTGGAACTGGATTGAACATTTTGGATGCTAGCACAGAATTGCTTTAGATTTGGGGGATTTTCTCTCAAGAAATTCCTACCAGTTAACCTTTCTAGGTATCAAGAATGTAATTAGACTTACCTTGCTTCATTGAACAAAAATGCCATAGTTGTTTTTTCTCAAGACAGAGTGAAAACCCCTCCCATGGAAACCTGTTGCACATTACCCTCAGATTTAGATACAGAACTGCAATCGGAGGCAGTGACTGTACAAAGAAAGCTGACAGACTTCACATCTAACATCTCCTGTCTTAGATCTAGGTTACTGTCACTACGTGCTATAGATCTGTTACTCCTTTTGGCTCGGAAAGAAGCAGCAGTATCTGTTCCTCAATTATAATGTTGTACTTTGCATAGTATGATCCAGTGCCTCATCCCCATTCAGAATTTGTATTTGCCATTTCAGAACCATTACAGTCGGCTTTTTGCTTGACTACTCTTCCAAAACTGACAGCTAGGTGAGCTGTTGTCCTTACTTCACATCACTAGAAAACTTGCTAATTTTAGATGTAGTGAAAAACTTAAGAGAACAAAGCAGAGCAAGTATTGCATATTCTTTTAAAAATCATTTCTTTAAAGCATGTTTAAAAGACATGACCTTCTATAATCTGAGTACTTGTTTAAAAAGTGTAGTTCTCAATTTGTGTATATATATTATTCATGGTGTTGGAGTAGCAAATCTTTTAGCAAGAAACATGGGTTACCTGATTTCTGTTTCTTCTCCTGTCTGTCAATTTCCAAACTATTATCAGTTTACAAAAATTAAGTCTTTTTGCCTTAGTGGTGGTTGCCATAAGTCATTTGGGGAAATATGGTGGCTGCTGTTAGCTAGCTAAGGCGTTTGTAATGGTGCCGAGGAGGTGGAGATGGTGGGCTCTTAGTATTACATATCCAGGTTTATTTTAGTTCTGGAGGAAGTACCAGAAAGTATTGTGAAAGTTCACTAGAACATGTAAAGCTTCTTTATTATTTCCCATCACTATTCTCATTTAATGGTCTTAGTTAATTCTAAGCAAATGATAAAACATTTTTAGCCTCCTTTTGCTCTTTCCACTTCATGGGGAAAAGAAGAATCCCCGGAAGGATGGAGTAATTGTTGGTAATACTAAGCAGAGACAAAAGGAAGGTCCCTGGCCGTGGGTAGAGAGGAGCAGAAGAGATCCTGAATGGGTGGAGCAGGGCTCTGGGCTCTGAGTGAACTGTTGTGTGCAGGAGAGGCGCAGAGCCACACCTGAGCATGTGGAGTTCTGGAATTTGCCCTTTCCTTTGAGCTTTGTTGGCCTCATTGCCTTCTCTGCTCTTCCCTCCACTCTCCGATGTCTCTGCTATAATTAAGTAAGTGGTGACTCAAGAAGAAGCGTTAGGAAAAGGCAGCCCCTGCCCACCACCAAGGCCAAAGCTGGTAGGACTTAACACACACACGTCTACACACACACAAACACACAGTCTAAATATTTGGTGATTTTTCATTCAAGACTTGTAACTGTTAGGAAACTGAGGGATATGGCTTTTCACTGTCAGATCAGTGATGTGACATTCATGGGAATGGCTGCAGGGCACACCTGCCATTCAGTTTGTCCTCTGAGGATGAAAGTAGAAATGATCAAATTAGCCATTTGTGGAAAGAACACAACCTGAGATTGGAAGGACTGATCTAGGAACATGGTTGGATTGTGGTATAATCAAGAATGCTCAAGTTGAATAGTTTGGGCCTAGACCAGAATATGTTAAAGGAAAGACACTACGTAGCCATAGTGTTCAGGGAGAGAAACTGGCCATCTGCATTTAAGGGGGGCGGGTGTCCTAACCTACATACAGCAGGAAGCCTGCAAGTAGTAACTCTGCTCTGTCTGTGTCCACCAAGCCTCTGGTTCTAGTGTGACTCCCAAAGAAACTTGCCTTCAGGGAGGGAAGGCATTGAGAGAGACTTCGGCCTCTATTAACTAATCCTTGTAATTATCAGTAGTTTCCTGGCATACCCTCTCCCTAAACTTGGAAACTGAGGAAATATGAATACTGTCTAAATTTGTGTTAATAGCATTAATAGGGCATCAGAGCAGAGGTGTACAAAGGGAGACAGGCTTTGAGGCAGGGTGCAGTGTTGATCATTGGAGGCAGAGAAAGTGTCGGCTATCAGATGTTTAGTCCCATCAGCTCTTGGGAATTAGCTTATTGCCATTATGTTACTTTGATACGCCTTCAAGTATCCTTCTAACGAAGATTGGGCTTATGTAGGTGTGCCTTCAGGGAGAAGATGCAGTGTGAATATTCTAGTGCACATTCAGTAGAACATTACTTTTCACTGTTATAAAATGACTTTTTGTTGTCTACCTCAGGTTTTGTATGTATTATGAGCCAGTCACTGCCAAGGTCTCTGGGTTTTCAAAATAGAGGCCAGATCCAGAGACCAGGGCTGTATAAATAGAATAGGAAAATGCTTGTGGTGTTTACTGGCCCTTTGGTCAACTAGGAAGCGTAGGTGAACAATGTCATCACCTCCTTAGTTGCTGTTATATCAAATATTACACACCTCATAAGAAGCTTCTTCATTTTCCGCCCTCTGACAGAGCAACATTCCTGATTCTTTGAAGACAACAGATGCATTGGGTGCTACACTTATTTATTTAGTGATGGGCTAATTTAGCAGATATATATGGGGCTGGAGACAGCCAACTCCACCTTGTATCCTTAGTTCCTCTGCTCCCACTTAGCCCTGAAGCCTGTGTACCTGTTCCTACTGCAATACTGGGCAAGTATGGGACAACCAGGAGTACTCTCCTCAGTTTGCCTGGGGAGACATGGTGAGCCCCAAAACCCTCTGCTCCCTGAACTCCTGGGCCCTGCTTCCTTGGGGACAGCATACCTTGGATAAAGTCAAGTTAACAGCTAACATTAAGCTCCTACCTTACGTCAATCACTTTTCCAACTTTTATATGTAACTCTGATCCTTATAACAACTGTATGAAGTAAGGATAGGGGTAAGTCTATTTTAATGATGAGGAAACTGAGGCACAGAGCAGATACATACTTGCCCAAGGCAGAGCCAAGATTTGAACATCCCACATAACCCAGTCAGGCCTGCACTTCTATTGCATGTTATATTCCCCCAGGGGTGTAAAAAGGCTTAGATGACTCCTTGCTCATTCAAGCTGCAACTTGAAATGTTAACTATTGGGACACTCCATCCCTTTTGTTCAAAACTTAGATACTTATTCGAATGTTCCCTGAGATGAACATTTACTCCTGAGTAAGGCTTTGGGGCAGAGAGCAGGAGGACATTTGGGCTCTAGGGGACAAGGGGAAAAGTGAGTTAACAGGCTGGAAGGCAGTAGACTTGATTTCACGCTTTGGTAGACCTGCTCCTTTAGTCCGTATGTTAGTCAGCAAGGGGTGCCTCTGTTCCCCCTTCACCATTTGGAACTGGCAGGAGTGGGGAGTATAGCAAAGGGGAGAGGCCAAAGAATGAATCATTTCTTCATTCAGCTGATAATCCAGGCTAAGGCAAATCATTTTGTTTTAACTTTTTATTGAAGTGTAACTGATTTTTCACAAATGAAACACGTGAATACCATTGTACCCAGGTCAACAAACTTACCAGCACCCTGGAAACCTGTCATGTTCCTTTCCAGTTTCTACCTCCCCAAGGGTAACCACTATCATAGTTTCTAAGAGCATAGGTTAGTTTTGTCTGCTTTGGGACATTATACAAATAGAATCAAACATCATGTATTTTTTGTATTTGGCTTATTTGCTCAACATGGTGACATTTTTGTTGCATGTATTTGTTAATGGTTCTCATGGCTGTATAGTATTCCACCGCATGAATAAACCACGTATTATTTACCTGATGGATGTTTGGTTCATTTCCAGTTTGTGAACAGTTATTAACAGTATTGCTTCAATATCCTTGTACATGAATTTGGTACACATAGGAACACATTTCTGCCTAGGGGTGGAGTTGCAGGGTCGCATTTCATACAATGTTTTCAGCTTCACTGGTTACTGCCAGCCAGTTTTCCCAAGTTCAAATGTCCCACATTTCTGCCAGTACTTGATGGTGTCAGTCTTTTCCATTTTATTCTGGCAGGCATATAGCAGTATTTCAGCGTGGCTTTAGTTTCATCTCACTGATTATTAACAAGATTGAGTACTTTTCACACATGCTTATTGGTCTTTAAGTGTCCTCTTGTGAAATACCTGTTCAATTTCTCCCCCATTTTTCTATTGGGTGGACTATTTTTTTCTATTGTTGATTTTGAAAAATATATTTATTCGGGATACAAGTTCTTTGTTGAGTGTATTTAGTGAAAAGCTCTAAATTTTAATATAGTACAATTTACCAATGCAATTCATAGTTGGCATATTTTGCTTAACAAATGTTTGTCTACTCCAAGATTATGATTATGAAAACTACCAAATCCATACAAATTTGAGGTTGTCCTTTCTGCTTGTGAGATTTAGGATAAGAAAACTGCATTTAAGGACTTTAACAGTGATTTTTCACCCCAGATTGTTTCTGTTTCTTTGATTGTCCTTGGCTAACCTGGAATGCTGAAAGATGTTTTCTATAACATTTACCATTGTGTTGTTTATTAATCCTGCAAATGGTCTCCATTAGCAGTTGCCTGAAGCTTCTAACTTCCTTACATCTGGTCTTAAAGTTGACAGTGAACCCCCATACTTAAAATGAGCGAGTGGAATCATTAGCAACAGACAAACCCCTCAAACCTGGGCGTCTGGTGACTGAGGGTTATTAGCTGGGAAGCCTTCAAATTTTCCAGCACAGGGTAAAATCAGAGTCCCTCACCCCCTGTGGGTGCTCGGTAAATGATGCAAATGTGTAAACATTTCTGTCACCAGACTACACAGAATTGTGAAGTACTGTACATGCCATGCCTTTTCAATCTGGCCAAATTTGCTAATCCTTACCCAATTTTCAGTTCTTTCCGTTTAATATCTGGCCACAACTCTCCAAACTACTAGTTCTAAATTCCCTCCGTCCCTCCTGACTGTGGCTTGGAACTAAAGCCCCCTACCCAGACTCTGTCACTTCACAGCTGGTGCCTTCCCCAGGATCTGGGAGCCCTGGGAGCTGAAGGGAAAATGGCATTGTGTGGCAACAGGAAGCTGGGTCGAAGGGCAGGTTCTGAGACACTGGAGGTACAATTGGACAGTGACCAGATCATAGATGATAATAGAACTCTGACCCACAACCTCTGCAGTAACCAGCCCTGCCAGCCAAACCATAACCTCTGCAGTCATTGGCCCAGAATGGTCAGGACTTGGTCAGTGGCCTTGGGACCAATCAGAGCAAGCCAAATATGCCCCCCACCCCCCAACCAATCACAGAATACTGCTTCTGGTTAGCTCACCTTCAGTTTCCCAAGCCAGCGGCTTTCCAACACCACATACTGGTCATTCCTGTTTCACTCTAAAACTTGCCCAGTCCCCTGCCTGCTTGTGAGCATCTGCCGGATGCCTGCGATGGTGACTGACGCCCTTGCTCTAGCAAGCTCTGAGTTAATAGCCTCTGCTTGTTATTTGGGTGGCTTTCATGGATTTCCACAGCTCCCAGAAACTCGTATGGACTTAGGGAAAGTTATTGACTTCCCACATTGTTTGAGATGGCACTTGAACTGTATTTGTTCAAACATTAAAGAAAAGGTGGATTTGTGGTTTCAGCTCCAACATTTAAAGAACTTGAGCCCTCCTGCCTTTCTCTTGTCTACCTGTGTGATTCTATTAAGTCCACCAGATAACCTAGGATGATTTTTCCCATCTCCATATCCTTAGTCACACATCTGCCAAGTCTCTCTTGCCACATACAGTCCATACTCACGGGCTCTGGAAATGAGGATGTGGACATCTTTGGGGGCGGTGATGACATTAGTTATTCTGTCTACCACAGACATATGACCCAATGCTGGTTAATAAAATATAGGCAGGTCTACTTAGAGTTTTCTGGGAAAGGTTTTAGTCCCCAATAAAAAGTTTTATGAGAAGAAACTCCTCTTTTTCCCTGTCTTTGGACACAGTTTTGGGCAAAGGTGATACAGTGGCCATTTTGCAACCATGAGGGAGCAAGCCTAAGGACAAACACAAAAGACAAAGGTTGGATTCGTAAAATGTTGTTGAGCTGCTTGGTTAGCCTGCATTGGAACCACCTACCTCCAGACATCTTGCTTTATAAGTGTACTTAGGGGTCAAGGCAAGATCAAAATTTTATAAATATAATAGTAGACACTATGAAAGGGCCTCGTACATAATAAGTATTTATCTACATGGAGGCAAGACATAGTCTCCTTTAAATTAAAAAAGAAAAAATGCCATGGAGCAAGTTTTTAAAATGAGTGTGAGGTGAGTGTTCAGCCAAGGGACCTTGAACTAAGAGAGATTAAGGCCTCGGACAAGATAGACACCTATTTAGAAGTCCATTTGCCAGACTGGAATTGAAAAATTATTTGAGAAGACTATCCTGTCTCTCCATTAAATGGGTGATCTGGGACCCATCAGAGACATGAAAGCTTTATTGAATGCCTTTTCCAAGAGCTTGTTTGTAAGAAATAAATGGGTGTCTTGGTTATCAGTAATGCCTGTAACTCTGAAGGGAATGAGGAGTGTCTCAGCAAGGCTTTGTATTGTGGCCTTAGTACATCGTAGAGATGTGTGATTTTGATTTATATTGGCATATCTGTGAGATAGGCAATTTCCCAGAAGTTTATAGTAAATGTGAAGATGGGGCCATTTCTTGGCAGGGCATCTGGTGCTAGATGACTGCCTAATGTTTGGCCAAAGGTGGAAGGATGAGTCCCATCCTTTATCAGGGATACCCTGGCTAAGGAGAGTTCCATCACGTAGAATGGTTAGCTGTGCCACTTGTATTGTCCCCAACCTCCATTGCTGCTCACTCGGTTAAACCCAGGGGCTCCCTAGGTAGCCAGTGGGGTCTGAGGGAGGGGTGGCTCTTGTAGTACCATGACATTTGGCAAGGGACTGAGGACAGGGGAACCACCTTCTCTTGTACATGGAATATGCCAGGTTTGGATCCATCCTGTGTTAAGGAGGACTTGGTGACCGTGCCAAGCTTGTGGGTCGCTGTTTCCATTGCACAAACAATGGGCATCAGGGTCTGTGAGAGCCTCTGTTTTCAGGAAAGCCCAGTAGGTAGCCAGTCATTTGTTTTAATGGCGTATAGCATGTGACCAAGAGGAGCAGTTTCTTGCATTAAATGCCCTTGGGCAACTTATGGCCATTGTAAGTGGACCCGAGACTCCAGGCGGCCTAAGAGGAGGCTGCCAAAGCCTCAAGAGTGAAGCAGTTTTGGGGACACTAACAGGAGGGCCTGTTGTTCTTAATTTGGAAGTAAAATTTGTAAATGAAGAATATGTTGCCACCAGAACCCGAAAAGACTAGTAGATGTTGGATGTGTCCATAATGAGTGTGTCAAACAAATGTCCTCGGCGGGTGTCCTCCATGTAACGTTCTACCTGTGTTCCCGGAGAACGGCGGAGGCAGTGACCGTCTCACTTGCGACGGTTGTGCGCACCGGCTAAGCTGCTGAGCGCGTGGGGAGCCTGGCAAAGGAGTACTGGGCCCCTCCGGGAGGGAAGGCTCCCCAGGCGGCTGAGGGGCTGCGGAACAGTCACCGAGCGCAGCACATTAGCCAAATCTATCCGAGAAAGTATTTCCAGGTGGTTGATTGGATAGAAGCAGCAGTTCTGATAGTACAGTATTGGGTATTGAGTATGTGGCCTTAAGGGATGGGACCCACAGCATTAAGGTTGCGGTCATCCACCAAGAAGCACCATTTATTTTTTCCAGGTGTAAGGACAGGCAGACTTGGGCTGTCAAATGGAGAAGCAGTCAGGAAAATCACCCCTTTATTAATGAGATTTTCTATACCATACTGTTTTAATCCTTGAAGGCCCCGTTTTCTCAAACGACTCCTTTACGTTGGGTCATATTAACTATTTTAATTGGGCACCCATGGAATTTTATTTATCAAGTCAACTTGTAGGTACCAAAGACGCTTTAATTCCAACTTGTTATTCATTATATTGGAGCACCTATGCCCGCTATGAGATATTTTCGGGCAATCAGTACTATGAATATGGGAAATTTAGGCAAGGCTATACTTGAAGCATACCTATTTTTTCTCTATATTTAGCTACTTTCCTAAGATTACAGGGGATACAATGTTTAAATTTAGTGGCATTTACAGGTATAACTATAATTCGAGTATTTATTAAGTCCATGAAATTTTGTCAACTGTTGGGTGCTAGATATTTTTGTATTCCTTTATATATTTTAAATATTTTGAACTTTGTTCTTGGACTTAAGTTACTTGGAAAGAATGTGATCTTTCAGGTGTTGCTTTTCATTTCCTTTCCCTGGCATTGAGTTGCTTCCTCTCACATGTGTGTATCTCAGCTGCATTTTGAGGGGAGTCTGACGATTTCTAGGTACCTCTTTGTGTAGCAATCTCTTGTCTGGTATTTTGCCTTGAGAACTCTACTTGCTTTGACTCCTGTGTCTGCCTGATTCCTGACAGCTGACTGCCTGCCTCCGCAGACTCCTAACTGCTCTTCAACGGAGAGAGACTGCCTGTGTGCCCCTGCTCTGCACCACAGCCTCACAGCTCTCTCCAGGTAGTAAGTAAGCTCGTGGCAACCATAAGACTTACCTCTTCTGTTTGTCATCTCCCAGGAATCACTGTTCTTCGTTGCCTGATGTCCAGTGTCTTGAAAACCACTGTTTCTTATGTTTTGTCCAGATTCTAGTTGTTTTGAACAAGAGGTATATCCAATTCCTATTACTCCATTTTGGCTGGAAGAAAAAGCCATTATGTGAGTGGTTCTTGAAACCAACAATGGTTGAAGTACAGAGATTGCAGGTGATTTGCCTATTCAAAAAATTAGGCTAGTTTAAGGTTACCCCTAGTCTGGGGCAAAGATATTCTCGTTTATTATCATCAGACAGTGTGGGGGACTAGGAGAGACCATGCCCTCCATGAATAGTGCCTAACTGCAATGTGTTTTATCTGTGCACCTGTGGAAATACATCCCTCTGGAACACAGCACCCATTGGGTTTGTGTGAGTAGAAACATGGCATGGTGGTTTACTGGTAATCACTTCCCTGGGACTGATTCCCAGCTGCAGATTCCAACTTCTCTCAAGGCAGATTTCTCTCTGTTTAGTGGAGAAAAGAAAGATTGGGCTGAGGCGGCTTGGACATGAATGCTGATCCTTTCACTTAAAAACCATGTGGCCTTTGGCAAGTTATTTAACCATGAAAAGTCACTTACCCATCATTATTTCATTGTAAAATGATACTCTAACAATCTCATGAGGTTGTGTAAAAATAAAGAAAAAAAAGAAATGAAAGAGTGCTTTGAAAATTAGAAAGAATATAGCTATTTAAAATTTTTTTGTTGCTCTTTTGCAAAATAAAATTATCTCCACTGTCATTGATTTATATGCCAGAATTCCAAACACTACAGGGAGTGACAAAATGCTGGAAATGAATTATACTTATGTCACCCACACGAAGTTAATTTTTCCCCCCGCTTCCTTCATATTTTATTTAACAAACAAGCTGGGATTAGACTTTTTTTGGAGCATATGCTATTTGAAGAGAAGCAATTTATCAACATGTTAGATATTGAAATATATATAGGAAAAGGTATGTGTATTAAATTCAAAGAGAGCTGATTAAGAATCCTGGCCTCACCTCTTAGAAGCTGGGTGAGCTTGGTCAAATTTTGTATTTATTTGAAATTTAATTTTTTATATAGAATGGGGCTTATAATACCTACTTAATAGGACTGGAGTAGGGAGTAAATGAGTATCTATCTATCTATCATCTATCTATCTATCTATCTATCTATCTATCTATCTATCTATCTATCTATCTATCATCTATCTATCTATCTATCTATCTATCTATCTATCTATCTATCTATCTATATCTATCTATCATCTATCTATCTATCTATCTATCTATCTATCTATCTATCTATCTATCTATCTATCTATCTATCTATCTATCTATCTATATCTATCTATCATCTATCTATCTATCTATCTATCTATCTATCTATCTATCTATCTATCTATCTATCTATCTATCTATCATCTATCTATCTATCTATCATCTATCATCTATCTAGCATCATCATCATCATCATCTATTTATGTCTAATCTATTCATCCTCTATCTATAGACTGAGTTAATGACATATCGTAGATTCTTAGTAATGTTTATTGAGACATTAACATTTTGATAGTTGACAACTAATATTAAATTTAAAAGTTTTCACATCTTCATTCTTTTTTAATAATATTATATGTGTGTGTGTGTATTTAATCGTCACCCAAGGATATTTTCTCCATTGCTTTTCAAAGAAAGTGGAAGCGGGGAAGAGAGAGAGAGAGAGAGAGAGAAACCTGAATGTGAGAGAGACACATGGATTGGTTGCCTCCCGCATGCGCCCCGAGGGGGGCTGGAGATCGAGCCTGCAACCGAGGTGCCCTTGACCAGAATTGAACCAGAGACCCTTCAGTCCTCAGGCCGATGCTCCAACCACTGAGCCAAACCGGCCAGAGCTAATAACATATTTTTGAGATATAATTTACATGCCCTAAAATTTGCCCCTTTACAGAGTTGTGCAACCATAAACACTTTCTAACTTTAGAATATTTCATCACTCCAAAAAGGAACTCTGTACCCACAAGCAGTCACTCCACGTTGTCCCCTTTCCCCAGCACTTGGCAACCACTAATGTACTTTCTGTCTCTATAAATGTGCCTGCTCTGAACATTTCATATAATTGGAGTTGTGTACTATGTGGCTCTTTGTGACTTCCTGGGATTTTGATAGAAACTGTTCTGATTCTGTAGATCAATTTGAAGAGGAATACTATCTTAACAATATTTTGTGTTCCAATGCATGAAGATGGGTTGACTTTCCATTTATTCAGATTTTTCCCCCCAACAATATTTTGTAGTTGTCAATGTAAAATTCTTGCTTGTATATAGAAATACGATTGATTTTTGTATATCTTGTATGCTGAAACTTGGCTGAATTTATTTTTTAGTTCTAATAGCTTTTTAGTGGATTCTTTAGAATTTCTATGTATAAGAGCATGCCATCTGTTAACAAAGGTAGTTTTGCTTCTTGCTTTCCTATCTGAATGCCTTTTCTTTCTTTTACTTGCCTAATTGCCCTAATTAGAATCTCCAGTACAATTTTGAATAGAAATGGTAAGAGTAAGCATGTTTGCCTTGTTCATGCTCTTAAGGGCGAAAACATTCAGTCTTTCATCAAGTGTGATGTTAGCTGTGCGTTTTTCATAGTCGCCTTTAATGAGGTTGAGGATGCTTCCTTCTCTTCATAGTTAGGGGTGTGTGTGTGTGTTGAAACATAAAAGGGGGTTTTTCAAATGGTTTTTACCCATCTATGGACTTGATCATGTGATTTTCCCCCTTTTTTCTATTAATATGTTGTATTGCATTTATTGACTTTTATATTTTAAACCACTATTGTGTTCCTGGGATAAATCATACTTGGACATAATACATAATCTTAATATGCTGTTGACTGGTTTGCTAGTTTTTTGTTGAGGATTTTTGTGTCTGCATTAACAAGAAATGTTGTTCTGTGGTTTTTCTTATAATGTCTTTGTCTAGCCTTTTTCCCAGTACCATTTATTTTTCCTAGAATCTGGAGACAATTAACTGTAGCAAGATAGAGTTCAATACGATTTAAACCTCACTTTAGGTTCTTTAAACTACCTCAGTATTTTTAAATGTGAATTCACATTCCAGTAAAACTGGAAAACTAAAATTTGACATGCCAACAAATTCATTCGATATTGATGTAACTACAAGATTTTATATGTAACATGTAGACCTTAATATAACAGAATTTGGCCTTCATAAACTAGTGCACACATAAACAAAGTTAGTCTTTGCTTATCTGTCCTAAGCTATTCAGTGTTACACCAACAGAAGTCCTCCCATAGCTTTTCCTATGTAAACAGATGATTCCTCCCCTTAAGATAAATTATTATTGAAATTTCTACTTCTCCCTTAATTTCTGTCACTTTTGCTTCATGTATTTGGAGACTCCCTCGTGCATATGTGTTTATAGTTCTTATGTTACCCTGATAGATTGATGTCTTTATCATTGTAATACATCCTTTTTGTCTCTAGTAACAGTTTTCGTCTTAAATTCTATTTTGTCTGATATTAATATAACTACTACAATTTTCTTTTTTAACAGTTTCATTGAGCTATAACTCATGTACCATACAATTCACCCATTTAAAGTTTAAACTTTACTGATTTTTACTTTGTGCACAGACTGGTGCAATCTTCACCACAATCAACTTTCAAACATTTTCATACCCCCAAAAGAAAACCCATTCCATTAGCAGTCACTGCTCATTTCCCCCTCAATCCTTCCAGTCCTGTGCAGCCACTCTTATACTTTGTTTTATATAGATTTGCTTATTCTGGACATTTATATGAATAAAATCACACAACATGTCATCTTGTTTGCCTGGCTTCTTTCACTTAGCATAAGGTTTTCAAGATTCATCGGTGTTATAGCAAATATTAGTTCTTCATTCCTTTATTATTGTTGGCTTTTTTAATGTAAAAAACACATAACATAAAATTTACCATCTTAACTATTTTTAATTGTATAATATAATAGTGATAATTATATGCACATTGTGGTACAACAGATCTCTAGAACTTTTTTGTCTTGTAAAACTGAAAATCTATACTCATAAACAACAACTTTATTTTCTCCCTCCCCTGAGCCCCTGGCAATTACCATTATACTTTCTGTTTCTAAGAGTTTGATTACTTTAGATACCTGATATAAATTAAATCATACAGTATTTGTCTTTTTGTGACTGGTTTATTTTTATTTAGCATGATAAACAAAGTTTATTCATGTTGTAAAATGGACATAACAGAATTTCCTCCTTTTTGAAGGCTCAGTAATATTCCATTGTATATACCACATTTTCTTTATGAATAATGCCACAATAAACATAGGTGTGCAAATATATTTGTGAGATCCTGTTCTCAATTCTTTTCAATATATAACCAGAAGTGGGATTGCTGGATTATATAGTAACTCTATTTTTAATTTTTGAAGAATCTCCATACTGTTTTCCATAATGTTTGCACCATTTTAGATTCTCACCATCAATGCACAAGGGTTCTAATTTCTCTATATCCTTGCCAACACTTACAATTTTCTGTTTTTGTTTTTGTTTGTTTTTTATAGTGGCCATCTCAATGGATGTGAGGTGATATCTCAATGTGCTTTTGATTTTTATCTCCCTGATGATTAGTGATATGGAGCATCTTTTCATATGCCTGTTGGCCATTAGTATATCTTCTTTGGAGAAATGTCTCTTTAAGTCTATTTTAAAATCAGGTTAGTTGTTGTTGTTGAGCTCTAGTCCTTACATGTTATGGATGCTACTCCTTAGCATTATATGGATTGCAAGTACTTTCTCCCATTTTGTAGGTTGCCTGTTCATTTGTTGTTTCCTTTGCTGTGGGAAACTTTTTAAGTGTGATGTAGTCTTATTTGTCTATTGATTGCTTTCGTTGCCTGTGCTCTTGGTGTCATAGCCATGAAATCACTGCCAAATCCAAGGTCATGAATCTTTCCCCCATGTTTTACACTTCTAGGAATTTTATAGTTTCAGGTTCTACACTTAGGTCTTTAGCCCATTTTGAGTTAGTATGGTATAAGACAAGGCTTTATCTTTTTTCTTTTGCATGTAGGTATCCAGTTTTTCAGTACTGTTTGATAAAAAGAATCATATATTTCATTCCTTTTTATTGCCAAATAATATAACCTTGTATGACTGTATCAGCTTTTACTTATCCATTCTTCAGTTGAAGAACATTTAAATTGTTTTCACATTTGGGCTATTATGAATAATGTTTCCACAAACATTAGTATGCAAGTTTTTATGTGAACATTGTTTTCATTTCTCTTGGATTTATGCCTAGGAGTTGAATTGCTTGGTAGCTCTATGTTTAACCTTTGAGTAACTGTCAAACTGCTTTCCAAGTGGCCGCACCTATGATGGGTTTAATTTCTCCATATCTTCATCAACACACACACACAACCATCCAAATAAGTAAAAGTTGTAGTTCTGACTTGCATTTACCTAGTGATTAGTGTTGTTGAACAATCTTTTTACGTGCCTACTGGCCATTTGTAAATCATCTTTGGAGAAATTTCTATTAAAATCCTTTCTCCATTTTCCAACTGGATTATTTGTCTTTTGTCGTCGAATTGTAAGAGTTCTTTGTATACTAGATACTAGATCCTTAACAGATATATGATTTGCAGATATTCTTTCCAATTCTGTGGGTTGTCTTTTGATTCTCTTGACTATCTGCTTAGTTTTATAATTATTGCTTCAGGTGGTTGTCTTTTAAATCAGATAGGAAGAGAATTTTATAAGCAAAAATGCATTTATACTGTCTTTCATATTGACCTCTGTAGTTACCTTTACCAGTGCTCCTTATTTTTTCATGTGGATTTGAATTTACTTTGTAGTGTCCAATCGTTCCAGCCTGAAGAAATTCCTTTAGTATTTCTTATAGGGCAGGTCTGTTAGTAATACATTCATTTATTTTTTTTTTCTGGGATTGCCTTAACTTCTCATTGTTTAAAGAACACATTTTCAAGATAAAGAATTCTTTGTCGCTAGTCCTTTGATAGTCTCATCATCAGAATGTCAACCCACCTCCTTTTGGCCTCCATAGTTTCTGATAAGAAGCTGGCTGTTGATCTTATTGAAGATCCCTCACTCGTGACGTGCCCACCCCATCTGCTGCGCCAGCCCCCTTTGGCTTTCAACACTGTGACTATTGTGTTTCTAGCTGTTATTCTCTTGGCGTTTATACTACTTAGAGTTTGTTGAAGTTCTTCAATATGTGAAGTAATATTTTTTTTTAATTTTTGAATTGCTCAGCCATTATATTTTCAAATATTTTTGTCTCTTCTCTGTCCTTACTCTTTTTTCCCCTATTATGCATATATTAGTACACTTAATGGTGTCCCACGGACCTCTGAGACTCTTTATTTTCCTTCCTTTTTAAAAAATCTTTTTCGTTCCTCAGAGTAGATAATCTCAAAATTGGTCTATTTTCAAGTTCAGTGATTCTCTTTTAATGCTAGCTCAGATCTGCTTTTGAAATGGTCAAAAGCTCAGAAATAAGAGAAGCAAAACCCAATGAATCACCAAAGTAATAATTAGTAAATTTTATTGTGCATACATCAAAAAGACAGTTTGCAAACTGGGAGCTCTCAAACCAAAACTGAAATAAGATGTGGGTATATTGTTATAAGGCAGCTGATATAGTAATAAGACATTGCCTGTCTGTTCTTCACAGCGGTTGGCTATAATATTAGCATTTTTTAAAACAATAGGGAATTGGTCAATGGTTACATCATGTGAACCTTGGGAAACAGTTCGTGTTTTGCTTGTGATTTCCAGAGACCTAAGCAAGAAGTGACCCAGGTCAAGTTAGTTTTGCAAAAAATAAGCTAAATTAAGCTTTGCTTGTATGACTAAACTGGTTTTGCCAGCCTAAGGGATTTTCGTGGTTGATCTGTGTTTGTTTTTTATTTTAATAATACTCTCAAGTAAAATTTTAATTTTAGTTATCGTACTTTTAAATTCATAATTTATATTGGGTTATCTTTCTATAATTTCTATCTCTTTATTGATTGTGGTAGGCAGAATAACAGCCCCCTAAAGATACCCACATTTTAATCCCTATAACCTTTAAATATATTACCCTACATGGCCAAAGGGACTTTGTAGATGCGATTAAGTTATGGATCTGAGATGGGGAGATTATTCTGGATTATCCCGATGGGCCATTTTTCTTAAATAAATAAATCTTCCTTGGAACTGTTGCAAATCTCTGGTTAATTTTCAGAGTTGTGAAAATGTTTATTTGGCATTTATACCTAGCATCCTTATTGCTTTCATGAAGGAGCAGTTTTCTGAGGTCCTTACTGTGCCATTCTGAAAGTGCTTCCCCTACATCTTTATACTTGACAGGCCTGGAAAGAAGAGACTCAAGATTATTTACTGGTCAGATGCTATGAGAAAATCACGCTTTCCTTATTTTGAAGGCTGAAGGTTTCATGCTCTGAAATAGGTGTCGCCGTTGTGGATGAAAAAGGGGCCACACACTAAACCTGACAAGCTCAGCGGAGGCCTGCATGGTGGCCTTGCAAACTCAGAGACCTAAAGTAACCACATAGGTTGGTCTGAAATTTAAACTTTCTAACAAAAAGCAGATCATAGTGACCCGTCAAGGCCCGGGATCTTCCTGCCTGTCTCTTCTTTTGACCATCTGAGAACTCCACACTCTGCTGGTATTTCGATAGTATGTTAGACATGTGTCAGTTTTCTTTCTCAACTCCTATCTTTGTTAGTACTTCTCTTTTATTACATCTGGGTTATATAATCATTATTCTGGGCTTTCTCTCTTAATTGGACTATAAACTCCCTGAAGAAGAAATAGAGCTTCTTCATCTCTGTGCCCCTGATGAAACGCATCACCTGTTCTGCAGCAGGAGCCCTTGCTTGGAGAAAGGACAACTATTGAAATAGTGGTTTAACTCATAGGGGTCTGTGTTTTTTTACAGGTCATGAAACACCTACTCTGAAGTTATTCCCAAGATGAAGAGGTTTTTAATATGAGGAAATAGTTTTAAATATTACTCTTTTCTCTGGAAATGGCCTCCTCTTGATCTCTGTCTTCTGAAAATAGAAATTCATGTTAAGATGCTACATTATTTAACTGATCAATCTCAAGGTCATTTTACTCCGCAGGGGGCTCATACATTAATTGGAGAAGGGCATGACATTTTAACTGCCATCCACACGAATTAGAACCTACTTAGACATGGAGATTGTTGCTGCTGCTGCTTAGGGACACACAACATTCCATTTAAAGACAGATTGTTCAGAATAAAATACTGAATAAAAATTGAAGGAGAAAAGGAAGGTCCTTTTAGAATCTCAGTTCATCCCCTTTTAATTTTCTTCATTAGAAATTTGTTTTTTCATAAGCAACTGTGGAGTTAGAGTTGTAGAATCCTAGTGCCACCGCTCCCCATCTGTGTGACTTTGGGGATATTACTTTGGGGATATTTATAAGCTTCACACTTATAAAATGGGGATAACACCTTCCTTAAATATGTAATAATGTGTATATATATAACGTATTCAATGCATAGTTATTCTGAAACTTTATTGTGTCTAAGACTAGGACCTACACCTTTCACAAAAGTTAACTCTAAATGTATCATAGGCCCAACTCTAAAATGCAATACAATTCAATTTGTTGGGGATAATATAAGAGAAGATCTAGATGACCTTGAGTTTGACAACGAGTTTTAGAAATATGCCAAAAGCACAATTCACAAAAGAAAGAAAACTGGTAAGTTGAACTTTATGAAAATAAAATACTTCTACTCTGTGAAGGACACTGTTAAGGGAATGAAAAGACAAGCCACACACTGGGAGAAAATATTTGCAAAGCCTTACCTGTTGCCCATCCCATCCTTTGCACCAAGAGGCCAGCGGTTCAATTCCTGGTCAGGGCACCTGCAGTAGGGGCCATGCAGGAGGCAGCCGACCAGTGTTTCTCTGATGTTTCTCTCTCTCTCTCTCTCTTCCTCTCACTCTCAAATCAATAAAACATATTTTTAAAACTTCTAAAAAACTTGTATCTGCTAGAGGATTTATATCCAAAATATACAAAAACTTTTTATACAAAATATACAAAGAAGTCTTTTTATTTTATTTTTAAATCCTCACCCAAGGATATGTTTTTATTGATTTTAGAGAGAAAGGAAGGAGATAGAGAGAGAGGGGCTGCGGAACATCGATCTAAGAGAGAAATGGATTGGTTGTCTCCCGTGCCCACCCTGGCTGGGAATTGAACCCACAACCTTTTGGTGTACGGGATGACGCTCCAACCAGCTGAGCAACTCAACCAGGCCACAAAGAATTCTTAAAACTCCACAATAAAACAATATCTTAACTACAAAATGGGCAAAAGGTCTAAATAAACATCTCATTAAAGAAGATACACAGATAGTAAATAAGTATATAAAAAAAATGCTCAACATCTTGTGTCATCAGGGGATTGCAAATTAGAACAATAAGACACCTATTAGAATGGCCAAAATCCAAAATGCAACACCAAACTCTAGTGAGCATGTCAAGCAAGGGCAACTCTCATTTTTTGATGGTGGGAATGCAAAATGGCACAACCACTCTATTTATTTATTTGTATTTCAGATTATATTTCTTTATTTAAATTGTAGTTGACATACAATATTATATTCGTTTCAAGTGTGCAACATAAATGATTTGACATCATATACTTACGATGTGATCGTCACAATCAGTCTAATAGCCATCTGTCACCACACAAAGTGAATGCAATATTATTGACTATATCCCTATGCTGTATATTACATCCCCGTGACGTTTGTATTTTAAAACTAGAATTTTTACCTCTTGCTCTTCTTCACGTATTTCTACCATTCCCTTCCCTCCCTCTCCTCTGACAACCAATTTGTTCTCTATCTATGAGACTCTTTCTGTTTTATTTTGTTTGCTTTTTAGATTCCACATGTAAGTGAAATTGTATATTTGTCTTTCTCTGTCTGACTCATTTTACTCAGCACGATACCCTCCAGGTCCATCCACATTGTTGCAAATGGCAAGATTTTATATTCTGCTCTGGCTGACTAATTTCCACTTTTTCACATCTTCTTTATCCATTCATTTATCAGTGGACACCTAGTTTGACCCCATATCTTCGCTATTGTAAACAATGCTGCGATCAGCATATGAGTATACGTATCTTTTTGAATTAGTGTTTTTTATTTTCTTCAAAATACCCAGAATTGGAATTGTATGGTAGTTTTCTTTTTAATTTTTAATGAAATTCCACACGGTTTTCCATAGTGGCTACGCCAATTTAAAATGCAACAAGTAGTGCACAAGGGTTTCCTTCAACACTTGTTATTTGTTGACTTTTTTATAATAGTCATTCTATTATCGGGTGGAAGTGATACCTCATTGTAGTTTTGAATTTCCTTTTCCCTAATGACTAGTGATGTTGAGCATCTTTTCATATGTCTATTGGCCATCTGTATGTTCTCCTTGGAGAAATGTCTGTTGAGGCCCTTTGCCCATTTTTTTTTATTGGATTGTTTATTTCTCTGGTGTTGAGTTGTATGACTTCTTTAGATATTTTGGATATTAACCCTTTATCAGATACATAATTTGCAAATATCTTCTCCCATATAGTAGGTTGTCTTTTTAATTTGTTGCTCATTTCCACTGCTATGCAAAATGTTTTTAGTTTAATGTCGTCCCACTTGTTTGTTTTTGCTTTTGTTGCCCTTGCTCAGAGAGATATATCCAAAAAAATATTGCTAAGATCTATGTCAAAGTGTTTAAGTGTTTATTGCCTATGTTTTCTTCTGGGAGTTTTATGGTTTCAGATCTTACACTGAAGTATTAAATCGATGTTGAGTTTATTTTTATATATGGTGTCAGAAAGTGGTCCATTTTCATTTTGTTGCATGTAGCTGTCCAGTTTTCTTAACAGCATTTATTTTTCATTTCCCCATTGTATATTCCTGCCTCCTTTGTCATAGATTCATTGACCATATAAATGTGGGTTCATTTCTGGGCTCTCTATTCTGTTCCATTGATCTGTGTGCCTATTTTTGTGCCAGTACCATGCTGTTTTTGTGCCAATGCCATACTGTTTTGATTATTGTAGACTTATTGTATAGTTTTAAGTCAGGGAGCACAATATCTCCAACTTAGTTCTTCTTTCTCAAAATTTCTTTGACTATTTGGGGTCTTTTGTGGTTCCATATAAATTTTAAGATTATTTGTTCTCGTTCTGTGAAAAATGCCATTGGTGTTTAGACAGGGATTGCATTGTATCTGGAGATTGCTTTGGGTATATGGTCATTTTAACAATAATAATTCTTTCAGTCTATGAGCACTGTATCTCTTTCCATTTATTTGTGTAATCTTCAATTTCTTTCATCAGTGTGTGAGAGTTTTAAGATACAGGCCTTTCATCTCCTTAGTTAAATTTATTCCTAGGTATTTTATTCTTTATGATGCAATTATAAGTGAAATTGTGTTTTAAATTTCTGTTTCTTATAGTTTATTAGTGTATAGAAAATTCAACCAATTTTTGTATATTAATTTAAGATCCTGCAACTTTACTGAATTCATTTGTTAGCTCTAATAGTTTTTTTGGTGGAGTCTTTAGGGTTTGCTATATATAGTATCATGTCATCTGCAAATAGTGACAGTTTTACTTCTTCCTTTCCAATTTGGATGCTTTTCGTTTTATTATTTCTTTGGTTGCTGTGGCTAGAACTTCCAATACTATGTTGAATAAAAGTGGCGAGAGCGAGTATCTTTGTTTTCTTTCTGATATTAGAATAGCTTTCAGCTTTTCACCATTGAGAATGATGTTAGCAATGGATTTGTCATATATGGCCTTTGTTATGTTGAGGTATGTCCCCGCCATACCCACTTTATTGAGTTTTTATCATAAATGTATATTGAGTTTTGTCAAATGCTTTGTCTGCTTCTACTGAGAAATGGCTTTTATTTTTGGATTTGTTAATGTGGGGTACCAGGTTGATTGATTTGAGGATACTGAACCATTCTTGCATCCCTGTAATAAATCCCACTTGATCATGGTGTATGATCCTTTTAATATGTTGTTAAATTCAAGTTGCTAATATTTGTTGAGAATTTTTGCACCTGTGTTCATCAGGGATATTGTCCTATAATTTTCTTTTATTGTAGTGTCTTTGTTGGTTTTGGTATCAGGGTAATGCTGGCCTTGCAGAATGAGTTTGAAAGCACACCTTCCTCTTCAAATGTTTTGGAATGTTTTGGGAAGGAAAGGTATTAATTCTTCTTTAAATGTTTGTCATCTTGCTGTGGAGTTTCTATTTGAAGTGTTTTGATTACTGCTTCAATTTCATTGCTAGTAACTGGTCTGTTCAAATTATCTGTTTCAGTCTGACAAAATACTTATATCTGACAAAATAGACTTCAAAGCAAAGGCCAAAACAAGAGGCAAAGAAGGTCACTACATAATCCTAAGGGGATTGATCCAACAATGGGTTATAGCCCTTGTAAACATATATGCACCCAACGTAGGAGCACCTACATATGTAAAGAAAATCTTGGTAGGCATTAAGCAGGAGAAAAGAAGCAAAGTCAAAAAGAACAACCATCTAAAAAACACATTCAAACACTCTTTTGGGGAAGGATTTTCCCCCCAAACCAGAAGAACATTGTTCTGTGCAGGTGTCACCAGGAGCTGCAAAGTCCCACAGCCAGAGCCGCACCCGCCGGGGCCGCGCAGGGTGACGCTGCGCGGCTCCGGCCGCTAGGTGGCGCTCCGCGCGCGCCCGGGAAAAGAGCGGGGAGAGGGGGTCCCCGGGGAGCGGTGACTCGGGGCGGGGCCGCGAGGCTGCATAAAGGCGGGGGAGCGGCCCCGGGCGCGGCGCCCGCACGGTCGGTCTGAGGAGTCCCGTCCCAGGGTGATGGCATTTAGGCTGCCGACAGCGGTCCCAGCCTGTGGATGCCAGGTGTCCAGGCTGAGCCAGCGTCCCCAGAAGGGCCCCCGGGCTGCTGTGCAGGGAGAGAGGAGCGGGGCAGAGCACCGGTAAGCGGCTTTCCATGGCCTTACATTTGCCTTGAAAGGAGCGCGAGATCATGCCCGCTGTCCTGCGGAAGGGAGCCGCTTGAATATTTAAACACTTGATGTGATGCTTAATTAATAGAATCGGTCACTCGCTGTCTCTGAGCTAGGACTAGACGAAATGACAGATGATTACATTCCAGTAAAAACTTGTTACTGGTGATGAGAGTGACCGTCGGTTGTGCGGAGTTTGGAGGGCAAAGGGATTTTTGAATAAAAATCATGGGAGAGAGATTGGGCAACAAAGGAGTGATCTTGCTCCAGTTCTTGGCAAACTTAAATCCCTTGTTTCTTCATACTTTGCTTATGTGGAACTTATAAAACTGCTCTATCTAGTGATCAGATTGTGGGGAACTGCAAATGCAGAAGTCAGGGAGAATCCCCGTTGAGGGCAAAATGGTATTCTGAGTGTCTTAGTTTTAACATGTATGTGCAACTAAATTTATGAACTGAAGACAGTAACTTTTAATTTGTGATTATATTCAAATTAATGAATCACCTTGGTTACAATCATAACTATGGAGACTGAATCCTAGTGGATGTTAGAAGTGTTAGGACAAATGTTAGGAAGACATCTATCTTATTTGAAATATTAGAGGGACTGCTATGTAAAGTATATGATTGTCTAACCACTATACTGTATACCTGAAACTAATACAAAATAATGTTGAATGTAAACTGTAACTGAAAAATTTAAAAAGATTGTCCTGCTGTCCTAGAAATGAATAATTTAAATATTTGTATAAGCACAATGTTACTACCCTATCTAATAAGTGTAAAAAAAGTTACTAATGTCACCGAGGCATGACATTTAGGTTTATTTTAAATATTAGATTATAAAAAAAGAAGAAGTCCATCTGTTTCTCTTAAGAGAATGTGGACCTGTATACCCTTCAGAAATCTGAGTTCACTTGAGGAAAATGCAGTGCAGTAGTAGCCTTAGGATTGTGAAAATCCAGAAACTGGAAGGGGTTTTGTAGGTTGTGAGTTGGGAACACTTTTGAGAGTGAACCTGGGTGCCCCGACAACAAGCATAAAAAGCGAAACCGTGCCAGGCACGCTGAGACGTATGGTCACCCTGTTGAGAGGTCTGTGAAAGAAGGGGGGCCTAAAAGAAAGAGAGGACCAGAGGCTGGTGAAAATGTGAAGCCTGCACGCTAGAAGGACACTATTCCAGGGGTCCGGGTGCAAGGCTGGATGTATTGTGTTCTTTTTAAAAAAAAAAAAAATATATATATGTTTTTATTGATTTTAGAGAGGGGGGAGGGAGAGGGATAGCGAGGTAGAAACATCCATCGGCTGCCTCCTGCACGCCCCCTGCTGGGGGTTGAGCCCGCAACCCGGGCATGTGCCCTGACCGGGAATGGAACCGGCGACCGCTCGGTTCCCGGGGCGGCGCTCAGCCGCTGAGCCACCCCGGCCGGGTCGCACCGCGTTCTCACACAGGATTCCGACGCTCAGCGGATGCTCTGAGTCCCTTCACCCCCATTCTCAGGTTGTGCCGCGCTGCTTCGGTGGACCGTTAACCTCTCTGAATCTTGCATGCAAACCTGTTTTGCAGTCCATTTGCTGCGGAGAAGAGGAGCAATGAATTCCTCATTTCGCCTGTATTTCTTAGATCTCAACCTGAGCGCCGCCGAGGGCAACCTCTCGGGAGCAGCCGTCAGGAACAAGTCCGCGCCGTGTGAAGACATGGGCGTGGCCGTGGAGGTGTTTCTCACGCTGGGGCTGGTCAGCCTGCTGGAGAACATCCTGGTCATCGGCGCCGTGGTGAAGAACAAGAACCTGCACTCGCCCATGTACTTCTTCGTGTGCAGCCTGGCGGCGGCCGACATGCTGGTGAGCATGTCCAACGCCTGGGAGACCATCGCCATCTACCTGATACACAACAAGCACCTGGTGATCGCCGACGCCTTTGTGCGCCACATCGACAACGTGTTCGACTCCATGATCTGCATCTCGGTGGTGGCGTCCATGTGCAGCCTGCTGGCCATCGCGGTGGACCGCTACGTGACCATCTTCTACGCGCTGCGCTACCACCACATCATGACGGCGCGGCGCGCGGGCGCGGCCATCGCCTGCATCTGGGCCTTCTGCACCGGCTGCGGCAGCGTCTTCATCGTCTACTACGAGTCCACCTACGTCATCGTCTGCCTCGTGGCCATGTTCTTCACCATGCTCTTCCTCATGGCGGCGCTGTACATCCACATGTTCCTGCTGGCGCGGACGCACGTCAAGCAGATCGCCGCCCTGCCCGGCGGCGGCGCCGTGCGCCCCCGGACCAGCCTCAAGGGCGCCGTCACCCTCACCATGCTGCTGGGCATTTTCATCGTGTGCTGGGCGCCCTTCTTCCTGCACCTCATCCTCATGATCTCCTGCCCGCAGAACCTCTACTGCTCCTGCTTCATGGCGCACTTCAACATGTACCTCATCCTCATCATGTGCAACTCGGTGATCGACCCCCTGATCTACGCCTTCCGCAGCCAGGAGATGCGCAGGACCCTCAAGGAGATCGTGTGCTGCCAGGGCTTCCGGGCGCCCCGCGGGCCCCCCAGCAGGTAGCGCCCGCCGCCCCGCCCTCACCCGCGCGGGCGCCGGGCGGGCCACTGGGCGCGCGCCCTGCGTGCTCGCTTCTGCCCTGAGTTAGTGCTTCAGACGCATTTTCCCCCGTGTGGGCGGTGGTGTCGGAGGGGCACGCGCCACTTAGGCGCTTGGGAAATGGTCTGTGGCAGTTTGTCGTTGTCCTCTTCTCCTGCCCCGTGTTCTCCTGCCCCCCCCCCCTTCTGGGGCCCACCCCTCCCGCCCCTGAGCGCGCGGGGAAGGAAAGCGGGCGGTGCGGCCCGCGGCGGAGACCCTGCGGGCATCCCCGTGGCGCGGGACTGCTTTCCCGCCCGGAACCGCCGCCGCTCCCTATGTGCCTGAGACATGCACGCTTCTCAGGGTGAACCAGGGTGGTCCCTTTCTCCCCCACTTGAAACCCCCTGTTCATTTGTTATGGGCTTTCTCACCAGCTCCCCTTTCTTGAGCTTTCGGGTTTATGGCCTGTGCCCGTAATTGTCCAAGGATGGGATTCCTGAATTCTTCTTCTGTCAGTCATGTTTCTGCTTTTACCCAGATATAAAACTTCATTCTACAAACCCTGCGTCATGTGGTGTGAAAGTTTCTGTGACTCTTCTTACTGTCTTATTCTGACTCAGTCCAAGGTTTCCAAATGAGTGTTTCGGGGATATGTCACGGGCTCCAAGTGTCCCCCACGTCCCCCCCTCACACATACTCCCCACCCCCACTTGTAACACACACCCATAGCCAAGCCGGTTTTGACCTTCTCAGACTGGGCCTGTCTTTGAGTCCGAACCCCTGTCACTGTATACTTTGCACAGCACAGCTGAGTCCTGTAGCCAGAGGTCAGTGCCCGTCTCTAACCCAGGGAGCCCTGTCTTCTCCGGTGTAGACTGGAGTTTGAAAGTCTGAGTTCAGGTCCCGACTCTCATTAACAGGTGACGTCGCCCTAATCATCTCGTTTCAGCTTCCACGTCTGTGCCGACCTCATAGGATGGTCATGAGAACTGCATGCGAAAGTGTGAGGACACCTGGAAACTAGTGGAGCACCCTAGGGATTGGATATTTATTTTAAAGAACTGTCGCAGATGGGCTAAACACTAGGGGGTGGGGCAGCAGGCGGTGGTGAGAGCAGCAGCCTGGAAGCCAGGAGGCCTGCTGTGTCACAGAGCAGCTGTGTGACTCGTGGAATGTCTCCCACCTCTTGGTCTCAGTGTTATCTGAAGGGAAGGGCTTGGCCTTTATAGCTCTGGTATTCCGTTCGATTATCTTTGTGTTAGTGACTTCTTTTTTGTTTTAAATATTCACATCTATACTGTTCCCAGTGAAGGGAAAGTATACATAAAGCAGTGGACTAATAGGGTCACTCAACGATGAGCGGTTGAAGCCTGTTGGGGCAGAGGAACTTCCTGGGCGTGCAACACAGATAACTTACAGATGTGACCCCCACCCCTGGCAGCTCAGAGTTCACTCGCTCACAAAAAATGGTGCTGGCATGAGCAGGAAAGTACATAATACATCCCAAACTTGGAAAATGGCAAACTCGCTGTTTGTCAGCAAATGAGTTTTGAAGGGGCAGCCAGCCCTTCCAACGTTTCCTGTCCCTTTTAGCAGAGCATGCTGTGTGTATCCGCGAATGGGAAGTAAGTGATCTCTATGTAATTATGATAGGAAACTATAGTCCATGTTTACATGGGATGTCTCAGGAACTCAGGTTCCCTGAGCGGCAGCCTCTCTGCTGTCCTGTCCATGCCTGTGGCTTTGCTGCCTGCAGTAGTTTCTGGCACACAGTAGGCACTCCACTGATGTTTGCTACTGTTACTAAGTAAGTGTGTGCTCAGTCTGCTGCCTAACCGCCCTGGGTGCTCAGTGGGGTCAGCAGGGTCCTAGTCCTGTGCTTCATCAAACTCCAGCCCTTGTGGTTTACAGTTAGCTCCACCTGGGAACTCACTAGGCTACCTCTCTGCTCCGGGTGCTTCAGGACTTCAGACAAGGTCTGCCCTTTTCTATAAAGGTCTTCAAGGAAATGCTCAAATGTCTTTTAATCTCTATATAAACAGTGCAGAAATAACCCAATATTCAGATGTGTTTTCAGTTGGAAGGAATACATGTAATATAGTGATTCGGTCAACATCTGTAAATTAGCCAACCCCTGGGATCCCAACACAAAGTCCCCTAAACAAAAAATTCACATACCTGCCAAATCCTGTATGGTATTGTATATTAGCTCCTTCTGCTTCTGTAGGAACTTCATTTGGTATAACAATATGTGTTCAAAAAAATGGTTAATAAAATGTGTGATATGCAGAGTGTTTTTGGTGTTTCTGCCAGTTTGTCAGCAGCTGCTGCAAAATGAGAAGGTATATTCATTGGTGAATTATGATGTTTTTCCTGGCAGTATTTATTGCCTGAATGATGGCCACTTCTCAGTTTGAGATGAATTAACACCTAAAAATCAAAACTGTACACTTGACATTATATATTGTCTCTTGGTAAATAGGTAAGTACTTTGGGGATATCACCGGCCATGCACTCAGTATGGGGCTAGAAGCAATCGTTATTAGATACTCCCTGCCATCAAAGAGCTTATGGGACAAATTATTTCAAGACATAAATATTTTAAGATGTGAAAACACTGTCCATGGTTCAAAATTCTACACATAAATGTGAATTTATGAGGCACAGACTACACCTGCTATAAAATGAGGGCTATGATAGCTCCCGTGTCTGTAATGGCAATTTTCACTGATGGATTCAGGGTGCATATTAGAGTTTTGGGGATTTTGTGGTGAAGGCGTAACTTTGAAAAATCTCCCAGATTGTCACTACATCAGGTTCAGATGTGGCTCCTCTTGAGCTGGAGTCCAATAAACTAAAAGGACAAGTTACCTGATAAATGACAGTGGAACAGAGGACCACGCGGACACTCCCATTCAAGCAGAGGGAGAGCAGGCGTCACACTTCCAGGGCCCAACAGCAACCTGCGGCCGGTGCTGCCGCCTGGGACAGTGCGGATCCTCACTTACTTCCTGGCTTGCTGTACGCTTGTCCTTTGGGCCCCGGTGACTTGATCTTTCGCTCATCCTAATTATGCATGCTTTGAGCCTATCAAGTTGTGCGGGACAGTCATGCTTTTCGTTTCTCTGCCCTGAGACCTTTTGTCCAATTGGAAGGATTCACTGGATCCTTTTGCTACACCCTTCTTGATATGTACTCTGAGACAGCTCCCTTAATCTACTGAGAGGATCTGCAACGATGGTGAAAGCTGTCCCCTTGATTTGATCCTAGTGCCAAATCTCAGTTTTAATTTGCCTATGTTATTCAACTTTCTAAATTTATTTTTTTACTTATTGGGTTGAGGAGAGCTGTCCCTTCTCATACTGAAGTCCTGACTTTGGATTTTCTTGAAGAAAAAAAAAAAATTTTTTTTTTTTTTTTAAATCTGATTTCCAGTGTAATCAGTAAAGAATCCTATTTATTTATTTAGTGATTAAATTGTGATAACATTCATATAACATAAATTTACCATCTTAACAATTTTTAAGCGTACAGTTCAGTGGCATTAAGTGTACTCATATTGTGGTTCTACCATCTTGAATCTCTTTCATTCCTGCTCGCATTCAGCTACTTCTTTCCTTCGCTCATCACTTCCTTGTAGCATTTCATTAAATGCAGCCAGCAGTAACCAACACACTCTACTGACATCTTGTTTTCAGACCTTTCCCCATATGATGATATATAATACCCATTGGTCAAGCTCTCTGTTTTTCCGCCACATAGCATGCATTGCCATCCTTCCCTGCTCTTTGTGCATCTACCCATTTTAGATTCTGATCCAGCCACTTTTAAGTAACAATTTCTGTGCTTGTCAGGGTAGTCAAGGACAGTGCTTCTCGAACTTTAATAGCTATAAGAAATATGAGGCAAGTGTGTTAAAATGCAAATTTATATTTGGTGGGTCAGGAGCAGGAGCTGAGAGTTTGCATTTTTAATAAGCTCTCAGATACTGCTGGTCAAAGGATCCCACTTTGAGAAACAACATCATCCTGTAGAAACAAACAGCTCCAAAGCCTCAGTGACTTAACATAATAAAAGTTTATTTTTCCATCATGTTACATGCTCTACACAAAGTAGCAGGAGTCTCATCATAGCTACTCAGGGACCCAAGATAATGGAAGCCTATCCTAACACATACTTGCATGTGAATTTCTATTTCACTCACAATTCATTTGTCAAAATAAGTCCCATGGTCTAACATTAAAGTGAGCCCTAGAAACTCAATCCTATCATATACCTAGAAGGAGGTGAACTGGACATGGGTGAACAGCACCTATCATATGCTCAGTGTGATTCCAGGCGTGTGGTCATTTGATGTTTCTGTCCTCAAGGAGCTAATAAATATAAGCACTTGAAGAATGAACTTGTGTGGAATAATTATTTGGAACGAGGGGAATGATGCTTTCCTGCATCAGTAGTACTGATTCTTACAGGTGGTTGAGGGGAACATAGCAGAGTTTTGCAATGAGGAGATACGTTTGGAAAAGACCCTAAGGTAAGATTAGGATATATTTGGCTCTTTTTTCCTTCCCCACTGAGAATCATTATTGTATAAAATTGAGAGAGGAAACATTTGAACTAAAGGGAGATTAACACATAAACATGTTATAGAAGTCCTTGGAAGATGGGTTAGATTTGCATAGTTGCAGAGGAAAGGGGAGCATGGTACTTGGGTAAAAGCTGCTGCTCACTAGTGGTGAAACAGCCTGACTAGAGCCAAGGGCATATGTTGGGGCCAGAGTGGAAAATCACTCATGTGCACTGGAAATTATAGAGGTGGAATCATGTGGGCCTTGAAAATCAAGGCGAAGGATCTATTTTACATTTGTTTTATAGAAACTAGGGAGCTATCGAAAGCTTTTCTTTTTTTTCCTCTCTTATTAAAGACATGACCGTGAACCAACAAAATCAGTGCTTGCAAATAATTTTGAGAACAAGTATGAGTTCATGTTAGCAGAGATGGGAGGGAAGCTGTCACAATCAGGCAGGCTGCAGGCCTGAGGCCCTGGACTAGCTGTGCAATGGGTCAGAGAGAAGAGAAAGTCATTTTAAAGGAAGGTTCTCTCTGTTTGATACCCAATTAACTACCAAGATTTACAAAAAGGGACTCAGGTTCTAGTTTGCCAGTTATTGCTACTGTCTTCCTACATTATGCTGGTTCTCCTCTCAGTGTTCAACAAGTTTATATTCTTAGCCCCTAGATCTAGTGCTAACCCTCACTGTTCTTTTCCAGATCTTTCAGATCACTACTTGCTGTGTGTCTGTCCCATCCCTCCTCCTCCATCTCCCCTTCCCCCTCTCTATCTCACTGCCTTTACTTGGAGAACAAATGAACTTTTACAAGTCTTTTAAGCCTAGTTCTAAAGAAGAGACGACTCTATGTTCTCCATATTTGGCTTTGTCCTTACCAGTGGTGTACATTTTAAGTAGAATATAATAAAATTCTCTTGAGTTGATGCATAACGAAGGAGACTTGACCCGGGTGCCCCTTTGCCTTCCTCTAGAGCACACCTCAATCATTTCAGCAGAGTCTGGGGCACAGTCGCATAACGAGAAATAATGAGGTATGAAAGCAGGGGCATACAAGCCTCCTGAGGGTCTCCCAACATAAACCCGATTAACTTCTTAAGATATTTTCTCTCCCCTTCTTTACCATTAAAGTGCTGGCTTACTTTTCCTTTCTACATGAGCCCTTGACAATGTAGTGTTAACCCTCACCACCCTACTGAAGTTCCATTCACCAATTCCAAACAGCTTTCTCAGTCTCTACCCTCTTTGCCTCATTTGCAATATTTGAGACTATTATCTGTTTCTTTAAACTTCCTTCCTTAGCTTCCATGGCACTCCCTCTGCTGTTTTTTGGGCTACTTCCTTCTGCCAACACTCTAACCTCCTCTGGCTCTTTGATCTCTCCCATCTCCCACATATAGGCTTGCCCTGCATCTGTAGAACTTTTCCTTTTATTTTATAATTTTTCTCTCAGAGATCTCATCAACTTCCTTGATTTTGGCTTTTTAAATTAAATTTATTGGGGTAACGTTGGTTAATAGGATCATACAGTTTTAAGTGTACATTTCTGTGATACATGATCTGTGTATCGCATTGTGTGCCCACCACCCAAAGTCAAATCATCTTCCGTCACCATATATTTGGCCCCCTTTGCCCTTTATTACTCTCTCCCATCCCCTCCCTCTAGTGACCACCAGGCTGTTGTCTGCGACTGTGAGTTTCAGTCTTATATCATATGAGTGAATCATATGGTTCTTGACTTTTTCTGACTAACTGTTTTCACTTAGCATAATATTTTCAAGGTCCATCCATGTTGTTGAAAATGGCAGTATTTTATATTTTCTTATGGCTGAGTAATATTCCATAATATATATGTACAACATCTTCGTTACCCAATTCTTTACTGAAGGACACTTTGGTTGTCTCCATATCTTGGTCAACATGAGTAATGCTGCAACAAACATAGGGGTACATACATTTTTGCAAATAAATGTTTTCGAGTTTTTCTGGTAGATGCCCAGAAGATGTGTTATTTGATTTTGACTTTTATCTATAGGAATTTGATTTCCAAATCCTTCATCTCCAGCCTTCACTTCTCTTCTGAACTTCTGCCTGGTGTTTTGAGAAAATGCACACCAGGAATCTCAAACTTTGACTCATGAACTCCTCTTCCTGCCTCCCCCATGTTGGTAAAGCATTTCCCTGGTCCCTAAGTCCAGAGACCAGGGGTCATCTGGGTTCCTTTCTCTTCCTTGATATTTCTACCGAACCTGCTGGAGAATCCTGTGGCATCTACTGCCAAAATGTCTATTGCCTTGATTCCCTCCTCCTGTCTTCACTGCCAAAGAATGGGTCTGTCTTGTTACCTTTAAGTTTGGATTTATGTGTTAATGTCTAAACTACCTCCGGTCCCTTCTTGTGCTGACCTCTCCTAAAGTGCTATTCTGATAGTGTCATTCCTTCTATTTAGAGACCCTCCATAACCCCCAGTGCTGGCCTTATGAAGTACACGATCCTCACCTTTACTTTCAATGATCTCCAAAATATTAGCTAATCTTCCAGTCATTCTACACGTCAATAAAATAAGAGTACTCTGAACAGGACTTATGCTTGTCTGCTTCCAGATTTTGTCTAAGCTGGGAAAAGCTTCTCTACATTCACGTGAGCCTCTTCTTCCATGAGTCCTTTTTGATCTCCATAGTCACACCTCACTGTGGCTCACATTCTGCCAGGTACTTCAGAGAGCAGATAGTTTTCATGCCCTTCACCAGACCACAAGAATCTCTGTGGAAAGAGACTTGCAGCAGTTGGGGCAGCGTTGTCCAGTGGACTTTTCACAGTGCTGTGCTCTGTCCACTACAGCGGCCACTCTCTGCATGTAGCAACTGAGCATTTCAAATGTGGCTAGTGTCACTTAGAACCTGAATTTTTAATTTTACTTAATTTTAGTTAATTTATATTTACATTTAAATAACCATATGTGGCCAGTAACTACTATATTGGACAGCACACAAAATTTGGTTCATTGCATATAACAGAAAACCTGCAAAAAATGGTGACTTACTCAAGATGAAAGTTTATTTCTCTTTCACAGAAAAGAAGTTGGAGGTAGGCAATTGACTATTAGCATGGAGCTCACGGGCTCCATAAAGAACCAAGGCTTGTATCAATCTCAAGTTCAGTTCATGGTCCAAGGTGGCTGCTGCAACGTTAGCTGTCATCTCCAAACAATGGGCTGGAACAGAAGGAAGGGTAGTCGGGAACATCAGCTTTTCAGGGCATATGTTTTTCTTCAACTTTGGCAAGTTGTCTTCTATTATTTCTTTGATTATTTTTTTCTTTTCCCATTTCTCTGTCTCTTTTTGTAACTTTTATTAGATGTCAGTTCAAATGGATTGATTCTTTATATCTCTTAATCTTCTCCTTCATATTTTCTTCCTCTGTCTTTTTGTTATACATTCTGGAAGACTTCTTTGCCTTTTTTTCCACCTATGCTTTTGATTGAGTTTTTAATTTGCCAATTATATTTTTAATTTATATGACTTATTTATTCTTTCATTGCCTTCTTTTTATAGCAGGCTGCTTTTGAATTCATACATCCATATCTTGTTCAATCTCTCTAAAGATGAATTTGTTTTTTAAAAATTGTCTCCTCTTACTTGGATCATTTGTTTTTTCCAGAGTTAGTGAGTCTATTGATCTCACTTTTTCCTATTTTGTATTGCTCATTTCTCTCAAATGTTAGGTGAACCTAGATTTTCCGTTCAAATGTATAAGTGAAGGACTGGGTGTGATTGATTTAGTACTTAGATAGGATTCCTCGATGCTTTGTTGATGAAAAAGCCCAGTTGGGTGGCTCTTTGTGAGTGAGTGGGGTGCATCAGTTGTCAGATTGAAGGGTGTTTAGACTGTGAACAGACTAATAGTCTGGAGATATCCCCACCCCTCTAAGCTAAAATGGGAGGGTTTACTCTGCTCTTCGCTCTAGAAAGCCAGGTCCTTCTGGATACTTTGGGGGGGCGTTAGTTTAAATACACTATGCAGATACTTGTGGTGGTGCAGTGTGTAGGCCATGCCACAGTTCTGCAGATGGTTCTTATATGGATCACCTCAATTTCTTTCCTTTCTTCCATCCTGCTGACTCCGGTGGGCTCCATTCCAGATTTCTTTCCGGTGTGCCGTGGCTGTGGTACCCTTCAGTCCTTTTTTGTCAATAAGATCCCAGCTACCTTCAAGCTCCCCAAATTCATCACTAGTTTTAGTCCTCTGACATCTGCATCCTGTTTTCAGCACTCTCATGAATTCATTCTCTTTTATACATTTTAAAAATTATCATTTCCATGGATTTTCAGGAAGAAGTGAAGATAGATACTTGAAGAATAAGGAATTAGTTTGAACTACATTTTGGGGCTAGCAGGATCAGTCTTCTGCACAAAGCAAAGCTGCAGGAGACCGCCCAGAATCCAGGGTCCGGTTCTAACTGTGATTCTACTTACAAGTACATGGCCACATCCTGGACAAAGCTTTGCCAACATCAAGGAGGTGCGGGAGACTTGTCTCACCCTGGCATCTTGACCATTGCTCTATTATTTATCTTCTTAGCTTGACTTCTAACTAGAGAGGGCATGGCAATTGGCCATTTAAACAAAGACCATCATAATCCAGGTCAGACGAGACAGGCAGAGTCCCTGAGGTGCCTATTCCTCTGTGGCGCTGATCAAACTGTTTTCTACCAGCAGGTGGCAGTGAACTTATCCCTAAATTTTGTCATCCATCTAACCCTCTGAGCAGCCAGTTAATGAGTTAAAGTAGCTCCAGGTGAGAATTCTTCCCAAGACCTCATTGCTTGAAAGCTAGTCAAAAATGTCTTAAGTGCAAATTGCACTTTGAAAGGATTGTTTCATTTAATCCCCCAACCAACCACCTTAAAAATAGTTAAATATTACCATTCTCAATTTACACAAGAGGAGACTGAAGCTTGGTGAGATTAAGTTGTCTAAGGTTGTACACCTAATATGCAGATGTCTTTTAATTTGAACTTAGGGGCTTCGAAAAAATTGCTGCATTTCTTTGTTGTTGTAAGTCCTTTGCTTTCTTTGGGTAGTTGAGGTTCTGGATAAAAACAACTGGTAAGCACAGGTCTAGATCCAAGTTTCTTCAGAAGCTGATATTATGGCTGATATAAGGGACAGAGCCAGCATGTGGGACACATCTGCCATGGCCTCGGCACCCACCAGCCCTCACAGGGAGCTGGCTGGTCAAGAGTTGGGGGTGGTGGTGGAACTGGGAGAATAGGACAAAAGGGAGATGAAAGAGTTTACAGTTTTGCCTAACAAATGTTTTATTCTTGCTCATGGGCATTTTTGTCTCTCTTTTTTTTTTTTTTTTTAAACTCCTCAAAATTTGAGGCAGAGAAGGTTGATGTGTGAGTGTGTGAGAGGAAGCCAGTCGCCAGGGTTATAACTGTGGCTCCCTCCAGGGTGCTAGGCCAGGTGGTGCTTTGGAAAAGTCACACCACTACCCACCCCCTCTGTCCATTTTTCTCAGACTGCAGTGTCGTTTTCAGAGGTCCCAGGACCACTTAGGAGCAGGAAGGGAGATTTGAGGCTCCTAACTCCTAAAAGCTAGAGCATTGAATGTCCGAAAAGAACTATGACTGTTCAGTGCATCCGTCTGCCAGCACCCCGTCCATCCTGTGGGAAGCCGACTTCCTCTCCAGTGACTTTTCGCTTTCAGTCTTCTAAACCTCTCACTCCCACGGCCACACGCCACCAAGCCAGGAACTTTTCCACTTGCAAAGTCCGTCCAAGGCCTCAGAACTCCATGAATGGCTAATAATGTTCTTCACGATTTGGTTTTTCTTATCTCTTCACCCTTATCTCCGGCCACTCTGGCCCCTGTACTTTGTGCCCTTAATACACGGAACGGCTTTCATTCCTCAGTTGGAAGCGGATCCTGTCTCTCGCCTCCAGGTCTTTGCCTGTGTCTAGGACATCTGCGCTCCCTTTCCCTTCCCGCCTTGGCTGACTCCTGTACATCCTTGACAATTCTTTTCAGGAGGTTGTGTCTAATCCTCCTTTCTAGCTGTCCCTTCCCCGGTTCCCTTGGTGACCGAGGCTTTCCTTACCCATTTATTATGCTCACTGACTCTATGGGTCAGGAATTTGGATGAGGGAAAATAGCAGGATGGCTTGTCTCTGCTCTGTGATGTCTGGACAGGCTGGATGGCTGGGTTGGGCTCACCTGCAGCCTGGTCCACCCCTGTCTGGTGTTTGATGCTGGCTGTTGGCCGGAGGCCTTAGCTCCTGTCCATGCAGTCCTTCTACGTGGACTCCACATGTGGGCTAGTTTGGGCTTCCACACAGCACTGTGGCCTGGTTCCAAGGGTGAGTGTCCCCACAAAGAGTGAACCAGGCAGAAGCTGAATCTTCTTAGGAATTTTGCCTCAGAGTAATATAGCATCATTTCTGCCATATTGCATTGGTCACAAGCCCAGATTCAAAAGAGAGAACATACTTCAGTGAAAACATGAGAGGAGAAGACTTAATTTCTTTCTCTTAATTAAAGAAAATTTTACTGATTTCTCTATGCACATTGATTTTTTAAAATAGCATAAGAGTTTGACTATTCTTCAAGAATACAAAATATAAATTTATCGGTTAGCTACTTTTTCACTGAATATGTACACAAAAATGTTTAGGATGAACACAGCTATGATTATAAATTCTGCAATTTACAACTTTATATAAGGTGACCTGTGAAAATATTCTTGTATTTATTGTCAATTTTCAAGATGAGCTTATTTCTGCTATTGAGTCACTAGAAAATTGGCTTTCTTTTTTCTTTCCCTGAAATGAATTTTCAAAGACATTTTTAAAAATTGCTCAAATTTGTTGATGACTAGTGGCTGGAGCTCCAACTAAAGAAAATTACCAAATTTCTGAACCTTTGAGCCCCAGCCAGGCATTTGCTGGAAGAAATGGACTCTGGATGATAAAGTATATCAAATTTATACCAAAGTTGCTGCAAGGGTAAGTTCTTAGCTTCCTCCAGCAACCAAGTACTGCTATTGCTTCCAAGTAGATGATTGAAATTCATCCAGATGCCCCTATGTGCTTAGAAGAGTCTACTTGATGACTGCATTTAGGCTAAGTAAATCGGGGGTAGGTGTGTGAAAAACTTTAAGGCTTGAAGGCAATTAATAGGTCAGAAAGGAAAAAGAAAAGTAAGAGGGATAGCAAAGAGGTGAGGCTTTTGTGGTAAATTCAACTGTCAAAAAAACTAAATAAGTATTTTGGTTTTGCAACCACAATATTATATTAAATTTCCTGACCTTTTGCTATTTGAGTTACCACCTGCTTTATTATTTATAGTACTACTTTGCATCGATGGACTTTGCCGGCAAAGTAAGGGCTTCAGTGTGCTTTGCAGGTGAACACTATCATTCTTAGAAGAGATCTTGGGGAAAATGCTGTATTTGTATAAAATTGGCAAATTTAGGAGTTCAGATCCTCTTGGAATTATTCACCTTTTTAGTTAACAGGTGACTGTGGTCCCTGGGCTTATTTTCTCAGGTGTAAAATTCAGAACATAGAGCATGAAAGCCTACAGAAAATTCTTAACTGAGAATGTTTTCCTTATATATTCTTACTTTTATTTACCATAAGGAATTTAACCTTAAAAACGCTTAGCAACTATGGTCAAATTTTCCCCAAAGTTTATTTCTTTCTTAAGTTTTGCTGAGAATTAAATATGATGTGTTGGGATGCAGATGGGCTTAGAAGCCTAGGAATGGTGACTGGTTATAGGATCACTTAAGGATTCTGAGCAATAACCATTAGTCTCCTAGTGGTCAGGGTTGAGAAGCAAATATTACTTTGATTTTTAAAATTTGATATAAATAATGTTTTCCTTTTATAAGCTCTTTTCACACTAGACCACATGAAATGGAAAATTGGGAAGAACACATGACCAAAAATGGCACTTAAAATTTTAAAGCAAAAAATTAAATAAATATTTGGTTTTACAACCACAATATTATATTAAATGTTAATGAATTTTGTAGACAACTTTTTTCTAATAAGATTTATGTTCTAATAAATTGTGTTCTTCTAGCTTTGGAGGCTCATCCTTCTTTCAGTATTTAAAAAGACAGCACTAATTTAGCATCTCACATCCTGTTGAAAGTCCAACACAAACTTTCTTAGGATTTCCAGAGAATACGTCTGATGGCTGCCTCCTAGACTCTTGGCTCTTAGGGATTTTACCACCTTTCCTCACTAGTTCTCTTTCTCTGCACTGTTGTCATAGTTTTGTTTTTTTTTTACTTCACTCACCAAAGTAGCACTAACATAAGGCTGATGTGTACAAAGTTTTCTGGGTTATTTGGGCTAACTGAGAAGTTTTACCCCATGCTATAGAATAAGAAACTACTTGAAATTGCATATATGGTCCATGTTTTGGTCATTTTTGTTATAAATAGAAATTTCTCACTGACTCCTTTTCTCCTAAGGATTTGGTCTGCTATGATTTCTTTTTAAAAAGAATTTATAAGATTTAGTTATTTTATTATTTTTAAATCCTTACCCAAGGATATGTGTTGTGTGTGGTTTTTTTTTATTATTAATTTTAGAGAAAGAGAAAGGGAGAGAGAGAGAGATTAATGTGAAAGAGAAACTTCAGTTGGTTGCCTCCCATATTCGTCCCTACCAAGGATTGAACCCGTAACCTAGGTATGTGTCCTGATCAAAACCTTTTGGTATTTTGAGGTTGCTCATTGCAAGTGTACAGAAATACAACTGATTTCTGTGTCCTGCAACCTTAAACTAATTTATTAGTTCTAATAGTTGTTTTTGTTATATACCTTTCCCTTTACATTTATGGACCCTTTCAAATATGAGGTTAGGAGTCCATAACTAAGGGCCAAGTGTGGGATGACAACACACACACAAACCAAATCCCAGGACCCTGTTGGGCTTAACTCCATGACAATTCACTTCAATCACCTATGCCTTGGGACAACCCAACAAGGTTAATTCATTGTTTCACCTTTCCCTTTCCAATCTAGATGTTCTTTATTTCATTTTCTTATCTAATTACCCGGCTAGGATCTTCAGTACAATGTTGAATAGAAGTGGCAGGTAGGCATCCTTGTCTTGTTCCTGATCTCAGGCAAGCAACATCCAGTCTTTCACTATTAACTATGTAGTTACCTGTGGTTTTCTTATTTTGTGTTTTTGTGTGGGTTTTTTTTTGTAAATAGTCTTCATCATATTGAGAAAATTCTCTTGTATTTCTAGTTTGCTACGTATTTTTATCATAAAAAGGCAATGGATTTTGTCAAATTTATTTTTTGCCTCTAGTGAGATGGTCATGTTGTTTTTGTTATTTTATTGATATGGTGTATTACAATAACTGATTTTCAAATGTTAAAGCAACCTTGCTGGATATAGAATTCTTGTTTGACATTCTTTCAGCATTTTAAATAGGCCATTCCACTACTTTATAGCCTCCATGGTTTCTGATGAGAAATTGGATGTTAACCTTATCGAGGATTCCTTGTCCATGACAAGTCACTTCTCTCTTGTTGTTTTCAAGATTCTCCCTTTGGTTATAATTTGTCTCATTGTGAATCACTTTGAATTTATTCTACTTGGAGTTTGATGAGCTTCTTAGATGTTAGGTTCACATCTTTCATTATATTTGGAAAGTTTGTGGTCTATATTTCTTCAAGTACTCTTTTTGTCCCTTCTCTCTGTCTTTTCCTTCTGGGACCCCATAATGCGTATGTTGATATACTCGGTGATGTCTCACAGATGGCCTAGGCTCTGTTCATTTTTCTTAATTTATTTTTCTTTGCTCCTCAGACTGGATAATTTTACTTGTCCTGTTTTCACACTTGATGACTTTTCCTTTTGCCTTCTCAGATATGTTTTTTAACTCCCCTCTAATATTGTACTTTTCAGCTCCAGAATTTTTATTTCCTTCCTTTTTTAATAATCTTCATCTCCTTTGATATTCTTTTTAAATATACATTATATGAATGTATATAAATGTATAAATGTATATATGTTAGTCTCTTGGTTTCTTTTAGATCTTTGTCTATGGCTTCTTTTAGCACTTTGAGCATATTTAGTACAGTTGATTTAAAGTTTTTGTCTGGTGTATACAATGTCTGGACTTCCTCAAGGAGCATTTTTGTTAATTTTCTTTTATTTCCTGTGAATGGGCCAAACTTTCCTGTTCCTCCATTTGTCTTATAATTTTTTCATTGGAAATTGGACACATTAAATACTATAATGTGGTAATTCTGAAAATTAAATTCTCTTCCTTCCCAAGAATTTGGCATTGTTGATTGCTGAGGACTGCTGCCATCCATTTGTTTAGTGATTTTTCCTAACAATTTTTGCAAAGACTGTATTCCTTTTGTGTGTGATCACTGATGTTCCTGTTCCTTTATTTCTGTATTTGGCCAGTGATCTGAAGGAAACTTCCTTAAAGGCCAGGAGGGAAAAGAAAAAAATAAACATTTCTGGTCTTTACAGTTGGCTCTGAGCTAGGACACTCTTTCAACACTAAGCCGCATTGCTTAAACTCTGCCTTAGCTTTCACCTCTTGTTTGTGCAGTGCCCAAGGGTCAGTCAGAAGTGCAAGTTTAGGGTCCTTTCAGGTCATCTCTGAACCATGGATATGCATGTTGCACTCCAGATTCCCTGGTGTACATGGTTGTACTTGAGAGCTCTTATTTGCCCAAGAATCTTCCTCCTCAGCATCCTCCTTCATAGGCTTTTAAGTCTGTCTGCTGCTTGTCTCATCCTCCATCTCTTTCCCCTGGTGGCTATGGATAGTGCATGTCTTTAAATGATTTCCTTAGATACCTCCTAGAACCTAATGCCATATTGAGGAAACAAAAGTCAGCCTCTGTGCTGCTTCCCCAGGGAAACACCAGGCAGGTCAAAAAAACACAACCTCAATATTTTGCAAACAAGGTCTTGGAACCAGCAAGCAACACCAGGAATGTGGGCCACTGCTGTCATGACCAATGGCAAGATGGGGAATGGAGGATAATAGACAAGTAATAAAAAGTGCCACTAGGCTTTCTTACTGAAATTTAGCTGCCTCTTTCTTCATTAAGCGCTCCCCTGATTTCTGTATTTAATTTTTGACAATATTTATAACAGCTACTTTGACGTCTTTGCTAAGTTTGACATCTGGTTGGCTCTCACAGGCAGTTCTTGTTGGCAGCTCTCCCCACCCCTATAGTGTATCGGTTATACCTTTTTGTTTCTTTGCATATATTGTAATTTTTTGCTGAAAACTGGACATTTTAGATAATACAATGTAGTAACTCTGGATATTGATCTCCTCCCCCTTCTGGGGCTTGTTATTCTTAGTTGCTGGTTTATTTGTTTAGTGACTGGCTGAATTATTTTAGTGAAGCCTCTCCCCTACCCCACCCTGCAGCATTATGCCTCTGATGTTCTTTTTAGGGGGTGCAGACTTGGGCTAGCTTACCATCACCATGGAATGACTGACAGTGGTTTTGACAGTGCTGTGTTTGACTGCTCTTTCCCTGACCATACCCAGATGTTAAACCTCACTAATTACTGACTGACTATTGTTTTCAACAATGCCCTGGGGGCATAAATTGTTCCAAGGGCTAACCAAATTTGGGCCCCTTTGAAGGGATAGTTATTCAAGTCAGTGACTGAAATTTGTTCTGACCCCAGGAGGGCCCCCACTGCTCCCCTCCCTTTGTCAGCAAATCCCTGGCCTATAGATCTGTCTATATTTCTAATTAATCTATTGTTCCTTTCCCAATTGTCTGTTGACACAATCTCCTCTGTTCTTGAGAGTGTTTGGATTTCTCTACACTCTGTTGAAAATGAAGTCAGTTACTTTGGGAAGAGATTAGGAGCTATTTTTTTTATGGCCTGCTTCCCCTTTCAGGCAAAATCTCTGAGCCAGGGCTCTGGATGTAGGGTAAGGACAATGGTGCCCTTCTTTCTGAGTGACACCTTATATTAAGAGCTAAGTGCTAAGCTGGTAAAGGAGGGCCCCAGATATTCTTGACTTGCCTGTCCTGGCTTGGAATGAGACAAAGTAAACAGAAATTCTGTCATCACATGGCCATTTTATTTTTTGCATGTGGAAAAACAGAGAGTGGACTTTGGGGCCACACTGTAGCCTAGAGTTGACTCCTAACTCTGGCACTAACTAACTTGAGTTGGGTAAGTGTATTACTTTTCCATGGTTGTGTAACAAATATCCATAAATTTAGAGGCTTAAAACAACACACATGTGTTATCTTATAGTTTCCATGGCACATAGTTGGGCGTGGCTTAGCTGGATCCTCTGCTCAGGATCTCACAAGGCTGCAATCAAGGTATGGGCTGAACTGCACTTTTATTTGATGCTCAGACTCATGCACTTGTTAGCAGCATTTGGGGCTGGGAGCTTCCATTGTTTGCACAGGAACTGAAGGCTGCCTGTTGTTCTTTGCCACATGGGTTTCCTAGAATGCTTTATCAAGCCAGTAAGAAGAGCATTTTTAATATAATATAATATAATATAATATAATATAATATAATATAATATAATATAATATAATATAATATAATATAATATAATAATATAATCATGAGAGTGAGATATTCCATCACATTTGCCATATTCTATGAGTTAGAAGCAAGTCACGGTCCGCCCACACTCAAGGGGCAGGTGTTACACAAAGATACGAAACTCCAGGGGGCAGGGACCACAAGGGCTACCTTAGAGTCTGCTGCCACAGAAGTTTCTTAGTATCTCTGAACCTCAGCTTATTCATCTAAAAAAATGAGGATAGTAATAGTACCTAGTCTCAAAGTTGTGGTAAGAATTAATGTATGCAAAGCTCAAAATAACACCTGGCTTGTGGTACCTGTTCAGTAATAGATAGGCACTACTGTTGTTGGTGCTGTTACTAGATGTCTCCACAGTCCAGGAAACATTAACTCTGACAAATTTTCAGGATTCATTATTGATTTGTTTATGCTTCTCAGTAGTTTTTAACCAAATAGTCTGGGGTGCTCCTTGACAGTTCGCTCAGCCTCTTTCCTACCTCAGCCCGATGAATGTGTGGTTGAAGGAGTGGGGTGTTTATTGAGATACTCATGTCTGTGCATGAATATATGGGTGTCTTAGTGTGTTTAGACTGCTATAATAAAATACCACAGGCTGGGTGGCTTATGAACATCAGAAATTTATTTCTCACAGCTCTGGAGGCTAGTCGGTAAAGTGCCAGCGTGGTGGGATGCGGTTCCTCCTCCTGGTTCATAGCTGGCGCCGTCTCTCACTGTGTCCTAACATGGCAGGAGGGGTGAGGGGTCTGAGGGATCTCTCTGTAGCCTCTTTATAAGGGTGCTAACCCCATTCATGAGGGCTCCACCCTCATGACCTGAGTACCTCCCAACAGCCCCACCTCCTAATACTACCACCTTGCAGGAATAAGATTTCAACACGTGTGAATTTGGGGAAAAAACAAACATTCATGCCATAGCAATTGGCAGTGAGAGGGAGGGAGGAAGAGGAAACCTCTCTCCCTTTTTATTAGAGAGGGCACAAAAGTGGTATACTCCTGCATTAAAGAAGATATCAAGTCAGCTACAGCGCTTTATATTTTTACTAACATTCTCAGCTGTCTGATCCAAGGCTAGATCATCAACAAAACTGAAAATATGCTTATGGCATTAGCAAAGCAATTTAAAAATCTGATCTTTTGATTAAAGAATTAAAGCAGTAATCATGGGGAAAATCTGAGCCTTATTGGTCTTCCTTACTATTTGAGCAAATGAATGCACTGCCTCATTGTTTTTGTTTGAATTACGTGGGAAGGTAGAGGTAAGAAAACCATTTCCCCCCCAGTAATTCTGAGTACTGAAGACCTTGATCTGATTTGAATATAGCTGAAAATCTAGAATTGAAAATGTCTCTGAGTTAGCACTCAGCTTGTTTTTGCTTTACACGCTATTAGAGTAGCCTTCTTGGTTTGTATCTTAGATTAAACACAACAAATTGAAGGCAGTGAGAGAAGAGGCATATCTAGGTGAGTTCCTCTGACAACAGTCAGATGTGACAGCTGAGCGCTTGAGAGTGGTAGCAAAGCTGGTAACAATGGTAGAAGAGCAGTTTGGGACCATTTATGACAAGGGTTAAATTGCACTATCCATCTCTATAGTATCATAGGACAGCACAGCAGCAAAGAAAGGTTATAATTTATTGAGTATACTCAGTTTAATCACAGAAAAATATGCTATACATTATTCTTTTAATGGCAGAAATAACATTTAAAAGTCATGTATAGAGCTGTGCTTTAGATTTTGTGGAAAATAAACTTACATATAGTATTTTATATATTAATAAATCTGGTTTAATAATACATGAGAGTAATATATCTCATTGGTGAGGGGGAAGGGCCAAAGGATTATGACAGAACAGAGAACAAAAAAGCACATTTTAGGTTTCATCTCCAAACTGTGATGGAGGCCATCTGGAAAAAATGCCCACAGCTGTCTTCCCTTTAACTCCATACCTTCTACTCTGGTTCTTAAGATCCTAATCCTCCCCACATCTAACATCAAACTCATCACCAGGCCAACAGTGGTGTCTGTGTCTGGCTTCTGCTCTCAGCAGCTCAGGAAAAACTCGACTGAGGGTAAAGTGTTGCTCGTTCCAGAAGACACTGTCATCTCGCTGGCTCCTGAGCAACCACGCCTGCGCATCTGAAGGCCTGGCTCCTTTCCTGCCTCTCTCTCATCCCTCACCCTTTTAAGTCCCTTTCCAACTTAGCTAGGTCAGGAGTTGCTCTTCTTTAAGCTTAATTTCTTAGCTATTAACAGCAGATGAATTTACAAACTATGTTTCTGTTATTCCCATTGGCAAAGCCTCCTTTTAATAGCTGGCATCCGTCCTGTTGCTGATGGTATGATGAAATTTTGAGTGACTGAGTCGCTCAGATGCATCTGTGGGAGGAAATAAAATGTCTTTTTCATCAGTTTCTGGCTTGGATCTCAATAGTAACACTGTTTTTGAAGTTCTCGAAGTATTGCTTTGGTCTTGGTTTTTCCCATAAAACCAAAGCATTATGATCTCTTCCTCCCCCCTCTCTCTCTTTACTTCAAAAAATACATATTGGGGCTTGGGGCCTCTTTTCCTTTACTTATACCTTTGGACAAATTCACAAAGATTGGTTTTACCTTCTTCAGATGGCCACGGTTTCCCTCTGGTCTTTATTTCCACACAGGAACCAAATGGATTAAATTTTTATTTCCTCCTTTGAAATTCATGCTTCTACAGCATGAGGAGTTTTAACCAGGGACGGATTTTAGAGCCAGTGGGGTACCAAGTGAGCAAAGAAGTCTAACAGAGAAGGTTCCTTTATTCTAGAAAACTCAAAGCGGATTGTTTGACATTTATAATTTATACCTTACCTTCTTCCAAAAAGATTTGGGGTGGCATACAATAAAGCGGACAGGTAGGAGGGAGGGAGGGCAGGGGCTCGGTATGGCAGGGTGGGGCAGGCAAATTCAGCCACAGCAATTTATTGGCACCTTTGGCTTACAAAGACCTATAGGAAGTTTCTGGCCTGAATACCTGTCCTGGTACTTTAACTTCTAGAAGTCACTTACAGCGACCTCCAGCCTGGAAAGGCCACCTCAGTAACAGGTTTGCAGGGTATCTCCAGAAGAGCAAGTTGTCTCCCTTCGTCCAAAGCTCTCAAATTTGTATGGCTGTATGTGCTTTGTATTTTTTAGTACATGATTTTATCTCTCTAGTTATGAAAGTTTCACTACAGCAAGACTATTCACATAGAACCAAACATTACAGTTACTAGTATGTGGAGTAATCCTCGTGCACATTAGGGAACGAAAGGGCAGGGTGGCTATTTGTTGGTACGTCATGCTATTTTACCACGTGACGATATCATCCCCACGGTTCCTAAACTCAGGGATCAATAGTTGCACTGGGCCCTGCTGCAGAAGATCATCTGTTTGAACGCTTCCCTGAGCTCTGGGCTTCGGAAGGCGTAAATGAAGGGGTCGATGACCGCATTGCACATGATCAACATGCCGTTCACCTGGAAGAGGGACATGTAGCAGGCGCAGTAAGGGTTATTTGGGCAGAACGTCATTAAGAGGACATGAAGAACAAAGGGGGCCCAACAAAAGATGAAGACCCCAAGCAGGATGGTCAGTGTGATGGCCCCCTTCATGTTGGCTCTGGGAAGCGTCGCGATCTTCCTGGCGTGGGAACGGGCCAGCAAGAACATGTGCACATAGAGGCCCAGGATAAACACCAGCATCAGAGGGAACAGCGACGTGAAGGTGATCACCGTGGGGATGTGGTGGGAGAAGATCACCATGGCGACACCACTGCCCGCGCAGCACGTCCAGATGACCGTCAGGACAGCAAGGGCGCGGCGCGTGGTGACAATGCTGTGGTACTGCAGGGCATGGAAGATCGTGAGGTAGCGGTCGGCGGCGATCACCGACAGGCTGGAAATGGAGCCGAGCAGGGAGAAGACGAACAGGGAGTCAACGATGTCATCCGCTGTGGTTTCAAAATTGCCATGAGGCTTGAGATAGCCCATGTTTCTGAGCATGATCAGGATATTTTCCAAGATCTTATACAGGCTTCCCAACATATCGGAAACGGCCAAGCTGCAGATAAAAAAGTACATGGGTGCCTGGAGGTTCTTATTCCTGATCACAGCCAGAAGGACGATCAGATTCTCCAAAACCCCGACGACGGATATTGTAAAAAATACCTCTTCTGGCAAAACCACATGAGGACAGTCCGAGTTATTTCTTGCCGTATCGTTGATGTTTTCATATAAATTGATGATGTGCTTCATTTCTCCTTGTGGTTAAGACGGTGGTGTTACTTGGACTTGACGGGAAGCCTGACTGATTCCTCAGAACCTTCTTATTTGGTTGTACTTGTGGGTGATCCGAGGTAAAAGCCACACAGTCACCTAAGAAAGAATATATGGAAATATCAGTTGCAAAATAAACTACAAAATAAAAACAAGCCATGTTAACTTCGAGAAAGCTCTGTTGCCTCAGTGAAATATGATGGTGTGATCATTTCAGTCAAACAACGTACCAGGCCTTCATCCTAACTGCTCAGTGACAAATCTTTACGCAATTTGGAGCCCAGAGATCAAAATAAGGGTTATCCTTCCTCCTCTCCCCTTTCCCTCCCCTATTCTTCTCATGAACCATCTTATGCGAGAGAGATTGGAATGGACAAGTGAAGAAGTGAAAGGCACATGTGGAGAGCTCGCCGCCGCCTTTCTTCGCCTTGGAGGTGGGTGCTGGGCTCGGTGGACTGATGAGATGTTTGGGTCCTTTCTCTTTCACTGGCCGTCTTTCTGAGTCACTGCCTGACCTTCTAGCATTTAGGATAACGGCAAACGTTTTGATGTACCGTTTCCAAAATTGACCATGTGATACACAGCATTATTTTTGTTTCAAAGGCAGAACTCACAGGAATGGTATTTCTGGAGGTTCCTTCCTTCCTTCCTTCCTTCCTTCCTTCCTTCCTTCCTTCCTTCCTTCCTTCCTTCCTTCCTTCCTTCCTTCCTTCCTTCCTTCCTTCCTTCCTTCCTTCCTTCCTTCCTTCCTTCCTTCCATCTTTCTCTCTCTCTCTCTTTCTTTCTTTCAATATGATTTTATTGATTTTTAGAGAGAGAGGAAGGGAGAGGGAGAGAGAGAAAGAAGCATCGATGTGAGAGAGAAACATCTATCGGCCGCCCGGCCCCTGACTGCACGCCAACCAGGCAGCAAACCCGAAACTGGGCATGTGCCCTGACCGGGAATCGAACCAGCGACTTTTCACTGCACGGGAAGCCTAACACATACTTATTTGCCTTCCACATTTTTACCACTGTCCTCCCTCTGCAATCCTCCAACTTCTCCTCTGTCTAAATCCTACATTTGTTTAAATTAAGCCCTAAGTCAAGATCAAGCATCTTTGAGTATTTCCACTCAGCATCTCAACCTGCGCGACCTTTCTCTGCTCTCACGTCTTGCAGTGTTTCGTTCTGGCACTGGGCACGTGGCGCACTCTGCCTGTGGGAAAGCTCAGCTTCAGGTGTTTATGTTTTGTCTCTGAGCAGCCCAGTCACACCCTGGAGGGCTGGCAAACCCTGAACCCCTTTCCATCACATCCACTCCAGTAACTGTTGGCATGCCCAATGACTATTTGTTGATATGACCGTCGTCTATTGAATAATCAATAGTTTGTGTTTCTAAAAAGATAGGTTTGGGGAGACACATAAAATGGGCAAGAAACAGAGTTAGTGGTTTCACTTTTTCATATGTCAGAGCTTAAAAGTTTTAGTGGATAATGTTTCGGTTGAAACTTTGTGGGAAAATGTGTGCTTTTGCTGGAGATGAAAATTTTGCTTTCGTCTTCTTTTGAAGCAGTGCCAGTACCATGGACAGCCTTCGCTCTGCTCTGAGAAAGGTGGAGAACCGGGCTGTGCAGGGTCCTGGAAAACAGCTCTATTGGCAAGCGCACGATCAACCGCTGGGAATATTTATTTTCAGGGAAAGGAGGAGGGAGTGGACATAGACTTCTAGGAGGAGTGAGAAGGTCAGTGTCAAACCCGGGTTTGGCCCGAAGCTCCAGGAGTGGTTAGTACCCTGGGGGGGTGGTGATGGGGGGCTGCTGGTGGGATTGAAAGTGCTGAGAACTTCGAGCCCTGCCTGAGTCCTGGCGAGGCGCGCTTGCCAGGGCCTCTGCTTTGGCGTTTCAAGGCATCCTGGCTACCTGGACTGGCAAAGGCTGTTAGAGGTGGAACGGTTCCCAACAGCGGCACCACGTGGCAGTGAAAAGTAAAGACCGTCGTAGACTGACCAGATGCCGGACTGTCCTTGCTCAGCTGTGGAGTCTATAGCCCCTAGGGTTTTAGAAAATCCAGGGTACAGGGGCAGCCCAGAGGAATATAGTGGCTTTTCCCCCCAACTTAACACATTGGTGCTTGAACTTTTAATTCAAATATTAATATATGTGACTGTTTTTACCACTATGCTGTGGAGCAACCCATACTGGTTATATGAAGTCTATATTAAAATTTGAAGTTTATGAGATAAGCACTATAAAGAGTACTGTATCATTCTAATAAATAATAGTTAGGAAACATGTACCATAATCAAAAAGTTTAAGCCCCATATTATCAATATCAAGGGATTGAAATGTCCACTAATTTCAGGTCTCTTGGTAGTAAGGTAATAGGTCTCTTAGAAGCGGGTCATTCTCCTCCGTGACTCTGTACCAGGTCTTTTCATTCAGGATAAAAATACTGATAATTACCTGGGATGTTGTAAAAAGTAGTCATACTCTGCTTTGGGTGAAAGTTGGAGGAGGGAAAGAGAAATACAATGCTTAAAGCAAATAGTTTTCTCTTAACATTGGAACCTACCAATGGCAGTTCAGAGAAATCAAAAGTGGCCGTTTTTGATAAATACACGAGGGAATGAGCACAGCTTGTCGCCATCCCTCCTGCACTTCTGCTTAGGGTGCACTGAAGGGAGCTCTCCTCTTCCCAGTCTTTCTCAAGGCCTTCCTCTCAGCATCCCCTCTATCCCTTTACCATTTCTATCCCTTTAGGGCTTTGCACGTGTGCATATGTGAGTATGCATATACATGTATATGCATGTGTTTGTATGTGTTCATGTGTATGTGTGTACACTCATGTGTTTGGGAGGGAGATGGGTGGTAGGCAGCCTAGGGAAATAAAAATATAATCTATAGCTGTTTTTATAAAAAGAGTGAGACTTTTGTTCTAAAGAGTGCAGGTCCCCATGACGGAGCCAACCAAGCGAAGGGTCAGTGTCTCAAGTCTGCAGTGGCTGCCTGGCTTTCTAAGTGATAACCACTTTGGAGGGGTTTGTGATAATGAATGTGTTTTCCATTCTTATTTGTGCTGTACCATGTTGCTTCCAAAGAAGTCAGAGGACTACAGAGCTAATGGACGAGAAAGGCAGAGAGAGCGTATGCCGTCCCACAACCACAAGTAACCCACATGCGTGTGTTAATGGCAGAGCTGCGGGAAGTCACGCGTACCAGCTTTCCTAATTGCCGTGGCAGCAAAGCTATGGTGCTTGCAAAAACAAAAGTTAATCAGGTAAAAGGGTGACTCTCGTGAAAGGGTAAAAGAAGCACGATTTTTTCACCCCTATTTCCATTAAGAAAAACCTACCATAGCCCTTGTATGGATCCTGATGGTAATTTAAAGACTAAGAATATAGAGAAGCTAATGAATTCATCAACAAGGAAGGCTGCTTCAGCTCGACAAACGAGAATAGATTTTATTGTTATAATTCAATGAGAAAAATGATATACTCCCTCTGGAAGGATGAAAGACCCTAAGTAAAAGGATAATCTATTAGGTGGAATTCTAAATACAACCTTTCCTCAGGTTTGTTTCTAACTGTTCTATTTATCATCCCTAAACATTTAAGAACCTGAGACATTAGTAGAAAATGCACTTACCTTCAGCTAGCTCTGAAGCAGGAACTTTCTGGCTGCGATGACTGAGAACGAATGAGGTCTGAAAGAAAAGCCAGCCAGTGGACCTTGGGCCAGGCAGCACCGGAACATATGCATCACTGGGAGAGACGGTTAGGTTGTTATCATAACCTTGGAAATGTCACATGCAATGGGGCTGCATATTTCTGCTAATGTGAAGTCGAAGACACAGATTAAGACATAATTTCCATGGGCTCGGCTAGACGAAGCTACTTCCAAAGTTTATTGCAAGGTTTATGGCACATTACAGAATTGGGACCTCGCTCCTTTTAACATCAGTTTGTAGTTGCATTTAATTTCCAACCAAGGAATTCAATCAACTGGGGTCTTGAGGAAACGGTTTTGGAAGAATTTATTTTAAAATTTCCAGAAGACTTTTAAAGACATTTTGCAAGCATTTGATTCACTAATTTCATGAAGAAGGAAGGAATAACCCTATTATCCACATTTCACAAGGCTGAGCAGTGAGACGGGGCTGTGTGCTCAAGGGCAGCTAATGGGACATGGGCCAAGACAAGAAGGGAGCCCTCATGTTCTGCCAAATCTTCTGTCATAAAACTTCACAGAAACCACCACCAATCCCTCCATTATTCAAAGCAAAATTGTTTAGTTTTTGGGGTACAGCATTGCTGGTTTTCTGTTTGCCAGCGCCTGCAGGGAAGGACTGATATGCATGTGTGTACATGTAAATGCAAGTGTATGTATGTGTACGTGTGTATGTGTGTACATGCGTGTGCTTGTGAGGAAAATGGATGGCAGGGATATCTCAAGGCAACCTACGGAACTAAAAATCTGAGGAACAGCTGTTGGTATCAGGCACACCGGCCTGAATGTTTAAATATAGCACGGGGCCAAGTTTGGGGATGGACTGGAGCTTCAGGGCTGATTCCAAAACCAGAAACCATTCTGAAAATATCAGCTCCAGCCCCGAGCTGAAGGATGTTCCCATGTGGGTGGTCTGGAAAGGACTGAGAACAGAAGCCTGAGTTTGATTTCCCAGAGGGGAAACACATTTTGACCAAGCGCCTTTCCTCTGGCCTGTCCCGGAGGCGAAGCATGTTCTTCATGGGCCCTGCTGGACTCAGGGTCATTCCAGGCTTAGGACAGTTTGGGAGCAGCTGTGTGCCTGGCAACATGCCATGGAGCTCAGATGAGGGTATTCCACATGCCTTTTCTCCCCACCAGAGCCACACAGTCGAGACAGTATATGAAAGCTGGGCAGTACCTCCAGAAAGCCACTGTCTGTGTCGCCTGGAAGCGACACCTACCTCGAACTCAACTCTCAGATTTGCGGTATCACAGAAATTTGTTAAAGATCTGTGGATCTGATTAGCGGGCTGGGAAAACTGGTGGCAGGGCCCAGAAGCGGCCCCAGGCAGGCTGCGAGATGCAGGGGGTGATGGAGCACGGGGTGCTCTTTGGAGAAGGGGAATCTCAGCAGATTAGCTCTGTGTGGAGACCCGGGCAGCTCCGTTTAGGAGAGATGAGAGATTTCAAGGAGGGGCAAGTTCGTTAAGGGTTTGCCTAAGCCCTGGAAAGAGAGCAGACTTTGCTATCTTAGTTCATTTTTTTTCTTGTGATGGAGGGTGCTCATCTTACTCTAATTATTCAAGAAAATGGGGCAAAAATCCCTTGCAAGGAGCAGAATAGAAAGGACATGAGATTTAAAGCCAGAAGACATGGGTTAGAGTCCTAGCTCTGCCAGGTCTCTGGGCCTATAATTTCCTCATTTTACAAGAGGGTTGTTGGGAAGATTAAATGAGATTGGTGTTGTGAAAGTGTTTAGAGAACCGTAAAATCATACACCAGTACCTCTGGTGCTTGTATTCTGGTCCAAAATGTTGAAATGGTGGTTGGTTTTTAAGGGATAACTTAGTCAGAGGTAGTTCACTCAGCTTGTGAGCTTGTGAGCTGAGGTGCTGCTGGAACTGCAACAGCGGACGCTGCAGGTGCGCGACGCTGTCCATCCCGCCCAGCCCCTTCCCTCCGAGGGGGGGGTCCTATTCAGTGTTATGCCTCCATTAGGGAAAGTGAAAGAGAGAGAGAGAGAGAGGTGGGGAGGGAGGTGGAACTGGGAACGAGAGAGCAGGGCAGAGACCTGTCCTTCAGATGTGCAGGGCCATGGCCTTCAGACAGCCTTTCAAACGCCGGGGTTGGAAGGTAACTCCGTAAAGCGAAACACACTCCTCCTGGGTTTCTCCTTTACTCACACACTGACAATACTCCTAATACGAGAAGCGTGGGTAGTTTTCCACAGATCAAGCAATTATCTGACACCACCTGGGTGTCCTACAACCTAATTCAGTTCTGACACAAGCTCCCCCGAGAGAGCATCAGTTCCCAGAGGTTAAGGGCTCAGTCCCACAGGACTGGCCCCACTTCAGACGCCAGTTGCAAGGCCCAGCTTGTCACATGCGCTGAATAACCTGCTATAAGTCTAGGTTTCTGCAACCCCCTCCTTCAGTTGTATAATCTGCTTGAGCAGCTCACAGAACTCAGAGAATCACTTATGTTTATTATAAAGGATACAAATGAACAACCGGATGAAGAGATCTGTAGGGTGAAGTCTGGGAGGGTCCTGAGTGCCAAAGCTCCTGTCCCTGTGGAGCTGGGGTGCACCACCTTTCCAGCAAGTGGATGTATCCACCAACCTGGAACCTCTCCCAACCCTGCACTTTTGGGATCTTTATGGAGGCTGAATCACACAGGCATGATCAAAGGTTTGCCTCATTAGAACAAATCACACTCTTATCACCCAGGAAATTCCAAGGGATTTAAGAACTCATTGCCGGGAACCGGGGTCAAAGGCCACATATTAGGACAAAAGATACTCCTAATGCTCTTATCACTTAGGAAATTACAAGGGTTTTAGTAGCTCTGTGCTAGTAACTGAGGATAGATCCATATATATCGCAAACATCTTTGAGGAAACAGGCTGTTGAGCAATAATGATTTACATAGCATTTCCTCTGTGCCGGCCACTATCATTGTTCCAAGTGGCTTACATATGTTGACATTCGATCTTCACAACAAACGTGGGAGGTGACCTTACTGACTTCACCTACAGATGAGGCTCGGGAAGCGCAGTCACTTAGGTGGAGGCATGATGTGCACTTAGGATTTTATTCTGAGAATGATGAGAAGTCACTGGGGTTTTAGGCAGAACAGCGGCACGACCTAATTCAGGTTTTCAAAGGATCCCTCTGGCTGCTCTATGGAGAATGGATGGCAAGGGCAAGAGGGGAGACGTCGGGAGCAGCTGTACAGGTGGGGGCCTGGTTGCAGTTTGGCTGAGGAGGGAATGAAGAGTGAGGAGGCGTGAACAGCAAGTGTGGACAAGTCTTCTCAGAAGCTTTGATGCGAGGGGGTGCAAAGGGAATGCTGGCTCGGGGGCCAGGGCGCTGTTCTTTTTAGGAAGGGGTCTCCTGGGCATGTTCGTGTATGGATGGGAACACCCAGCGGAGAGTGGAGACCTGGTGAGTCACGTGCCAGTGCCAGACAGACTATGTGGGACAAACGCTCTTGAGAACGCAGTGGGGACACGTCCGCCAGAATAACAAGACGCTGTGTGGGTCGCCATGGCCTACTGTTGGGCAGCTGAGGGCCCGCTGCCTAGTTGTTTATTTTCTCACAGAAATATGAAGCAAAATTACTTTAATTTGGTTTAACATTTTGGCAACTCCACCAATATCTTATGGGAAGAGCTTCAAAGTCACATTGTAAAGGGCCTAGAAGAACTGCCGCCATTTTTACAATAAATCTATCCTAATTTACATAGTGGAAACTACATAGATTTTGGAGTCAGATCAATGTTTGATCACTAGTTCTCTGCTTACTCATTTTATCACTTTAGATAAATTGGCCATAATTAAATCTATCTTATAAATGGCACATACTTGTTAGTTTCCTTCCCATAGATGCTATGTAGGGAATGGAGTATGACATTTTTGTATTATAATGTGCTATGGAATGAATTGTCACCGCCAACCCCCATTCATCTGTTGAAGTGCTAACCTTCAATGTGACAGTATTTGGAGATAGGGTCATTAAAAGCATAATTAAGATTAATGAGGTCATAAAGGTAGGGCTCTGATACAATAGGGCTGGTGTCTTTATAAGAAGAGAGACACCAGAGATCTCTTTCTCCCCACCCACACAGAGGACAGGCCACATGAGGACACAGTGAGAAGGCAGCTGTCTATCAGTCAGGAAGAGAAGTCCCATCAGAAACCAATGCTGATGGCACCTTGATCTTGGACTCCTGCCTCAAGAACTGTGAGAAAATAAATGTCTGTTGCCTGAATCACTCAGTCTGTACTATTTTGTTATGGCAGCTTGAGCAGACTAATACATAATGGATATAATTGTTAAAATATAATGTGTTCTATCTTTATTTGATAAACTCAGTGTACTATTAATATTTTCAGCATCTAGTTGTGCCTTAAGATCATTGTTTTGAACGCTATCCTCATGTTGTAAGCATTCAAAGGTTAGTTAATAAAGAATTTTATTTCACAGAATAACTCACAAAAATTTACTGTAAATGCATTTGTATAACAATGACAAGTGATTTATATACACATTTAACAGTACATATGTGTATATTTAATCTTGTATCTAATACACATATATTTAATAATAGTGCCTGAGCTTAGTGTACTACACATAGTAATTACCTGAAACATTTTTGTTGGACAAACAATAAATAAACCTTGAATACTGAGATGGAACAGAAGGCACAGTTTTCTCATCTGAAGAGCTGTGAAGGCTGTGCTCCGGTAGGAGTAGAAGGATGAGGTCCTTGTCCTACCTTGTGCTGCTCTCTCCCAGCACCTCCCAGGCTTTCGGGACTGTCGGCCAGGTGGGCTGCTTTTGCTCTCTTCCCACTTTCACTGCTTTCTCTCTAGGTGATGTTTCCTCTGCTTTATTCCTGGTATCCTGGATACCTCACCCTTCTTCCAACTTGACCTATTTTTTCACTTATATATCATGTCTCCTTTGGAAGAGACCACTTGGTAAAAACTGGGACTCACATGTGTAGCCCCTCCAGGTCTGAGGAGGCCTGGTTGGCTCTTTTGCAGCCAGACCCTAAGACTGCCATGGCCTCACTGGGCTTCTTTGTGACCTTGTCCCAGGGTTTGCCCCCTTCTCTGACAAGCTCTCTTTAGTGACAGCACTTTAAACTGGCTTTTCAAATGAACCATAGCACGTGGCAGCAAGCTTCGCTCTTATCTGGAAATGGAATTGCTTTAGGGTTTTGGTTTAGCCTTGGAGGCAGTGAGGATGAGCCAGTGTGAAATGGGCAGAAGATTTAGCCTGATGGCTCTGGCATCAGCAGGGCATGTGTCATGATTGTAAAAAAGCAGCTTGCTAATAAGGACAAGGTTAGGGTTGGTTTCCAGGTGGGTGTTATCACCTGCAGTGGTCCTGAGGGCAAAGTAGACTAAATCTTGGTTGAGAAACTGAAGTCAGGGTCCATGAAAGAGCAAGACAGGGGCTGGAGCTGGCGTTTGAGACCATACTCGGCTTAGCTTATGTGCTCGCCACTGCTCAGTAGGAACCTGCAGCCAATTGTTAAATCGCATTTGCTGCAAGCGAACACCTTCTTCATGGGGGTGAATCTGTCTGAGTCAGTCCTCCTTGGCCTTGGGGAGCTCTGGTGTTTTAGAGGTTCTAGTAACTCACATGGGTCAGGGGCCCTCACAGCGGACTTCTTTGGGTTTGGGCCTTCCCTGCAGGACGTGGAAGCTGACCTCCCTAAGTCATCCTCAGAACCTTCTTTCTTCCCACCACCTCTCCCGCCCACATTCCCTCTCTCTGAGGCAGGGCAAGCGTCATACGTCTGGGCCTGAGGCCTTGACTGTAACGAGGTTACATGTCAGACCACAAATGGCAGGGAGGACGGGCTGTAGTTGGCAGGTTAGCAGTGAGCAGAAGAAGAATAAATGTAATGACACCTATGGAGATTCCTTGCAGAAAAGTGTTTGTTGGTCTAGAGGCAAAAATAGCTCGACGAGTGGATTTTCTGCATTCACTGCTGGTCCCGTTTATAACCATCATCCATCATCCTAGGAGTCCAGGGGAATGTCCTCCCTGCCTCTCCTAAGTGTGTCCCTCCTTCCAGCTACTGCCCCTCGCAGGGACCTGCCCCCTCATCAAGTACTTCACTTACAACACCCACAGGATTTATAGCACCCACGCGATTTATAGCTCCCACGCGATTTTCCTGCGCAGTGAGGAATCAGCCTCGAAACCACAGGCGGGCGGGCATGCAGCAGGCAGGCAACACCACCAGAGCCTGCCCGGTGGGATTCACTACCCCAAATAAGCCTGCCATTGTCTTCCTTTCCCTTTTCTCTGCTGTACCTGTAGGCCAGGCGAGACTAACTTTCAGCATCTAGTTAATGAGTAGAAGCAGCAACTTGATGGTACCACATGTCAGAAGTGCTGGTTAAAACTCAGCCCTTGGAAATTCTCACACCTTCATCCTCTGACTCCTTCCATTTGAAGACCAGACTTCTAATGAGTTACTATTGCTCCTCAGATGCTAACCTAGGTCAGCCTGGAGGCCACTTTCATGTTTTCTGTCCCCAAACAGTTGCCTCACTTGCCCTCAGCTCTCAAATTCCCCAGCTTAGGACCAAGCTAAGGTTTTACAGCGGTTGGATTTCTTCCTTAGGTAATTCTGCCCTCCTCTAAACTTCTGGAGCATTGTCTGCACCGTTCCGTGAAACTTATCTGGCCTGGGGTTCGAGGCCACCCAGAGGTAGCTGTAACGTGACTTGCTGCTCAATAGAACCATGAGGCCATCGTAACTATCTGTGTATTTCTCTTACAGCCTTTGCCAGAACCCCTTTCAGGCTCTTTTTATTACGTTGTCCTTTATCTCTTAAATGATGTAGTGAGGTGACGTGCCTGTGTCAGAGTTCAATTCCCCTGAACGACTGCATGCGAGGGTTAAATGAGTTAATATGTCTGAATGAATATCCTACATATTGTGGTCTTGGCATTGAGCTAAATGCTGTGCACACCTTTTTCCACTTGGTACTTAACAACAACCTTGTGAGATAGCTATTATAATCTTTATTTTAAAGATAAGAAAACAGAGGTTTTAACAGAACAATTTCCCTAAAGTGTCATGGCGGACAAGTTATGAAAATGAGATGCAAATTCAGACTTGTCTTATTCCAGACGCCCTAACTCTTTATTTATCTCATTACACCACCTCTTGCAAAGTGTGCGCATCCTGCTGAAGTTTACTAAGCTCTCCAAAGGTGGTACCCTTTTTTTTACCTTTAGTTACCCCCAGGCCCATGCACATAGAAGATTGGGGTTCTTAACAAATGCTTATGACAAATCTGGTCCCCAAACAGACTGAGGTTTGCCAGAATAAAATATAATAACCTCAAGTTTCTCAAATTGTTCTTTTCCTTGTTGCCAGGGAAACATTCCTGCCTTCTGCCTACTGGGAAACCATTACAATGTGCCCATCTCCATCTTTCTGACATTGGCCCTCATGTCAGATGTTGAGCCTTTAACAATGATGAATCAATCCCAGTGGGTGACACTTTTCCTTCCTTTTTGCCTCTAGCTTTACATCCTGCTGGCCAGTAAGACTTCCTTTCATCTTGGTGATTTATGTGACCTAGGAAATTACTTTCTTCTTCTCAGATAGTTAGATCTTTAGGATTATGCAGGCTTTTTATTCTGTTTACATATTAAGGAAGTGTTTCCCTATCCACTTCTTGACATTCAGCATTTGCCATTTTCTATTGTTTTTACTTTGTGGCGTTTTAGATTCCAGATACTCTGAAAGGCCCCCAGCTGCCCACCCTCAATTCAGTGTGGGCTTCTGGGGCAGCTTTACAGATACGTTGTGGGACTCAGGAAGTCGCCGTGTACCTCAGTGTCTATATCAGGATACAGAAAGGAAAAATACAAGAAAGATAGGATGTTTTTCAGTTAAAGGCAATGCTTGAATGTTAAAAGAGATGTGATTCTCTACCCACTTGTTTCAATTTTCCTTCCGAAGGCTATTTTTGTGACATGGCCAAGGAACATTTTCCAAGAATAATCAAAGCTTAAGGACCATGTTCTACAGTACATGTGAAATGTCAGTTATAAAAAGGTGACCTTAGAGAAGAGGAGGCAAGCTAATTTCAGAGAGTTTACAGGTTGGAAAAGCATATAAAAAGACCAATGTCTATGACTTAACTGGGGAATTAAACCACATAATACTGACAGATTACAAAAGTGAGAACCCATTCTGTGCAAAGTTTGTACCCTGGAGACAATATTAACTCCTGAACGCCAAAGCAGGGCGTTCTTATAACAGTCCTAGAGCACATGTATTGTGCGAGTAAAGGATTCTGAGGAGGGCAGATCAGTCTAGGGTGGGATTGTTAGGTTTAGAAATGAATGGGGAATAGATATGGATTTTGAAGGGTGGAGAGGAGACAAGAGAGCATTGAAGGCCTATGGGAAGGCGTGATCAAAAAGCCTGGGAGGAAATGTAGCCAATGAGTCTCCCAGGATACAAGTTTCATACCAGTCCCCATAATGGCCCTGGGTGGCCTTCAAGGGTTTCATGAACCACAGAAATTGTTTGTGAAGTAACGTACATATGTATGTATATGTATTTTCCTTGAGGATATGTCTGTCACTCGCAAATGTTAAGAAACATTAGTCTAATGTTTTCTGATAATGTTCTGATTGGGCAATAATGTAACTTTAATATTTATTGAGATTATTCTAGAGACCAATAAAAAATAAAGCTTGCTATATGTTCTTTGCTATCTTTTTGCTTTTCTTCTTCATTCTGTCCTCTGTTAGGAGTCCCCAAAGTTTCATTTTTACTGCTCAGTCCATTTTCTTAGCTCAAGGTTTCAATGATTGATCACATCTCTGTTAATGATTTCCTTCTCTGTCTTTGGCTCCCATTCATTTCTGAAATCAGTCTGAATGGGCTGACAACATTTTATGGTCAACATTTCCTAAGCTGAAGTTAACAGAATGGTGTCTCCCATGCCAATATCCTTATTGATGGCACTACCATTCTCTCAGTAATTGCGGTGGGATATTTTAATTTCCATAGTTTTGGACACAGCTAAGGATAGAATCTCAGAACTTACCAGTGTCTCAGTAGAAACCCCCAAAACTCAAAAGCAAAGAAATCAAAGGCTGAAAAACAGAACAGACTATCCAAAGACTGTGGAAAAATTAAGACATGCATAATGGGACTACCAGGAGAAGAAAAAAAGAGAGAAAGGAATAGATGAAATATTTGAAACATTAATGACAGAGAATTTCCCTCAAATTAAAGTCAAACACCAAACCATAGGTCCAGGAAGCTCAGAGGATATCATGCAGAATAAATGTCAACAATTTTGTGTGTTTCTTTTTCTTGGAATTAAATAATACATAAGATTGTGGTGTTTCACTGTTTGTTTGTTTTTTTATTTCATTATTTCTAGAACTCAGGAAGTCATTTCAACTCAAAAATCATATACATGAATACAGAATTTACCAGAAATGTGTTTTCTTTTTCTTTTCTACAGGTTCAATTTATCACTTGTTTTCATCTCAAAATTATTAAGCTTTGAGTCTCAAATAAGTGGCAAACTGGCTTCCTTGGATGTGTTCGGAAGGACTATTTGACATGTAACTTTGCAAATGGCCATTACAAGGGCTCCAATCAAAAGACCAGGAGTGAAATGTTACTCACCAGCTGCCATAAGCTGTTGCTTTCAGCCAAGCTCAGAAGGTGCTGAGAGGCCCGAGCCTTTGAGGATTAATGGAGTGTGTGATAAGTGCTAAAGAAGATAGCTGCCTTTGTCTGCTTCTTAGCATAATCCACCCTTGGTTGTTCCGAGAAATGAAGGAGCATGTTGCTCTCAGTAAGAGACTCGCAGAGGAATGACAATGTGTAATATAAATTAGATCTTACCGCTGAAGCACTTACGAACATTTCCGTTTAGTTACTCACTTTTATGCTCTAGAAATCTCAGCTAGTTTAAATTGTTCTAAATCTAAACTGATCTTCTTTGCAGAAAATTTCAGAAACCTGAATCGAAGAGAATTGGAAAGGGATTTCCTTAAGCGAATCTGGAAGGAACACAGGGAAAACATGTACAAATGTGTCTGGGCACACTTGTCTTCAAAATCCAAGAATTCCAAAGGACGTCTCTTTGATGGAAAAGACCTCAAGAAGAAATCTACTATGCTGCTAACTTACTAACTCAAAACATGTTTCCAGATGTGCTGTGAGCCTGCCCAGCTCTGAGGTCCGAGTCAAGCACAGTTCACAACCTGTTTGATCTGGTCCTCGTAGGCAGAGGCATGCCTTTTCTCTGACCTTTAACTGTCCCTGCCAGAACAGCTGGCAATAATGCTGAACTTACCAAGCCGTAGAGAGAGGGGAATTGTCCAAGCTATTGCAAAGGCTGACGGGTCCAGTTCTTTCATGGCCACAAATCAGCTGATCACAGGAAGGAAAGGTACAGATGGATCTTTCCATTCTTAAATTTCTGCTCTCCTTGAATTTCCTTATTATCATGGCAGTTTGGAGACAGGACAAGGGAAGAAACGCTTCCAATCACATGAATTTTAATAGCAAGTGGCTTGTTATCTCCCACCAATCCACCCCTGAGCCCCACACTAACCCCACCAACCTTAGCACCTCCATGTCAGGCATCTGGTTAGGGTATCCAGTGAGAGAATTTCATTGTCATCCCGGAGCAAAGAGAAAATTTGCGATGAATTAAGGAAAGGATAAGGGGGGAAACTGAGTTGCGGAGTGACCCAAAGAGGGGCCAGGGCAGAGGGGAAGTTTAGAGCCATGGCTGTCAGCGTGAACGTTTTCATTTCATTTTCTGAAGACAGACAAGTGAGCAATAGGATTTCCTGGTGTACTCAAGGATGCTTGATTATATGTGTGATTTTCCATCAGAATTATGAAACACTTATTTCTTATGAGTATTGTTAAAGGGGATGAAGCCAAGATTAAAGCTTCATTTATTTTAGTAATTTCAATGTTATCCAGAGTCTAAACTGAGTAACCGAAATACCTTTATCTCTCAGTTATGGACATAAGGTGTGTGTGTGTCTTTTAATATCAGAGACAATTTTGATTTTGTTTTTTTTTCCCCTATTGCTCTTTATTCTTTAATCTTTCTTTGATTTGGGGGGTGGCTATTGTCTTTCCGAGTCAGTGAGCACCCATGGGAGACAGGGCAGAGAGTATTTCTTAGTCTACAGGAACAGAGTCTGCAGGTGTTTAATACTCTCACTATATACAGCTCCATAATTTCTTTTTTTCCTTTCTAGTCCATCACTCACTTACATATTTGAAAATTTATCAAGCATTTGAAAGTCTTTATTTTATATAAGTTGAACCCCAAATATTGTTTTACCAAAGTTGCAGAGATAATGTAAATTAACTTACATGTTTTTACATAGAGCTAGCTGTATATTATCTATAATAGTAAGCGTATGAAGCAATCTGAATAATAACAAACAATGGAAAAGAAAAAAGAAACCCAATTTTTCCTCTGAAATACAATCAGACTAAGCTATCATGTTTACCAGTTGACCATTTCCATGGCTGGCCCGACCTCTTCCCTGAGCTGAGCTTTTGGTCATTGTTCCTAGGAGCCTGCCACCGAGGGTAGGAGGAAAGCATCAGTTGTCATGGGAATTTATAATGTGTGAACAGATTGGAGTTGATTTTATTTAGAGTTTGTGATTAAATATATTTTTCAAGAATAAGACATTCTCTGACTTAAAGATCCCAAGACTGAATTTTGTATTCTCATGTTGCTACATCAGGGCTGTAACGGTGGAAAAATTATATAAGGAAGGAAAGGCAGAATGGGAGCCTGAAAGTGAGATGGCTTCACAGACCAACTCGATTCCAACCTATAAAATAAAAAAAATAAAAAAAGACTGCTATAGTCACTGGGGATGTAGTAAGGAAAAAAACAAACAGGTAAAGGTTCTGGTTTCATAGAACTAATATTCAATTAGATGGAGACTGAAAAAATTGTTTTCTGCTCAAATTTCACTGGCTATGACCCAAATGTGTCAGTAGGCCTAACTGCAAAGGGAGCTGGGAGCGTGGGCTGTGGGGAGGAACCTGAAATGGTGACTTGCTAGCGGGGCCAGCAGAGAGACCGCTTGGGAGGAGCTGTGCTGGGAAGGGGAGCTGGCATGGCGAGAGCTAGAGAGCAATATGGTACCGAGAGAGCTTCATTTTAAAAGAAATTTAGGTAAATTCACTGTAGCAGATTAGAATCAAGCAATGTATATACTGTTTAGTAATCCTAAACTATTTTCCTTCTATTATTTTTATACTTTCAGACATCAGTCATAGCATGGGCAGGGAATTACTAAATATTGGATAAAGTACTTTTACTTAAGTACATTTGTTGTATTTTTATTAGTTTTGTTTGCACCTTAATTTGGGGTTATCCATTTTTCTCCCATTTATCTGTTTAAGGGAGAGAGTTCAAATAGGTTTTGGTCTATTTCCTTGAAAATCAGTTATAATCAGCACCTACTACAGTATTATATTATTGCTTTCTCATTGTATGTCATTCAATGAGAAAGAGTGGAAGTAAAGCATGGGAGACATTAGAATTCATTTTCATTAGAAATTCACGTGGGCAAATTAGAAGTGCAATGTATTTTGATCCTAACTTTAACAGAGTAACTAACCCTGGCCTTCTTTCCATTTGGTGTCCTGCTGGCATGACTCATCACCACAGTAGGGCTGATCTAATGAAGCCCATTTGTTCTCAAGCTTTTCCATTATGCTCCCCTGAAATGAGAAACTTTGCAAATTTGAAGGAGTATGTGGGGTGGAGGGAGAACATGAAAAGCTTGAATAAATATAGGACGACCCATTGAAAGGACAGAAAAATTAAAAACTCAGATATTAGACTCATCTCAATCAGTTACAACTTATGAATTCCATTTATACCTTGTTGACTGGTCACGAGATAACTGTGTCTGCACTTACATTAAGTAGTTTTAAGGTCTGAAAGCGATGTAGAGTTTTAAAAGAGCAGAAAAGTAGCCGGCCACACGGGCGAGTTCTGGCTCCAAACAGCAGGTCAGCAAGGGCTGATTGCACGTATTTGCGCATCCCAGACAGACCGCCCAGGGTCTAGTGAGTGTGAGTAAAAAGTGAGCAGGATGAGGTAAGGCCAAGTACTTTGGAGACCCTGGGAAGTAATGGGGGGATGCTGGGGCTCTAAAGTGACCATTTACCTCACTCACGAGACTTCACCCTAAACCAGACCTTCACATGTATGTGATGTCAATGAAGAGTGAGCTCCTTGTGCTACAAGTATGAGTAGGCGTGTCCCAGGTTGGCTTAGATGAACACCCCTCAGCTTGGGACGGGGCATGTCAAGGCAAATTGTCTAGCTGGAGCTAATATCTATTGCCTGTGCTCATGACCACAGGGCAGAGGAAGATGCTAAGATGGGTCATTTTTAGTGTGCTTCCTGCAGTTTCTCCTGGCCATACCTTTGTAAAGCCAGGCCTTTACCCTTTCCCTGAAGGGAAAATGATACACTTAACTATTGGGAAGGAGCTAGAGAGAGCCCATTACCTTCGGTCTGGAGCCATAGTCTTATGCTTTAGACTGGTTTTAGGAAGGTAACATCTAGGATTCATCCAGTGAGCAGAACCAGTTTAGGTGCGTTGACTTGGCTATGCCAAAGGAGAGAAAAAAATCACCGGCGTTCTCAGTGACGGGGAGTCGGGGGCAGTGGAAATACCTCAGGTGCAGTGGGCAAGAATGTGGGCAGAGGTTTTGGAATTGTGGCAGAATCTGCAAACTGAGCAACAGGACTATTGGCAGAAACTCAGACCAAGAGAAAAGGCGGCTGAGGCAAAGAGCCATGCTGGATATAGTTCAAGGACACAAGGCACAGCTCTGGAGGTCAAACCCAGGTGTGGCTGGCTGCAAAGCTGGTGCCTTCCCATCGCAGGAGGTTGCTTCTGGACTTTAGGTTGACACGTTTGACTGGAGCAGAGGACAGGTGATTAATGGGAAATAAAGTCAGATAAGTAGGGCTCAGATGTGGACAATTTTGAGTGCCCAGCTCAGGAATTTGGAAAGCCACTCAAGATTTATGAGCCAGGGAATAAATTGTACAGTGGTGTGCTCAGGAACTTGATTTGTTGAAACATTCAAGATAAATATGTGTGGGGAAAGATTCAATACAGAGATTATTGCAGCAGAATCAAAGTGTATGAAGATAAAAATATCTGCATCTTCCTAAGCTAAAACACAAGCACCATTAGTTAATCAATTGAACCATTGGTTATAGGGCAGAAATATATTTTTTCTTAGTTTTCAAAATAAAAAGTTGTACTATGAGAATCAATAACACTTGAAAGAAAATGAAGGTGTGTAATGCTCACCCTTTTCACTCACCTCTAAAGTCACTTCAAAGTCCTGAGAAAGAGTGTCTTTGGAGGTTTCATTTTGAACCTCTTTAGCCAAGTCCAAAGTAGCAGGTGACCAAAGATGTTTCATTTCCCAAAAGGCAATCTTGGGCTAATAGTTTTTTCTTTGGAATAAGTCTTTGATATAAAGCCAGGTGGCACTGATCTTTATATGTGACCATCTGAAATAATAAATAACTTCTCAAGGCCTATTGATTGGAATAAAACAATTTCCCATTTCATTAATGGATCGGAAAATAAACTTCTTATGAAATATCTAGACAATTCTTGACATGTAACAGAATGGAAATTATCAAAGAGCAATTCTGACATATCCAGGATGCTTACTGGTAGAGCTGAAAGTATAGATTTAGATTTGGAGAACAAGAGGGACTTTACACCAGTGCAATTAGAAAAATCTCAGGAAAGATTGTGATTAGCTCAGGTTGTGTCCTGCGCCAATCACTATGGTTGAGGTATGGGATAATCTATCTGCACGTACCTCTGGACACTGTGGTCCATATCCAACCATATGGCCCAGAGGCTAAGGGATCATGTTTGAAAGCACCCACTGGAAACTACATGATTTATAGGAAAACTTCAGAACCTCTGAAAAAAGTAGTGCTAATCAGAACAGACAGAGAATAGATGGGAACTTTGTTCCCTTGAACAGTTTTTCAACTTTACCATATAAAACACTGGTTTGGAGAGTAGATACTTTCACAAAAGCATAGAACAAGTCTTAGAGTCTCCTAATATCAAATCTAGGTATTTTTCCTCCACTCTGTCTAGTAGTAAGGGATCTTTTAACTAAGGATTTTTTTCAAGGACACTTATTTTTAAAATTCATTTATTGTTTCACTAAAAATTTTGTTTTAGTTCAAAGAAAACAACAAGGTTAGGTATGCAGTACTATATATCTTGAATATTTACTGTACCCAATTTTAACCGTGGTATTTCATTAACTTGAAAGTAAAGTTTGGCCCATTAGAATTCATTTTCATTAGAAATTCACCTGGGTAAATCAGAAGTGCAATGTATTTTGATCACAACTTTAATAGGGTAACCCTGATCTTCTTTCCACTTGGTGTCCTGCTAAAATGATTCATCATCACACTAGGGCTGATCTAATGAAGCCCAGATAGATATGATTACAAAGTCCTGGAAAGTTTTTCTGCCATTATCTCTACCTTTCTTTGATAACTTTACCTTTTCATTTTGAAAGTGATTTATTATTTTTTTATTAGAAAGGTTAAAATAGTTATTACTAAAATTTTGAAAACCAGTTCTCATAAACCTCTATGAGGCAACTGGAAAATTCCTTACTAATATTTTGGAAGGGAATTTTAAGTGTCCTAGAATCTTCTGTGTCTTGATTTGTCCATCCGATGTCCCATATCAGAATTATCAATTTGTCAGCTAATGAATATTCTCTAAAGAACAGATTTTCCTACTGTCTTTGGTATCCAGCATTGCATGCACAGCACGTTACTTTCTAAGGAATGAAACCAGCCTTATCTAAGGAGGCAATCTCTTCTTAGAATGTCACAGAGCAGCAAAATCTAACATGGGGATCAATAGTTTTCTGAATTTTTGTGTGTCTGCTGGTACATGTGAAAATGGGCCACTGAAGAACTGCCTTTTCCCCTTCATAACTGGTTATTAAACTGGAATTACCAATCAAAGATTGTCATTAAACTGCTGGACTATAGCAGCAGAGCCTGGCCTTTCAAATAGTAGGGTTTTTGTTGTTTTCTTTTTTGAGACATAAATGTTGCAAATGTTGGGTTTCTTTCGAAATAAAGAGCAAAGTTCAGTGGAAAAAGCTACCAACCGTATTTCTGAGAAGAAACCCTAAGGGTGTTCAAGGAGCAATATTAAGATGATGCAATCTCTATAAGTTAGAAAACAGGCTGCCTGACATGCTGAAAGTATTGAGAAAAGAAGTATGTGCTTAAGGAAGCATTTCATTGCAGATATTAGCTATAGAGATGAGTCTTATTTTCATAGCCAAACATTTAAGCAGCTTTTGGAGATTATTTGCAATAGTTCAGGGTAAAATGACAGACGTATCTCACCCTAGATGTTCCTGCATGGATCTCCAGCAGGGCCCAAGCCTGGTGACTGGGGAGCACTCTATGGGGGGCAGTCTTCACTCCCTTCTGTATCACCGGCTCCAATTCAGTAACATTGATGGGCTGGATATTTTTGTAATATTCTTTACTTTTTTAACTCTTATAATTCAATAAGACCCCTCTTACTTTCCTTTAACGGTGAGCTCAGGGTGCTTTCTCTCCTCATCAAACTGCCGCGCAAACCATGGACGTTCCTCCTGGAAATGGGCCCAGAATTTGAAGTCACAGGTCTGGGCAAGCCAGATAAGCTCTTTGAATCTTGGTTTTCATCACTTGGTTTACCATTTTTAACTGTAATTGTGAAAGTTAGATAAACTCATTCATGCTGAAAAGAGCTTTGTCTGTGTCCACGGTGCTCGATGCATGTGCTCGCGGCTGCCACCGTCCTTGCTGCTGAGGTTGCCCGGTGGGGCTGACACAGGCGACTCACAGCATGAACGTCACGCTGTTTCCCAGCGGGCAGGCTGCTCTTCTAGGAATGTAATTTGCTGTGCCACATCTGCGGAGAGCAGGGCAGCATCTGATTTCGTCGCATTAAGGTCAAGTTTAAGAACTGAGAAATGAGAAGTAAGAAATGGTACACTGGGTAGCATTTGGTGTCTAAAGTCTCCACGAAGCAGTCAGACATTTCCCGTGAGGTCAGGTCAGGTCAGGGCCCTACCAGCGCCTTTGTGTCCCCTCCTCTGAGCCAGCCTGCCCCGGGCAAGGAGGGCGGGGATGGATGTGTCCACCGAGGGCCTGTGCACCAAGAGGGTGGTCGCTGCTGGATAGGTGCGAGCTAGAATTCTAATATGATCAAGATACTAGACATTTTTCTTTCACTATTTCTTATTTTCTTCCTATTATAATGTACTGATAAGTAATATAAGACATCTAAGAATGAAATAGACTGAGCAAAAGTAAACTGGGGCAATAAACTATCGCCAGATCACAATGGGTCCCTGAATGGTGCCCCTTGGCCACACGAGTAGAATGAGATAACAGGACAAGACTGTGACAGAAAGGCAGCCCCTGGTGTGGAGAGAGACCTGCTTCTCAGGGAACAGGACCTATGGCAGATGTCACCACCCCCACCCCTTGCCTGGAGCACCTACTTTCCTTCCCCACCCTCACTTGCCTCTTGTAATCCAAAAAAGGGTGTCTTTTTATTACACCAGCATGTGCAGTTTAAATTCCTTGAGGTCATATGTGTCTTGGCATATCTCCTTTGCTAATTCTGCACACAATCTTATATTTATGGAAGTGTTGCAAGGGTTAGCCACAGAAATAATATTCTTAAACAGTAACAGAGCCTTGTTTCTTAAGCGTGGAAATGAACTCTCCTTTAATAGCAGCAGAAAAGCAGAGCACATGTGCTTAAACCAGACGATTTCTTCATCTAAGTTTGTCTTTGGGGCCTCTGGAAGTCATCACCAGTCACTAGACTGTTTTTTAGAATGTTTATGATAATAATGAAAATAATAGCAATTCTATTTTGGGGGTAAATAATTTATATTAGAAAATATACAAAATGTTTGTTATTTAATTCATGGGACAACCCATCACTAAATGCTATTTTCATTCTTATATCTCATATATGAAAAAACTAAGGCTTACCAGAGAGTCTGAGTAACTGGCTCCATACCAGGAAAATGGATGAACTGAGCTGAGGAACAGGTTTTTCAGCCTTCAAACCCATGCTCATCAAGTCCATCTGGACACCAAGTATGGTTGTTACAGAAAGTAATGTTGGTTGAAACAGGGCCTGCATGAGCCTTTGGGTCAGTCCTCTTGCTGATCTGAGTAGGGACTGTGCCTTTGGCCAAGGGGTGCAGGAGGTACAGATGGAGTTTGGACCAACAGGCTGAAGTATTCCCTGCATACATATGAGGCCACTCACAGTGCAGGATGGAACTAGAGCTGGAGAGATGAAGGAACCAGAGGCCTGCTCTCCCCATGTTACCACATTCCAGCACATGACTCCAATTCCATATCCTGAGAAAGAATAAAAGTCCCTGACTGCCATCAGCGAGGGGCTGACCTGGCTCGAAGGGCTAGGCCATGGTGTCCTCCCATGGAACATCAACAATTTGCCAGAACACCAAAATCAGACAAGGTCACTCAGCGACCTCTATAAAGTGAATAAAAATTAAGTTCATTACATAATCATATGTGGACAGAAATATGTGGAAATCACAAATATTATCAAATGTCTTCCTTGTCCAGCTACCTGACACCTGCTTCCTCTTTACCAGTTACAGCTGCAGGCCCACTCTGCTCCTCCCTCTTCTTGAGAAAACATTAAGATGCCCGCGTGTAGAACTGACTCACTTTCTGGCAGTACTCGGAAAGTAATCATGCTTCCTTAAGTCCCCCAATAACCTAGACAAGACCCAACCCTATCACAGCACATCCTGACACCCCCTCTTGAGATGCCTGTTGTCTCCGCGGTATGCGGCCAACCCTGATACGAGGATCAGTAACCCAGCTTTGTGTCTTCTGCGTGCTCTTTGGCTGGCAGGCACGGCAGTTTGAGGCTGGCTTCCCAGGTCTTTATGGAGATATGATCTGACCATGATGGCTCCCTCACCAGCCTGAAAACTATTGCTTCAGTGTTGAATGTATATCTTCAGTGTTGAATATATATCTTCAACTGACTCATTTTGTCAGTCTGACGTTGCTTGTAGTTATATCCCTGAAGGAATATAAATGTGTGTGTGTGCGTGTGCGTGTGCGTGTGTTTACATACAGAGTAGATGATGACCTACTGAATACTACTGACTAGGAAGCTTATGGTGGATAACTGATATCAGACTATACTTCTTGTTATATGGTATACATGCAGAAAATAGAGTACCCAAGTCCATCAGTAATGTTGTCCTACTTGATTAAATGACTTGGGAAACTAGTAAAATATTTGGGCCATTGTGCTCTTTAATATACACTTAATTATAGAGTTTTTCTTACAAAATTAATACTTGCTAAAAATCTACCCAGGCTATTAGGGATTGAAGATGACATTAAGTTGGACTAGAAGATAGAAAAGAGAGGAAAAATGAGCTTGGCAGATTATGATGATCATCCACAAAAAAATAAATGCAGGAGAAAATGAAAAATCAAGGAACTTACATGCATATATACATAGCCCATGAGTCCAGACAATAGAGCAGTGGAGGCCTAGGGTGGGGCGGTGGCTGGGTGGAGGGGGGCAAAGGCGGAAAAATGGGGGACATCTGTAACACTGTCAACAATAAAAATAAATTTTAAAAAGAAAATGAAAATAGGAGTTACCATTCTTTTTTATTTATTTATTATATTTTTGTTGATTTCAGGGAGAGGATGGGAGAGGGAGAGGGAGAGAGAGAAAAACATCAATGATGAGAGTCACTGATGGGCGCCTCCTGCACGCCCTTCTTGCTGGGGATCGAGCCTGCAATCCTGACTGGGAATTGAACCACGATCTCCAGAATCATAGGTTGATGCCCAACTGCTGAGCCACGCCGACCGCGTGGCTTTACCATTCTTAACTTAAAGGCCTCGCATTTCTGAGTCTTTCTCCTTGACCCTAGTGGTCCTGATATCCCCCTGTAGTTCACACCATGCTGCTGCTTTTTGTTTCCGTTTTGAATCAACTAGAAGAAGAAATCAAGGTGAGACCAGACGTTAAAGAGGGCAGGGTACTTGCACAAATAACTGAAGTGAGGGGCCTCGGCACCTCAGGATTCCCCGCGCCCACAGCTCATACTGCCAGCCGGCCCATCATTCCTAGCGTTTTGGTCCCCTCCTGCATGGACCCCCCAGGAAGACTGGCTGTCCTTGTCCTCCACGCTGCGCCTGCATTCACCCGAGTCCCCTGCTCAGTCAGCCCAGGCTATGCAGACCCCAGATTGCCCTTCCCACCTCCTCCCCCCCCAAACTTCCCCGGCAGGGTGTGACCCAAGTAGAGTCCTCTCCTTGTTTCTTTCTTTTTCTTTTCTTTTTTTCAAATCCTCACCTGAGGATATTGTTTCCATTGCTTTTCATAGAGTGTGGACAGGGGAGAGAGAGAAACATCAATGTGAGAGAGACACATCGATTGGGTGCCTCCTGCAGGCTCCCTGGCTGTGGATCGAGCCTGCAACTGAAGTACGTGTCCTTGGTCGAAATCGAACCTGGGACTCTTCAGTCCGCAGCCTGACGCTCTAACCACTGAGCAAACTGGCTAGGGCTGCCAGCCTCTATTTTTAAAATATTTATTTGTGTAAGTTCTTTATACTGGTTGCTCATATTGCTCTCAGTGGCTTTTCTCTTATTTTTATGATGCCTTTTGATGACTCAGAATTATTTATTTTAATTTGATCATATTTATCAATCACTTCCTTTGTGTGTCTCTTAAAGTTCGTCATTACCCTAACATCATAGGAACATTCTCTTACGTGTGCTTCTAAAATTTTCGTATTTTTTGTCTTTGTCTTTAATCTTAGATTTACCTGCAGTTGTATTTACGTGTGGTAAGACAACACATTCATTTGTTCACATGAAAAGCTATTGTTTAAGAATAACTATTTGTTGAAATGTCAACCCTTTCCCCAGGGACCACAGTCCTTGCTCAGTGACACAGCCTGTTTTTATAGGAGGCTGGCCTCTCCCCAGCCTCTGCTCTGCTCCATTGGTCTCTATTTCCCAAACATTCCCACATTGTCTTTATTACTATAGCTTTGGAATAAACATTTCTCTTATCTTTCTTTTTTCTTTTTCTTTTGAAAACCAAATTCCCTGATCTGTTATTTTTCTTAGGCTGGCCTCACAATATGTGTGAAGGAGTGTCTGCTAGAATTTACCTTCTGAAGCAGCCTGTAAAGTTTTAAATTTCCATAATCTCAAATGTAAGACGGCATATAAAGGGGGTGAATGGAAGTCTGAGCAGGTACAGTATTTTTAAGCATTTGCATGCAGATGGCTTGTTCTAGCCACTGAGCAGCAGAAACAGGTCAATGAGGAACAAGCTACCAAAATAAAGGGGCAGAACGTGCGCTGTTTCCCTCAGCCAGAGAAATGCCTTTGCCCTACGCAGCTTCAGGAAGGCACTTCCTCTCTGTGGTCTAGTCAGTCAATTCTAAGTTTGCACACTTGTCACTTGTGAGTGACCATTCCAGGAACACAAATTCAAGGTGCTATCCTAACAACATAGTAGGTTGTGACCTGGCCTCCCAGGAATTGATGTGTCTGGGCTGGGGTTTATTAAGCTTTACCAAAAAAAATGTTGGAAACTTTTATGTTGGAACTCGAGAACAATCTTCTTGTCTCATTGCTGACTTAATGAGTTATCAGACTTGCTAGGAAGAAATCATATGCAATAAAGTTTTTAATCTTAGGCTTTTTTCATTTGAAAAATAAAATTTCCCAGGTGTTTTTTGTTATATCTAAAGCTACTGCCAGTTTGCATGTTTAAAATAAGAAAGATAAACATTCTTTGTTCTTATTTTGATTAATTTAGTGTGAACATTTTTATTACAGAATTAAGCTTTGAATTTCATTAAATAAAATAAAGCCCAAGGAGAAAATTAGGAAATAAAGTAAATTAGGAACATTTTTAAGCTTTCGAAGTGAGACCTGGTGAGGGAGAGAAAATACATAGACAGAGATGTATGGCAAGAACAATTGCAAGAGCATATGGACCACGGAGGCCTGGCTGGTTAACGTGGTAGCCTCCCCCCATTGCTAGTGAGAGTGGAATTCTTGGGGTACCACTGGCATAAGGATTTCCGCAGGCCCCCCCATAGTAGAAAGCTTTATTTCCATGGAATTATACCCTTGGGTTTCCAAAGTCCCGTTTCCCTTCAGTCATAAAAGAAGTGTAGCTGGGGTTTCAGTAGAGCTAAAATCAGAGCCAGTGTCCAGAGTTTTCTTTCCATGTTGGAGCTGGGTCCAGTTCATCATCAGGCTAGCTGCAGTCTGTTAGTCCATTGCGTGCAGGGTCCACATGGCTGTGGGCCATCTGGGCGAATGCAAGAGAACCAAGAGATTGTGCCCCTAGTAAACAAGAGTCCCAAGAGCACAAGAGTCAAGCACAAGAGAGCGAATTCCTTTGTTTAGGGGGTTATGTGTTCCAAATCTTTGTGCCCTTGCAGTGTCCACACCCATTCTGGCCAACCATCTCTGTCCCCAGGTGTAACTGACAGGCAAGTACCTTCCCTATGTCACCCCAACTTTCCTGGGCATGCGTCCATCTTCCCTACGTGGTTCCCTCCCGCAGTGTTTTGCAGGAATATGCCTATAATATCTGGACTTCCCTTTGCTCCTTTCCTGTTATTAATAACTAGTTAATTACAACGGCATCAGTAGAGTAGGAGAGTAGAGATGGGATGATGGAAGATGAATGAAAGGGGGAAGGGAAGAGTACTTATGAATTGCAACAGTAGACAGGATCCGGCCTACAGTCACAAACATTTCACACCTGCAATATCCCACAATTCACTTTCCTAGAAAGAAAACAGTTTTCTTTTTAAAAAATTGATATTTTTTCCACCTGATAATAACACTGACATCACAGAATGTACTTCTTCATAACATTTAAGAGAATAATGGATATGCAATACGACAGAAAGGTTTACATGGGACAGCATGGGGTGGGGCGGGAATGCCGCACTGAACGTTGCTTCCAAATACGGCAGGTCTGGCTGTCCTTGTAAATCGTTATAACCCAATGCCAAGTTTTGCAGGTCTTAAGAAAACACCACTCATAGTAATGTAAGCTGAATAGCTTTGCAAAAATCAATGAGACAGCATTGTAATAAATTAATTTGTCCAGCCAGTGTGGCTCAGTGGTTGAGCATTGACCCATGAACCAGGAGGTCAGGGTTCCATCCCCGGTCAGGGCACATGCCTGGGTTGTGGGCTCGATCCCCAATGGGGCTGCGCAGGAGGCAGCCGATCAATGATTCTCACATCATTGATGTTTCTCTCTCTCTTCCTCTCCCTTCCTCTCTCTGAAATAAAAGAAAAAAGAAATGTTTCATCAATGACAATATCCTAATCATTATCGATACACCTTTGCCTTTGTGACGTGGAACCATTAAACAGAGGGGCTCTCCCTGTTTACAGGCTCTAGCATCTATATTTAACTAGATATGTTTCTTTGATTTTCAATGAATCAATTTTTATTTATTAGAACTGCAATCATATTTCTGAAGTTTCAGTTAAATATATAGATGTATATCACACTTTGTTTTACATCAGTTAACCCTGTATTTATGATCTATACATAAATTATTATCAAGATGTTTGACGACATCAGACATTATCTTTGGATCAACATCAAATTCAAATATTTATCTCAGGTGGTAAAGACATTAATTTAACAGATTAATCTTCATTGTTGTATTTGCTCCCATGACGAGGGCAAGTTGGGCCCCGTCACACGACTGGTGGGAAAGCAGTGAGAGATGAAGTTGTGTGTGCTCTTTGACTGATTTAGTTGATTATTGACTAGGTGAGAAGAGAGGAGCAGCGCTCTTTAACATTAGAAGTTCAAGTGCTTGAATTAGGAAAATGACTCATTTTCGTAAAGGTGCAGTGTGAACGCATTCTGCTCCCTCCCTGCCATCCCTCCCTGCTTGGGTGAAGTCAGGCTGCTCTGGAAAAGCACGTTTCCCACGGGACCATTTTTAACCCGCTGACTGTGACGACCTGACTCACCCTGTGATGTCCGTGTGCGTGTGTCCTAGTCTAGCCTGGGAAGGGCCATCGTCTCTAATCTCGCTTTTGCTCTCACTGGGCACAGCAGGCTTACCCTTTTCTTTCTTTTTCATTATGTGTCATTAATAGCATAGCATTCCATTCACCGAACCTCCCATCCTGTCATTTCTGCCTAATGAGGTTGTCCATCCCTTTTTATTTCTGCCTTTCGTTTCTCCTTCAGCTTCCTTTATTTTGTCTACTTTGTGGATTTTGGCCTCCTCTGAAGCTGACACGTTATCCTTGGAATTGAAATGCAGACGAAGAAAAGTGTGCTCATGGTGGTAAAAGTCACTGCTGAACTAGAGGTTCGCATCTTAATAGTCTTGTCACAGAGACAAAGCTTGGTCATAGAGAAAGTGACGTCAGATTGTTTATCCTAAAGCTGCAGACACTGGGGTGTCAGTGATATGTGCTGTTAGAAACACCTCGTTTCCCCCGCCCTCTCTTCTTTCTTTCTTCGTTCCTTTTTTTGTTTTTTTCAATAGGGCGGAGTGTGTTTTACTGTTAATTTGCTTTTAGTCATCAATCAAAAATGCCGTACCCAACATGAGCCCTGCTGTGCCATATAGATATAAATTAGCCTCTCTGTAAGGATCCCAATGGTGACAGGCAGGCAGGAAAAACGAAAACAAATAGTGCGGCATTTTGTGGTAATTGTTCTTCATTGTTTCCTGTATTGACCATGGCATTTAAAGCCCAAACCTGTGCCAATTGTGTTACAGTTTTTTTGTTATTTGATTTTATTGGCCACAGGTTAAATGGATAAAAAGAGACTTTGTTATTTTAATAACTACCTTTCCAACTTGAGTACTCTGTTACCTCTGTTATTTATTTAATATAGGCGGGATATAGAATGGTTAAGATTACTAATAAAATGGATTAAAGTGTTAAAATTGGTTGAACACCAGAAGTCTTGCTTTGATTCTAAAGTCCTGGCTAATTTTTTTAACTAGCTAATTTTTTTTACTAGCTAACTCTGACAACCTGACTCATCTTGTGAGGTATGTGTCCGAGGGTCATTACTGTCTAGCCTATGAAGGACCATTGTTTCAATCTTGCTTTGGTTCTCACTGGGCACAGCAGGCTTACCTTTAATTTTTCATCCTTAAGCAGTTAGTGCTTAAGGAATGCAAGGCCCTTTCCCCTTTTCCCCTAGTTTGCACTGTCATGTGCCCACTGCTTCCATTCCCCGAGGGCCAGGCAGCTGGGCTTTCCATGGACAACTTCAGCCTTCAGAAGGGGAACACCTGATAACCAAGCCCCAGAACTCCCACCATATTCCACCCCACGACACTCACACTCCACATCTGGAACGGAGCTCGCAGCCACACCCTGACCTTCTTATCAGTAACTGCCAACTCTCCCTGATGACAGTTGTACCTCCTTCGAAATCCTTTATGTCAGCTTCACTTACTGTTCAATCACAACTCAACCTCTGGATTCTGCTTCTCCAGTTTCTCCCATTCCTGCTATAGAAGCTTCCCTCCCCTCTCTATTTGGAGGTTTAAATATGCTCCAGCCCGGCCGGGCGTGACTCAGCAGTTGAGCGTTGACCTAGGATCCAGGCGATCGGGGTTCAATTCCCAGTCAGGGCACATGCCCGGGTTGTGGGCTCAATCAATGACTCTCTCGTCGTTGATGTTTCTATCTCTCTCTCTCCCTCTCCTTTCCTCTCTCTGAAATCAATAAAGATATATTTAAAAACAAAAACAAAAACAAACAAACAAAATAAATATGCTCCATTTGTGCACTCTTGGTGGTGCAACCACTCTAGAGAAGAGTTTGGAGGTCCCTAACTGTTAAAAATAGTACTACCATATGATCCAGCAATTCCATGTCTGGGTATTTATCCAAAGGAAATGAAATCACCATCTCATAGCAATCTCTGCACCCCCATGTTCACTGCAACATCATTCACAATAGCAAAGATATAGAAACAATCTATTGACAGGTAAACAATAAAGGAAATGTAATTACACACACACACACACACACACACACACACACACTGGAATATTATTTAGCTATAAAAAAAGAAATCCTGCCATTTGTGGCAACATGAATGGGCTTTGAGGGCATTATGCTAATGAAATAAGTCAGATCGAAAAAGACTTCACAATTTCACTCATACGTAAAATCTAAAAAGCCAAACTCATAGACACAGAGAGTAGAATAGTGGTTGGAAGGGGCAAGAGAAATGAGGAGGCGTTTATCTAAGGGTACAAATTTCTGGGTATGAAAAGAACGAATTCTTGAGGTATAAAATGCAATATGGTGACTATAGTTAATATACTGCATCATATACTTGAATGTTGTTAAAAGAATAGATCTTAAATGCTCTTGCCACAACAACCCAAAAAATGGTAGTAACATGAGGTGAAGGCTGTGTTAACTAGCCTTATCATGGTAATAACTTCACAATGTATGTGTGCATGAAATCATGACAGCGCACACCTGGAGCTTGCACGGTGTAATATGTCAATTATATCTCAGTAAATCTGGGGGAAGGAGATGCTCCACCTAAACTATCCTATTTTCAGCACCTTCAGCCTTTACAATCCTTCTATCTTCTCTGCCTCTTCCCCCCAAATAGTCTTCACATTTCTGCTGCTCCAGCTACACACTTAGCTCCGCCTGAGGCCTTGCTCACCGTGTACCTCTTGTCTCTGAAGAAAGCAGCTCCTCTCTCGCAAAGCCGCAAAGCCGGGGAAAGATAAGGCCACTCTACCCCCTTCTCACACCCTCCTTTACACAGGGCCTCCACCTGAGCTTAAGATCTCTGGAGGCTGTAAAAGCTACAAGAAGAGAAAGAATGGGGGGCGGGGCAGAGAGATGTGGGGAGATGTGGGAGCTCTAAGGAGGGGCCCTTTCAGCAGAGGCCGTTGGAGAAGACAGTGAAGTAATGAGCCCGGAGACACATTTCAGGCAAAGAGAATATGGGCAGGAGGGCGCTGCTCCTCGAGTTCCCTGAAGAGGCAGGTTCTCTTTTCAGTTTTGTATCCCTGGTGATAAGAGCGGTCGCTGCTCAATACACACGGAATGAATGAGCAAATGAGTGAGAGAATGAGTGCTTATAGTCGTTTCTGTCTTCGCCTTGGCCCAGTGGGAACCTGATGTAGTAGAAGCCCAGGGCCTGGGCCACAGAATCTAGAAACGCTCAGTTCTGTTTTCCCCGCGCAGGGGCGTCTTAGGCGTGAGTCTCGGGCCGCAGCTTCCTGGCCGCGCCCCTCCGTGGGGTTCGCTGACTCGCGGCCTTTCTGCCTGTCCGTGCTCTGCCCAGCGGGCGCGGAGGCTGCTGGCTCCTGGGCAGACCTCTCACCTGGTCTTGTACCCTTGCTCCCCTTGGCTGTCCCTGGCCCGCAGGTGCCTCGTTGGTACAGAGGACTGAAGGTCTGAAGTCATACCTGCCTAAGGCTGAAACTGTGAGTCCCCGGTTCAGGGAACGAGGGCATCACCCTGTGCGTGCACAAAGAGCTGGCTGGCTGCCCTGGTCAACTTTGCCTCATATACAACCTCTTGTCACTTCAGCCTTGCCTCTGCTGTCCCACTGTCTCATGGGGACTTCCTACATGGTGAAGACATTTCTTTTTCTAAGTACAGGAAACAGAGAGTTTCTCCCGGGCACCGAGAATCCCCGGGGGAAAGTGGGTAATGTGCGCCCACAGGGATGAGCAGGAACCTGGTCAGCACTGCCATGTAGGTGGAGTGGGCAGAGTGGGCAAAGAGGCCTGTGGCTGGACGAGTCATACACAGAGCAACCAGAGTAGGTGAGGTTCCCCAGAGGTTGAGGGTTCCTGAGGGCAGACCGTGCCTAGGAGAAGGCGTCACCTCCGAAGCAGGTGGAGAGAAACATCACAACTGAGCCTTCAACGTGAACCAAATGCAGTGAGGGCAATGGGAGAGGAGAGGGAGTGAAGGAAACAGAAACACCAAGGAGCGGGGCAGAGTATTAAAGGGGGGTACCGGTGTACACATACAACCTGCGCGTGTGTATTAAAGGAGTCGAACCAGAGAGAGACTAGAAGTGGGGAGGCCCGAAGCGGGCGAACCTGGACAGCAGGGATCACGCCAGGTTCCAGGCGGAGGGCTTGGTAGGATCCTTCAGTATGCTGCCTGCGGGGTGATACAGGCAAAATTAGCTGCCTAGCAAGGCAGTATGTAAGCTATTAATTATATTATTTATACTAAATTCTTGAATATTCTCAATTCCCTCGTTTCTGGAAATCTCATATAAGTACTTACGTTCAGATAGTTGTGTGTGTGTTTTTTTATAAAGACATGAACATTGGTTGACCCTGTGCCCCGTTTGGCAATGCAGCTAAAATTAGGGACAGACCTAGGTTTGACTCTCAGCTCTGCTTCCTAGTAGCCATGACTTATAGCATGTCCCTCACCTCCCCTAAGCCTCCATTTCCTATTTATAAAACAGCATGATCATATTAACTGGAAGAGTAAATAAGCAATTACATGTGAAATTCTATAGTGCCTGGGCCATGATAGGCAGACGGGGTTATTACACTTGTCATTCACTTTATACTTTCAGTGTGAAGTCAGACAGTCTTTACAAAGGGCATCCTGGTACCTGGCCTGGGCACACAAGCAGATTTTCTTCACCTTGCCGAGATAAGCCCCAGGCCACTGGCACCCTCGCTTTGTTCTCCGTCCTCGGCTTGTACCCTCCCCCCTTCTCTCCTTCCCTCTTTCCTGCCTCTGACATTGTCCATGTCGGTCCCTCTCCGTGTCGAGTTCTGCCCCCAGCTGTGGCAGATGAGAAAGGTTGGGTCACTCACAGTGAGGACACCTGACCAAGATTAGCCACAGGTGGGGGGCGGGGGGAGCTTGTAAAAAGCTCCCTCGGGGGCAGCTCTTTCTGGGCGCTGCCTGCAGTCCTGTCCTCATTCCCAGGGAGCCCGCGTCCTCCCTGCATTTCTACCCGGGGCCTTTGTGAAGCTCTTGCACATGTAAAATCTGACCGTCCTTCGGCAGATGGATTGAACATCTAGTCAGTCACAGATCTTTCCTCAGATGGATGTGTGTCACAGTGCTCTATGCCTTGCAAATCGTTTGAATTTCTTTAGAAGGTGGCTAACCAGGAGATACAGTTATTAAACTTGCAGAGAGTCTTACTTAGTGTTTAAGGATTTAAACTTAGTGCTTCAATGGCAGAACGAGTAATGGAACCAAGTTTCATTACCATATAATTTTCTTCTGGTAGATCTCAAATCTTTTCCTGGTGAACCTTGAAGCCACATTGCCAATGCCATTTTCTCTTTCTCTCACTGCAGCACAAAAGTCCTTGTTCCCATCCCTAAATTCTTAGACATCTGTGACCACCACCCATTCAACAGTGTGAGTGACGCACTTAGACTAACCACACACCTTGCACAACGACCGGATGTTCAGAAGAGTAAATCATATTCTTACTGCCTAGGCCAGAATAAAAAGCTCATCCTATTATTGCTGGTAAAACCCTGAGAGTCTTGACCAAAGTCAGTCTCGGCTATAACTGCTGACTAGTTTTGATTTTGCACGCCAGTGATTGCTGGTTCCAAGTGTTTTCCTTCTGTGATGAAGTGACTATTAAGTGTTCTATCAAATGAACTCAACAAAGTGCAGGATTTCCACTTTGCTCTTGCCATAACGGTCAAGTAAGAAGAAGATAAAACAAGTCTGCTTATTTTATTGAAGAGTAATTCAATTAAAGTTTTCTCACTAAATTGAAGCCACGTAATTAAAACCAAACAAAATACAAAATAAAACCATAGCTCTTGCATCACTGTTCTATTTATTTCTATAATTTTAAAATAAATCTTGTGACTAGAGCTTCTTTTTCAACACATGCTGTAATTTGAATGTTTGCTGCCATGGTGATGGGCTGTTATGGCTCTTTAGACCATAAGAGGCACATTTGGAGGCTGGCCTTTCAGAACACAGAAAGAAACCTCCAGGCTCAAAAGAAGTGCGTATTATTTTACAAGTGTGTCCCATCTGTTACTGGAAATATCTCATCTCCCTTGGTGACTGGTTTTATATATCAGTTGAATGGTTTTAATTTAACGTCACCTTTCTACCAATAATTAGCTCCATTTTGTGTGCTGTCAAATTAGGCTGTTCTAAATGTGTAAGACTGACTGATCAGTCCCATGATCAATTCCAAAAGTAAATGCATGCTACCCTCTAAGTCCTTTTGGGTCACAGTCTGCTACACCTGCTACATCGATGGTTCTGGGCATATTTGCATAACATAGAAAATAACGCACAATTGGCCTTGACAAAGCAACCTTGTAACTGGAGGAAATTTCAGGACTGCCTCAGATATTACATCCATGAAAAATGGAAGGTTGATTTGTCTAGATCTATAATATTTAGGAACACAGAAACTGGGTCAAATATCACATGAGCCAAAACGTCCTCCTGGCTGACCGACTGCGGACAAACTTCATTCATTATTCATTTCTGAATTGCCACGCTTACCAGGATTGGTGGCTTAATACATGATTGACAAAGACTGTACACTGGAAACCTTCTAATGGGTTTAATCTTGTTGTCCAAAAAAAAAAGAGGCTATATTTGGAGAGTAAACTTTGTGTGTACTCCCTTGATTTTCCATAAATTGGATTACAAACAGATACAGTGAGATAGCATGTAATAATTTCCTGTTTTTCTTTTTACCATTTCCTTCAATATGTTAGTTACTTAGTAAGAGATATCTGTGTTTCCTTGAAAAATTTAGGCTATTATTGCTGAGATGCAAAGAAATTTTGATGTTCTGCTGGTTTTATATTTTCAAAATACGCTTTTAAAGTCCAGATCAGAAATGGTAGTTTTGAAAGGCAATGCTATCTAATGTACTCAATACTAATGTGATATTTATGAATATTCTGTAAACTTGCTATAAAGCCTTTTTGTATTAACAATTTTTATGTCCTTCAGAATCAGAATTCTCCTAGATTCAGTTCTGAAAAGGCACACACAAAGGAGATAAAATTTACTATGAGTGTATCAGGCACACAGTTGGTAGCTATGAGAACTTACTCTCTGCCTAATCTGACTCTGTAATGTAAACTATTCTTCAGGTTTCTAATTGTATCTATTTGAAGCTAGCACGCTCCTGTCTTCTAAATAATTAAGTAATTTTACTATTTCAATTAAATGAAGGCAAACAAATCCATCATTTTGTGTGAGAAGAAACAAAACATTAGTTAACTTTCTCTAGATTAGCATAAAAGCATTTCACAAACACCAGCACCAACCACATAAACCCCTGACTCCAGAATAATAGCAAAGCAAGACAGCAATGATCAAAACCGAGGGGGATAAATGTAAGACAGTGTTTTCTTAAATGTGTTTTGGTTTTAAGTTATTGTACAAATTTATTGTTTTCTGTAATCATTTGAGACATTTGTTCTCTAAATATTTAGCAATAAGCTTATTTTAAATATGGTTTTTATTCAATAGTTCCATCATATATGCTAATAATTTTCTTAATGAAGACTTATTTGACATCTGGGATCTGAAGCATTGAGCAATAATGAAATACTTCCCTTCTTGCTTGTCCTCGGGTTTCAGGGAGACATGTTGAGATTTCCCAGCTCCCAGGAAGAAATCAAAAGCAACGTCCCTGCAATCAGGCATAACCTAGACAAATGACTGAAACGCATGACCGCAATCGGGCGTTTTCTAACATTTACTGACTGTGCGACTGGCATTCCTCGTTGTCAGACAACTCCTAGCTCTAATAAGAGTGTAATCATGGCGTTCTCAGAAATACTTTACAATTTGAAATGTCTCTAAAGCCAATTACACATATGTGAATGTACCTGATAAAATTTTACAGTCTCCTAACAGAAGACTTTTGCCTTCTAGCTTTACGAATGTATCTATTATAAGTATATGATGTGGAAACTATCATTTCTATTTCTTTAAAAAACACTGACAATAATTTCAACTAAAATCATGCAACATTGTAAAATTAACCTACTTTGTGGCTTGATTTGTAACCCATTTCCCTGATAGTGAGTGGAGAGCTGACTGAAAATCTAATTTGGTATACATTTGGGTGCCATAGATGCTCAGAGAGCAAGGAGCTTTATAAAGTTGCAGATTGGGAATCAGGAAAGTGGAGGAAATGGACTAATTTCCAAACTGGTGAAATGTACTGATGGATTTAATTTTTCAGGCCTAGGCAAGGGATAATTTTGCTTTAAGGAAAGAACGGCAGCTGTGGCAGCCTTCTTCTGAGTTTTGAACCTACTGGCTGGGCAAGACGGCTTTTATACTCTGGATACTGCTGTGCAGTCTGTTTCCAGCAGTTTCTGAAGGTGGGAATGAGAAAATGAGAAAAGAACAAAGGAAAATAGCTTAGAAAGTAAAACAAGACGCGCCGATGAGCAAGTAGTAGCAGGCACCAAAGACTTATTGAAAAAAGCCTTAGAATTGCAAAAGTTACGAATAACATCTGAATGTTTTTCTAAGTATTAAGAAGAGGGCCCCATTTTTTTGGTTTCAGCTGACACATATTTGATTCATCCCATGGGGCACTAGCGTTCTGCCAGAGCATCATCTGAGACACCTTCTCCTGCACTGACCCCATAAAACTCTTCCACACTCTTCTTCTGCTATTCAGATTCCTCTCTCGCACACACTGTCATTGTCAACCTTATCTTATCCATCAGAAAATGAAGGCCAGGCTTGAACTTCTTTAACTCTTCACCTAAATTTGGATGCCTTTTATTTCTTCTTGTCTGATTGCTGTGGCTAAGACCTCCAGTACTGTGTTGAATCAGAGAGGTGAAAGTGGGCATCCCTGTCTTGTTCCTGATCTTAAGGGAAGTGCTTTTAGCTTTTTCCCTGTTGAGTCTGATGGTCCCTGAGGATTTGTTATAAATGGCCTTTAATCTTGAGGTGTGTTCACTCTGTTCCCACTTTGTGGATACAATTATCATAAATGGATATTAGCCATATCCTTTTATTTTAAAAAATCTGAAGTAAATACAACAAAATGTTAACGTTGGCTAATTTCGTGATAAGAACCTGGATGCCTGTGTTATGTATATAACAAAACAAATGTGTTTAAATTATATACACTAATAAAAGAAGAATGAATTAGATATGAGCATAAGCTTGTCCCTGAGGAGGTTTTACAGTGAAATAAATAGTAAGACAGGTTAATAGCTAAAAGGAGAGGCAAAATTGAGGAAAACAAAAAACAGGTTGCAGGTTAATGAGGAAGTGGCGGCCAAGACCAAAATAAAATGAGCGAGAAAGAGGAAGTAATTGTACTTAGTGGTAAGAGAGAAATTAAAGCCTTAAAGGCTAATGAGACCAAAGTTGGGTGAAATACTAACATTATTTCTGTGACCTTGGTTAAGTAATGGAAGGCGGGTACCCGCTGGGGATGACGAATGGAGGGTAAAGAGCTGGTGAACATCTACCCGTGTCACTCAGAGATCCGGATTTGTGCCAAGGATTGCTGTGAACTGAGCACATGCTGAAAAAAATGCTTCTGGAGGGCTGTGAATATTAATGAACCAAGTTTAAACTGATACTAACCCAGTTGGTTCCACTTGCCAGGTTAGTGGAACGGACAACTGGCAAATATCTCCCCAGTCCCTTAAGGATTCAATATAGTAAAGCCCTTCCCTGTGCTTTGATCAATGAGTCTGAGATAAGTGCACAGCCATGTAGCAGCTACTTTACAGTTGCTTCCTTTCATAATGAATCTTCTGGGTTAGTTATTGAGAGTTTTTAGAAATAAATAAAGCCAGGACAAAATAATTCTCGTGCATGACCAACTACCTTCCCTTACATCCTGTACCTGATGCAGTTCCAGTCACTTCAAAGGAATCTCCACAGCAGAGGAAGAATACATTTTGACTATAATGACTTATAATTTGAAACCAAAGACAAGATGTGATTCTTCTAAGGAAAATCAAATGAGGGTGACATTTTTACCTTGCAGTTTTTCTCTGATATCAACGATAAGTGTCTTTGAAGAAATCTTGTAGTGAAAGCCTGATTAATTCATTCAAATGGAGGCATTTGCTGAAAATAATCTTGGATGCACTTCAGTTTTTCTTCAGTGTGTGTGCCTGGTACCTTGAAAATCATCTGCGAGGAATATTTCAGAGTCTTTTTCAAGGATACAAGCAAAAGCAAACTGGGCTTGGAAAAATGTTCAAGTCATTTATCTGTGTGAAATTTAAGGTCAAAATAATTCTTCCTCAGATTCCTGTAAGTAAATAACACTGGCCTGTTGGGCTACGTCAGTCACAGCAGTGGCCTGAACCTTCAGGCTGTTCGTCATCAAGTGTGGTCTGTAGGGTTGCTTCTGAAGTTCCAGCCCTGAGGGTTAATGCACACTGAATGGCTCCCAGGACTTCATACACTGATCCAGAACGCTGTCTCCTAGAATTGATCAGCTCAGCATTCACACATAAGCCCATCCTTGTAGTTATCCATTTAAAAAGATGCTCAAAAGTCCTGAAACACCTGAGCCTGCTAGTAAGTGGTCTAGGTATTTCATTAGAGCTATTTACTTATTCCCAACGCCCAGCTTCAAGTTACCTTTGCAGATATGAATGTTTAGTGATCTTGATCATTTATGTATTATTAATTCAACATGCATTTATTGGTGAGCTGCCCTGTGCTGGACATTTCCCTCTGTGCTGGAGAGTGCAGAGATGAACACACAGCTCCCTGCCCTTGGTGAACGGGACACACGTGCATATCGGCGTGTACAGCATTACTTGCACGCCTGCATGCCTGGACTTCAGCACGGAGGAGTGCGGGATGAGTAAATGAAGGGGCTATGCAATTTGAGAACTTTCTTTTCTGTGTTCTTGGTGTATGTAGCCTTAACATGGCTTGGGAATTGAAAGGTGAAAAGAAAATTCTGAAGTTGTATAGATAAGAAGGGTTCGTTATTGAACAGAAAATATGAGGCCTATCCCAGTGTGAAAATCCATTTCGGGCTTGAACTTGATCTGGTAGTTCCTCTTCATGTCAAAAGCCAGAGCTAGAAAGAAGGCCGATACCAGTGAGTGAGTGATGGGAGGCAGGCATTATGTAGATCATAGTAAATGAAAGAAACTTCTTAGTGATATGAACTGTCCTTTTTGTTGTAGCTGCTCCTGTTTCCTTAAAATCCGCATAGAGCCACAGGCCGATGTGTGATCATCCCCAGTGTCATCTCTGAGGGTGCTGTCACCCAGCGCCCCAGGCCCCTCCTTGTTTGGGCAAATGGTACCCTTCTGACTCAGCCTTCCTATAGCAGGAGGGCAGGGCTGGCAGGAGTGGTAGTCAGCTGCAATTCTAGGCCTTTTGTGGTGGAGGGCCTGTGAGGAGCCCGGGCCAGCGCTGTAGTGGGGGCCAGTAGCCCAAGGAGGCCAACCTCAGCTGGGGCTGGGGCTGGGGCTCCTCTGGCTTCCCCAGCAGCCAGATTGCCCAGCACCTATAATTAATTGGGAGATTTGCGGCCAAACTGTGTTACCCCGGGCCCTGGTACTTGGGGGCTGCAGTCCATCTGTGCAGCCCAGGCCTGGAGCCTCTTAGGGCTCACCAGGCCACCAGGCCTGAGGGACAGCTGATGCCCCCAATCGAGGGTACTGGGCTTCTGCTCCTGCTCCTATGTCCCTCTGGGCCTCCTCAGTGGCTGCCCAGCCCACTGGGCCATCCCTGGGCGGAGTGGCAGCCAGGGGCTCCCCACAGGTGGAGTCACAGCGTTAGAGCCTTCAGTCCCCTCACTGTCCCCCAACACTGGAGCCCTCCTAGGCCTTCCAGGCCCCAGCCCCATCCCTGTTGATTTATTGTTTCTCCTTTGAATGAACCATGCTTTTCCTGTTTCTTTGTAGGCCTTGTCATTGTTTGTCGAAAACTGGACATTTTAACCTAATTATGCGGTAACTCTGTAAATCAGATTCTTCCCCCTTCCTCAGGCTTTGCTGGGTTTTGTTATTGTTTTTGTTTATGGCTTTTTATTTTCTTAATTGTTGTAGGCTGTGTCAAGGTGCCTGAGGCACAAACTTAAGGTCTTCTCGGGTCTTTTCTGATTTTCCTTGGGCACGCGGGGTCACTTTCTAATTTTCCCTGTTGTTTTTGAATGTAGTTTTTATGCAGTTGTTTTGGAATCTTTAGCGTCTGCCTCCCACTCCCAAATTAGGAAAAAGAGAAGGGGTGTGTGTGAAAAGGGGACCCCAGCCCTTTAAATCTCCGGGAAGTGCCTTCAGCAGGAGGGGGAGTGGCCAGCACCAATATGAGGACAAGGGCTACACGCCTCTCTGCACCTCTGTGATCAGCAGTGGAAATCAGCAATCGGAGCACAGGTTCCTTATATTTAAAAGGCCTTTAAATGTAGAGCCCTTTTTGCCCCCCGGCTCCTGAAAGCTGTGTGCAAGCTATTCTAGAAACGTGCGCAGATGCCTGCTGGGGGTGAGGGCCGGGTATCTGCTACTGTGGGAACAGCTGAAACTGACCAAAACTAACCACAGTTTACCATCTAAACCCTCTCCCGGGAATTTCGAGCTTTCAATGGAATCCAAAGCTCCAAAAGGGTTACATCAGACAGGCCCTCCCGGTGCCATTGCCCAGGTGCGGAGACAGATCCCTGGTGCTTCCTGCTCTGCCACCTTCCCAGATTCCTCTAGACCGCATTTTCTTTTGTTTTTGTAAAATGATGCTGATGTTTGGAGTATCCTTCTACCCTAGAATGATGGTTATAAACATTTCTCCAGTGAGGAAAAACTTTTTAAAACAAAGTGCTTAAGCCCTGGCCAGGTGGCTCAGTTGGTTGAGGTGTTGTCCCCTGCACCGAAAAGTTGTGAGTTCGATTCCTGGTCAGGGCGCATACCTAGGTTTCGGGTTCAGTCCCTGCTAGGGGCACGTGTGGGAGGCAACCAAGCAATGTTTTTCTCACATCGATGTTCCTCTCTGTCTCTGTCTCTCTGCCCCCCCCCCCGCCTAAAATCAGTAATATCCTTGAATGAGGATTTTTTTAAAAAAGAATTCACTGC